>NC_071395.1:49274180-50474180 GCF_022682495.2 Desmodus rotundus | reverse complement strand
TAAAAGAGAACATTAAGGCAAGTGTGGAGTTTAATAAATCATATTGACACCTGTTAACATTAGCTATGTTAAGAAATAGAATGTTGTAATGCCCCAGAAATCCCCTATATCTTCCCAATCACATCATCCTCCCCGCTAAAGGTAGCCATTGTCCCGAGGTTTACGATAATCACTTATTCGCTTTACTTTATACCCTGCGTTAGTTTCCTAGGTTGTAGTTGTAGCAAATTACCAGAAACTTGGGGGGGTGGGGGGGTCGCTTAAAATAGTAGAAACTTATTTTCTCACAGATTTGGAGACTAGAAGTCTGAAGTGAAGGGGCCAGCAGTCATATTCTCACTGAAGACTCTAGGGGAAATTTTTTCCTGTCTCTTCCTAGCTTCCGGTGGCTCCTGGCATTCTTTGGCACTCCTTGGCTTGTAGACACATCCCTTCCGTCTCTGCCTCTGTCTTCCTACGTCATTCTCCCTGTGTGAGTCCATATGGCTTTCTTACAAGGACACCAGTCGTTGCATTCAGGGCTCACCCTAACCCAGGATGACTTTATCTTCACGTAAATGTAGAACATGTGTCATCATTTCCAAAAAAGGTGACACAGGTTCCAGGGGGGCATGGATTTCAGAAGGGCTCTATTCAACCCAGTATAAACTCTTAACACTGAAGTGTATATGCATCCTTGAGTACTCTAGCTCCATGCAGCCTGTGTTTGAACTTTATGAAATGGAATCACACAGTATGTATGTTTTTGCATCTGGTTTCCTTCACTCAAAATTAGGTTTACAATTTTTAATCATGATATTACAAGGAGCTGAAGCGTGTTTGTTTTCATTGCTTTGTGATATTCTATTAACATACCTTACTTATCCAGTCTACTCCTAACAGATATTTGGGTTTTCCGAGTTGGGTTGATTATGAGTATGTGCTGTACACATTCTCCTTCATGTCTCCTAGTATATATGTGCATGCATGTCTGTTGGCTATATACCTGTAGTAGGCTGAAAAATGGCACCCGAAGATATCAAGTTCTAATCCTTGGAACCTGGAAATGTGGCCTTATTGGTAATAAGTTAAGAATCTTGAGATGCAGAGTATCCTGGACTCTCTAAGTAGGCCCCAAATGCAGTCAACCACAGGCGTCCTTATAGCAGAGAGACAGCAGGAGGTTTGACATGGACAGAGAGGACGAGGCAATGTGACCGTGTAGGCAGAAGTTGAAGTGATGGGGCCACAGGGCAAGGGATGCCAGCAGTCCCTGAAGCTGGAAAAGTCAAGGAACTGATTCTGTCCTCCAGCCTCTAGACAGCAGCAGGCCCTGCATCAGCTTGACTTGGGCCGTGTGGTGCTGACTTCTGGCCTCTCCAGATGGAAGAGAACAAATTTCTGTCACTTTAAGCCACCACGTTTGTAGTAATTTTGTGGTTACAGTGGACTAACAAATATGTATGGGTGTGCATGTTTTCAAAGTTAGCATATAATGTTGAACAGTTTTCTTAAATGATTATAGCACTTTACACCATCAATATAGGGGAGTCCCTGTTACCCCCAAGTCCTGGGAGTGGTGCGAAAGGCCCTGAGATGCAACGAACTTATTCTGCACAGGCTGTAGGGATTTCAGCCAGATACCTGCTCAGCATTTCATCTACAGGGGTGTCAAACTCACTTTCACTGGGGGCCACATCAGCCTCACAGTTGCCTTCAAGGGGCCAAATGTAATTTTAGGACTGTATAAATGTAACTACTCCTTAACTAGGGGCAAGGAGCTCTACATTTGGCCCTTTGAACGCAACTGACAGGCTGATGTGGCCCCCGGTGAAAATGAGTTTGACACCCTGATCTACATCTTTCTGAGACTATTACTTGTAGTGGAAATGAGACTTCTAGTTGGGTGAGTGAGATTCTGGCGTTAGCCCTCTGACAGTAGATGAGCTATCCTGTCCAAAGTGAGGAGCTGAGTAAGCATGGAACATAGAGGCTGGTGTGTCAAATCCAGTTTACAGCATTTAACCAAAGAAATTCAAGGATTTGGCCTTGTTAATTCAGGAGGTGAAAGATGCTTCACCAACACAAAGCTGATCTCTAAATGGCTGGGGCTCAAGTAGTTAGTAGCTTCCCCTCTTGTGGGGATGTGTAAATGACTACATATATATTTGACCAGAGGAACCAGGGGACCCAAGAACAAACACTCAGCCAAGGAGAGGGCGGCTCACAAAATCGATGCCATGCACTGAGTGAGTTCAGCGGCCACTCTGAACTTTAGAAGATGCACATAACCAGGAGGAAGTGTTAACACATGGAAGAAGCTCAGGGACAGAGTTCCTTCCCTCAGAAAAACAATACACCTTAGCAGGAGAGGACTTGGCAGGTTAACAAGTTGATTGCTAAAGGTGGTTTGGTCAGGATACTTCAGAGAAAAGGGAAGATTAAAACAGAAGGTGATGCAGAGTTTCACAGACATAAATGTTCCATGTGAGGTTCGGGTTTGGGCTGCAAAAACACCAGAGGAAGTGGGCACATGTGTAAAGAGGGTGAATCATTCAAGGCTGAAGCAGGTCAGGATGACACTTTCCAAAGACAAGGATTCAAACTCTAAACAAGTAGTTGCTACCCAAGAAAAATGACCCATCCAGGGAGGATGGTCAGAAACAAGGCCATCAAGAATGAAGTTTGTAGGAACTCAGAGGGCAGGTCCAAGGCACGAATAGAACAGGGCCAGCAATTCTTGAGTTTATCTGGGACCTGCAAGGTAGCCTGCAGCGGAAGTTCTTGAGGGTGACAGGACAGTGACCAAAGAATAGTACAGGTTTGGGGAGTAGATGAACTTGAGCTCAGATCCCAGCTCTACTATCTACAAGCTGTATGACCATGTGCAAGTGATGTAGCCTTTCCACGCTTCAGTTCCTCATCCATCATTTTGGTATTACGATTAAATGGGATGAGGTATGCAGAGGGTGTCTCCTATTGCCTTAGCAAATGCTGGAAGTCCTCCCTACATTACTTCTTTCTTTGCCCACCTTCCTCCTTGATACTTGAAAAGCTGAATGCCTGGAACCAGGGAAGGCTACTGCTTGGTGGATAGGCAAATACCTACTATTCATTTGGGGACACAAATTTTCAAGTCCGTAGTGGCTGTATTTATTTCAGACATCATTCCCCAGGGGGCTGGGAATTTTGATTTTTATTCTCTTACTCCAGTCAGAAAAAAAATTTATAAATTCTGTTTGTATGAATAAAATGAAGTTTGAGGGCTTTCCTGACCTAGTGAGCAACAGCTAGAAGAGCCAGAAAGCCAGGCTCTGACCCTGGCTGAGTCAGCAGAAGCTTAAAAGTTCTTTCAAAGTGCCAAGCAGTGCCTCAGAGTGAAGTGATGGACATTTGTGAGAACCTCATTATGTGACCCAGGGACCCGAGCTAATTAGGAGAAGATCATCAAGACAGTTGCATCTGATCGAGAGAGGTGTTTCCAGAAGGTGGGCAATTTATTTCTTCCTACAGTCATAGATCCTTCCAGCAGGACCTGTTTATTCTGCACCTGTGAAGAAACCCAGAAACAAAAATTTCTAGATGTCCCAACTCCTATTGGCAATTTGAACCAGGAGAAGGAGGAAGGCTTCCCTGCCATACAGAGTTATCTGTGGTGTCAGAGTTGAGGTGCTAAACAAAATGAGACCAGTCAAGGTTACTGTCCACCTCCTGTTCCAACATGGAACTGTGTGTTTCTTTTCCGAGTGAAGAACTAGTGCAGCAACCCTGGGCTGAGGCCCTTTGACCTCCCAGCTGTAGCCGGAAGGACCTCAGAACTCCACCCAGACTCATGGGATTCCTATCATAGAAGTAGCACAAAGACCAAAGCCTAAAAACAGAAATGCTGAATGAAACATTCTGCGGAAGTTAATTTGTTTGTGTCTTTTTACCTCTCTTCTGAGTGTAATAAGGGAGGTTGTTAATTGTTTGATTTACTGTAATAGTCATTCTGCCAACAGCAATAAATAAAGTTAATTAATATAAGGTAACTCACTGCTAGGAAGGCTAGTAATTACCAGAAAATTAAAGAGAAGTTCTCTTTATGGTAGTTCTAAAAGAAAAAAAAAACAATTTATTATCCTCCTTCTTGAGTATCTATCTTTTTCTTTTAATTTTCTTGCCTTAAGCTTTCTGTAGAAATATCCTGGGTTTTATCATTTGCGTGTGTGTTTTTAATCTTCCCTTCGTCAAGATCAAAAACGAGTAACTCGAGCAGTCTCTGTCTTCCCCTCTCCAGCTCTGTGGGAAGCTGGAACGGCTTCAGAGCATGTGGTCAACCTGATGAGTTCCTTAGCATGGGCCAGTCTCTGTTATCAGAAAGGACCCCCCAGGAGAATATCTTGCTCTGACTGTACAACACGTTTTCCCCAAATTCTCCTCAGCCAGGGTTCTTTCTGAGACAGAAGTTAGAAGCAGCCCACTCTAGTGGAAACCAGATGGTCTTTGGACTGGAAGACTTAGCTTCATACAATACTTAATAGCTGAGAAATTTTAAAAAATATTTCTTAAACATCTTGGACACTCAGTTTCCTATTCTTTAAAATAGGAACCAACACTTTTTGCTTAGGACTTATTTTGGGATTAAATGAGACTTTTTTTAAAGTATATTTTATTGATTATGCTATTAGTTTCCCCAATTTTTCCCCCTTTATCCCCCCTCCACCCTGCACCCCCCAACCCTCCAGCATTCCCTCCCCTTAGTTTATGTCCATGGGTTGTACATATAAGTTCTTTGAGTTCTCTGTTTCCTATACCATTTTTGACCTCTCCCCATCTATTTAATGCCTACCAACTGTGCTTCTTCTTCCCTGTACCTTTTCTCCCTTATTCCTCCCTTGCCCCTCCCCACTGAAAACCCCCCATGTGATGCCCATTTCTCTAATTCTGTTCCTGTTCTAGTTGTTTGCTTAGTTTTTGTTTTCCTTGCTTTTCTTTCTTTTTTTTTTTTTTAGGTTCATTTGTTGATAGTTGTGAGTTTGGTGTCATTTTACTGTTCATACTTTTTATCTTCTTTTTCTTAGATAAGTCCCTTTAACATTTCATATAATAATGGCTTCATGATAATGAACTCCTTTAACTTGACCTTATCTGGGAAGCACTTTATCTGCCCTTCCATTCTAAATGATAGATTGCTGGATAGAGTACTCTTGGACGTAGGTCCTTGCCTTTCGTGACTTCAAATATTTCTTTCCAGCCCCTTCTTACCTGCAAAGTTTCTTTTGAGAAATCAGCTGTTAGCCTTATGGGAACTCCTTTGTAGGTAACTGTCTCCTTTCCTCTTGCTGCTTTTAAGATTCTGTCTTTGTCTTTAATTTTGGGTAACTTAATTATGATGTGCCTTGATGTGTTCCTCCTTAGGTCCAACTTCTTTGGGACTCTCTGGGCTTCCTGGACTTCCTGGAAGTCTATTTCCTTCCCCAGATTGGGGAAGTTTGCCTTCATTATTTGTTCAAGTAAGTTTTCAATTTCTATTTGTTGTTCTCCTTCTGGAACCCCTATAATTCAGATATTGGAACATTTCAAGTTGTCCCAGAAGTTCAAAAGTCTCCATTGTTTTGAATTCTTGTTTCATTCTGTTCCAGTTGGATGTTTATTTCTTCCTTTTGTTCCAAATTGTTGATTTGAGTCCTGGTTTCCTTCCTGTCACTGTTGGTTCCCTGAATATTTTGCTTTATTTCATTTGGGGTATCTTTCATTTGTTCTTTCATTTTTCAACCAAGCTCAATCAGTTCTGTGAGAATTTTGATTACCAAGGCTTTAAATTCTCCATCAGATAGGTTGGCTATCTCCTCATCGCTTAGCTCTCTTTCTGGGGCTTTGCTCTCTTCTTTCATTTGGGCCATATTTCTTTGTCTCAGAGCACCTGTTAAGTTGTAAGGGGGCGGGGCCTTAGGTGTTCACCTGGGCAGGGCAACCCTCCTTGCTGCGGCTGTGGCGCTGCCTGTGGGGGAGGGATCAGAGAAGGAACAGCGCACTTGCCTGCTCATCTCTAGTGCACACTTTCCAACGGACTCTTGTGTGAGACTGGGAGTTTCTCCCACCATGGCAACTGCTGTAGTCCACAGCCAGCTCTGAGTCTCAGTTTCCCCTTAAGTGTGCCCCGCCCACATAGCCCGCTGCCTCACCGCAGCCAGCCCCACCCACACAGTCTGCCTCCTTGCCTTGGTTTTTCTGAGTTGGCCCACAAGGTCTGCCACCTTACTGGTCTGGTTGTTCTGGTTCATTTTTTCTTTAATCCCTTGGTTGTCGGAGTTCCATGCAGTTTGATTTTCTGGCACTTCTGGTTGTTTATTGATTTTAGATTGGTCGTAATCCTCCTTTTGGTTGTGTGAGGAAGCAAGGGGTTTCTACCTATGCCTCCATCTTGGCTGGAACTCCCTAAATGAGACTTTTTTCTGAATAAATATGAGCTTATTTTCCTCCAGTCTATTCTTACATCTTTTTTTTTTTAAGCGTAGCAATTTTTCTTTGTTTTCCTTCTTGAGCTGGGTGCTGGATAGTCAGTACTCACAAATTTACTTCTCCCTTTACTAAATATCCAGCATGTATCATGTACACTAACCACTTGTGACATCATGTCTTTGCTATTCTGAATTTTCCTTTTCCCACTTTCCTCATTTGAATAGTTAAACTTTATTTCATCTTTTTGTATATACTTATGGAGTCATCTTAAATGCTTTCTGGATGAAGAGTTTATGAATACACACATGTGCACACATATACAGAATGTAATACACATGTGTGCATGCTTAGGTATAGATGGTGTGTTAATTATTTTCTGCACTGTTCTCTTTTTCTTGTAACCATACCCAGCATAGTACTGTTCCCTCTCTTGCCTCCCAGTCAAAATCCTAAATCCCCTGAGAATGGGAATAGATTGTAATCTCAAACATTTGTTGAATGAAATCACACAGCTAGGTTATTTCCTTTATTTTCAACAACTACATGATCCAATCCCCAAATTAAGGCGAGTCTGCCCGCAGAATGTGAGATATATGGCCAACACAGCCAGGGCTCTTTCCAACACTAGCAGTAATCCTTTTCTGTGCAATAACTACTATAACCCTTTGAGAAAATAGAAATCCTTTTTTTTCCCACACAACCCAATTTGGTGCTATTTTTGGCAAAGCAATCTGTGATAAATGAATCACTAGCTAAAACTTTAGCTGCACTGTGGGTACAAAGAGTATTTTTGAGGAGAATATAGGACAGTTCATCTACATACCCACATGAATCTGACTAGTCCCATAATACGAGTGTGCTCAATAAAGACTGTATTATTTGAATATTACACATGAGGGCCAGGGATTCTTGAATCCTTGGCACTGTGCACTTTGGGCTTCCTCCTACTAGTATCTCTCCTATTCCTCCAGCCATGAAGTCAAGTACTCAGAAGATTCACTCTTCCGTTGCCCATCAGAGCCAATCTCTGGTTAGGGCTCTGAAGTCAACAGTAGACTACTTTTCGAAGGCATGTGTGACCTAACTGGAAGTGTTCCTCTTCAGTTTGGTGACCGTGAGACTATGGGTGTGGGTTTAGAGAAGGGTGACAGCATGACAGGAGGGGTACACAGGAAACATAAGAGAGTTCTACGTGAAAATTACATGTGCGCTCAGTAACTACTTGATCAAGATCTCGTATGCACCTCCTTTACTGGAGGTTGGAGTTGAGGGAATACTGAAATCCATGCTTTGTTGGATTAGATAAGACCCTATTTATGATGGGCAGCTCAGAGCATGTGTTACTTAGCGTTTCACAGTCTGCCTCTAGCAAGCTGAGAACTGTGTCCTGAAAAGAGATGAAATTTTCTGCTGAAGAAACATGGCATTGATCAAAAACTCCTAGGTGCCCAACTTGAGACTTTACTCTCATGTCTCACTACCAGATCTATAAAGCATCTTAATTTATCTCTGACACTCTCATTTTATTGGATCTACAGGATCACAATGGCCAAGTAACAGTGCTATTTACCCTATCATTCCGTGCTGATCACCTGGGGGATCATCTAAGACTGTCAAGTAATATACAAATGAGAGCAATATATCCAAATAGTGCATACGTTGTCTCCAAAATCTACAGAGAACCCCCCAACCATGGAGCCTCCCTATTAAAGACAGGAGAAGCAAAGACAGCAGCAACTCGCTCCTCAGTCTGGGGTGTATTTCACATGGAAGGCGTTTGCATGAAATTTGTTTCCTGTGCTCTGACATACGTGTATCTTTTTTTGGTTAAGCAAGGTATCTGTGGAATAAACTATTATGTTGAACCAGATTTACTGTAACTGTGAGTAAGTCCCGTAAGGGTATATAGTTAACCCTGCTAGGTGGAAGCAAACTCATAATTTTTGTTTTGTTTTGCTTTTTTACAGAAATAGAAAAAATAATTTACAGATACATAGTATTATATCATGCTCAGAGTTTGTGTGATTTTCTCCAAAATGGAAACATCTGGAACAGCAGCTACAACTGGAGTCACCACCTGATTGTCAGCAGGGTCACATTCTCCAAAGCGCGAGCTCTAAGTCTTCTACCCTGGATACACAGGGAGTTACGGGGGTGGGTACAAGAGGAAACACTATGCTCATTAGTCAGCCATTGACTGCAAGGATGCTGGATGACATATTACCCTGAATAACAGGTTGACTGAGACGCAGCTGGTGAGGCTGATCTCTGGCTTTAGGACCTAGGCTCCAGGCTCTAGCCTCTGAGCTCCCCCTGCAGGCTGAAGATTGGCTGCAGCTTTCCTCTCCACGTGTTCCTCATTTTTCTTGAGCTGGCAGTGGTCTGGGCATGTCCTCCTCTTGTTGAATTATAGGACCAAAGTGCTAAGCTAAATCGTGCAAGCATAGTTCCTTGGAAACATTCTGCTGCCCAAAGCAAGTCATTTCACCAAACCCCAAAACAGTGATTCAGTGACTTATACTACTTCCCATGGGGAAGGGTATCATAGTGAATATTTGCTGAGCAGTTATCCAAT
This sequence comes from Desmodus rotundus, assembly GCF_022682495.2. Taxonomy (NCBI): domain Eukaryota; kingdom Metazoa; phylum Chordata; class Mammalia; order Chiroptera; family Phyllostomidae; genus Desmodus; species Desmodus rotundus. The sequence goes on along the minus strand of NC_071395.1, from coordinate 50,465,182 downwards.
CTATCATATCACCCCTGCATGTTCCAAACTTTAATGGTGGTACTTTTTGTAATTTCTGCAGTGTTGTGGCATTACTTATCGTTTGCTATTTGAAGACATAACAAGCTTTCTTCAGCAAAATGTCCCTCACTCCATGACTGGGGCATGCCAGAAAGTGACTCAAGTTAGGGGTATTGACATTAGGAGAAAAAATGGGAATGAAGAGTGGGGAGGAGCTACTAGAAGAATGATCTTCCTTTTGCAAGGTAATTCTTTCAAGTTAAGTCCTTACATAATCTTCAGTCAAGTCAGGAACATCCTAATCAGACAGGAAAAGAAAGGATCTGTTTTGACTATTAAATGATGTGTGGAAGGGTTCGGAGGTCAGTGAGCTGTTAATCACCTGAATCTTGTTCTATATGCCACTACAAGTTTTAGAATGCCACCCCACCTCAATGAATGACAGGATCAGATTCTGAGCCTAGTTTTGGATGTCTCAGCCTTAAATATGGAATAAATCAAAGTTTTAGCACACTTAGAGAAAGTTACTTGTAGAATTTAGGAGTTTGAGTCATTCATTCTTTATTTTGCAGTACTAATTGAAAAATCTTTCCCATCCAACAGTGATTGAGTTCTTCCTCATATTCATATGGTTCCATGTAACTCACCACTTGATTCTCCAAAGCTTTGCCTTCAATGGACACATCATTATACATGACCATAGATAACCTGATGAGCAGTTTTACCACTGAAGACCACTGTCAGAATTCTCTCCTATAATTTGGAAACTGTCAACCAATCATTAGCACCAATTCAACATCAACAGCAGTTCCCAATTTGGGGTGCGGTGAAGAAGAAAAGTTTATTTAGTGTCAACAGCTCAGTGGTAATACGGCATGGCTGTGAAAACAACACTGCTTTCTAACAGCTTGATAGTGCTACAGCACCCCATGAAAACGGCAAGCTGTGAGGCTGTCCTGGGGCCAGACGACTCTGGAACCAGGCCCTTCTTCAGCTATGCAATTCTACCCCATGATGACCTGCTCCACTGTGGTCCACTCTGTCCCACTCTGGGCCAGTCTTTTCCACTCCACGCTGATCATCTCTGGTGAAATGTCTTCAGCAATCCAGCTCTAGTGGGGGAAATAAGTCCTTACTCTTTCAAGGAAAGTGCACTGCCTGAGCCAGAGGGGAGAGGCCTGTATAGACAGGAGTCCCTGCCCCATCCCCTGATTTGTCAGAATAGAGCAGCTCTAATTGGTCAGAGCTGTGCGGCCCCATTTGGATGGGGATATAGCCTCAGTCTTACTGGCTGAAATAGGACTCCAGGAACTCCTTTATAAGGGCTGGCTCAGCAGGCAGACACACAGTGCAGGCAGGCAGTCTAGTGCAGAGGCTTCTCCACAAAGTGCAGTTTGTGTGAGAGGCCCCTGGGCAGAAATGGCTGCTAGGCTCTGGTTTTTAAAATCTGAGTCCAATTAGCCACCAAGAACCCTTCTTAGTGGGTGTCTTTTTTCCCCTCAGGGTTCATAGTACTAACAACCTTCAAAATTAATAAGACCAAATAATCACTTCCAGACCCACCTTTCATGTCCCCGAGGGTCTGTTCTCTTTGATTATTCCTCATGCCAATGTTTGCATCAGTCATGGTTCTTAATTGCAAGCAACGGAAACCAGTGTTGGTTGGTTTAACAGAAAATGACTTATCAAAAGGAAATTGGATAGGTCACAAAATCCATCAAATTTGGGAGAGTGAGAGAACCAGAACCGATGTCTACAAAGCCAGGAACACAACCCTGAGTCACAGCCAATCACCCCCGCAGTGACCTCTGGGCACCACAGAAATTGGACACAAGTCACGAACACCACTGTCGCCCTGGGACACAGATACCTCTGCTGCTGCTCCTGCCACTGCACATTCTCCACCCAAAACAGGCTCTTCACAGTTTTTTTTTTCTTTGTAGCCAATTTATAGGGAGTATGTGTGTCTGACCAATCAAGCTAGGACATGTATTTCTACTCAACTTGAAAGATTCCAGATTATTGATTATATAATAGCAGGCAGTTTCTCCTTCTGAATATGGGGACTTCCCCCAACATGTGAATGGGATTCAGTTATTATTTGGCAAGACAAACGTCCATTAAACTGAAACATAAGGGCTCTGTGAAAGACAAGAAACATTTCATCTGGTTGTCTGCATGAGTTTTGAAGTTTTCTTTTTTCCCCTCAAAGTCTGTTCCTTTGCCAGTATATTTGTGTGTGTGTGTGTGTGTGTGTGTGTGTGTGTGTGTGTGTGTGTGTGTGTGAGAGAGAGAGAGAGAGAGAGAGAGAGAGAGAGAGAGGTAAAATCCCTGGAGCTCTTATAATTTCTAACACACACTCTCACACACGTACACAGACACACGTCTAGCTCTTTCAGAATACCTGCATTTGGCAGTACAGTGGACTTGATGTCCCCAATGTTCTTGTCTGGCTTTTAAAAGCCAAACAAAAAGAAACATCTCATCAACCCTGACCAAATGCACCTGGTATTTCCAGGCAAATGGGCCTGGCGATAGCCCTGGGGAGGAGGCAAACCACGAAAGCCTGGAACCTGTAAACTGCTGAGTCTGGAGGCTTGGCTGGTGATGATAGATCTCAATCAGGGATGAGACACAGCTCATAAGCACACACCACGCTTGCCATATGCCAAGCGTTTTCAGGGCTCAGACACCCCTCCATGAGTGAGAGCCTGACAGCCGACAACAACTGATACAAATTGGTTTAGCAAAAGGGAATGACAGCTCTTAATGACCCCATCCCAGAACCTTGTTGAAATGGCCTCTAATCGTCCTGCCAGTGCGCATGAGGGAGCTTTGATAAGGGGCTCGTATGGTATCGGCCACGCAGCAGCTGCTCTCAGCCAATGGAAGGAGGTGCGCAATTCAGAGCAGATGGTGCAGGGAAAAGCATGTGGAGATGTGAGTGGGGTGTCCCGGAGGAGAAGACACACTGGGATTGAGGTTATATACCAGGTGCTGCCTGGCATCCTCATCCCTCGAGCCATTCTACCCTTCGGGAAACATTCCCAGACCAATTATAACATGGCTGGTAAGCCATTTCGTGTGACCCAAGACAGACTGGGCTGGATTATCTGAGCACCGGGGTGTCTCACCTATTAGAGGCAATTTATGGATGGTTCTTGGCCTCTTTCCTATGAACACTTGCAAGAAAGTAGAAAGCAAGGACAGAGTTCATGCTCACCAAGGGCTGACCCCAGTTTTGCCCTACCACCAAGTTGAATTTGTTACTCTGACCTCCCTCTTCACCCAGAGCCCTCCCTCTGCCTTCCATGTTCTTTTTTTACACTATTCCACACACATCTCCATGCCCGGCACCTCCCCTCAGAAATTACTCCCTTGGTGCATGCCTGCACTTCAGTTCTATAAGAGCGACCCAGGAAGGGGGGCGATACTCATTTTGGGACCATGGATGGTCCAGGTCCCAGAGGTTCTTGAGACAAAACATTTTGACACTCTGGGAGAGGAATCTGCCAACCCCATAGCATGTTCAAAAAAGTTTCAAAAGTCTTAACTGTGGCCATGTACTGAGAAAACTGAAGGCTGTTCTTTAAATATTAGTCTTAGTTACTGCCAGAGATGGCATTCCACATTGTTTGAACCCAACCATCTTCTTCTGTTCATTGTCCACCTTCACCATCTTTCTTTCCTTTCTGCTCCTCTTTTCTCTTCTCCTGTTTTTATCTCCTCTCCTCGTCCCCTTCTGCCTTCCCCTCCTCTCTCATCTCTCATCTCCTCTCCTCATCTCTCCCCCACTAGCCCCTCCTCTACCTAAATCAAGCCTCTCCTCCCTTCAAGGCCAAGTTCTGAGCAGCCTGCTCTGACTGGAGTGGACCAGGACACTGAGTTCCAATCTGTTGCTTAGCACCAAGGTTGCTTAGATACCTCTCCCAGTGACAACTGGCCTTTGCCTTTGACTGCTTATGCACATGATCTATGCACTGAGCATCTCTGTTCAGAGGGCATCAGGCCAGAACCAACATTTGCAATTTCCTTTTGAGCTACCTGGGTGATGGTGGGAGTGAGGGTTGTTTTAAAGGAAAAGAGACCTGAATTTTTTTTGAGGCTGAACTATAGGTAGAATTTAGCAGTAATAAGGAATCCACTGTAGAGTGAGGAATAAACAAAATCTCCCGGTGAACATAGCTCTGGGCTGTCTTTATGCCAATTTATGAATGAGATGAGGGAAATACAGCCAGGATTTATAGGGAAAAATGATTTCTGTTTTCCTCCACTATGAACCTGCACCTGCGCCTATGATTTGTGTTTTTAAGAGAAAAAGGTGTTGAGGAGTGGGTGTGTGAGAGAGAATGAGATGTGTGAGCAAGGAGGGATGAGGAGAGAGAAAGGAAGAAACAAAAAAGGCCTTTTTGACAAATGCCAAGGCAAAGTGAAGAATTAGGGTCTATTTGTAAAAAGATATCAAGGCAATAGACATGGTGCCTGGAGTGGGGGGAGGCCATCATTCCACATCCTTCTGGCTCCATCCAGCAGTGTCTGCTCCCACCACTTCATTCTCATGTCCTGGTCTCACTTGGGTCTACAATCCTTTATTCAGTCTGCGTTCCATCTTGTTGGAGACTCTGGTTGGGGATGAGAGGGACAGGGAGCAGTGGCTGTGGTTGGAATGGGTGCAAAGGTGCAGGGAAGGCCAGACCAAGCATGAGAATCAGCCAAGGATACAGGGTGAGAGGAGCAGAACAAACTTCAGAAATCCTGTTCAGTAGCAGGGAAGAGCAGAAGGCGAGACTCGGCCAAATGGAGTGAGATGGAAGAGTGGGTGGGAGCTGAGTGGCTTGTGTCATTGGATGAGGGAAGAGGCGATGTGCAAGGTGGCTGGCAGAGGTCGGGGGTGGGGAGGAGCACGCTGAGTTCATTTAAGGACACTAACACAGATGCCTACTTTTCCTCCTGCTCCACCTGCTTGCTGAGGTGTTTTCCATTCTTTGCTAAGCAATGGTCATCACTGCCCTTTTCAAGTTCGTGTGTCCTTGCTATGCCCCTCCTCTGTACAAAGTCTCATATATGAAGGGACAAAAAAAGGGCCCCACCCCTGCCTGGTTGAGAGCTAGCCAGAAGAACAAGATGTATAGGAATGAGTTACATGAGTTTACAGAAGGGGGATGGAGTGGTCAAGGAAGAGAGAAAGAGAGAATTGGAATGGACTCGGGAGGGAGAGAGGAGAGTTTTCACGATGTGGCACTAAGAACTCATCTTTCTGGGCCTCAGATATAATATCTGTAAATGAGGAGACAGAATCACTAAGTGACTTTGGGGCCCCCACCAGAGTTCCCAGTCTGTGGTTCTCAGGGGAGACCACGCCCGGTGTGTTTCTGAGTCCGAGAGTCAGCCTGAGGATGGCACACCATCCCCTACGGTCCCCTCCTCCTAAGAGGCCTTTCTTTGCTCCTGCACCAAGTTTGCGGGATTATTCCCAGTGACAAACAAGCTTGGCTGAGGCTTGGAAGAGGGAAGATGTGTACAGCAGAGGAGAAAGCTGAGGTGGCTTTCACCGATACAGAGAGGGGTTTGGGCAGCCTCCTTCCACGCTCCTTATCCTGTAAGTAGACAGTGTCTAAACACTGTGGGTTTGTGTCTGCTGGTATCAAGCCACGGTCCTATCGAGTCAGCAAGGGGCCAAGCTTTCCCCTCTCCCTGCGTCTCCTGTGCTTCACTGTGCACTAACCCGCAGGAAGCAGGAGACCAACACTGCCCTAGAGGTGGGACTGTTGCTTATTTGTTACAATCTCTCTGAATTACGGCTTTGGTGGCAGCGAGGTGAGGGAACTGGGGATTTGGGGCTTCCGAGGGTGATGGGGCACCTGGTGCCTACGAAGTGCTGAGGAGGGAAACTGCACCTTCCTGTTTCCCAAGACGGCTGTCCTATGCCCCAGTGTCAGACTTCGCTCAAGGTTCGGCACCCTGCTTTCTCACCATTAGAAACCTGGACTGGGATTCCCAACCCAAGAGAAGGGTGGGCCTTGGAGAAGGGAATTCTTTGCCCCAAGGCACGCCACTGGTTAGAGGAATCAGGGACTGAGTTCTCAGTCAGAACTCAGGTTCTTAAAACCAGTTCTGCATTCTGTCCATTCTACCAGCTCCCACAGTGTCTGGGTCCCAGCACCCTTGGCAGTAAGCAAGGGCTTACTGAATAGAGTAAAGGTACACGAAATAAGAAGCATAAATGGTAGGTGCAAAATAGACAGGGGAATGTTAAGAACAGTACAGGAAATAGAGAAGCCAAAGAACTTATATGCATGAACCATGGACATGAACTAAGGTGAGGGATTGCTGGAGGGAATGGGGGTACCAGGCAGAGGGGAAGAAAGGAGCAAAAATTGGGACAATTGTAATAGCGTAATCAATCAAATACATTTTTTAAAAAAGATACATCACCTAAGGGGCCATATGTTAAACACACACACCCAAGACATCCTCCCAGGTCACATGAGGTCACAGTGTCTGGGGCTGTGGTCCCACGATCCACATTTATTACAAGCTGCTTGGGTGATTCTGATGAGCATCCGGGGGGGGCAGACTGATTGACTGCATGACCCCCGAAGCAACTTCTGGCCTTGCGGTTAATGTGAAGGCAGACGGGAGGAAATGCTCCTCAAAACTGAGAGGCTTATTGTCTTCGGGTGTCCTCATCCAGAACAGGTGTAGGAGAAACAAAGCAGCAGATTCCAAGGTGAAAGTCCCCGGAGACCTCATTTTCCCTTTTTAAGTTTCCTGTGGAGTTCCACGGACTACTTCAGGGCACTGGGCCATCCCTTATGAACCCAATTGTCTGACTCATGGTTCCGTTTGTCTTCCTGTCTCTGTTGTTTGCCTACGGCCTTTGGCAAAGCCCTGTATAAAGGTTCCATCCTGACTGGGTGACAGCTAGTCCAAGCATACACTGGCCAGTCAAAGGAAAGGACTAAACTATCCTCCCCACCCCCAGCTGAGGTCAAAGTTATGTGACATCACAATCAAGGAGACACTCTGAGAAGGTGGCACTCAGCTCTCAGAGGCAAAATTGAATAGCTAGCTGTCCTCCCCACAAAGAGATTATTCTTTCAATGTTTGCTTTCGGGGTCATGAGGTTTATTGTAATCACTAAAGTGGCTTTTTCCTCCTAGAACATCCTAGAGGGTGGATGGGGAAGAAACTCTGAGATATTCTGCACAAGCCAGCTCCGGTTGTGTTTGTCGAAAGTTGTTTGGGACCTTGAGGGGTCGCGCAGACCTGTGGCGAAGGGTAGAGCCCCTTCCCCCACTACCCAGGTCCCTGAAGCAAGCCTTTCTCAGAGCATAATCCATAAGAGCAAGTGCTTCCCCCGAGGCCAGTACACCTCTGCCTTTTTTTTTTTTTTACAGATTTTATTTATTTTTAGATAGAGAGGAGGAGAGGGAGAAAGAGAGGGGGAGAAACGTTGATGTGAGAGAAAAACATCCATCAATTGCTTCTCATACACACCCTGACTGGGGACAGAACCTGTAACCCAGGCATGTGCCCTGATGACCGGGAATTGAGCCAGTGACCTTTCGCTTCACAATGCCCAACCCCCCAAGCCACACTAGTCAGGGATACATCTCTGCTTTTCCAAGGCCAAAGACTAGGATGCTGTTCTCTGCCTCACTGTGCTGTCCTCTGTCCCTACCCAGTTCCAGGTTTCTCCAGAGAATGCAATCTGTTGGGGAACAAGCGCCAATGTCTCTGATGAGAAGGCACATAGCAGCCACAGGAGGACAGCTTTCCCTCCCGCCATGAAAGCAATGCTGCTGGCTGCGCCAGGGACCAGCCGCACTCAGGCCCACCCAGAGCCAGCAGCCACCAGCCGAAGCTGCTGCAGTCCTTCAGCAGGAACAACCACCTCAGAGGAAGAACAGGATTCCGAGGTGTGGGGCTGCCAATGGTTAATACTATAACTGACTCTTCTTGCATGGACTCTGGAGCAATGATGTGAAGAAGGAATTCAACAATTACCCTGTTATTCTTCTTGGTCCTGAGAAGGTGGCTTTTCCCAGCAGAGGAAAGGCCCTGCGTGGCTGCAGCCTATGACTCATCTTTCTAGGGAGCATAGTCCCAGGAAGACCATCGCTACCGTTCTCTCGTGGGCTAGCACCTGCGGTGGTGTGTGAGTGCATGTGTGCTTGGTGTGCACACATGGATGCCCACACGTGTGTCCCCCTATACACACGCACCCATGGCCACACGGCGATGCCCCTGGCTATAGTGCCAGGTGGAGCTCCTGCCATTCACCCACAATGAGACACACAGGCCTGCCTTCTGCTCAGAGCATTTCCCCTTCTTTATCATCCACAGTCAGTGTTACAGGCACTTGACTTTATGGCTCCTCCATTCCGCGTGTTAAGCAGCTGATGCAGCCACCGCCTCCTGCCAGCACTCTGTCTACGCCTGCAGCGTTGTTTCGAGTCCCATCTTGAGAAAAGAGAGACAGAAAAGGGTCTTTTATGTCACGCCAGGCAGCCCCTTAGAACTCAATAGGATTTTTCCATGTCAAAGCTATTCTTTTATTAGGAGAAGGAAAAAAAGGTCCAAGGCCCACCTGGCACAGCCAGTTCCTCAGTGGCTGTAGGAGCTTGCTTATTCTTTTAATAAGCCCCTGGACTGCGTATTACCCAGAAAGGTCAGGCGGGCCTTTGAGAGTCCCCGTCCTGCTGTTGGAGGTGGCAGCACCAACGTGTGCGAAAGGCTGCTGTGACTTTCTGCTTCAAGTCTCCATAAGGAAATGCCCTCTCAATAGGAAAGCCCCCCACCATGCCTTTCTTATCTCCCCCCTTCCTTCCTGGGCTCATATCCTCCCTTATCCTTGTCTTTATTTGACACTCTTGTCCTCATTTGGGTATCCCTTCTCCTGCCTCCTGACTTGAATTCCCTTTGCACTTGGCTGGAGAGAAATCTAGAAATTCTACATTCCACATTCCAGAAATGGCAGGCAGGTCAAATTGCTCACCTCAAAGGCAAAGGAGCAGGGCAGCAGAGGAGCGCAGGACACTCAGCCAGATATTTTCCTCTTGGCGTGAAGGTCCTCGTGTCTGACCTTCTACCTTCTCACTTATTGCTTACATCTTTCTCTCCCGAGCTGCCAGCAGGTCCTCGGTTCCCACTCTGATTTCCATGGCTGTTCTGTTTTTGAGCAGTTTTGCACAGTCAGGGTGTGATGGAGAGGCTCTGCTGACAGCTGCCAAGCCTGGCTTTCCCATTTCCCTTCTCCCCTGGCCCGGCAGCCAGGTATGAAAACAAGAGCACTCTGGTTTACACAGAGCCTCTCATCCAAGAAATCTCAAAACGGTTTTGCCAGCCAGTCTGATTAGACTCATTTTTGTGTATGAGGAAAGTGTCCTTTCTGCAAGGGAAGTCAATTGCCCAAGTCTGTTGTTACTTCCCTTGGGGGAAGCCACAGAACCGGCGCAGGCAACCTGCCCCAAGGTATCCTGGGCCACCTGCTGGTCCCACCTGCCGGTCCCACCTGCCTCCAGGTGTATGGATGTAGAAAACCAGGACCATAGGACAAAAGGATCTTCCAGAGCAGGAATCCAGCCCTCAAACTGTGGGATGGAGTAATATAAGGCAGCTCCCTACATATCAGTCCCTTGTTTCTCTACTTAAATAACAGAAAATGGGGATCCATCACATACTCTCAAGAGCCTATACTCATGATATTTAATTCAATTCAACTCTGTAACCTGAAAGAGGTATCCCTTCTCCTGAGCGGCTCACTGTCTCCCCTGATTGTTACTCTTCTGTGACTTTGGCGAGCCTGGAAAATGCCAGAGTCTTTCTCTTTTATAGGCACTTAAATACTTCTCTGCCTCCCAACATCCTCGCCTCCGGCCTCATGCTGAGAGGCTGGAGGTCTGTGTTTGGGATGAAGCAAAGCAATGAGGGAGACGAGAAATGGACGAAAGGGGACAGGGAGAGGAAAGAGGGAAGGAGGGGAAAAGACAATAGGGAGAAGTAGGAGGGGACAATGGAACGAGAAGAGGTAGATTTGCTGTATTTGCAGAAATAACTCTTGATTGGGTGCTTATTCTGTGCCAGTTTTAGACATTGGATTTGTCTGCCTGGGCTGCCATAAAAATGTAGCCCAGCCTGGGCGGCTTAAACAACAGAAATTCATTTTCTCACAGCTCTGGAAGCTAGAAGCCTGAGATCAAAGTGCGGGCATGGTTGGTTTCCTCTGAGGCCTCCCTCCTCAGCTTGTAAGTGACTGTTTTCTCCCCATGTCTGTGTTCACACGTCCCCTTCTCAAAAGGACACCAATCATTGGATTAGGGCCTATCCTATGGACTCCATTTTACCTTAATCACCTCTTTAAAGGCTCTACCTCTAAGTGGTCATATTCTGAGACACGGGGGGCTATGCATTCGCCCTATGAATTTGAGGAGAGGGACACAATTTAGCCCATAACAGGCAATTTATCTCTAATCTGATGCCTCTCAGAGGTAGAAGTTATTATCCCCATTTTCAAGGTATGGAAGTGGAAACAAGAGAGATTAGACAACGTGCCCTAAGTCACTTAGCTAGTAAGTGACAGAGATAGAATGAGCACCAGGCCCAGCTCTGTCCACAGCTGAGCCACTGTGGACGTGTCACGTGGCCTCGGGACAGATGAGGGTGACCAGAGAGTAGACAGAAAAAAACATTGCCTTTGGAGCCACCCCACACCTCACTCCTTCAATCGTGGCATGACCAAGGCCATGGCCATGGTTGACATTAAGACCTGCAATAAAAGGTCGTGACCGATAACGTATGAGAACATGAGAATCTAAGGCAAATGTCTAGTTACTTTATTACTTAATACAGCTTCTCATTGTCAGCATATCTGCACATGTGTGTACACATACATGCAAGACCCAACAGGTGGGTAGAGGCCCAAGTCCTTGACAAGATCAGTGGGGAGCTGGCTTGCTTCTTCCTCTTCTAATCACCATGACTGAGCTGTCATGAGATGCCAGGTCGGATTATGGTGTGTTTTTGGTCACCCCTCTGTGAGTGTGCTGCGTGTGTAGCACGCCCTTGAGTCGGCTCCCACTCCCGACAACCCTGTGAATGGGTGATGTCCACCGTGTCCTGTCCTCCACAGCACTGTTCCGCTCCTGTAGACTCATGCCCACAGCTTCTTTTATGAAGTCAATTCATCTCACCTTCGGTCTTCCTCTTTTCCCACTGCCTTCCATTTTCCCAGTGTTATTGTCTTTTCCAAAGAGCCCTGCCTTCTCATGATGTGCCAGGAGCAGGACAGCTTCAGTTTAGTCATTTTTGCCTCCAGCAATGTTTTGGGCTTAGCTTACCCCTATGTAGACAGCACTATTGCCGAGGACAGGGTCCTGTCTTCAGCTGTTCCTATGTCTCAGAGAGCCTAGCTCTGTGCTGGCATGTAGTCGATGCCTATAAAAACTTCATGATGAGGAAGAAATCTGTGGAAGAAGGGTTGGCTCGCCACACAGGTAAGTCCTTATAGTATCATTGCTACCATTATTCTGACACAAACAGCCACAACATAGCAATGGTGAATAACAGGACGTGTTTACCTCCCATTCATGAGCTTATGGGCTCACTGGAGTGGCTGCCCTTCACTAGGTGCGTGGGTTGGCTCTGCTCCACACATCTATCACCCTTCTGCAATTAGTGGGCTAGGTAGGGCATGCTTTTCTAAGGAGACGGCAGAAGGCAGGCCCCATGGCTCAAGTACATCTCCAGATGCTGCTATCATCACATCTACTAACATCCTTTGACATAAGCAAGTCCCATGACTGAGCCCAAAGTCGCAGGGTAAGGAAGTACACCGTGCCCAAGATGAGACCATGGCAAGGGTGCAGTTCCCGGGAAGGACAACGAATTGTAGCCTACAACTCAGTCTATATAGTCCCTCTACTCACTTTCCAGACATTGTGCAGACTTTGCCATTCTGTCTCATCCTGCGCTCCCCATTCACAGACACTGCAGAAGAATATCAGCCTTTCTCAGCTCTTTAAGGACGATGCACCAAGAGCGTAGCTCCTGACTCAGGGTGCCGTGACAGAGCTGAGGCTGGAAGTGGAGTTACTCCTAGAGTGGCCAAAGGATTAACTGCCCAGCATCCTACCTCAGAGAGTCCCTCTACCCACGCTGCGCATATGACCCTTCAGGAGTCCTGGGCAACTCTGGGTTCAGAACTTCTCTGCTAGATTAGCTGTGTCCATCCCAGTCTCCAGCTGTGACCACACCTCCAGCTAAAGACGAAAACATGCAGCTGGTCCCCCTGATGACAGGAACCCCCTTCAGGGGTCCCACTCCCCAGGGCATTGCTGCCCAGGGAGGCCTTTCAAAATCTTCTCATTTAAAAGGAATTTGAGCTCAGTCTCTGGGCAAACACAATCACAAGGAGACATGACAGAGTGATTTCAGAGGGAGAGCCAGCGGGCAGCCAGGGGTCTGAAGGAGCTGCTGAAACGACCACTTTCACGGGACCTGTGGTCTGGTGCAACCCCACGTGGCAGAACCTACCCGCACACCTACTCCTACCCAGAAACATTGAGCAAGGCTCAGTGTCTGGGGGACATTTTCTACCTCATTAATGACACATTTTCCCTAATAGACATCTGTGGGTGGCCACAGTGGGAAGTGATCAGGTGGAATGATGCATCTGTAAGAGATTACAGACATACACTGGCAATAAAACAGTCATTCACGTGTTTCTCTGCGGCTTGTGTAGAAGAGCCCCTGTCTCCCCTGAGGGTTTGGTGTGAGCAGGCGTGTTTCTGGAACCACAAATCAGATACACCGTGGAGCCCATCGTGGCCATACCACTTGCCAATCAGAGAGTAAATCCCCCGGCTCTGCTGTTTTCCACATGAACTTGGGAAATCACTTAATCTTTCACAGTACAGTATCCACTTTTCATCTATAAAAATGAGGTTAATGACCCTTGCCTCAAAGGATTCCGGTGATGAATAAGAGAGATAATATACTTGTACTTGGCAAGCAACTTCTCAGTGAGTTCGTTTCATTTCGTGCAGTGGGGAGGATGGGAGCCAATGCTGTCTCGGTCACAGGCCTGAGAATTCGGAAGCCTGGAAGTATGGGGTCGTCCGTCTGGTGCTTTGCCCTCCTAAGATGGGAATGGAGAGCACAGATGAAGCAGAATCACTTGTTTGGATGTTGATGTTATTGTTTTCACGGTGTCGGGGGTCAAGGTGGAGAGGGACTTCCCAGCACAGACGCAGAAGTGCCTTTGTGGCTGAGAGGGAGCGGGATACAGAGGGGCCGGGAGAGCTTGCTGCTCTGGCAGAGACAGTCTTGGAGGTGGGCCACCACAGCTCCGGCCAGCGGCCTATCTGCAGGACTGCCCAGCACAGGTGGCCTAGTAGGTGGGCTGGAGCATAGGGGTGGAATGCAACACTCTTAGTAAGAGCTTTTAGCATCTTGAATCTTATTTTGAAGTATAGAGGTGGGCAAAAAGTGGGTTTACAGTTGTCGGTACACAAATCACAGAATTTATTCTTGTGATATTATTAATTATTATATTATCTATTTGTATCACAACTATAGACCTACTTTTGCCCACTCCTGTGTATGTACCTCTTTTACATCTTTACATGAAGTAAATAAGGTATTTTGCCATTCCCATTTTCTAGAAAAGGAGACTGAGGTCAGAGGATTGTGTAATGTGCCTGAGCTCACGCCAAGCCAGGCCCATCTGTCTCCAAAGCTGTGTTCCTTCAGCATCATCCCAGGTCTCTGCAGCAGCTAAGGTCATGCCCAGGGCATGTGAGGAAGTGAGAGCAGAAAGCAGGTCCCCTCCAGCCCTTAGGAAAATGCTCACAGATGTGACTGAAGGAAAAACTCAAACCGAGACCCAGCATAGGGCAGGCTTCCTCCAGGGCGACCCCCCCAGGCTGCCCCAGCGAGGCTCTGGGCAGCTCAGCACCTGCACCGCTTACACCAGATCTGTCCAAAGGCCACCCTTGAACCATCTGCTGTTATGGGCGTTCGTCCGGTTTCTTGTGTTGAACCATTTTTCCAAAGCAGAGCTGAAACATAGACTTTTTCTCCAAGTTCCCATAAACCTCAGCCCCATCTGGTGTTGTATTTGTGCCATCCTCTGGCATTTGAATGGCAGGCTCACTTCCTCAGGCCCCTCCAGTTGCCATTCTTTGAGCCGGCGGTGGCGGTAAGCCACAGGAGCTTTTGGCAAAGAGAGGCGCAGGAGCTGAGAGATGCGGAGAAGAGCTGGGCTACGTGTCCGACGGAGGAGAAATGCGGAAGGCTTGGAAACTCGCCCCAGTGGCAGTTCCAGGCCTGTCAGCTCTTGCCACACTGAATCAGAGCAGGTTCTCGGTTTGCAGGTGCCCTGCAGGAAGCAGGTTGGTGGGCGGTGGCCACCGCTGGCCTGCATGCACTCTTAGGGGATTGGTCTGACTCAAGGGTTGATGGGGGGAACCCTCCTCCTAAAAAAAACTCCTTTCCTAAAATTTCTCAACACCTGAAAGCCCACTATTCAGGTGCTCCCAACTCTGCGCCTTTGTCTGTGCAGTTCCATCGACCCAGAACGCCGTTCCTCCCCTTGTCTGCCCACTTAACTCGTTTATCTTTCAGGACTGAACTCAAGTGCTGACTCTAGGAAGAAGCCCCCTCATATCCAGTCAAGGTTTGAGGTGTTTCCCCTCACCACTCTACCCAGCTGTCACTCATTATTCTTCCCCAGCCCTCACCCCCCACCCCTGGCTGTGAGCTTCTCAAGGTCAGTCTGTCATCCTAAAGCCCAGTGCAGTGCCTGCGCAGTGCCTCTGAGGACGAAGCAGTGGCGGGTGGGGGAAAGGATGACCTTGGAAGGGCACCACCTGGGTATTTCTTACCGTCTTCCTAAGGGCCAGTCCTAGCAGTGGAACCGTTTGCCTTCTGAGCAAATAATAAAACCCGTTGGGAAGAAAGCAAAATTCACTTGACTCTATGGGGTGAATTATCAAGAACTCAGACCTCTGGTACTCCCACGCCATGAGACGAGAAGCACAAGGTTTACCACCTGCCACCTACTTATGACCTTCCCACTCAGAAAATTCATTAGGTCTTTGAGAAGCAAGGGGAAAATCCTTGTCCATGCTTTCAGCCTTAGCGGACATCCAAGATTTACAGCGTCTACTAAAAGCAGCTCTTCCACAGAATCTTAAAGTGGGAAGAAGCCACCTAAGCCACCTGCCTCTCTTACCAGGTTGGCATGATGTCTGACACATAGTATAATTGTTGAATGAATGACTGAAAGAATGCCAGAAGCCCGAGGCTGCACAGCCCGTTGGGGTCAGAGCTGGTTCAGAGCCAGGCAACCTGCCCCGCAGTCAAGTTTGTCTTCTAAGATAGCATCTAACCCTGACTGCACATTCTGTCTCATTGCAACAGCCAAGTATAACAATCACTTGCTTTTCCATTTAAAATGTGATTGTGTGCTATTTCAATTTCAAAAGTAAGGCGCATGAATCATTGAGTCACCGAACCGCAATGAATCATTGAACAGCAACAAAATGCACTCCATGTGGTAAAATTCAAGCTTATTTTCCGTCAGGTGGACAAACACTGTTTACTGAATAAAGATACAGTCCCGACTGCAGCCACGCCTCATTCCGGAACGCAGGAACTGCCTGGCACACCACAGCTGCGGGGTCTCCAAGGTGAGAAGGGTGCAGAGGTAGGGAAAAGTCCTGCATGGGCTGGCTCCAGAGAAATGGAGGCTGGAAACCTCAAGCTTCCTCTCTTATTTTTGTGTTAAATATTTTATTCTAGTAATAAAGGCCACCCCATAAATGTGAAAGCAGAATGAAATGTTTCAAAGACACATAATCTAATATTGTTCTCAAAACCCCAATGTGACCTTAAGAAATGAACTGTCTCTCTCGGAATCCATTTCTGACCACCTCCCGGGTGGAGGGTGGGTGGCAAGGGCAGAGAGTGGTGCTGGGGCCTCACCACTGGGCCAGAAGGGCCAGAGAAGTACACGGGATAAGCAGCTCCCCACACCAAGGAGAGCAGCTCAGGGCTCTCCAGGGGGGTAGCTGGGTGGGAGGGGTTCCAGGAGCAGAGCAAGAAGGGTCCGGGGTCCCCCGGACACTTGCAAAGGCTGCTGGCAGCAGTCACAGTGCTGCCGGCCATGTGCTGACTGGCACAAGACAGTGGCCAGGAAGGCCACTATGGCGAGCTGGTGCCCCATCTCGACCTGGTAACTAACTTGGTCCTCTGATGCCAAGGCCGGTGAGCCCTCCCTCCACCCACCCGACCACTCACAGTCACATGCTGCTGGTCACTGACGGCCTGGCTCAGCACAGTACTGTGGGAAGGTGGGTTACGGGGCCCAGTTCTGGTGACTCCTCCCTAAACCCCCGCTCCCCACCCTCGCCTTCCCAGTGACCTCAGACCCTGGAGCTGCGACATTTACACACTCTCCGTCTTTCTCTCTGATCCCAGCCATTGCTGAAGAGAAGGGTCTGCTCAATAAATTCACCCTGGGATGTAAAAGACTAATAAAGTTTAATAACTTGCTTCTCCCAGGAGTATTTGCATTTTAACAGGAACAGCAGCCTAAGCTGAAGGAATTACGCCTTAATGGTACAATTTCAGGCACCATCAGGCAGCTGAGTGAGGTTGTTTGGGTGGGAGGGAGGGACCCCCAGCACCCCTGGGGTCACCTGCTAGATGCTGCCTCCTGCAAGGTCAGCCAATTGGTCAGAGGGAAGACAGGGCCAGCACACCAGTGTCCTGGACTCTCATTCACCACACAGCCCACAGGCTTACCTTCCACAGCTGTTCATTCCACAGCCACCCCCATTCCCTCCCTCACCTGTTCTCAGTCTGCAAACACTGACGGGCCTGCTGCAGGGTGAGGACCAGCAATAGCTTGGGGGTGAAGAACAGGCCCTGAGGTCAAGCTCTCTGGGCTTCCTGCTGACTCTGTTTCTGCTGCTGTGCACCCCTCCCTCAGGCCCCTCCTCCTTATTGAAGGCTAATTATATTACCTCCCTTTCAGGATTAAGTGGGAGATGCTGCCTGCAAAGGCAGATAGTAATTGCTTAAGGAATGTTTGATAGTATCATCATCATTTTAGTATCTATAGATTTCAATGGCCTGTAGCCCAGAACCAGAGATGGGCATGCAAAAAAATAACACCAAGACACACTGGAATTTTCTCTCCTTCTACTGTGTCACTCAGAGGAGAGTTGTGCTGCTGGAGCAGCTCATTCTCAGGACAGATGGGGAAGGAAATGTCCAAAGAACAGCCAACCTGGTGTCCATGGACCAAAGGCCTGAAGGTTAGGTGGGATCCTGAATTCCAGAGAACAGTCCGAGTCCAGATCTTGAATAGGTGGCCCATTGAATAGGTGGCTTTGAGAAGTCAATTCTGACAGTGCAGAGATGAGCCAGAGGCAAGAAAAGCAGTGAGGTAGCTGTGTGTAAATGAGGCAGCTCAGGCCCGGGACCCTGGACCAATGCGGGATAGGAACGTGGGGCAGGGTGCTTTCCAGGAGCCTGTAGCTAGCTCGCTCTTCCTCTCTTCCTCTCTCAACATCCCAAAATACATTCATATTTAAAGACTTCTGGTCATTGGGATTGAGTATTTGTGCAGGAGCAAAATGTCTCTGTTGAAAACATTTTCAGGGTTTTGTTGTGTTCCAGGAAGTTCCCATTCCCTCCTCCCATCCAGGCCAGTTCGTATTACTTCTCCCTTTTACTCTTCATCTTTCTCCTTCTGAACATCTTCCAGCAGTGACCTTTTTGGGGGGTGTCCCTTTGCCACTCCCAGCACCCACTTCCACCTCAGCCAACCTCCCTCTGGAGTTTGAGTCCACCTGTGAAAGAGTGGCTGCCACTGCTGCCCTAAAGTTTGGGCACAGCAGCTCTGGTCATGCTTTCTGGGTCCGTGGGCCCTGCAGGACAAAGGAGCCTGCGGAGAGGCATGACCCCCTTGTGGTACAGAGAACAGAGGGGCAGGAAAGGCCTTGGTCCAGCAGGGCCCCCTTTCCTCCTCCCAGCGCTGGCCACCAGCACCGAGCAATGGTTGGCGACACCCAGGCGGAGGGTGAGGTAAGGCTGACTCGATACCTAACAGGAAGGCTCCCTCCAACACCTCACAGTGTCATGGAAAATAAGGGCAGAGGGAGTCCTAACAAGGAATAGAAACCCAGTGGGTTGCCTACACAGCCCCACTGGACTGAGGACAACTAGAAGGCACATGCTGAGCCTTATTCATATTTGCGCCCCACATCCCCGCTCCTCGATGCCCAGCCTAGGATTGGAATTCAATAGGAAAACGAGGTCATTGGAAAGGTCCAGGAAGGGGGGCATGGAAGGGAGAAAGTTGTTGACTTACACCCCTGGTGACTTGCAAGTTGATCATATCAACCCACATGACCCTGACCAGTTTCTAGACCAGTTCTGACCAGCAGAAGCAATAAATTAGTCACCTTTGCCCTGCTAGGGGATGTGACCTAGAACTACTTGTATCGTCCTAGCCAGGTGTATGCAGTATCAGGGAAGTCCCAGGCACCTGCTTGTTCAACACCCTCAGGACCTCAAACGGTGGAGGAGTAGCTACCATCTCTGATGGCTGCCGCCTCCCCCACCCTCCCTTTTACATGCTGATTACAGCCCAAACCAAGCCTGTGTTGGCCCTGGGCTTCTGGAGTCGTGCATTTAATTATAGACAGCCTGATCGGAGCCCCCCCACCCCTGCCTCAGCTCACCTGGTACCTGGCTGTATTCTGACACCAGGTGGAACTGGGAGCCCACGGGGAGGTTTAGAGGGACCAGGAAGCATCCAGGGAGATGAGAGCCTGTCCTCTCCCTCTGGCCTGCCCGAAGGTCAGTTACAGCCTCTCAGAGGGGAACAGTAATGGAGTTTTTATTGCTTGTGCTTCATTGCATTTGATCTTAATGCCAAGGGGTTATTGTTCAGATTTTTTTCAGGTCAATGCTAATTAATTTTATTAATGCATTTTTGGTGAAGGGAAAGCAATAGAGCTAGGTTCTGCTCATGTTTATTTGGCTCTTATCATCCAGCAGCATCGGACTTGGCATGTCTATTTAGAATCTGGGGCTAAGAGGCAGTGACCCTCCTGGATGGTCCATAAGATGGAGAGGGGGAACCCCAGGGCCAGGAGAGGGCCGTGTCCTGAGCAGAGCAAGCAGGGAGAGGAGAAAGCAGCATCAAAGAGATAAAGACCAAAACCCATGGATGAAATGGAAGGACAAGGAAGGCAATGTGCTGGAGGGAGCCCTGACCTTGGAGTTTCCCCTCCACCCAACATGTGCCTTTAGACACTCACTGACTTTTCATTTTGTCTTCCCTACAATTGCCTTAGATTGTTCTTAGAGATACATACTGATGAAAGTGCTAAAATACAGTATTTAACTCGTAGTAAGTGCTCAACATATGTTAGCTGAATTTTAATGGGATCAGTGTGTCTGAAGTGTGAGGTTTCTAGGTTCACTCATTCCTTCTTTAGATAAATATGCATTTAGTATCTGCTGTATTCCAGACACAGTAACTGAAGACAGGCATAAACAAGAAAAACACAGATGCTGATAGGACCTTATATCCTGGAAGGTGTTAAGTACCGTCTCAGAATCACCTAATGAAAACTACTCATATGTTTTGTTGTTATTGGACTTGGCTTAATTCCTACCTCCGCTGGCAGGTTCTGGGCCCCATAGGGCAGGGACCAGGTCTCATCTCCCTGGGCAACAGCACCGTGAGCCTCTAATTGACACATAATTAGTGTGCCCTCAATAAAGCAGGCAAATTCACTCTCCTCACTCCAGTGCAGAAATGGAGACAGAGTGTCAAGGCAGGGGCCCCAAGGGCTCCTCCAGGGGGGATGCAAAGGCCCAGGAAAGGCCTCTCTTTGGGGGTGATCTTGGCCAGTCAGGCCAGGCTCACTCCCATGACATTAACCCATAGAAGCCCAGAAGAGACCCAGCTACCTCTGGGTTCTGAAGGTTGGGGGAGGAGCATGGGGGCTAACCCTACCTCCAGGAACATCCCCTTCTCTAGGATGGGAACAGGATTGTGGTCAAAGTTTATGTTTTAAATGGAGGAAACCATGATGTCAGAGAGGAATTTCAAGCTGTGTGAGACTGAGACTCTTTGAGCCTTGAGTGACTCATTAGAGACAATGTGTGTTTCATCAACAGGAAGCACGAAGAGGGCCTCCGCTGATCTCAGCCTTGAGAGGAGGGAAGAGAGGGACTTTGGAGACAGGGTGCCTGGGCGCAGGCAGGCCCCCCAGGCTGAGGTCAGAGCAGTTCTTTACGAAAGGAGGGCATCAGCACCAGGCACCAGTGGCAAAAGAGTCGGGGACTGAAGAGAGCTCTGGGTCACTGTACACTGTTCCTTTTCCAGTTAAAAGAAGGGAAAGGGTGAGATACAAAGTTTTAGGGACCGGGGTTACAGAGCAGTTCATTCAGGGGGCACATTCTCAATAATGCACAATACAGCCCTGGGCAGGTGGCTCAGGTGGTTGGAGCACCAAAGGTTTGTCGGTACACCGAAGGTTGTGGGTACGATCCCAGGTCAGGGCACGTATGGGAGCAACCGATGGATGTTTCTCTCTCTCTCTCTCTCTCTCTCTCTCTCTCACACACACACACACACACTATACACACACTATAGATAGAGTCTCTAGACCCCTTAAATATCATTCTATTCGAACTGTCCCCCACCCCAAGTCTCTGAGAGCTGGGCCTCTGCGTGGGAGTGTGAGACCCAAGAACAAATGCACACACTCGAGCACACCCTCAGGCCCACACAGGCAGACCCCGTGAGGAAGCAGCCATCAGGGGGCTCTGCTGCATTGTGCTTCCCATTGATTTTTTGGACAAAACATAAATAATCAAATAGTAATAAAAACTCCATTACAGTTCGCCTGCTGACATGGAATGACTCATCTCGGTAATTCTTCTTCCATTTCCAAGAATCTCCATAGATCACAGAAGAGATTAAATGTCCTTTATCTGTGATTTGGAACATTTGCACAGCCCCACACTGGAATGCTTTGCCCAGTGACTAGCTGCCATATAGGGGAAGCATCCTGGCTGGTGCTCAGACAACCTGGGTTCAAATCCCAGCTCTGCTTCTTCTACTGCCTAAACTTAGGCAAGCTGATTGCTTTGGGTCCCTCCCATGGGAGTGAGTCCACCTAGCTGGACTATGTGAGGTTCGATGAGGTCACGGCTGTCTGTGCAAGTCTCTGTCATTCGTTCTGACCATCTGCCCAGTGCTTCTGAGGGCTGACGTCAACTTGGGGTTCCTCACTTGATTTCAACAGCCCCCCTTAAAAGTGCAGCTATGCAATTATGTATTTGTTTAAATTAAAGGAATTAAAGATTATTGTGAATTCTGACAAAAAAAAATTGAAGACACCCTAGGACACCTGAGCATCTAACCCAAGAAGATGAAAAGACAGACATCCTGTGCATAGACATGGTAATCCTAATATTTGTATAGACATTTTATTTTAAGATAATTTCTCACCTAGCAAGTCTTCAAGGCCCAGTGTGATGAGAGGAGGCTGCAGAGGTGACCCCGCTCCTGCCAGCTGCCAGAGGCTGCAGAGCCCTCCGCCCAGGGTACAGTCCGTCCACGGGCTCCTGCTGGTGGCTCTCACTCCAGGGGACTAGCCCTTGGCAAGCGGATGCCACAGGCTTTGCAGTACCTGCTACCGCAGCGCTGTGTCTCCCACATGACAGGCCACCACCGTGTGTCACAAAGGACCTTCAGACACACCTTCACGTGCCCACGGGCCTCAGACACCCACGCGCCTCCCAGGAAGTTCTGCGTGTGTATCAGACTAAGTTCTTCCTTAAATTCTGTGACTCCCACCTACCCGCCCTGCTGCACAAGCCCTTTTGTCTTCATTTCTTGGGTGATAGTCTTTGAAGTAGAATTTCTGGTGAAGAGTATGTTTGAGACTCTTGATAGAAATATCTAAATTGCTCTTCCTAACCAGCTGTGTGTGGGAGTGCCGCCCGTCTCACACCTCTACCGGACTGGGCACGGTGTGTGCACAGGCGCAGGGGCGAGTGAGAGGGGGTGGGGGAGGGTGAAGGATCTTCATTATGGTACCAGCAGGGAGCACACCTGTTTGTGTTCCTTCTGGGACTGGAGAGCAGAGATGTAGAAACCAGTACATTCTGACATCAAAGGGTAAGAGGTCACCAACAGGGCACATTTTTTCTAGACTGGCGATGCTATAAATAATTGTGGAGAAACCAGGCCATTCACCTGGACTGCAGAGTTGGAGAGCATGGACCAGAGCTGAAGGTGGAGAGCAGTCTCCTCCCGCTCTTGTTTCCCCAAGAGAATGGTCACTTTGGGGAAATTGAGGCAATGCAGTTGCTAGAAGCTTCTCTTCCCCCCACTGTCTTTTTGGTACCCATTTTAATATAGGAAAACCTTGATTAACTGGAAAGTGAAGCTATATGTTTCAATTTCTGATTAATTGAGCATTTATTTTATTTTTTAATATATGCTGATATTGTGCTTGCTCCATGCCAAGTAATGTGCTAATCATGTTGCAAGTATTAACTCACTTAATTCTCATAGGAGACCTGTGCATGGGCCCCCATATGTCCTACTTGAAAAACAAGTAAACCGAGGGCCCTGTTACTGGGAGGTGGGCCTGGGTGTGTGGCTTCCTGTCCACATGCTTAACAGCTCCACTAGGCTTTGCTTAACATGCTGTGTTTCAGTATAAAACCTTGTGATTGAAAAGCATTACACATTCTTATATGCATGTTAGCAAGTGAAGAGGAGAATGGAATTTCCGGGAGTGATGTGAGACCCCCACTGGCCATTTCTGATGAGCTCCTGGCCTCCTCAGACAGGCCCTCGGACTAGCAGGCAGCAGAGACAGGGCCCCAGGCAGGTGTGTCCCGAGCCAAGAGCCCTCCTTCCCAACCACTCACCACAAAAAGTTGTTTTCTGCTCTTCCCCATTTTCTCTTAAATTGCTGCTGCCAATTTGCTTCTGGAGAGAGCACCAGGCTTTGAAATGAGGTGCTGCCCACAAAAATCCCCATGCCGTGGCCCTCTGCCAGGGAACGCAGCAGCCGGCTCACCCGGTGTGAAGGCCTTCGCGTTTCTCATCTGTGGAAAGGCTGCTGTGCTTGCAACGGTTGAAGAAAAGGTACCTGACACCTACCTAAGTCGGGGGCTGGCAAACTTTTCTGTAAAGAGCCAGGTAATACATATTTCAGATTTTGCAGACAGAGGTAAAGTTGAGGATATGATATGGGTACTTATGTGATGAGAGAGAAAGAAAATTGCCTCGAATTTGTTGTTGACAACATTCAAAATATAATAATAATTGAGCACAATTTTTCCAGTTTTATTAAGGTGTGACTGACAAATAAAAATTATATATATTTCAGGGGTACAAAACGATGTTTTGGTATGCATATATGTTTTGATATGATTATTACAATCAAGCTAATGAATGTATCCATCACTTCGTATATTACCATTCTGTGTGTGTGCGTGGTGAGAACGCTTGAGATTTATTCTCTTGGCAAATTTTGAGCACAGTTTGGTTTTTCTAATAATACATGTCTACTAATAAGAAAAAAATGGGATTTTGTGGGGGAGAAATTGCATTTTCCTCAGTTGTTCAAAATTGTTTAGTGGTTCAAAGTTAGCTTTTCCTGTCCTCAAATCGATTGCAAATGTTTGTCTATAAATGTTCACAGTCTGTTAACAAGCAGATAACAGACCATATCTGGCCCACAGGCCGTGGCCTGCTGGCCGCTGACCCAACCCCCCTGGTGCGCAGTGGGTACTAACAACACCTGCTCCCCTCTCTCTGACAGAAGGTGACAGCTCAAGTCTAGCGGGTCCCTCTTAAGTGAGTGACCGCACTCTAAGTGGTGAGATGATTTCAAAGACATGCTAAGACCTTCTTTCCAGTCACCAAGCCTCATCCGTGGCTCTAGCTGTCCGTGACAATGGAAGCAGCATGTCGTTAAAGGGCCTGTGCCACAGTTTCTCTCTTCCACAAAGTGGCGATGAGTGTGTCCTTTGTGTTGTAGGGCCCCACTGGACTAATGCCGGGGAGTGAGAATGGCATTCAGCATCAAGAGAGAAGAAAAATCTGAACTCAAATAAGTATCTGTTGAGAAAGTCTTTACAAAATATTTTTCTGATAAAAGATATACCTAGAACATATAAAAAAAACTCTCAAAACTCAATAATAGGAAAACCAATAACTAAATTGAAAGAGTGGGCAAAAGATCTGAACAGGCAGTTCACCAAATAAGACACAGAGATGAGAAAGCAGCACCTGGAAAGGTGCTTGATAGCAGAAGTCATTCAGGACATGCAGATGGAGCCTCAGTGAGATATGGCTGCACACCTACGGGAGGAGCTAAAATCAAAAACAGGCAAAACAAAACAGCAGCAAAAGCTAAGAACACCAAATGTTGCAGATGCAGAGGACTAAAGCTCTCATACCTTGAAGGTGGGACTTGGAAATAATACAGCCACCCTGGAAAATAGTCTGTCGGTTTCTTACAAAGGTAAACATACACTGACCGTATGATCCAGCAGATACCCTAGATATATACCCGAGAGGAAGAAAAGCCTACGCTTACACAAAAGTCTGTTTGTCTATGTACAGTGCCTTATTCATAAATGCCTCCACCTGGGCACAACCCGATGCCCATGGGCCAGTGAACGGGTAAACTGCTGCACATCCACACAACTAAATTCTACTCGGCAGTCACACTGAGGGGACAATGAGCACGTGCAACAGCAGGAACGAAAGGCCGAGGCATTCTGCTAAGTGAAAGCAGCCAGACTCGACAGGCTGAGTACTGCGTATTCATTTCATTCATACGGCATTCTGAAAAAGGCAAAATTATAGAGACAGAGAACAGATCAGGAGTTTCCAGGGGCTGGGGTTACAGGAGGGGGTGCTTCCAAAGGGGTGGCAGAAGTGTCTAGATCTTGACAACGGTGATGGTTATGTGACTGCATGTATTTGTCCAAACCATAGAGCAGCACACCACAAAGGCTGCATTAAGTTTAACTCAATCAACCTGACCTGTAATACAATCAATAAGCATGTAGCAGGTAGTAGGCGCCCTGCTGGGCCCACAATACATGCTATGGTGTGCAAACGCCCCGTGAGGAGCAGGTGAAAAAGGCATTGCGTCTGTAGAACGCACCCCGTAAGTCTAAACACTCCTTTGGGAAGCCCACCAGTGTTGCATATTTCGTGGTCTACTTGACATCTCTATGTGGATGCATTATCAGTTAAGTTTAACATGTCTAAGACTGAATTTTTAATGACCTTTTCTGATAGGCTTTTTGGATCTTCTCCTCCAGCCCACCACACATCAGAGAATGAGACCCCTACCTGGTAAGTCGCTCTTGCCAGAAACCTAGGCTCACTCTGGGTTGTTCTTTCCTTATGCCCTGAGCCTAGTCCACCAACAAGTCCTGTCCATTCCACTTCCAAAATGTATTTGGCAGCCTCGAGTCCTTTCCATCCCCAGGTCACTGTCACCATTCACCAGTATCCTCCCAGCTGTTCTTCCCACATTCCCTGTGGAGGCCATCCAACCCATCCCTTACACTAGAAGGGTGCTTTGGAAGCATTAATCATATTCTCCATTGTTTCTCTGGTAAATATCTAGCCATGGGAGCACACTTCTGGATTCATTCTTTCTTGTGTTCATATACGCCAAATGTTTAAATGATTGAAGGTCCCTTGGCCTTCCTTTCATTTTAAATTAGATTCCTGGAATATTTCCACTTATTGAAACTTTGCTCTTCTGCATAGCTTCTCGCCCAATGGAAAAGCTATTCTAGTGGCCAGAATTTGTTGATCCACTGCTTTCAGGGCTGGGTCCCAGCACGTCTTCTAGCTGTTTTTCTCAGCACATTTTTTAGTTGCAGTTTGTAGTCAGATGTTAATTCTATATAATTCATTAGCTCACTGTGGGGGAATTAATTGCCTGTAGAAGAGCTGAGGGGTGTTGGAAGTTACATATGCAGCAATCGCCCTCCACTCTCAGTTATTTGGTGAGAGACATATGGAAAACCTCAACTCCGTGCCCCAAACAGCTCTCGCAATGACTTGCGTCTCGTGCCTGGAATTCCCCCATTAGAATCATTCGTATGTCACTGTTTCCAATGGGAAGAATAAAAATTGATTACCAGTCAATAGTAATTCAATATGGAATGCATAGTGCCTTATAAAAGGGACTCTGGCTGTGAAGATTTACTAGGAAAGAGGCAAGCACTAATCACAACAGGCTAGCAGGTCTAGAGATGAGGTGGGGCAGCCCAAGAAATTCAGGGTCACCACACAAATGGTAGAGGAGAAGATGGCTGAAGTAGGCCCTGGAAGGGCGGACCTGTCTGACGGACACACTCAGCACCTGGCCACATGGTCAAGGGCCCCGCTGGCTAACCTCGCAACCACAGCTTCTTTTGTCTTCCCAATTCTCACCAGCCTGTGACTTCTGTCTCCTCACTAGACAATAATCTCCTAATGGGCAGATATGTTTACTCATCACTGTCTCCTCAGCAGCTCCCGTGGTGTCCAGCATGTGGTCCCTTCTCATTAAATGCATCTTGCATTCGAGAAAGACAAATTGTTGTGTGCTGCTTATGAAGCAGGCGGGGTGGAAATATCAGAAATAGAGTGATAACTAGGCAACGTTATCATCTATCAATCCCCAAGTATGTCTATGTGCCTGGCCTCTATCAGACAGTGAAGAAAACCCAAGAGCTGAGTAAAGTACCACACACACCCTCCTTTGTAAAATCAAGAACTTACAAGTAGAGACGAACTAAGTATAACACTGTGTGCTATAGGAGTTCTCAGAGGCAAAGAGAGGGGTGAGCTGGATACACATCCACAATGAAGAGGCACCTACAAACCCCAGAGTTCAGGGGGAAAATGGCATTTTAGAAAACTAAGATGAAGAAGTAGCCTACACAAAGGTGCGAAGGTGGATCTGAGTGAAGCTGTCCCTGAGGCCAGGAGGGGCCACCTGCGAACGGAGTGAACAGGCCGGGGCCAGGGAGCGACGCAGGATTGGCTGGATGGATGTGGACTGTTGCCGGCCTGAAGAGCCAGGCCGAGGGCCTGGGCAGGGAAGGGGAGAAAAGAGCTACAGCGAGATTGTGGAAGGACTAAGCTTGAGATCAGGCTGTCATTTCAGTTTCCGAATTATTACAATGAGAAGTTTGGGCCAATCTCACTCCGCTCTCAGCTCCGGTCTCTTAGATGCCAACCTGGAGCCTGCGTAAGTCCTTCCAGAAGCAGGGCTTTGACAGGCTCGTGTGTACAGCACGGACAAGGCAGGGCCACGGGCTCCTCGGCGAACTCCTTGGGAAAGCCCCCAGTCCCTTCTGCAGGGGCTGCTTGAGGGCACTGAGTTTGCCGGGCAAGCAGCCAGGGAGCTGGACTACCCATCTGTTGCCTCTGTCAGAGCTGCATGATTTTGGGTCAGTCGCTTCTCCCCCCAAATGCCAGTTTTCTATCTGTGAAAGTTGGGGTGTGACCACCTGTCTCCCTACCTTGAAAGCATTTAATGGGAACGCATGCCTGGCGTTACACAACTAAGAGCTTAGCAGAGATGGGTCCCCAGTAAGCACCTGCTGCGGATATGGTGTGGTCCCAATATTGCTGTCATACCAAGTGATAGAAACCACAATGACAGTCACATGACTGGGTCAAGCTGAGGACACCAAATCCCTCATCCAGTGCTCACGGGAGCAGGCCCCCCATTAATGTGTATTATTGTTCTTTTGCACTCTGCGAAGCCCTCTGTTGGCAGTGACATTGCAGCCCTCTTGTACCCAGGACCCCTGTCTGGTGGCAGGGAGAGAGCTGGACACAGTGATTAATAAATGCCCCGGACTCCAGCCCTTCAGGAGAGGGTGCTGCCCCTTTGGCGTGAATGTGCATGGCCCCTGGGGCTGACCTGAAGCCCGGAGAAGGCATGGTGGGCTAGCCAGAGCTGAGAGCGGTGCGCAGGCTGGTCACAAAGGAGACGCAGCAGAGGCTTGTGGAGCCTCACAGGCCACTTTCATCAGCAGTGCCATCAGCCTTGCCGTCACCCGGGAAGACAGGCTGGCAGATGTGAACATAAATACATCCCCCTCTTGCCTCACCTCAGTGCCCTGAGGAGCTATTAGAGAATTCAAATTACCATTTCAGTAAATGGGGAGAGAGAATTGAAGAGGAAGAGGTTGTGTTGGTTAACTGGGCAGCTTTGTTGACAGCACTGGCTCCTTTCTCTCTGTGGCCCCCTGAGGGATGGAGATAAACTGGGCCTTCAGAGGTGCAGGAGCGACACCTTCAGATCCTGCCCTGTCCCTTCCCGAATTCCTGTCAGATCCCAGGCTGGCCCAAAGGCTAAGTGACCTGCAGGCAACACTGCAGGGGTCTCTGTGACTTCAGGGGGGCCGTGAGCAGGTGGGCTGGGGCTAAGATGACAATTCGTGTTGTATCCCTAAGTCCTCATGGAACTGAGGCCCAGGAGAGTCATTAGATAACTGTTTATTCACTTTGAATGAATGAATTCTAGATGGTCTGTAAATATTTGGCAATTGATGATTGATGGACTGGGGCAAGGCATTTTAATTTCCTATAAAAGAGTGAACTCTCTGGAAGGAGTCAGCTGATGTGCTGAGGGAGTCACTGAACGTGTCCCACCCTGTCTTAGGGGCAGATTCAGGTGCGGGGAAGGGCACACACACACACACACACACACACGGCTCCACACTGTGGGGCTCTCACACATCCACCAGCCTATCTGTGTCATGGCTGTGACCCTCGTCACTGGCTCACACCGCAAGTGTCGGCTGACAACCTATTTTCTGCAGTGCTCTGTAACTAGGGACACAGAGCCATCAGGCAGTCAACCCTCATGGCACTAACCCAGTGGGGACGCCAGAAAATGAACAAGGCAGTTCCAGGTCTTAATATGCCCCTAAGCTTCCCCAAATATGTCCTCCCCCCATTCTGAACTTCTTCCCCAAATACATGTAAAACAGGTAAAACCCTGACTTTCCCAGGTTCACGGCCAGATTTAATCTCTAATTACCTTCCTGAACTGCATCTCAACCACCAGACAGGGAGAGTCAGCCTGCCCAGGAGTGGGACTCAGTCTGTGGCCTGGATGGCTTTCCATGGGGCTCCTCTTGGAATCTGTTCGAACACATCAAGGGGGTGGGTCTGTATGAAGTTCGAAAGTGCATCTCCTCACCTCCCCTGTGAGGGGGTCAGGCCATTCGGAAGAGCCAGCTTTATGGGTGTGCAGCCCGCGCAACCGAGCAGGGCTCTGTGCTTAGAAGGCCCCGTGCTCAGTTTAATATACTGCAGTCACCATCCTGAAATCCCTGCACATTTTGAACAAGGGACCCTGCACTTTTACCTCGCACAGGATCCTGCAAGTTTCGCAGTTGCTCTTGCCTTGCAGGGGTTGGGTCCATCAGTTTCCAACCGGACGGTACTTTTTCCCTCTAGAATATAAGGGGGTGTTTGTTCCAAGGCTTCCTCCAGGCCTGATGCCCAGGAAGGAGACTCTGAATATCAGCCAGACTAAGTTTCTTAGACGTGGACATCAGGTTCTTGAGAAGAGATAGCACAAGACAAGGGTGAGCAAAGCCTGATTCAAAACTCACTTTTGCTGTTGGTGCGGTATGATCTGAATCTCTCTACTGTATCTGATAGTAGGAGGCTCAAGGGGTAGCTTAGTGGCTGGAAATCTCAGGGTAATAAAATGCAAAACAGAACAAACTCTCAAACACACTACCCAACCTTCACACTCTGAGTTGAACGTGATCTAATTTCTCAGGCCTGCCATGGGATTGGCTCTTCTGAAAGCTGGGGCTCAGGCTCCATTGGGAGGAAGACTCCATTCTTCTAGATGCACAAGATTCATCCACAGAAAATTATTTAGATAGGCTTGGTCATGCCGACAGAACAAGTGACCCCTCTCCTTCACTGGCTTTTGGCCGCGGGGCTCTGCGCATCCTGGTCCCTCAGGACTTCATCCCAACACGTGCTCACATAATCAGTGAAGCAGGAAGGGGATGTGGCAAGTTACACCCTGGGTCTTAGAACTTCCATCCAGAAGGTGCATCTGTAACTTCTGCTCGCAATTTATTGGTCAAATCACATCACATGGTCATCATTAGCTTTTAGTATAATCCTACCATATGTTCAGAAAAAAGAGAACTCAAAATAACTGTGACTAACAGCAGTAACTGCCACATGTTTCAAGTCTGGAGCTGCTTCTTTCCCACCACACCTGGAGCCATGGACAAGTGACCAAGGATAGGACCTCACCACTTGTGATGTGAGCAAAGACTCTCTGTTCCTACCTTCCCTATTGCCCTTAGAGATGGTGTGAGAAGCAAGTGAAATCGTGATAAACATAATCGATGGCAGGTATTGAGTACTGAGGGCACGGCACAGTCACAATGCTCTCATCCTTGCCCAGGACTGCCCCAGGGGGCACCGAGAGCCCACACTGCACAGACAAGGACATGGAGGCACAGAGCAGCATGTAACCAGTCCAAGGTCACACAGGATACAGCCCATGAAGTCTGGCCCAAAGCCTGCTCTGCAACACTGTGCTGAGGAATGGCACATGAGACAAAGCCTGTTACTAAGGAATATCCAAACACCCTCATTTCTGACTTCTCACCAGGAGGAACCCCTCCACCTCTATGGTTGCTTCAATGGGGTCTCAGTGGCCCCCAGGAAAGCATGGATGCATCACCACTTTTTCCTAGGGCCCCACGCTCATCGCAAACATCTGGGGTCCATCGGGCCTGGTCATCAAGCTGTTCCTGAGCTCCAAGGCCAGGGACTGGGGGACACTGCCTGATCCTCAAAACCTCCCAAGTGCCAAGAAAAAAAGAGCATCTGGGCTCACTCTGCCACTCATGGCTCCGCTGGGGGAGGGGGCTTCAGATGATGCCTCCGAAAGGCTCTCAGGGGTCAGGGTCTCGAGGGTGAGGAGGGGAAGCCAGGCAGGACATGAGGCCTAACTGCTCTGCAGCCGCTCCAGAGAGGAGGAGTGCTGTGTCCCACAGCTTTGGGCTGTGTGCATCAGCGATGAGCTCCTCAGAGGCCCTTCTCCACGTGCAGCGTGCCATGACAGATCAGTCAGCCTCAAACTCAGGTGCCACTTCTGGAGTATGGTGACAACGAGTCAGAGAGGATACAGAGGCCCAAAGACATAAGCTATCATTTAGCCCATAACACTTGGATCAATGCTACATCCACCGTCCAGCACCTCTGAGACCATAGGCAGAGCAGGAATTAACCTTTGGGCTCTGGCCAGGTGGCTCAGTTGGTTGAGCATCGTCCTGGGGACCAAAAGGTCATAGGTTCAGTTCCTGGCCAAAGCACATGCCTGGGCTGTGGATTCAGTCCCAGTTGGGACACATATGAGAGGCAATGGATCAACTGATTGATGTGTCTCACATTGATGTTTCTTTCCCTCCCTCTCTCCCTCCACTCCCCCAAAGGAATTCCCCTTTGGGGCAAGATTTGAAGGCCAAAGGCCACCAGCAGATTCACTTCCTCATAAACATAAAATTCAACATCTGGTCCCTCAAAGACACTGCTTTGCTCAGGTTGAGCTGCTGCCTTCCCTCCAGATGCATTGTTTAGGATGTAAGTGCTCCTAGTTTACTCCCTGGCTCCATGTGAATAGTCAGCAGGCAGTTGTCATCCTGCTTTTAGGCCAGTACAGCCCAGGCAACACGAGAGCTCCAGAAATGGAGAGGGTGGCAGCCAGGTGAGTGCAAAGCTGGGGGAGAGGGAACTGGGCTGAGAAAGGCTTGCGCAGGCCAGGCGCCATTCAGCTCGGGCTGGGAAAGGCCTTCCTCCCCGGCACCCCAGGGTATTGCAGGATGTGCCTGGCAGAGGCTCCTGGCAAGGTGCCAAGCACTCGCTGAGCACACACCCTGGCATTGGAGAGGATGTTGGCAGTCTTCAATCTCATCCCTGTATTTAAAGAGAGGGAACTGAGGCCCAGGGAGGACAGCAAGATGCTGCTCTTAAAGTACCAGACCCTGATTCTGACTCCACGGACCAGTGAGAAGTGTTGCCTCAGGACCCGGGCACCTGGAATGGAAACCTGGACAAGTGGGCAAAGGTCAGCATTCAGCAGCTCCTCCTGTTGCTTAGGCATCTGGCACAGCTGCTGGATGCTTCCCCTCAAGGTGGAGAGTGGACCTGACCCAGCCTTGGCCCAGCAGCCTGGGCATACCTTAGGCTGTGTGGGCCTGAGTCTCAGGAGCCCACTCTGGGCAGTCCCTGGAGTGTCTGTGGTGGCAGAGGAAGAATCAGCTGGCCAGCCCAGGGCCACTTATCCCATGAAGCCCGGCATCCGGTGGCCTGCACAAGTGCAGCACCCTGCTCAGATTAGGAGCGGATTCTGGGGCTCCATCTAACCTAATTGGGCCAGCAAACCTGTGGTACAAAAGGCCAGGCGCTCCCGCCACCCGTCTTGTTCACGCCTTGCTTTGAAGTCCTCGCCTCGAGTTTTTAAACATCAGATGCAGGCATTTGGTTGTTCATAGTCAATGTGTAACACAGAAGATCAAAGAGCAGATGGAAAAGGAAAACCTGAGACACAGAGAAGGATTACTCTGAGCTGAGCTGGCTGCCCCCCCAGAGCCCAGCCCCTGCTTCTTCCAGCCCCTTCTTTCATCCTCCCTGCACCTCCTCCCCTCTCCCCTGCCTTCTCCATTCCTCCCCTCTTCTCATCCCCCCTCCCTCCTTCCCACTTCTTTATCTCCATTTCATCCCTCCATCTGCAACAATGCCCATTACCCATCTCAGCTCCTGTGGCCTTTCCCAAACAAAACGCTCTTATTTCCAGGAAACCCCCTCCTCTCTGTCTTTCTCTCCATTCCTCTTCCCTCTTCCCTTTTCTCTCTGTCCTCTTCTCCTTAGCTCCCCCCCTTCCCTCTCTCATTCCCTAGTTTCTCTCTCTCCCCCACCTTCCCTCTCCTCTCCTCTCCTCTTCTTTCCTCTCCTCTCCTCTCCTCTCCTCTTCTTTCCTCTCTTCTCTGTCTTCTCTCCTCTCCCTCCCTCCCCCTGCTCCCCAAATCACCATGACAACGGGCCTCCCAGACGATTACAGCCCAGGGAGCAAGCCTCTTTCCATCAGGGACTAAATGCTTCCTGGAATCCACTCTCTGACTCCCTAGCCCAGGTAGCGAATTAGTCTCCCTAGGGTTTTGTGAGGCCCCAGGAAATAGACTTTGTCACCAACCAGAGCAGGGGAAGCCAAGAACAAGGAAAGGAGGCTGGAGAGAGGGGCAGAGGAGGCTCAAGCTCTCAGCTCCCTCTCTGGGTGGGACAGAAAAGATGTCCGCCACCAATGGAGAAGGGGTTGCAAAGTCTGGGGGTCCATAGCAGTGTCTCTTCTCCCACCCTGCAGGGCTCAGCAGGAAGGAGTTCCTTCCTTTAAGTCAGGAGAGAAAGGAAAAAAAGGGAAGGAAGGAAGCAGCCAGTGTGATGTGTGCTAGAACTTTCTGTTCCAGCAAGTGAGAGTGAAATACACAACTCCAAATGCCTTGGCCTTTCTTATGACTCAGTGTTTGACTATGCCTCGATGGGAAAGGCGTTCTCTGGCCACATGCATTTGGAGCGTCTACTTCCTGTGCAATACGTGGGAAGCAGGAAATACAACCCTCCCTGGCCTAAAAAAATTAGTCTTTTCTAAAAATGTAGTAATCTTTCTTTTGTTTCTGAGTAGCCAAACTCATGTGCCCAAACATGTATTTTTTCACATTAATATCTTTTTATGTCTTCCCTACAGGAGTTAAATAACCAGGTACATGACAATGACCGACTCGAGCAGTTTATCTTATTGTCGTTATTACTCTCAAAACAGGGCAGTGAGAAGACCCGTCCTGCACAGTTGAGGAAGTATTAGATACAGTAGCGTTTTACACAATGCAAATGTAAAATATAAGAAATTCCACATGCAATTTTAGGGGGTTCCTTGTAGCTTTAGATTGCTTATTTAGAATTATACAATCTCTACCTCGCTAGATTCCTTCGAGTCCATCTGGCCCAATTTATCTAGTATACAAATCCTAGTAAAATTTTTTTAATGATAGTCATTCAGATTTAGTTAAACATTCCCAAAAAAGGGGGGATCTATTTTCCCCAAGGTGTATACTCCACACGTGGAAAGATGCACTCATTATCCTTACGGTCTATTTCTAAGAGACATTAAATACTTCAGACTAAACTATATAAATAACAGTTCAAAATAAAAAGATGCAAAGAGATAAAGCACAATTAATTTCCTCATAGAATATGAACTAGAGGTAAGGACAGAAGGATCACTTGCCGCCAGGCACTCTGACAGGCTCTAGGAAGGGTATGTATGTGGGGTCTGAGTAGGCGGGCAAGTTTGGGGAGGGCAGCCCACACAGCCTGGAGCGATCGTCACACCATACAAGGACTCAAATGCCAGGCTAATTAGTTTAGACTTGACTGTGTGGTTTATGGGAAAAGCACTAAAGAGACTGCAGCTGCTTAGTTACGTATTAAGAAGTCCAGGGCATGGGCAATTCATTTTAGAAAAAGTAAGAGGCACTGAGACATGTTGCTAGGAGTTCTGTGCACAGGGGCGAAGGGAGCCCTCCCTAGGTGTGGCTGAGTGTGGATGTGACAACCACAGCCCCTCTGCCTGCTAACTCCGCTCCCAGCCCTGGCCCAGCAGCACGGACCGGCATGCACCCGCACAGCCTGGTCACAGCAAGACCTGCTGACTCACTGGCCACTGTTGCTTGTATCACCTCCCTGCTTCATGCTTGATGCTAGGTTGAAGAGACTAGGTTTTACCGGGAAAGCTCATTATCCTTTCCCAAATGTGTCAGACAGAATAATGAGGAGGTGAACTTGCAAACCAAAACTGTGTAGAAGGCATATAGCCTCTTGTTCATGGGGAATATAATCAGGGCATGTTATATAAATTTTAATCATGAAGCAGGACATGCAATGAGGTGAAGATGGCCTCTCTGGCAGGCTGGGTGACCTGGTAGAAAGGGAAGATAACTAGGGGGCAGTGTCATGCCTGGCTTTGCCACCTGCCAGCCGTGGGACCTTCAAATACCAGATAATCTCTGGAGCCTCCCGTTTCCACATTTGCAAAATAACCCCAACCAATGGAGCCTGTCTGTCTCATATGCTGCTGCACTGCCGCGGGGACTGAGTGAGAGAGGAGCTGCAAACAGCCTCGGGATGGTGGAACAGGCAATTGACTCATGGAATGCGTGCCTCTCGGTGGTGGTGGTAGCAGCAGCAATGTGACCCTCAGGGGACCAGCACCTCATGGTCAGAGCTCTAGCCTGAAAACTTCCTCTGTGGCAGGAACGAAAGGCACAATCCCTTCAGGCCTCGATTTCCACATTGGTAACATGAGAAGGCTGGACTAAAGTCACTTTTTCTCTAAAATGTGGGACAGTGGAGATGAGTTGAGGTGGGACATGAATATAGAGGTAAGCTACGTTTAATCCTTAGTGAGAAATGTATCTCCTTTTCAATTATCTTCCAGCCCTTCAAGTCTCAGCCCGGTTCGGTTTTCAGTTAACACGGCTTTAATATCTGCTAATTTACCTTTTCAAGGAAGAGGAAAGTAGGTCTCAGGCTCAGAACCTTGACAAGCAGCCATAGCTGCCGAGAATGTAATGACATTGCTGAGTTCTCACTGCATTTCTTTTTTGCCTTTCATAGGACTTACCATTGGTTTTCCATTTACAGTAATGACATAAGGTTTCATTTTTATACATGTTTAGGTAGTAAAGGAAAATACTGCATCAATAAAGGTGTAGGGATTACACAGACATGGCAAAAATCATGGGTGTCACAGGCGTCCGAGAACTGCTGGGCGAGCTGATCCCTCAGAGTCCTTCCAGCGCCTTCTCCCTGCCAGCCTCACTCTGCCTCGGACAGGAGCGCAGGTCCTGGCCAGGCAGGTCCCTACACTGGGATGGAGGGGGACAACAGTGACTCACACCCCAGGAGGCCCACATTTCACACACAAGCAACAGTGACAACCAGGGAGGAGCTTCAGACGTTTCCCAAGTGCATTCATGGATGACCGTTCCCATATGATCCCACAACACTTCACACACAAGGAACGTGAGATCCCCTGTGGCCCACGATTTGCCCAGAATCACCATCATCCATGACTTGGGGCTCCAACCACACTCCGCCATAGCCCTGGGTCTTTCCTCAATTTCTTTATCATCTATCCCCCCTATACTACTAGGCTGTCCATAACCCATGGAAATGCCAGCAGACCCTTTTTTGTTGAAAAAATTCATGGGATTTCTTCACTTCAGGGAAGAATCTGACTCACTCAGGCCCAGCTGCGTGATGGACGTCACACATCCTTCTTGAACAGGATGGAAAGCATCCAAGCCCCAGCCCTCCAGCCTTTCATGAGAAGGAAGATGCAATTAGCATCTATTACAGATGCCTCCCATTTCCCTCTCTTTGACCCCTCCACCCAGCCCCCACTGCCCCCCACCCCAGCCTTCACCACGTTGTCTGAGTTCACGTGCTATGCGTATTTGCATATATGCTCTTTGGCTGATCTCTTCCAGTCCCCCACCCCCCGCCCGCCTCCCCTCTGAGACCAGTCGGTCTGTTCCATGTATCCATGCCTCCGGTCATATTTTGTTCATCTGTTTATTTTGTTCATTGGATTCCACATATGATTGAGATCATATGGCACTTGTCTTTCTCTGACTGGCTTATAATACTCTCTGGCTCCTCCCATGCTGTCAAAAAGGGTAAGAGCTCCTTCTTTTTTATAGCTGCATACATAGTATTCCATTGCGTAAATGTGCCACAGCTCTTTATCCACTCATCTACTGATGGGCACTCGGGCTGTTTCCGGATCTTGGCTATTGTAATAGTGCTGCTATGAATGCAGAGGTGCCTGTATTCTTTCTGATTGTTGTCTCAGGATTCTTTGGGTATATTCCCTTTTCAGTTCACCAGTCCTTCCATAATCCTGTAAAGGAAGCACAGTGAAAGGATCACCTGTTCACTCATTTAACGAATACTGTGCACCTCTAATGCGTAAAAATTTCAGACATAGGCCATGAACAGAATGATTATAATCTCATAGGTGAGATTAACATTGTGCACACAAATAACTATGATACAAAGCAGAATGTGATAAAATGATGATGATGATGATATATTATAAAAATACACATTTGTGAAGATTTAACTATATGCCAGGTACTATTCCAAGAACATTCTATATGTTGGGTTTTTTTTTAATCTGCAGAACAATACTGTGAAATACCAGTAACATGCCAGTTTTTCAGATAAAGTGACCAAGGCTTAGAAAATAATTTATTCAAATTCAACCAGCTCCTAAATGATGCAATCATACATCGGTGTGACCCAGGGCTTACAGAACCTCCTACTTGGTGGCTGCTGGAGCTGTGTCCTGTGCTAAGCACCCTCATCCTCTGTACCACTTGTACCTCCCATTAGGCAGCATGGCAATGTGACTGAGGGCACAGACCTGAAACCAGGCTGCCAGGAGTGGACCCCAGCTCCCCAACCCTAGCTGCATGACGTCAAGCAAGTTGCTTGCCTTCTCTATGCCTCTGATCTATCTATAAAAGGGGTTGGGTTCAGTGGTTAAAGAAGTGAACAGACATAGAGTGCTCAGGAGGCTACCCAGGATGTAGCACATGCCAGAATTAGGTGAGTAGAAGCCATCATCATGATGATATAGATATTATTAGTCTCATTGCATAGGTGAGAACACTGTGGCTACAAGAATGAAGCAGCATGTGAAAGATTCGAAATCTGTTCTTTCCATCATGTAAATCAAGTTGTGTTTAGGGAGAATAGTAATTAATTTCAATCCAAAGAAGAGGATGAATGTAGTTTAGAGACCAAAACAGATGTTTTTCCCTGCGATGAAAGCCAGCGCAGGGAGGAAAGATGGGGAATGGCTGGTAGATAGCTGGGCCCCCAGAAAAAGCAGTAATCTCATGGAAGTCCTGGGCTGCCCAAAGATGTGGCAAGTGGGGAAGGCTCAACCAGAGTGATGTCAGAACCAGCAACAGTGTAACAGAAAATTACAGACAGGAGAGATGAGAGACTAGGAAGTTAGTAAGACACTGAGTAGTCCCAGTAAGGGGTTCCGTAGAGCTAGTGGCACTAAAACTAGATAGGTAGAATTTATTTATATAGGTACACATTCAATAAAAACTTGATGAGGACTTATTATGTACTAGGTACTAAGGATACAATATGCAGTGAGCAAGACCCAATCTCAGTCTACAGGGAGAGATATAGAAAATCAAGTAGGTAATACTAAAACAATGATAAGTACTATCATTAAAATAATCACAATAATGCAATGAGAAGTGTGATGCAATCATATGGGAGCAGAAACTAGTCTAGACTGGAAGGGTCAGAACAAACTTCCAGAAGACAATGATAGCTGAACAATGAGTACAAGTTAGCAGAGGAAAGAGGCGGGAAGGTTTTGCTGCAGGCCAAGGAGTGGCCCGTGCAAATGCCCTGAGACATGATGAGCCATGGCTCCTTTGAGAAGTAGAGTAAGTTGGTGGGATTGGGTAGAGATGGAGATGGGATGAGATATATAGCAGAAGCTAGGTCATCTAGGGCTTTTCGATCAGCATTAAGGAATTTCTACTTTACCATAGAGACGAAAGGAAGTCATTGAATGGTTTCAGGCAGAGAAACCAAAAGATCAGGTTTGTTATTGAGAAAGAGCACGTGTGGATTGGAGGGGGCAAGAGTGATTGCAGGGAGACCCAACATGAAACTAGGGTTGGGTTAGAGAAGACAGTGGCTTTTAAAGGGACGTGGTCATGGATATGAAAGGGGGGTTAATGTCTGGGAGGTGGAATCAGCAAGGTCTGGTGGGGATGGGGACTCAGGGTGAGTGTGAGGAGGAGAAAGGCCAGGTCTGTGGAAAGACGACAATGCCATAGCAGGAGCCTTAGGGGGAGCTGCTAGCCGTGAGAAACACAAGCACAGGAGGGAGTCACTCGTGCGTGTGCATACACACGAGAGAGAGGGGAGAGGGGGGGGGGGACCTGGCTAATGCAATTGTGGGGCTCAGAAGTCTGAAATCTATAAATCTATAAAACAGGCTGCAGGATGGAAACCCAGGGAAGAGCTGATGTTGTAGCCTTGAGTCCAAAAACAGTCGGAAAGCAGAATTCCTTTTTTCTCAGGGGACCTCAGACTTTTCTCCAAAGATCTTCAATTGTTTAGATGAAGTCCACCCACATTATGAAGGGTAAACTGCATTATTCAAAGTCCTCTCATTTAAATGTTAATGCTGTCTTTAAAAAATCTCCTTACAGCAACATCTAGACTGGTGTTTGACCAAAGAACTGGGCACCACAGCCTAGCCAAGTTGACACGTAAGACTAATTGTCACAGGGGAGAAAGATGATTTGATTTTACATCATCCCTCATTGCAGGGCATCCTAGAGGAACTATTGGCAAAGTTGGTTCAGGTTCAGAATGCAAGTGGTGGATTTGGGGTCTTATTCACAGAAGCAGCCATGGGAGGGAACTTGCCTTTGTGAGAGGGAAGAAAATACAAGACATTAAAAAAGAGATGTCATCTCCACCTAGTAAGGAAGAGGAGCCAGGGAGGGAGACTGAAGTTAAGGATATAGAGCATTTCAAGAGGAAAATGTGGTCCCAGAGTGCTATGCTTTAGGGAAAAGGACAAGAGCCCTCAGAAAATATCACAGGGTTTGGATGCTGTAGTTGTTTATTGAATGATCTTGAAGAAGAACATATTTGAGTCCCTCTCAGTGCCAGGCAGTCTCTGAAAAAAATAGAAAAAGGACCTGCTCGTGTGGGCTTATAATCTAGTGGGGAACTAGTGCCTTTCTCACTAGTTCCTGGGCAAATCGCTTGCATTTTCAGCTACCCTGGGTTTTCCATAGGTACATCACTCAGCTTCATGGTTTCAAGGCAGTTTTCTGAATCAAACATGCCCAAAGCCGGCTCTTCCTTTCTTGTGGTTTCCCTGTGGACCTGTGTACTCCTGCTGTGTTAATTGGTACTTCTCAATGTTCTCCATGCATTTTATGTATGCAGCTCTAACTTCCCCAGGTAGATCTTTGGCTCCTTGAGAGACAGGGATTAGGCCTTTTGTACTCACAGAGCTCATGGGCTTGCTCCAGGCCACACACATCTGAGGTCCCACTCA
This sequence comes from Desmodus rotundus, assembly GCF_022682495.2. NCBI lineage: Eukaryota > Metazoa > Chordata > Mammalia > Chiroptera > Phyllostomidae > Desmodus > Desmodus rotundus. Next base: position 50,424,875 of record NC_071395.1, on the reverse strand, counting down.
AATGACGGGCTGACCCACTGCCTTGCTGTCTCCCATTCCTTCTCTCTCCAGGTTGCCTCTCAGCTGATGCCAGAATAGCTACCTTTAAACTATAGGTAGCATCACATTCCTTCTCTTCCCTGATTCCTTTCCAGAATCACCTCTGTCCAGAGAGTACCTCTCCTTCCCCAGTGTGTCTCATAATGGGCTTTCAGTATCTGGATTAAGTCTTCTCTTCTTCTGGTTTACTTATTCAACATTATTTCATTCTTTACTGAAAAACAGAAAGTGAACATAGGGTGATTGAGAAAAATAGAAAAGGGGCCTGCTCACATGGGCTTATAATCTAGTGGGGAAAGAAAAAAATAAATGAATAGGCTTTAATTTTGGGTAGCGAGTGATAAGGGCTGTGAAGTAACTGGAGCAAAGTCAGAAAATGGAGAGTGAGTGAGTATGGACTGCTTCCTATAGAGAGGAGAGGAAGGTCTATCTGGGAAGGAAGCATGAGCAGAAACTTAGACTAAGTGGGGGAGAGGACTCTGGTGTAGCTGGAAGCGGGGTTAGGGCAGAAGAAATACACGACTAAAGACCCAGAGGTGTGATGAGTATTTAGGTGGGTGTTCTCACCCTTCTTTTTATTTCCCTTCCATTTGGACAGGCTGGAAAAGCTGAAAAACAATTGTATTTCCCAGAATCCCTTACATCTGTGATTCTGGATATAAATTAGGTTTTGCCAAATCTTTTACAAGATTTGGAAGGCAGTGGTCTTCTTCCACATGAAGAAGTGTGACTCCTGGCTGTCACCCTGGGAAGGGCACTGTTGTCCTGCAGTGGTGTCTCTCTGTTCCCTGGCTTCCAGAGGCTGATCCAGTGGGTGGTGGCTTCTGCTGCCCCAGGACCCTACCCACAGCCAGATCTCCTGAGCGCAGCACCTGCTCTTCCTATTGTTGCTTTAGGCCTTTGGGAAGCAAACACGTCCCTCTTTGCTGGCTGCTGGTGCTTCCCCATACCTGGCTGGTGCCCCTAAACCTGCGTACACCTTTGCCCTAAGGGCCTTCTTTGACCTCTCTTCAGTTACTCTCCAGGGGCACCATCTGCTTCTTGAGAGGAGCTGGCCAGAGAAAAGAGGTGGACTGACACTAAGGTGGAGGATGGGGAGTCTGGGGAGGGGCCAGAGAATGTGAAGTTAACAGTTCAAAGGAGCAAAGAGTTTTTATGGAATCGAGAGAACGTAAGTATGGTGGCATCCAGAGAGCATGGAGTGAGTGCGGCTGTATGTTCAACACAGGCCAGACCTGCAGAGACTGGGAGGCCACAAAGACAGAGTGTGTGGCGAGACCCAGACAGAAACCAAGAGCCTGATTCTGAGAGCAATACTCTTTTCTTTCCTACCCCTCTATGGCCTCCAGTTCCCACAGTCTATGTGCTTACTACTTTCTATATTATCCTCCCTCTATTGTTCCCCTATTTTCCCAGACATCACACAGTGATAAGTGGGGTTAAAGAGCCACCTGCAGAAAGGGACATATGGCTCAGATTCTCCCAATATTGCTTCTATCCAGATCTGTCACAGTACCAAAAGGGAAGGGCTCTGAACCCCCCCCCCCCGTAACATCTCAGGAAGGGATGCAAGCTTGTGTGGTTATGAAGGTCACGATGCCCCGAGATGGCTGGTTTTCATTTTCTTCTCCCAGGCTGGGCTCACTGCCAGGGCAGCCAACATTTCTCCTCAAATCTCTCTTTTGCTTTTCCACTGTGTCTGCCACTTGCAGCTGCTCCTATGAAGTGCCAACTGAAAGGTACATGTCAGGTGTGCTTGATTCTGTTGCTCCCTCAGCTATTAACGCACTTGGGTGTGATGACATATTTTATCAGACTTAAGAGCTGTCATCAAAATGCCCCATAACACACATAAGGGTGGTTTTCAAAACCGCACCATCATCCGTGGGGACATCCAATGACACGTTAGTTTGAGAAGAGTTTTGCATTCACAGGGCTGAAGCTCTCATGGACACCCTGCAGATCAGTACAAGTCGAGATCCCAGGATCTCTGGGAAAACTCTAAGGCTGTTTTGGAAACCCTGCCCTCCACCTTGCCCCATATGACTGCTTCTGGAAGTCTTTTCTGGGCTGAGGTGGAACCTCTGTAATTCAGAATCATTGCTATTTTAAACTCAGTTTGAACTCATGGAATGTCTACAATTGTGGAATGTTTAATGACTGAAGCATATTTCCTGTAATGTGCATAGAGGTCCTTTCAACTTGTGATCAGCCGAGATGGACAAATGGGCATCATGTAGGAGCCGTATACTAGAGTTACATGAGAATGGTCAAATTACCAACACCTAAATGCCTTAAGGGCCCACCCTGAAATCTTGATTATTCTGTTTATCAACACAAAGATATGGTAGAATGAACTACCCTTGTTAGTCAAACTACCCATCCTTCCAAGAGTAATTCTTCCATCAGGTTGGTCCTGTTCTCACTGATCTCCATCATAACTGGCCACTGAGTTTCTTATCTATTCCACTCATTTCGCTCTGAACTTAGAACAGTAGACTGATGAAACTTCAAATGGTAAGGAGCTCTTACTTGGGAGGTATTTGGAAAATTGACAGAGGTGTTTTTTGTTCTCATAATAATTACAGAGCCATGGTAGCATGTGGCAGAAAGACAGCTGAGATGCGAGAAGTCCTCCATGCTAGGGACAGTCCTGAATAACAGGACTGCCTCATACCCTACACAGACGTCTAACATCCCTCCGGATGCCAGAGACTGAATGCCTGTAGGGCAGATTTCACACAGGAGATCCACTTTTCACAGTGCCTCTTCACTACTCTATCCCGTGTTGCAATGTTAGACATTATTTTGACGTGACATTTATAAATAAGGAACAGCTCATTTGTGAGAAATATCATGCTTCCTCATTTTTCTCTATTTTTCCAGTCAGTAAGTTGATTTGGTGTGTTGTCCTTGCTTCAATCAAAGCTACTTTCCTCCTTCTCTTTTCATATACAAATAAGCCCAGTCTGTTACCCACAACCCTGACACGTGTTTTAATTCTAGAATATATGTGTAGATACCTCTGTTCCCTCATTTAATGTACTTGGTGCGTAGAACCACTTCTGATTTCACTTTGCTTAAATTTAAACATATCCATTATACGTGGGCGCAACTATCTGGCTACTTCATTTCATCATCTACAGCAGCTATGTCTGAAAATTTACATTTTGAAGTAGACATTCATTTTTAAATACTTGCTTTTCAGTTCTCTGCCATAGTTAGGGCATAATACTGATTTTTATTATGTATATAAGTGTGTTATAATATCTGCAAATTTCATTTTAATTTGGTAAAGGAGGCATCACAAATTCTTTGTTATAAAGGGGGACATTGAATAACCCCTCATTTTACAGAGGAAGAGAGTGAGGCTCAGGGAAGCTATATGGCTTGATCGGGGCATTGCTGGTCTGGAATGAAAACCCAGATCTGACTTTCAGTCCAGTTTCCTTATTTTGTCCTCAGGTTTCAGCTGAACAGTGAGGAGCTCTTATTATGATAGTGGGATCACCATGGCCATCTCCTTGGGAACGGAGCTGTTCTGCACGTCCCTTTCTCCTTGATTGTCACTTGGACTAACACAACATTGGACATTGTGCAGTTACCTACTATATACTTACCACATCAGTTGGACTGAATCACTTAAACCAAGTAGTGCAATGTTAATGTTTGGTGGCAAGGAGTGCCTTCCTGTGAGAAACAATCAGAGCCATCAGCCCTGGGCCAGGACGCCACTGTGGGCACCTCTCCACCTCTGCTCCTGCCCCTCCCCCGTTCCCAGACTCTTGCCATGAACTACATTTTTGCCTCTCCACTTCCCACAGCTGACCTCTTGGGGTCGAGGCTCTTCCCAAAGACTTACCAGCATTCGTCTCGGGCTGTCCTCGGACTAGCCACATCCCTTGGGATATAGACTGAATGTGATGCTGGGGCAGGTCCTCCAGGCCTTAAGAGATGTTTCAAGGAAAAGTCATTTTCCCTTGTTCAGGTTTTCTTTTTTAGGTCCTGAATTTTTTTTCCTGACTCTTTCCAAATGTGTTAAGAGATTCTATGGCAAGACACTTAGTTGGTGTGATACAGGAACTAGTTTCACATGTCACTGGGAATGGCAAAAAGACACTGACTTGGAAGCCACATTCCAGAAGCAGATTAATTGTTTTATCTTCCCTGTAAATGTACATGTGTGTGTATGTATTTGATTTAAATCATTTCATTTCAATATGATGCAGATGGGAGCGGAAAAATGACCCCTATTTGGCCACACTGAATTTAGCTGCTAGAACTGAAATGAATGGCAAGGAGGTGGGGGATGCATGAAGGGTGTCAACAGCTATTTGCCAAACAGTGGGGTCACGGGAGCTGTGACCAGACAGCATGACCTACAAGGATAAAATTATCTGGGACAGTGATGGAAAATATGTGTCATGGACCGGGACACAGCACAGAGCAATCTAATTAGACATAAATCCTGCTTCCATAGACGACATTTCACACACACACACACACACACACACACCACTGTTGTTGCAACCGCCACCAGCAGCAGCAATAATAACAATAACCACAGTAGTTCTGCTTCTGATACAGATGAAAAACATTATGAGATCATTGCTTCCATCCTAGCAACCGAAGGAAGTAAACTCTATTTCTAAAAACCATCAGAGAACTGAAGACACAAAGAAATCTAAATGAATGAACAAGAGAGAAGTCAAGGCCTTCCAGGCCTTCCCCAGGCCTCCGAAACCCAGGAGAATGGCCGCAGGACTAAATGCAAGCCACCAAGGCACAGAAAGCAGCCTGCAGGGCTTGTGGCAGCGAGGACTTGCTCCTGACCCACAGCCATCTGCTTGGCTCTAAAACAGACACAGATTTCCCACGCCCAAAAGCTATGGCCTCCATTTGGAATCAGAGGCAAATTTCCAGACCCTCACTGGTTCTGAGATCTCAGTACCTGAGGAAAAGAAAGTGTGTATCAATGGCGAACTGAGGGAGACCGAAAGGGTAACCAAGCCCAGATCCATTTGAAACCAGCCTAATTCCCATCAGATTGGCTTAGCCCCCACTCTTACAGAGGATCAGAGGAAAAAAGAAAGTAAACCTTTGCAGAAGCAAACATTATTTACTTCAGCACTTAGTGTTCTTTTGTGTGTTATAAGAATACAAAAAGGCAAGGAAATGTAATCAAAAGTCAAGGCAGCAAATAGTCAATAGAAGCAGTACCAGAGATGGCCTGGATGTTGTAATTATCAGAGGCTTTAGAGTGATCACGGTAAAATGCCAAAAGACCTAGTGGAAAAGTGAATACCTGTGGGAAGAAGGGAAAAGTTCAGCAGAAACAAGAAAAAACACTATAAAAAAAAGAACTAAATGTAAATGCTAGAGTAAAAAATACAATATTGTAGCTAAGGAATTTATTCTGTGATTAGCAGAACACTGAATGCAGAAGAAAGGTCAGTGATCCTAAAGACAGATCAGTAGAACGTGTTAAAAGTGAAACACACAGGTGAAAATGGGGGGATAAAAGCAGAACAGATCAGCTTAGACACATTGTACTATATTCAGTGTTTTTAACACACAGGTAATTAGAGTCCCAGGAGAGAGAAAGGAAGAGTAGGATAGCAAACATATTTGAGAAACAAAAGCTAGTGTACAGGTGAAAGATATCAACCCACAGATCCAAAGTCAACGAAAATCAAGCAGGAGGATTAGAAAAGAAAACCACACCTAGATACACTGTAAGAAAACAGCCAGACCCAAAGATAAAAATCTGACATAAAAGCAGATAAAGAAAAAGACACAAGACATCCTAGGAAACAATGACAAAAACGATGACTGACTTCTCACCAGAAATGATAATGGAATGACATTTAAAGTGCTGGGAAAAAAATGTCAACTCAGAATTCTACACAATGAATACATCGTTCAATATTTATATATTTATGTGTATTAACATATTATATATAAATATGCACTTATCTGTATTAACATATATGCAACATATAGTACATTAAATATTTAACTTACAAATAATTGATTTTAATTAACAACACTTTGATACATTGCAAAAATGTATATATTAATTTATACATATATTTATAGATTACATATTTACATATAAGATATATTTATAAAATATATATATATGTAACTATACAAATTTTGTGTATTTTAGATGTAAACATATATTTGTATATTTCATATATATTATGTTCCATACATAAATATGAAGGATATTGGGCAAAATTTTAAGTTGACGTAAATATACCATAGACTATATAGAAAAGACAATTAACAGTTTAAAGCAAAAAACGAGAGAAATGAACCCTGGGGCTTATAGCATGTATGTAGTCATAAAATACAGACAACGAGAGCACAAAGAGAATGTGGAAGTACACAGATGTGGACTCATACACTTTTGAAAAATAGAACAGTGTTGTTCTGTTCTATATTACTGACAAGTTTTTGAGAGAATTTTGAGTAAATATTCTAAGAAGGGATAAGATGAACTCGGCTCCCTCCTGCTTTTCTTCTCTGTACACAAAGCCCATATTGTATTGTCACTCCGGGCAGATCCTTTACTTGGCACGATGAAACGACACAGTTCACAGAAATTTCACGGCCATTTTGTTAACATCACCAGCAGGGACAAGTTCACTGTAATATTCACAGGTAGCATGGTACAGTGGCAAACGTATTGGATTCAGAGCTGGGATTTTGCCCTAAGAGCTGGGATTGGCTGTAAGTCCAATTTGCTTGGGCATTGTGTGACCTTGGGCAGGTAACGTCACATTTCTGAACTCAATTTTCTCATCTGGAAAATGAGATCAATAATTTCCATTTCACAGGATCATAGACACTCAAGAAATGCCCATGCCCCAACCCCCTTCAAGCCCCAAATCTACTTGGCGACCAAGAAACTCTAGTCTGATTCCGTATGTGTTTATTGACTTGGAACTCCTGGCAGTTTGACTTTCTTCCCTGTGCACAAGAGCCGAGGAGTGATACCTTGGTCTAGGATGAGAAGGGGAAAGAAACATTAACATTACTTAGGACTTGAAAAGCTACGTTGGAAGGAGGCCCAGCAAGCACAATGACTCAGAAACAAGCACATTTTTCTGCAGGTGCTCTTGGCATTCTCAAGCACCTGGGGTCAAATCTGGCAAATTCAAAAGAAGGTTCATGAAGTGCTGGAAAGCCCTGAAGGGTGTGCAAGGGGGAGGGAGGGAAGAAACACTCACTGTTGCTTCATTCTGTGCAACCTGGGCAGTGACCAAGGCCACTGCAGACCTCCAGAGGGGCTCCTCCCTGCGAGAGTGTCAGGGCAGCCTGCTCCTGCTTCACCCCATACTAGCTGTGGGCCTCCCCGACCCGCAGCTTCCTTCACAATAAAAGGGCATTAATAAAATCCACCTTCGTGGGCTGTTGAAAGTAATACATGAGACCAAGCCTACAAGGCAAAGGCTGAAAACTGAAAATCTTTGGGTCAAATCTGGCCAGCTGATGTATTTTGCTTAGCCTGAAGAATAAGGCATCACATTTTCTATTTTTTGAATTATTGGTCAATCATCTATAAATAAGAGATTTCACATTTTAAAAATCGATATTTCTGTCCTGGCCAGGTAGCTGAGTTGGTTGGAGCATCATCCTGATGCACCAAGGTTGTAGGTTTGATCCCCGGTCTGGACACATACAGGAATCAATCAATGAATGCATGGGTAGGTGGAATGACAAATCGATGTTTCTCTCTCTCTCTGTCTCTCTCTTCCCCTCCCTCCCCCCAACCCCTTCCTCTCTCTCTAAAAATCAGTAAATAAAATTTTTTTTAAAAATCTATACTTCTGGCCCTGGCTGTGTGACTCAGTGCACTGAGTGCCGGCCTGCAAATCAAAGGGTCACCGGTTCTATTCCCAGTCAGGGCACATGCCTGGGTTGTGGGCCAGGTCCCCAGTGGGGGGTGCATGAGAGGCAACCACACACTGATGTTTCTCTCCCTCTCTTTGTCCCTCTCTTCCCCTCTCTCTAAAAATAAGTAAGATCTTTTAAAGAATTTTTATACTTCTGTATTTTCTTGAAAATATTGGAAGAGCTGATAATCTTACACCTATATTTCTTGAAAAGATTGACCAGTTCAAGCTAAGTAGTAACTACCTTCTGTATGCAGGGTTTATGATCTCCAGGTCTGCCAGGCCCCACCATTCCTTACTGTCTCACCTGTCCTGAAGACTGACTCATTCATTTCTGTTACCCACTTGGCCCTACGGGTTGTTTCCACCAGCGATGTCAAGCGTCTGACACCGCAGCTGAGGGCTAACACATGCTGCCCTCTGCCTTGAAGGTTCCCATGACCAAATGGGGTTCAGAGAGAAACACAGACGGAGGAATCAACTCCTTAAAAGTCACACCCTTCTCTTAACGTAGCCAGTTACCCTCATTTCAAGAACATAAGTCAGGAAAGGGGTATCAGTAGTTTTCTTCTCCTGGAGACACAGAGGGCTTTCTCAGCAGGCTGTTAGTGTTGGCTACAGAGCAACATCACAATGCCTTAAAATAACTTCAGAAATCTTTTCCAGGGACCTGGAGTCTCTCTTGGAGATGCCATTTGTATTTAACATGTTCCAGGTGTGGGAGGGAAAAGGGTGGGCCCTGTGAGCTGAGGCTCGGGAAGAGGAGTGGGAAATCAGAAGCAATTCTCCCACAGAGACCCTCAAAATGCACTGGACCTTGACTCCTGTCCAAATCCATGAGTTCAAGTCTCATGAAAGGAAACCACAATCCTCGTGAGGGTCAGGTGAGATGGACAGAGTCTGATCTCGCCCAAGGCACCAGGAGCTGCAGGGGAACTCTAGGTTGGGAGGTAGGGGTAGCAGGGAGGGGTCTGGGAGCAGACGAGGCATAGGAGTTCTCTGGGATAAGACTTCTTTCAGCACATGAGTTTATTACACAGCACAAGAGAACTCGAATGCATCTGAGAAAGAGTGAGGCAGGTGAATTCTGCAGTTCAGCCCCTGGCTTGCCATGGCAGGCTATGAGTGTATAAATCACACAGGCAGGTGAGAGAGAGTCACAGGGAGCCGGCAGCAGGTTGGTTAGGATGAAAAGCATTCATAAATCCGGCGCTTCAACACCTGCCAGCTATGATTAAAAATCCTCTGGAGGCACCTGACCTCCCTCTTTCCCCAGAGTAGGCAGCTGTGGGTATTGGCGGGGGGGGGGGGGGGGGGGGGGGGGCAGAGCCAGAGTCTCTGAGCAGGCACCGGCAACTGGCAGAGCAGGAGACAGTGAGTCCGAAAGGGAGCACTCATGTCCAGCATTCTGGGCCTTCAGAAAACAGACCACCTTCTCAAACCCACACTGAGGTAGAAGAAGGGCCAGTGCTAGTACGCCTGGCTCCAAGACCAGCGCCCTTCGTGACCACCGGCTGTCTTCCCCGGCCTCTTCTCTGGCCTGGCCTCAACATTCCCAAGCCATAAAAAGTTGCATAAGGGACAGCCGGAGTCATGAGCCACTGCCCTCAGGGACTCTCTGATCACCCAACTTGAATCTGATTCCCTCCCTGTCATCAGCAGGCCATGGCTGAGGCCCACAGTGGAGGCAGCCCCTAAACTCCATGTGCTAGAATTCAAGTCTTCCATTGATAACTGGAATTTACCTTAATAATAAATCTACCTATTATTTGTTGACAACCCACTACGTGCCAGGCATTGGGATAAGTGCTGTGGTGTTACTATCAATCGCGACGATCATTTCCATCAGCCACAGAAGGGGACACGTCTCACTGCTTCAAAGTCTCTAAAAGGTTTGCCTGGCTTCACCCCCCCACCCCCCCAGTTCCCAGATCAGCCCCTCTCGTCGCCAAACTGCTCTGTCAGCAGCACCTGACAGCTCGGTAGAGGTCCCCAGTACTGCTTCTTCCCTTTCATTCCCAGGCATTTGTTACTTATTTTTGCTGTAAGTCATATGGTTATTATAAAGGCAGGTCCCTCCCTGATGTTTCTATAAAATACTTTGTCTTGAGCAAGAGATGGGGGAGAGAAAGCCTCATCATCACAAGAGGTCACTGCTGTCTGCCTGACGATGTGAGGTCAGAGGGGTGAGGTGTTCATCGCTCACGCTTTCAGGTACCACCTCAGTTATTGAGCAAATGAAAAACAACGTTCCTTTAATGGCTCAGAAATAGACCCAAAAGGGGGGTGAGGGTGGGCAGTGGTAATTGTTCAAACCAGCATGTTTGGGAGTTTAATTTCTCTGTATCAAGCTTCAAGATCTTTCTGACATGCTTCATTATAATACAGTGGCCCAGCTGGAAGAGCCCTATTTTCCAGTTACGAAAATGAGAAATTAGTGAGACAAAGGTTATTTGTTTCTTGAGCTGCTCTTTGAGAATTCTGGGCATAGATTTCTCTATCACAGGGCAGAAATGTGAAAATATTTGTTTTTCTCTGTTAGAAGAGAGAGTGGCATGTTTTCCCCAACCCACCCTGACAATGTCACTCGGTAGGTGAGCCTGGCTGTCCAGCTAAAGCTCTCTAAGATCAGTGACAATGGGAAGAAAAGTGGCCTGAGCTCCCTGGGGCTGGACTCCCCCTACGTCCTCTAGTATCAGGATTTCTGGAAGTTACTGAAGTGAGAAAATGGCAAGTCCCTTTGCCCGTATTGCATTTCATCTTTAAAGCAGTCAACGTGGTGCCATGGGAAGCAGGTGGACTGGGGTCCAATCGTCCAATCCTAGCCCTCCATGCTGAATCCACACATCACTCTGTCTTTGCACTTGACCTGTAGTTGGTGCTCAAGAAGTGCACTGAATTCTAGCTTCATCCTGCTGGGATTTGGTTCCTTTCTCAGGCCCAACTTGAGTCTGTGTATAGTACTTGACCATATCCCCCAAAACATTGCATTAGCAAGGCATGCAGATTCCCCTCTGATTGGCTGTGCAGAGAAGGGAGGGTTTTCCACGGCGCACAGAGCAGCAGACGTGTGATGGAATTCCCCATTATTTCTGGGAAGGCTGCAAAGCACCATCTATGCAAGTGGGACACTGCGGAGAAGTGAAGAGCACGGCCCCCAGCCAGGGCTCTCTGGTAAATTTTTATCCTAATATTCCTGTCCCCCTCGCAGTGGGGGGACAGTCTCATGTCTTATCCCCTGTAGATGGTAACTTCTGAAATCATTTCTCTGACACAATCCCATCAGCTTTGGACTTTACCTTAAAAGGCCACTGATAAAAGCTCACTAATGCCCTGGACAGGTGGCTCACTTGGTTGGAGGGTCATCCTGTACACCAAAAGGTTGCAGGTTTGATCTCCAGTCAGGATACATGCCTAGGTTGTGGGTTCAATCCCTGGTGGAGGCACGTATGGAAGGCAACTGATCGCTATTTCTCTTACATCAGTGTCTCTCTCTGTCTCTCTCTTCCTCTCTCTCTCTCTTTCTCTCCCCTCTTCTCCCTCCCCCTTCCTCTCTCTCTAAAATCAGTAAACATATCCTTGGGTGAAGATTTTTAAAAAGCTCACTAATTTGCTTGGGGAGACCCCACTGTGGTTCCCCCATGTCCCTAGGTGTCCTCCCATCCAGGAGGTTGGTCAGAGTATTCATGCAAGACCCACACGTCCATGCAAGGAGGAGGCTGATGAGTCTCTGGCAATGGTGAGATGACAGCTGAGAAGGAAGCTTTCCGTGTGGCTCACGCACCCAGCGGACCTGCAGGAGCATCAGCTTCAGGAGAGTCTGCTGCAGCTGTGGGGTGTGGAGAGAATGCCCCCCACCCAGGATGAGCCCAGCCAGAAGGCACAGAGAGACTTAGCAGCAGAAAGGGCCCCAGGCTGTGGCCCTAGGCAGTGTTAAAGGAGTGCACGCCAATAATCAATGCAGCCTCAGAACCATGAAGCCTTGCTGCAGGCCTCCCCACAAAGGGAAAGATATGTTTGGAAATGAAAAATTCAGGAATCTCCATTCTATAAAAAGAGTGTTTTAAACTGCAAAAACCTTTTTTGTATATCCCATTTCAGTTAATTCTCACACCATTCTGTGAAGTGTGCATCATTGGCCACTATTTTACAGAAGAAGGAAAGGAGGTTCAGTGGCTTGACAGAGGATGTACATGTAGTAAGGGAGCCCAAGTCCACTGCCCTTAGCACTCTCCTGTGCTTGTTTGAGTTAGTCTCATGCTGTGTGGCAAATTGACTCAAACTTTGCAGCATAAAACAGCACCTATTTATTATCTCGCAGCTCCGTAGGTCAGAAGTCCAGGACTCTGTTCTTTTCTGGAGTCTCTGGGGGAAGAAACTATTTCAGCCTCACTCAGTTGATCGGCAGAACTCAGTTCCTTGTGGTTGCAGGACTGAAGTCCCTGAAAGAAGCCAAGGGCTTCTCTCTGTTTCTTAAGGCTGCCTTCATTCCTTCTCACGTGGCCCCCTCTGTTTTAAAACCAGCATGGTTAGAAGATCCCCATCTGTCAAATCTCTCTGAAGGCTTCTTTCTGTCTTTTAAAGGGCTCCTGTGGTCCCTCTGCTCCATCGGGATAGTCTCCGTATCTTAATGTCAGCTGACTAGGAAATTTATCTCCACCTGCCAAGTCCCTCCAGAGCAACACCCGGATTAGGATTTGAGTAAGCATGGCGCAGTGACCACAGTGGGGGAGGAGCCTCTGTGGGATTCTGCCTCCCACAGTGGCTCCTCGTCTTCAGGTAAGAATCACCAGCAATGCTTGTTCATAGTACAAATTCTTGGCTCTATCCCAGAGACTCTGCTCCCCTACCCCTCCTGGCCCTACAGGGACTCCAACGTGGGTGGCCCTGGATCCTTATTTTGAGAAGCATTGTTTCATACTTAGCTACACCAGTGATACCTTCTCAAACCTCTCTATGCACCAGCCTCTTATGTTTCTACAAGTACAAACCCATGTAATCTTCACAACAAACTGTGAGTTTAATGTGTCCAGTTGTATAGGACCAGAGAGACCAAGTAACCTGACTAATATCACACAGCTTGTAAATGGCAGCCCTAGAAACTGAACTCAAGCAGGTTGGCTCCCAAATCCCCATTCCTAACCATTTTTATGCAATACTGTCAGTTAGGGCACACATTTGTTACATGCCTTGAACAAAGCGCAGACTAGACCGAGGACCACCCCTGAAGGCGTTCCCAGAGTTGCTGACCTCTGGTGCGGAGGATACAGAGGAGGGTGGCAGTCAGAACAGTCCCCGGCCGCCTCACATATGCCAGCTGCCCACACTTTAAAAAATGCTGCAGCTGGTTTCTGATGTTTGCTTTAATTAGCCACTGGCCGTGACCCCTTCAAAACCTGGGACTGGAGGGTGACTTCAGGAAAGCCATGTGGTAGGGAGGGTGCCCACCCTAAAGAAGCCAGATTTCCCCAGGATACTGCCCGCAAGGTTCAGAGAAGGCCACCCTGGTACACAGACCAGAGCATCAGCTCAAGAACAGGGCCCCGCTCTAACTGATAGGGTCTCGGTGTCACCTGACTACACGGGAACACGGTCATCGTGCACCCACCAGCTCCCCTTCATCAATGTTCCTGGATGCCACATGCATCCCCCTCACCACAGCATGGCAGTAGAGTCAGGGCTAGGACTCTGGGTCATTGCTCCACAGAGCTGCTACCTCCCACATCCCTTGTTTGCTGAGTCCCATGGATTCTCACAGTTACAGCATCCAGGTACCAACCAGCTGGTAAGTCCTCAGCTATGCCACTCAGTGTGCAGCCTTGGAAATGCCAATGGCTGGCGACGGACCCTCAGCTGAACTCCACACATGGGCCAAGGTGGAGCACTAGTGGCTGGTTCTTGGGTGTGACATCCAGGCAGCACAGGGACCCAGGCAGAAGGCTCTGCCTTCCTAACAGCCTGTCCCCAAACATCACACATCTTCCCTTCGTAGGTGGGCCACAGAATATTCTGCCTAGTTACAGAAATCAAAACACTGAGCCAACAGTTTTAATCCACCATGATGTGAGACAGACCTGCTATATTACACAATTTCTGCAGGAACTCACCTTTATAGAAGAACCCCCTGCCTCCAAATAGTAATTTTTTAATTTTTTAATTTGATTCCTTTTTAGGAATCAAATGTATTTTTTATGTTTCTTGGAGAATGTCAAAGGGGATCTAAATCCTAAGACACAGCAACTCCTTCCTAGGCCCCTTCATCCTGCATCCCACGGCTCCTCCAACACTATTCCCACACAGGCATGGCACCTCCCCAGACGCCCCAGCCCAGCCATCCGTTCCTCTGTCCCCTCCTCGTCCCCCCAGCTCCATACCCTCTCGGGCAGTGCAGCCTCTCTCTCACACCCAACGCTTCCCTCTTCTTCCAGGACAAGCTGTCTCTACGATTCCTTTAACCCGGGGTCTCAGCGTCAGCCCAGAGGCAGGGCCTGCTAGCAAACACTGGGTAGTGACTACAAAAGGAGGTGTGTGTACCTGTCATCGAAGCAGTGGGGCAGACGTGGGCCCAGGGAGTGGGGCACTCGGACAAGAGGAAAGCCAGTCCTTGTCCCACTGGTAGGAGTGAAAAGGAAGAAATTAAGATGAAACAAAAAGTAGAAGGAACACAGTCATGTACATCCGCGTACAGCTATGCTATACGTGGCTCTTTCGCATCCGCCAGTCTGCTTGGTTCTCGCAGCGTCTTTTTGAAATTGGCCTGGGAAAGGTTTTCAACCTACATTTCAAAGGAAGAAACCAAGGCTTGGGGAGTTAACAATTCATGCAAACTAGTTAATGAGTGGCTAAGGGATACCCCTATCCTGGCTGTGGCATTCAGACTCCAAGTCATAAGATCATAGAAGTTCATATCAGAAAGAGATATTACAGATTATTCTAATTCCTTTATTTTACTTGCAAGCCTTGCTCAAATACTTGGAGGAAAAACAAGAATTGTATTTACACCTTCAGACTGCTGGTCTTGAGTTGCTGCCACCCACCCAAGTGGTTTCCAGGAAGATGTTTCCGAGTTCCCAGGAAGATGTTTCCGATAATGCCTTGACTTTCTGAGATCCCACAGCATTGGAGCGAAGACAGTCACCAAGAAAACATACTTGTGTATATTTATGTTGGTGGTCTACATTGACTCAAAACATGTCTATAAACCCATATGCATCACTTAATAAAATCATAACACGTAGTGGCAACTTCTAAGCATTGCTTAAATAATCCTCAATTCTCCGGAATTTTCCTGAAAAATTCTGACAGCTCCAAAGTCACTCATAGGCACAGCTGCTTAGAAATTATGATTTGGCACCCATAAGATTGGGTAACTATGAGACTTGTCCCCAAACCCAGGCACACCCAGGCCACTGTGGACAGCTTGGGTCTGTGTAATAGAGTGCAGGTTTGGCTGCTCTAACAAAAGTTGAAATATAGAGATTTAAAAGACAGAAGTTATTTCTCCCTCACCAACAGGCCTAGCACAAGCATGCAGGACTGATATGGTGGATCTCTAGGGTCGGTGGCCCAGGCTCCTTCTACCTTGTTGCTCAGTCAGTCTCATCCTTTGGCATCCATTTGTGGCCTAAGATGGCTAATTAGGCCCCCACCAATAGCTGAGTATTCTGCCCATAAAAAAAGAGAAATATTTTTAAAAATGGAGGGAGGGTACAAGCAACGCTTAACTTTAGTCACAAATGCAGAAGTTATACATACCACTTCTACTGATTTTTCATTGACCATGAAATCCCAGCAGGCTGTGCCACACTTCAAAGAGCACAGACTATGTAGTTGTTGGCTGAGCTGATAAAATGTTTGACATTTAGTGTTACAGAGAGAGCAGGAATATGGGATCAGGACTCAGTAAGAAACTTCCAAACCAGAAGCAGCCACGGAGAATAAAAAATAAAGAAATGAAGAAACCTTGGGATTCAGAAAAATGACCAGAAAATGAAAGAGACCTTTTTTTGCAGGAACAAAACGTAAGTGAACTGACAGCCCATGAAGGACGATGCCCTGCCTCACACAGCTCAAGTCTCGCTGCCCAACACTTGCCTCGCATTGTCCATTTCATGATCCTTCCAGCTGCTCCTGCCATCCTCAGGATGCGTCCAGGAAGAAGCTGAGGCAGCTGTGCAGAGACAATACTTGTGCCCTACTAGGGAGAGGCTTGACTTTCCAAAGCTGACAGAAGAAACTACAGGGCAAGGACCATTTCCCCCATGCCTTTGTTCTCCCCTTTCCTGTCTTGCCGCGCGGGCACACACACAGGTTCACTCACAGGCTCAAATATGCATGCATGCAAAACTCTGTTATCAGGAATTAATTGAGGCTTACTGCTTCTTCACCCACTCTCACCAACTTTCCATAACCCTACCCATCTCCTGGCAATGAGTCTCCATCTATCTGCTGCTAGACCAGACCTGGAAGAGGAATTTCCTGGCACACAGAGGGCACCTATGAACTACAAACCTAGACCCCAGTGAGTGTGATGGCAAAGCTTTTTGGCCGTGTGTGTGTGCTACATGGGGTGTTGGGTTCTATGATGAGCTGAAGAGACTGTAACTCCTCTTCTCTGTAGTAGAGACAACAGAACCTACCCTGGTATAAAACTCATGCATTTGCCACAATTGATTATCTTCCATCTTGGACTGGCTTCTGCACCAAATGGCTGGCCCAGAACATGTGTGATGATGGAGTTGAGAGGAAGGCAAATATAGGTAGGCCAACCAGCTTCTCTGCACCTTGAAAGGTGTGTAGAATTTCACATCAGGAGAGGTGGGAGGCAGGGAGACCTTCCTAATAACCCAGACAAGGAATGCTGACAACAGTATGATTAAACAAGTGGTGCAACTGCAGGAAAGCAAAGAATAAAGGATGGTCGTGCAGGCCCCAAGGGGACAAGGGGTGCTGATGTTGTGGAGTTGTCATATTGTGTGCAGTGGCCAAGAGTTGAA
The DNA here is from genome assembly GCF_022682495.2 of Desmodus rotundus. Lineage (NCBI taxonomy): Eukaryota > Metazoa > Chordata > Mammalia > Chiroptera > Phyllostomidae > Desmodus > Desmodus rotundus. The sequence goes on along the minus strand of NC_071395.1, from coordinate 50,407,936 downwards.
GGTAAACCAGAGTGTCTGCATCCAGGTGTGGGTATAAGTAAGAGGTATGGATTCACACCCTCACAGTGCACAGGAAAAATCAAATAGCAAAAATGAGGTTTATAACAAAATACCGTTATGTAAACCCATACATGTGCACACACACAGCATTACGAGGACACTCGTAGCCGAGTTGCAGTCCCGTGCAGCCGAGGTAGTCCCGTGACACTTGGGGTCCTCTGCAGCCGAGTTGGGTGTCTAGACAGGTGAGGGGATGGGAGTGAGGATCAGAGGATCAGAGCCTGAATGGAGGGATGCCAATGGGAGAGGGGCCTTGTACTGAGAGCTGTGCACAGTGCTGAGAGCAGCTATGTACAGTTAACTCAACTCAGCAGGAGCCAAAAGAGATGAATAATGACATACATACACACACACAAAGACAGTCAGAAAATTTTAAAGGCAAGCAAGGCTTTGTTTGGGCATTATGAAGTATTCCATGCAGGTGGGGGGCAAAGCTGAAGGAAAGAGAAAAGTATAGCAGCTTTTCCCACCTGGATAACACCCCACTCTAGCCTCCTCTTCTCATCCTACATTCAGTTCTACATACAATTGTGTTGTCCGCATTCAAAGGAAATAACCTTTGGAAACAGACTGGCCTGGGTGTGAATCACAGAAATGTTTCAGAGGCTCTGTAAAAAGTGAAATAATCCTATCTACCTCACATAGTGGCCATAGGGCTCCCGTGAGTTAAGAGAAGTGAAAGAGTCCAGTATAATACTTGGCTCAGTCAATAAAATGTCCCTTTCTGATGGCTCTGGGCCTGACACCCCAAGTTTTGGCCATGACCTCTGCTTGGTCAGTCCCAGCAGTGACAGCAGAGCTTTGTAAGTGACAGCTACAGTGTTGGACCAGCACTGGGAGGCTCTGCTTTCTGGAAAAAGCATCGTGGGCTCAGCACATACCCCAGTCCCCTGCTGGGCCCCTGGGAGAGACACCCAGGGTCTGGCTATGTGCCCACAGCCTAACAGAACTCCGAGAGGCTGAGCTCCCTTCCACACAACTCAACTGCACATTTATATCTTTTTTATGTGTTTGAAATGTTACACTAATTGTGATGGATGTTCTCTCTGTGCTCGCACTGAGGGGCGAATGATGAAGCCATAATGTAAGGTAATATGTCTATTAAAGATTTAAAATAACCACCTGCTGGATGATTCTTCACTCAATAGCAGATTCCAGCTCCTTGAGAAGAAGTTGGTAGTAAATCAGAGATGGCAATGGCGGGGTGGGGGGGCTCGAGAACTATTCCCCAACTTCTGGGGTGCTGCCAAACTGCTCTGCCTTTTCTCCACTTACTTAAAGACCAGCCATTGCACCCGGTTCAGCATTGGCTCTGCATGCACGTGGATGGCCAATGACTTTGGAAACCCTGGACTTAGGAGCAACGTGAACCGGACTTAGTGAACAAAGCCATGGTACTTGTAGAGCCATGAATTAATTGTCTTTGTCTCTGATGCCCAAACCCATGTGAGAGACCTGAGTTATGAGTATGTCATTACAAGAGGCTCCTGGAGCTGCCTGGTCCCCAAATTCCAGAGGCAGATAAAACTTGGACTAATGGGGCCCAGGGAACACTCAGCCAGGTGAACTCTGTGTGCTGGGTGAACTCAACCCCTAGCAAAACAGGAATCTGAAATAAAAAGCAGACAAGACGTCAGTGTCTTCTCCATCTGTCTCCCTGCCTGGTGGTCTGTTTTACTAAAGAGCAAGAGGTACACGTTCACCCCAGTCGGGACCTTGGGGACACGTGGCTGTGGAAGCCTGTAAGTTCACTTTAGGATAGACAGCATGTTGACAGGTGACCTCACAGGAGAGCAGTGTAGAAGATCTTAGTCTTAGCTCCACCACTAGTCTCAGTTCCTCCTCCTGGGCTCCAAAATCCTCTGAACAGCCCCAAAGGCCTAGCTTCCCCCTACCATGGTTCATTACCCACTACTCCCTTTATTGCCGACCCACCCCTGACCTTCAGCATCTCTTCTTGCTCATTTCTACCACTTCTCCTGACCCCACTCAGGCTCCTGCATCAATTCCTGCCTCTCTCTCCTCCTCCTCTAATCCTGTTTAGGCTTCTAGGCAGACATGATGAGTACGGGAGGGTAAACAATATCTTATCCTATAACCCATTAGAATTAACATCAACAACAAACAAACATATTGCCATCAACAACCAGAAATGAATAGGATATGCTCTCATGGCATAAACTTTAAAAGTGGTTCCCAAGGAAGTCAATAAACTATCAGGTAAGCCTCGGCACAAGTCCTCCCCGACATGCATCCCCAACAGGTGACATGAGGCAAATGTAGTAAGTTAATAAAATCCCCAGAATGCAACCTCATTTGGAAAGAAGCAGAATTGCAGTGTGAGTAGGCAGTCCAGGGCAAAGGTAAAGAATGCTCTTTGGACAAGAATCTTTATCTATCACTGCAACGAAATAACCACACCTAACGTATTTTTAGTATCTGCTGTGGCGTACGGTAAGCTAGTATACCCAGCATTCTACTTGAGACTCATAAAGTCTATGATGTTATTAGCTGCATGGTGTACATAGGAAACCAGGGAAAGCTGGTCCTAACCGTTATACCATCTCAGCAGAGACAGACTAACTACTTGGATTTGCCATTTTTCAGGACTCCGGTCTAAATGAGAGGAAGATCTAAAGACAATGGCATTTCCATGTAAGAGCAGACTCTGCCACTGATAACATGTGGAGATCTCTAACATATGGTATTTTTTTAATCTCAGAAGGAAGACCAGAACTGGATAACTAGAAGTTATCCAACAAACCTTCACACGGCACCAGGCAAAATTTTCGATGGACTCTGAACCATCAGGATACTGAAAAGTAGTAAGAACACGATGTCTCTCAAATTTGACTTGGAGGGAAAACCAAAAATGCCTCAGTAAGATGGGATAAATGTTAAGGAGAAGTTTCCCACACCTCACCATCACAGTCGAAGTCACCTACCCTTGGCGTGAGCAAGCAGACGAGATGGGCATGTCATGGTGACTGTGGCCACCTATCCCAGAAAGAGCAAAAAGAAAGTGTAGTGACTGAAACCAGAGAAGCGGCTCAGGTGGCAGGGAATGTACCCCAGGAATAGGAGAAGATTCCCTGCAAGAGCTTCAGGCTATAGGATAACTTAACAATAACATGGATTCCATTTGTTAAATGTGTTGAAGACAAAATGTCAAAAACACAGAGTAAGATTAAGGGAGTGATTGCAGAAGGAAAGGAGCTAACTGAGCACCAAAACAACGTGATTACAGAACTAATAATTAGAACAACCAAAAACAGCACAGACGCGGCTGCAAATCTAATTAAAATCACGAAATTGAAAAGTCCTTCCCAGGTGAATGCCAAGGGGAGAAGGGGGGAGATAACATGATTGCAGATAAAGTAATAGACAATGGCAGCAGACAGAAATGATACAACATATGGACAAAAAGTATTCCTGAAATACAGAACCCACAAAATGAAGACAAACATTATTACAGGATATTTTTTAAAGTAAATTTCCTTAAATAAAGGAAGAAAAGCCAGGCTGCTTTCAGATTTCCCCAGAGTAACATCCAGTGATGGAAAATAAAAGATCCATTCCATTTCGACAATGAAATTACTAACAAAAAAACCCACAAAAATGTGAAAAACATGGCACTAAATAGGCCACAAAAAGGACACTTACTTACAGTATAAGAGCTGAAACAAGTTTTGTTCAACTGCAGCTGGGAGCATCTGCCTCGAGTGACTCCAAGTCTTCACTGCTTAGAGTACGTCTGGGCTGAAGCGCCGCAACCCCGCGTTCATGGATCACAAGGGAATTTAGCAAGTAGGCGAATTTGCAAATGCAGAATATGTGAATTTTGAGGATCAACTGTACCAAAAGTAACCTTTTTCCAAATAATCTTCTAGGCACTGAGGTTATAGCAATTAACAAAAACAGACAAGAAAAAAGCCCTTTTATGGAGCAAGCGTTCTAGAGAGGGGAGAGACCATAAATGTAATACATGAGAAAACTGCTACAGAAAAAACAAGCAGGGTCAGGGGACTGCAATTTTCAGCTGGGTAGTCAGAGTAGATCTTACAGAGAGATTGGCATTGGAACAAAAACGGAAGTCGCGGAGGGGGTAAGCCTTGCGGACACCTGGAGGAGACGGGGGGGGGGGGGGGCAGTTCCAATGCCCAGAGGCCTGAAGTACTTGAGGGACAATCATGAAAAGGCACCAGGACTAGAGCAGAGTGACAAAGGACAGTCATGGGACATAAAGTCAGAGCGGCAACAATGTCAGATGCTCAGCCCTTGCCCGCCCCCGTGAGTACACTGGCCCTTACTTGGAGTGCTTGGGCCTCCATTGTACAAAACAGCCATTGGCAGGTTTTGAGTCTTTGAGCAAAGGCATGGATCATTCCAGCTGCCACATTGAGAATAGGCTGTAAGGGGATAGGCACGCATGTGAACAGAGAGGCCATTAGGAGTTTATTACAAAAATCCAGGCAAGATCGGGATGGTGGCAGAAGAACTAGTGCGAAGGTGTCACGTACTGGAGAGAGAGAGAGAGAGAGCATGCTATATGATCCTCACTGGAGAATATGTTTATTAATTTTAGAGCCAGAGGAAGGGGTAGGGAGAGAAACATCGACGTTCAGGAGAAACATCAATCAGTTGCCTCTTGAACATGCCCTGACCCAGGATCAAACCTGTAACCTAGGTATGTGCCCTGACCAGGAATCAAACCCACAACCTTTGGTGTACAGAAAAATGCTTCAACCAATTCAGCCACCCTGCCAAGGCAATGCTCGATAGGTTTTAAAGGAAAAGCTAACAAGATTTCACGACATGTGGGATGTGGAGTGTGAGAGAAAGGAGCCAAGGATGACACCCAGCGTGTTAGGTGTCCAAATAAAAGGATGGAGTTGCTACATGAGTTTTGATAGAGAAAGGTGCAAAGAAGATTTGGGGAAGGCAAGATCATTGGGTATGTAAAGTTTACTCTTTCTATTAGGACCACTGTTCAATAGGCAGCTGGATGGAGTCAGGTGTAGAGTCTGTACTAGAGAAATAAGTCATCAGCACAGGCAGGGCGTTTAAAGCCATGGGACAGGATGAGTCAGCGGAGAAGGAGTGTGGTAGAGAGGAAACCACCTTCCAACAATAAGAGACGAGAGGGAAGAGGAGCACAGAGAAAAGAAGACCGAAATATGGCCAATAGGTTCGGAGTAAATCCAAGAGTATGTGATGCTCAGGAAGTAAAGAGACCAAAGTGTTTCCAGGGGTAAGAAGTGAAAAACTGAAATGCTTACTGAAAGGTCAAATATCGTCAGCTTTAAGAACTGATTACAGGTTTAGCGACACTGAGGTCACTGTGACCTTACACAAACCGGAGTCATTTTGGTGAAGAGGTTGAGGGCAAAATATCATTTGGCACGGGATTTGGGAGAAAACGAAAGGTCAAGAATTGGAGATGGTGGATAGAGACAAGTCTTCTGAGGAGTGTTCATGTAGGATGGAGCAGAGGAATGGGAGAGGCAGTAGGCTGAAAAGATTGTTTTGAAGATGGGAGAAATAGGTACATCATGGTATGATGACAATAATAATCCAAGAGAGAACTGTGGAAAACGGGAGAGATGGGGAGAGAATTACTAGAACAATATCTTTCAGTAGGTGAGAAGGGGTGAAGTCTGTTTGCACAAGTGGCCTCAGAAGGCAAAGAACATGGACGGTTTACCTCCATGAACACGGGGAGGCAGAGTTCAGGGGTGCAATGCTGGTAGGAGTGTATCACTGGAGGAAAGGAATTCAAGACACTACAAGGTCAAGAGTTAAAGAGTATCTAAATGGAAATCACTAAACATTCAGACAGGAATAGAGTTGGAGAGAAGGACAGCAAACTGGGAGTAAAAATCATTGAAATTTTTTAAAGGGTGTAACTCTGGGATTAGACGTAACCGCAGTAGGGAAGAACCATAGCTGGTAGATGGCAGGTCCTGAAGACGAGGATTCAACACTGCATGTTTAAAGGGGAAGAGGCAATAGAACCACAATGAGTAGGAGGAAGGACCTCTAGCTCATGTCCATATTCAACAGTACAAGGGAGCGTTCCAGGAAAGCACTGTCCTCGGGAGAAGGGGTGTCTTAGGACTAGAAGGTGAAGAGAGAATTCAGACAAGAGGTTTAGGCTACAGTGTTTTCTGCTGCTGGACCATGAGGTCTAGCACACACAGTGTTTAGGAGTTGGGGCAGGGGGGAGTAGTCAGGGTGGGAGGTGGTGTAACCTCAGAACCAGCTCAAAATAGTCCTATCTTGTTCAACAAGATACTGAGTTGCTTCTCAGAGACATCAGACCAAACCCACAAGTCATGCAGCTGAAGCATGTGCAGAGGAGAGAACTTTGATCACCAGCTGCACCCAGAACCAAAGTCTCAGCCCACCACACACAGAACCAAAGGACCGGAACATACGGGAACCCTTTCAGAAGCACAGGGTCTGCTGTGCAGGAAGGTCTTGCGTTGACACTCTGTGCCATAAACGGCCCAGCTCCAAGGTCCTCCAATGAAAGCTCACCCCACCAGCACGTCCTCATCCTTGTTCCCCCTATGGTCTCAAAAACCCACCCAGAAAACTTCACCCCGGACTGGGGAGTGTGGGCTTTTGAGCACTAGATTCTGGGTGGCACCATTCATAATAAAATAAACAATCTTCTCCCCTGCATTTCTTGGTGTTTAGGGTTTGGCTCTGCTCGCACCTAGTGGACAAATCCTAGTGGAAAGGTGCTGGTGGTAGGTAGGAATGGTATGGAGGCTCCCTCTCAGTCCTTGGAATGGAGCTGGGAGGTCTGAGGAGACGAAATAAGCTACATGGCCTTTCCTCCTTAATGTGAGAATGGCTAGGGAAAAGCTGACGAGGCTGTACTGAGAGAAGAGTAGCTGGGATCAGAAGGTGGGATAGGCCAGGAGCACAATGGGACATCCGTGGCTCCCCCTGAGGCGGGGTAGCTGGGTGGACCCCAGCAGCAGGGGGAGGCGTGGGCGGCAGCACGGGGTTGCTTGGCATGGGCGAAGGGAAGCCCACGGCTTTGAGAGGCTAGCAGACACTGAGTCACAAGTGGTCAGAGCTTAGAGGGACCTTTCAGGCCAGTCAGGCTCAAATGTGACTACTCACATGTCACCTAAGAGATTTCTAGTCTTGTTTTACGCTTTCTATGGGTGACCTATGTTTTCATAAATGTTAGCACCAAGAAGATTTATTCACCTGAAACAGGGGGGTTGTTTTAGCAAGGTCAAACAGGTTTTTAAATTATTTTTTTAGGCTAAAAATAACTTAGTGACCTATTATTAAAAAATACTTTAATGATCAATATATTGACACTGTTCCTGACGGTTTGATTAGATTCATATTCACTTCAGCTGAAAGCAAAAGACTGGAATCCACCCGAATTAAAAAGGAACATGCATGTGTGGGCATGTGTGTGTGAATTTTTATTTGCTTACTTTTTTATGTTTTGATGCATTGGAATAATTCACTTTCTCAATATCTGGAATAATATCAAAAAGACTGCTCAGACTAATGAAATGACTATTAATTATACCCATTTTTCCCACCTACAGACACATTGTTTAGCATGGTATACTCAGATGGAATTGGAGAATTAAAAACAATGCGAATTTCAATACATCTTTGACAATGCAATCTTTTTTGATAAACTACTTTCATATCATCAAGTGTTTTAAATTTAGATTTAGCTTGTGCAGAGGGTGGGGGGTGTCTGCACTTGCCCGTGCATAACCTCAGTAGACATGTCCACGGTCACTGCCGAGCCATCGGCCCAACTGGGCTCCCGTGCGCACGTAAAATACCCAACCCCATTCTTCAACTCCAATGAAGAGTTTATAGACATTTCAGGAACATCGTTAAAAATTACTGCGTAATATACTGTGGAATATGTCTTTTTAATGATAGATTACCAAAAGCAGTCAAGATTAAGCTGAAATCAAGCTAACATACTCTATTTTTATAATTTATAAAAACAACAATAAATCTATATGCCATTTCTCACTACTTAATTTGAAATAATGCAGTGTCATTTTTAGCACCAAAAATATGTTCTTTATGAAGCAAGAATTATAACACTCCTGGTAGTCCTTCAGTAAGTGTGTGTGCATACATGGATTGGATTTTCACCTTTTGAAAATCATTAAATAAGAATTATATATATACATATATACATAACTTCAGAAATAATACCATTAATTTTGTGAAACATTATGATCAGGACTTCCCCATATATTTAATTTTTTAAAAAAGATATACACCAGTAACAGCAAATTGGTGTTGCAGCTAGAATATCGTTTTATATTTTACTAATCAGACTTAGAAAATTGCAAGCATTTTATATGAAAAAATAAACCGAGAACTGATGACACGGAGTGACTATTTCATGATACAATCTGGTAAAATAGGTTGTAACTAACTCACTGAGGAACATGCACTGAATTTAAAAGAAAGCAGGTACAGCTTTTCCCACCAGTTCTATCATTCCCATAGCCCTCAAACGCGCTCCCATCACGTTTAATAGAATCCGTGTCACTAACCTGCGCTGTTTCGGCTCTTCCAAGTGCTTTTCTTGCAGATAATGACACTTTCCAAGGATGAGTATTGAGAATAGCTGAACATAATTGCTTGTGATTAAATCTGGGGAAGAAAGAGACATCTTTAGCATTCAGTATTTCTTACCAATTCTCTCTTTGCTCTCACCCTTTTCTCCCGCAACAGCAAAGCCTTCTTTAACAAAAGCCAGAGTTTGGGAGAAGCTCACTCAAGAGCATTGTCATCACCCCATTGTCCATCCCCTCCTCAAGGGGCCAATGAGCTCCATTTCCATCACCACCCTGCATCCTTAAGGGAGAATTGTAAGGACTCAGGAAGATGAGGAAGGTGTCCCATGAGCTTCCAGTGTTCTCATTAATGCAGGGGGCTCAGCTTCCTGGATGTGTTTGGGCACAAGAGCAGTGTGCTGGAGTACGATCTGGGAAGGATGAGGGCCTTGGTAAAGCAGGAAAAGGTTTTTCCATGAAATGGGAGGGCAGGGGGAACCGACATGACAGCAGAACGCTGTGGAAGTTGAGGATCTGGAAATTAATTCCTTTAAGACCATCAGCACCACCAGCCTTTAGAATTAAAGTTTGGAGTTCCTGCCACCACAGCTTCACCCCACTCATCAGAGGATGGGCTGACCAGTGGTTTATGCTCCAGAGAAGGTCATCGGAACCCCAAGCCTTTAGTGTGGCTACAAAGGCAGCTGCTCTCTAGCTATCCTATTGGTCTTTGGGATCTAGTGGAAGAGAAGAAAAGAGAATGGGGAACAAATAAGGAGGGAGGGAGGGTGAGAGGGAAGCAGAGAAAGTTTCTGGAGGATAGAAAGCAAAGGGTTAAAATTAAAAGTTCAAAATTAGCATCTCAATTCTTTCTCCCTCCTGTTCAAACACTTAGTAGTATTTTCTGGAATCTGTAACAAGTGCCAAGGAAATGAGGACAGAGTTCATTACAATCAGCACTCCGCAGGGAAAGGGAGCTGTTTCTAGGCTCCTTCATCTGGGACTCCAGGCCTCTTGCTGCTCAGTGGAGATGCTAACTCCTAAGGCCTGGGATAGAGGATGGAGGATGAGGGCACTGCCTTCCTCTGGTGACCCAGTGAGCTGTTTTAGTTCACATCACCTTGACCACACAAATAAACATATAATAAGCTTTCTTTCTAATGGGAGTGTTTAAAGATAATGAGGATATATACTGTTAATAAAACATAGGTTTGGCAACAGTCATTGCCTGGCCCCTTTCGTGACATGTCAGGATTCCTTCTCACCAGGAGGGAGACAAGGACCCTCGTTAGGGAGGTCTGTCTGAGATCCTAGATGTGCCAGAGGGAGCCCTGGGCACCGCTCCCAGGCCACTGAAGCTTGCAGATGGGGTATTAGGCCTCCCTGTGTGCCAGGGCCACGTTCTTTTCCAAAGGAGCCCAGATCACACACTGGAGTAGATTTGTCTTTTTATTTTGAGAAGGAATGGAAAAGGAATTTTTCACCTGATGGCAAGGTGGGATTCTGGGAGTGGGGAGTCAGGGGATAAAGGAGAGTTTCCATAAATGCGACATAATCCTGCCAAGGGGAAGTTCCAAGACACCCCAGGCATTCGCATGAAAGGATAGCAGGGGAGACGATTTTCCATGGCGGTTGTAAGTCACGGCAGATGTGAGCAAGGTAGCCACCGCTGCATCAATCAGCGAGGCCTCACGGTGCACCCACCATGCACCAGAACTGAGGTGCTAGAGGAGGAGCTGAAGATGTGACCACCACCCTCATGCGGCTTACAGCCTCATCCTTGGCTCGGTGTGGTCTCCCACAAGTCACGGGCCACCACACCCCAGGTACATTTTCCATCTTATTGTGACTCGCACGTGTAAATCCATGCACCCCTGCACACTTGCGGATGGGACTGAGAGAAGTGCACATGTGTTAGCATGACCACATAAAGGCACATGCACATACGTGTACAGTTGTCTGTGTGTGTGTTGAGTATCTGTGTATGTGTGTGTTTGTGTAACTGAGTGTAACTGCATGTATTCTTGTGCCAGTGCGTGTGAGTGGGGTATATGTATTTATAGGTGTGTACCCACATAGATGCATGAATGTTTCTGTGCATATATCTGCCTGTCTATGCTGAATTCCTCAACCCGGCTGATAAACAGACCTTCCACAATACCTGCTTATCTACATGTGAGTATCAAGGTCGCTACTAGAGAGATAATTACATCTGTGCCTGACAACAAAACAGCTCTGGTGCCATCACTTGGCCATCCACCCCATTGCCAGCACTTAGTTGGTCTCCTTCTGGCTTAATCACAACCAAACAGACCTCTCCCTTCTTCAGCAGGCAATGTCCAAACTGCGGCTCTCTGGCTCAGACTCACTCTGCAGCTGTCTCCCCACTCACAACAGTTTTTCCTCAGCAGGCCGCACCCTGCAACGGACACCTTCTCAGTGAGAGGGGCACCTAATTTTAAGAAAGGAAGAAACATTTGATTTCATAATCAGAAGCCAGTTGGGCAGGTGGAAAAGGAGTGCCTTGGTAAACACAGCAAGGCTTCACTGAAGCCACCCCATTGTCCTTGTCACCATTTCTGTATTACCTGTGGGAGGACATGTAAGTGCCTGACCTTCTGGGTGGGAACTAAGAGGAAGGTAAACAAGGGCACAAAGTCACATAAGGTAGGAATATGTAAAAGGAAGCCTTGAGGTCGGAGAAGAAGGAGGAAAGGGCAGAGTTGGGGGAGAGGAATAGCATTTTGGGCTTTATCTTAGCTCAAGAAAAATGGGTCTTTTAACCAAACATTAAGAAATGAACTACTGCTTCTCAACACAGAAGGTTGTATAGAAGATTTGTTTGCAAAATACTGGTGCTGGGGCAAGTCTGTGTCTGGATGGTCCTTCCCCACCTGCTACGTGACGTCATGCCTGCAGGTGACAGGTCCACTGGGTTGTGCTGGTGGAGTGTGTTGGGAAGTCCTTCCTCTGGACCATAAATTCTGAGACTTCAATGCGCTCAACTATCACCTAGGCTGCTGGTTAAAATACGAGTCCCCAGACCCATCCCCAGAACCCGATTCAGCCAGTCTCGGCAGGTGTCAAGTGTAACCTGAGGGTTCCGATGCAGGTGGTGCAGACGCCACCGTTGGGGAACGTCTGCCTGCCAGCAGATCAGCAGATGGGAGAATTCAGCTTTGGGGTCCTCAGTGAGGTAGTAGAGAGCTGGGTCCAGGGTTCAGGGGACAGTGAAGGCACAGACCAGGGGCTATGCAGAACCAGGTGGAGGGTTCTACTCAGAAGGCGAATCCGAAAGCAGGAGTGCTACCAAGCTGGAGGAGGCTCCTCGGGCTTCAGAAGAGGCGAGGGCCAGTCTTAGTTCGGGTAGCCAATGGCCATGCGGTGTTGGGTCAGTCACCACCCCCACCAAGCCTCAATTTTACTCCCCTGTAGAATGAGAATGTCAGTTCTGATATTTGGGATTCTGTTGTCCTAAAATCATTTCCCTTTTGCAACTTCTTTTCCCCTTGTTTAAATACCTCTTTGCTGCTTCTCTCTGGGTTCCTGAGTTAAGAGGAGACTAGGAACACCAAACCTAAGGAGTCATTTCCTTCACTAAAGAGTTCTCTGACCCCCTCAAGTGTGGCCTCAGGGAAAGCAAATTCGAGCAACTTTGTGGACGGCCTTAAACCATCAGTCTGGGGACAGCTCTCAAGGGCCTAAAAGGCTGATCCACAGGACATAGGACAATAAAGACCAAACTTCAGTGCTAACTTCTTTTCTACTTTAAGAATCAGCAACCCCAGTTCCAAGTGCAAAGGGCAGTTACATTTGCGGGGAACTGGAAAGCTGCCACGAGCCCCAATTCCACCACCATGCCACCCGGACTCCAGCCATTGGTGATTACTCCTTCCCACGAACCTCATTTTTCAATGTCTGTGCAAAGCAACCAGTCTAGGATGGGCAGGCAATTTTTAACCACTGACACCTTCAAAGGGATTATTTTTCATAGTTACTCATGTACAACCTCTTTACATAAGCACAAGAGAGAAAACTATGAAAGAAAAATAAGATTGGAAGAGTAAAAAAAGAAGCAAAGGTACTATTCTGCAAGATGGAGACTACACAGTCATGTGCAGCGGCTAGAGAGAGATGGTACATTGGACTCTAAGCTTCCTTGGAGAAAAACTCATAAATGGAAATAAGGTCTTTTGCAAAATAATTAGGTTAAAATGTGAGCAGCCATTCCCTCTGAGAACGAGAGAGTTCTTGACACAAATGCTTGTGGAGCACCAGTTACCAGCCACATGCCCCTGCGTGAGGGCCGGCAACGGACCCAGCGGGCAGAGAACAGCCCCTGCTCTCCGGGCACTAGTCAGCCTAGTCATGGAGAGAACAGACTACACGCGCGCATGAGTATAAGCACAATGCAAGAGAGGCCACACAGTCTCATTATAAAGAGACATTGCTCGGGAAGGGGAGACAGGAGGGTGACCGGGCGGGCAGAGGAGGGTCATGAACAAGACTGGACTTCATCAGGATCCCGTGAGTTCACCTTGGCTGACTGAGCCAGGAGCAGGTCTTGGGAAAAATCACAGGAAATTTCCCTGCCCCTGCTGATCCTAGCCAAGTGGGAGAGAAGGGATTTTCAGTGTGGCCATCCATCCGCAATGAGAGCATGTCATGGCTGACCTAGGACAAACGCTGGAGAAAGATGTCCTGGGCTGGTCTCCCCTGTTAAAGCAGAGAAGTCTCTGCGAACTAGGGGTACAGGAGCCAAGGCATGTGTGGTTTGTCGAAGCAATATTTATTCATCTCCTACAATATGCCAGGCATCGTGTTATGGGGAACGTGCTGGCAAGCAGAAGAGAGGTTTGTCAGGTCTGTCTGCTGACTTCCCCTTCGTGGGACGGTCTGGTCGCTTAGGGGACAGTGAGAGTCAGGCCCTCCCTATGAAGGCACAGATGGTGCATGTCCAGGGAGCCAGGTGCATTCCCGACTTGAGAATCCATTGGGAGAATATTTTGCTTTATTTTTTTAAGTGAACATATTCACATAGAGGGGGAGGCAAAATGACTTTTACAATTACAGGTTTTAGAAATTCCAAGAAAATTGAAACAGAAAAATAAGCCACTATGCTTACCTATAAGCAGGAGCCAGACACAGTGATGTGCGGCCCCTCAGTCGTCCAGCTAAGTGCCAGACTTCCTCCCACTCTGTGTTTCTGAGCAGGCACACACGAAAGCAGTCATCTCTCCATTTCCTGTTTAAGTGTGTCTGTGGGTTCTTTTTATGTACCTGCCTTTTATTAGATTATAGAGTCCTCAACAGCAGCAAGAGTGTGTTTGAGTTCTGCTATCTCCCACTACCGCAGACCTTAGGAGGCAACACATTTAGAGAAAGAATCACCAGGTTCCAGTCCTGGCAACCCCTCGCCTGGCTGTGGGACACTAAGTTATTTCACTTCTCTGGACTCCAATATTTTCAGCTACACAAACTGTTGGGTAGATCAACTTGACTAATAGTAGTAACTACCGTTCCCTGAGCTCATACAATGTGCCAATCACTTTGCATATGTTCTTGCTCATTATCACAAGGACCCCGAGGAAAACCCTCCATTTTGCAAGTGAGGGTTCTGACTATCAGAAAGTTAGGTAACTTGGCCCGGGTCACCCAAATATGGATCGGTTAAAGCAGGACTAATGTCCAGGCTCTTCCCTCCATACCACACAGCCTGAGGTCGTCCCTCTGGGTGTCTATTTCCATGGTGGCATACTATCCAACCCCACGCCTTGCCCCCTTCTCCCCACAGACAAGAAGCAAAGGCAACAAGCCAGAGCAGGAAGTTCAGGTGGCACAACCGGGCTCTTTATGGCTGAATCCAGCTCTCTGGGCTCTCAGAAGGAGTTTGGCTTTTGCCAGGTGGAGGCTGGAACATGTCCCCCTCCCTCTCTGTCCCCAAGTGTGCATGCAGGCAGGGAGTCTCCCAGGAAGTCCTGGACCCTGTGTTTGTTCTTGGTCCTTCAGGTGATCTAAGAGCTGTCATACTAGGGGTACGTGTGGGCTGGGGGAGGCTGGGGGATGTGAAACACTGTTGCTCCCCATGGACCTGGACTTTAATGAGCATTTGGAGATTAACACAGGCACACACACCTGCAGGCACACACACACACATCCCCACAGAGGAGTGTAACAAGAGTGGCAGCTTTAAAGCACTTCTGACCTTTTTGTTTATTTTTCCTGTTGTGATGACCATCTTTCCTGAACCAAATATCAGAAGAAATGGTCTGACACATGGTTGTCATCTTGTCTCATGGCGCGTGAACAGAATTGTTTACAGTCAAGATGTCCCAGGAAATGTGGAAATGTGGAGTTATCCTAATGACGACAGGGTTCATTTTCCTCGGTGCCCTTGCTCTGCCCTTCTGCAAAGCTCAGAACCCAAAGGGATAGCTGAAGGGCAGGATGGTCTCCTTCCTGAGGCACCTATGGGCCGAGGCTGTGAACGCTTGGAAAATGTCCCTTCTGGGAACTGGGATTTAGTTTGAAAAGTTATTTTTACCTCTTCCTTTTGACAGCGCAACCCCTTTGGCTGCAGTGGGTTGTTTTTCTGCAGTTTGGCTAAGAGGGGAGGTAGTCTTAGGAGAGAGACGGGTTTCCAGTAGATTCCCTTGTTTCTCTGTGGCAATGTGCCACTTGTATTGGGGTTATGCTGACCCCGGACACAAACAGGGAGAAAAAAATGAACTGAGGCATTTCTGCTGCTATAGATCAAGCACTAGGGACCCTAGTGTAAGTGGCTGTAATCGCTGGGGACAGAGAGAGCTATGGGTGCATGGTGGAGGATGAATGGCTTTGGAAGCCGGGCTTAAGGTCCTAGTGAGGGAGCCCATAGCCCCCATGAAGCCTTGTGTTTGGCAAGATGAAGCTGTATTCAATTGTCTGACAGACCCAGCTTCACTTTTCAACTGGGTCAAGGGAAGCTCCCGGGCATTTAGAAATGGCTTGTCGTGTTGACAATGGACTTACCCATAGGATATCAAATATTTGGATGAGCCCAGCTCTACCCGATAGTGTAGAAGAGAAAATGAAATGCAAGTCCGGAAAGACCTGGTTGCTCTTTTGAAGAGAAACTTGATAAAGTAGGGGAAATGCGGACTTTTAAGTGAGATAGAATGAAATTCAAATTCCAGATCTGTCATTTACTAATTTTGTAAACTTTGGAAAGTTACTTGATTTTTCTACTTGTTAAATGGTAAAACTTCCCCATAGAGTTTTTGCAAGGTCTAAGTGAGCAACATAAGAAAAGGGCCTGTCAATATCGGAGCATCTAGAAGGTGCTCCACAGACGTGAGTAAAACAATCACCCCACAGCTAACCTCGTACTCAGTGGTGAAAGACTCAAAGCTTCCCTCTAAGATCAGAAAGAAGGCAAGGGTGTCCACTTTCACTACTGTATTCAACATAGTACCAGGAGTTCTAGCCAGAACAATTAAGCAAGAAAATGAAATAAAAGGTATCCAAATAGGAAAAGAAGAAGTAAAATTTTCTCTGTCCACAGATAACATAACCCTACCTGTAGAAAACCCTACAGATTCTACTACCCTCCTCCCACACACAAAAATCCTGTTATAACTAATAAAAAAATTCAGCACATTTACAGCATAAAAAATTAAAGCACAAAAATCAGCTACATTGTTATACACTAACAATGAACACTCCAAAAAGGAAATTAAGAAAAACAGTTCCATTTACTATAGCATTAAAGAGAATAAAATATTTAGGAATAAATCGTACAAAGGAGATGAAAGACTTGTACTCTGAAAACCATTAACTGTTGCTGAAAGAAATTAAGAAGACACCAAAAAGTGGGAAGATATCCCATGTTCGTGGATTTGAACACTTAACATTGTAAAGATGTTAATACTACCCAAAACAATCTACCCAAGAATCAATGTAATTCCTATCAAAATCTTAATGGCATTGAAAAATTTAAAAATTATACTAAAATTTATATACAGTCTAAGGGACCCCAAATAGCCAAAATAATCTTGAAAAAGAATGAACTTGAAAACTTCACATGTCCTAAGTTTAAAGCTTATTACAAAGCTGTGGTAATCAAAACACTGTGGTACTGCCATAAAGACAGATACATAGAACAATAAAGATAATAGAAAGTTCAGAAACAAACCCTCACATATATGGTCAAATATTATTCAATAGACCATTCACAAGGATGCTGGGGAAAACTGGATATTTACCAGCAAAAGAAGAAAGTTAGACCTTTGCTTCACATCATACGCAAAAATTAACTCAAAATCGATCAAATACAAAGAGCTGAAACTACAAAACTCTCAAAAAAACAGAGAAAAAGCTTTATGACATTGCATTTGAAAAGAATATCTCAGAAAGGCCACCAAAAGCTCAGGAAACAAATGGAAAAAATGTAAATATAAATTGGGCTACATCCAAATTAAAAATGTCTGTGCATCAAAGAATGCTATAAACAGAGTTAAAAAGGAAACCACATGATGACAGGAAACATTAGTATATCATTTATCTAACAAGGTGTTAATATCCAGAATTTCTGCAACAATAAAATCAAACAACCCAATTAAAGAATGGGCAAAGAATTTGAATAGACATTTGTCCAAAGACATACACAATGGCCCATAAGCACAGAAAAGATGCTCAATGTTACAATCATTTCAGAAATGTAAGTCAAACCACTATGAGCTACCGCTTTATAACCATTAAGATGACTAGTATCAAAGCCAGAAATTAACGAGTGTTAGCGAAGATGGGGGGAAAATGGAGCTTTTATGTACTGTTGGCAGGAATGTAAAATGGTGTGGTCACTGTGGAAAACAGTATGGAGGTTACTCAAAAAGTTAAAAGTTAAAAGTAGAATTACCATGTGTTCTTGCAATTCCACCTCTGGGTGTATACTTACAACAATTGAAAGCAGGGTTTTAGAGAAATATTTGCACACCCATTTTTATAGCATCACTATTGGCAATTGCCAAGAGGTGGAAACAACCCAAATGTCCATCAACAAACTGTGGTATGTACATGGCGGAATCGGCCTCAAAAAGGCAGAAAGCCCTGTCACACACTACATACGACATGAGTGGAGCCTGAGGACACTATGTAAGGTGAACAAGCCAGTCACAAAAGGACAAATGTTATGTGATCCCACTTACATAGAGAATCTGAGGTAGTCAAAGTCATGCAGATAGAAAATAGAATGGTGGCTTCCAGGGGTGAGGGGAGGAAGGAGTGGGGGCGTGGTGTTCAATGGGCACCAGGTCTCAGCAAGGTGAGGGGTCCTGGAGACGGGTGGTGGCTGTGGCGGCGCAACAGTGCGAACACGCCCGGGGCCCCTGAGCGGGACACATAACAATGGCTGGCGCAGTTCTGTGTTATATGTATTCATCACAATTTTAAAAATTAAAATAAAATCTAAAATAAAAATAAAATAAATGAAAATTAAAATTAAACCTGTCAATCAACAGGAACAAGAGCAATGCTAAGGCTGCATGCTATGGGAGGTTAGGGAATCGAGAGCTGTCTGGGGCGGGCGGGGGAGTGAAGCAGTCAGAAAGGGCTTCCTAGAGGAGTTGCCGATGACTGAGTAAGGAGTCAGGAGGTGAGGGGACATTGCGGGCAGACAGAAGCATATGATGAAACGGACATAAGAGAATGAACACAGTGCTGGAAGCAAAACAGAAAGGACTAGACCAAACATATGAAGAGTCAAGTTGGGAAATAAAGAGAGAATAACTTAGGATGGGAGCACAGAATCGGAGAGAGCTGTCACACTGGGCTCCCTGGCGGGTCCCTGCCCCTCTGCGGGTGATGAAGGACCCAGGAGAGGAGTGATGACTAGAGTGCAGGGGCTGTCACAGTGCCCAGAAGAGAAGGCATGGGGGAAGCGAGAGGCAAACCTGGCAGGTCCGACACCGAAAACAAACTGTTATAATTGTCAGTAATTACAGTGCAATGAAATGAGCATATTTCGTGTGTGAATTAAAATTTGCACTCACCAAATAAAAAGAATTGACTCTTCCAGTTCTCTGTTTTCACTATTTTAAGTCAAAATCACAAAACTTCCAAGGGATCACAGAGAATGACAGAATCAAAGGGGCTCAAGCTGTAGTTCCTCATTTTTACAATCATGGTGCTATTATTGTTTAATTTTTATCCACTGCTTAAACACAAAACTATGTACTCCTGCGCTTGTGTCCTGGGAACAAGTCTGAATGATGTGTAACTGCTGGGCATTTACTCTGGATAGAAACAGGCGGAGTCGGTCCACCCGTGTGAGGGCCGTCTGTACCACTGGGAGTTCTGCAAATTAACTTCCATACAAAATGCAATGTGTGCTAAAAGAAAAGAAATAAAACATGTACAAATTGAAGCTCAAATGTATATTACTGAAACTCAGTAGTAGCTGCAGTAATTATTTAGAATAGTCCAACAAAAGAATTGTCAGAGGGAAGAGAATTTTATCACTGACATTGATCAGAATTGCCAGCACATGATGATAACGAAATGTTGACCAACTTCCAGTCAGCGTTATTATTATTTTTTTAATTCTCTACAGACAAAATACCCCGTGACTTCCTATACCCAGCCAGACCACTGCCACCAGTATAACACTGAAGGGACAGTCAATGAGATAATGCTGAACAGGTGAGTCACTACCAGTGGCCAACTTCCACCACACACAGCAGCTTCGCTGCTCCTCTTCTTTGCCCTTCCAATGGCAGAGCGCTCCACTGGCCCTAGGAGTTACTTCCACTTAAACTTCTATCAATTTGTTCAGCATAGTGCATAATTTCCTGGCTAATTCCCGGGCTAATAGGCACAGCAGGAAAGCACACAGAGCAAGTTTATCTGTTTACACTTTGATTTCCAAAGCTAATGGCTTATTTAACTAGCAGGTTATTTCTTGATTACAAGTGCTTAATATGCTGAAATTGTGTTTGGATTTCATAAATTGAATTTCACAAAGCTTGCATTTCAAAACAATGTATCAAATTCAGCTCATTCTTATACTAACCTTTGTAATCAAAGACAATGAGTAAACTTTTATTTGTAAATAAAACTGCAAACAATTTTAGCTGTTAGATGAGAAGAATAATTCTATGCACATTTGCCCCATGTTTCCACAGAGCACAAAGTACTGAAGGCATGAGATACAAAACTGATTAAAACAAAGCCCATGTTTTATAGGTTCAAAGCCTAGAGAGGAGGCTGACATATAAAGACATCAGCTACCACCACCACCACCACCTCAACAACAAAACTGAAATACGGGTGAGCCTGGTCAGCACCTTTGGGAACTCTTCCATGAGTCCTGTATGTACCTGTGGCTGCCCCCAGGCCTCCAGGAATCACACCAGCCCCCTGGGCTATGTTTCTGGGCCAGTTCTGACCCCTCTGGTTCCCATTGTTTCTCACCGCTGCCACGCTTTCGGAGTGGTGATTAAGATGCATTATTTTTTTATTCCCATCTGACATCCAACTCAGTCTTTCAGAGCTTTCTAGTTCTGTGAGCCTGTGATTCTGCTTAGTCTCCACCTGGACTGAGGGCCATTCGGACGTGACACGTGTAACTGCTGCCTGATGGGTGGAAGTACTGCTGTGGGGCAGGGGTCGGGTGGGGTCAAGGACGCTAGGGCTCTGTGCAGGCATCATCAGTGAGTTCAGTCCCATCACAACCTAGCAAATATTTATTGAGCATCTAATACGTGCCAGGCAGTGGGTCTAGCTCGAAGATGTAGCAGTAATTAAAAAAAAAAAGGCTTCTATCCCCTGGATATAATAATCTTCATGGGAGTCAAATATTAAAGGAGCCACTGTAAGTGTTTTATTACCAAAGGGGAATATAAGCTACAGTGGAGCCGTGAACAAGAGGATTTAACTTATACTGGGGACGGCCCCCAGAAAGTCCTCTCAAAGGATATGCCCCTAAGCTGAAGTGGGACCCTTGAGTAAAAGGTTAGCCAGGTGGAAAATGATCACAAAAGCAAAAGAAATAGCAAAGGTTGAAAGCATGGCCCATTTGGGGGAAACAGCAATTCCACTCCACACAGAGATGGAGATGAGCGTAGAATAGTAGTAACGACAGGCAGTTTGGTGTGACTGGAGCGTTTGGTATAGTGGGCAAGGGTGAAGCTAGGTGAGTGGGCTGAGATCAGACCAAAAATCATCTTGATGGACATATTCCAAGGCTTGCCTATGCAGAGATCAGGAGAGAGGCAGGGAAAGGCTTTAATTAGGAAAAAAATCATAAGTAAGTTTATGCTTTAGAAAATGTACTACAGTGGCAGTAGAAAGGATTGATTCAAACCCAGTTCAAAGTCTTCTACACTGTCTGGGAAAACGCTGGTGAGGGCGGAAGCTATTGTGGTACCAGTGCAGATAGAGGGAGAGGGAAAATTTGAGAATTTTTTCAAAGCTGGAACTGACACAAGTTAATGACTCATGCTTTGGAGGAAAGGGATGAAGTAAGAAGATAAAGATGATTCTCAGAATCCAGGCTTTAATGATTGAGTTGATACTGAGACCTTTCATCAGAAAAACACACACTGGAAGGGAAGTGGTTTGGGAGTGCAGTACTGAACGTGTTTGCATTTGGGCTCTTTTGGGCCATGGAACAAGTTATTAGATGTGCTGGGCTAGAGCTCAGGAGAAAGATCTTTAAACAGAAAGTTACAGTCATAAAAATAAATGAAATTTCTCAGGAAATGTGTGGATTAAGAAGCAAGGAAAATCAGGAAATGACTCAAAAAGCATTGTTTTATGCAGAATGAGAAGAGATGGCATCCAAGCCCTTGTCAGGAGGAGGGAGGACACGACACAAAAGCTAAAGGAAAGAAGCTGAGAGCTACAGGTTCAAATGAGAAGTCAAAGAGCATGGAGAGGGAGGAGGATTTGGCAATTTGCGAGAAGGTCAAGGGGTTTGCTGCCAGACTGCCTTCAGGTGTCTTCCCTTAGGGAAAGTTAGGGGTTCACTGACCATGGTCTAGATAATGGGAGGAAACCAATCGGATTGAAGCTTGGGACGAGGAGGAACAAAAGGAAGCTGTGGGTGGAGAGTGGACAGTTGGATTTGCATATTGCAGAGGTAGAGCCTATCAACAAGTGAGTGTGGGAGGGGGTGTGTGACAGGGGATGTGGGGTGTCAATCACTGAACTGAGGTCAGGGAACTACCCACATAGGCACTAAGGTCATTCAAAATGAAAGCAGGGGTGGGGTGGAGAGGAATACTCCTGGACAGGAGTCATCCCCATTGAGGAATGTGAAAGATTAAATCTGAAGGTCTGTGGAGTGTTGAGAAAAAGTGGGCAGAGGGTGGTGGAAACTATGCATCTCCAGAGAAGGGTTTAGCAAGGACGTGTGGGAGTAAACTTTCGTGGCAGTAGAGATAAATGATGGAAAGGCAAACAAGATTCTCACTTTGTGGCTGAGGTCTCAAAAGGATGAACAAGTTCCACCTAAGAGGCCGCAAGCACAGTGGTATCATCAAGGACAGTGCCTAACTTTACTTTGGGAGACGTTGAAAATATTTTTAAAATGTATTTATAATGGAGCAAAATTCCAGAAGGAAAAACAGGAAGAGTTTAGACAGAGCCAGAAGTTCAAGAAGCAGTAAGCCCAAGAGAGGAGGGCAGCAAATGAGTAGAGACAAAGGAAACTGTATCTTGGCCAGATCCTCCCCCGACATCCACACCACCACCCCCCCCGCCCCAAAAAAAGAAGCTTGGATGAGAGGATACATAGGACCAACTTCAATCCACACTTTCAGATGAAAATCTGCCCCGAAGTGTTTCATTGCCGGAAGCTCGTGCACTTTGCAGGCGTACAACTTGTGGCTCAGCTTCTGAAAATCCTCTTTCTCTGTGTTGAGTCGAGTCACATTGAATGTGCACATTTGTTCAGCCTGTGTCCTTGCCATGGGAAGCAGCCTGTTTGATCGCTGGCATGTCGGGTCTTTATGGTTGTATGACATTTACCTCAGGAATTTAGCCCTGTGCTCTGCTCCACAAGCATATTTATACATTCACTCATTACTCGTGTTAACATCTTACACAGATGTGAGACTTCACAGTCAATTTGAGTAGCAGAATTGCCATAAAAATTATAGAGAGAATGAATACAGCTTCAAGATTTCTTGGCCAATAAATGCGACTGAAACCATGCCATTCCTTCCCTTTGTTTAACCTGAGTGAAAAGATATTTTGACACTTCAGTGAGCTGCTCTCATTTTTTTTAATGAATCTGAGAATTTTTCCCCATTCTCTCAACATTGGGTGAGTTCCACTTCTCTTGCTGATTTTATTAGCTGCCAGAGCACAAAAACCACAGAAAACCTTTCATTTTCCTCTCAAACCACCCACTTGGTATCTTTCCTGCCTCCGTGATGCACGTGCAGCTCACTCCCTCGCAGGGCAGTCTGGGTAAGGAATGCAGAGAGAGGGACTCAGCCTCGTCTCCCACGGGAAAAACCAGAATGGCCACTCCCCAGGCTCTGCAAGGGTAATGGCCTTCAGCCCTGCACAGAACAGCCCTCTCACAGAGCCTGAAGCATGTCCACATAGCAGGATCAGCTTGGATTCAATGGCGAGGCCCTCGGACAGACAGCAAGTAGAAAGCAGGGGAGAGAGGCTGAGGAGAGAACCAGAACCTCATTATTGTCATCATTTGCAAGCTCACTGGCCTCATCCTTCCTTAATGGGTATGAAAGGGGAGACACACCATCCCCTGTTAACCAGCAGAGCACTTGGCTGGGATGCAGCCCTGCAGTGCCCAGCACCTGAACCTCAGGCCGGTGTGAGCAGCACCAACGGTCTGACTTGGGACTTGGGGGGACTAAGGGGGATGAGGAGCACCTTCCCTGGCCCAGCACCTATCTTCAATCTCTTTGCAATTATCTTGTGCATTGGATTCCATTACACTGAGAAGGGCCTTCCGTGCTAGTGAGGCTGTCAGGAGCCTAAAATTATCACAGGATAAAGGCACTATCTTCCCCAGCTTAAATACATATAAGTTATCTTCTAAACCTTAGAAAAATGACATGAGCTCCAGATTAGATAGATGTTTATTATTAAGATGAAAGAGTTACAGTGTAGGCGCTGTGGCAGGGCCTTGGAGCACATCCTGTCGTCTAGGGCAGCGTCCGCAATGTGACTGCATGGGTTTGGGGAGGAGGCAGAAGGGAGTTGAGTTCTGGCTCCCCCACTCTCTGACTTTGAAATCTTGGACAACTTACTTAGGTCACAGCAATGATTAGGTAAAATAAGGTGCATAAAGTGCCCAGAAAAAAATTATATTTTATATAGTGCCTCTCATTTTTAGATTAGCTCCTGCTCTCTGGGAAGACTTTGAAGGGATGAGATTTAGAATGTATGTTGTTTGGAAGATAAAGGGAGTTAGACGCCAGGATAGGGACCAGTATTTGTGGGAAGGGTCTAAGAAGAACACTTCAGGATGGGAATTGGCTGCTGTCGATGAATGAAAGCCAAGTAGAAAAGATCATCAGGGACATGAGGGTGACAAGGATGACTGATTAAGCCACCTGGGTTTGAATCCTGGATTGGCTGCTTTTTTGTTGTATGGCCGAGGGCAAGTTATATAGCTTCTCTCTATCTCATTTCACTCATCCATAAAAGAGAATTAATCAGAGTACCTGCCTTAGAGGTCGAAAGACCAAATCATTTTACCCTTCAAACAAGAACATTTTTAGAGTAAAATGAGGCACTATTGATAATTATGCTGGAGCAACTGGAGTAAACCTGGACACTCTTGCACAAATCAAAATATCCCACTTAAGAGGTTGAAAGTATTAAGTGAGTTAGAGCTTGAACACGCTTTAATTCATGCCTGCCATGTTGCAAGTACTCAACAAATGTTGCTATTATTTTTACTAGTGTGTTTATCTTGTCAAGTCTCTCAGTCCGTTTCCTTGTTAAAAATGGGGATAATAGCAGTACCTACAACCTTAGTATTTTTAAGGATTATTGTTAACGATTAAATGGAATAATGCACGTGAAGCACTCGCCACTGTGCCTGATATATAGTAGATACTAAAATTAGCCATTATGACTGAGTTCAGGGTTAGAGATAAGAGGAGAGAGATGGGAGAGCTCGGAACCTTCTGAAATTACTCTTCCTCAGTCAGTGTAGGGTTGTAATTCACACATTTGCTATGCATTTGTCCTTGCCATTAAAAGAAGCTCAAAGGGAAATTCAGCTTGAGAAACTGAATTGTGACTTGACTTAATAGTGGTGAGCGTAGTGTAGTAGAAGGAGTACCAATTTTGAAGTCAAAAAATCTTTGTCCCAATCCCAGGTTCATAGTTGCCAACTGAGAGGCTTTGGGCAGGTCACTCAGTCTTTATGAGTCTCCGTTTTCTAGGCTGTAAGATGAAGACTGCAGTCTCTCAGTGTGGCTGGGTGGATCAGCCATAGATCCACAGAGATAAACTCTAAAACATATGAGAATGGATGAGACTATATTTGATAATGACACTTTTTACTTTAGCCCTACCCTGGCTGATAAAGCACTTCCGACTCTTTTGTTGTGCTTCCTGAAAAAATGAGGAATGAAGTAACAAGTTATCTTCTTCATCCACACCCCCTAAAGGATGCTTGCTACTTTCAGTTCCCCTCCATGTGATACTGCTGCCCAGTTAATGTGTTTCTAACAGATTGAGGAGCACTCCCGGCTATAGAAAATCATCCTACTGTCATGATCGGGTGCTCTAACTGCTTCCTTTGCTTTTCTCTTCTGAAATAGGGATTTCATTCAGTCCATGTTTCTGAACCACCCCTGTCCCAAATGTATCCCATTTACAGAGGGTCAGTTAAATTACTTCCTCTCAACACAAATGTTTGCATATCTAAAATTCATATTTTAATTACAATTAGGTCAAGGTTATGTACAGTAGGTGCTGAAAACACCATTTTTCGGTTT
This sequence comes from Desmodus rotundus, assembly GCF_022682495.2. Taxonomy (NCBI): domain Eukaryota; kingdom Metazoa; phylum Chordata; class Mammalia; order Chiroptera; family Phyllostomidae; genus Desmodus; species Desmodus rotundus. The sequence continues at coordinate 50,382,339 of NC_071395.1, read as the reverse complement.
ATACCATTAACCAGGCTGATTCTTTCGCATTTCCAAGCACATAAATCTTGGGTATGCACACACATGCATGCACACATATGCACACACTCCAAGACCTCAGCCAGCAAAATAGCTAGGTGGACAACATGGGAATTCCATGTGTAGCTTCTTATTAATAGAGCTTTTGAGTAAAGGAAATATTAACAAATTCTGAGCCTGTGTTGGCCCCTACTCTATCTCACTCTCTTGTACGACACTATCTCCCCATTTTCTCCACAGGTCAGCGCCAGACCAACAAGGAAATCCTCTCTACTGGGATCCCAGACTTCCTTATTTACAAAAGGTTAGAGCATTCCTGACACTCACTAATGAGGTGGAGTGTCAGGAAGGCGGAGCTTGGTTCTAGTAAACTCATGGATCTTGGTCTTGGGGCTAGAATTATTAGTAGTTCATCTGGATGGGACTAGAGATAAATAGCTACACAAGCATATTTCAAAGTAATTTACATTTGTCTTGAAAATGTGTCATTTGATTTTATGTTGTTGTATCTGAATTTAAGAGCCTAATTTTAGTGACTTGGGTATTGAGGTACCTGGGAACATAACCTCAGATTTTTTTTTTTTAATGCTGTCAACAAGTCTGGGTCTTAACTCTCACCTTTTAAATAGTTCATCTGTCATCTGGACCAAGGGAAAAGCAATGGGTATTCTACATCACAGGTAGGAGTATAGAGCCACAATTGTGCAACTGGCTGTAGAATAACTTGCCCCAGCAGGCCACCTTCCAAAGTGCACATTGTTACAGAAAATGTCCAAAGACTGAGAATTAGCCCGTCAACCTTTCAGCACCACGGACAGCTCATCAATACCTGGTAGAGAATCTGAGTTTTAAACTTAAGTCTGTACAGCACCTTTCCAATGAGGAAACTACAAAAATAATGGGAAGGGGCAGCAACAAATGTCCTCAGAATACATAGGAAGCAGATTCAATGGGATTATGGGATATGCTTAGTTATTTAGTAAATTATGGAGGATTCATAACCAAGTGTCCCAACACACCACATCTTTGCATATGAAAAGGCTGCCAAAAACCACTAAATGAGGAAAATTCCTAAAGGTCCAGTTTTACCAAAAAATGTGAAGGCAATTGCTTTTGCAGAAATTGTCTGTGAGGGAAATGAGATGAGGATTTAGCAGCCAAACTTAGGAAGAACCTCAATTAGATAATAGCTTTCTATTACAACATGCTGAGCATAAATATATTATAAGTATTTATTCATAGGCAAAAAATTGCAATGTTTTGTGATAATTAATTGATAAAACTTCCAGTTAGATAATAAGCCTTACATATCATGCTCATCTCTCTTAGACACATGTGTGCATGCAATGCATTCACAAACATGTATTCTCACTCTCCATGAAGTTATGTGCTCACCATGGGATCCTTTTCCTAGTGTCTCTCTTAGGTATCTCCTTATCCTTCTTTCCCTCCTCTCTTTCTTACCTCAGTTTGGTCCCAGTCTTGTTTTCTAACTCAAAAGGGCTCTCAATTGCACAGGCAAAATTATGAAATCAACAGACAGACAGCACATGGACTTTGGTGACAACTCCAAGGCAACATTATCGATGTGGGGTGGTCATTTGTGGAGCTCTATATGGTAGAAATTTATTTAATTAATACTAAAAAGACATTAAGACATGTGAGTGCTGACTCTCTGTCAGCATGTGTCCAAGACTCTGAGAATATATCTGTGACCAAGACAGAGGAGAACCCAGCCACCATGGAGCTTCCATTCTCTTGGGAGAGATGGATAGCAAACAAGCCAGGAGAACATGTAATATATTCTAGAAACTAATAATTTTCATTTAAAATATTGCCTGAAATAATGAGATGGAATTACCTGGGGTGAGGTATAGAACACTTTGAACCAAGACACCAGGGAGGCCTTTCTAAGGAGGTGGCATCTGAGCTGAGACAGAAAGCTTCCTACCAATGACAACCATTAGTAATTAAAAACAGTTTGTATGTTATTTATATTCCTGAGAAACATTGTCATCTGATCACCTTCTAGGCAAGGAAAGAAATTATTTTATCATGCAAATGAACAGAAAAATATTCCCTGTGGCTAATGGGTTCAGTATGTTTGTTGAGGTAAAAACTGGCTGATACAACAGATAAATTGCAAGATTTCAGTGGCTTGAGGCAATAAAGGTTTATTTCCCGTTCACTTCAGTCTAATCCAAGGCCAGAGGCAACTGAAATCAAGGTAGCCCATAGTCACTTGGGGCACAGTCATTCATTGGGCAGAGGGAGAAGACAAACCATGGAGGATCACATGGAAGATATTTTAAGGACCAGACGTTTCATCACATATACAAGCTGGAACTCAGCTATATAGTCATACCTAATGGCGAAAAAGATGGGAGAGCCGGTCTGGCTGTGTGCCTGGTGATCACTTAATGAGCCCTGGCTGCCTCACCTCTGCCAGACTGAGGCAAAGAGCCACTAGACTGTAGATGGGAAAGCTGACTAGGCCGAGAGTCCAGTGAACATGCAGTATGTTTTATTCACTCTAAGGTATGATGACCAAATGAATTTTTCAAATAATAGCAAACATAGACATAATAATGGTATAATAATGCTTTAATGACCAGTAACCCATTGGACTTTCCTAAACTTGCACCCTTGCTACATAGACAGAGCAAGAGTATTATTTCCCTTTTAGAAAATGGTGAACTGAGAGCCAAACAACTTTTTAGAGCTGAAAGAATCTAACATATTATTTAACCTAAACCCACCATTTTGAGGAAAGAATAAACAATGGGACTACATCAAATTAAAAAGCTTCTGCACAGCTAAAGAAAACATCAGCAAAATGAAAAAGGAACCAACTGTATAGGAAAACATATTTGCCAATGATACCTCGCAGAAGGGTTTAATCTCCAAAATATATAAAGAACTCATATGACTCCACATAGGAAGACAAACAATCCAATAAAAATGGGCAAAGGACCTAAACAGACAATTTTCCAAGGAAGATATACAGAGGGCCCATAGACACATGCAAGGATGCTCAGCATCACTAGCCATCAGAGAGATGTAAATTAAAACCACAATGAGATACCATTTCACACCGGTCAGAATGGTCATCATTACCAAATCAACAAACAACAAGTTCTGGTGAGGTTGTGGAAAAAAGGGAATGCTAGTACACTATTGGTGGGAATGCAGACTGGTGTAACCACTATAGAAAACAGATGGAATTTCCTCAAAAAACTAAAAATGGAACTGCCTTTTGACTTGGCAATTCCGCTGCTGGGATTATACCTTAAAAATCCTGAAACACCAATTCAAAAGAACCTGTGCGCCCCTGTGTTCATAGCAGCATTATTTATAATAGCCAAGTGCTAGAAACAACCTAAGTGCCCATCAGTAAATGAGTGGATCAAAAACCTGTGGTACATTTACACAATGGAATACTACACAGCAGAAAGAAAGAAGGAGCTCCTACCCTTTGAGACAGCTTGGATGGAACTGGAGAGTATTATTCTAAGTGAAATAAGCCAGGCAGTGAAAGACAAATACCATACGATCTCACCTATAAGTGGAACCTAATCAACAAAACAAACAAGTGAACAAAATAGAACCAGAGACATGGAAATAAAGAACAAACTGACAAGTGACCAGAGAGTGGGGGGAGGGATATAATGGGGGAAAGAAGGAGAAGGGTCAAGTCAAGGAACATGTATAAAGGACCCATGGACAAAGACAATGGGGAAGGGAGGATTGAATGTGGGAGGTGGGGGTGTGTAGGACAGGGGAGAGTAATGGAGGAAAAAATGGGGACAACTGTAACTGAACATCAAAAAATAAAAAATAAATAAATCCACCATTTTTTAGTTGAGAAAATTATCATCCAAATGAGTGGTGCTGTTTGCCCCATGTGTATAGAATTAGCCATTGGCCAAACTGGGGCTTTAATACGGGTCTCATTTATAAATCAATGATCTACCTTAGTTTCTTTTCCCTTTATAAGGGTGGGTTTTGATGTCTAAAGTAACCATTAGTCACAGGGTGGCAAGGGTATGCAAAAGATGCAGATTTCGGGGCCCCAAGAAACTTTGAATCCATAAGTCTGACGCAAGGCCCCCAATCTTCAAGTAGCCTGAGGGGCCACCCATTGGAAAACACTGCTTCAGTTAATGTGATGGGCTTTCCTAGGAAAGCTTTTCCCAAAACTAAAATCACCTTTGAAAGGGAAGAGATTTCAGACCCTAATAAAATTCAGGAAAATATGATGGGGCAGCTGATCACAACGGGGAGAACTGTGTGAGATCCTGAGGTACCTACTTTGAAGGGGACTGAGGCATCATTATCCTATGTACAATGTTTCTTGTATCATCTATCTTCTTCAATAAATGTCTATATTTTTCATATTGCATGGCTGGATACTTTTTGGACAGACCTCATATATATTACAAAATTGGGTATGTCGTTAATATATTTATTGAAACTACCAAAGCTCATTTTACAGCATAATAAAATGCAGAAATCTAGGTTTAACAATAATAACCCAAGAATAAAAGTGTAATAACAAAATGGAGAAACAGAAAATAGAAAAAAAAGAAGTACAATATGCTAATGTCTAAGGCAGGAGTCAAAAGACCTAGTTACATTTTTGTTAACATTGACAACTGGGGAGAAAAGAACATTTTTTTTTAATTTAGAGTTCACTATTTGAAATGTTTTTAAACTTCAGGTTATGACCATTCCGTGGCTTAAAATACCTGAGTAAATTATACACTAGCACTTTTCACAGGATTAAATAGAATAGAATATTATTCAGCCTTAAACATTAAGGAAATCCTGCCACTTGCAACAACGTGGAAGAACCTGGAAGACGTTGTGCTTGGCGAGTCACTCCCAGAAGGACAGATACTGCATGATTGCACTTACAAGAGGCATCTGAAAGAGCCAGACTCGGAGAAGCGGAGAAGGCAAGAGCAGCTGCCAGGGCCCTGGGTGTGGGGTGTGGGGAGCTGTGCCTCAGTGGGTATGAGGTTGCAGACATGCAAGATGCGCAGGTTCTAGAGATCTGCCATACAAAGCAGTGCCCACAGTTAACATACGGTATTGTGCACTTTCAAATTTAAGAGGATGGACCTCCCGTTGTGTTCTTACCACAAAACAACGAAGAAAACAAAAGGAAATGCTGGGAGGTTTGGGCTATATCTATTACCTTGATTATGGTGATGATATCGGAGGTTTTGCATATATCTAACTAAATAATATTACATATGTTAAATACGTTCTTTCTATCAATTATGCCTCAATAAAGACAGTTAAAATGTTAGAGCACACGTGTAATTAATAATAAGGGTAAATTTCATTTTGTTGAACGTTTTTTGTTAAGTACATACACACACACACACACACCACATACATATACACATTAGATCACCACGTGAAATCCTGTAGTATAACAGGAAATGTAAACATATCTTCTCTGAAGGTAATTAAGAAAAAAAAGAGCAAATCTCCTTTGCAGCCTCCCACTTCTTTACTTAATGGATAATATTCACATTCCCCAGAGTTCATGTGGGGTCCTCTTTCTTTTTTCTTTTCCTCATTCTATACTTCCTTCCTAGGCATCCGTATAGTTTCAGTTGCCTTTGAGTCATGGTTGGGGACAATGCCCAGGACTCTCTCACCCAGCTATGGTCCCACAGACATCCAACTGGATATTTCACTTGCTTCTCAAGCAGACAAGACTGAACTTATCTCCTCTCATAAGCTTGCTCATCCTCCAGTGCTCCTTCCCTTGGCCACGTACTCACCCAAAATGAAACCTGGGAATCATACTGCCTTCCCTCCTACCCTGTCTGAGGCTGTGTCCCAAAAGGACAGAACCTGAGAGGAGGCTTCTTTTGCAGGAGTTTTACTGAGAGAATGCGTTCCAGAGAAGGGTATTGAGGCAGCAGATGGGGCAAAGGTAGGAGCTGAGTGAGCACGTGGTTCAGCTGGAGACCAGCCTCACCTGGTTCCACAGAGAGCCCAGAGAACAGGGCAATGCCAGCGCCACCTCAAGGGCGGGAGGCCAGACTTCTGTATCCTCACCTTAGTCAGTCATTGGGTACAAGTTGCCAGTGTGGAGACAGTGGTATCATCTCCTACGTGAGACAGCTCCTGTTCAAACAAAGCCAATGTCTCAGAGAAGCGGCCACTGTGAGGAGTTAGCAGCCAACACTCACAGCAGCTGGAGGATGGATGCACCTGCCAGGTAAACGGGACATAATGCCAACAGCAGACATAATGCCTCCCCTAGGCAATTAATCTTTAAATACCATTGATTTGTTTCCTAAATACGGCTTGAATCTGTCTATTTCTCTCCATCCCCAATATTCTGAGAAGAGCTTTCACACCTCTGCTCTTTGGCTCGGTCTGGTGCCTCCACTAGAAATGCTTTTCCCCACATATGAGTACTTATGCATCTTCCAAGTCCAAGTTCAAATGTCAATTTCTTTTTGTAGTTTCTGCTGATACACCTCTCCTTCTCCTACAGAAAGTCATTCATTTGTGTTCCCATTATACTTTGTATGTTCATCAATTACAGGACTTAGACTCCAATGACATGGTGGTACATTAGCTCCTTAGATCAGGGATTCATTTCTGTATCTGCAGTAAAAACACAGGTCTTGACACACAGTAGATGCTCAATAAGTGATATACCCCTACGATGTGTGTAATAAGTGAGGGGTGGCAAAGCTGACCTGGAGGCCTTTCTCAATTGAAATCCTGAATGGGGCAGAGAAGAAATCTAGATACCAACAAACTACTTCTTCCTATACTCTCTCAAAATGTACACCCATCCACCTCCCAACAGCACATCCATCGGTTAAATTCAAGATCAACCAGTCTATTCTCTAACTATTCCATCTCTCACAGATCAATTCCTTCTCAGACCTCTTAGAAAATTTCACAATGATACCATCCTCTTTTCAGATAAGCCAATGCACTGCAGTCTTATAGTAAGTTCTAATTATTTCATGTGTGACTCCTTGAAAGCTAGGACCTTATCTCAGTGACAGACATGGAGGACTCAAGGAATGTTTTCCAGAATTGATTATGGCTGCACATACTGGGCAGTGGAGATGGTGGCATCTTGAAAGAAACAGTCCAAGCAGAGGACAGTTTACACGCAAGGTAGCTCATCAGCATCAATTACTACCTCCCGGCCTATGACATTTCTGCACTCGACACACCTGCCTGTGAGCTCCTTAAGCCATATGATCCAGGAGAGGAGGTGCACCTGATTTCCTTGTTGAATAACATAGCCGCTGACTGCAGGAAGTACTACTATGGCCCCATGACCCTTGTTCAAAGTGAGGACATAGGGAAGTCTTCCCGCAGTTTAAGACAGAGAGAGAAAAGAGGTAATCCCATAAACTTGGAAATAGCACCGCACCCTGGGATCCGAATTGATTTTTTCTCTCTCATCTGACTGTAGGCTGCAGGACTGGGATCAATAAGACATGAGTCCTCTATTAAAGACAACAGAAAACGTATTTTCGAGGTGGGCTGGGAGAGTGGAAACCCGGTTCTCGCAGGATGGAGAGGCCTCCCGAGTCCGCTGCATGCGGATAATGAGAGCAGGTCCTTTCTGGTGTCCTGCCCACACCCCGACATGGTTTGCACCACCCACTGCTCGTAGAGATTCGACATTTACCCGGTGGTGTAATGGCTAAACCTGGCCTGGCCTGTTAAAAAGGGAGGCTACGTCAGGGTAGTGGTGGTGGTGTTGTTGTTATTTTGTTTTGTTTGTTTCTTCAGCATCCATGTACTCCTGAGTTTTGGCTTCCTTGTCTGTAAAGTGAAGATAATACCCAATTCTAGAAAATAAGTGCGTAGTAAGATTTGAGCAGAGTGGTGTTTAATAAATGCCAGGGGCTCTCTTTCTCTCTCTTTCTCTCATCAGGAGCTTAGCTCTGGCTTGCATGTGATTGCATGGGACGTTCTGCTTCCTTCTTTCTGAACTCAGCCTAGATCTGGATTGTTTCTGTCTGTTCGGGCTTTGCCTTCTATGGAATCATGTAGGCTCTGGAGCTACAGATACCACTCAAGTGAGGGCACACGCTTGTTTACTGTATTCTTGTTGCTTTATGTATGTAACCTTCACCTTCCCAGGTAAAGGCCAGGAGCCCCCTCAGTTGGCAAATGTGGTCCACTAGGAACACAAGTTCCATGAGAATACGGACCAGGCTCGTCGGGTATACCCAGCTGCGAGCACGGTGCCCAAGATATATTTGTGGGGTGAATGAATGGCAAGGGAACTTGGCTCTCTTTTGAGCTTCAAGTGTGGAGAATATTGTTTAAATAACATAACTTGGGAATATTCAATAGCCTTCAGAGAACCATATATGTAAAATGAGTTTTGTTGTATAAAAAAATAAACTTCATACCCATGATGACTAGCTTCATCCTGGGCACTTTGGAAACTTTAAGCTTTCATATACATGTAAAGTATCATGGCTATTCCCAATTATTTATATTTTCAATAGTCATACATTGATTTCAATCTGATTTTGTTGTAAACAAGCATGGCCACAGGAAAGAACCACTGAACTGAGAGGAGACAAAAGTGGAGACCCACCTTGGTTGTGGATGGTCACTTCCCCTCTGGGTCTATTTTTCTTGTCTGTAAAACCACTGATATCTAATAGCTGCATGATAGCTAAAGCCCACTTTGGGGAGCTAAATTCAACTTCTAAGAATAGCTCACACTGAAACTTTTGCACTTTCCATTCTTCTTATTTAGATGTTGTATACAAAAGTGATGTTTTAATTGTCAGGAGAATTTTGTCACCAGATGACAGTAAGATCAGGATATAAAGCATTACATTCTTTTCTCTTTTTTTTGTCATTTTTCAGCTTTAAATTTTTTATTGAATTTATTGGGATGATATTGGTTAACAAAATTATATAGGTTTCAGGTGTACAATTTTATAATACATCATCTGCATATTATATTGTGTCTGCTTCCAAATCTTGGTTATTGTAAATAACACGGCAATTAGCACGGGGATATATATATTCTTTCAAATCACTGTTTTGGGTTTCTTCGAATATATTACCAGAAGTGGAATTGCTGGGTCATAAGACAGTTCTGTTTTTAATTTTTTGAGGTAACTCCATTCAGCTTTCCACAATGGTTGCACCAGTCTGCATTCCTACCAGCAGTGCACTAGGGTTCTCTATTCTTCACATTTGTGGTTTGCTCACCAGCGCTTTTGGTTTGTTGATTTATTGATGATGGCCATTCTGACAGGTATGAAATAGTATCTCATTGTGGTTTTAATTTGCATTTCTCTGATGATTTGTGATGTTGAGCATCTTTTCATATGTCTATTGACCATCTGTATGTCCTTTTCTGAGAAATGTCTATTTAGGTCTTCTGCACATTTTTAATTGGATTTTTGTGTGTGTTGAGTTGTATAAATTCTTTATAAATTTTGGGTGTTGACCCCTTATCAGATGTATCATTGGCAAATATGTTCTCCCACTCAGTGGGTTGTCTTTTCATTTTGTTGATGGGTTACTATGCTGTGAAAAAACTTTTTAGTTCACCATAAACATGTGGTCCCACTTGTTTATGTTGTCTTTTATTTCCCTTGCCTGAGGAAACATCAAAAAATATGTATTGCTATAGGAAATGTCAGATATTTTACTGCCTATGTCGTATTTTTATGGTTTTGTGTCTTCATTTAAGCCTTTAACCCATTTTAAGCTTATTCTTGTGTATGGTATAAAAAGGGGGGCCTAATTTCATTTCTTTGCAATTTTCCCAGCACCATTTATTAAAGAAACAATCTTGCCCCCTTTGTCAAATATTAATTGCCCATAAGGGGTGGGTTTATTGCTGCGCTCTCTATTCTATTTCATTGATCTACTCGTCGGTTTTTATGCCAATGCCATGCTGTTTTGATTACTATGGCCTTGTAGTGGAGTTTGATATCAGGTAGCATGAGTCCTCTAACTTTGTTCTTCTTTCTCAAGATTGTTGTGGCTATTTGGGGTCTTCTGTGTCTCCATATAAATTTTTGGAATATTTGTTTTAGTTTTGTGAAACTTATAATTTCTTTCAAGACACCACTGGTATCTTGAAAGAAATTGCATTGAATACAGATTGCTCTGGGTAGAATGGACACTTTAATGGTGTTAATTCTTTCTATCCATGAACACAGTATATGCTTCCACTTATTTGTATTTTCTTCAATGTCTTTCTTCAGTGTCTCATAATTTTCCAAGTACAGGTCTTTCACATCCTTGGTTAAATTTATTTCAAGGTATTTTTTTTTTGATGTAATTGTAAACGGGAATGTTTTCTTAGTTTTCCTCTCTAATAATTCATTATTGGTGTATAAAAATGTAACTGATTCCTAGGCATTTGTTTTGCATCCTGTTACTTCACTGAATTCATTTATCAGTTATAGTAGTTTTTGGATGGAGTCCTTAGGGTTTTCTATGTGTCACTTCCTCTGCTGAAGCATGACTGACATTCTGAATGTCAAGTCATACCCAAATCACTGGGTTTGCAAAATCCATCCAATTAAGTTCTACTGCAGTTATGGTCTCAACTCTCAACATGTTTCATTTTTACATCACAAAAAGTTAGGGTGCTCCTGGGAAACAGAGATTCTAGAGCAACCCCATCATTTTATAGATAGGACACAGCTGACCAGAGGTGAAAATGACTGGTCCAATGTCACAACATGGGTTATAAAGCCAGAACTTGGATCCATCTCCTTAATACCAAGCCAGTTCTCTGTACATCATACCACACCACTTTCTTATACAAATGTGATTGCTTGTCTAGGTATATACCATACAAGTCTGTGCCCACTGTGAGCTTGTAAAAACTTTGTCACTGACTAAGGAATACGTAATGCTATGTATTTCTTTTTGTTTGTTTTCAGTTAAAAGTAGCTGTGCTCATTTAAAAGCTTTGCGGAAAGGAAGGCAAAATTAGAAAGAATTAAAAATATATATAATATATATAAAATATATTATATATAAATATGTAAAAATAAATATATATATCATCTATTTTACCAGCATCCAAGCCTGATTATCATTAACAAGTTGAATGATCCCTCCCATCGTTTTTAGTATGCATATTTATACACAGTCAGATGCATACTAGATATGTAATTGTACACTTTGCTGTTGCCATTTAAATCGTCATGAATTTGCCATGTTTTTATGTTCTAGTCTTCAAAAATGCCATTTTAATTGCTACATAACATTCTGTTAATTGGATTAACCAGTTTCTAAAAACATTCCTTACTTGTTGAACATTTAAGTTGTTTACAGTTTTAAAATATATATAAATAACACTGTAGTGAGCTTTTTGTTTCTGGGTTGGTTTTTTTTTTTTATGTTTTAGAGCATTTCTTCAGTGTACGTGCTAAGGAGTGGAATTGTTTGTTTAAAGGGTACCGATGAGCATTGTAAGGCTCCTGATACATTCAGTTAAATTGTTTACAAGATGGTTTGTGCTGATTTCCACTGCCACATACAAGGTATTAGAGCAATGTTCTCTATTTTAAAAAGACATTGCATATATCCAATATAGAACAAAGGACCTTATGTATATAATGGAAACATATACAGAGTCTTTTCTAGTAGAGAGAGTGGGAAAATTCCAGACTCAGGAAACAATGGCTGATGATGCGTTTCTAGGACCACAGAGCGGAATGGAAAAGTAACAAAGCAGAGAAATATTTCACAAGCACAATTTGAAAGCCTTCTCATATATTGCTTTCTCTATAGCTAGAAATATATAAAGTTATTGAACTTTGCTAAAGATTTTTTTCCTTCTCAGCCACAAAACCAGTGGATTGAAGAGGCACCCAGATAAAACATCAGTGGAAAAAGCAGTAGTAATTTGTCAGGCAGAATGCAGTTTGAGGAGATAGGGAAGCTCTGTTCTTGCAGTCATATGTGCTGACCAATCAGGGGCAAATTTTTGACCCCTCGCTCCCTCTGCCTTGCCCCACTTTGTGCAGGGACAGCTGTGCAGGAAATGGTGAGAAACCCCGGTAAGGCTGCTGCTGGTCCCCTTCCACCACCACCTGAGCTGTTCCTCTACCTTCCCCAGAGCTCTGCACTCTCCTTGACCTCCATAGTTCTCGGGAGTGATTGGCAGTACTGAGTCCCAGGAAGAGATACTGAAGAACTAGCCCAGCCTCCCCCCACGTAGGGCATGGACTCCCCCACAAGCCTGTACCAGAGTCCACACAAGAAGACAAGAAGGGTCACACAATGTCACAATCCACCCTAGGTCCCCTAGTTGGGGATCAGCCCAATTTTATATACCTACTGGGAGGGGAGGGGGGAACAAAGAGTGCTTCTACTTCCTTGTACATGAACTGAAAATAAGAGTATAGATACTTACCCAAATCATACCATGGACATACACATTGCTGACTGGTCCCTGTTGCTATTGTATATGTTGTATAGATATAACACATTCATGCAGCTTACATATAACATGTATGTTTATTTCTTTATTTTACGACATTTCCAGTTGTGAGTTGGTGTAAGACACTGTTACTTTCAAAGGATAAGAAATATAGAGATGGCAGAATAATTTATGCATTTGACTATTATCATCATAAAATTCAAACAATGTATCAGTACATACTTGGCATAACAAGTTAAAAGAATTGGCATCTCAAGTCCAAGTTAATGTTCAACCCAGAGAAGTTGTGCCAGGTGCCAGAGGCTAAGGAAAGATCATGGAGATCCTTGCTCTTAAAGAACGTGCACTAAAGGAGTGCAGAACCTAACCTTGATGATGCTAACCTTTGGTCATACAGAATCATCTCTCTCTCTCTCTCTCTCTCTCTCTCTCTCTCTCTCTCTCTCTCTCTCTCTCTCTCTCAGAATAAGATACAAGTTCCCAAAGAAGCAGAACACCCTTCTTCCCAAGCTATCTCCAATATCTTTCTCACTGCAGGGTGCCGAGGCTGACCTGTCACCCAGCTCAACATGCTACAAGCTCTAGTGAGCAGCCCCTCCTCTGCTGCCACTCAGGGGAGGCAGGAGAACTTGTTGATAAATGGTGTCCCAGGGCTGACACAAGAACAGAGGTATCTGGGCATGGTTATCTGGGGGCATTAGATGCTGATGACCAGCTTCTGATTTCTCCCAAGAGATCATTTACCATAGCCCACGTGCCCAAGAAATTTCCTGAGCAGCCCACTTGGCAACCCCAGTTCTTGAACTTGGAGATTCCCCATGTCGCCCCATGCGGAATCGGATCTTAAGCTCTGCCTGGGCTCTAATTGGCTCTGGCTTCTACTTGCTTCTGTGTTCTCTGCTAGCAGCTGAGCTGCATTCACAAGAGAGAGAACATCTTCCTAATTTTTGAAAACATTAAAGGAAAGAGGAAATCAAAGGGCTCACATCTGAGCTACTGCTCAGGGGCAAGTACTCCACTGATCTGTCTAACGGGAGAGGGAAAAACAGACTTGTGCTGCGGGGGGAGGGCTCTGGGGAGAGAAGCTCCACACATCCCGCCACGGAAACCTGCCTCAAAAGGAGGGAGACTCAGAGAAGAATTAAGCACAACAACTTGTCGATTACAAAGCATGTCTTTATATACCAGTTCACACCATAATCACAACAATGTAAGGTATTTTGCTGTCCTTGATTTATTAGATGAGTAAACTGAGCTGCAGGGAGATTGTCTAAAGTTCTAAGGTGCCCCATAGCTCACTGGTCCCAAAGCTCATGCTCTTTTCCTGGGTGTACAAGTTGTGATAAAAGGGACTCGCCTGAGGTCACCAGGCAAGCACCTCTGTGTCCAAAGCCTTCCCTCCTTGACCACAACTTGTGCTAAAAAGAACCACAGACATTGCTCTTCCTGACTGTCGTTCCCCATTCCAATAACTGAAATAGCCCCCAATGTCCTCACAGCTCCACTCTAGCAGAAGCCCAGGCCTGCAGTTTAGCAAAAGCCATATTCACGTCCAACCCAGCCATGGCTTTGAGAAAGAGATCAAACCCAGAAAATGCACCAGGCACCCAAGTCCCAATATTTCTTTCCCTGCTTTTACCACATGGTTTTCAATTCTTGCTTGTGGTGGTCTACAAAGAACTCAAGCTCTCCCAAGCTTGAGGCACTACCTTGCTTTCCCAAGCTTCCCAAACACCACAGTTTTTTTTTAAGATTTTATTTATTTATTTTTGGAGAGAGAGGAATGGAAGGAGAAAGAGAGGGAGAGAAACATTGATGTGTGGTTGCCTCTCACACACCCCCAACAGGGGACCCAGCCTGCAGCCCAAGCATGTGCCCTGACTGGGAATACCACCAGCAACCCTTCGGTTCTCAGGCTGGCACTCAATCCACTGAGCCACACTAGCTAGGGCAAGACCACACTTCTTGGAATTTAACACTGTATCAGTTGGCCCTAGTCCTGGTCTTCAGGACTCCCAAAAGCTAACTATCCTTCTGGTCCAAAGACATATCTTATTACCACATGCTTCTATGTATCCCCGTTCAGATCAAACATCTCCCCACAGGAATCATCTTTACTCAGGTCTACAGCCAAGCTCTCATTCTCTCACTTACCTCTAGGTCTGCACATGTTGACATAGGATGAGAAGCACAAGAAGAGTGTCTCCAGTCATGAGTTCTAACTCAGCCTGAAGGGAAACGTAGGCATTCTGCACTACCATGCAGTCCCATTGCCCATGGGTCTTGAGGACTGGAGGTGCCACTCTGGACAGAACGTGTGTGGGTGAGCTCCAACACATGGCCCATACACACGGCTCAACAGAGAGCTGGTAGTAGACTGTTGGTAGCCCAGAGCACTGAACTCCTCTTGTGCCTGACATGAATGAGGGTCACCCAAGATCAGTACCAGTCTGGTAACCCAACCCCTTCTGTTTCTCTGAAAGAAATACTACACCAGCCAAGAGAAGCGATGAATGAACTAGACTTCCCTCCTGAAACTGGGGTTCAGTCACAGGACCCTGAGATGATTGTAAATGTTCCTTGGTGCATCTGGTCAGCCCAAGACAGTTTGGGGAGGCAAACGTTAAATGCAGAAAGCCCTCCTCATACAGCACTGCCTTCGCACCCAGGTAAATAGGACTTGTGTGCGATTGTACACACATGTGCATCCACAGACCTTCCCGTTTGCGGAGGAATGTGGAGAATTAGAGTGCTACAAAGGGTGGAAATAAGAATCAGGGTCATGTAGGACCATGGTCTGGGATCTGTGTCTTCTGCTTGGGCTGCACTGCCAGACCTGTCTTATCCCAGGCATGAGAGGGGAACCTGGAGAATGTCAAGAAGACACTCCCAGGTGTGGGGCCCTCTGAGGCACAGGGGGCACCAGCCTGCTTACCTGGGTCTGAGAGCAGTGCTGTCTGAACAGGGCTCTCTGCATTTAATGTTTGCTTCTCCAAACTGTGCCTTGAGTATCACCTAGAAAGCCTGCTCCTGGCCCTAAAGTAGACATTGAATATAGATTTTTTAAATTGGATAGAATCCTGAGACTTAACAAATATTGTAAAAGGCAATAAAATCCAAATCGAGCCCCCATAGCCACAGCAGGCCCTGATCCAGATCTCATTAACACTCTTTCTACTAATCCTCCAGAATTAGCGAATGCAGCTCTGTCCTGCTATGAAATACTTCCCACCTCCGGGGCTCAACTAAGGCTCAAGGAAGTCTCGTTAAACATATCTTTGAATCCAAGCTCTGGGTAGCATCACTAATAAGCCCTTTCAGACTTAATAGGGCTTTCCAACGATTTCCCATTCCACGTACCCCTATATGCCTCACCAGTTACTTCTTATAATTCCCTCTCGTAGATAATCAGGCTATCACATTCAAAGTCACTTAAGCCTGAATAGGCTTTCCCAGTGCCCTGTGAGTACTTAAAGTTTTCTATCTGCTATGCCCGTGCCTCTCACAGAGCTCACTGCTCCAGCATTGGTTGGCAAAGACTTAAATGCAGAGAGGCTCATGTTCTCCTCAAAGAGAATCTTCTAAAGAAAATCTAATGCAGCCCCCATGGGGCATTTAACCACCCATCATCAACCTGGTGACCAGACATGCCCCCTCAGTGGCCAGCTCTACCCCCGCATCATCCTGCACCTAGGACTCCTGAAGAGTGTTTTACGAGCAAGAACGACCTGTTCCCTAGCTTACTTCACCTTAGGCAACTGTAGATCCATATTCCTGAGAGTGTCCTTTGCAGCTGAAGAAATTAACCTCAAGTGTAGCTCTCTTAGGAGGCCTGAAACTGATCTCATCCTGGGGAACATTCTAGAACATCAGCTAGCTTATAGCCATGTTTCTCACCGAGACACAAAGCATCTGAAGCTGTCTGACTACAGGGAGTGCTGGAGAGAGATTGTTTAAATGAGAGAGGGGCTTTTTAAAGAAGGAGGAGAGAGAAACTCAGTTGAATTCTGTGTGTAATTGGTCTGAAGCACCCACAGACAGGTGGGATCTTCCTAGGCAGCAGCTCCATGGCTGAAAAATGTGGTGGGGGAGAGAACCAAGATGGCGGCGTAGGTGGACACGCTGCGCCTCCTCGCACAACCAGAACTGACAGAGAATCGAACAACAAGGGGGACCAACACCAAGAAAATAGAAAATAACCATTCGTCCAGACTGGTAGGAGGGGCGGAGACGGGCACCGGGGTGGAGAGGACTCGAGCGGCTGTGGCGGGACTGCGACTGGCGGAGTGTGGGACAAATGGCGCAGGCAGTCCGAGCACTAGCAGACCCTGCGGCCCCACATCTGCGCAGATAAACCGAGAGGGCCGGACTCAGAGTGGCGGAGAGTGGGGCAGGCAGAGCAGCGGGTAGCACCCCGCGCGGCACCAAATTCGCCCACAAATAAACCTGACGAACGGCGGGCAACAAAGCAGACTGTGCAACCCAGGGCTCCAGCTCCGGGAAATAAAGCCTCAAACCTCTGATTGAAAACGCCCCTGGGGGTTGGGGCGGCAGCAGGAGAGACTCCCAGCCTCACAGAAGAGGTTGTTGGAGAGACCCACAAGGGCCTAGAGTGTGCACAGGCCCACTTACTCGGGAACCAGCACCAGAGGGGCCCAGTTTGATTGTGGGTATCAGAGTGAAAGACTGAAATCCGGAGGAGAGTGAGGCGGGCGCCATTGCTCCCACTCGGCCCCTCCCCCACGTACAGCGTCACAGCGCACAGACCAGCATTACCCCGCCCCGGTGAACACCTAAGGCCCCGCCCCTTAAAGTAACAGAGGCGCCAAGACAAAAAAAAAAAAAAAAAAAATGGCCCAAATGACAGAACACTTCAAAGCTCCAGAAAAAATACAACTAAGCGACGAAGAGATAGCCAACCTATCGGATGCACAGTTCAAAGCACTGGTTATCAATATGCTCACAGACTTGGTTGAATCTATTCGAAAAACAGATGAAAAAATGAAGCCTATGCTAAGAGAAACGAAGGAAAATGTACAGGGAACCAATAGTGATGAGAAGGAAACTGGGACTCAAATCAATGGTGTGAACCAGAAGGAAGAAACAAACATCCAAGCAGAAAAGAATGAAGAAACAAGAACTTGGAAAAATGAGGAGAGGCTTAGGAACCTCCCGGACGCCTTGAAACGTTCCCACATCCGAATTATAGGGGTGCCAGAAGGAGAAGAGGAAGAACAAAAAATTGAAAACTTATTTGAACAAATAATGAAGGAGAACTTCCCTAATCTGGCAAAGGAAATAGACTTCCAGGAAGTCCAGGAAGCTCAGAGAGTCCCAAAGAAGCTGGACCCAAGGAGGAACACACCAAGGCACATCATAATTACATTACCCAAGATTAAACGCAAGGACCTACATCCAAGATTACTGTATCCAGCAAAGCTATCATTTAGAATGGAAGGGAAGATAAAGTGCTTCTCAGATAAGGTCAAGTTAAAGAAGCTCATCATCACCAAGCCCTTATTATATGAAATGTTAAAGGGAGTTACCTAAGAAAAAGAAGATCAAAAATTGGAACAGTAAAAATGACAGCAAACTCACAGTTATTAATGGCCACACATAAAACAAAAATGAGAGCAAACTAGGCAAACAACTAGAACATGAGGGTTGTCATTAAGGGAGTGGGAGGGGGAGAGAGGGGGAAAGGTACAGAGAATAAGTAGCATAGATGATAGGTGGAAAATAGACAGGGGGAGGGTAAAAATAGTGTAGGAAATGTAGAAGCCCAAGAACTTATAAGTATGACCTATGGACATGAACTATAGGGGGGGAATGTGGGAGGGACAGGGGTGGGCAGGATGGAGTGGAGTGGGGGGGGAAATGGGACCACTGTAATAGCATAATCAATAAATATATTAAAAAAAAAAATGTGGTGGGAACCCATGTGTCTGCCAGCCACCCTTGCTGTGAGCCCTACCTGGTATCAGATGCTGTCTCGGTCTTGGCTCTGACACTGTCTCTGTGACCACTTGCTGTCCCTGAACCAAGCCTGGGGAGGGGAGAGTAGCCCCAGAACCAGACATGTTAGATTCCTAGGGCTGTTGTAACCACATACCACAAGCTGGGTGGATTATAACAACAGCCATTTATCCTCTGACAGTTCTGAAGCCTGAAAGTCCAAGGTCAGGGTTATCAGCAGGGTTGGTTCTTTCTGGAGGCTCTGAGGAAGAAGCTACCCCATGGTTTCCAGGTGCATCACTCCAATCTCTGCTTCTGTTGTCACTGGCCTTCTTCCCTGGGTCCCCCCTGGGTCTCTGTGTCTGAATGTCCCTCTCTTTTCTCTTATAAGGGCTCACTCTCATCTAGTAGAATCTAATTTTACTAATCACATCTGCAAAAACCCCCTTTCCAAACACAATCACACATTCTATGGTTCGAGTGGCCATGAACTGGGGGGCGGGGGGGGGACAGGGGGTGCGGTGCTACTGTTTAACCCACTGAACCTAGTCTTGGCCTAAACTCCACTAACCTCTCAGCTCCTTCCTGGTCAGTGCTGGCTGAGCCAATGGAGCCCTCACTATGCAGCCAGGACTCTGCCCACTGTCTCCCTTGGCTCACCAGCGAATGGGGAACAAATGCACTGGCTCCAGTTTGCTCTCTCCCCGTCTCAGAAGTGATTCTGACCTTCTCTGCAGCCCATGGCATGAATCATAGCTGCTCAACCGCCGCAACACATGCAAGTCTGCCGTGCAGCTCATAGTGGGCACGTAATGAATCAGTAAATGAAGCATATAGGTAAATGGCAGCCTGTTCCAATCTGACCCAGATAAAATAAGGAAGTGGGGGAAGTCTATTCTCAGGATCCCTGTACCTAGAGGCTGGAGGCCTCATTCCACTCCAGGTTCCCAGAGCCTCCACCCACATTTAG
Organism: Desmodus rotundus; assembly: GCF_022682495.2. Taxonomy (NCBI): domain Eukaryota; kingdom Metazoa; phylum Chordata; class Mammalia; order Chiroptera; family Phyllostomidae; genus Desmodus; species Desmodus rotundus. The sequence goes on along the minus strand of NC_071395.1, from coordinate 50,362,954 downwards.
ACAATGCTCCATCCCCACACCTCATCTGACACCCTGGTCTTCCCTTTCCAAATGTCCCTCGGTTCACAAAAAGGGAATGAAAGCCATTTGATACATTACTTCATATTAACTAGTCAAAGCTATCGATGGAATTTCTATTTTAACAGACACTTTTGATACCATAGCCAAAGCAGGCAAGTAATCTGGGCATTTGAGCCAGGCTGAAGGCTCTGGGCAATGGTCTGGGTCAGGAGTAGCCCCTAGAATCCCACCCTGGCCTGGACACGGTGCCTGCCCCTGTGCAAGGCCAGTTCTGGGTCCAGCCCCCAATGCCAGGCATGGCCCCCGTGCATTCTTCCTCACTCCCCTCCCCTGCCTGCTTCCCCACTTGCTCAAGCGATCGGTTTCTAGTTCTCCCTCCCTCAGGTGACCTTATACCAACGTTTCCATCTTCCATTCCTCCGTTCCCTTCCTAGCCCTCGCCCTTGCACAATATTCCTTTTTTAAAAAAAGTCCCTTAGGAAAAATTTTTATAATTCTAATCATCAGGGACAAAGTCAACATATTCAGTATATCTGGCTTTTACTATTGCTTTGGAGACAGGGCTGCTGTTTTTATTTTCTCCCCAGAGACTTAATGATGTGTGTCTTCCAGTTTTTATTCCCTGTCCAGCTGATTCCATTTCAAGGATTAATTTGTAGCAACCCCTGGGGGAAAGGTCAGTATATCAGTAAGGACACTCTCAGAAAGGCATTGTTATGGCCCAAGGGGAGGAGAAGGACCTGGGACCTAGAATGAACCAGAAGCTGCCAAGTCTAAGAGTCTGTGTGCTCCTGGCCCTGGTGAAACAATGGAGGTGTCCCTTCTGAGCCACGTCCCGGAGCCCTTCACAGTCCAGGCCCAAGACATCCACGCCCCAGGCCCTCCAGGTAAGCTTTGCGCTGGTCTCCCGCGTGCAGAAAGCGTGAAGGGTCAGCGACTACACGGATTCCACAGCTGTGTCCATTGGTCAGCCTCTGACAGGTGACTGGGGGGTGGCTTTTATTGCTAGACGTACCTGGTTGGTGCATCACTCTATGTAGCTCTATATACAACCAGGTTCCGGGCTATGTCATCACTAGCTGGCTGAGTCTTTTTTTTCCTCTCTTGGTTTTATTGCAATTACAGTTTACATTCAACATTATTTTGTATTAGTTTCAGGTGTATCACCTAGTGGTTGATAATCCTATAATTTACAAAGTGTTCCTCCCGATATTTGCAGTACTCACCTGGCCCACACATAGTTATTACAATATTAATGACTATATTCCCTATGCTGCACTTGGCATCTCCGTGATGACTATTCTGTGACTACCAATTTGTACTTCTTAATTCCTTTCACATTTTTCACCCACCCTCCCAGCCCCCCTCTCATTGGGCAGCCACCAAAAATGCTCTCTGTGCCCACAAGTTTGTTTTTATTTTGTACATTTACTTTGGTTTTTTAGATTCCACATGTAAGTGAAATCAAATGGTATTTGTCTTTCTCTGTCTGACTTATTTCACCGAGCATAATACCCTCTGGGTCCAATCATGCTGTCACCAATGGTAAGATTTCATTCTTTTTTACGGCCGGGTAGTATCCCATTGTGTAAATGTACCACAGCTTATCTACTCCTCTACTGATGGGCACATGGGCTGCTTCCAAATCTTGACTATTATAGCTACGTTGCAATGAACACACAGGTGTATATATCCTTTCAAATCAGTGTTTTGGGTTTCTTTGAATATATACCCAGAAGTCAAATTGCTGAGTGATAAGGCAGTTCCATTTTTAATTTTTTGAGGCCCTTCCATACTGTTTTCCACAGTGGCTGCACCTGCATCCCCACCAGCAGTGCACAAGGGTTCCCTTTTCTCCACATCCTGGTAGCTGGCTGAGTCTTTAATCACACCAGCTGGATCTGGTTTCAAAGAGAGGTTCAAGATGTCGCCTGGTTCTGCATTTTCAGGATGGCTAAGCAGCCGTTGCTAATACACCCTGCCTGCCATTAGATCTAGAATTCTGCCATCCGAAACCTCAGGCCCTGTCATACTCGTCACAGAGGACTTGTTAGTGCAGACGTACCAGTAGGTAGAATGACCACAAAATTCATCCTCCAAACTAGGATCTTTTGAAGAGAAAAAAGAAGATACCACTAATTGTTACACCAGAACAGCAAGCATAAACCAGAACTGCGCCAGGCAAACCAGGATGTCGGCTACCTAGCCCATTGAGACATCCAGGTGCCAATGCCCCAGTCGGGTGAAGTAGACAGTGGGGAAGAAGCCTGGCGACCTGGACTGGGTACCAGGGCCGCAGACCACTGGTGCATCTCCTTGCATTAGGAGCAGGACTTCTGACTTGGGAGCCCTAGACAGCCGATTCGAATGAGGCCCTCAGCACTGCGGGCCATTGACAAGAGGACCCTACGCACTGGACTCTGGGTAACTTGATATTTTTATGGCTTCCTTAACCTTGCCCATGCCTCTCTAAAAAGTTCTTTCCAGAAAGTTTGCTCAGTCGAAACATCTAGCAGGAGTGTCCAACCCACAGCTCGCAGGCTGCCTGCGGCCCAGGATGGCTATGAACGCGACCCAACACAAAACTGTAAATTTATTTAAAACCCTTTTTTTTTTTTGCTCAATTCCTTTTTATTGGTGTCTGTGTACTTAATATGTGACCCAAAACAACTCTTCTTCTTCCAGTGTGGCCCACAGATGCCGAAAGGCTGGACACCCCTGAATTCCAGGGCAATATCCTGCCCAGACGTCGACCTCCTAGTCTCTCTCCTGAGTACCTTCTTTGGGCCCTTCCTTTTTTCTCCGGCAGCAGCCTCTTCTCATGTCCACAGAGCAAACGTTACAGGGCACAGTGATGGCGAGGTCACTCACCCAGCTCCCCTTCGGGATCGCTGGCTCTGTAAACACAGGTTTGGGATTCTTATGCCTGGCACACAGCGTCCAGTGAGTACCCAGATCCACTCATTTCTGACTTACAAGTTCTGAATTAATGCTATAATGCCTTTCACACAAACAGCTTAAATAGTTTTAAGAAAAAAGCACTTGATATAACCCAAACTCAATAAATAATAATGTGAATATAAAATTGTATCACTTTTGTTTTTCAAGTGTTTTTATGTCTATGGATTTAATTGTCATGAGAGCTTTATGAAAAACCAAGTGACAGCTAAATGACAGAACTATTTTCTAGGCCATCTGTAACATTCGTGGAACTTCATGGTCAAAGACTGAGCCCAAGAACCAGTCAGCCTGGACTCAGAAACTGTTTCTGCTTCTTTCTGTAACCTCAGACCTTCCATCAACTCTCTGTGCTCTAGGCTCCCATCTACGAACTGAGGAAGATGGTAACCCCCACCTCCCAGTGGCCACTAAAGAGATGGCCGGGTAGGGGTGAAGCAGTAGGATGGGATCAGTAAAAGCCAATAAATATTAGTTTCTAATGCTTATTCTTGATAAAATGCTAATCTCATGAGTGTGTCCAGGAAAAGCCTTCTCAGCTTTGTAGCACAAACAGCTTCTTCTAAAATACGCGCTTCTCCACATCTCAGGAAAAACAGAGGCAACTCTGTGTCCGAGAGCACTTGAGTTGAAACACCCCTAGACTCACAAAAGTCCCCCAGCTCCACACTTTAGATTTTCTTCACACAGAGCTCACCTCGACCTGAGCATACCTTTAGCACCTTCTGTCTGGCTGGCTCTGTGAGATGTGTCACCTCCTATGACCTCCTTCATTGCGTGAGAGACAAGGACACAAACAGAGTTAAAGGCAGACAGTCCTGAGTCCAGACCCTGGCCCTGCCCACGGGGTGGGTGTGAATAAGCCAGGCCAGTCTTCTCAGCTACCATTTTCTCACCTGCAAGCTTACGCCAGTAACACCTCCCTATTGGGCTGTGGTGAAGAGTGGTTTCGACAGGTGCCGGAGAGTAGCAATTTATGAGTGTCATGGATTGTCTTCCTTCTAAGGGAAAGGACCCAGTGACAGAGATGGCAGGGGCCATGCAGAGGGGCCTCTCGGGGCTCCGTCTGGCCCAGCAGCCCTGTGATCCAGAGAATTCCTGGGGGACTCCGTGCAGTGTGTCCACTCACTTATCCCACCCCTCAAGGGGGAAGCAAAGTGAATGAATTGGGTAAACTTCCATCACCTCAGCCTCAGCTCACAGCTCTGCTCACCCTCCTGCTTCTCAGACACTTCAGCCCTTGGGCAGAACCAGGCCAGGTGAGGTGGGCTGCCCAGTGTGAGGCTTCTGAGCCCGAGCAGGCTGAGAAGAATTGCCACATGTGGGCTGACGCAGGCAGGTGTCCAGGTGGCATGTCCAGGGTAAGAGCTCAGCCTGAACAGGTAAAGAAGGTATCCCAGCAAGGGGAAGCCCAGTGTGCAGGGTCAGAGCCCAGGTGGGCTGAGGACGGGTCCTCGATAGGGGTGGCCACTGTGGGATGTTGGACTGCATGTGGGTTGAAAAGGGCATCCATGTTGGGACAACCCAGCACACGCTGTTGAACCTGAGTAGGCTGAAGGGGAGTGACCCAGCCGCAGGCAAGGGAGCCCAAGCTGGATGAGATGGGTAGTGACAGTGGGGAAGGAGATGGCAGCCTGGATGGGAGACTGGTCGTATACAGAGCAACTGAACAATGCACAGCATGTCAAAGACAATGGAATCCAGGTTCCTCGCTGGAGGACGAAAGGAGTTACAACATGGAAAGGAGAACAACCAGCGTGGCCGCTGTGGTGGTGGTGGTTTGGAATGAGAAGGATCAGTGTGAACACTACACATTAATGTGTAGATACACACATTAATAGTCTGTGTGTGTGTGCGCACACATGCACAGTCCCAGCTGTCCACTGAGAGAGGTCCTGGAGGCAGGGATACCCCAAAGCAGTGTGCACACCCAGTGCCCATTTCTGGACTTCTAAATACCATTTGTAACTAAGAAGAACCCAAGTTCCTTGGTGAAATGGCCAATTCTAGGCTGAGGTGAGGAAACCCAAGACAGGTTGGAAGAGCTGGTTGAGCCATAAAGCAAGGAAATACTCACAGGACAGTGGTGACATGCCAGCTGCTCGCACCAGCCCCTCCATGGAGCTCCCTCTAGACCAGGGGCAATCTGAGCATCAGCGTAAGTGATGAAAGCAATGGACTACAGCCCTTTGAATAGAATAGAAAACTGATAGGTAGGTAGATAGGTAAATAGAAAGAATGTTTGACAAGAAATGGGCATTAACAGATTTTTAAAGTAACTCCCCACAAAATACTTACTATAAAGAGGGAAAGTGTAGCTTTACAGAGGAGGTATCTTGCAGACACCATCTGAATCAAGTGATTACATTAACTTTGCCAAAAACAGAATATGACAGAGTAAGAACACAGCCTCATTTCCATGATACTACTGAATCTAATCTTGAGGAAACATCAGACAAATCCAAGCTGAAGAATATTCTGGAAGAACTGAACTGTAAACCTCAAAAGAGTAAAGGTTCTGAAAGCCGAAGAAAGCTTAACAAATAGTTGTGGACAGAGACTGAAGAGACCCGTGTGGGCACCACACACGGTTCTGGACTGGACCTTCTTGCTGGGAAGGACATAGCTGAGCAGCTGCAGAAACTGGAATGGACTCCGAGAAGTGAATGGTGAGAGTGCTCTAGTTATAGACGAACAAGCTCTGGGACCTGATGTACAGCTCGGTGACTACAGGTGACAACGCTGTCCTGTGTGCTTCAGAGGTGCTGAAAGAGAGAGATCTTAAATGCTCTCAGCACCACCACCAGCCACCAAAATCAAGAGAACCATGCGAGGGAGCGGGAGCGTTACCTGACGTGGTGGCGATCCTCCTGCAATGCACGCCTGCCTCGAATCAACACACATATGCCTTAAACCTACACAACGTTCTATGTCAACTATAGCTCAATAAACCTGGAACAAGTGGTGCTCGTGTGCCAATGTCAGTTTCCAGGTTTTGATGGTTATTTGTGGTTGTTTAGGATAATGTTCTTCGTAAAGAATTTAGGGGTAATGGAGCGTGAAGTCAGCAACATACTCTTAAATGGTTCAGTTAAATCAAGTTATTTTAATTTGTATTTAACAAATATCCTGTACATTTGAGAACGTTCCAACATTTTAAAAATTATATACTGAGAAGTGATTTACAGCTAGAACTATAAATTCTGTCCACCGGCAAGCCTGGACTCTGCCTTTCACAATTGTATCTTAAACGGTCCCCCGCCCCCACCCCTCATTTCATTCTGCTGTGCTAGTATTAGCTGCTGATGTGTGTTTAATTTTACACCCTGTGTTGGGAATGTTTTGAGCCAAATAAGAAGGCAGAGTATGAGGGAAATAATATACTCCAGTGATCTTTATGGATTCCCAGGGCCCTGAGAATGGAAACACTTATTATGCTGACCTCCCCAACTCCACACCTAAGTGAAGATATCACAGCTACTTAAGAGTGAGCTCAGTAATTGCTCCATAAACTCTGCACCACAGCCCCACTGCACACGTGCGGCTTCGGCCATGGGTTCACTCGCTCAAGTCCTCACGAGGCCCGTCGCAGGCAGCCTCCGGATATAGCCCCTCGGTAGGCAGGCCGGAAATCTGAGTCCAACTTTCTATTTCATCTTGAAGACAACTGCCACGCTGTTGCCTCTGAACCCAAAACCATTGCCGAAGAGGGAGGTTTCCAGGGAATCAGGGCACAAGCAGAGGAAAGAGTAGGTTTAGATTTAGATGAAAATCCCCAAACAGTATGCTTTTTCCCAAAACTCCCTGTGATCGGTGGTTGTGGGGCCCAGAATTCCGGGGAAACTATCTCCTGCTTCTGCGGGCTCGGGGCTGCATCTGAGTGAGGCCGGCAGCAGGGAGAGGTGACCTCTGTGGTTTTGAGTCCTCTTAATATCTGCAGAGAAGGATTTCAGTATTCAGAACCTAACCCAGGAGTGACAGAAATGGAGCATTAAATGAAACGACTTCATGTAAGGCCCTTAGACACAGAACTGATGCTTCCTATGATTTACTTCAATTTGAATCAAACAAAAGACAAAAGCACTCATATAGAGCTCCTGCTCTGAACAAAGCCCAGTGCAAAGCCACCTGGGATTTCACAAATGTGAACAAAGTCAATGTCATAGATCGAGTAATTGCTATAGAGTCAGAAGGACGTGGGTTCAAACCCCAGTTCTGCCATATAACAATGCCATTCAACAATTATTTTAATCTTCCTGAGTTTGCTGGCCTTCAACTATAAAATGAGAATGTCATTAATACTGCCTGCTGTTTAGAGTTGTTAGGAATATGTTAAGATATTGAATACATAAAACACTTAACAAAGCACCTGACTCATCACAGGCATCAGCAGATATGAGCTATTATTATAATTGTTATTGAATCATTTTATTAGGCTAGAACAGGCTATATTATAGTGACACATATGCCCCCAAACTCTGCGTCTTAACGTAATAAGGCTTATTTCTCACTCACACCCGTTCCATGTGAAGCAGGCAACCTTCCTCTCTCATGTAGTCGTGTGGTCTGAGACACGTGGCTTCCACAGTGCTGGCCTGAAAGTGGCATAAGTCACCCTGTGCACATCACCTACCTGCAGGGCATGGAGTCTTCCTGTGCACCAGGAAGACAGGGCAGGAGGGCACGGGGTAGGATCTCTTGCACGATAAGCACTAAGCAAGTGTCCATAGGCAAATAAGACCAATAGGCCAAGGCCAAGTGACTTAAGGACTTTGAGTGGCATAGGAAAGATGGGTTGAAAAAGAGCCATAGAAAAGGCAGAATATGACAAGTATAATTAGCATCGTAAAACTCAGACACCCTGCACTGGGAGCACAGAAAAAGAGAAAAGTCTCCAGAGTGGGAGCAAAAGAGTTCAAGGCTAAGAAAGCAGCTAGGTTCGACCTTAAATGATACGTGGGGTAAACACATAGTTGAGAACAAGGAGGTACTCAACAGTGTCTGATTTTGGGTGGCCACTCCCATGGCCAATCACACAATTCAATTTTTTAGCCGATTTCTAAGTGGAACCTAATTTTCTGGGAGAATTCAAAACACAATTTCATGCAATATTGGTATGAAGTAAGAAAAGCTAAACGATGGTGAAGAACCTGAAAAACTGAAGTGGGCTTGATCTACTCTCTCAGCGAGCTCAAGGGAAGGCTAGAGAATTTCCAGGGTGTTCGAATTATCTATTTCTGTGTAACAAACTACCCCAAACCTAGCAGGTCGGGAGTTGAGTGAGGTAGGGTTCACCTGGCTGATTTTTCTGTCTCTAGATGACAAGCCACTTACTAGTATTCAGAGGGTGGATGGGCTGGTCTGGAGGGCCCAGCGGGGCTTCCCCTGCATGTCTGGCACCTTGGCAGGGATGCCCGGGGGTCTGGGCTCATCCAGGACTGCTCCCCTGAGTGGAAGCCTATCTCGGCCTCTCTGGCATGGTGGTCTAAAGGTAATCACAGGGCTCCGAGAGTGAGTTTCCTAGCAAATAAGGGACAAGCTCATGGTCTTTGCAGTGTGAAGCAGCCTACCACATTTTATTGGTTGCAGCAAACCACTATGTCTAGCCCAGATTCAAGGGAATGGGAATTGGATCCCATCTCTTAATGGGAGAAAGGTCAAAAATTTGCAGTTATTTTTAATTGGCCACACTGGGGCTAGGAAGATTTAAAACAGAGAGAGCTATTTAAAACATTAAATTATCCAGTGTTTCTTGAGCCTTTGCAGTTTACAGGGCCTGAGGGAAAGCAGCTTGAAGCAGAACATGAGTTGTCACTGGTTCAAAGGGCAGGCAAGCCGCTCCACTCCCCGTGTGTCAGTGTCCTACCTGTTGTGTGGGTGTGGTCCCCCTCACCTGACCACGGAAAGTGAATTCAATGGGTAGAGAAAAGCTTTGAAAAATGTGAACTGCTGTATCGTCAAGCACAGCATCGTTTCCAGTCATGGAAGCTGCCCAGGGACCTAATCGTCTGGTTGGGGGAGGGAGACCTTGCGGGCACAGAGAGAAGTGTGGAAAATACCAGGGACCACATGATCAGGAACTGAGCTGTGAGCTATGACTGTGACCACGGCGGGCGGGGGAAGAGGGGGGGTGTGAGCCTCTGGGGAAACAGACTTCTTTCCCATTCAAGAGACACGATGGATTTACAGCCCCATGGGAACTCTGGGAATTAGCATCCTTAATGTGTTTACACACACAGCCATTTTTGTCTCAGGGTGACTTTATTTGCAACTGCCTGCTTGGCTCGAGGCAGACCCAGCCTTGCCACCTTAACCCTGCGCACCCCTCCGACACAGCAACCACACACGAGGCCGTGAGCCTCTGATCCTGCCCTGGCAGCAGCTCCTGATGACATCGGGCCTCCAGGCTGCCGGCCCCCAGCTTCACTGTCTTTGCAGGAAGCTGAATCCAATAGGCCCTAGCCTTTCCTCAGGCCCCCTCTTTGGTCTGTGAGATCTGCTTCTGAGTGACACCTTCTGGTGGCAGCATCACTTTGTCCAGACAGGAGGAGCTCAGTCCAGAAAGGAGGGGCCTGCTTCTGGGAGAGCCCTCTTGCTGCTGGCAGCCTGCCAAGCTCCTGAGGGGCTCTGGGCCAGCCTAGATTTTTGGCTCTGGTCTGGGGGTAGCAGGGAAAGCCAAAGGCCAGCCCAAAGGTCCTTCTGCCCTGGGCACTGCCACTGGCCCGGGCTTGTTGGGTCCCCTCAGACCACATGCAGCGCAGAGGCTGCACACCACCAGGGCTGCTTCTCTGGGCCTGAGCTCAGACCTGACCTGACCCCAGGCCTGCGGCTTTGGGGCTCCTCTCTTACAGGGGTATCCAGCCCACAAGGACCAGAAGTGCTCACAACCAGTTTCCCAACAGGGACTAATGTCAATGAACCGGGCAGACACTCCACTCAGGCCATCAGAGACGCGGTCACAAAGACTCCGAGAGGCGACGCCTCCAGCCGGCCCTGGATTGTCCTGTCTTTCTCTGTTCTGGCCGCTGTAGCTCTGTGTGTGCACGTGTGTCAGAAACTTGACTCTGCTTTGTTTAAGGCCCTCCATCTCTTTCTATTACTTCTTTTCTAGATCCTTTTCTGTGGCTTCCAGGATCTTTTTGCACAGATGCCTGGCCGATGGGCCAGGTGTTGGTATGGGCCTCATGGAGACCGGGAAACTCCTTCACACTCTCCCCTCCTCTGTGAGTCTGTGCTCTTTCCTTCTGATGCACCTTCTGGGGGGAGGGGGGGAGCACAACTGTTCCTGCCAGCCAGCGGACCACCTTGCGTCTTCTGTTGAACAGTTTTCCTTCCAGTTCAGAGGGCTTCGGGGCAAGAGGACGCATGTGGACTTCCTGTAGTTGCTGTACGTGAGCTGGATATTGTGGCATCTCAGAGCCACCAAGTTCCCCACCGTCCACCCCCATTTTCTTAGGGTGCTGTCTACCTTTAACCCTCTGCCAGCCTGAACTTCACCGTGATGCCTGACAGGTAGGTCCACACGCAGCGATGGGGCAGTTCCGTGGTGTTTGGCTTCACATCTGCAGATCCCCTAGTGGCTGGTCGAACCACGCGCTCACCGCTTCCAGGCCTCCAGAACCATGCCCTTGCCACTGAGCACCACGCCCTCCAGCCTTCCCGCCAGGAGCACTGCTGAGCAACCGCTGGGAAACGCTCCCCACAGTCTCTGTGAAGTCCAAGTGCAGGACAGTAAGGCCTCCAGCAGTGAGAGCTGAGGCCAGCACTACTATCACAGTTATTGTGCCAGGGCAGGGGTCTTACCTGACACAAAGTTTGCTGGCAGCCTCTGGTCTCTGACCCACTGAGTGTGGATCTGACCCTGACAGCCTGGAGTGAGGCCTGTGGGCGCTGTGAGGCAGTTCCCTCATCCGTAAAGAAGGTACCCTGGTACCAACCTCACGTGGTTTCACGGGAAAGGAAGGTAACAACAGATGCAAATTGCCTGGTACAGTGAGCCATTACCAGAGGTGAATCTCCCTGTCCCCATGGAGAGGAAACAGCACACAGGTGGCAGGCTACTGGCTATCTGGAGATGCAAGGATCACAGAGACTGCCCACTGCCCACCTCTCCGGAGACCCAAACCTTCCCTCCCACAGGCTTTGCAAGGCTTCTGTCCTCGTTCTTCTCCATGGGGCCTCCATGAGGCAGATAGAATTGCCCTCATTTTCAAGTGCAGATGAGTCAGCCCAGGTAAGTCCGAGGGCGCAGGCCTGCACCCTCATGTTGCTACAAGGAGACAGAGCAAACCAGAGACCAGTCAGCTCTGGAAGGGAAGAATCTGCCAGCGGCTAGAGATGCTTCAGTAACTTAGCTGAGAGCCCGCCTGGGGAACGCAAAAGGCAGCTCCCGATTATTGTAAGCTCCCCAGAGGCTCTGCTGGCCCTTTGGTTTTCTGGTCTCCCCAAGGAAAGAGGGAGACACTCCAGGGCCAGCCTCTGGCCTCTTTGCCTCCCCAGAGCCTCCCACAGGGCCAAGCACACAGACACACATGGTAAATATTGGCTGAACTGAACTGACAGGTATCGGGGGAGCTGCCACTGCTGAATCTCAGGGCCTGAGAAGAAAGCGGAGAGCATGGAGCCTCCTCCCCAGAAACAGGCTGGCGGAGGCTCTGCGCCATCTCCCGAGATTCCCTCAGGTGTGGGTGCTGGGTGTGGGGAAGTCAGAACTTCCCTCCGGATGCCTAACGCAGTGCTGTCTCATTACCCTCTGTGCAGTCGGGTGAGTCTGGGTCACCTGACCTGCCTGCAGGTTTCAGAGTTTTAAACGATTGACAGCTCCAATTAGCTGTAATTAGAAAGGATTAAAACCATCCATCAGGCAAGTTTTACGGATAAGCCCCAGTGCTTCTTATATCTTATATCTTCATCTGAAGCGTGGAGGGCACGGGGAGGGGACAAGCTCACTGTAGTCTCTCCCCCTCAGTCTCTCTTCCTTTCTCTTTAAACTGGACCCTAGAGGTACAGATGGTGTTTGTGGCAGAGTGGGCACCTCCGGCTCACCAAAGCCAGCCCTGCCTCGCTCTGCATTGTGTTGGGCTTGGCAGCTGATAACAGAAAGAGAGCTGAATTCTAACTAGACAGTGAGCAGGGGAGAGGGTGTGTGTGGCGGGGGGGGTGGTTCTTTAAAAAGGAAAATTGCAGAGGCTGTAATCCCGTTGCAAAGGCTCACTAGGAGGGCAGGCCTAATGATCCGCTCCCCAGCACTCTCTCCCGCTTTTGTTTACCTAACAGTCTGACAATGCATATTTATGCAAATCAGCAGTGGGGCTGTGCTGGCTGCTCATCAATTAGCATCTGATTCTTCCTGTGTTATCCAGGCTTTTAGAACTGGCTAATTTGATAAACAGTTGATCTTCCCTTGAAAGGGCTCTCATGTGGCATCTCAGTCTGGACTGAGCCTGAGTGTCAGGCCTGGCCTTGGACCCCACTGGGAGAGGAGAGAAGGGACAGACAGAGGGAAGAGATGAGGCCTGAGAGCCCACGAACCCAGCGGCTGGGAGGGGCCTTACAGGTGGGATTAGGACACAGCGAACCCTTGCTGAGTTCAGACTTGGCCTCGTTTTTTGTGTTTTAGAAGTGTCCATTCGCAGCAGCCTCATTTAACCTTCATGAAGTCCTAATGAAAATATTTATGGAGCATTGTCTCATTTTATCTTCGTAATAACTGTATTATTAGCATCATCCCATTTTATAGATGTGGGAGTTGGGCTTCAAGGTGGGCTGGCTAAAAATGGCTGAGCTGGGAGTCAAAGCCAATTAAACTCTGTATCCTTCACCCTTTCCCGGCTTTGCTGACTAAGAGGCTGACTGCGGGTGGATGGAAGTGCCTGAGGCAGGGCAGGGCTGTCCCTGCCGCAGGGACCCTGAGGAGGCTCACACCACGGTTAGCCAGGCTGCCCAGGCAGGAAGGGTCTGGATGGGAGGAGAGGGCAGAGCTGTCCGTGTAGCTCAGGGCGACTGGCGTGCTGGGTTTTTATTCTAAGATACCTGCAAGCAGAGGCCGCAGGTCTATGAAAGCTGCAGATATGTATGTTCCCTGTGTCAGGGACCCACTGTTCTCACCTAGACACACCCATTAGCCGGGGCTCTGCCCCGTCTTACTCACCCCCCTCGCCTCGCCACCCTGCTGTTTTGGAAGCTCTTTACCCTTCCCGCACCAGACCAGAGAGCACCCACACACACAGACATAAGCACACAGGGGCACGCTCGTACACAAGCAACACCCTTGTACTGACCTTCCTCCTGCTCTGCTAACCTGAGCACAGGACCCTCCCTGGCTCAGCCCCACAGCTGACGGCCCCTGACCCCGCTCCAACCCCAGCCTTATTAATACATCCATCTCGTGCGCACCTCACCAAAGGGACACAGGGATGTTTGTTTCTTAGCCGCATCCAGAACAAGAGGCAAGGAAGGCCCAGGGATCCTGTATCCCTGCAGAAGCTGCAGGAGCCGTGCCTCAGGCAGCCCAGGACTCCCAGGGATGGCAAGCCCTCCCCTGAAGCCCAGCGGGGAGCTGTCCCCTCTGCTGAGGCCTCCCTCCTGGTCTGGGAGCACTTCTAGTCAGACCTCAAACCTGGGAGGATGCAGCCCCATTCTCAGAGGTTGCGGGAAGGCAGTGACAGAGTGCCAATTGATGGCTGGTGTTACACTCCCCAGGCAAGGCTCTGGAGGCACCACTGCGAGTCCACTCAGGTGTTTTCTCTTCTCCTGATTCATTCAGCATCATTTCCTCTGCAGAGGAAGCAGCCTGGTGAGTTCTCTTGCTCCCCCAAACTATGGGTGAGCATTCTCGGCCAAATGTCTGGGCAGGAGAGGCCCTGAAGGAGACTGGGGCTGCCTGCTGCCCGCCTCCCCCGCTTCCTCTCTCTCCTCCCCAGGACCCAAGTTTCAGAGGGAAGAAAAGAAGCAGGGACAGCCTGTCCCCAGGCCATTGGGGATGAGGATCTCCACCAACAAAGCCAGAGGGCCAAGGGCCAGGAACTGGCTGATAGCAAGCCTCTGAGTTCCCAAGTGAGGAATTGCTAAACACACCAGCGTGTGCCCTAATAGGCCCCTGGGAGCCGTGATGCTGAGCAGAGCCAAAAGTTCTCCTCAAGCCACCGACATGCGTGCACAGAGCACTGAGGTGGGTGTGCTGGGAAAGATCTGAACCAAGAATTACAACAACAAAAACCAAAAAACCTGTGATCACAGCCCAGCTGTGAAGAAGTTCATGAGCACATTAACATGATAAACGTCAGCTGCAGGAGGAAAACCTGGCTCAGAATCCCAGTTCTGCCTCCAGCTGTGGAACTTGGTGGCAAGAGGCCAGGAGAGGTCTTCAGTGGCCCCCCAGCACTAGCACTCAAGGACACAGAGTGCCCCCCCATCTGATTAATAGCCTGTCCCCTCACCGGTTCAGCCCTCTTTGACCTGGTTTAGCATTTTTGTCAGGTAGGGAGGACAGGGATCATAATTCCGAATTTGAAGATAAGAATCAGAGGATCAGAGAGGTTGAGTGATTCTTCTACGTTTGCCTAGCAAGGAAGTTCTGGAGCTGAACTAACACTGCCTGTGCCTCCCTCCCCACAGCTGACCTGGGAAACACCTTCATAGTGAGGCACCTCCCACCTGTCCCTACCTCCTCCTCACAGAGGTTCCCTTAGATTGGTCCCAGAATGTAGCCTATAACAGATTTTGGTGACTTCTGTTCTGTCACCTTGACATTTTCTCCATATCAACTCCACTTCTCTCAAAATATTGCTTTAGGAGACAGCTGGGCTAGGCAGAGCTTTCAGGCAAAATGTGGCCTGCAGCCCCATTTCCAGTCCCTGGATGCATGTCCTTCCCACCTGTCACAGGAGAGTGTCCTGTTCTTTTCTGTGCTTTACCATGTGTGGCTTCCGAGTCTTAGGCTACTGGCCGTCCACGGAGCACCAGCGTCACTCACTGCACACTCAGGCTCTTTGCTCTTCCGAAGCCCATAGCAGGTGGGGGACGACCTGGGCGGGGAAAGGACACCTGAGAGATGCCCTCCCCCCCGCCGACTCCCTGCAAAACAATCCCTTCCCCAAGAAATGAAATGTCCAACCAGAAGGAGGCTCCCAACCCCTGGCTACTGCTTTGCCAGGGCTAAAAATATGACCTGGAGCTATTTCCAACACTTTGTTGCTCACAGACAAAAGATGTTTGCTCAGTAAATGAAGTGCACCCAGAGCCTCACTCTGATGTAGCCAAGAAACCCTCCACTCTCTCACTCCTGCACACTGCCTCCCTCAGCCTTTTACAGGAGCCCAAGGGCCAGCTCAGTGCTCACCACTTCTTTCCAGGCTAACTCATTCATGCCTTGTCACTTGTTTTTTATGCATTTTGCCTTTTATTTTTTTTAATCCTGGGAGCCCATCCTTACAAAATAAAGTTGTTCCAATTCCACTCAAGTCCAGTCTTCCCAGCCCGCCCCGCCCACTCAGACAGCTCCGCCCCACCCAGTCACAAGACTGCTACCAGGGACATTTTTCGAGTGAAGCCTTGAAATGAAGGGTCAGAGGATAGAAGATGGCGGCAAGATAGGTGGGAGCAGAGTCCACTTCCCCTCGGCACCAGTGAAACGCCTAGCTGATCTGAGAGAGCGAACAGCCAACGGTATTCCAGCTCATATGAAGATCGGAGACCAAAGATTATAGAGGACATTGAAAAATTAGACGGTAAGAAGAGAGCTTAAGGAAAATAAGGTCCCTGGGACCAGCACGGGGACCAGGGAGGCTGAAGCCCCTTGCCGGGGCGCAGGGTCTGCTGCAGGATTCTTGGGAGAGAGCCAGGCCGGGCTGTGTGAGAGGCCAGGTGCTTGTTTGGACCAGGGGGGCTTGAATAGGAGGAATTTCTCAAAAAGAAAAAGAGAAAAGAGAGGCACTCAGCGGCTGTTTAGAGAACTCTCCGCAGCAGCCGTGGCCTCTTGCTCCCCCACCCCCTCAGCCCCTGACCTGTGAACACCAGATAAGCAGTCCCAGCACACACCTGAAGCCCAGGTCCGTGCCCACCCAGATCAGTGGACAGGCTGCCTGGGCACACAGACCCAAAGCCCACAGGTGGGTGTGCACCCGGATCAGCGGCCTGGGCGCCCACACCTGAAACCCCGGGTGGATGCGCACTCTGATCGGTGGCCCGGCTGCCCGGGCACACAGGCCCAAAGCCTGGGATCGGTGTGCACCCCAATCAAAGGCCTGGCTGCCCGTGGGCGACCATGCCTGAAGCACGGGGGACTGAACACCTCCCACCTAGCCCCTGCGCACAGAGCCCTGCAGGGCCTACTGACTCTCTAGGAGGAAGTCAGAACACCCAGCAGAGGGGAGCTGCAGGGCTAGGGGAGACTGCAGTCCCCGGAAAGACTTGACTCAGTAGGGGGCTGAACTACCCTGAAGGAGCACCGAGAGCCCCTAGCATCTAAGACAGCAAAGAGCAAGAAGGTGGAGTATGAGTTGCCCCTAACTGGTGCACCTCAAGGACAGCACAACTGGTGGACTAAAGGCCTAGGGGGGAGCAGAAGAACCCTGAGGAACTGGACTGGAGGCTGGACAACAGTGAAGAGTGTGGCTCAGGAAGGGAGAAAAGTGAAACCAATCCCTCCACCCATCTCCTCCCGTTTCACAGACAGGAAGACCAGCAGAACTAACCTGATCGGGTTAAAGCCAGCAGAAGACTTCTTTTTTTTCCTTTCCCCCTAAATTCCTTCTTCCTTTCTGTCCTTCCTTCTTTTTTTATTCCTTCTTCCTTCCTTCCTTTACTTTTTTATTCCTTCTTCCTGCCTTCTTTTATTTATTTTTTTATTTTAAATATTGTTAAAATTCCTTCTTCTTTTCTTTCCTCCAATTTTTTTATTCCTTCTTCCTTCTTTCCTTCCTTTCCTTTCCTATTCCTTTTTCCTTCCTTCCCTTTTTCTTTTTTTTCTTTTTTTTCTTTCTCCTTTTCCCACAGGTGAGACAATAAAACCTGGAGCTCTGAAAAGACCAGAGTTAGAACCAAACAGGGGTCATCCTAATAACTGAGACAGTGAGACAAATTTCACTTTGCTACTCCAGAGAACTGGCAAGGTGGGAGCGGTGAACACCAGTACACCTGCTGGAAGAGGAAACCCACCAACAAAGGAACTACCAACAGATAACAATGGAAGAAGGTGAAGAAGGAGTGGAAGCCACACTGACCTCAATCCAGGACTGATTTGGAAATACAACTAAATAGTGGAGAAATTACTCAGAACAAACAACTAAACAAGAGCGAGAGAGAAGCCTCAAAACCTTGTACACACAGAAGAATCAGCTTCAATACAAACTGTCCACATCTGCACAACAGAATAAAAGATGTAGTGGACAGAGTGACCCTCAATTAACCAGCTCGAGGGAAGGACCCATCAAAGAAAGACCCAACAACAATCAAAACTCAAAGACATACAGAGAGCCAACGTGAACAACAGCCCAAGACCAGTGAGCTCAGGAGATTAAGGAGACGGCACCACTGAATCCCACTGGCATTCTACCATAGAAGTTCATACCATAAACCCAGGGAGTCAGAACAGATCAATTTAAGAAGAAGAGGCTAACAGGAAGAGTCTCACAAACAATGAGAAGGCAAAGAAACAATCCCCAAATGAAAGGAAAGGAGGAAGCCTCAGAAACAATGCTAACTGAAAAAGAGGCAAGTCAACTATCAGATACTGAGTTAAAAGCAATGGGCATCAGGAAGCTCACTGAGCTCACAGAGAATTACCAGAAACTACAGGGAAACTACAATGAACTCACTGCAAACTATATCAATATGAAAAAGGAAATAGAAACTATCAACAAGGGCCAAGAGGAAATGAAGAATACAATTTCTGAACTGAAGAACACAGTAGAAGGAATCAAAAGCAGATTTGATGAAGCAGAGGATCGGATCAGTGAGCTGGAGGACAAAGTAGAAAAAAACACCCAAAAAGAGCAAGAAAAGGAAAAGAGGCTCAGAAAGAATGAAGAGGGATTAAGGGAAATGCAGGACAACATGAAACGTAATAATATCTGTCTAATAGGGATACCAGAAGGAGAAGAGGAAGAGCAGGGGATAGAAAACCTGTTTGAAAAAGTAATGATGGAAAATTTCCCTAATCTGAGGAGAGAAAAAGTCACCCCAATCCAGGAATCACAGAGAGTCCCAAGCAAGAGGAACCCAAAGAGGCCCACTGCAAGACACATAATAATTAAAATGGCAAAATTCCAAGACAAAGAGAGGATCTTAAAGGCAGCAAGGGAGAAACAAGAAGTAACATACAAGGGAGCCCCAAAAAGGTTAGCAGCTGACTTCTCAATGGAAACGCTCCAAGCCAGAAGAGAATGGCAAAAAATATTCCAAGTAATGAGAACCAGAGGCCTGCAACCAAGACTACTTTACCCAGCAAGGCTCTCAATCAAGATAGAAGGCCAAATAAAGAGTTTCCCAGACAAAAGAAGTCTAAAAGAATACACTTCCACCAAACCAGCTCTGCAAGAGATGCTAAAGGGACTGCTTTAAGGAAAGAAAGGAAAAGAGAAAGAGAGAGGAACACAGGTATGAAAAAATGGCAATGCATAACTACCTATCAATAATAACCTTAAACGTAAATGGATTAAATGCTCCAATCAAAAGACACAGAATAGCTGAATGGATAAGAAGGCATGACCCACACATATACTGCCTACAAGAGACCCACCTCAGGACAAAAGACCTACACAGACTGAAAGTGAAGGGCTGGAAACAAATTTTCCAAGCAAACAGACAGGAAAAAAAAGCAGGGGTAGCAGTACTCATATCAGACAAAATAGACTTCAAAAAAGGGCCATAAAGAGAGACCCAAAAGGTCACTTCATAATACTCAAAGGAAGAATCCACCAAGAAGACATAAACATTGTAAATATATATGCACCCAGCATAGGAGCACCCAAATACATAAAGAAAATCTTGGAGGACTTCAAGAAAGATATTGACAGCAACACAATTATAGTAGGGGATTTTAACACCCCATTGTCAAGAATGGACAGATCTTCCAAACAAAATATCAACAAAGATATTGTGTCACTGAACAATACCCTAGATGGAATGGACTTAACTGATATATAGAGAGCTTTCCATACCAAAGAAAGAAAATACACATTCTTTTCAAGTGTACATGGAACATTTTCAAAGATAGATCACATGATAAGACACAAAGCAAGCCTCAACAAATTCAAAAAAATTGAAATCATATCAAGCATTTTCTCTGACCACAAGGGACTGAAACTAGAAACCAAACCCAAAGGAAAAAACCCCAAACACTCAAAATCATGCAGATTGAACAGCATGCTATTAAACAATGAATGGGTCAAGAATGAGATTAGGGAAGAAATCAAAAAGTTTCTGGAAACAAATGAAAACGAACTCACAACCCAAAACTTATGGGACACAGCAAAGGCAGTCCTGAGAGGGAAGTTCATAGCAATACAGGCCTACCTTAAAAGGATAGAAACATTTCAAACAAACAACCTAACCCTACGCCTACAAGAACTCGTGCAACAACAACAAAGACAGCCCAGAGCAAGTAGAAGGAAGGAAATGAACAAGATAAGAGCAGAGTTAAATGACATACAGACTAAAAGCACAATTCTAAGGATCAATGAATCCAGGAGCTGGTCCTTTGAAAAGGTAAACAAAATCGATAAGTACTTAAGCAGGCTTATCAAGAAAAAAAGAGAGAGAATCCAAATAAACACAATTAGAAATGAAAGAGGAGAGATTACAACTGATACCACAGAAATAGAAAGGATAGTAAGAAATTACTATGAAGAACTGTATGCCAAGAAATTTGAGAACCTAGGTGAAATGGACACATTTCTAGAAAAATATAATCTTCCAAAATTGAATGAAGAAGAAGCAGAAAGCCTGAACAGACCAATAACAGCAGACAAAATTGAAGCAGTCATCAAAAAACTCCCAACACACAAAAGCCCTGGACCAGATGGTTTCACAGGAGATTTCTACAAAGCATTTAAGGAAGAGCTAACCCCTATCCTTCACAGACTATTCAAAAAAATCTAAAATGATGGAAGATCTTTTTATGAAGCCAGCATCATCCTAATCCCAAAACCAGATAAAGACACAATGAAGAAAGAAAACTTCAGGCCAATATCGCCGATGAATATAGACGCTAAAATTCTCAACAAAATATTGGCAAACCGCATCCAGCAATACATTAAAAAGATCATACACCATGATCAAGTGGGATTCATCCCAGGGATGCAAGGATGGTACAATATTCGCAAATCAATAAACATAATACATCACATAAACAACAGCAAAGACAAAAATCACATGATCATATCAATAGATGCAGAAAAAGCATTTGATAAGGTACAGCACCAATTCATGATAAAAACACTCAACAAAGTGGGAATAGTGGAGCATTCCTCAACATAATAAAGGCCATATATGAGAGACCTACAGCCAACATCATACTCAATGGACAAAAACTTAGAGCTTTCCCATTAAGATCAGGAACAAGACAAGGATGCCCTCTCTCACCACTCCTTTTCAACATAGTACTGGAAGTCCTTGCAACAGGAATCAGAGAAGAAAAAGAAATAAAAGGCATCCAAATTGGAAAGGAGGAAATGAAACTGTCACTGTTTGCAGATGACATGATAGTGTACGTGGAAAATCCTATAGACTCCACCAAAAAACTACTCGACCTAATAAATGAATTTGGCAAGACAGCTGGATACAAAGTCAATACTCAGAAATCAAAGGCATTCCTGTATACCAACAACGAAACTGCAGAAACAGAAATCAGGAAAAAAATCCCATTTGATATAGCAACAAGAAAAATAAAGTACCTAGGAATAAACCTAACCAAGGAGGAAAAGACCTGTACTCAGAAAAACCACACAACAGTGAAGAAAGAAATTAAGGAAGACACAAACAAATGGAACCATGTACCATGCTCATGGATTGGAAGAATTAACATCATCAAAATGGCCATACTACCCAAAGCGATTTATAGATTCAATGCAATCCCTATTGAAGTACCCATGACATATTTCACAGATATAGAACAAACATTTCAGAAATTTATATGGAACCATAAACAACCCCGAATAGCTGCAGCAATTTTGAGAAAGAAGAACAAAGCAGGAGGGATCACAACACCTGATATCAAACTGTATTACAAGGCCACTGTAATCCAAACAGCCTGGTACTGGCATAAAAACAGGCACATAGACCAATGGAACAGAACAGAGAACCCAGAAATAAACCCAAGTCTTTACGGTCAATTAATATTTGATAAAGGAGGCAGGAGCATAAAATGGAGCAAAAATAGCCTCTTTAACAAATGGTGTTGAGAGATCTGGACAGCTATGTGCAAAAAAATGAAACTCGATCACCAACTTACACCATACACAAAAAAAAAATTCAAGGCGGATAAAAGACTTAAATATAAGTTGTAACACCATAAAAGTCCTAGAGGAAAACATTGGCAGGAAAATCTCAGACATTCCCTGCAGCAACATCCTCACAGACACGTCCCCTAAAGCAAGGCACATAAAGGAAAGAATAAACAAATGGGACCTCATCAAAATAAAAAGCTTCTGCATGGCTAAAGAAAACAGCATTAAAATAAAAAGAGAACCAACAGTATGGGAAAACATATTTGCCAATGATACCTCAGACAAGGGCCTAATCTCCAAAATATATAAAGAACTCACAAGACTCCACTCCAGGAAGACAAACAACCCAATTAAAAAATGGGCAAAGGACTTGAACAGACACTTCTCCAAGGAAGACATACAGAGGGCCCAGAGACATATGAAAAGATGCTCAGCAACATTAGCCATAAGAGAGATGCAAATTAAAACCACAATGAGGTACCATCTCACACCAGTCAGAGTGGCCAACATAAACAAATCAACAAACAAATGTTGGAGAGGATGCAGAGAAAAGGGAACCCTAGTACATTGTTGGTGGGAATGCAGATTGGTAAGGCCACTGTGGAAAACAGTATGGAATTTCCTCAGAAAACTAAAAATGGAACTGCCCTTTGACCCAGCAATTCCGCTGCTGGGATTATACCCTAAGAACCCTGAAACACCAATCCAAAAGAACCTGTGCACCACAATGTTCATAGCAGCACAATTTACAATAGCCAAGTACTGGAAGCAACCTAAGTGCCCATCAGCAAACGAGTTGATCCAAAAACTATGGTATATTTACACAATGGAATTCTACAAAGCAGAGAGAAAGAAGGAGCTTCTTCTACCCTTTGCAACAGTATGGATGGAACTGGAGAGCATTATGCTAAGTGAATTAAGCCAGGTGGTGAGGGACAAATACCATATGATCTCACCTTTAACTGGAACAGAACAGAAGAAAAAAGCAAACAAAATATAACCAGAGACATTGAAATTAAGAACAATCTAACAATAGCAGAGGGGAGTGGGGAGGGGATAGTGGGGAGAGGAGTTTACAGGAACTATTATAAAGGACACATGGACAAAATCAAGGGGGAGGGGGGAGGGAGGTGGTTCAGCTGGGGTGGGATGGAGGGATGGGGAGAAAATGCAGACAATTGTAATTGAATAACAATAAAAATTAAATTTAAAAAAAAAAGAAATGAAGGGTCAAGGAGAGTATCTGTTCCTCCCTTGGGAAACACCCCTAGTGTTTCCTAGGCAGGAGGAAACAGCTGTCTCTGCTGAGGCTTCTTGAGCCTGGCCTCTGTTTCAAGAGGATTTTATAGATCCATAGACTGTACTTGTGTGCTTGTGGCTGTTTTACTCCAAAGTGCACTCGGATGTATCGCGTTCCAAAAAGAGAAAGAGAGAGAGAGAGAGAGAGAGAGAGGAGAGAGAGAGAGACGTCAGTAAAGCAAGAGTACCAAGAACACACTATTGTGAAGTCCAGTCAGTCCCTGGGGCCACTGTAAGGCTAGGAATTAACTCGGGGGTAGTGAGAATAACCGGTTTCCCTTGTTGCCCCCACCCCCATTAATCACCGTAGCAAATTTAAATGTTTTCTGTTTTCAGCCCTCTGAGGGTACGTCATGCCTGTGTGCATTGGAGGGGCAGGTAGTCAAAGTTAGGATTGGGGAACAGGACAGAGAGCTGCCCATCGGGTCTGACCACAGGCCAGTCTCGGGAGAGCAGGGTGAGAGGGCCAAGGCTTAGGGAGGTACTCAAGTGTGATTCCCTGAGACAGGTGCATCCGAGGGCTCAGGGAACAGGAATGCTACCTGCTGCCCTCTGACGGCATCCCTCCCGTGCTGAATGGCCATGTCGCCCCCACATTCACAACACACGGCCCTTGTAGGAAGCGGACACCAGTAGTGGTTGCCCTGGGACCTGTCCCAGCCCAGCCGGCAGGCTGCTCTGTTGCCCCTTCATTTTCTCCCACAGCGAAGCACTGATCCGACTGGAAGAAAACACATGTGCACATGCACAAACACATACATAAACACGCACATGCTTGCATCACACATGTTCAGGGTGACGACGTGTGGCCTGGCAGAACTGGGGATAGACTGCAGTTAGCCAGGACACTGAGCTCAACATGCTGCAACAGTGAAACACTGCCCTCTATCACCAGCCACAGGTTAGGGGACAGATGTAACTGTGACATCTGGCAGGGGAGGGGACAGCCCGCCCTGCACAGAGCCAACCTCTACCACACACCCTTGACCTTGGCAGGGACCCAGATTCCTGCTTCACTAGGGCTGTCCAAGTCCCCAGGGGGGCTCTCCCTCAACTTCCCAGCCAAAACAGACAGGCCCATCTCTATGAGGTCATGTACCCCTGCCTATCACCAGGGCAGGGCTGCTTTCTCAAAGGAGAGACCAGTTCCTCCAGGTGCAACCAGACCCAGCCCACTCCGTTCATAAGTAATCATCAATTACTTTACTCTCCCCTGCTCTCTTAACCTCTCCGCCCTCTTAGATCAATCCTTCAGCGTTTGAACATGGTCTAATCTCTGTTATTAACAATAGTAATAATTGTTTAATCTCTAGAGCTCACATCATCCTCTCGCTGGCTCTGTAGTTCTCTTTCTTCGCACAAGTCAACACCCTCCCCAAACTGCTTGTGCTTTGTGCCTCTTCTTCCCCGCTTCCCAGTCATGCCTCCGTCCCTGCAGTCTAAGCCCTGCCTCCCTCTCACATCTGCACGGCTGCCACTAAAGTCACCGACGCCCTCCGCACCACCAAACCCACGGACACTTGTCAGGCTTCCTGTCACATGACCCCTTCGTGGCTTAAACAACCCAGTTGACCATTCCCTCCCTCCTTCCTGAAGCACTCTTGCCTCTCAGCTTCTCTGGCTACCGAAAACACTCCCAATTTTCTTTCTACTTTTGTCGCCTTCTTCTCAACCCTGGCCAGATTCCTCCTTCTCTGCCCAGCCTCCACCTGTCGACTCTCTCATGCCTCATTTCCTCTTCTTTCTGCACCCACTCCCTGGCTGATTCCATACCCCCATGTCTCCGATTCCCATGTCCACACCAGCTTTGTGTCTCCCAGCTCCAGAGCTGGAGAATGTCCTGGGATACACCCAAGGCTGATGTGGAGTGCTCCACCAGAACACTGCAGAGTGTGGTCCCTCAGCTCAGGGACCCGCCGCAGCGGTCCTGTCCTCGAGAAGGCCACACATTCCAATCGTCCTGGCTAATCATAACAAAAACTCGGGAGATAGCCTTCTGAGGTCACCCTCATGCTTCACATCTAATCCATGACCAAGTCCAGTGGTTCCTTCCATCTACATTTCTTCAAGCTACTGAATTTTCTCATCTCCACTGCCACATGCTAGTCCATCTTCATTATGGTGCTTCCCTGGGACTTATGTAACAGCCCCTCATCATCTTCTATACTTACCCCTAGAACAATAAAAAAGACATTTATTTATTTATACAAATTAAATCATTGCTCTTTTTTTCAAAAAGCAATGTCCTTACTATGATCTGCAAACCCCTCCACAGCCTAAGATCCCTTGTCTACAGCTCCAGGCTCCTCCGCACCCCTCTCCCGAGTCATCGTGCCCCAGAAACACCACCTTTCCCTTTTCTCAAACCCTCCGACTTCCAGCCCAGGCAGCTGCTCTCCGGCTCTAAACCTCTCTAATCCGTTCTCACTCCAGCTATTCCACGTCTGCCTCTCCATGCAGGTTCAGCTTAAATGCCTCGGTTCCCTACCTGCATTTTGCTGTTGGCATCCCATAATTCCATTTGGTTTCATTCATAATAATCGTGCTAAAGGACCATTTGTTTCCATATGCCATGTATTTCATGACAGTAGTACTAATGTTAGATAAGACAAGGGTCTCAAAGTCTGGGTGGTTCTTACTAAAAGTTATTCTTGCTAAATGTTAAGATGCAAGCACAGTATTTTACAGATGCAGCTATAGGCACAATGAGCTCAACAGAAAACCAGCCTGATAAGTGTAGCCAACTGCAAAGAAGAAATCAACATGTAATTAACCAAAACAGTGTCTACTCTTGGGCTAAGACTTCCCTCTGGGAGACAGAGCTTTGGATATGAATCCCCCATCTCCTTTTCTTGCTGTAAGTAAATAAAACTACCTAACAACAAACAGGTCTCATTCTTATCTCACCTGTACATCCACTGTCTGTTCTATAGTAGATGCTCATTAAACCATCAATGACTGACTGACTGTTACATTTTTTAAATATATTTATTGATTATGCTATTACAGTTGTCCCATTCCCCCCCCACACTCCACTCCATCCTGCCCACCCCCTCCCTCCCACATTCCCTCCCTATAGTTCATGTCCATGGGTCATACTTATAAGTTCTTTGGCTTCTACATTTCCTACACTATTCTTACCCTCCCCCTGTCTATTTTCCACCTATCATCTATGCTACTTATTCTCTGTACCTTTCCCCCCTGTCCCCCTCCCACTCCCCTCTTGACAACCCTCCATGTGATCTCCATCTCTATGGTTCTGTTCCTGTTCTAGTTGTTTGCCTAGTTTGCTCTTGTTTTTGTTTTAGGTGTGGTCGTTAATAACTGTGAGTTTGCTGTCATTTTTACTGTTCCTATTTTTGATCTTCTTTTTCTTAGGTAAGTCCCTTTAACATTTCATATAATAAGGGCTTGGCGATGATGAACTTCTTTAACTTGACCTTATCTGAGAAGCACTTTATCTTCCCTTCCATTCTAAATGATAGCTTTGCTGGATACAGTAATCTTGGATGTAGGTCCTTGCGTTTAATCTTGGGTAATGTAATGATGATGTGCCTTGGTGTGTTCCTCCTTGGGTCCAGCTTCTTTGGGACTCTCTGAGCTTCCTGGACTTCCTGGAAGTCTATTTCCTTTGCCAGATGAGGGAAGTTCTCCTTCATTATTTGTTCAAATAAGTTTTCAATATTTTGTTCTTCCTCTTCTCCTTCTGGCACCCCTATCATTCGGATGTTGGAACGTTTCGAGATGTCCTGGAGGTTCCTAAGCCTCTCCTCATTTTTCCGAGTTCTTGTTTATTCATTCTTTTCTGGTTGCATGTTTCTTTCTTCCTTCTGGTCCACACCGTTGATTTGAGTCCCGGTTTCCTTCACATCACTATTGGTTCCCTGTACATTTTCCTTTGTTTCTCTTAGCATAGGCTTCATTTTTTTATCTGCTTTTCAAACAGATTCAACCAATTCTGTGAGCATCTTGATAACCAGTGTTTTGAACTGTGCATCTGATAGGTTGGCTATCTCTTCCTTGCTTAGTTGTATTTTTTCTGGAGCTTTGAAGTGTTCTGTCATTTGGGCCATTTTTTTTTTTTTGGTCTTGCGTGTCTGTTACTTTAAGGGGCGGAGCCTTAGGTGTTCACTGGGGTGGGGTAACGCTGGTTGCTGCTGTGATGCTGTATGTGGGGGGAGGGGCTGAGAGGGAGCAATGGCGCCTGCTCCACTCTCCACCAGACTCCAATCTTTTGCTCTGCTACCCACAATCAAACTGGGCCCCTCTGGTGCTGGTTCCTGAGTGGGTGGGCTTGTGCACGCCCTAGGCCCCTGTGGGTCTCTCCAACGACCTCTCCTGTGAAGCTGGAAGTCTCTCCTGCTGCTGCCCCAACCCCCACAGGCGTTTTCAATCAGAGGTTTGAGGCTTAATTTCCCCGAGCTAGAGCCCTGGGTTGCGCAGTCTGCTTCGCTCCCCGCCGTTTGCCCAGTTTATCTATGCACGAATGTGGGGCTGCGGGGTGCTACCCGCTGCTCTGCCTGCCCCACTCTCCGCCACTCTGAGTCCGGCCCTCTCGGTTTATCTGTGCGCCAATGTGGGGCCGCAGGGTCTGCTAGTGGTCAGACTGCCTGCGCCGTTCGTCCCACACTCCGCCAGTCTCAGTCCCGCCACAGCCACGCAAGTCCTCTCCACCCCAGTGCCCGTCTTCGCCCCTCCTACCAGTCTGGATGAATGTTTATTTTTTATTTCTTTGGTGTCGGACTTCCTTGCCGTTCGATTTTCTGTCAGTTCTGGTTGTGTGAGGAGGCGCAGTGTGTCTACCTACACCGCCATCTTGGTTCTCGACTGTTACATTTTTAAATAATGGAATCTGTTCAGAACAGAGAAACCACAGGCGGAAGAGGTCTCAAACAATGCCATGATTATAGAAAACTCCTCGACAATACTAACTATAAGCCAGGTACTACATTAAGAACTTTACCGGGATTGTCCTGATGGGTCCTCAGAGCAACCATTTAGGGGGTTCTACTGTTACGACCCTCATCTCTTATGTAGGGGAGTGGAGGCAAAGCGGACTAAGTTTCCTCAAGGTTACACACACCAGGCAGTCAGTCAGCGGGCCAGCACAGTCAGCTGGCCCCCGAAGCTGCGCTCTTACCAGCTCCGCTACACTGCAGCCTCTCTG
Source organism: Desmodus rotundus (assembly GCF_022682495.2). Classification (NCBI taxonomy): domain Eukaryota; kingdom Metazoa; phylum Chordata; class Mammalia; order Chiroptera; family Phyllostomidae; genus Desmodus; species Desmodus rotundus. The sequence continues at coordinate 50,335,063 of NC_071395.1, read as the reverse complement.
CAGCAATCCAGGGCGATGCTGCTGGGGAATAAAGGAAGCGCTCCTCAAACACATGAAGTACTGACACGCAGAAGTGAAAAGCAGCTTGTTCAGTGGGGACCCAAGGGATGGGATTAGAAGCAATGATTGATTAAATTCCGGCTCAATACAAACGGGTAAAACTTATGATAACTAGATCTGTCCAAAAACAGAATGGACCGCCTCAGGTGGAGATGCTTACATAAAGGCAGGAAATCAGTTGAATGTAGAGAAGACAGACGGATATTAAGTGGGCAAATTGACTAGAACATGTGATGCCTATTGTCACCCCAACACTCTGTGCAATTTATCTGCCATACTTTATACATTTCCATTTGTTGTTCTGAACAATGCTACATATTTTCAGCTCTGTGGCCATAAATCTCAATTACCAAGAAACAGATACCATTAATTGACTAATAAGGTGGCCTCCTCAATTTCTTTTTGAATGAGGCAGAGTCTGCAATTTTTAAAACAATTAATAAACTAAGATGGGTAAGTGGACTCATTTTGGAACAATTAGCAACACAAGAAAAGTTTCCTGGTTAACCCATGTCCAGTGAGAAATTCAGGGACCCAGGGAAAACACCCTTCAGCCTTTCAGCTCACCCAGGTTTTCACGTAGAGCCCTCTCTAGTCCTTTAGCTGCTTTGTCTGAAGGTGGTTAGATTCTATATCAATTTACATGTTTACAAAATGCATCACAGACTGGGGGTGGGGGGAGAATCTAGCCAGACTAGCCTGTTGTTCCTCAACCTCTAAAGTAATTTTGTGCTGGTGGGGTGAAGGAATGAAATAAAAAAGAAAGAAGGAAAATTAAAATGGAGGGGCTGGTGTGAGAAGCCTAAACACTGCAATTTTCCAACCATTTTCAACCAAATTGTCTGCAATTTCCACGTGGCCCAGGCTCCAAACCATGAGTGAATGCTGCAGCAGCGACCCTGACTAGAGCCCAAGGGCTGTCTCTGTAATAACAGCTACACCCAAAACACGGCACCCAGATGCACACCCTGACGAGGCCAGGGGTACCTGCTGAGGCCGAGGCCGGGTTCCAAGCAGGGCAAGGCGGAGGGAACATAGCCCAAATCCCCCGCCTCACTCTCTTACTTCTAGAAACAGCCCTGATCTAGGTCTGCAGGCATCTAAGTGAGAGGAATCCATTTCAGACATTGCAGACTCCCTTCCTCCATTTCCTCTCATCCCAACTCTTTACTGATGGGAAAACTGAGGCCCAGAGAGGTGAAGTGACTTCCCTGAGGCCACACAGCAAGTTATTGTGGCAATAAGGTAGAGACTAGGGGCTGCTGGTACTGCTTCTTTCTCTGCCTCTTTTTCTCTGACCAACACAGGTAGAGATCTGGAGGGAAGAGCTCATCTCTTTGTCAAAGCACCTCACCTATCCATGGGAGAGTAGAGGGAGAAATAGGAATACAATCTCATACAAGGCAGTGTTCTTTGCCTACGAAAGTCAACTCCAGGATCATAGAGAATAAAATCCATTCATAAATGAGAAGGAAGACACCTACCTAATGGGATGTGAACATCGTGAACCATTGAAAGTTCATTAAAATTCATAATGGAGCTGATAATTAAACACATAAATACATGGTGTGGCAGGCATTAAATCTAATTATTACACCTCTGAAAATCAATTTGTGCATGTGGTTATTAATTTGTGATTGTCATTAATTACCAGTGTCAAAATCAATATGCAGCTATGTCCTGGCGACCACCCCGCCCTGTCGGAGGAATGGGTCCTCGCTAAAATCCTGGTCACGCCAGGCTTCAGGGAGATGCCAGGGATGAGCTCTGTCATAAACTCGGTCCCGTGGGGAGAGTGCTGAGTGGTGGTTCGGAAGATCTCACTTCTCCACCACGGCGGTACATGTCACCACACAGACGGGCCTGTCATATGCTGTGTCTGTGTGTGACATCCGGGGATGGTTTTAATGCCCCCAACTCTGATGCTGGAGCTGGTGAGACGCAGGTTCTGATCTCCACTCTGCAGCTCCTGTCTGTGGGATGCGGTTGGGGCAGGTGAGAGGTGGTGAGAAACCAGAATATCGGGACAGGGCCAGGTGCTCTGCGGTCATTTCACTGCTTTCCAAGTGTTAGCAGCCCATTTCCCTGTGAAGGTGATGTTTCTCTTATAATAATAATAATAAATAATGTATACTACATGGAAGTTATTATGCTCCTGGTTCTTCCCACCTGTCAAAACGGTTGGGTGGGCAGGGGATCCACAAAAAGTAACGTATAAGAAAGCCTTTTGCAAACTGAAAAGCACTCTAACAACTGAAGATGAACCTGCATCCCGATGCGGAGGAGGGGCGTCACTGTGGAGGGCAGGGCTCAGGCCCTTAGATGGAAAGAACACTGACCACCATCCCCATGAGTCCTTCTCAGGAGGCAGCTTTCCATCCACAACGGGGAAGCGTCAGAATGGGCCCGGTCCCCGCGTGAGGCTGCTGTCCATGTAGACAGACTCCGGACGAAGGCCCTTCCAACCTCTACAGCACCTTTGTTGAATGTTTTCTGACAGGAAAAGTATCCCCAGAAGGAAGAGAAAAACACAGATCCCGTGGAGCTGAAAGGCATTGACCCTCATGTGGAAAAGACTGCTCTAATGTCTTAAAAAATCAAGACCAAGACAACTCACAGAGCCGCTAAGACTTCAAAGGGGCAGCTCAACAGTAACTTTGCCAGCATCAGTGTTGCCTAAGTGATTCTGTGAGCAGGTGCCTACCTGGCCCACCCAAGGCTGGTGTGTTTTGAATAGACCAAGAGGACATCCCTCCCCCTCCCTGCCCCTCCTCCCCCGTCCAGCCTGGCACGTGGACCGGGCTCCCAGCCTGGAGTTCCTGGAGGGCACATGACCAAGCTAACAAGCGGCTATGCTCTCTCAGTGCTTGATACCGCACAGCAACCAAATTGGCTTTCCCGGAGAATCCGGAGATTAATGAAGCCACCCACTACCTCTCATCACCCCCTGCCTGAAAAGAGGCCTGTTTGATTGTTCACTTCAGGGGAGGAAAATGAGAGGGATATAACTTCACACGGAGCTAAAGCACTCATCTTAAATCATCTCCTCCAGATCCAGCGTGCTGGGGCCACACAAGGAGCTTCCCCACCCGCCAGCACAAGGAGACGGGGCTAAAACACTTCGATGAAAGAGTCTGCTCACTGGACTGCGCCCCCGCCTCTGGCTGGCGTTTGCAGAGTGCAGCCTCTTCCACGATAAGTAACGCATTACCTAGCATTCTGGCCCTGTTTTCTTTTCCTTTTTCTTTTTTCCTCTGAAAGAGTGAGAGACAATCTGTGCAAAGCGATCTGCTCTGTTAGCAGTGCCAGAACCTCTAGATTTTTCTTTGTACCTGTTCATGACTTGTTCACAGTTTCTGCGTTGGAAAGTATTTCTCTTTTAATTGATACCAAGGGGCTGTTTGCTCCTTCAAGTGATTCAGGACCGGCAAGCTCATTAAAGGAGAGAATAGGAGGCGGGTCTGGGATGGAGCTAATTATGTCAGGCTTGAGAAGAGGGCAGGTGAGGGCTTTTCATCCGAGACCTTTGCATATTGCTAAATTAAAAGAATGTCTTGTGCTGATGGACTGGATGGAGCTGGGCAATGAAGCAGAGATACTTGGAGGTCAAGGCCGGGGACGCTGGGGAGGTGTTTCCTGTCAGTGTGAGCTCTAAGAGGTGGTGAGGAGTGGGGATGGAGGAGAGGGGGATGGAGGACAGGGGGGTTGTGAGGAGGAACCCGTTCCTTCACCTCCCTGTCCGCCTTTCCACAGACAGACACACACCCTTTAGAATCGGGATGGAAAAGAGGACCCGGCCCACTGTAGCCTGCGGGCCAGGCCCAGCCAGCAGCCTGTTTCCCCATGTTTTAATGGGTCAGGGAGGGAGGGCATGGATTAAATAGAGGAAATAGTGGGTTGGCCAAAAAGTTTGTTTTCTGTAAGATACTCTAGTAGCACTGAGTTGTATTTAACTTCATTCAAAACCATTTTGTTAGATTGTATTGTGACAGCTGCCCTATCAGCGTGCATTTAAAACAAATTTATTGAAATTGGTGAATTTTTGTGTAGTCATTTTAATATCGAAGATGGAAGAAAATACACATTTTTCACATATTATGCTTTATTATTTCAAGAAAGATAAAAATGCCACTGAAACACACAAAAAGATTTGTGCCATGTATGGAGAAGGTGCTGTGACCGAGTGAACATGTCAAAAGTAGTTTGTGAAGTTTCGTGCTGGAGGTTTCTTGCTGGATGATGCTCCATGGTCGGGTAGACCAGATGAAGTTGACAGAGATCAAATCAAGACACTAATTGAGAACAATCAACATTATACCATGTGGGAGATAGCTGACATACTCAAAATATCCAAATCAGTAAAATAAAGAAACTTGGCACAGTGCCTGGCACGCGGTAGATGCTTTGTAAATAATAACAGGCAGCATTATTCACAATAGTCAACATACAGAAACAACCTAAGTGCCTGCCACAGGACGAATGGATAAAGACAGGTATAAGTTAGTATTCAGCCATGCAAAAGAACAAGGTCCTGCCATTCATGACAACATGGGTGACATGGATGGGCCTTGAGGACATTATGCTCACTGGAATAAATTAGAGAAAGACAAGTGCTGCGTGATACCACTCAGAGGCAGAATCTACAAAACCTGAACATGCAGGAACAGAGAGTGGAACAGTGACTGCCAGGGGCCAGGGGCTTAGGGCACCAGGGACCTGCGGGTCAAAAAGTATAAACTTCCAATGAGAAGGTGAAAATGCCCTGTGGGTCTAATGTCCAGCATTGTGATTAAAGATAATGCTGTATTGTGTGCTGGAAAGTTGTTAAGAAAATAGATCTTAAATGTTCTCCCCACCAAAAAAGAAATGATAATTATGTTGCAATATATGTGTATTAAATCAAATTAAATCAATGCCTCATACACCTTAAAGTTATACAGTGTTATATGTCGATTATACCTCAACGAAGTAGGGGAAAAGAGAACAGAATGGATGAAATAACAAATTAACATATAGCCTTTATCAAAAGGCTGCACATCTTGAAAGATCCCACTTTGGTTCCATTGTTTCAAGAAAGTTCCATATCTTCCCAGCCAACCTACCCAAATGGTCTCCCCGCCAGATGTCTGCGGTGCTTACCAAACTTCTCTCTCCTCCTTCCTTCTCTGTGACCTCCTGATGTTAGTCTCCGTGGGCACCTGTCTCACCCTCCCTCCAGGCCATCAGGTTGGCGCCACACTGACCAGTCCTCTGCTGCCCAGGAGCAAGTTGAGAAACGTGCACCCCTCAGTGGGAAGCCCCAGGCTTGGCGCCCAGACCAGGAGCTCTAGAGCCTCGCAGAGGGCTGGGGTGGTCCGTGAAGGCTCCACAGAGAGGGGAGCCTCAGCTGAGCAGGATCGGTCACAACTAGGCTTGAGCAGAATATCCCCCAGACAGAGGCATGGCACCGGCATTCTAAGCTGTGACAACGACATGGAAGCCGGTGTGTGGAGACTAGTGTCAGGAACGGAGTGGTTCAAGAGCAGTGACAGATGGAGACTGGTGGCACGTGAGTTAGGATGCTTGGGGCTTCAGGTGACAGAAAACCAAGCTCGAACTGGACTATACCTAAAGAAAATGTATTATCTCACAGAACTAGGAGCCCAGAAGCAGGACTCCAGGCACAGTAGGATGCAGGTTCAGGTCCTCAGTAACTTCTCTTGGTTCTGCGCATCTCTGTGTACTTTGTTCTCGGGCTAGATTCCCACCTGGTGTCGGGTTGGCTGCCAGCAGTTCTGAGCCAATACGCCTCCTTATTCACACCCAGCAAGAGAAAGGGAAAAACATTCTCTTGGTGCCCCTAGAATGAAAGCCCTTTCCTTCACTCTGATTGGGCCAAGGAGAGTCACATGATAACTCCTGAACCAACAGCAATCTGGCCTCCTGAACCAGTCTCTAGCATCATCTTGAGGAGCTTAGACTAACCATGACTCACTGCAGGGCTCAGCTTTCCCCAATCACACAGGCTGTGTAGAGAAGGGGTGGACACCTGGTTAAAACCGGAGTGTCGCTAGAAAGGAGGAAGGAGGACTGGATGCTGAGCAGGTAACCCACACTGTCCTCTCAGAGCGTCAATCATGAGGAAAGGCGAAGGGGAGCCATGTGGCAGCTGACAGTCAAGATCAAGCTCAAAACTTCCAATGGTGTCCTGAAGACAAAAACAGGCCCCTGCGATTGCTCTTCAGAGCCAGCTCAGGATGGGTTTGCTGTAGTCTGAACGAACCTGGAAAAGGCTGAACCAAAATATTTAGGAGAGGAGGAGACAGAAATCAGTGGTAACCCAGACTTCACTTAGACTTTCTGGGCAGCATGGACAAAAGTCTTGTCTAAAGGGCTTCACTCAGCAAATCTCATCATTGGCCCAAAAGGAAGCTCCAGGCTGTTACTGCTGCTACACAGGAAATAACCCCCTCTTTGGCCTCCTTCCTCTCCACTGGGCCTCCCGAGAATAGTGCGCTCGCCCTCTCTCTCTCTCTCCCCACACATACACACACACATGTATATATATGTATATGACAGAAGAATTCCTGGGCTAGGGCTAAGTAATTAAGATTTGCCTGGGAACACTAAGGAACCACATAAAATGGCTGCATGACTTCGTAAATGAATTACTTAGTGTTTAATTACTCAAAATTACTATCAATTACTAACTGTTACTGCAAATTACTTGCAGAATAGACACATTTGTTTGTGGCTATTAATGATTCCAATTACTCCTCATAGGTAATTGGTTTCTGCATGCAGACGGGCACCAAATGTCGTATAGGAGCTCAGCAATAAAACACACGGCTCCTCTTCCAGCTTATTTTAGCTCAATCTGATATCTTAAAATAAGCACTGCAGCCACCTTCTCTCCAGGGTTCTCTGCCAAGTGCCCAGGCGCCCTTGGGACTCCTAGGACTGGTGCAGATCTCTCTGATCTTCTCTTTCGATGTGCGGAGTCGGAAGCAGGCCCCACGAGGTTACTCAAAATCACACAATTAATACCACGACGTAGACAAACATCAAAAACATTCTGCAAAGTGAAAAAAGCCGGTCAAAAATGACCCCAGATTGCATGATCCCATTTACATGAAATGTCCATAGTAGGCAAATCTATAAAAACAGAAAAGGGATTAGGGGCGCCCTGAGGCTGGGACAGAGGGGGAAGGTGGTGAGGAATGACTGCTAATGGACACAAGGTTTACTTGGGGTTTGACACCAATGTTCTAAAATTAGATTTTGATGAGGGTTGTACGCTATCAATATACTTGAAGACACTGAATTATACACTTCAAATGGATGAACTGCATAGTATGTAGATCTTGTCTTCCTACAACTGTTACAAGTATGTTAATCATACAGTTAGGTGGTGGGAGGGCTGAGTCGTGGAGCCGACATTTCTGACTCCCACTTCATTGCTCTTGGTTCTGCACATCTGGAACCAAGCCTGCTGGTTCCACTGGACCAGCCTGCTCCAGCCTGTGTCTGGCTTGCTAGAAGGCATAACTCACTGAAGAAAATTGTGGTCTTGGTTATGAAGGGCTCCCCTCCAGCTATTTGTGTATTATTAAGAGGACATAGACAGAGGGGAGAACCAAGATGGCGGCGTAGGTGGACACACTGCGCCTCCGCGCCTCCTCGCCTCCTCGCACAACCAGAACTGACAGAGAATCGAGCAGCGGGGGGCACCGACACCAAGGAAATAGAAAATGGACATTCATCCAGACTGGTAGGAGGGGCGGAGACGGGCACCGGGGTGGAGAGGACTCGCGTGGCTGTGGCAGGACTGAGACTGGTGGAGTGTGGGACAAATGGCGCAGGCAGTCCGAGCACTAGCAGACCCTGCGGTCCCACATTTGCACAGATAAACCCAGAGGGCCGGACTCAGAGTGGCGGAGAACATAAACCCAGCGGGTAGCACCCTCTATCTGTGGGCACCACATTCGCCCACAGATAAACTGGACGAACGGAGAGGAGCGAAGCAGACCTCCCAACCCAGGGCTCCAGCTCAGGGAAATAAAGCCTCAAACCTCTGATTGAAAACGCCCCTGGGGGTTGGGGCGGCAGCAGGAGAGACTCCCAGCCTCACAGGAGAGGTTGTTGGAGAGACCCACAGGGGCCTAGAGTGTGCACAGGCCCACCCACTCAGGAACCAGCACCAGAGGGGCCCAGTTTGATTGTGGGTATCAGAGTGAACGATTAAAATCCGGAGGAGAGTGAGGCGGGCGCCATTGCTCCCACTCGGCCCCTCCCCCACGTACAGCGTCACAGGACAGCGACCAGCGTTACCCCGCCCCGGTGAATACCTAAGGCTCCGCCCCTTAAAGTAACAGACGCACCAAGACAAAAAAAAAAAAAAAAAAAATGGCCCAAATGACAGAACACTTCAAAGCTCCAGAAAAAATACAACTAAGCGATGAAGAGATAGCCAACCTATCGGATGCACAGTTCAAAGCACTGGTTATCAATATGCTCACAGACTTGGTTGAATCTATTCAAAAAACAGATGAAAAAATGAAGCCTATGCTAAGAGAAACAATGGAAAATGTACAGGGAACCAATAGTGATGAGAAGGAAACTGGGACTCAAACCAATGGTGTGGACCAGAAGGAAGAAACAAACACCCAACCAGAAAAGAATGAAGAAACAGGAACTTGGAAAAATGAGGAGAGGCTTAGGAACCTCCAGGACACCTTGAAACGTTCCAACATCCGAATTATAGGGGTGCCAGAAGGAGAAGAGGAAGAACAAAAAATTGAAAACTTATTTGAACAAATAATGCAGGAGAACTTCCCTAATCTGGCAAAGGAAATAGACTTCTGGGAAGTCCAGGAAGCTCAGAGAGTCCCAAAGAAGCTGGACCCAAGGAGGAACACACCAAGGCACATCATAATTACATTACCCAAGATTAAACGCAAGGACCTACATTCAAGATTACTGTATCCAGCAAAGCTATCACTTAAAATGGAAGGGAAGATAAAGTGCTTCTCAGATAAGGTCAAGTTAAAGAAGCTCATCATCACCAAACCCTTATTATATGAAATGTTCAAGGGAGTTACCTAAGAAAAAGAAGATCAAAAATAGGAACAGTAAAAATGACAGCAAACTCACAGTTATTAATGACCACACATAAAACAAAAACGAGAGCAAACTAGGCAAACAACTAGAACATGAGGGTTGTCAATAAGGGAGTGGGAGGGGGAGAGGGGGGTAAAGGTATAGAGAATAAGTAGCATAGATGATAGGTGGAAAATAGACAAGGGGAGGGTAAAAATAGTGTAGGAAATGTAGAAGCCAAAGAACTTATGAGTATGACCCCTGGACATGAACTATGGGGGGGGGGGGAATGTGGGAGGGAGGGGGGTGGGCAGGATGGAGTGGAGTGGGAAGGAATGGGACAACTGTAATAGCATATCAATAAATATATTTAAAAAAAGAAAAAAAAAAAAAAAAAAGAGGACATAAACTGTGTTCATTCAAGTAACATAAAATGCAGCCCGAAAATGTATTTAAGAGAGAGCCAAATTAAATAGTGTTTTATCTTGGGTTCCCCTGAAAACAAAGCTTGTGACAAGGGCTTGCGAGCAGGTAGTTCACTCTAAGAAGTGGTCCTAGGGCATAGGAAGGGGGGAGCGGGAAGAGTGGAAAGGGAAAGGAGAAAAAGGCGACCCAAATGTGCATTATTAAGTGGACTTAATAATTGTGAACGACCGGGACTCGACCTACTACAGGTCTCAGACGAGTTGTGTGCACTGTGCTTCAGCAGCGTGGTGTCCAAGATACAGAGAGGGAAATATTCATGCGCTGGCTCCTGACCCCATTGGTAAAGGACGGCTTAAACGCCTTCCTCGTCCAGATCAACATATGAGCCAGCACAGTCAAACAGGATCCTATAGCATCCTCCAAGGCACAGACGGGCAAAGCCAAGGGCAGGAAGTAAGAGCTATGCTGTGCAGCTCAGGCAGGCTCTGGCCAGGTATGTCCACGCAAGCTGTTGCCACAGCAAAAACAAAACTGAAAGGTGTATCCACGGACTTCATTGAAATTAACCACTTCTGCTCTGTGAAAACAGTGTCAAGAGAATGAGAAAATTAGGCAATGACTGGGAGAAATACTTGCAAAAGACAAATCTGATAAAGGACTATTATCTAAAACAGACAAAGAATTCTTATAATTCAACAAGAAAGCAAAGAACCTGATTTAAAATGGGCAAAAGGTTGAAAAGACATCTCATCAAAAACTACATGTAGCAAAGTAAGCACATGCAAGATGCTCAACGTCGTATGTCATTAGGAAATTGCAAATTAAAACAGCAATGAGATACCATTACACTCCTGTTGCAAAGGCCAGAATTCAAAACACTGACACCAAATACTGGCAAGGGTGTGAAGCAACAAAGGCTAATTCATTTTTGATGGGAATGCAAAATAATGCAAACAGCCACATTGGAAGACAGTTTGGCAGTTTCTTACAAAACTAAACACGCTCTTACCATGCGATCCAGCAACCAGGCTCTTCGTATTTACCCAAATGAGCTGAAAATGAATGTCCACACAAAAGCCTGCATGTGGATGTTTATAGCAGCTTTATTCGTAATTGCCAAAGCTTGGAAGCAGTCAAGATGCCCTTCAGTAGGTGAATGGATAAATAAACTGAGGTACATCCAGACAATGGAATATTATTCAGTGTTCGAAAGAAATGATCTATCATGCAGTGAAAAGATGTGGAGGAACCTTAAAAGCACATTACTCAGTGAAAGGAGCCGATCTGAAAAGGCTGTATACTGCAGGATTCCAACCACATGGCATTCTGGAAAAGGCACAACTGTGGAGACAGCAGAGACTGGTGTTCGTCAGGCATTAGAGGGAAGAGAGGGGTAAAAAGGCAGAGCACAGAGGATTTGTCGGCAGTAAAGATATCCTGTGTTATTCCACAATTGTGGATACATGTTGTTCATACATTTGCTCAAACCCCAGGAATGAATCCCAATGTAAGTGTGGACTTTGGACGATAATGGTGTGTATCAATGTAGGTTCGTCAATTATAACAAATGCAGCAGCGGGACACAGGGTATCTGTAACGAGAGAACTTGTCTGTGCGGGGAAGGCAGGGCGTATGCGGGAAATCTGTAATTTCTGCTCAGTTCAGCAGTGAACTCCCAACTGCTCTAAAAATCAAGTGCATTAATTTTAGACAACTAATAAACAGAAAGGATGACTCAAGAAGGTGGGCGATGGAACATTGAAGATGTCCATCATAAGAAATATCATAATTGTATTATATATTATAATAACAGGAGCAGCTCCATCAACAGCTCCAATAAGAAATCAAATTTAAGGACAATCGAGTTGGTAATATGAGACGAGAACCTAACTTCCTGTCTAGAAGAGAATCCACTGTACCTGGAAGATTCTAGCATTTTAATGAAATTTCAGCCTCCTGGCACTTTGGCAGAATATTATATTGGCCCATGTTCCTGCCTACACCCTTCACATCACCACACTCAAACATGAGTGCTTACTATACCCTCCATCTTTCCCCAGCACCCCCCATTATTCTTTTGTTCGATCTTATTTTTGTTTGAACTTATTTGAGCTATCATTTGATCTTATTTTTTTCTTATTAACAAGGTATGCACTTTGTTAAGGAATTAATAACAGACCGCAGTTAGATAATTGTGTTTTCGATTTGCCAGTTAACTCATTGACTCTGCTATATACTGGCCTTCAGAGAGTTAAAGATAGAAATGGACCTAACCGCGGAGTAGTAGTTCTTCTGTCTGACTGATCTTACTCTCTGGAGACGTTTCCCTGGGTGGGTCACCCCACACCAGGTCCACCCCTTCCCACACCTCTGCTCACCCTTTCCTCCAGCTGCCCCTGTGCCCCTGCGGACACACCTGCTTCTGCCTCACATACCCTCCTGCACCTCCCCTTCTCTCTCCCTAGACAGAGCCTAACTTCAAGGGGCTTTACCTTTCTCACCTCATTTAGTCCTCACCACAAGTCCACTAGGGAAGTGCTCTACTTATAGAAAACCAGCATGCCGAGACGTTACGCAACTTCTCCAAGATCACACAGACAGAAAAAGTCCAGTCAGCTGTCCCCGCAACTGAAATAGCATAAGCAAGAAATACATAATTTAAAAATAAATAAGTAAACAAAATGTTACTTTGAACACTAAAGAAAAAGGAAAAACGTCAAGCCTGGATGCAAACCCAGGCGGTTTGCCCGCACTAAGTGCTGCCTCATTGATGTCAGACGGACAGCGAACGCTTTAGGGAATTCAGTGCAGGGATCACGTACAGAGTTGTCGGCAAGGTTACGGGAATCCAGCGGGGGGCTGTGAAATACGCTGGACCACAACAGCTGTGCCCACTGCTCGGCCCTCAGGGGCAAAGGAGGGAAGGTGACTGGAACCTGGACAAAGCTGTGGGCGAGGCCAGTCCCCCGGGTGCTGTGGCCTTAGACAGAGAAGGCAGCCTGCCAATCTGCAGGCCGAGGAAAGAAGCAGAGGAATAAGTATCCCGACCTCACTCTCGATCGCTTGCTGGTGCCTCCCATTGGGTGGACCCAAGCGGAAGACAGAGGACAGAAGAGCACAGTGATGCAGTCTCTGAGGTCAGTGTCCCTGGACACACAGCAGGGATTAGGGTGATGGAAGGGTGTGGAGGGGAATGGAGAAGACAGGCATCAAGTCTGAGCTAAGGTGCAAATTCTGGTCTGAGTCTAGCATTCCAGCATTTTCCTAGAGGATCTCCCAGGGGACGGATGCCTCAGTGCTGGACCCAACGAAACAAAGCCAAACCTAAAACAAGAGCCACTGTATTATCTGTCAAGGCCGCCCAGACAGGCATCATCAGCCATTCCCATCTCCGGCTCGGCTCGTCCAGCTTGGCATAACACCCCGGTGCCTTCTCCTAACGCAGACATGCCTTTGAAGGTGGGGCTCCCTGTAATGGCCACCGTGGCTCTGGTGACCAACACTGTCAGAAACTAAGGCTGACTGAAATATCTGTATCATGCACTAGACCAGCTCTCAAAGTCCACGCTAACAAGCCCAAGAGAGGACTTCCATGCCAAAGTCTTGACTATACACAACTAATGTATAGGTCCATGCCAAAGGCTTGTAAGAAATCATTCTAAAAGACATCTTATAGTCATATAAACGTTTCCTGGTCTAAGTTTAATGAGTCAAAATATAGAAAAAGTAGAAGGGAACTAAGGTCAGGGGCAGGCAGCAGCTGCTCACACCATCGCCTTCTCGCTGTGTTCTAGCCTCGATGCTGAGCACAGAACTAGCATTGGCCTTGACCACCATAGCCTTCAGTGCAACCCTCAGGAGGAAGTACTATTTGAAATCACATTTTGTGGACATGAAACTGAGATTAATGGTGATTAATTCAGAGACATCTTCTCAGCTCACTGGGCTGAGATCAGGAGAGAATCACAGCTGAAAAATAAGACATCAATGAACTTAAAATCTAGTTGGGGAAAGAAGACACTAACAAAAACATCTATAAAAAGTGACTGGCAGAACCAAGATGGCGGCATAGGTGGACACACTGCGCCTCCTCGCACAACCAGAACTGACAGAAAATCGAACGGCAAGGGGGACCGACACCAAGGAAATACAAAATAAACATTCATCCAGACTGGTAGGAGGGGCAGAGATGGGCACCAGGGCGGAGAAGACTCGCGTGGCCGTGGCAGGACCGAGACTGGCGGAGTGTGGGACGAACGGGGTGGGCAGTCTGACCACTAGCAGACCCTGCAGCCCCACATTCGTGCAGATAAGCCGAGAGGGCCGGACTCAGAGTGGCGGAGAACGGGGCAGGCAGAGCGGCAGGTAGCACCCCGCGGCCCACACTCGTGCACAGATAAACCAGGACGAACAGAGGGGAGCGAAGCAGACCATGCAACCCAGGGCTCCAGCGTGGGGAAATAAAGCCTCAAACCTCTGATTGAAAACGCCCGTGGGGGTTGGGGCGGCAGCAGGAGAGACTCCCAGCCTCACAGGAGAGGTCGTTGGAGAGACCCACAGGGACCTGGGGCATGCACAAGCCCACCCACTCGGGACCAGCACCAGAGGGACCCAGTTTGATTGTGGGTAGCGGAGTGAAAGACTGAAATCCGGTGGAGAGTGGAGCAGATGCCATTGCTCCCTCCCGGCCCCTCCCCCACGTATAACGTCACAGCGCAGCAACCAGCATTACCCCCGCCCCGGTGAACACCTAAGGCTCCGCCCCTTAAAGTAACAGACAGGCCAAGACAAAAAAAAAAAAAAAAAAAAAAAATGGCCCAAATGACAGAACACTTCAAAGCTCCAGAAAAAATACAACTAAGTGAGGAAGAGATAGCCAACTTATTGGATGCACAGTTCAAAACACTGGTTATCAAGATGCTCACAGAATTGGTTAATCTGTTCGAAAAGCAGATGAAAAAATGAAGCCTATGCTAAGAGAAACAAAGGAAAATGTACAGGGACCAATAGTGATGCGAAGGAAACTGGGACTCAAATCAACAGTGTGGACCAGAAGGAAGAAAGAAACATCCAACCAGAAAAGAATGAAGAAACAAGAACTCGGAAAAATGAGGAGAGGCTTAGGAACCTCCAGGACATCTCGAAACGTTCCAACATCCGAATGATAGGGGTGCCAGAAGGAGAAGAGGAAGAACAAAAAATTGAAAACTTATTTGAACAAATAATGAAGGAGAACTTCCCTCATCTGGCAAAGGAAATAGACTTCCAGGAAGTCCAGGAAGCTCAGAGGGTCCCAAAGAAGCTGGACCCAAGGAGGAACACACCAAGGCACATCATCATTACATTACCCAAGATTAAATGCAAGGACCTACATCCAAGATTACTGTATCCAGCAAAGCTATCATTTAGAATGGAAGGGAAGATAAAGTGCTTCTCAGATAAGGTCAAGTTAAAGAAGTTCATCATCACCAAGCCCTTATTATATGAAATGTTAAAGGGACTTACCTAAGAAAAAGAAGATCAAAAATAGGAACAGTAAAAATGACAGCAAACTCACAGTTATTGACGACCACACCTAAAACAAAAACAAGAGCAAACTAGGCAAACAACTAGAACAGGAACAGAACCATAGAGATGGAGATCACATGGAGGGTTGTCAATAGGGGAGTGGGAGGGGGAGGGGGGGGAAGGTACAGAGAATAAGTAGCATAGATGATAGGTGGAAAATAGACAGGGGGAGGGTAGGAATAGTGTAGGAAATGTAGAAGCCAAAGAACTTATAAGTATGACCCATGGACATGAACTATAGGGGGGGAATGTGGGAGGGAGGGGGTGGGCAGGATGGAGTGGAGTGGGGGGTGGAAATGGGACAACTGTAATAGCATAATCAATAAATATATTTTTTTTTAAAAGTGACTGGCAGCCCTGGCCAGTGTGGCTCTGTTGGTTGGAGCATAGTCCCAAAAACTGAAAGATCGCGGGTTCGATTCCCGGTCAAGCACATACCCAGGTTGCAGGTTTGGTCCCCAGTCAGGACATGTATGAGAGCCAACCAGTCAATGTTTCTCCCTCCCTCACATCAACTAACTCTCTCTCTCTTTCTCCTTTCCCTCTCTCTAAAATCAATAAGCATGTCCTTAGGTGAGGATAAAAAAAAAAAAAGGTGAGTAGCAAAAAGGGTGAAGTTTCCAAGGTTTCAGAAAGGAGGCAGTCAGGGTGGTGGGAAGTGAGCTGAGGGTCAGGAGAAAGGTGAGGGGAGGGGGCTGCAGGTAAAGGCTCAGGAAGATGCTGGACAGGTGGGCAAGGCCAGGACCTCGAGGAGCTGGACTCCTGGTGGAGAGGCTTCGGGGCAAACGGGGAGATCTGGGAGGGGATCTTGGCTGCCCTTTGCTGGTCTCGCCCAGCGGCCTGCTCCCCCACGTCTCTGCCTCTCAGCTCGGAGCCAGCCCGATGCTCCCTTTCCAGGAGCCCTGACCAGTCCCAGGCTGCACACTTCCCACTCCCTGCAGGCTCCGTCTGACAAGCTGTAAATAGCCTGTTTGAAAGTAATTGCATGTTTGGGACTCGTGCCTGCCATTTGTAATTGCTCATTCTTTCCCCAGCCACTTTCTCTCTTCCTATTTCCTAAGTTTGTTTCCCGGAAGCAAATCCAGGAGCCTTCCAAGCAAGTGACTGGAGGAGATAATGAGGCCTCCTGGGCCCACGATTCATCCAGACTTTGCTGACCAGGGAGCACTCTGGACCAACTACCTGCCTCGAGACTCAGGACAGAAAAGACAGCATGGACTCATTCCCTCCTAAAAGGCTCTCTGAGCAGCCGTGGACCAGCTACAAAGATGCCTACCCCGACCTAGGGCACAGGGACCCTCCTTTGGGGCAGCAGAGGCTGACTCTCCAATGACATCTGTCTACTGCATGCCCCCGGCTTCCCAATGTCCCTCAGAAATCAAATAATCAGCACTCACTCCCTGAATGCCTACTATGTGCAAGGTCTCCTTAAGTGTTCTATCTTACATATTCCCCCTCCAAGTTAAGCACAAAGCTATTACTACGGGCTCTACCCCAGGAGCTGTGGTCTCCACCTCTGCTCACCTCTGTGGAGCTGGTCCTTCAAAGACATAGCTGCCCAACGGTGGAGCAAGTCCCACTGGGGCACCATCATTGCCACTCACTTTGGGGCAAGTTCCAACCCGGGCCCTGAAACTCTCTCAGGTGGCCATAGCTCACCCTAGCTGGAAGTGTCATGCCCACGGGCGCAGCCCTCAACCAATGCCGACAGATGTCGGTGCATAAATATCCCTCCTCCGTCTCCTCTCAATCACAATCACTTTGAGGTGCATATTTTACTCTGGCTTCTAGAATTGTCTAGCTAAACTGTGCTCCGATTTCATTCTTCCTCCCACGGTCTGTTGGCCATTCGCCTACAAATGCCACTAGCGTGGCCTTCAGATAAAATGCTTACACTTGGACCTTTGGCATGGGGTCTCCTCCTGGGAAGTCCATATAAGTCACTTGGTACCAGAAGTGGAATCAGAAGTGATATCCTTAGCATGGGATTCTGAAGTTAGATCCCTTGCTGGCCAGAGGACAAGACTCCCTTTACTGGTAATAAATGGGGTGAAATGAGACACGTCACGGTAGTGTAAAATTCAAAGCCCCGTGAAAGTCCTTGTCAAATGGAAAGAAAACTGCTGAAAATCAGGTTACAATCTGAGTCGCAAATGTCACAGAATTACAAATACGGCTGAACTCACAGGCTTGGGAAGCTTCCTATGCTAAAGTCACAGAAGGAGTGGGAATCTGAGACCTGAAATAGGAACACCTGGCACATGCACTGGACTACCACCTTAATCAGACCTGACGAGCAAGAAGGAGCAAGAACTCTGGAGACCCTGGAAAGACACATGTGTGCCAGTTACTGGGAGATAAACCTGCAAACAGTAAGGGGCCCATGACATCCTTGAAGACTTCAGGGGTCTGGGGGTCTGCAGTATGCTGAACCTTCTTCTCCAAGGTAAAGCTGGTAACCATACCGCGCATTTTCTTCTCTTCAGGAAAGGGCCCAGCACTGGGCAGGCTTCCTTGGGTTTTTGATGACAGCACACACCACTCTTGGGAATTCTGCTGCAACCCCTTCATCCAGTGACTGAGAAGGTGGCCCGTGTTCGGTGGTGCCAGAGCCAAAGCGGCCCTGCAATGCTGGGGAACAGGTGGTCCTCCTGCTTGGCCCCCATGGTTCATCCGTTTTCATCCATCCCTGGTACATAAGGATGCTCTAGCCTACAGTCTTTTAGACTCTGGAGTCTAGAGTGTGTCTAAAGACTGAAATTGCAGAGCTGAGGTACAGATCCCTAGGCTCCATAGCAAAACATTACCCATTCTAGAGCAGTGCCTGGCGTGCTCCTAAGCCCCTGACTGTGGAATATCAATGACCGTGTTACCGTAGGTGCCAGAGATGAGCTGGGAGTGTTCTGACCCACTCAGATGTAGGGTGGAATGGGCGCAGCAGCAATCATTACACAATGGATACTCATACGCTCCTGGGGGTGGTGAACGGATTACACGGAGCCATTCTGAATGTCAGAGAGGTCTGAGGCAGAAGCGTGTGTGTGGACCCATAAGAGTGGGCGTGGAGTGTGTGGAGAAGAGAACGTCCACACCAGGAGGAGCACTCAGCAGCAGGTGGAAAGTGCCATCGGTGGAAGCCCGTCAGCCCAGCCACTGCACTGCCTGCTCAGTGGGCCGGTGACGTGAGCAGCCAGGCCACAGAGGGGGAGGTTATGGTTGGTCCACCAGCATGGGCTCCTTTTCACCAAGCCTGACAGACACTGCACTTCTGAATGTCTCACTGTTAGCACAGAGGTTGAGGTGAAGCCCTAGGCATGGCACCATCCGCCAAGGAGATCAGTCACATGGTGAGAAGATGATCACCTGGATTCCTTTGGCCCCAGTGGGGTCGGCAATTCCAAGCAGATGTACCTCATGCATATGAGGGCGTGGCGGAGCCTTCGCCAGCTCCACCTTGGGAGGAGGACTCACAGCGTGGTCGATGCAACAGTCACTTAGCCCAGACTTCACTTCGTAATAAAGGAGGTATGACAATGAGCACAGGACCGCTGAGGAAATAGGCTCTGAGGCTGCACAGCCAGAAACAGCACTCAGCATCACCCCACAGGATGGTCTGGTGAGGGTGACATGCTGCCAACACCAGCCCCAACTGCACAGCTGGCATGGCCCCTGCTGCTACCACCACCGCTGTGTTATGCAACTCAAGGGGTTCACTGCTTGGGGTGTTGTATTCAAGAACGTGAGCTGGTTTGAGGTGTTTGTCTTTAGGTAGTTTTATTTACTTGCAGCAAGTAAAGGAGACAGAGGATTCACATCCAGAGCTCTGTCTCTCTGAAATGAGGCATTGCTTCTATATATGATTTGTGTTAATTACATGTTGATTTCTTCTTTGCTACACTTACCAGGTTGGGTTCCTGTCAAGTTCATCCTGTTTACAGCTGCCTCTGCAAAATACTGTGCTGCTTTTTTTTTTAAGATTTTATTTACTTACTTACTTATTTATTTATGTTTAGAGAGAGGGAAAGGGACAGAGAAGTAGAGGGAGAGAAATATCGATTGGTTGCCTCCCACATGCCCACAATCAGGGACCTGGCCTGCAACCCAGGCTTGTGCCCTGACCAGGAATCAAACCGGCTACCTTTTGATGTTGGGACAAAACCCAACCCACTGAGCCACACCAGTCAGGGTTACTGTGCTACATTTTGACATTTAGCGAGAATCACCCAGAGCTGGAGACTCTTGCCCTATCTGACTAGTGGGCATAACTGCCACTGCAGCGGCACCCAGCATCCGGGCTTCTCCAGTCCTCCACCCTCTACCAGCGCTAGAGACTCGCACTGCAGCCCAGCTTTACCTCGCAAGCTGCTGATCCACGCTTGGGACAGATGTGTTTGACCACATCTGCATCAGGTGGAGGTGCCCTAAACTGAGAAGGAAGCTAGAAAAACAAATCTGAAGCATTTTCATAAGATGTGGAATTAAATAAAATGGGCATCTCCTCTATAAAGTGGGGCTATAGGGCTCAAGCTCACACAGGACAGCGGTGGAAGCCTCCCGACCGCCTGTGTTCATGCCAGGGCGCCGGGCTGCCTGCCTTTCCTCGGGGGTTCTCTCCCCTTTGTCTGCTTTGCAAGCCTTGGGCCTGACCCTAAGTGTACAATCCTTATCTATTACCTGCCCTTCCTGCTCCTCCAGAATGGCGGACACAGGGGAACCCCACTGTCAAAAGCAATGTCAGGGACACCTGCTCCGCTACAGGCCCAGGAGCGGTCTCCGCGTCCCTGAGGCGCTGAGCCCATAGACAGGTCATGGGCTTCTTTACAGGGTGCCCTGCTCCCCTTGCTGTTTTTGGAGACTCTTCCTCGCTGCTCCTTATGGCCTCTGCAGTGTGTAAGTTCCGTGGCCAAGGCTCATACAGCTGGGAGAGTATTTATGGCAATCCCTCCTCTTGCTTAGGAAAATATTGATTTCCTAACAACGGATGACTGTAGAGCCATTAAATCAGACTAGACTATCATAAACTCCAGGATTAACCAAAGAGTTCTTCGCCTTTTCTTGTATACTCTCCTGAGCAATGGGGAGTGGGTAGGTCCGCGTAAGCAGGATAGGGTCACAGCATTTATTACTTGATTTTTTAGAAAGCACCCCAATTCCCCAGCCCCACTGCTGCATAAGTAATTAACCACTCTGCTTTTATTTTAAAGATTGGCTGACAAGAAGGAGGATGGCCAAGCTGTATACAAAAATTCCAAAAGGTCTTAAAGGGATTTGCAGCTCCTTAAACAGGATGTAATGGGAAGGGGAAGGGGTGGGGATGAGGCTGGCCCTGGGGATGGGTGAGCTCATTACCTGCTAGTGAGGTGAGGGTATCTTTTTTTCTCCTTTTGGGGAAGATCTCTGTCTTTCTTCTTTATTGATTGCTTGCTTTTCACACTACGTCCTTTCTCCCTTGCCGGAAATGAGAAAAATGAGCCCTTGCCACGGGCTTTAAACTTTACACCCAGACAATCTCTCCCCCTTATCTACTGCCGGGCCAGAAGCTTCAGCCCAGAGGACGCTGGGTAATGCTACAGGAGATTATGTCATAAAATGGAGAGATAAGCAAAAGAACCAATCTAAAGGACGCAGCAAAATTTACCTTTCCACAGCCCTCTGCTTCCCTTTTAGAAGAAGGCTTTAAATCAATCTGCCTTTGCCATAAATTCTTTTTCTAAAATTTGATAACAGTGCAATATTTTCCTCGGAGATTGGGTTCTAATAAGATAGAGGTTGGGGGTGTGGGGAGCAAGCTGGGTTTAGCAAAGTAATAAAATGCCATGATTGATCCTGGTCGGTGGGATTGCTTGGAATTGCCGCTATTCTTGGCTGGTAAGCATAATCCAACCAAGTCATAAATTGTGTGTCTTCCAGGAGACAGTCGAGTCTCTGTATTGATTACAATTTGTTGTTCTGTTCTCCTGTAATTGTTTCCCATGATTAAGGCTCCAGGTAGGGAAGGAAGTCCGGCCCAGGAAGTCTGGGGGTGGCAAGGAATCTGGGCAGGACCGGACTCACGCTGCCTGCCACCACAACACTGAGGCTGGGTGTGGGAACTGAGTGATTCAGAACCCCAGAGTGCCAGGGCCCACTCCCTGCCCCATCACCCTCCTCCAAGCGCCGCGCGAGCCGGCAGCTTCGCCGGGCCTGTTCTCATGCCATACACGTAAAGCGAGATTCCTTACCCATGGGCACGACGCGGGCCTCCGAGACTTCAGCACCCAGCGCAGCAGAATCTCTCCATCAGGCAAACTGCAGTGGGGGCTGGATAGGAAGGACTCAGGTCAGCATTAGGCTGAGATTCTGCCACCCCCCACCCAATCTCTTCACCCAGAAATGAATCTTTGGGCTCAGATTAGAACCTGGCCCAAGACAACCTAGCCCATGAGCAAAGGGTTAGGCCCTGTAGGTCCCCCAGTTGGGAGTTTGGGTATCCTGACTACCTATCCTTGAAGTAGAAAGTTCTACAATCACATCATTTATAATTTTTTTTAAATCTTCACCTGAGAATGTTTATTGACATTTTCTTTTAGAGAGAAAGGAAGGAAGAGAGAGAGACATCGATGTGAGAGAGAAACACCGATTGGTTGCCTTCCATATGCACCCGACGACTGGGGATCAAACCCCTAACCTAGGTGTGTGCCCTGACTGGGATCGAACCCATAACCTTTTGGTGCACAGGACGACACTCCAACCAACTGAGCCACCGGCCAGGGCCAGCCACATCATTTATAGAGTAGCCAGAATGCAAGCATAGTCACTGATGTCCGCCCACTAGCTGTATGACTTTGAGCAAGTGGCCTGTCCTCTGTGAGACCCAGTCTCCTCACCTGCCAGCCGGGGATAATAATATGATCTGTCCCATAAGGTTTCTGTGAACATTTCAATGCAATTACATAGGAACACACAGAGATATTTAGAACCTTCCCAAGCAAAGGAGGGTTTTAGTGTGCAAGGAAATGTATATTTTGATCCCTTAGAATGTCTTAGCCATATCCAGAGGAATGAATTCAAAATAAGATCATGTGCCTTTAAACAGGAAACTCAGATGCCCCGCCCTGCACCGTCAGAAGTCGGTTCACCGTTAGTCAGTCCCCTCTTCTCGGGGATGGAAATGGGAATTCTTCCCTCTGTGAGCTTGACGTTCTGGCAGCTAAATCATCTGTATGTGATCCGCTGGTCTGATGGTGAGGCCGTTTGTGCTTTAACGAAAAGATTCCTCAGAGTGATTTTCCCTTCTTCCTTCTTTTTCCAACTCAGAGCTTTAAGGCAGGTGATAGGGGAGACCAGAGCTGTCAGAGCAGCCATGCCTCGCAGGACAGTCTCTCATCCCATTCTTCTCTCAAAGTCCCCTGGCTGAGACAAAGGAGCCAAGTGGGGATGCTGGGCCCGTCTGAACCCACGAAGACAGGGGGGTCCTTTGCCTCTTCGTCCCAGCTTACCCTCTTACCTTCTGCCCCTTAACTGGGGCCCCCAGGCCTTCCACATCCATCAAACCTCGCCCAGAAAAGCATCTGCCTTGAGCTCCAACAGAGAGAAGTGGGGGATGGAATCAGGCTATTGCCGTTCCAAGCCTGACTCCTACATGTATAAACCACGTCACTCAGAGCACATGAACGCAATCTTCCTGTGCCTCAGTTTCCTCTTCTATCTGATGAGGACAGCACCACCCACAGTTCCTATTCCATGGGGTTGGTGAGAGGGCTAAATGAGCACTTCAAATGTCTGGAACATGGTAGGCCTCAATAGGTGGCATCTTGTATGAACTGTCCCAGAGCAGTGGTGAACCAGCAGACGAAGGAGAGAAAGGCGGGGAGGGTGGGGCGAGAAGAGACAGCGAGCAGAGAAGGCTCCTTAGGAGCAACCTAGGGGTCCGTCGATAGATGAGTGGATAAGGCAGGTGTGGTGCATGTACACAAGGGAGTAATACTCACCGATAAAAAAGGAAGGAGTCCTGCGACTTGAGACAGCATGGATGGACCAAGAGGGTGTCGTGCTAAGTGAAATATGTCACACAGAGAAAGACAAACACCATATGGTATCACTTCCGTTTGGACTCTAAGAAATCAAAACAAATGAACAAAGAAAACAAAATAAAAACAGGCTCATGGAAACAGAGAACAAACTGATAGTTGCCAGAGGAAAGGAA
This sequence comes from Desmodus rotundus, assembly GCF_022682495.2. Classification (NCBI taxonomy): domain Eukaryota; kingdom Metazoa; phylum Chordata; class Mammalia; order Chiroptera; family Phyllostomidae; genus Desmodus; species Desmodus rotundus. The sequence continues at coordinate 50,311,746 of NC_071395.1, read as the reverse complement.
GTGGGGGAATGGGCGAAAAACGTGACGGGGACGTAGCCAGTAATACTGTGACGAGCTGGCGCAGTGACAGATGATGACCAGAATGAGTGTGGTGATCACATCGTAAGGTACATGAATGTTGAGTCACTTTGCTGCACACCTGAAACTAGTATAATACTGAATACCAACTATACTTAATTTTTTAAAAAACTAAAGCACAAAATAGGAATAGTAGTGGATTTTATATAATACACTGTACATACTGTCTATACCTATTTATATGTGGTCCCTAAGATGATTGTATAGTAGGAGAGCTTTGCAACTCATGTAGCTGGAAGGTAGCTCCAGTAGGTGAAGTGTCATAATATGAATGAAGAACAGCGTTCATTTGTATCATTGTGAGGAGAGATGTGAAGGAATCACATATGGAAATAATAAGGGGGGCCACGTAAGCTCTGATTGTTACGAACTCAAAGAAACAGTCAAAAGAAAAAAACGTGGCCGTGAAAGAATGGGAATGGCCAGTGTTGGCCTCTCCCAGGGCACCCAAAATTTTCACCACATATTTTTTTCCAACTGGTCTTTTTGCAAGGTGAATAATTTCTAAGTATTTCTGAAAGGGAGAAATTGAGAAGAAATATTCCAATAGTGTTTCACGTTCTCTCAGAAAGCCGGCCAATTGCATGGCATTTTTCGCACTTGCAGGCCTGGACAGGAGGTGACGGTAGCAAGGGCAGGCAGGAGGCTGCAGAGCTTCGTGGAATGAGGACACTGGGCACAAACATCAAGGCCCCTTTCCTCCCACCTCTGTTCCTCCTGGTCCTCCGTGACCCGGGGGACTGTGAGAGACCAGCATAAACGGCAGCCTCACATCCATGGCGAGTTGGTAAATACTCCTGAATTCCCTCTGAAAAACCATACTCAGTACATAGGATGGAACCAGAATTTGATGTGTACAAAGCTCTCAGTATATTGGTGACCAGGCAGGTTTGGACCATACTGACGAGCTCTCTTTATCAACACAACCTGGTGCTGCAGACACTGCCCCACAGTGTGGCCCCCACGGTACAGGCTGAGTGTGCAGAGGCAGGGGAAGCACAGGAGTCCCTCTGAAAGGGGACACTGTGCGGGGGCAGAGAACAAGGCTCTGTCCCTGAAACCATCTCACAGAAACCCCGCCCACCACCAGGAAGCCCTTTCCACAACCACAGGTTTCCCCAGGGCACAAACCTGAGAAGCCAGTGACGGTGGGCAGGTCTATGCCAAGAACTGCCCCAGTGGAGGAGCCAAACCTGGCCCTTTTATTGCAGGTACTCAGCCCTCTGCCTCTCTGGCTCTTCCCTAAACTCCCTGAACCCCTCCCACAGCTGGCAGTCCATGCCCCAGTGCCTCCATTTCAGCTCAGATAGACGAAAGTCACTTGCTCCTTCCCTGCAGCTGACAAACTCTGATGCCTCAGGCCAAGGAGGCTTGCTCTGCAGGTGCGTGGCTCTCAGAGGGAGGACTCTGGCCTCCAGCCCCAGCCAGGCTCCCCACCAGCAAGAGCTGTGCCTCATTTTCTCACTAATTCCCAAAGAAGCAAAGACACCTCATCCAAGCAAGCACTATTTCTTCTTCTGGCCATAACACAGTCCAGTCTCACATAAGGAAAATGTATTGCTGCAATTAATGGGGCCCTGACCGGCTCCTAGTGAAATTACAACCCTAAACATTGCTGTGCGATGGACCCGCTGCCCCTTCCCATAGGGTCACCACAACAGCTGCGAACGGCTCTACTTCAGGCCCACTTAGAGCACCTCGGCCACGTGCAGCCCTGCTCTACCGCAAGAGGGAGGGAACTGTCCCCGATCACTGTGCCATATGCAAACGAGAAATTAATAAACACTTAGCTCATGTGAGTTACCCAAGGTCACTGTCTCATCCCCAGGCGGCCAGACTTCTGGTGTCCACGGCCTCCCTGAGCCTTGCCAGATGGTACCTTTTCTGCATGTTGTCACAGCAGCCGAGAGGCAGAGGGTTCCCCCTTGGTGGGAGCCCTTAGTTCGTGCCTCCTCACAACCAGCTGCCTGCTTCCTTCCTGGGTCCTGCTCCGCACCCTCAGTGAAGGGCAGGGGAGCCGCTGTACACAGATGCCAGCCCAAACTTGGTATTGGGATCAAATAGACTTTGGGAGGAAAAGAGCAAAGCAACTCATTGCCTGGCCTCTGCTCAAAATCAAAGTGCCGTAGGTATTTTCCCAGTTTGGTTCACAAAAGTACCTGCACGTGAACATTCAGAGCAGTTTTGCTGGTAACAGTCAAATGCCGCACACAACCCAGATGTCCTGTGGGGTGTGAGTGGCCTGGCGCGTCCATCCACCCCATGGAATAGTGCTCTGCAGCTAGCAGGGCAGGACAGGACACAGGGACCACCTGGACAGCTTAAAGGGAATGATGCTGCGTGGAAAGCAAAGCAACTCCAGAGGTTTACCTGATGTGATTCCATTTATAGAACCTCCCTAAGACGAGAGAACTGTGGAAGTGGAGACCAGGTCAGTGATTGCCAAGGGTTAGGCGACAGGGCAGAGGGAGGCCGTTGTGGCTACAAAAAGACAACACGAGGGGTTCCTGACATGATTGAACTTTTCTGGGTCCTAACTGTGGGGCTGGTCACACAATCTGCAGATGCGGCCAAACTGTAAAACTGCACCGAACTAACACACACACACAAGGACATAGAAAATAATGAAACCGGAGTAAGGTGGGCGGACTATATCAATGTCGATGTCCTGATTAGGACATTGTATTGCAGTGATGCAGGATGTCACCACTCAGGGAGACCGGATGAAGGGAACACAGGATCTCTCTGCATTATTTCTGCATTACTTCTGACAACTGCATGCACATCCACAGTTATCTCAAAATGAAGTTTTAAGAAACCCCATCAGCCACCTTAAGCAGACGATCAAGGTCAGGATTACCAAAAACAGTCATGCTGATCATGTGCCCCTTGCTATGAGCGATGAGAAGGGCACTTCTCCCTGGAGGTGTGCTCCCCCCAGATCCAAAACCCCAGGTTAATCATGAAAAAACATCAAATAAACTCAGATTGAAGGACATTCAACAAAACTCCGGTACACTTTCACGATCTTGGCCTTTCCAAAGACAAGGGAAGAATGAGAAACCCAACAGAGAGAGAATAAGAAGTCATGGTAATAAAATGCAATGTGCTGTCACAAAGTGGGTCCTGAAATAGCAAAAGGCCAGTAGCAGAAAAACTGGTGAAATAAGTATGGTGAGTAGTTCCGTTAATAATATTGAATCGACGGGACATTGCACACCCTCCTGAGCCCAGCTCGAAATCTCCCTCTTCCAGGAAGGCTTCCCTGACCACTGATTGCCCTGGCCCATGTGGACACCGCCCCCCCATCCCTGTGGTGAGGAAATACAGAAGCTAATGACTTAATCTTTGTCCCTTCCTCAGAGATCCTGCTGCCAATATAGCTGGGACTTTCCTGTGCTTTTAATCTGCTAGATTCAAACTCAACGAGGTATGTGAAGAAGCCTGGGCTAGCCTCCTGGGTGATGACAAAAACATGACCCATTCACCCGTGTTGCCTCTGTCGGCAGCATCCAGCTACTCCGAGATCATCCAACTAGTAACGACCCCCCGACTGACCGCAGATGCGCATAGACAGCCCACAGAGACCAGCCAAGGCCAAGAGCAGAACTGGGCGCCTCAGTCCGGCCCAAACTACCAACTCACGGAACTGTGAGCTCAATAGGTGTTTGTTTTAGGCCATTTTAAATTAACCAGCCCCCAATATAGCTATACATTTACATTTTCATCTATATCCACACATCAGATATGAAGTTGAATTTTACATTCATCGTGTCTTTCATTTATTCCCCAAAATAACCCCTAAAATGATCATCTCTGTAGTCGAGGGACATGAGGCTCAGCGAGGTTAAGTGACTGCTTAAGACACACAGCTAGTGGAGTGCTGAGAGCTGGACACAGGTCTTCTGAGGACAAGTCCAGCATTTGGCTTTTTCATGCTTCAATCTCTACTTATCCGTTACCTTCTATTTTACTATAGTTTTTATTAGTATATTCTACTCCTACTAGACAATAAGACTTTCAATCTGGCTTGTATCTTAATCTTTTCATCATTCTTTACAATGCCTAGCCCTGCAGACCTCAGCATACTCTAGTTAAATTGAATTAACCTCTCGAGAGCTTCAGATAGCCTCCTCTCTCCTCAGCCCATCGCAGGCAGTGCCTTGGCCATGGTCATTGCTGTTTGTTGGAGATATTGATCATGTCTGTAATGTATTCTGACCTTGGAGCTGCTGGGCGCAGAGACCAGAGTGCAGCCATTATTCAAACCAAGAAAGTCATCACTGGATCTCTCTCTTTCTCCCTTCACAAAACTGCAATGTGGCTAATTAGCTACGTCCTTCATTCACAGACCAGAGCTGTGCAGAACGGACAGGTGGCTGCCACAGTGGGAAGTGAGAGCAGGCAGCCATGGGGCCACCCCAAGATCCCAGGGGTGGGGCTCTCAGCACCCTGCCACCACAGCAGGGCCTTCCTCCAGGCATACAGAAAAGCCTGGCTGGCCCCGCTTCTGCTTGAATGACAAATAACTTGAGTACAAATCTACATCCTGCCACTGATGAGCTGGGTGACCTTATCCACTCCCTTAACGTCTCTGGGCCTCAAAATCCTCATCTGTAAAATGGTTGTGAGAACGTTGACAAGCCCATGTGTCCCCTGCCCTAAAACCACCAACCCCCCTTTTGCCTGAACTCCTGTGAGTTTTTCCTATAACAAAAAACTCCTCCCCATTTCATCTATTGGGTAAATTCATATTTCCATTTGCAATAGCCAGGTTTCTTTTTTCTTCTTATTATTATTTTTTTAAACCCCACCCAAGGACATTCTTTTCATTGCTTTTAGAGAGAGAGAAACATTGAGCGATAGAGAAGCATCAATTGGTTTCCTCCCATATGCACCAGGGATCCAACCTGAAACCTATTCATGTGCCCTGACCGGGAATCGAACCCACAGCCCTTCAGTTACAAGATGATGCTCCAACCAACTAAATCACACTGGCCAGGGTTAACCAGTTTTCTTAAAATAAAATGAGTAACTTTTTTCTTCTGTTTGGATCCCCAGAATCAAGGGTTGGGGTGTGCCGGGCTCACAGACCCACAGCCGTGAGTGCAAAGACCAAGCAGACGCTCACGGCTCCTGAGCCCCCTCCAGCGGCCTCTGCAGCCGGGAAGGTTCTGCCTGCCACCAGAATGCTAACTGGTCTCCGTCCACATGTGAGGGAGGACCCTCTCACATCTCACTAAGTATCTGCTGCTGTCACCGACTGAAATTCTGCCACTGGAAATCATGCTTTGGGCATCAGGGCTACTTTTCCTTGAGAGTCTGAATGCAAACCCCGGAGCTCTGGGAATGGAGCTGTGGCTCCAGGAGCTTTGAGATGGCACCTGGAAGGAGTGGGGCTGGGGAGTTTTGTTTTGGGGGAGGAAGAGGAAAGGAAGGAAGGTCTCCTGAGAGGGATGAGCATGGGGCCACTGGCCTATTTTATAGTTCTGCCCAAAGTAAGCCTAGCAGGTAGCATGGGCCCCACGGAGGCCACGAGCCAATGGGAGAGCAAGAGTGATGGTGCGTGTTCACAGTAAGTTTGGAAGGAACAGAACTTTTCATGCCCAAGACTTCTTCATCTCTCTATTGTGTTAGGAGTCAGTAGTCAGAGAGTCAGACTTTTCTAGATAGTTCTGATTTCATATTTTCCATTAGACCACAAACCCTGGCTTTTTTGTTTGGAAAATACCAAAAGACAGGGAGCCTTGGCTAGGTGGCTCCATTGGTTGGAGTGTTATCCTGATACACCAAAAATTGTGGGTTCGATCCCTGGTCAGGGCACATACCTAGGTTGCAGGTTCCATCTCCAGGACACAACCAATTGATGTTTCTTTCTCTTCCCTCTCTCTCTCTCTCTCTCTCCACCCTTCTCTGTCTCTAAAATCAGTAAACATATCCTCGTGTGAGGATGTTTTTAAAAGAGATAGAGAAAAGGAAAGCTATACATTTTCTGCATTTGGGGACCTTGTCAGCCTTGCTCCTCTCTGCTCCGCCACACCTACGTGTGCCAGAACATGACAGGCACCAGTCAGGTGTTTTGCTTTTCCTGCACTGAACCATTAAAATGAACTTCTCTAGAAAGAGCAAGATCACTTTACCAAGCAGAGGCCATTCTCAGGAAGCATCGCACCTTCGGTGGGCTGTATTCTCCTCCAGAGATACAAGCTGTGTCCCAAAGAGGATTATGGGATGGAAAGCCCTCAGGCCTCAGTCCCAGAGGAGCAGATGTTTCCTTTGCAGTCAGTTGCCCAGCCTGTCGGCACCCCAGCCCATCGGCACCCCAGCCCCCGGGCACCCCAGTCCCACACCGTGGGCTGCAGCTGGCAGGACAGAAGCTGCCTGAACGGTGTGGGGCTGGCTGGCTGGCCGCCTGGGGCTGCCCTCTAAATCATCTCAGCCAATCAAGCACTTAATGTTCTCTGTTCCCCAAGAATGTTGCATGTCGGTGCTGCCCATGTATCTTTCAAGTTTTATCTTCAACATCTTATAAATCATCCATTAAATACCTCCCAACTAATGCACCCGGCTGTTGTCCTCAGCCTGGCTGGAAAGTGCACAAATCAGTTTTACTGCATATTAGTCCTGCCCAGTGGGCTCTGAAAAAGTAAGGGAGAAGCCAGAGAAGGGAAAGGCAGCTCCTGACAGCCCCTGCACAGCTGCTTCTGCAGCCTGGAGGCCAGTGATGGAGGTGACACAGCAAGGTGCTGGCGCCAACACCCGATCTCCAGGCTTCCTTCTTAAAGCCGATGCCAGGGGCACTGGCTGGCCCTGCAGTGTGGTGGCCTGTGGAGTGGCACACAGCCACCCACACGTACTCGGACACTGCATTGACCAAGCTGAGAAGAAAGCTCTCAGCTGAAAAAAGGGGGCACTGACATGCAGATGGCTATGGGTTCAAACTTTCATTGCGCTTCTGGTGAGTTGCCTTCCTATATCTCAGTTTCTGCATCACTAAAGTAGAAATAATCTATAGTCATAAGGAATTTATGATATTTTTAATAATCCTCACCCACAGATATGTTTATTGATTTGAGAGAGAAGGAGGGAGAGAAACACTGACATGAGAGAGAAGCATTGATCGGTTGCATCCTGTATGCATCCTGACCAGGGATTGAACCTGCAACCTAGGCATGTACCCTGACCGGGGATTGAACCCATGACCTTTGGTGTAGGGGATGATGCTCCAATTGAGCCACCTAACCAGGGCAGAATTTAAAATTTTTAATAGAATCATGTGTATAAAAGTACAGTTTCCATAACAAAGTAGGTACTCAATGAATGAAATGAAACTCTAGTCTTTTTTAAAATTTTTAAATTTTTTAATTTAATTTAATTTTACCCTCACCCAAGGAGATGTTTATTGATTTTAAGGAAGAGGGGAAGAAAGGAAGAGAGAGAGGGAGAGAAACACTGATGTGAGAAAGAAACACTGGTTAGTTTACATGGACTGACTGGGGACCCAACCCAAACCCAGCCATGTGCCCTGACCGGGAATGAAACCCGCAACCCTTCAGTTTACAGACCACGCTCCAACCAACTGAGCCACACTGGCAGGACTCCAGTCTCGATATAGGCTATAAACAAGCTAGAATGTCATCCCAACCATGTGGACGTGCTGGGTTTGGTCTTTAGTCACACCAGACCCTGGACGGCTTCACCCCTCACCTCTAATGAGGTCACGTGACTTTAAGCAAGCCATAAACATGTTAGCTGATCTGCGTGGATCATCATAAAACTTCGGCCTCAGTTCAGGGTCAGGACCAGATAATCCCTTCCAATGAGTGCAGGATGTGCCCAGATATTAGAAGAAAAGAGGATAACCCTTAGGTAGAATAGCAAAGGTACTGAACTCCAGCCCAAAGGCCTGGGTTGGAGCCCAGCTCCTGGGGAAGCCTCACCACCTTTCTGAGCCCACATTTCAACAACTACTAGAGGAGAACATTCAACTATATCACTGGCTTAAAGAAGATATTTAACCCCAGAATTCTTGCCACCCAAGACAATTTTGTGGAAGCCCAATATATAAAACAGTAAAAGTGAAGTTGCTCTTGTAAATACCACTTGGGGGGCTGAGGCCCCACAAGCTTTCCCTGCCTCCTCCCAATGCCCCTCTGATGAATTTCTGACCCCCTTGGAGGTCAATTTGTAAGCAACTGGTCCAGGAAGGACCTAACTTCCCATCACTATGGGGCTTGTTCAGTGCACCTCACTGTGTCTGTGCCATAAAAGACTGCTTCACGGTTAACAAGGCAGGCAGACATGAGTGGGGCAACATAGAAAAGTATGTTACCAGGTGAGAAAAGCAAGGTGTAGAGCCACACCTGCGGAGTAGGACCCCACTTAAGACCATGGACACACTCACACTTCCTGAAAGAGCCCCAAAGAGAACACACTAAAATTCCAACCGCACCCCCTCTGTGGATGTGGGGAGTGCTAGGGAGGTCGGGTTTTCCCTTTGGCTCTAGTATCTGAGGTTCTCTATTTACCACACACACACAAGTGGTCATTGTTATATGATCAAACAACAACGAGAATAGACCATCAAAGGCCCTTCTAGTCTTATGAGTCATCTGGCTGAAGCAAACCCTCAAGTTCATTTTCCTTTTCAATGTCACTTCTGCAATCAGACACTGTTCTGGAAAGCCACTGCCAGCACAGAAAGCACCCAGCTGTTGCAAAATGGAATGGTGGGGAGTCCTTGTCCTGGGCTAAGGGTGCCCATCACTGGGCTGGGTGGTTTAGGACGTGCCAAGTGGCCCATAGTCCACACCTAAGTGTCCTCCATGGTGTGAAACCACCATCACCATCTGCAGGCCCCTGAGGAAACGCCTCACCACCAGAGGCTGAGGACAGGCTTGATCCCATGGGCCAGCACACATCACCATGTCACATTACTGAAAGAGCGACAGAAAAACCCCTTCACGAAATCACCTGGGACCTAATCAGAGCACTCAGGGTCCTTTTCAAGCTTTTGTTCTATGTGGGATGGTCCATGGTTTTTGAAAGGAGAGGAGGTACATTTGAGAAGTGTGTGTGTGCATGCATGCGTGTGTATATATGTATACATATATGTACAAACATATACGTATACTGTACTAACGTCTCCCCAGAAGTGAAGCTATACAGATGAAATTATAAAGACGTGTGGAACTTTCCGAGAAGTCGTCGATTCAAAAGCAAGAGAGCATTCACAGTGGGAAGAAGTGAGGCGTGTCGGCACATACCCACCAGGGGCTGAGAGTGGCAAGGGTTCCTCGCATTAGTCTCAAGTACGATTTATTCAGCAGCTCTCATGCTACACGCCCTGTTCTGATTGCTGTCACATATGGTGTGAGCCTAAGTTCCTTGATCTCTAAACTCGACAAAAAGCCAGAACAGAAATACTTCAGGTTTGTACCCAGAGGAGGGAAACCTGTCAAAATAAGGCTCAGAGATGTTCAACCTGGGGTCAAAGATGTTGCACCCAGAGGGAACAAGCAAAGTCCCCTTGTGTCCCAATACGTCAGTCAAGGTTAAGTCTGGCAGCTATGGGAGAGCTGGCAAGTGGTGTTAAGAATGGGGTAGAAATGTACGTCCATCTCCAGGAAAAGCACTGTGAGTAGGTGGTGTGGTCTCACACGGGTGCTCCGTGGTGGTCAGGGACCAGGTTCTTTCCAGGGTTCGCTCACCATCCTGGCTGTGGCCTCACCATGGCAGCTCAGGAGTACCGTCCAAGCGCCATGTTCCAAGCCAGGACGGAGAGAGAAGGAAGGAGCCTTTCCAGAGTCCCACAGGGCACCTCAATTTTCACCTCTTTGGCCAGAAAACAGAACTTCCAGGAAACTGAGAACAATATTCTCTGTGCTTCTTAGCTGTTTCCTCCTAGAAATGTGTCCAGCTAAAAGCCGGGATCCTGTTATTTGGTGTGGAAACAGCAGACTCGAGCAAACCCGGCGACCAGGAGCGGAAAGGAAGAGCTCCAGCCTGGGACAGAGGAGGCGCTCAGAAACTGTGCATTGGTGTGAACTAAAATAATTGTTGTTAAGAGAATTAGAGGGGTAAGGTCAATGATCCCCCAAAGGGTGACATCTAGGGGTGAAATCAGAGGCCAGCATTCTGGGGCACTAAAAGGTACCCCACTCAGAGGTGAAACCAAAGGCAAACTATCCCCTGGAGGTCTGCTGCCTGGAATTCTGTGGTCACGAAGCAGTCTCGAGCCTTGCCATGAGATGCGGGCCTCCTCTCATATCAGAGGTGGTGTCTTTCATGATCTTTGCTGGGATTTCCGTCTTCTCGGAAAACGCCCATTACCAGATGCCTGCCTCTATTTTCTTGGCGATTCGTGTGGAGGATGAACAGAGTCTCATCTTCGATTCTGCGGGACCCTGAAAGCTCCCCAGTCACCAGCGGTCCCCCACCTCCCACCTTCTCAGTCCCTCTCTGGGCTTGAGGCACCGTGAAGCTGGGACCCTCATCTGGCTTTACTGACCGTTGTGTCCCCAGCATGTGGCACAGTGCCGGGCACCCAGTAAGTAACTTTGGACGAATGAATGAGTCTGTTCTTTCAGTTACCAGCACATAGATCCTCCAGAATTTGTCATGTAACTCCACTCAGGGGTGTCCAAGTGGCTCCCTAACTCCTCACACCCTCTGCTAGGTGCCCACTGACCAATGTCTTTCTCCCCACCCCTGTCTCACTCCTTGTCCTCGCAGCAGGCCGCTGTGCTCCCTGCCCCTCCTCGCACGGCGCCAAGCACAGCCTAGTCCTCTTTCCGGATTCCCTATCTCCTTTCCCACCAAGGCCTGCCTTCCCCTCCCGCTGAGGCTGCCATAAGACAATTTTGCACACTTTTCCCTCTCTAAATCCAGCCAATAATAACTTCCCCTCACTTTGGATTAAAATTGGAATGTTTCTCATTGCATTCCTGTGTACGGGTGACATTAAAGCCTCTTTACATGTAATACTCCATTAGATTGTTTCCTAGTTCTGTTCTACAAAACAGGCTCCGAGAAGGTGGGTGGCTAGCGGTAGGTTGCGTGTTCAGAATGCCGGAGCCGGCACCCTAGCCTTGGTGATTTGGTGCCAGGAGCCTGTCTTTCTGCAGGGCTCCTGGTTCCTCCTGTTGCTCACCTCCCAGGACTTCGCTCCACAGTGGGCCTGTCTCAGCCTGCGGCCCACTGCCAGAGAGCATCCCCGCCTCATTTCACATGCATATATGTGCACACACGTCGTTGCTTCCTTCTCCTTGACGGTGTCTTTCTGCCTTCTCATCATCACCCGCAGTGAATAATGCTGTTGAATGTACGAGAGCAGTCTCACACTGCCCGTCAGGCTATGAAACCGCAGTGACAGCCACGGAGGCGAGAGCTGGCCGTGATCTTACTTACAAACATAGTTGGTCACAATGGGACGCTGTCCTGAGCCACATGCAGCAGGAATGGAACCAGGACACTGAGTCCGGTCCTCGGCCTCCCTCCAGTGGGTGAATGGCCTTTGGAAAGTGGCCTCTTCCCCCGGGGCCTCAGTTTCTCATTCTGCAGGTCCCACCATTAAAGATCATTGCATTCAAGATCTCTCAGACCTCCTTGCAGTTAAAAGGTGCCCTCTGTTGTTGAATTCTGCTTCTGACGATACAGCCAGGTCCAACCCACTGTTCTACTCAGCATCTCCTCTACCCCCTCCCCGAAAATCCAAGAACTTGAGCGTGTCCTCACTTCCAGGCTCCACCAACCTGCTTCACACAGTGCTGCTCTGAGCAGCCCTTGTGAGATGCCAGGAGCCCCCCAGGCTCACACCCAGAGGGTCTGGCGCAGCCTCAGGGCCAAACCATCTGCGAGTGCTGCCACCTCCTGGACAGTCTCTCTGCAACCAGGCAGCTGCGGAGCATGCACAGACTGAGCTCCTTGAGCTCCCTGGGACCAGCAATGCATCAAGGCAAGTGCACTTGTTTGTTATTTACACTGTCGTCCCCAGGACCTCATCTGTTACCCTGAACCCTCTTTCTGATGTAATTGAGATTTTTTAAAGTTAGATGCATGAGAGCCCCATGTCTAATCACTCACGCTGCGTTCCTAAGCTATAGGCTCCCAGCCAAGGTTCCATGAAGGTAATAAATACCAGACACGAAAACTAGCCCGTCAGCCTCTTGGACTAGTGTTCTGGGAGCAGGCGCAGCCTGCAGCTTGGACCTGGCAGGGTATTCTGCTGCCTCAGCTAGTTAATCCTGTGGGTCAGCCCCTGGAAATTCACAGACAGAGGAGCAATAGGCAGTAGCTCCATCCAATCCACAGCTGTCTCCAGCTCTGCCCTGATTAAATCTGTAATCACCTGCTCATCTGGGAGGCCCTGACCCACACACTTAAAAAGTATGGGTAGTTTGAGGACAGTCATAGAAATATGAACACAGTGTTAGAGCTAGAAGGAATGGTAGAGGCCACCTGACTTCACGGAATGCAGATGAAAATCCCCCAAGAGTAACTCCCCAGGTCCAACAAGCCAGTGAGTGGTTGAGCCTGAGCCAGCGCTGGTGTTGCCTGACATACGGCCCAGGGCCCTTCTCTATCTCTCGGTCACAACGTACTCACAGCACAGGCAGGGCAAGCAGGGAGGCAGGCGAGCATGACCACTGGGTGCCAGACCTGGACTCTAATCCGACCACATCGCTTGGTGCTGCCGAGCATAGGGTCCACACGTGTAAAATGGGTATGCTGTGATCTTGCCCAGAAGGCTGCTGGGGTACTAAATAAAATAACAAATACAAGGCACTTATTAGCAAACCCCCTTACAGAGTAAAGGTTGAATATATATATTAGCTTTGATTCCCTCTTTATATACTGATAATCCTGCCCATCTATTTAGCAAGAAACAACAAGCCAGTGCCTCAAAAACAGTCATCACTTAGAAAGAAAAGGAGGGCTCACATTATTCTGTGCGCACATAGGACAGACGCCACCGGGATCCTCGTGTAGCAGTTTCCCAAAGAGATCTCAGCCCCTCCCGGGTAACATTCAGCCCACCCTCAATGCAGTACTAGCTCAATGCCCACGAACTCATCAAATTCAGGAAAAGGCACTCACTCACTGAAGAACTGCGTAGCACCTACGACATGCCGGCACTATTCTAAATGTCTTACAGTTAACTCAGTTAGCCAACCTAACTCAACTCAACGAGAAAACTAAAGCTGTAAGAAGAGCGTGTCCACGAATCCCCACCGCACATCCAAACGTTTGCCTGCATTGACGCACCCCACCTTCTTTCCTGTCACCGAGGCGAGCCGCCTGTGCTCCCAGCTGAAGCCATTCCTCCCCTTCCGCGCCAAATCTGTCCCCCTCCAGTACTCAACACCACTGCTCCACAACTGTCCCCTTCTCTCCTCCACCGCCCTTGGTCAGACTAGATCATTCAAAACAGCATAAAAACATGCTGGTTTTTTCTCCCATTGAAAGTCAAGGGACATGGATAAAGGACCCATGGACGAAGACAACAGAGAGGGAGAGGATTGAACGTGGGAGGTGGGGGTGGGGAGGGCAGGGAGAGTAATGGGGGGAAATGGGGACGACTGTAACTGAACAACAATAAAAAAAATTTTTTAAAGACTTAACAAAAGAAAAACAAACAAGCACCAGAAAACAAGCACCAGTCTCTTGACTCCACTTACTTCCAACTTCCCCTCCATTTCTCTCTTTTGAGCAGAATTCCCTGAAGTAGTTCCGTCTACTCTCAGCCTCCGTCTCTCTTCTCCACACACTCCAGTGAGCCCTTCTCTCCCCACACTCCGCCCAGAGCACTGAGGCCTCTGACACCAAGGGTCCATCTCCGTCTTCATCGTACTGGTTGTATAAGCGCGTCTGGCACAGGGGACCCCCCTAACTGGAGCACTTTCTTCCCCCTCTTCTGGTTTTCTTCCCCCTCTCTGGCTGCTCCTTTTCAGGCTTGTTTGTGGGTTCTTCATCATCACCTCAACCTCTAAATGTTGTTGCTCTGAATCAATTTCACGGCCCATCATCGATAAGGTAGTAGTTCTAAATGCATGTTTATCGATGACCTCTCTCTGATCTCCAGATTCCTTTTTCTAACTGCCTTCAATATTTACCTTTAATATGTTCGAAAACTAAACTAGAATTTGTTCTTTCCTACCCCACATGCGATCCATCCGCAGGCTCTGCTGGCTCTGACTTCACCCGAGCGCTTCTTCTCTAACAGAGCAGAAGTCAAAATACCTACCGTGATGTTTACAGCCCCACAAATAAACCTATTTCAACTAATCAGTGAACTGAGCAAGGACCATGTGTAAGACTGATACTCAAAAATGAACTGTTTTCTATATACCAGCAAGAACAACTGAAAAATAATTTTTTAAAACACTATTTGTAGTAGCTTCCAAAGCGGTGGTATATATAGGTATAAGTTCAGCAAAATATATCCACTGAAAACCGCAGACCATTGCTGAGAGAAATTAAAGGTGACTTTAAAATAGATGTAGAGGTGTACTATGTTCATAGTTGGGAGACTCGGTGTGGTTAAGACGGTAATTCTCCCCTACACTGAGCTATGTATTCACTGAAACCTCAGTCAAAGGCTGAAAGGTCTTTTTGGTACAAATTAACAGGTTCCTAGAATAGTAAACAATTTGTGTTCTAGAAAAGAACCTAGAATAGTAAGACAATTTTTAAAAGAGAATAAAGTTGGAAGGCTTCAACTACTGTATCACAAGACTTACTATAAAGCAATAGCAATCAAGACAATGTGGTATTGGTGAAAAATTGACTTCGAGGTGAACGAAACAGAATAAAGGGCCCAGAAATAATTACACACTCTGGTAAATTGATTTTCAGCAAAGGTGCCAAGGTCATTCAGTGAGATAATTAGTCTTTTTGACAGATTGTGCTGGAATAGCTACGTATCTACAATGAAAAAAATAAACTTTAACCCTCAAACTATACCACATGCCACGATTAACTCAAAATGGATCATAAATCTAAAGGTAAAAATACAAAAGTAAAAGAAAAAGGTGAGAAGATAATCCTTAAAATTTGAAAAGTTTCAAGATTTTCTTAGGATGCAAATATTTCTTGGGACACAAAAAGCATTAACTATAAAAAAGGATACATTCTATTCTATCAAAATTGAAAGCACGTACTCTTTGAAAAATAACATTAGAAAAAAGAAATTGAAAGCCACTAACTAGGGAGAAAATATCCATGCAATACATGTATGTGATGGAGGACTTATATCCAGAAAATAGAAAACTTTCAACTCAGTAAAAAGACCAAAAGCATTTTTTAAGCAGGTAAAATTTTGAACAGATACTTCACAAACGAAGATATATAAACGGTCCAAAGCACATAAAAGATGTTCAACATTATTAGTCATTAGATTAATGCAAATGAGATACTACTACACATCCATTAGTGTGGCTTAAATTTCAAACACTGCCCGTGGCAGGGGCCGATGAAGATGGGGAGAAGCGGCACCTTCGCGCACACCGCTGACGGAGGCGCGACTGGCAGAACCAGTGAGGAAAACACTTGGACGGTTTCTCTGAAGTCAGACACGCATTTACTCTATGAACCCAGCAATCCCACTTGTAGATATTTATGCAAGATAAGGGAAAACATATGCCCACAGAAAAAGAATTGCTCATAAATGTCTATAACAGATCTGCTACTAACAGCCCCAAATTATCAGCCACTCCAATGTCCATCAACAGGTGAAAGATTAAGCAAGCATTGCTCCAGATCCACATAATGGGACCTTTGTAATGACAGTGAAAAAGAATAAACTGCTGAAAGTGGCAACAACATGAGAAGCAGCCACCTCAAAAACATTATGCCTAATGAAAAAACCCAGGCACAAGAGAGTCCAGACGGTCTGAGTCCATTCACATGAAATCCTAGAAAAAATCAGACCAACCCAGGATGACAGCGAGCGTAGCGGTGGCTGCCGGGGCCTGAAACGGGGATTCACTGTCAATAAGGACAGGTCAGCGTTTGGAAGGTGAGGAAAAGGTTCTGTATCTTTATTGTGCTGGGGGTGACACAGAAGTACATGTGTATACATTTGTCAAAACACAGAATGGATGCATTGTATTTAAGTTACACCTCGAGAAACTTAATGGTAGAAAAAAATCTAAAATCCAGACTATGTGAAAGGCCCAGCACAGCCTGGCCCGACCGCTCCCTCTGATCTCTTCTCCCGCTTCCCCCTGTTCCTTCTGCCTGGGATGCTGCTCACGTAGCTGTTCCCGCGATCAGATTCCACATAGTCTCCAGCTCTTCATTCAAAATGTCACTTTTTAGAGAGGCATCGTGCAACCACACTAATTTCAAACCCTGCCCCCATGCTTCCTGTCCCCGCTGCCTGCTTAGTCTTCCTCTTTAGCTCTCATCCCTGTGTGGAATGCCGACATATCTCAGTTATTGTTTATCTCATCCACGAGAATATAAGAATTTCAAATTAAGAATATGTGGTCCACAAGGACAGATATTTCTGTCTGTCTTGTTCACTGCCATATCCTTAGTGGCTGAAAGAGTGCCTAGGTCTGGTGAAGACGGCCAGCTGTCCCCCAGAGATTTCCATTAAATGGATTTGATACTCTAAGTGCCCAGCCAGGGACTGCATTTCCTGGCCCACTTCCTCCAGGGGGGACTACAGGACAGTCTTGGTAATGGGGTGTTACCAGAAGTGATGTGTGTTGCTTCTGGGTGCAGGTGGTTAAGAAGTGGGTGGGGCATGCCTTCATCTCCCCTTCTTTCCTCAGTCGCCAGCTAGAAATGAAGGAGTCTGAGCACCTAGTGGGTGGTGCAGCCACAGATGGGAAGAACCTGGCGTCCTGAATCACCCTATGGAAGGCCACCTGCTGAACAACTTTTTGGACTTTTACCTGGAGCAAAAAATTACTTCAATTGTTTGAAACCATAACATTCCTCTACTATAGCAGCTCTCACTAATAACAGACACAGAGTCTGTGCTCAGCAAATATTTTTTGAATGAATGAATAAGTGGCATGAAAAGACAATACGTAAGTTTGCACAAGTACATAATTCAGTGTCACAGCACTCGAGAGCACATGCTGTAACGCACGCCCAGCCACTGGTGACGGCCCGTGGGTGAATGCTAACGACTTCACGATCGAGCCTCTGATTGGTGAAAATAAGTCATGTGTTGGCTAAGTTAAAGCTTTGTGTATCGATTACAATTGTTAGTACGCTGAGTGTAGCCTGATGGTGAGATACAGTGAAAATAAAATTTATTATTTTATTAGTGAAACTTTGAAAATAAAATGTACAATGATAACACGTTCCTGTTTTCACTGTTTATGGACCACATTGGCATAAAACTAAGCAGAAGACCCTGTTTAAAGTGAAAAATCTATACCAGATGGAAATACAAACTGGATTGCCAATGTGTGCACGTGCTAACCACGAGTGCCGAGGACGGGGGTCACGTGGGCCCAATTCCCCCTCATTCGAATACATACCTTATCATACGCGAGATCTGCCCAGTTTGGAAGAACCCCCTACCTCCACCCCAGCATACCCTCCCATAGAACCTACTTTAATTCCTTTATGGTCGTCTCAGGACTCAAAAATATAAAGGTTAGTCAAAGTGATTTTACTGTCCCTTCATTCCCATCTGAAAAGAAAAACAACACTCAGATAACATTTGTACTGCTTCTAGTCCTTGCTGCAATTGAGGTCACTTTCAATCAAGTTTTCTGAAGTTGAAGTATCTCACAGAAACTCGCCCACACTCCGAAACCAAGTTCCCGGGCAGGAAGGGCAGCCGTGTCCAAGGGGGCAGCCCTCTGGAACCCCTGGAACCCCATTCTCACCTTCTCCCAGCAAAAGCTACATGCCAGCCGCAATGGCCAACTGCCTCTCTCACCCTGTTCAAGGCACAAGGTTGCCTTTAGTTCCAATAGAAAGGGTAAACAGGAATGACCTGGATGGGGGCGGATTTCTCTCGGAAATTTTGCAAACTCTTGTGCTCTTTGTCTTTGCCACAGTATCTGACATTTGGGAAAGGGCTCCATGAATCTTAATGGGATCAACTTAAGAAAAAGAAATGAGTAAGAGTTTGTTGATACCCTATCGTTCCCATAAGAAAGAAAATAATTTGTATTAATTATATGGTAGGTGTTAAGAAGTCTTCAGGATCATAAATAGAGATTTTTTTAAGCCTATCCCTTAACAAAATGAAGTTGCATTAGCAAATTTTGAGGTCAGGAGTATTTCATGTTTCCTATGCTTTCCTGTGAAGCCCAGCACAGTCTGGGCTACAGCAGATACTTAGTAAATATATCGGAGTGTGTGCCCTCACACCTGTGACTACTCATACTGTTAGATTTCCAACAGCAGCCCCTGACGCCCATGACCTGGGAGAGTTCGCCCATTTATTGGTGACACACTGGTGTACATTTTCTTCTAATTGTTAATTAAGAGAGTCTGTTAGTTAAGATCTCTGGCATTGATCAGAAATGTTAGGGCATAAAAATATTTGTCAAGTCTGCTTCCTGGGGTGAAGTACGGGACATGGATGCCTCAGTCCTTGCCCGGAACACAAGCAGCACCATTGGCTCAAGGCCCATGATAAAGGCACAAACGCTTCCTTAATTGACACTGACCATGGAAAGAAAACTCACCTCTGAAATCAAAACTCACAACTCAGGAATGTCTAACAGTCTTGTTGGTGACTATGTCGTTCAAATGTCACCCAGGTCTCATCAACTTGCACATAGAAATCAAGACACAGACCCAATCACTTGGAGTTTCTGCTCTCCTCTTCCTACCTACGAGAGCCTCAAAGAACCCCCAGCACAACCATCTCCCAGAATGTCCAGGGCCTCAGCAGGAGATTTACCGCTGCTCAGAGACCTATGGGCGAGGCACGGTCACCAAATAGCATCCGCCTCAGTTGGTCTGCCTCCTCTTTGAGAGAAACCGGGCTCAAGAACACCGCCAAAGAGCCTCCTCACTGCCAATGCTGAGATTTCTCTCTCTCCCCTGCCCCAGACTCCACATGTCACATCATCCCCATTTGCTCCCAGACAGCCTTCAAAATCTCTCCTAAACGTATCTTTTTTTATTCATCTTGCCCTAACTCTTCTCTTCCTAGCAGCCTTTGGCTATTTCTAAAAAGTGGGGTAGGAAACAGGCATGATGGGATCTTTTCCTTTTTCTCTCTCCTCTCACAAAATATTTTAAAACCCTCTCACTTTCTTCAGATAAAACAACAGTTCTGCGATTGACGTGGGCCTGGGAGGGGAAAGTGAGCCATTTCACTCCCAGTGGCAGCCTCTCCAGGCCACATGGTTACAGGTGCAAATGGAACAGTCACCCATGAAACATGCGTCTGCAAGTGGTGACTCCAAGTGCAACCAGGGAAGTCCTAACCTCAGGATGCTAGCCTCCCTGGCAGGATGCTAACCACCTGAGACGGCCAAGGGGAAAACCGAGGAGTGTCTACACATTTAATAGCAAAGTCTTATTTCATGGTCATCGTTGAGACGATAAAGGAACGTCTCATCCTCTTGGCCTGGTTGGCTTTCTGGTTGTACCTCTGGAGATGGGCCAGGCCTCTTTCTTCAGTTCATCTCATAAAGCCTCCATTCTGGTTCCTCGAGTATCTGCAACACTGTCTTTCCCTTTAGCTTGTGGTGCTGTCCAGTCGCTGCCCACTCCCTCCTCACCTTGTCTTGCCCCCATCCCTCCCTCTTGCCCTGGCTCTCAGGAGCCTGTTGGTTTTCCAAATCCTGGGGAAGCTGCCCCCTCCAGCCTTCCCACCTTCTTCTGCCATCTCCACGGCCATTTTCCACTGAAATGTTTCATTTCTCTCTGTCTCACTGGTTTCACAAGTGTAGTTGGGCCTTTTCTTCTCATTTACTAGACACACTCAATAAGTCAACAATGCTTCCAATAAATACCAGGAGCTAAACACCCTTTACAGCCTGTAATGCTTTATAAGGCTGAACCATTCTCTTTATAAGGTAGAACAGAGTGCTCCCCTCACTTGCCTCACACCCGCCACCTCTCCATTTCACCACTGTAGTTTCTGCTCGACTTGGGCAACTAAAGGGTCCCCCTGCTGCTTCTCCACAAATTAAGAGGTGATTTCAAAGGAGGACTTTGACCAGAATTCTAGTACCTATGAAGTTTGGGGTGGTTAAATGCTGCTGTAATGGAGAAGACAAGCTCTCGTGCATCTGCGCGTGCACACACATGCACACACTCACATGCACACACTGGTATGCACACCCGTGTGCACCATGGAAAGTCCCATGGCAGCCGGCAGGTAAGGCCTCCCAAGCTGGGCTGAGCTCCCAGCTGAGAGAGGACCGTCTCTCATCCCCGACACTTGGAGTCCATCAATATCTGCTCACACTCTGTGACGGAAAGGAGAGAATATAAAGAACCACTTCCCTCAGAGTTCTGACATCCTATCCTGATGCTCCCCAATTTGCCAAAGGAGAAAACATAACGTTCAGAGTATTTTTAAATTATGCCCCCCCCAAAAAAGAAAGAGAAAAGATGACACCCATGGTGTTTTTCATACGATACACATTCTAACCCTGAGCTTTTCTCTTTTTTCCCCCAGAAAACTGAAGTCTAGCTCACAACTTTTTTAGTAGCAGCCACGCTCCTAATTTATGATGGTTACAAAAAATAGACCCAAAAGCTAGTGCAGAGGTGCCCACAGTCCCTCTCCAGGGCTCTTTCTAGGACAGCACACACCTGGCCCCCCTAAGCCAGGGACTAACTTGCCGCCCCTGCACCTTAGCCATTCAGGAACCAGAAGAAGCCGGCCATTCACACGTACAGGAGTGGTTCTGCTCAAGCAAATCTGATCTGTGAAAAACCACACGGAAGAAGAGAAAGATAACTTGGCAATGGCTATTTGCGTTACAAAAGTACTCTGCTTTATAAAATGATTCATCGTAGAATTCCCCTAAGCAACAGCACTCCTATTACATTAAAATATGATGCTATTTACCAAAATTCAAATTTTATACAACTTTTTGAGAACACGTTATTACATGAGAAAATACAGAGCTGCCTAAATAAGGCCCCTGTGGCATCCCTGGGGAAATCCAATTGTCGAACCAAAGCACAATTTTATATGTTGGCAAAAAATGCCCCAAAACCTATTCAGAGAGCATTAACTCAATCTGAATGGGTGGATTCTTATTAAAAAAATAGAAATCCCACTTGTAAATAACTCAGGTAAATGCCAGTATTTTTCCCTCCCTTTGGAGCCAGAAAGCACATACTCCCAGAAGCAGGTACACGGTGAGCTTGAGCCCCAGGAGTGGAGGCAGGAGTGGGACCAGCGCCCCAAGTGGGGTGTTCATTCCAAATGAATTATCCTCCCATCCTTCTCTTCCTCCCTGTGCGGGACACGCTTTGTCAAAACAAGGGACAGTGCCAGGGATCCATAGTGGGTAGGACAGCTGTGCCTCTCAAGGGCAACACAAGACAGACCGTGTCCAGAGCTCCCCTGTACGGCCTGCCTCTGTGTCCTGTCCTTGACAGAGCATGGACAGAGCTAAGGGCCCAGGACAGCCTGGGTATCCACGTGCCTCACTTGTCCGGAGGCCCCAAGGCCCGGGATGAAGCCTGGGACAGACACCTGCGGACACAACTCATCTTCTCATTCTACTGTCACCTGGTGTCAACAGCAGCCCCTCCTCTCCCTGCCGTCTTTGGAGTCCTGGCACCCACGACACAGGACTGCTCTGAGAGCTAACTGTCCCCCAGGGCCCCTGAAAGCTCCCTTGGTTCTGGACATGAGAGTGATGGCCCAGAGACAGCCCGGCTGCTGCCGGCTCACCGGGCTGCCTCCGTCAGCCAGTGAAATGCGTTGGATTTAATTGTGTTTTCCCCCAGCTTTCTTCTGCTGGTGCAGTGGCTTCTTCACAGTCTCAGTCCCAAAGAAATCTTTTCATTATGGCTCGCAGCTGTGATCCTAGGGTTAAAAGAAATTACTCATGAAAGGGCAGCCTGGGGTAGAAAGCAGCAGCCTCAGAAGAGGCGTAGGCTTCCAAGGGAGAGGGGACTTCAAGGATTTATTGACATGAGGCAGATCACAGCTCTGGCTCCAGGCCCAGCTGCTGACATTTGCAATAGATTTAGGCACCGCAGTGTGGCTTGGAATTATTTTTTAATTCAAACTAAGAGGTCGGAGTGAGGCGTTCTGATCTGCTCATGGTGGTTTTGCTGATGCCTAGGCAAAATTAAGAGAGAACAATGACTCCTGGCCAGTGTGGCTCAGTTGGGTGGAGCATCATCCCATGGAGTGACCCCCGGTCAGGGCACATGCATACCTAGATTTCGTGTTCTTCTATTCCCAGTCAGGGTGTGTATAGGAGGCAACCAATCAATGTTCCTCTCTCTCTCTCTAAAAGCAGTGAAAAAATGTCCTCGGGTGAGGATTAAAAACAAAGAGGGAACAATGAGAATTGTTTCTTCTCCCCTCTTTGCTAGTTCCCCACCCTCCTCCCCTCTTTCCTCTCCATCCTAATTTCTTCTTGAAACTTGGCTTCTGATTCCTCTTCTCCTGGCTTCTCCATTCTCGTCTCCTCCTGTTCCTCATAGGAACTTCTCTGGAGCAGCCCCAGAGGAAGGGCAGAGCAGAGCCACTCACAGCTGGAAGATGAAGGAGGTGGGGTCTCACTCCACCCTCAGGCCTGGCCTGCCTCTTGGCCCAGCACCCTGGCCAGCACCCAGATCCGGGCAGGGAGAGCCAAGCACATGAGACAGAGGACCCGAGCTGCCTTGCTGTGTGGTGCTTTTTTTTTTAGAGTTTGCCCTAATGGTGTGATAACCCCCAGAGTAAACACCAAGGACATGGATGTTCCCATTTCACAGAGGAGCCCACACACCTCCTTAGGAAACATTTACAGAGCCAGCAGGCCTGACCACCCAGGAGGAGAGCTGAGCACAGTGTTGGAGCTGGTCTGTCTGATTTGAAATCCTAAAGTCAGAGGTAGAGCAAAGGAGACTTTCAGCCCCCTTACTTTCCAGAAGGGCAAGCTGAGGTTCAGAAAGGAAGAGCGGCTTCTCCAAGTTCACATGACGCTTCTGAGGCAAGGCTAAGCCAGGGCCACGCCCACTCCTCCTACAGCAGGGAGAGGGACACACGTCTCTTGTCCATGTCCTGCCACTCACTCTTTGAGCAAAGTAAAGGGCTCCACTGTGGCCAACAATATAAAAAGAGCCAGTGTTGACTGAGTGACTGCTAACGCCAGGCATTGGGCCCATGCCGGGACATCAAATGTTCTACCACTCACTATGCTGCGGGCTGTATTTTGTTAATCATATTTTAAATAATTTTTCATTTTCCAGTTACAGTTGATGTACAGTATTAGTTTCAGATGTACAACCCAGTGATTAATCCTTTGTATAACTTATGAAGTAATCATCCCAATAGAAGTGGAACCCATCGGACTCCACACATAGTGATGACAACATTGCCGACCGCGTTCCCCGTGCCATACTTCACATCCCCGGGACTTCTGTTAACTCCAGTCTGTACCTCTCAGTCCCTCACCTTTTTCACCCGAGCCCCCAACCCCTCCCCTCTGGCACCCGTCAACGTGTTCTCTGTGTCTATGAGTCTATTTCTGCTCTGCTTGTTCATTTGTTTGGTTTTGCTTTGTCTTAGATTCCACATATAAGTGAAATCATGCGGCACTTGTCTTCCTGTGTCTGACCTATGTCACGCAGCACAGTAGCCACTAGGTCCACGCATGCTGTCACAGATGGCAAGATTTCATTTTTTCATGGCTGAGTCACATTCCATTGTATTATATGCAGCACTTCTTTGTGGTCCATTCATCTGTGGATGGACGCTTAGGTTGCTTCCCTGTCTTAGGTATTGTAAACAATGCTGCAATGAACATATGGGTGCATATGTCTTTTCAACTTAGTGCTTTGGGTTTCTTCAAATAAAAACCCAGAATCAGAATTGCTGGGTCCCTCTTGGTCTCTTTTTCAGTTTTGAACACTGAAGCTCAAAGCCTTCAAGTGACTTGTCCAAGATCAAAGTTAATGGAATTCAACCCCCGTCCCATCAGTCTCCTGACAGTTCTCTCCATGATCGCGGGACTGAGGACAACACTACTGCTCTCCATGAAAGGAATGCTCCAGAAGAATGCTGGTCTCTCAGATCGAACCACTCACCCCTGAGAAAATAAGCCAGGCTGTCATATTTAGAATCCAAGGCACTGTGCTCTGTGGAGAGACAGCTTACTCCAAGCAAGCTTAGTCCCCTATTCCTGGGATCCTGCTTTTGTTCTCAGGGGAGAAGGGCTAAGTGGGTCAGGGTGTGCACCTTGTAGCTGAGATGCTAATGAAAATTTCTTTTCAAGCTGCATTTTGATGGCTCTCAGTGGACTGATTTATAGGATGATGGATTTCTAGAGGATCCTGAGAATTTGGCAAGAGCTGCTTAGGCTTTTATCCAGATTTCTGATGCACTGACCTGAGATTTCATGCTATGCTCACTGCTATGGAGCACCTAAGCACGCTGTGCCCCTCCTCTGTCCAGGGAAAGAAAGCCTCGGACAGGGCTGTAAGTGACTCCCGTGGAGGGCTCCCCTGCTCTGGGCCCTTGGAGCAGCAGCCCCCCACCCCCAGCAGAGCTGAGAGCCACTGTCCTCTCAACAAGTCGGGCCACTGGATAAATATTTGAGAGCCCATAGAAGAATTGGTGACTATGTGGGGAAGGAGAAAAGAAAATCTTTCGAATGCCTTCTCCTCTCTTCCCACTTCAGTTTTCTCCAAAAGTGAACATGCATCAGGATCTCCTGGAAAACTTGTTTTCTGGGTCCTGTTCTCCTGGCGATGTAATACGGCAGATCTGGAGTGAGGCCAGAAAGCAGCACTTCCCTAAATGTTCCAGTGGATTCTGACCAGGGGTTTTAGGGGCCCCCATGTGGAGACCACCTGGAGTGCTTCAGGCAGCGTGGGGCTGTGTGTTGCTGGGTTAGCAAGGGGTGGGGAAGAGCAGGCAGTGGAGAGGGCACCACCCCAGTTGTCAGGAGGCCTGGGTGTCCACTTGGCCATGCCACTGGTAAGGTGGGGCCTCAGAGAAAGGGGGGACAGGAGCTCAGGGAGGTTGTTTGTCTTCCCTCGGAGGGTATTTGTCCCCACAGCTGTGAAATTCATGATGGGGCCAAGTGGCCCTGGGCACCAGTAGCCCACTCCAGACTACCACAGGAGTCATTTCTGGCGCTGGGGGTTATGGGCAAGCCAGGTTAGGGAGAGGGAGGAAGGGAAGCCAATTATAGAGTGATTTTATGTGATGTGTGCTTCCTATTTATTGTCTCATCTAATCTCACAATAATCCGCTGCTGTGGACTGAATGTTGGTGTCCCCCCTCAAACTCATGTCGAAGCCCCCACCCCCAGTGGGCGATATTTGAAGGTGGGCCCCCGGGAGGTGATTGGGTTATGAGGTGAAGCCCCCGTAAATGGCATCAGTGCTCTAATAAGAAAAGAGACAAGAAAGATCATCTCTCTCTACCAGGTGATGACACAGCAAGAGGGCAGCCACCTGTAAACCAGAAACAGGGTCCTCACCAGACACGGAATCTGCTTGGACCCTAATCATGGATGTCCCGGCCTCACAAACCACAGTAAATAAATTTCTGTTGTTTAAGCCAATCCGTCTCTGGTATCGTGAGATGATAGAAAATGTATATATTGGTCTCTGCCCCCAGTTCCTGGCACAGAGCTTTAAAACCCCTGTAATTTCCTGAGGAATAAGAGCACTATGCGCTCTTTTGTTCTAATATGTGGTTTTTGCCCCCAGTTCCTAACACACAGCTCCTGAATCTCCTGGAATTTCCTAGGTGATGACAGTGTTTTGTGTCCTAATGCAGTGACTTTGAGTGGACCTTTGGATGGGGCTTGGTCACCAGAAAGACCAAGGCATGACTTGAAGCTTGGAATTTTCACCCCTACCTATCCATTCTTCAGAGAGGGGAGAGGGGCTGGAATTGGTGTCCATATTCTGTCACGCCTCCCTCTGTAATGGAGCCTCCATAAAAATCCCAAAAACACATGCTCAGAGAGCACTCAGGGTGGTGAGCACTTCCATGGACCAAGAAGGTGACTCACCCCAACACCGCAGGGACAGAAGGTCCTACCTGCACCTGGGACCCTCCCAGACCTCACCTATCTCTTAATCTGGCTGTTCATCGGTGTCCCTTATCATATCCTTCAATAAACTAGTAAACATAAGCAAGCATTTCCCTGAGTTCTGGGAGCTGCTCTAGCAAATAGGAAGCCGGGAAGGGCATGGGAATCTCTGGTCTGGAGCCATGCTGGGCAGAAGCTGCAAGTAACCTGGGGACCTGCCGCTTGCGATTCGTATCTAAAGGGAAGGCAGTCTCGTGGGACTGAGCTCTTAACCTGTAGGATCGGACATTATCTCCAGGTAGATAGAGCCCACCTGAGTTAAACCGTAGGCCACCCAGCGTGGTGTGGAATTGCTTGGTGTGAGAAACCCCGCACACACATCTGGTGTCGGAAGTGTTGTGAGTGTGGTAGCAGTGTAAAAGTAGAGGAGAAGTCCCTTTACAGGCATTTCTGCCATAGTAGCCCACATTGCCTAAGACAGGTAGGTGTTTCTCTCGGTGTTTTACTTATGAGAGAACGAAAACTCAAGAAACTTGCTCGAGGTCACAGAGCTGGTGAGCACAAAGCTGAACTCCAACCCCAGGCCTGCTTTCCAGTTCAAGTATTCTTAGTATAGGTGTTCTTTCCTTGATGCCTTCAGAGATATTTCCTGGGCATCAACGAGAGGCCAGATGCTTCTCGAGGCACCAAACATACAGCACCGCATACAACCAAGCCCTTGCTTTAATAGAACTTCCTCACGTGGGAAGACAGAGCACAAAGAAGTAAACACAATAATGAAGATAGGTGCAGCTAGTAATAAAGACGACTTATTTAAAAAACAATTTTTTTCAATGTGAGTGATATTTAAGCTGAAATCGAAATGGCAAGACAAGCTGGCCACACCAAAATTGAAGGGAAGGGTGCAGCGGAGAAGGGAACAGACAGTACAAGAACCCCCTCAGGAAACTTATGTGTTCACAGGGACAGAAAGGGCCAGTGCAGCTGGACCAAAGCAAGTGAGAGAGAGAGAACTAGTGGACGAGGCAGGGGATCCAGGCAAGGACAAGCGCACGCAGGCTGCAGAGCTGGGATCTTAGTCCACCTGTGACCAGGAGCCGACAGAAAGCTGGGAGCGAGGGGACGACACAATCAAAATTATCTCTGAAAAGCTCACTCTGGCTTCTGTGTGGGCGCTGACAGAGGAACAAAAGTAAAATTTGGGAGACAAGGTGGGAGGCTAGAGAAGGAGCCCAGGCAAAATTAGCAAGGGTGATCTGAGAAGCGGTGACATCTCCGTCTGGCACTGTGCCGCCACGCCTCCTCCCACGGCTGTGCACGAGGTCAGCAGTTCACGCATGGCCTGAGGACCCCCGAGCAACCCCAAGACTCTTTCAAGGTGGCCTGAGAGGTCACCATTTTTCCAAATACAGATGGGCGTGAGGCTGGATTTTCTTCATATACTTCAAGCAAAACAACATACAGCAACAGATTGCTGCTGGAAGTAGCTACAAGAATCCGGCTGTCTTCCGTGAAGCCACACATTACAGCGATTTGCAAAAGTGCAAAATGATGCTCTTCTTCTCACCACATTTCTTGTTTGCTTTGGAAAATATTGTTGGTTTTCATGAAGAAAAGGGTGCCATTGTTTTAACATGCAAGTGATTTATTGCTGTTATTTTTAAATGAATTAATATTTTTCTGGCTCCTCAGTTTTAATTTCTGATATAATACATACCAACAGATATAATCAGCATAAAACAAAAGTCTTGCAGATACTCGATAATTTCTAAGAATGTAAAGAGGGCCTGAGCCATTATAGCCACTATCTTAATGGCCCAAGTGACTCTGCATGAGGAAGGGGGTGACCAGGGGAATCACACAGCACACCCCTGTGAGAGACGCCACTGAGCACCTTTGCACCCCTTGCCTGATTGACGGGCCACTCCACCCCAGTCGGGGCAGTGGAGTGCCTGCAGAGCTGCTGCAGCGTGTGGAGGGGAGTGCAGCAGCCAGCTTTGCTCAGCAGCAGTGGCAAGGTGCCGGGGTGGGTGGGCTGTGCTGGCCCCTCCCTGCAAGGCCAGCATATGCTCAGCCACATGGCTCAGTAAACCAGGAGAGGAATCACTGCCTTCTGTAAGGTGCCCAGTACCGTGTGCAAGGGCTGTCTGCCCGGCTGGATGATAATGAACCCTCAGGGCGTTTGTTACCACTTAAACATTTCCGAGGTGCATGCTGAGTATGAAATTGCTGTGCTGGGGAAGGCAAGGGGCTGAATGCTGTGAGCAGCTGGATGCATCAGGGAGTAGCCACTCCACTGCTACCCTAGTCTGGCAGGTTTACAAAAGGCAGGGCCTGCAAGGATGCCGAACAGTGTCTGCACGTGGCTTCTGATCTGGCCGGAGTTGGGGGCAGAAGTTGGGGTGTCTGCTAGGTGGAGGTCTGCATTGCCACGTCAGCCTTCAGAGAAGCTCAGTTCAGTGTTTTGGACCAAGAAACTAAACCCTAACACGTTAGAGCCAGATGACCCCGGAAGTCATCCTACTTAGCCTTTGCCAATGCTGTCCTCACATCATCAGTCCACCCAGAGGCTCCATGGGGGGAAATCTTCTGGGGTAAAGAAGTTTTGGAAAAGTAATCCATATTCATTCTCCGATGGGAGACTCGGTGCACATTAACACAGTGAAAAGTTAACTTAGTGAAACGTTGCTGCAGTGAAGAGAGCCGCTGGACTTCGTCCTGATGCCAATGCTCTCAGGAAGAAAATGCACTGCCCAAGGTCATACAACAAAATTCAGAATTCAAACCCAGGTCCCTGACTCCAGCCAAGCACTCTTTTCCCACACCGCAGTGAGAGGAGGTCCATGTGGCAGATTTTCCAAGGCCTTCTACTACTGAGATTAAAAACAGAGGTCAAGGTTAACCCATCAGCTTAGATCATCCAAATAGTCTCTCCACAGGCACTTTTCAGGTGTCTGGCGTCCATGAAGGAGATGGGAGTAAGAGGAAGAAAACGGGGAAGGAACTGATGAGAAAAAGGTCTGTCTCTGCCATTGCCCTCTAGTCCAAATGGCTACCGCACGCATATGGGTACCAGCAAATTCTGCCTCTAAGAACATGCACCAACACACACTCATCAGAAACAGGCTGGGAAGGGATGACTTGATTATGTTGTGAGTTAAAGATTTGCAAATATGCATTTAATTTAGAATTAATGGTATGCATGTTTTGTGAATTAATTGACAAAAAATAATTATTAAACACAAATTCACTGGTGTTTGACAAGTAGGTAGTAAATACCCATTTTGCACATGACAGTTAATTGCCAATAAATGTTTCTTTCAATCACCAGCTGGTTTTAATTTAACAAATAGATGGCTGTCTGTTGAAATCGGAATGGAGAATTGGGAAACCTTCGCAGTTAGCAGGGCTCAGCACTACTCGCTGTCTGCTCTGGAGACTGTGTGGGTAAAAGAAGTTCCAGAACATTCTCTGGGAGCCTACCCCCACCCCAACGCACAACCCAGCATGATTTCCAACAGTCCAATTCCAAGCAGTCGAGGGGCAGGTGCATGAAACAACTGGACCTTACGTGTGATGTCCTTGCTGCCAGCGTTCCCTGCCCCCACTGTCGCTCCGGCAAACCACTCAGACAGCAAGCCTCCCCTCAAAGCTCACTTCCTCCTGTAGCTGCCTCAGATGCCTTCAGACCAAGGTCGTTCCCACCGGCCAGGTGCTCCCGCGACACTGTGTGCCCCTTTCACATTTGTAACTGCATTAAAACCTGCAAATTCCTAAAAGGCAGGTTCCTGGCACAGAGCAAAAACAACTGTAAAAGCAATGGCAACAACCTAGCAAGGCTGCTGTTTGCCTTCCCAGTACCCATTTGTTCCTTTCTGTTTATAACAGCCTGAATTTTACTGATACCTGTAAGACTACATTTCCCAGCCTCCCCTCCAGCCAGGAGTGACCATGTGATTAAGTTCTGGCCAATGAAATAGAAGCATGGTATTGACACAAACAGGGCTCCTCAAAGGGAGCTGACTCAGCTGATAGGTGGTCTCTTTTGCCTTCTCTGTGCACCCCACCCCCACCTCCCACCACACACACCTGTGCGGTTCAGAATATGGACATGTTAGATCTCACACAGCCTCTTGGGCTGTGATGCGAACTTCAGGATAGAAGCCACATACTGAGGATGTCAGGGCCGAAACACTGGAAGAGCCTGCGTCCCCACTGACTTTTGGCACTACCACTTTATTCTAGGATTGCCTGTGTCCGTATTCTTTTTACAAGAGAAAATCAACCCAAGACTTTTACAGTTCCTGTTATTTAGTCAGATACAGCTGGACTCCCAGCAAAGACAAACGATAGCCAGAATCATTTATGAGTGCTTACATCGTGTGGATATCTCTATTTTAGAGGTGAAAAAAAATGAGGCCACAGACATTAAGTAGCAAGTCCAAGGTCAGGTTTAAAATTGCATTTATATCTGTCTGATCCCAGGACTGGAATTCTTTTTCACAAGCACAGCCTCTCAAAGGGACAACCCAGTGGCCGTTCAGAGAACCCATCAGCCTGGGAAGGGCACTGGGACAAGCTCAGCCTCTAACGGTCCCTGGACAAATCCTGTCACCTCTCTGTGACTTGGTTTCCTCAGAGCGTTGTTCATGTCAACTACGCTCTACTGAGCACCTTCTATTTGCCAGGATCTCTCACAAGCATGTAACAGGCATTAACTCCGTCATTGCCGCAGCAACCCTGTGGATTAATAACTCTGCTCACTTTATAGATGAGGAAATTGAGGCTCACCCAGAAGTTAAGTAACTTGCTCAGGATCACAACATCAGCAAATGTGGATAAGGGAGAGTGAAGGACCAGGGTCCATCTGCCTGTCCAACCACAGCTCCCCCTGGGGCCTCCCTTCAGGCTCTCCGCAGCACCCTGGTACACACAAGGACGTGGGCGTTCCAACTGCTAAGTGGTGGAGCCAGGATTCAAAACGAGCTCTACCTAACACCAAAGTCAAACACTTCCCTGAACTCCGTGAGCATCAGAGATGGAGCCTGCACCGCATTCAACCAGCTCTAAGTCCTGTGCTGGCTCAGCTGTGGAACCAAAGGAAAATGCGGTGGAGCCAGTGCCGGGCGTGTGAGAGAGCATGAGAGAGGGGAGCCCCTGGCGAGCTCCCTGAGTGCAGGGCCACCTTGGCTCACCTGTGGCTGTCTGGGAGCAAGCCTGGCACTCCATGAGCACTTAGAGATCCTGTGAGTGTCTGTGGCCCCTGTAACAATGACCCCCAAACCTGCGTTGGGTTAACAACAGAAACGTATTCCCGCTCAGTCCTAGAGGCCAGAAGTTTGAAATCAAGGTGTCGGCAGGATCAGGCTTCTTCTGACGGCTCTGGGGGAAATCCGCCCTGCCTATTCCTAGCTTCCAGCCAGCCTTGGTGTCCCTTGTCTTGTGGATGCACCGCTCTGATCTCTGCCTCCCTTGTCCCATGGTATTCTCCTTGTGGGCACCTTGGATGTCCTCTCCTCTCTTCAGAAGGACTCCCATGGATTCAGGTCCACCCTAATGCACTATCACCTCCTTTTAACTTGATTATGTATCAAAGACCGTATTTCCAAATAAAGTGACATTCCCAGGTACTGAGGTTAGCCCATCGACATATATTTTTGGAGAACACAATTCAACCCACTACAGACTGTTGACTGAATTGAATGGAACATGTTGACTCTCTGCAAAGAAATTACTTCCTGTGAGGAACCACAGGTGAGGCCAGCCACCTTAGCGCTGAGATGTGAAAGTCTCCCACACAAAAAGTGTGCGTGTGCCTGTGTGTTCCTTGTGGCCTACCATAACGTGGAATCCACCCTTAGAGATGAACTCCTTGCAGAGACCTCTAAGAGGATAGCCTGTATGTTCACTGTCACACTGAACTTGAATGCAGCAGGGTGCACTTGCAGAGTGGAGGGCAGTGAGAGGGCGCAAGTGGGCTGGGGAAGCACAGGACAGCTGCTGGCAGGCAGAGGGCCGCCCTGGTGATGTGCATCCATGTGGGTATTGTAGGGCCAGGGAGGCATCACAGGAGGGAGGAAGGAGTCCAAGAAGGAAAGGAGGAGAAGAATTATTTCCCTTGGTGAGTGGCTGGGCTCAGTGACTTTTAAGATTGCAAAATCCCTTGGAGCCCTGGCCAATGTGGCTCAGTTGGTTAGAACATCGTCCCATAAGTGAAAGGTTGAGGGTTTGATTCCCAGCCAGGGCACATGCCTAGGCTATAGGTTTGGTCCCCTGTCTGGGCACATATGGGAAGCAACCAATTGATACTTCTCTCTCACATCAATATTTCTCTCTCTCTCTCTCTTCCTCGCTATTTAAAAACCAATGAAGAAAATGTCCTCAGGTGAAGAATAAAATAAAATAAAATAAAATAAAATAAAATAAAATAAAATAAAATAAAATAAAATAAAATAAAATAAAATAAAATAAAATAAAATAAAATAAAAATAAAATAAAATAAAATAAAATAAAATAAAATAAAATAAAATAAAATTCCAAAATCCCTTTGAAACGCTGAGATTCTTTAACCCCTCGTCTTCCTGAGAAGAGGTGCTAAGGAGAGGTGGCCCACTCCTAAGTCAGATGTGGGCAGAGGTGAGGGTCTTGTGGTCAGGAGAGAGAGGTGGGAACATGTCCAGGAGAGGGTGAAGGAGGGCAATGTAGGGATTCCAGTCCCAGCCTAACCCCATGGCAACAGGGAGACCTTACAAAGTCAGCTGCTTCCCCGAACCTTCCTCCTGGCAGTGAACCTGCAGCCTTGGGCTTGGCCGTCAAGGCCTCTCCCAAATCTGGGCCCGTTTCCAGCTGTCTCACACCTCCCCACCTGGCCAGGGGCAGGCTCTGCAGCTGTAATGTAGTTACTCTCCCTTATGCACTCCGGAAAAGTGGCTACGAAGTCAGAGCTTCTCTGAGAGGGAGATGGAATGAAAAGCAAAATGAGAGACAATGAGCATATGAGTAGCCTCAGAAATTTACCTCGAGTGGTGCAGAGGGCAGCAGTGAGGGGCCTCCATCAGGATGATGGTCTCGGTAGGCAGAGAGGAAGTGGGCTCAATGAACCTGACAGAGAGCTCAGCTCCGCACGCTGCGCAGTCCACACCAGGAGCAATCGACTGTCCTCTCCCTGTCCACAGCCCATCCCATGCAGTAGGTATTTCTGGTCCGTGCCCTTATGCCTCTGGGTTATTGTATTAAATTTGAGTCATCACAACAAATTTACTGTGCTTAGCCCTTCTCAAGGAACTCAGACCACTTCCTGTCACTCAGACATCCTCCTCGCCTGCCTCCCCTGAGCCACGCTGACGGAAGTGGAGACGCCCATGCCTGTCCAGAGGCTCCTGGCGTGCCAGGACTCAGAGTGGGCACCCAGGGTGCCCCTGGGCTCACTCCTCACACTCCTCAGCTTGCAGGGCATCTAAGCCAGACAGCCTGTACCTTGCCCTTTGGGAGAGAAGGCACTAGAAGCCAAAATAATAAAAGATCCTCCACTTATTGAGTCCACTCCACGTGCCAATCACTGCATTAAGCTAAACCTCATGGAATCCCCTGCAGGGATTTAAAAAGTAAGCAGGATGGGACATCTGCAGGGGGGAGCCTTACTCTGTCTCTGTGCTTGGGAAACGTGAGCTGCCCTGTGTCGGGCGGGGGGAGGTGGGAAGAGCAGCGGTAGTCATCACCTGGGAGTAGACCACCACCACCACGCGAGGGTTGCACCTTGAGGCCATGCACAGGGCACAGTGAGAGAGCCCTCGCTGGGTCCAGGAAGGTGGCATTGCAGGCTCCAGGCAGACGATAACGTGCTGTGGTAGGTGCCAACAGTGGGGTCTGCAAGTACCCTCATTTTCCCCAGAGCCCAAAGGATTATGCAGTTTTCTGGATCATAAGATTCGGGGAGCGCTTTCCAGTCTTCAGGGTGAGCTGTCTAGTTTGCTTGGTCCCCTTGCCGGACTTCACTCACATACACACTTACTTCGCCAGCTCCAGAAGCACTTCTCCTCAAAAGAGCTGAACATTAAATGTACTGGCCCAACAATGCTATTTCCAAAGTACACGGTGATCGCCATAGACAAATGTACTTTCTAGAGGAGACTTGCCCACCTTTCCTCAAGCATTTACTCAGCTCTCATTGTCAGTCATCCTTCTACACAGGATACAAATACGTCACCATGAACTCCTGGACTGTCCCCATTTTACATATAAGGAAACCGAGGTACAAAAAGGTTAAATAATTTGCCCAAGGACACAGCTAGTAGATGGCAGAGCTGGGGTTTGAACCCTGGCAGTTTGCTTCTGGAGTCTGCATGCTTCGCTGCTATCCTCGTAAAACCCAAATGGCAGTTTCTGCCCCCTTTCTCATCCTGAGCTCTGCTTTGCACCAGTGAGCTTTGTCCACAGTTTTCCCCCTCGCGCCTGGTGTGTAAGACCGGCGGGGAGCTGCTGGGGCGGGGACAGGGCCAGCAGGCAGCAGAGTATGCTGTGAGACCAGACAGGTGAGGTGCTTTCACCCTGTGAAGTGCTGAAAAGGTCTCCCTCACTCTGTCCACTTCCACACTTGAGCATCACTTCTGTCCCTGAGGGACTTTATCTCAGAAAAGGATTCCTCATTCCTCCTCGTCTGTCTGTTGATAATCTAAAAAATCCCCATATGCCTTTTTCTTGGAACTGGAGCATGTCCACTTTTTCTTTTTCCTCATCTCTGCCAAGTCTCTCCACCAGGCATTCTCCAGGGGGTGTTGGGAGCTCTGCACAGGTGTCTCAATGCTTTCTTTCCACCCTTTCCCCAGGCAGATGTGGCTGCCTGTACTCTGATACTTTTTATAACTCTCACCAGAAGCCTGTTAAATATGCTCCATGTGCATCTCTGCTCTGCCATTTCCCCGCCACCCCCGGTAATCCAGTCTAAGAAGCGGTATCCAGAATGCTTCCTTTGTTGATTCTGCATCTCCCCTTCTGTGTTTGTAATCTCTCCCAGTCCCTGCCCCACAGTCAGTCAGCCCGACATCTCCCGGCTCTGCACACAGGAGCGCGACCCAGGATTCAGTCATCTCATTGCTCCTGCTCACTTCCTTTCCAGCCCAGTGAGCTGGGACCGTCGGGCTGACTGCCTGGGGTCTTTTCCAAGCCGAATGTTCTCTTCTTTTGGGCTCTATGATATTAAAGACAGGAAGTACATTGCTTTCCGGTCTTCTCAAAAACGGATCAACCTGGTTTCCGGGATCCCTTCCAGGGAGCTGGGCTGCTCTTTATCAGCAATTCACAGCTGGCATCCTGCAGAGCAGCATCCGCAGCGTGTTTCAGCATGTTCTGCAAGCCATGTGCCCCTTGCTGAAATCACTTTGGGGGATGGTGGTAAGAGAAGGCAGTACTTCTAATAGCAGGGCCCGAGAGCCCTTCATCCCTGAACAGGCATCCTAACACCCTGAGGAGGAGTCGAGGAATGGCCTGACACCTGCTTCTGTGCCCAGACCTTTGGAGGAACCTACTAACTTCTCCCACAAGGAGAGTCCCTAGGATGCCACCATTTCAGAATTCTGTGACGATCAGGCTCTCACACCAGTGGTCCTCTCCCTCCCTCTCCTTTCCCCAGTGGTCCTCTCCTTCCCTCTCCTCACCCCAGTAAGCACTCCAGCCAAAGGCACATGCCCATTGTGTGGGGTTAAGACCAGAAGCTTCCCCTGAAACAGGGAGATCCTACAATTCACCACCAGAAGGAAACAAATCCACCCAACAAAATGGGCACGGGGCTGCCACCTAGTAAGATGTCCTCTCGAAGATGTTTTCATGGATGTTACAACTACCTTTCCTCCACCATGTGAGAGGGGAGGCTGGCATTAAGGTACACACAAACTTTTCTGACTGCACAACACACCAGGCATACACACACACATGCACTCACATACATACAATACTCATTCAAAACACGCACACACATATGGGGCTTTCAGAGTGCAGTTAGCTCCTCAGAGAAAGGCAGGCGACTCCCCCAGAGGTGCCTGAAAACTAGAGCAATTTGACATCTGCAAGAAAAAAAAGGCTTTTAGTCATGGAAATATGCATGTGGATATTGAGTCATTCACTTAAAAACACCTGCTTTAAAAATATCTCTTGGGGAGAACTTCCATCTATATTAGAATTCATAAAACAAAAACACTCTGAATGTGTTATTAAAATGTTAACATCAGAAACAGGCTAAGAGAAGCCAGAGAGACTCCAGTTACTCAAAGAGGCTTCAAGGAGAGAAATCCCTGAGCAATTACAATCCTCAATAAGCCTTTATTTTTATATATAAAAACACAGCAATTGTTGGAAGATCAGAGATACTGAGTTTCAGATTGCTGGGAAGAATTATTGGCTCAAGTAGCAGCAAGGGAAAGAAAGGGGATGGTGGAAAGAAATAAACCTGAGCTGAGATTTTCTGCACAATGTGCCAAAAAAACTAGAAGGGGTGGTGCCACGCCACAGTATGCAGCCCCTCTCCCCGTGGCAGGTGGACTGGATCCTGTCCCTAGCATAGGAATCAAGTCTTTGAGAGGCTCACGTGCCTATTTCCATGACAGAGGTCTGGCTGCAAAGGAAGCGTGCTCGCTGCCTCTCCCACTGTGCTCAGTGGGAAGGGTTTGCCACCAGGCATCGGAAACCCAGAGCCTGTGCTCCTGTGTGCAATGTGTCACCGGGTGAAATGATGTTGGGGACAGTGCCAGCACAAGGTGAGGGCCTGGTGTTGGGTGCATTTGAGAGGCCCTTCATCCTTTCTTTTAACTGTCCATTTTCAGATTTGCCTACTTTTATCTGGAGGGGCTGGAACAGGAGTTTACTTTAATCCATGAAAACTGGAATCAAATGGTTACAAGAAGAAAACTGGTTTAAGAATCTTTATTGCCGTTCTGGTACGATCCTGCCGCAGCTGTTTACATCTGTCTAAGAAACACAACTGGCCACAATGGGAAGACAACCTGGAGATTATCTAGTTCACCCTCACATTCATCAGTCAGCGAGACAGAGAGAGGCCCAAGGAGCGCAGGGAGCCACCCCACTCAGCACAGCTTCTGTGGCATGGAAGCACCACAGGGCACCGGGGCTTCCCAACAAGTCCCCTGAGGGGAGGACACAGGATGCAGGAGGACCTGGAGGATGGGCCTTCCTGGGGCTTTAGGAGACGCACTAATGGGCACCTGGCCAGACTGCCGGGAGTACCCAGGAGTGGCTTCTGTGAGAAACAGCATGAGTCTGTAACTCATCAACCCAAACCTCAGTGATGAAGGAGAGCTGCTTCTGGCCAGTTAGCTGGAATGGCAGGGGTTTGGGTTCCGGACACCCTGCTGACTACCACCTTTCTGTCCTATGCCGTAGCTCCACAGGAAAGCCCTGTCTGTGACCCACTACTGGTCATGGCCTCAGAGCCCTCCACGGTTAGAGCCCCAGGCTCTTGGAAAGCCCAGTGTGTAAGTGCAGCATAAAACATAGGCTCACTCAGGAATCAGCTTGTTCCAACAGACTACAGTATAGAAGCAAAGGCAAAACCCCCAATGTTTATTGAGGCCCTCAAACCCATAATACAAGTAACACACAAATACCTTTTATTTTAAAAGAATGTGAAAGATTAGAAGGTACAGCTGTGTCTAGGGATGGCTGTAGAGTGGAGGGGCCAAACAGAGGTCAGACTCAAAAAATTACCTGGCTTTTCTAATAAGCAAAACATTGTAATGAATAGCCTAGCCAAGGGCTTTAGAAGATAAGAGTTTTGTATATGAGTTTAATAAAAACATGACCATTTAGAAAAAAGAGTTAATGAGATAATAATGTCTATATAAATTGAAAAACAAGAGCCCAACTAGAGTACGTAAATCCACTGCTAGTGTTTTCTGGCTTCATTTTCATCAGTCTTTTCTTTATTTTAATTATATTTTATTGATTATACTATTACAGTTGTCCTGATTTTTCCCCCTTTGCCCTCCCTCCACCCAGCACCCCCACTCCCTCAGGCAATCCCCCACCATCGTTCATGTCCATGGGTCATGTGTATAAGTTCTTTGGTTACTCCATTTCCTATGCTGTACTTTATATCCCCATGGTTATTCTGTAACTACCTATTTGTACTTCTTAATCCCCTCACCTCTCCACCCACTCCTCCACACCCCCCTCCCATCTGGGAACCATCAAATCGCTCTCTGTATCCATGACTCTGTCTCTGGTCTTCCTGTTTGCTTAGTTTGTTTTTTAGATACAATTGTTGATAGATTTGTATTTTTTGCTGTTTTATTGTTCATAGTTTTGATCTTCTTTTTCTTAAATAAGTCCCTTTAACATTTCATATAATAATGGTTTGGTGATGATGAACTCCTTTAGCTTTTTGTTGTCTGGGAAGCTCTTTATCTGCTCTTGATTGGTTGTTTTTTGCTTCTTTATGTTCCATATCATTGATTTGATTCTCAGCTTCATCCTCGCTACTGTTGTTTCCCTATAAATTGTTATTTATTTCAATCAGTGAATTCTTCATTTCTGACTGGATCTTTTTTATGCTCTTTAGGTCCTCACTGAGTTCCTTGAGCATCCTGATAACCAGTGTTTTAAACTCTGCATCTGATAGATTGCTTATCTCCATTTCCTTTAGCTCTTTTTCTGGAGTTTTGATCTGCCCTTTCATTTGGGCCATGTTTCTTTGTCTTCTTGTTTCAGCAGCCTCCCTGTGTTTGTTTCTATGTATTAGGTAAAGCTGTTTTGACTCCGTGTCTTGGTAGTGTGGCCTAATGTAGTAGGTGTCCTGTAGGGTCCAGTGGCACAGCCTCCTGTATCACCCAAGCTGAGTATTCGAGGGGCGCCCTTATGTGGGCTGAGTACATCCTCCTATTGTAGTTGAGCCTCAGTTGCTGTTGGCAGATGAATGGGAGGGATTAACCCAGGCCAGCCAGCTGCAAGGATTGGCTGTGACTACTGACTACCAACTTCCATCCTCCATGAAGGATCAGCTGTGCAGGGACAAGGGGGTGGTGCTCTGACATGGTTTGTGGCTGTCCACTGGTCACACAGGCCCTGGGGTTTCTCAGGTGGTGCAGGCCAAGGTCAGCCCCCACTTATGTTTGCTCAGGGACACCCTGCCTGAGCTATAAAGCAATCTGAGATGGCTGCTGCTTGTGCTGGGCTTGGAGATTCCCAGGCGAAGCCAATCTGTGAATCTAGGATGGCTGCTGCTAGTGCTGGGCCTGGGACTCACTGAGGCCAGCTGCTGCTCATTTGATGGGATTTAGGAAGTTGTGAAGCATGAGCCAAGACCAGCCATTCATATGGAAAATCAGCTTGGGTGGGCCCAAAAATTGGATTGGGAAGAGTCTCTGGGGATCTCCAAGGCAGGCCAAACAGTGTTAACCATGTTAACGGAGTCTCAGATATGGCACCAGCTTGCCAGCTCTATGGGTGGAGGGTTTAGAAATGGGACAATAGCCTCTGTTCACCTTGATACCAGACACTTCAGTTTCTCCCTCCTTGCCACTGGTGCTTTTCAAGCCGCTACCCCGGTGCTGGAGCTGAGGGAGTGAATCTGAGTAGGTGAGTCTGTGTGCGGATTCTTTAAGAGGAGCTGTTTGAGGCTCCAGCAGTTTATTCCACCAACTCAATCCCCATTGCCAGAAGTTGTGAAGACTGATCTTCCTGGCACTGGAACCCTGGGCGGGGGTGACTGGTGTGGGGCTGGGACTCCTCTCTCCAGAGATATCACTCCCGAATTTTTATCCACCACACGTGAGTGAGGGACCACCAGTTCCACATCTCCACCCCTCCTGACAGTCTGGATGGATGTGGTTTCTTTAATTCCGTAGTTGCCAGACTTCCATTCAGCTTGATTTCTGATGGTTCTGAGTGATGGTTGTTCTGTATTTTAGTTGTAATTTTGATTTGTTTGTAGGAAGAAGCTCCGTGTCTACCTATGCTGTCATCTTGACCCAAAGTCCCCAATCTCTTCTTTTTGTCATGGCTCTGATTTTTTTTGCTCTTAGGGCTCCAAGTCATTCATGTTAGATCTGTCCTCTCTGCTTCATACAAGTAGACCAGCAGCCGATGATATTAGAACCAAGATTCATATGAATAACACACTGCCCTGGCCTTGTGTTATCAGAGCATGCTGAGAGTTTGAGAGGTAGATGACTCATTGGGGTCACACAGCTGATACAGATCGAAAGTGGAGCCCATGATGGGGTCTTTTCCTGGGACCCCCTGCCTTACTTCTTTGCTCAAGTTACTGCTGTACTTTCCTGAACCTCTCTCTCTCTCTCTCTCTCTCTCTCTCTCTCTCTCTCAAACACACACACACATACACATTCATATGGATATAATTCCACTGGACAGGTTCCCAACTGACAGCTTGAGCTGGTCAGCCCCATTAATTCATGTATCTACAACACTGCAAATGCACAGACCAGATACATGGGGAAGGGCCCCAGATTTTAATTATATCTTATTTCACAGCTGCAGTCAATTTTTGCTACAGCTTAATAACCAGGTTGCACGAGCCGTGAACACTTTTTGTTGTTAATTTTGCTTAGGAAAATTGAGTTTTTACTACCATTTTGGCAGAAATGCTTATCACAACAATTATGATAAAGTGATAAGGATTGGAAACATCTGCAGGAATGAACTTGGAGACAGAAGGATGTCAGTTAGTCTGGTTGTGCAGGAAATGTGCTGTGGGAAATCTGGGTTATGGCTCTGTCACCTGCTGAGAACAAAGGGAGGAATAGGGCCCAGTCCTCTCCCCACCCCCTGCAGGGACACCAAGGAACATTGCAAGCCCTCAGATGACATGGGCTGACTCATCACTGTAGCACCTACCCTCTTCTATGGCTTTGGGGGATATTTGAAATGAAGAGGCGAAAGATCAGCCTGGACTTAGACATAAGAAGCTTAGAGAATACTTCGTGGTACAGATGAAGAAACTAGAACCAGGGGGAGGAGCGACTCTCCTGAGGTCATACAACTAATGAATGACACCTGAGCTTCCTGCTCCTGGGCCAGGGCCCTCTCTCTGTTGCCTAAAATAAACCCAATCAAGGTTTTGGTAAGGGAATGATTGGATGGATGAATATATGGTCTGGCATCCCTGGGAAGAGAGGTCAGAGGGCCTCTGACAGATCAGAGCCAGGAGAGATGAGCAAATCACAATAAACGTCACCACCTGTGGCACTGTTTGGGAATCAGGGAATAGTCTGTATCAGGGATGGCAGAAGGATGATAAGGGAATCTGGGGTGCCACCAACTGACAGCATAAGAAGGAGACAAATAAATGCACACAGGCCCTCTCCCAAGGCTGCCTGCAGCCGCTTCTTCCTAGTGGGCGTCAGCGTGTTCCATGGTGACGCTGCTGAAGAGGTTCGTGAGAAGGGAACCTGCTCCTGCCCTCCTGGGAGGCATCCAAAGACTCATGAGAAGGTTTTACATTTGTCTTTCTATTTTTTTATTTTTAATAGTTTGTTTTTAATATATTTTTCCATTACCACTTATCACCCTTATACCCTCTTCCACCTCCACACCCCTCTCCACCCCCATCACAAGAAGATTTTTAGTGCTGCACCGTCATGGTTAAGACTGAACTACCTGGCTTCCTCAGTTCATAGGCGCTATCAATTGCTGAGACATGTCATCCATTTAATAAGAGTTTCAGGGAGAAAAACAAGCACTGTGAGAACTGTACATGTTCATCCTCGGACACGGCCCTGTTTCAGAAATGTGAAGATGAGACAAATGATTTGCCAGTGGAATTGAGGATATGTATAGTAGTCACATGTCTCCGTATGGCATAGATTTCTATGAGATGATGTAGGGACTGAAAGAACAACTGGCTCCAGACAGATTATGGCAACAGTATAGATAAAAAAAATAAAAGAAGGCATTTTTTGAATTTATTTGGTAGCAGTGGAAACTTTTAAAAGGAATAAATGGGTATGTTTTTATTGCTGTGTAAAAAAATGGCCACAAACTTAGCAGCTTCGCACACCTACTTATGACCTCACAGTTCCATAGGTCAGACGTCTGGACAGACCCCAGAGGAGTTCTTGGCCCCAGCTATCCAAGGCTGTCATCAGGAGTCAGTTGGGGCCAAGGTCTCATGGGAGGCTGAAGGTCTTATTCCAGACTCACTTGGGTGTTGGCCAAACACATTTCCTTGCATCTGTAGAATACATGGGATGGCGTCCTCAAGGCCAGCAGGGAACTTCCCATCCAGGCTGTTGTGCTGGAGTGTTATTACACGAATGTAATCACAGTATTGACCATCTCATCATAATCACAGCTCCTCCCCACACTCAAGAGGGGAACATTTCACAGGGGTTGTGCACCAGGGGCAGGAACCTTGGGCACCACATCCTACCTCTGCAGACCACGATGGGAGAGTTATAAGGAATAAAGAATCAACAGCACTCTTTTGGTTGAAGGAAGGGAGTGCAGCACCGGCCCTGATCATTAGACTGTCTTAGGAACATATAGCGCCATTAATATTTTAAAGCAATTTTATGCATGGGAGCTCTTTTGATCTTTGAAGTAGTCCTGTAAAACAGGTAGATCAGATATCATTACTTTCATATCACAGACGAGAAAGTGGAGGGCCGAGCAGGTTAGAATATTAGCCTCAGGCCACAGGACGCTTCACCCGCTCAGAGTCAGAATTGTAAAGACTTTCCTGACTTCAAAACCACTTCCCCTACACCATCCAGAATCACTGCTGCTGATTTTACTCAGGAGTATTCCTATCCATGAGTCTTTTTTTCTTTCTTTTGGGCAACTCTAGTCCAAGCATTCCTGGATCACAGAGATCTTCCCCTCTAGAATCATGAGAGGGATCTGGGCTCTACCAAAGTGCCAAAGACTTTGGGTCTCCCTGGTATTCTCCTGCGAGTCATGCTCCCTTTCTGCACAAGGAGTCCCTCCCTTGATGATCTCCAAACATCAGCTTTAAAGGTCAAATGCAAAGAGCCTTACTTGAGTCAGAAGATGTCATAACAACAATGGGTCCACAACCGTAGCATACTCTTGATAGAACCGCTGTTACATTTCCAATAGAAACAGTCTCATTGGGGAGATCAGTGGTTAATTTATGGACCACTAACTTCTTTAAGCTTCCCAGGAAGCACAGTGGTCTAACTGGCACAAATCAATTGACAGACAAAAAATAAAAAGAGTCACTCATGTGTGGTCTCTGGACACTCACTCACACACACACAC
This sequence comes from Desmodus rotundus, assembly GCF_022682495.2. Lineage (NCBI taxonomy): Eukaryota > Metazoa > Chordata > Mammalia > Chiroptera > Phyllostomidae > Desmodus > Desmodus rotundus. Next base: position 50,268,259 of record NC_071395.1, on the reverse strand, counting down.
ACGTATACACATACTTGGTCACACATGCATGCATGCATGCATGGGTTCCAGGTATGGCCCCTGCACATCGGGTGGCGTGCAAAGTAGTGAGTCAGTGGAAGAAGCTTGCCCTCCCAACCTCATGCAACCATCTGAGCTCCAAACTGCAACAACTCTGTCAACTCATTAAATGTACATCACTTAAAGGAACCTGTCATGAAGGGGATTCAAACTACATTAACAGCAACATCTCTGTGGTGGTTAAAACACATCATTATAGACATGAAGGATGAGAGGAAGGAGATGGAAGGATTCCCCTCTCCTCTCTGGCTTCCTGCTCCTCTGGGTGGAGAAATAAGAGGAAGCACTTTATTTTCCTGGGTCTAAGTTTGCTCGGCGATAAGACAGGAGGGTGGCATGGAGGAGGCATGAGGTACGCCTCTAGTGAGGCTGATTGACTCTACTGTGTATTAATACTGAGACTTCAGGAAATTTAACCTCTCAGAACCTGTTTCCTCAACTATAATATGTAAAAAATGCTTAAATCATAATATTGTGAGGTTATTTATGTTAGTATATATTTTTAAAAAACAGCACAGAGGCAGCCATTCAATAGATGCTGGTTTCTCCTTTCCACCCTCAGGGCCTTTTCCCGCTCCCTATCTTTTTCTTTAAAGATTTTATAATCAGGCTTTTTTTCAAAGATTGAGCCATTTGAAGTATTGAAGCACCATTAAAACCTGTCTCAGCATTTCTGACTTTCTGTAGCACCACTTCCTACCCCCTGTCTTGGAATTATTGAAAAAATATATAGGTAAATGCATATGTACTTATTCATCTGCCTCAAGATCAGATGCTCCTTCTGGGAAGTTCTTTTCAGTGTCTGGTGATGACCTCAGACATCCCTCCAACGGTGTCATGCACTGAGCAGGAGTAAACAGCATGCTGTCATTGGAAATCAAGGCCACGGCTTCCACAAGGACAAACATTTAGTCACTTAAATGCACGTGTCTAACGTGGCTCTTGAGGGTGATGATAAAACGTTCTGAGTTGTGTTGGCAAGGCAGAGTCTAATCCCACTTTCCAGCCTGAAGACCAGGAATGAAGGAGAGAAGTAGACATGTGGTCAAAGGCGCTGAAACAGGATTGAATGAAATACAGAGCTGGCCTGCCTCGTAAGCTGTTGCCCCATGGGCCTCTCAGGAGGGCTGAGTCAGCAGGAGCTCTAGGAACGCTATCAGGAGCATCAGAGAGATCTCTGCACGGCTGCTGGCCCTGGCTCCTGGCATGCGTGCCCCCTTTCCCAAACACCTCATGACATCAAAATTATACAGGGCCCTATAACAGTATTATAGGGGGCTTTGTTCATTTTCTCTTCAGTTTAAAGATCCATGCAGAACTGTGGTTCATTTACCTACAACTGCTACCATAAGTAAGAAGGCTGCTTGCTAGAAAGAGAGATCCTGAGATTGTGTGAACCAAATTCTTCAGGCCCAAATGCCCGCATCATCAACTTTCTCATTGTATAAAACCGTCTGTAAAAGATGTGTTCTTTAGACTTAAAGACTAACATATATAAATTAGTAGCAGTCATTGCCATCTAGCATGATGTATTGATCAAATCACTTCCCCGTGTCAGGTAGCCTGTGTGCTCAGGATGAGACAAAGAATGTTCTATGGTCAGCCCTGAAAATAGGTCTGGAGCAAAAGGACAGCTGCCTGCAAGGGAACAGGCCAGGGTCACCTATCACAGAGGGGAGCGGGTTCTGGGTTCTACAGAAGAGATGTAGCACTGTACCCCATGCTGAAAGGAGAAGTCCTAGTGCCTCCAAAAGAATCCTTCGCTGTAGTTACCCTTTATCTGCGGGGCACACGTTCAAAGACCCCCCAGTGGATGTCTGAAAATGCAAAGAGCAGCAAACCCTATATATGCTATGGTTTTTTCCTATAAGTATATACTTATGATGAAGTATAATTTATAAATTAGGCACAGTTAAGAGATTAACAATAACAATAAAATAGAACAATTATAAAAAGGTACTGTAATTAAAGTTATGTGAAATTGTTCTCTCTCTCTCTCTCTCAAAATATTTGATTGTACGGCACCCCCTGTTCTCCTTGTGATGATGTGAGGCAACACAGAACCCACGTGAGGAGATGAAGGGAGGTGAACGACGTGGGCCTTGTGAGCCAGAATTAGGCTGCTGGAAGGGTTACTTGAACACAAGCACTATTATACTAAGGCAGTAGATCTAGGTGCCCAGATGCTACTAAGTGACTAAGGAGCAAGGAGCATCTCCAGTACAGACACACTGGACAAAGGGGATTCACATCCCAGGCAGGATGGAACGGGGCACAAGATTTCATCACGCTACTCAGAACAGCCTGCGATTTAAAACTTATGAGTTGTTTATTTCTGGAAATTTTCATTTAATGTTTTCAGACTGTGGTTGACTGCAAGTAACTGAAACCACAGAGAGCGAAACTGTGGATAAGGGGGGACTGCCAAACTCTTGATTTGTCCTGTTGGGGTGGGGGGAGGGGAGGATGCCTTGGCGCTGTCCAAGGTTCTGAAGACTCTGTGTTGTTTCTGTCTTGACTCTTTATCCCCCCATCTCCTTTTATTCTACCTACTGTACAATAGCTGCTGATGTTTTGTGGCCACTCACAAAGAGATGACGTTGTATACTGCACTGTGATCTCACTTGCCAGGATACATCGAACCCAAAAGCATCTCGTCTCTGTGCTCTGTGGACTCCTGTATCATGGTCAGAGCCTGAACTCAGCAACTCGGCATTTCTTCACCCTTTTACCCAGTCTTCCATTCATCCACTGAATATCTATAAGCTCCTGGCATTAAGAAAAATGTATGGAAAGCAGTAGATGGCCCTTATCTCTGGTCATGGAGTGACAGGAAAATCATTTCAGGGCCTTCTTCGTTACACAGTTGGGGGAAATGCGGAAGGGGACCACAGGCCCAAACCACACTGGAAAAATTCTAAATCAATTCAAGGAATTAAATAACCATATTTAAAAGATTTAAAGTTTATGCAAAAACCAAAGGTATCTGCATGGGGAAAAACACAATATACAAATTTAAAAGACAAATGACAAACTGGGAAATATAATTGAAACACATAAAAGATGTATAAACAACACAATAGCAAAGAGGAGAAAGTTCACAAGACATTTTCCAGAAAAATAAATATATGCTCTTAAGCATGGGACTGGGTGGTCAACCTCCCTCATAACATGATAAATATGTGTTTAAATGACTCTGAGACACCATTTCCATCTATCATTGGTAGAAACCAAGCTTTGAGAAACATTGGGGTGGAAAAGCTGTAGGGAAGCAAGTGCTCTCATGCAGAGCTGGGAGGAGGGTGAGTCAGCACCTCTGCAGAGGTGCTGTGGCAACATCCATCAACATTAGAAATGCACAAAGCCTTGGACCCAAAGTTCTAGGAGTTTATCTTTTAGTTTATCTCACACACATGTGTAATGAGATACACATATGACTCTTCAGCATTTTTACTGGCAGAAAAATATTGAAAATAAATGCAATACCCATCAACAGGGATTTAATAAATTATAATGCATGTATACAATAGAATGTTATGATGGTATAAAAATGAAAAGAAGTTCTGTAAATACTGATATGCATTTATCTCTAAAATATCTTGTAAGTAAAATAACAATGTAAACAATAGTCCAGAAAGAACACAGTAAGGCGTGAGAAAGCTTGTTTATATGTATGTGCTTATAAACACAGTGTGTTTCTGCAAGCTGCTTGCACTGCTTGCCCCTGGGGAGGAGTGTCGAGGACTTAAAACTTAAGGAATGTGGGGAAAGCTTCCCTTTGTGAACTTTTAAACTTTTTGATACTTGAGCCACGTGAATGTATTGCCTATTTAAAAAAATAAAGATTTTTTAAAAATCAAAGCTATCTTAGAGGGGAGGTGATTGTCGTTTGTTATGACTTCAGTATTGATCTCTCCTTCGTCTAACTCTTCTTGCTTTTAGCATTTGCACTACCCCTGCATTGCCGTAATGATAAGCTTTTTTTACTAAGTGCTATACCAGGCCGTTTAAACTACATAATATCAATAAATAGTGTTGTGAAATTCAGTGCTTTTATGTTTCCAATTTTTTCACATGAGTATATCTTCACTTCTCTTTTGAGACTTTTTCAGCTTTCTCCCTGATAGCACACGTAAAGAGAAAAAGTCCTAAGAGTCATTGATTACCTTCTGTAGGCCCGAGGCTGCTATGGTGTTTAATTTAATCTCATAACAGTCCTGGAGCTGAGCAGTATTCCTCTCCTTATTATACAGATGATAAATTCGGTGCACAGAGAGGATAAATGGTTTTCCACTCGTAACTCAGCTAACATGGGGCAGAGCCAAGACCCGAGGACATTTTTCTCTGTTTGCTCAACACTGCCTCCTAGTGCACTTAGAAAAGTTACGGTCTCTCGAGTTCCAACCCTGGATTGTTTTCTTGGCTTATCAGTGCCTCAGTTTCCACCTTTGTGAAGCCAGCTTTCATGCCTGTTTGTCAGGGCTAGGTGAGAATTCACATAAATGCCCAGCACTATGCCTGGCTGGTAATAAATGTTCCATAAGTGCTGGCTTCCCCTACTTTTGTATTCCAGTTCCTAGACAATTACTAGACATTTAGTCACACTCAAAAGTATAAGCAAATTCTTTTCCTGAATCAAAACCATTGCAATCGTAGTTCTCCAGGATGAGAATTCTCCCGGAGGAGGCATGCCAAAGGCCACCTCGATGAGTGCTGCAGCAGAGTCCCCAGGAGTAAAAAGAGCAAGTTTCTTGTGCTCTAAGTTGTCCTATTCCCCTCATGGCTTATGAGCTAAAAGGATCCCTTAAAGGGATCTGTCAAGACTGACTTTATACTTTCATCCGGGTTGGGCATGAGCCAGTTTATGAAGCCAAAGGTGGAAGCTCACTGTGCCAGCTGAAATTTCACTGCTCCATCCAAAACCGGGCAGAAGTCAAGTGACGTTTGAAATATAAATCCACTCCAGCCCACTGCTTCAACAGTGAAGGTACCCGATGACCTAGGGGCACCTACAGAGGACCTGTAATTTCACATAATTGGCCAAAGACTTCAATGTTCCATGATGCAAATGAAAGGTTATTATTAATGGGCAGTAAAAAGGGGTGGAGAGTGGCAAGAATGTGTAACAGAAGACAGCGTGATGCTTTCAGGGGAGGCTGGCACATCAGAGCTCTGCTGTGATATGCAGTCGGCTAATTTCGCTGGGGTATTGAACAAATGATAGATGGGGACAGTTAACAGCCACTGTGACAGCACTAATGAAGTTACTCCCTGCCAGCAGAAGCCCTCTGTTCCTGCTTCCATTTAAATGGCTTCTCATACCATTGAATACCTGCTTGTCAAGAGTACCTGTTACCTATTCCCTCATGGCTCAGGATGAGATGCTCTCCCTCCAGTCTGGTCACAGGGCAAGCACATCTACACATAGCCCCACCCGACTCCCCTTCATGGAATGTCTGCAGTGGGCAGGGAGAACTTAAAGACAGGTATCAGTATCCCTACTTGAGTTTAGAGAGGCAAGTGACTTACCTAAGGTCACTCAACTAGTGGACATTTAAGCTTAATTTGAGTCCAACTCTACCTATACATGAAATGTCTCCACACCACAGGACACTGCTGCACGCAAAGCAGTGCTGGTGTGCCTTAGGGACCCAGGTGTCTCTCCCCGAGGCGGCTGGCAGCTCCAGCCACCTAACCATCAAGGGCCCTGACTCAACGGTGTGTAGGACTCCAGGGAGGACATGCACAGCCAGGCCTCCCTCTCACTCTTACTGCCCCCACTCCCCGGACCTGGGGCTTCTCTTCCAAGACCACATCCTCTCTGCCCATCTCTCTCTCCTCTCCACTGTGCCCCTTCGAGCTCAGTACAGGTAGCAGTGTAGCTCAGGTTTCAGAGGGCGGTTCCCTACAGACCAGGCAGGGTGGCAGTTTTCACGCTCACACCCGGCTCACCTTTGCTTCATCAGCAGGATCAGCTGGCCGCATACTTAGGCAGTCCACCATGAGTTCATGGATTCCCGCAGCACACACACATGCTCTCACACACACACACCTCACCCCCAGGTGGACCACCAGCCATGCAAGAGGAGCCGGGGCAAACCTACGAAGTCAGCATTCTTTCCTGTGAAGGGCTTACTATCTGTTATCAGGTCTTTATTCTCTCTGGTCCTAGGTCCCTCCTCCAGGCACAAGTCAGTCTCTTTAGAGTTATTCCAGAATTTCACTTCTCCTGGCCCCCTTTGCTCCTTTGTTTCCAGCTTAGACAAATGGCAGGTGACATAGAGTAGAGGTTAAGAGTACTTTGCTTTGCATATGTGCTGGCCAAGCACCCTGGGGCAAGTTATCAGAAGTCTGTCGCTTCAATTTTACCTGTCTCTGAGAACCTACCCACGCCATGAGTTTGTGGTGAGGATAAAAATGACATCAGTTTAAAACACACAGTGCTCGGCATGGAGAAAGGACTTAATAAGGAACACCTGGCACTATTAACATGATTATTAATATCCAAAAAGGTCCTCCTACTTCCCCTTCTCCACCTTGCTCTTCTCTGGTTTCTCTAAACCATCCCAGTTTCCTTACCACTTCCTGTTCCTCATCCCCAACCCCAGAGCTCCCCCCTGGGGGCTCCTCAGTCTCTCCTGCTGATACTGCAAATTCTCCTGCCCCACCTCTGGCAGGTGCTTGTTCTTATCTCCCACACTATTGTCTCCTCTCAATACCCACATTAGCATAAATGTTACTATCTCTAAAATCCAATTACTTTCAATTACTGTGGCCCTGGACAGATTCATGGAAGAGTCTAAAGAAGTAGGGTTGCCTCTCATTTTCATTTTTTTTAATTTTTTTTAAAACCTCACTCAAAGATAGGTTTATTGATTTAGAGCACAGGTGGCAAACGCAGGGCTCAAGGGCCGAATCCAGCCCTCTACCTTGTTTTATCCAGCCTGGCACCTCATTTCTACCCAGCGGCAGCTCCGAGCTCTCGCTTAACTGTTAAGGAGTAGTTACACTTATACAGTCCTAAAATTATATTCGGCCCTTTGAAGGCAACCTCAAGGCTGCTGTGGCCCCCGGTGAAAATGAGTTTGACACCCCTGATTTAGAGAGAGAGGAAGGGAGAGAGAGAGAGAAGCATCAGTGTGAGAGAGAAACATTGATCGGCTGCCTCCAGTAGGCTTCCTGACAGGGGATCTAACGCAAAACCTACATAAGTGCCCTGATGGGGAATCAAACCCTCCACCTTTTGGTGCACAGAGCGACACTGCAACCGAGCCATGTGGCCAGGGCCTCTCGCTGAAATGTTACCAGTCTCTGAGAACCACAGAAAACAAAGAGATGGCCATACACAGACGACCTCAGACCCCACTTTCCCAATCACCCCATCTTTCTCAAGATGCAGGCTTTTTCTGGAGTGAAGACTTTCACAACATTGTCTGCCTTTAACTGGTCTCTGCTTAGACATGGTTATAGTCTGCAAACATATAAAGTGGGAGAAAAGTGGGCAGAGTGTGAGCAGCAAGAGAGATGCTAAGAGATGATCCAGAAGCAAGTACAAACCTGAGGAAATAATTGAGAACTGACTGCACGTGTCTTTATGATCCTAACCCTGCAATTTGGGTGAACGCATTCAATACCAAGTAGTGGAATCTTGAGTAGCCCGACCGGGTCTGCTTTATGAACCCATTCAACAGTCAGCAAATGCCCACCGTGCACTCAGGTTCTGGGGCCAGAGCCACACCAGGCCCCTCTCGAGCTTCCTGGAGGAGATGACCAGCACACAAGACACTTTGTCTGACTGTTACTTTGAGTTTTCCATAGGTCTGCTCCCTCTCATCAACACTGATAATTGAGAAGATAAGGTAGAATAAGGACTTTTTGCTCATTGATAATTTATCTCGAGCTTGGGTGATGCCCCGGGGGCTGGGGTGGGTGCGGGCTGCCTGCAGGCAACTTGAACCCAGACTTTGGCTAAGGTTGGCCTTTTTCTGTACATGGTAAGTGCTGTGACTTGATCACTGGCCCTTTCTACCCAGATGTCATTGTCATGCCTGTGACAATGACATACTCTGATGTCCCCAAGCAGCCATCTCCAACAGAGCCCAGCGTTAGAACTTGGTCGTGTTTCCTCATTCCTCTGTGTTTCCGATTTTCTTCAAAGATACGTTTTTTTGTAGTTTTTCAGGAAGCGTATCAGCGATCACTCCATTGAGTGCTTAAAGTGCCAGACCTCATGCTAGAAATGTTACATACATTTCAGCCCAAAATTAGACATTGTCCTCATCTTGCAGAAGGAGAAAGGGAGTACCGGAAGGATTGCGACAGTTCCCTCAGTCACTCAGTTTGTAGGTGACAAGCTTGATCCACAGTCCACTTTGTGCGCGGCACCAAGCCCAGGCAGTCTGCACAGGTCCATACACAGGCTGGAGGAGGCCCAAGGCCAGGTCCTGGCCACAGGCTGCCACTCGCCAGCTGGGCCCAGTTACCATCTCTAGTCTGAGTTTCCAAATATATAAAATCAGCGTTTCCACCTCTGCTCTGCATGCGTTATAAGTTTATTGGAAGGCTAACCCCTTCTGGAAAAGCCAGAGGGGTTGAAACCTGTGAAGCATGATTCTAAAAGACTCAACCCCTGAAGCAAGTATGGTGGGAATGGGAATCTCCATTTGTACCAGGCGGGCATGTGGCCCCCAGGGCCGGTGACACAGGCTTGCAGCAGGCTTCACTTTGCAACTCTGCTGGGCTCAGTGGCAGTGCCTGGGGAAAGACCCTGGACTCCAGAGGCCAGCAGCCCCAGGAGCTGGCCAGGCACGGGGGGGACGGTGTATGACAGGAGGGCACAACACGATATTGAGAACTTATAAGAACTTGAACATTATGATTTGTGGCTCAACATTTGAAATCCTGCACTTTGAACTCTGAGGCTGCTCACAGAGCATGACTCTGCCCCTTGGACTTGGAGACTGCCTGCAGGACGAACAGTCTCTCCGTGCTGGCTGGTTGCTTTTGGTAAGTAACTCAAAAGCTTTTGTTCTGCCAGCCTGGGCGGGATCTTGGACGTTGACCAAACCTAATCATATGTTAGCCATTGTTCTCAGCTCACCGCTCCACTTGCCTGCCCACTGAGTCAGCCCACCATTGAAGAGTCCAGTTGCCCCCCACCAATCCAAAAATGAATGATATTAGTTTGTGGTCTTGTTTCCCATAGAAACCCATCTCTTTGTTCATCAGCTCCTTGCAACCAGCCCTATCCCCTACATTTTGGAACATGTCTTTAGTTCGTACGTCCCTGATTTGCACATCATATTGAAGTAAAACTCTTTTAATTTATCCTGGAATTTTTGTTTACGAGGAACAAGCCGCACTGAGCCAGACACACGTGTTTCCCTCCGCTGTACAGAGGGCAGCAGCTGGAAGAACTCTTCTCGCAGAGGGGCCGGCAGCCTCCTGCGTCGGCAGGAAGAGCTCTTGGGACTGTCCTGATCCTCCCCTTTCTCCAACTTCTCAGTCAGGTCCTCTTCTTTATTTTTGTTTAGTCCCTGCTGTCCACACCCCTCTACAGTTAAGTGGTTCTCTCTGAAAATTTCTTCCCTAAAACAACAGCATCAGGTTTGGTTCTCAGAAGACCCAGCCGCTGCAGGGTGCTCCGGACTGAATCCTCAGCTCACAGAACGAGCGCAGGTGGCTGGGCTATGCCGCGAGGCCAGCGCAGGTCTCTCTGATAATGAACGGATGGGGCTGAGCTGCTGCAGCGGGTGCATCCTGCCTTTTAGGAGTCCCAGAGGGCCCCAGCCAGCACAGGATGGAGCTCTTCCCTGCCGGGTACAACTAAATTTTCCAAGTCCAAAACTGAGGTGTCTCAAGGGACTTCCTGAATTAGAGGCACCCAGCCGGCCTCCCTCCCTGATTTCGGTGTTTTCTGGGAAGAAGAGAGTAATCCCTCCTTCCCACCTCCAGGCTGGCCTTAACTCTAGCCCCCAGCAGCCAGCTCATCAGCATATAGAGTAATTTTGAGAGAACCTCTGTAATACTTTCTCTCTAAAGGAGTATTTTAATACCCTTCTGAGTGACATTTAATATGATAACAGGATGTAAGTGTGACAGGAAGCTGTTTTCCAAGAGTTAAACTCCTAATGGTCCCACAGATCAGGCTGACAATGGCTTTCCTGATCATTATTAAATTCCCCGTGATTAGAAAATGAGCTAGCACTATTGATTCAAGCTCTTCCAGTTAAGCTAAGCTTTGGGGGCCTTTTACCAGGCACAGAAAGGGCATTTAACATCGTATTTCACCTTCCCAATTAAAGTACTTTCAGAGTGCAAGTAGCAGGCAGCCAGGCATCAGGTCCGGGTCCGGGAAGCGGGTGGGAAGCGTTTGTTTACAATAGGGCCCTAGGAGGCAAGCTTCATCACCCAGACTCGGGAGGGTGTCATACACCCACGTGAAGGCAGCCGTTCCCACTGACACCATACTTGCTGCTCGCCAACCTCTTGGCCAAGAACACGGAACTTCATCTCAAAGCTCTGATAGATGGGAGGCCATCTGTCCTAGAACTTCCAGCGCAATTTCCATTTCAAGGATTTTCTCCTGTGGTCTCCTCAGTAATTGTCAAGCTGCGTATACAAATTCTGCACCAAGAAACTATCACCAGATCCCCAAGGGTTAATGATTCCAGGTTACCTTTTCAGGTTAATGAGGGGAAAGAGAGTAGAAGCAATTGCGTTCCTATCATGATCTAAAGCTCTGGAGAAAACAGGGCTCCCTAGAGGAAAATCTTGCTCAGTTGTAGGGCATTGAGTGCTTTGCATCTTTCTGGGGGAAAGGCACATGCAGGTTCCCCAAGCACCCGCAGGGCCCACTCGGTGCCTGGACGGTGAGTCGTGTGAGCGACTATGTTTGGGCCCTGAGCATCCCTCTTTCCCTTGAACACCTGTCTTGTCTAATCCCCACCAGACCAGGAAAGCCTTGCTGAACCCAGTTGCAGCCTCTCTGAGTGGGGCCCTCACACCCACTGTCTTCTCTAGTTCTGTCCAGGGGGACTCAGCATCTGCACTGGGACCCCATTGGTGTTTTCCTAACTTTTATCTTTTTTTTAGTCTGGTCCACAGGAAGAAATATATTTTTACACCACAACCCAGACCATGACATGCATTCAAAACTGAAACAAAAACTTCACCAAATAATACTTTACGTGCACTAGATGCAATTTTTTTTCCAAATCTTCACCTGAGGAGGTATGTTTATTGATTTTAGGCAGAGAAGAAGGGTGGGGGGAGGGAAGGAAGGAGAGAGGGGTGGGGGGAGAAATCGGTGAGAGAGAAACATCGATCAGTTGCCTCCCATACGCGCCCCAACCAGGGATCAAACCCAAAACATTTTGGTTCATGAAATGGCCAACTGAGCCATCCAGCCAGGGCCACTGAGTGCATTTCTATGTCACAGTTGCCAAATCAACATCGTGACTCTTATAGATTCCCCCCACCTGCGAACTGGAGACATCTCTGTTACTAAAAATCGTAAATACATATTTATTAACCTATTTCACAAATCCTTGGAGAGCACAGGGCGTGTGCCCGTTTCTGTCAGGTGAGGAGGAATACAGGAGTTTCTCCCCTCAAGCAGAGCACAGTTTACTCGGAGAGCCTAACTGGCACGCAGGGTAACGTGGAGAGAAGTGGCAGGAGGATTGGTGCCTAGACATCAAATGGCTCTGCGCTGTGGGCGTCAGGAGGAGGGAGAGGAGGGGAGGGAAGATGTGCACAGGGAGGTCAGGAAAGCTTCTGAAAACTCCTATCCCCTGCTGGCTTTGAAAAATTGAGCATTAAATGTCTCAATGGATAGATAATATTAGGATTGCCACTAGATCCAATAGCTACTGTGTGTTGAGCAACTAAAGTGGGCCTGGCAATGTGCTGAGAGTTTCACCTGGTTGTCACATTTAATCTCCATGACAAGCTTGTGAAGAGGTTGCTGTTATCCCCAACTTACAGCTGAAAAAGTCAATCCGCAGACTCGATCGATGGGTTACCCACTGTCACACAGCTTAAGTCAGTGGAGGATCTGAGAACTAAACCTGGACTCCTTGAATCAAAAGCACATGCTCTGTCTGCTCCTCCAGAGGATGGGACGGGTGTAGGTAGCTTTACAAGAAGCTGATGAGGGCTGAGAGTCTAGGAAGGGCAACAGTGTAAGCCTGGTTCTTGGCACCTTTCAGGACTGAGGGTGTCAGCAAGATGCGAGTGGAAGTTTCACTGCAGGAGAAAAGCTGTAGACAAGGGCCAGGTTAGAGGGTGGTAGGAAGGGAACATAGCGGGAAGACAAGTCTGGATTGCTGAAAATAGTGACAATGAAAACAGTAACAACAGCAACATTTTCTCCCAGAATTCACCATATGCTAAACATCAATTCAGGTTCTTTACTTCCTAGTAATCTCATTGTACAGTTGAAGAAACTTAGGCACAAAAAGGCTGAATAACTTGCCCAGGATAAATCAGAATAATGTTGGGTATAATTTCAGAGAGGTGAGATGTTGACATTGCCACGAGCAATGTACTCTCTTGGCTCTTCACTTTTCCTAACCCCAGTCCTTTCCCAGTTGCTCAGCAGGAAGCTTGAGCACAGTGGGCCTGCAGTGGACACATCAGTGTCCCCTCAGACCCCTCAGACAGCTGATTCATCCCATCCCATCCCATCCCATCCCTGGCTGCTAACAGTTCACAGCTTCCTCCCTGGGAGCTGCTCTGTGCTGAAAGAAATCGCCCTCCCAAAGTGGCATCCCTCCCAAAAGACAATCTGTGGCCACTGATGGGCTGATATGAAAATCAAAGGCTCAGCACCTTTTCCCTCCTGCCACCTGGGGAAATACTGAACCTCATCCTAGCTCACAGCTTCCCATGGAATGGCTGGATCCTGAATGGAAACTGCATTTGAGGTCAGTTTCTTCTCTTCCTCCTCCTCTTCCTCCTCCTCCTCCTCCTTCTTAACAGTCTTTCCTTTCTCACATTTTTTTGACAGATGTTTCTCCCAAAAGTAATCCCCAATGAACCCTGAATAAAATTCTCCACCTCATAGTCTGTCTCCAGGGAACCCAATAAGCCAATTAGCACAAGGAATGATCCTGGGAAGCCGACTATAAAGCAGGAGGTGGGAGGTGACAACTCCTTGGCCAGCTGGCAGTGCGGACCCCATCTCTCGTGGTCCTTGTAACGTGGATAGTCTATGGTTGTGTTAGTGATAGAACTGCAAATCTTCTAGCACAGTGACATGTGTTCAGACACCAGTGGACAGTGGTGCACTGGCTGGGTAAGATCTCCAACACTGGAGAGGCACGGAGGGAAACTGGAATGGCCGTGGAATAGGTGGCTGAACGCCACTGATTGGCTCACAGAAGACAAATGAATCAGACAGTTCAATGCTAAACATGAAAAAAGGATTTCCTTCGCAGCATTTAAGGAAACTTTCAACTCCGGCCGCAGAAGGCCATTAGCAAGAAGAAATGGGCTCAGAACTTAATCCAGCAGAGCTACAGAGGAGGCCGGCTCGCAGCCTGCAGGTCTGACAGGAAAGGAGTGGGACTCTGAGGCTCATAGGATGTGGTCGTCTGGGTTGATGTGGTTGAGAATTTTGAACTCCCAGCTCCTCCCAAATCTGCAGAGCCTGCAGAAGAGCCCCACCCCGTGATAGGAGGTAGTGAGCACTCCCTTGCCCAAGCGTCACACAGAAGCCTCGGGTGAGTCAGGTGCCTTACAAGACCCTGCTGGAACCCTTTGAGATCCCTGCCCCAATCTTTGCTTCTGTTAACAAGGTGAATAGAAACCGCAGTCAGAACATGAGACAGTGACAAAGCCAGCCAAGGGAACAGAGGGGATATGCACCAAAGGAGCCCAAAATCTGGGTGGTCCATGCAGGAGAAGGTGAGATGTGTGTATTGGACAAAATACAGAGGGTGGTGGACAAAAGGGTGGGAACAAAGTTGGAAGGCAGAATTTATCACCTTGGCAAAAATTCTAGAAGATGCTAAAAAAATGGCCAGGTTGAATCCTGGAAGCTTGGAAAAAGCAACGGCCCACGCTGAGTAGATGCACCAGAACTTCCTGGGCGGGTGATGGGAGAAAGGCCCGAAGGGCTCAGAAAAAATGGGCATAATCGGGTGGATACAGGCAGAACACCTGCCAGTTAACTGTGTTCCACAGGAGTCTAGAAGGACTCTGCACTTACCAAAGGGATAAGGAATGTGCTGGGGAAGGGACACCAGTGTCATGAAGATGTCTGGTGGTGTCTGTCATCTTTCAGCGAGAACTGGCAGTAGGAGATGCTGTTACGGAACGGGGCTTCCTGATAGCAATGGGAATGCTGGGATCTCAAAAACCAAATAGACCGTGGTGGAAGACAGTAGATGACTGTCCAAAGAGCAGCCTCGATTGTAGCCACTGGGTCAGATGTGGTGCCTTGACGACAGCAGATTAACAGAGACTCCAGTATGTGATCTGCAGGCAGCAGCACTCTGACAAATGCATTCTTCCCCTCCCTTTCTCGAGGAGGCTCTAAAGCGGTACACATCCGAGAATTACAGTATACAGTTACAGTTTTGCCCCAGGGCTTCCATGACCAAAGACGCTGACCTATTCCGCAGATTATCAAATTAGTCCACCATCTTGGTGACACCATGCTAACTGGAGCAGGTAAGTGAGAAGGGGCAGAAACATGGGGGGCTTTGGTAAAGCACATGGGCTCCAGAGGGTGTATGTGAACTCTCTGGTTTCAGGGTCTTGCCACAGCAGTAATATTTTTAGCATCCAAAGGTCTGGGGCATACAAGGATACCGCACCCCCCAAACAAATGACTAATTATTGCATTTCACAAGTCCCACCACTAAGAAAAGAGCACTATGCTTGGTAGGCCCCGTTGGGTGCTGGAGGCAGTATTTCTATTCTTAGAAAACTGCTCAGACCCGCTTGCCAGGTGATATGGAAGGTGGCCAGCTTTAAGTGATGCTTAGAAAGGGCTCTACCTCAGGTCCAGAATGTGACACAAACATCCTGTTCTTTGACCGTACAACCAGCAGACCTTGTGGTATTAGACATTTCTGTGTTGGGAAAAGACATCAAGTAAATTTGATGGAAAGTACCCCAAAGAATCACAAGGTGACACTTAGGGTTTTGGAGCAAGGCCATGCCATCTGCAACGGATATCTCATGTGGAAGGCAGGACCTGGTTTGCCACAAGGCCCTAGTAAACATGGACTCTATGAGTGTGGGCATCAAGTGGCCATGTGGCCAGAGCTGTCCCTCATGAGCTGGGCTCTGACATACTCACTAAGCCATAAGTTCTGGCCAACCCAACATCAACCCTTTATAAGGTGGAAGAGGTACATCTGGGTGTGAGCAGGACCTCTGGTTGCAAGTGAGCTGCATGAGCAGGTAACCTCAACCCCCACGTCATATAACATCATGGTACTGGTGCCTCTGTCTCAAAGGTCATACTAATGCTGGGGCTGAGAGATCAGGGGAGGGCTCCCTCATACCCACTAATGGAGGAAGGAAAGGTCTGAGCTTGATATATGGATGAGCCACCTTGGTGTGTCTACAGGAGCTGAAAGTGGGCTGCTCTTGCACTACAGCACCATTCAGGAGTGACCCTGAAAGAACGCAATGAGGAGAACTCTGCCCAATTATCCACCCTCTGGGCGATGCCTCCTGCCTCCCGTGTTGCAGAGAGAGACGTGGCCCAAAGTAAACATATTCATAGACTTAGGGCATCTTTATTGGAGTGGCTAGTTGGACCACAGTCCTGAAAGGAGCCAGACTGGAAGATTGGGAACAAGGTCTCAGGAAGGTCATCGAGACCGACAAATAGGGATGGATAGAAAATGCGAAGATTTTAGTATCACAGATTAATAGCCACCAAAGAGCCCCCACAATGGGAGAGACACGAAACAACCAAGTGGACAGAATGGCTCGGTCCTTTGACATCAGCCAGTACTTGTTATGTCCCCCAACAATCCAGTTCAGATCCCACAGGCATATGAGCAGGGTAACCATGGTAGAAGGGAGGAAGCTCTGCACATGCCCAACAGGAGCTGCTCCCATCACCAAGGCTGATGCAGCTGCTGTTGCCACTGAACAGCCAAACTTCTAGCCATAGAAGTCGAAACTGAGCCCCAGCTTTGACACCACCTTGACAAGATAATTAGGCCCTTGATGCAAACTCTAAACTCCTTTCACCCTGAAAGGGGTAGTGATTCACTCTAATATAAACATATTGCCCAGTATGAGCTTGCCTTGTCTAACTACAGGGCTTTGGTCAGCCCAGCTATCTGAGGATTAAAGGGGATATCTTCAGACATAAAGCCCTAACCAGCATGGCCTTAGGCCAAGGGACCCACTTAATGGCAAAAAAAGGGGGGGCAGTAGTGGCAGTGAGCCTCTGACCAAGGGATCTACCGGTCCAGGCACCTACTGCACCCTCAGGGGTTACCAGCCTAAAAGGGGGGTGCAGTGGCGTCTGAAAGAAGAAACTGAGACGGGAACTTGAGGACGATGTCCTTGGATCCTGAATGAATGACCACTGTGTGTTACTGTGTCCCTAGGGGTAGCATACAAGAGTCAGGAAACTAAACGGGGGGAGGAAGACTGGCCCCGCTTACCTAAACCAAGCCCTATCCCTCCTGGGGATTTGTGCTCCCCGTCCTACTACCCCAGCTCCGTGGGCCTGGATGTCTTGGTTCCCAAAGAACCATTCTGATGCGGGGTCTCCACACAAGTCTATTAAACTTTAAGCCGCATCTGCTAACAGTCCCTGGGTTCCTCCAACCCGACAGGCATGGAAAGGAATCATAGGAGGAAAGATGGGGCTGCTGGAGGCAGGCAGGAATCTCTTTGGCACTAAATTTACCCACTGGGGCACCTCTCAGTGCCCATATGCCTTGTTTTAGCAGTAAATTAACAAAGTAGCCACGTCCTAAGAAGAACCTGGTAACCAGGGGCTCAGACCCCTCGGGGTAATCGTCTGGTCAACCCCAGTCTGTCTAAGGGAAATCACTTAGACTAGTAAAAACATCAGGCAAAGGTGGGGGGTATCTAGGATGGTGTTGGAGTAGGAAGATGATGACTGTCAGTCACGGCTTCGAGATCTACCGCAGAACAGCACGCGGGGGTTGGGTCTAGGCTGTTGGGTCCTGGAATCCGCGCGACTCCGCGAGCATTGGGATTCGAACCTGCCGTACCCACAGCCCAGCGAATCGCTGTCGACCGTCAAGTTCCAGGTGGGCTGAGACAGACGCTGCCTCCTCCTCCTCCGCCCGCAGCGGCGGGGCCCAGCAGCCAGGGTCAGAGGACGACTGGGGCGGCGCCTGGGTACACACCGGAGGAGGAGGGGAGGAGGAGGAGGCCTCCAGCCTCAGCCCTGAGCCCGCCAGCCTCAGCCCTGAGCCCCAGGCCCTCCGCGGCCCACAGCACTGACATTGCTCGCGCGCCCCCACCGTTAGTGTTCCAGATCCTCAGGAGACAGCCGTTACCTAACCCTTCAGATATCTACCCTGGAGGTGCTGATCTTCTAGTGAGAGCCGTTGCCTTGGAGAGGATGAAGCTGTCAACCACACTCCAAGGGGGCCTCGGTAGCGACCAGCCCAATGGTGCCCCTGAACAGATGGGCCCAGAAGACAGTCGTGGTGGCAGTGGCCTGGGAGAGGCCACTACGTGTGCCGCCTCTGAAAAACTTTACTCTGGACCGGGACCCCTCAGCTCTGCACCAGAGATTGTACACAAGGGCTTGAAGGTGGGGTCTCTCCGGGTAAGTGACCAGGTTTCAGCTACATTCGCGGATGAGGTGCAGGCACCAGTGAGGGTGCGCATGCGCAACCATCCCCTACGCAAGATCCCTGACAGCAAGAAGCACCTCTCACTACCCGCTGACAGCCTGCTTCCCCGGGGCTACCTGGAGAAGCTGATCCTCAGTAGTCCCATCTTTGACATGCCCCGCAGCCGCCTCCTCCACCACTTCAGCCTGTCCGAGATTGGCTTGAGGAAACTGGAGACCTACACGAAGCTGGACAAGCTGGGTGAGGGAACCCAGGCCACCATTTACAAAGGCAAAAGCAAGCTCACAGACGACCTCGTGGCACTCAAGGAGATTCGACTGGAAAAGGAAGAGGGGCTACCCTGCACCGCCATCTGGGAAATGTCCCTGCTCAGGGACCTCAAACACGCCAACATAGTCACACTCCTTGACATTATCCACATGGAGAACTCCCTCACCCTCGTCTTTGAGTTCCTGGACAAGGACCTGCAGCAGTACCTGGACGACTGTGGGGCCATCATCAACAGGCACAACGTGAAACTCTTCCTGTTCCAGCTGCTCCGTGGCCTGGCCTACTGTCACCGGAAGAACGTGCTACACCGAGACCTCCACCCCCAGAACTTGCTCATCAGCAAGAGAGGAGAGCTCAAGCTGGCCGACTTTGGGCTGGCCCGGACCAAGTCCATTCTCACGAAGACCTACTCCAACGAGGTGGTGACGCTGTGGTACCGGCCCCCCGACCTCCTGCTCGGGTCCTCACACTACTCCACCCACGTTGACATGTGGGGTGTGGGCTGCGTGTTCTACGAGATGGCCACTGGCCAGCCCCTCTTCCCGGGCTCCGTGGTGGAGGAGCAGCTGCACATCATCTTCCGCGTCCTGGGAACCCCGACCGAGGAGACGTGGCCAGGCATCCTGTCCAACGGAGAGTTCCAGGCACGCAACTACCCCAGGTACCGTGCGGAGGCCCTTTGGAGCCATGCACCCCGACTTGATAGCGATGGGGCTGATCTCCTCACCAAGCTGCTGCAGTTTGAAGGTCGCAACCGGATCTCCGCAGAGGATGCCATGAAACACCTGTTCTTCCTCAGTCTGGGGGAACGGATCCACAAACTTCCTGACACTACTTCCATATTTGCACTAAAGGAGATCGAGCTACAGATGGAGGCCAGCCTTCGCTCTTCGTCGATGCCTGACTCAGGCAGGCCAGCTCTCCATGTGGTGGACACTGAGTTCTAAGCCGCAGACCCAGGGCCCAGGGGACAGCAGCTGGAGAGATGCTACACCCCTCCCAGGTCAGCCACCTGCTGCATCCTGCCTGCCTAGCTGTCCAATTCAAGCCCACCTGCCCACATGTCCCCTGCTGCCTGTCCAAACATCTGTCCATTGGCCTGTGAACCCACCCATTGGCCTGTCTGCTAGGTGCTGACAAAGCTGTTGTCACTCCTTAGAGAGAGAGAAAGAGAATATCAGCAATATTCTCTCTTCCCTGTAGCAGTAGGAGGCATGGTTTCCCCACTGATCCTTTACCTGACAATTCTTAGAAAATGAGACTGATCTGAACCTGAAGGACCTGTTTCTAGAAGAGATACAGGAAGTAAGTAGATCTGAGAGGCACAAAAGGTGGACTGTAGTGGATACTGTTGTTGTCTCCCCAGGCCCCCTTTTCTCTGAACCTCCAGCCCCCTGCTGAGGGAATATTGCTGCTGGTAGCTCAAGCTGCATCCCTCACCAGGAATTGTCCTTGGCTGGAGGGAACTGGTTCATCCAAGGTTATTCTTCCTCCCAGGAGGTAGCCCATGGCCAACGGCGACTGGCAGACGTGAACACACCACTGCCACACCCCTGCCTCAGTCTGTGACAACTCTGAAGGTCTGTCCCAGCTCCAGGGCTCTCTGTGGGAGAAACCTCAGAGGCAACGTCACTGCTGTTCAGGTTCTCCTGCTGCCTGTTCGTCGGTCTCATTTTCTCGCAGGTGTGTTTCCTAAGAACACTCTGCAAAAGCCCTCCACAAGTGTTTGTTTGTCTCAAGGTCTGTGTCCAGTTAGCCTAAGTCAGTGCATAGCACTTCCCTGTGTCGACATTGACGTCACAGCAAAGGCACTTTCCCACAGATGGAAGAAAGCCCTCACCCACCCAGCCCTGTCCTCCAGCATGAGTGAGGTTGGGTATAGGGCTGATCTCCCACATGTGTCTGGGGGTTCACAGGGAAGAAGTCTGCGTACAAGCAGAGTCTGTCCCAGCTTAGTAAAGGCACAAGGCTTGCAGGCTGACGGGTACCATAAATGAAGCCAGGATCGCTGCCCTCCAGTGTGAGACACACATGCTCCCACCCAGACACATAGAAGGCCTCCACGTGGGAGGTGGAGGGCCAGCAAAGCAGGGCTCCTGCAGAGAGTCACCACCCACATCTCTGCCTTAAGCAATGGAGAGTAAGTGTTGGAGCACCCTCTCTACAGATCCACCCACAAGTATCCTTGAAGTTCTCTCGTAACGGGGATAAATAGCGTGTACCTGGAATAACACCTGAGCAGGAAGATGTTCTAAATTACTTCTCTGGCCTCAAAATGTACCAATTCACATCTATACCATACTTCTTCTCTGTTGCCATGTTTCTCAGTATATTTCTAAGTTTTAGCATGCACCATCCCGTACTATAATTACTCAGGAGGGGCCACATTCTCCTCACATACCATGAGAACTTTCAAAGCAAGAACCTAGATTGTATTCATCTTCGTGTGCTGAGGGCCTGGCTGAATGAATGCGGCTTCACATGTGGGTCCCAGGAAATGGAAGAGGTGACATGTCACCTCAGGCTATCTCCAAATGACAAGCATCAAGCCAACCAAAAAGGCTATTTAAATATGTGTATTAAAAGTGTACATATTCTTTGATAAAACACTAAGTACATTTTTAAATAAAGGAAAGCTGTTATTTTTTTTCTATAGATGTATCTGTTTTCTAATTTCTTCACACTAAGGCATCTGATTGTAACATTTAGGTTTCTTAAAAGAAAGAAGGCAACATCGATGTATGGAGATTCTGCCCTTTGTTCTAACTCCAAACTGTTTTCAGGCTTGCTTTCCAAGGCTCTGAGCCTCTTACACGTGCTTCGGTGGAAAGGTACCGATAGGCCTGTGTGGATCGGGGTTCCCCAGAAAACAGAACCAATAGGAAGTGCAAGTGTGTGTGTGTTACGTGTAACACACATGTACACATGCATGTGTCATATGAGGGTTATATAGGAAATGTATATGTGTGTGTGTGTTATATATGAGACGTACTGAAGGAATCAGCTCACATGATTATGGAGACCAAGAAGCCCTGCACTGTGCTGCCTGTGAGCTGGAAAACCGGCAAAGCCAGAGGTGTAATTCAGTCCCAGCTTGGAGGCCTGAGAACCAGGAGCACTGATCTCTAAGGGCAGAACACCAACGTCGCAGCTACGGCAAAGAGGGCAAATTTCGCCTTCCTCCAGGGTTTTGCTCTCCATGGGCCCTCAGCAGATTAGGCGAGGCCCACCCTCACTGGAAGGGCTACGGTTCTTACTCAGTTTATCGATTCAAACACTAATCTCTTCCAGGCACACCCAGAAATGATGTTTCCCAGCCATCTGGGCATCCCTTAGCCCCCATCGAGTTGACACATGAAAGTAACGACCACAGGGGCTAGTGTTCCTTCAGGTTGAAATTCACACACAACCCGCACCAGGAGAGACTGCGAAGGCTCCTGGCGCCCGAAAGACAGGACCCTGGTACAACCCGGGACAGCCAGCCTCTCCGCCCGTCCTCAAAGACGGGAGCTGGCTCCTCCTCTCCTTTGCTGTAACAGTCCTGGTGACCACCATGTCAGCAGTCCCTGAGCCGGAACACACAACGCAAGCCGCAGTGCCACCCAGGAGAGCGCACAGGTTACGTATTTACATCGGGCTCTCAGAAGCTTCAGGACCACGTGTTGAAGATGGTGATGGGGGATCGCTCTTGTCCAACTGAATTTCTTTCTACACCGTGTCCGTGTGCTCGAATAATAACAGCACCAATAAAGCTCTTCTACATGGGAGAAGCAACCAATGACCGGCAGCCAGCAGTCCTGCACGTCAGTGCTGCCCCGCCCACCCCACAGTGTTTTCCAAGTCAGCTGGGAAGGCTGGCCCGGCCCACAGCCAGCTCCGCCCCTTCCTGAGCTCCACCCCTTCCCGTCCCCACCCTCCCTGCCGTGGTGACAGGTAGTCACTTAAGGAGGCTCAGGAGGCACCAAATCTTGAGACTTGAGTGGAGCAGCCAGGGAGTGATCCTGAAGATTAGAACGGCAAGGGGTGCTGAACACCACCCTGCCTAATGTCCGCCCTTTCCCGGGGGGGCTCGGAGGCCTAGCTGCCTGGGGTCACGCAGCCCTCCCAGGCAAAGCCAGAAACCGAGCCAGGCCTGCGGACTCCCAAGCCTGCTTCGCTCCTTATTCCACACGGTCTCTGCCATTTGCAGCAGCTAAGACTCAGGAACCTACTCAACCTCCCTCCACAAACCGCTCTTCAAAAAATGGGGAAGGGAGGGGAGAGGAAAAGGAGAGGAGAGAGAAGGAAACCAAAGGGAAGCAAAGAAAAAAAAAAGAAGGTGGAGAAAAGCCTCCCCTTACCACCTAGGCAAAGCAAGCAGAGAAGACAGGCTCTCTCCATGTCCCCCCACCTCCTCCTCCCCCACCTGCCTCTCAGCGGCCAGCAGACTTCTGGGGCATTGGCATTGCTTTTACTCCAAGGCTACCTTCCATCTCCACCCAGGTGACTAGTTAAGAAGAATGTCACAGGACAGAGCGTGACTGTCTCCATCCCATTCGTGCTGGAGATGGCTGCAGTAAGAGGATCCCAGGGCATCAGGCACAGGCCAGGACCCCAGGGGACCATTACTGGATGAACGGCAGAGGTAGGGAATGCTTCTTGCTTGAAATGTGCTCACGGAGCCAGGGAGTAACCCTTTCTGCCCTCTTTCCCCTCCGTGAGCACCCAGAGAAGGGAAATGTCTCCTTCACGATGGGAGCTGGCAAACAGCACACAGCACGTGAGCACGTTAATTTTTGCTGGCTGCCGCCTTTGCGTTTTGAACGAGTCAGACTCTTTTGTGTAACTGCTTGAAGAAACATTCCCATCCATTCTGTCAACACAAATTACACGGTTAAAAACGCACTCGCCCCGACCACCACGACACCAGAGAGCAGCCTACTAGCCCTGGGGGTGGGCTCCTGAGAACAGCAGCCCAGGTCTAGCTCTCTGGCTGCCCTCTGGCCCAGCCCAAACTCCAGACCTTGCCCTTCACTGTCCACCTTCCAAGGAGAGTTGTTAGGAGATGGAGACACAGCTGGCTCGGTCCATTGCCTGGCCACGGTCGGGTTGCGGGGAGCAGAGCTGGGAGGGCCAAGAAACACAGTACTTGGCCTTCAGGTCATGGGCACCTTCTGGGGACCAGAAGGGGCTCTTCCGTGGTCAGGCTTTTACCCACAGAGAGGGACCTCACATGCGTGGGAAGGCTGGGGGGTGAGGGGTGCCTCTCATTCCATCTCTGATGGGGTTGCTCTGAGTATTTGTCTAAAGTGTAGAATGTAGCCCTGGCTGGTGCAGCTCAGTTGGAGAGTTGTCCTGTAGATCGAAAGGTCATGGGTTTGATTTCTGGTCAAGGAATGTACCCAGGTTGCGGGTTTGACCCCAGGTCAGGGTGAGTATAAGAAAGCGGCCATCGATGTTTCTCTCTCTCACTCTCTCCTCACTCTTCTTTCTAAAGGCAATTTAAAAAGATGTCCTCGGGTGAGGATGAAACCCCCCCCCCATGGACCCTCTGGCCGTGTAAAGACTCCGTTTGTAATGTAAATATCGTGGCCATCTGTTTTATAGCTCAACATTTATGGGGCTAAGGACTTTTAAAAGTGGGAGCATAAAGACAAGTTTATTTTGGTCATACAATCGGGAAATACAAATTAGGAAGGAACTGTCATTCCCCCACGGAGCCACCCCTTTCACTTTACAGAAGGGGACGCTGAGGCACAAGAGTAGGAGAGATGATGCCATCACCCCACCAGTGCCCTCCAGCCATGCCCAGCTCTGCCAGGACACCGTGTCCTCAGCCGCCCCCATCTCCCCACAGGCCTGCCGTTGCCGGCACGTGGGGGCCTCTCACTGAGTCCCTGTGAGGTGGGAAGGAGACACGGCAGCCCACACCATAATCTGCACCACACCGTTCGTGTCTCCTCGGCGCCGTGGCCAAGGCTGTGGCAGGGCAGGAGCCACCAGCATCGCCCGGTGGGTGTGGCTTCCCCTCAGTCCATAAAGCTCTCCAAGCCACAGGAGGCTCCTCTGCACAGCCGGCAGGAAGGTAAACCTGGCAGGAGGAGGAGGGGGCTCTGGGTGTAGCCCAGTTCCACCCAAGCCCAGGGCCCATTTCACAAGACCACCCCAGCCCCCTCCCCCTGGACCTGCCACTTACCAACTGTGTGGCCTTGGACACGATGCATGGCCTCGCTGAGCCTCAGCTTCCCCATCTGTAAAACAGGGCGATATAGCTTCCCTCACGGGGTCATGGTGAGGATGAAGCAAACTAGCAAACACGAGGGGCGTGCACAGGGACAAGCAGCAAAAAAATCCCCCCAAGACGACAATCTCTGGACACAGGAAAAGCTGCAGGGGCAAGAGAAACCTGGGAACTCATCCAGCCAGGTGCTCAGGGAACAGGAACAGGAGTGCGAAAACCCAGCTGACACGGTTTGCCGAAGGTCGCACAGCTGGCTGAAGGCAGAGCTGGGCTGCCACTGGGCAGGTAGGCTGGGCCCCTCCGCAGTCTGCTTTCAGCCCAAAGGAAGAGCAGATAGCGTTTGAGACGGAGCCCTTCATTATCTGAGGTGCAGCAGCTATTTCTAAGGCAGGACTTCAGTGTTTCCAAAATCCCGACAGGAGTCTTCCAGATTTGGAAGCAATAAATCAGAATTCCAAAAATAACCTTATTTTTAAAATGCTTCAACAGTCTTCCTACTCCTTGCTTGTTATTATGAATATATTTCTTAAGAAAGCGATTTACATAGACAATAAAAATTCAGTTTGGTGGTATTTACAAAGACCCGTAGCCTATAATGAACTTTCAACCCTAGAAAACTGCAGAGACCAGTCCTAGGTGGCATCCGAACACCGGTACAGGACATCCAGGCCTCCCGGGCAGGTTGACAGCATCGCACAGGACCATGTGTCAAACTGCCAATTTCAGGACTTATTTTGCTTCCAAAATTGTTATTTCTTGGAACAGCATTCAAAGTATCTGTATACAGTATACGGCACACATAAACTTAGTAATGTGTGTGTTATTTGCCAGAGTGACTCACCGTTGGCAGCAGACAGGGCCACAAAAGCAGGCGTTAGCTTGGTGGTGACTGTGGATCAGCTTGTCACCGTGCCTCTTCCGCCCACTGCAGCCCGCGCCAGGCCCTGCCATGAGCTGTCCCCGACCGGATTCTCAGCAGCAGCGCCTCCAGCTGTTGCTGTCCACTCCATCTCAGGGGATCTCTTCAAAGCTGTGAGGTCCCTTGGTTGGGACTGATAATACTTTTTCCCATTTTTCTGATTTTTCAACTGATTTTTTCTGGATTCAGGTTCCAATACACAAGTCTCACCAAGAAATGTCAGGAAGGGTTTCCCACACGAAACCCTAGACCAGCAGTCTGACCTCTTGCCTGCCCAGCGGCCCCTGCTCTCTCTGCTAGGGCCCCTGGCTGGATGCAGGGGACCCAGAGGTCACACACCGTACACAGAGTGGGCAGCCATCCATGCACTGGACTAGGCACCCCTCATGGCAGCAGGGTGGGGGTTGTGGGGGGCAGGGGGCTCTATGGGGTGGCCTCCAGCTGCTATAACAAATCACCAGTAGTGGGGGGTCTCTTAAAACAGCAGAACTATGCTCTGTCACAGTCCTGCAGCCTGGAGATCCAAAATCGAGGTGTTGGCAGGGTCGCCTTTGAATGCTGGGAGGGAGAACCTTTCTTCCAGTCTTCTAAAGAAAGAATCCACCCTCGCCTCCTCCAGCTTTATGGCGCCCAGCGATCCTTGGCACTCACTAGCTTACAGCTACGTCTCTCCATCTGTACTCCTCCGTCTTCACTGACCTTCTGCCCACTATGTATCTCCAACTCTAGATCTCTCTCCTCATAAGAACACCAGTCATTGAATTCAGAACCCACCCTAATCCAACATGACCTAGTCTTAACTTGATTCTATCTGAAAGAGCCTATTTCCAAATGAGGCCACGTCACAGGCTCCGAGGGTTAGGACTTCAACCTGGTGTTTTAGAGACACCCTTCAACCCACAACAGTCTCCAGCAGCAAATCAGTTAGACACGGTTCTGGCCAGTGCAGAGTTAACTAATAAACAGGCAGGAGGTGCATTCAGTGCAAAAGAACCACTCCTGGTGAGAGGGGGAAGCATGGCCTACAAACGGAGCAAGAGGAGAGTCAGCTCATTCAGATGTGATGATCAGGGAAGGCTTTCTGGAAGAAGAGGCATCTATGTAGAATGAGCAGGAGTCAGCCTGAGGTGGGTGCCAGAAAAAAAGGAGCAATGAATGAAGGCCTGGAGTTAAAGGAACAATGTCTTTGCTTTGTCCAACCTGACCTTTTTGCTCAGAAAGCAGGTTCCCAAGACCCCACCCCTGGGCCTTAGCTTACATGTCACATCTTTGGAAAGTCATCCCTGGACAGCCTTCATCCAGTCTTCTCTATCCATCACCCAAATTACTCCCTTTAAGGCACCATCACGCCTTGCACTGGTTACCTATTGGCTCACTTACTGTCTTCCTTCAACACCAGCCATTAGTTCCTCTATGGCAGGAGTCCTGCCACCTTTTCCATGGCTATGCCCATAGCATTAACATAGCGCCTAGTGTGTTATACGTGGTAAAAATGGATGAATAAATGGCTGGCTATGTGGATGAACAGACAGAAATAGGTTCAACGTGGCTAGACTATAGATTTTGAGGCCAGAAGTGGCAAGAAAGCTAGAGAGGGAAATGTGAGCCAGAGTATTCAGGGGGACATCCAAGGCGGAGCCCCAGAAGCAGGACGGGGAGGAGCAGGAACTTGTTCTAAGAGCAGTGGGGGGGGCGGGGGGACTTCCTTGTACAAGCAAGAGCACGCACGATGGTACTTGCCATGTAGCAATGAGCACAGACCCCTGGGTCTTGGTGGGAATAGATCCGATGGAGCTAGAGATGTGCACCCGATGAGGGCACTGCACTTAGTAGGTGTTCAGTAAACAGTGCTCAGTTGGGTGAGTGCACATCTCACTCACCCAACTGCCTCCTGCAGGAAGCCCCTCACTTCCAGCTGGACACTGAAAGCCAGGAAGAGGTCATAGAAATCCTGAAAATTCGGCGCCCCTGAAGTTCTCTCTTCTTCAGAATTGTAGGAGGCTGCGTTTACCTTCTCTTCTCTTCCACCTCCTAGACCCAGGAAAGAGAGGCCTGCACACTACTGGGAGAAGACCACGGTACCACACAGCGGGAAGCCAGAGATGCGGGAGCTCGGAGGGGAGAGCCAGCACCTCGTTGCTGCAGTCATCGCGGAGCCAATGCTTCGGCTGCGCGAGCCCCTGGCTTGGCTTAGAAAAAAAGCTGGACGGGCAGAAGCAGTTGAAAGCCCAGCCACCTGGCTGGGTTGAGAAAGGCCAGCAGCCTCTTCCCACACCCCCTGCGGGGTCGGAAGGTCGCCATACACCTGCACACCTCAGGCCTCCCTTTGCATCTGCACAGCAAGGATTACTTAGGCCCCGGTGTTTCCCATCTCACAACGAGCAGCAACTGAAAAAGACTAGCTTGGTGTGGTTTTGTATATGTTTTTCAACATTCCAGATGGGAACCACTGCTGCTTCTCCTATTACTACTCAATGCAGAGACAGAATGTGCTGGGCCAGGCCAGAGAGCCTCGGGATCCTAAGCAAACACTGGGTACTTTGATTCATTTGCTACTGAGATGCAGCAGCTCTCTTGGACTCACCAAGCAGGTGAAGGCCCTGCTCTGGGCCCTGTGGGTGGGCGAGGCACAGAAGCAGGCTGGCCCTCTCCTGCTGCCCACAGGGCGTGAACTGGTGTAACCTCTAAGCAAGGTGTTGCAGGAACGATCATAATAACAAACACATGAACCCTTTGACGTGACTTTTCCATTTCTAGGAATTTAGCCCACAAGTACATGTGAAATGATATCTTTACCGAGCCTTTCATTGGATCTTGGTTTGAAGAACCAGGCTTGGCGACAGACAAACCAGAGGAGTGTCCATCAGGAGGGGACTGGTTAAAGCCGACGATGCTGTGTCCAGACGATAGAATACAAAATAGCTGTGAACAGAAACAGGCATGCCCGCCGTGCACTCCAAGGGCCTCTAAGTATCCATGGCCTCATAATAATGTGTGCACTTAAAGCCAACCAACGCACTAGCTCACCGTTTCCTGGACAGGAATTTAGGTAAAGCGCGGCTGAATGATTCTGGCTCAGGGTCTCCTGTGAGGCTGGAGTCCAGCCGTTGGCTGGGGTCATCTCAAGACCTGACCAGGAAGATGGAGTGTCCGCCTCCTCTCCTAGACTCTCCCGCCACCGCCAGCAGGTCTCGAAGATCAGTGCCCACGCTCACACAGTGTGGGCAGGCCTCAGCCCCTCACCCGGCCGCAGGCTGCTCCGAGGCTGCCTAGTGTCCCCAGGACACGACAGCTGGCTTCCCCAGATAAGGGATTCAAGAGAGAGGAGGAGAGCTCCCAAGACAGAAGGGGCAGTTTGTTTATAACCTAATCTCTGAAGAGACACCCCATGGCCGTGGCTGTTCCCTGTGCACTGGAAGCACGTCACTAATTCCAGCCCGCAGCCAGGGGTAGGGCTGCTCACCTTTTGAGGAAACAAGCATCAAAGAATCCATACATGCATCTTTACTTTTTTATTTTAACTCCTTTATTCTTGGCTGTGGGCACATCTTTAAAATCACTACACCAAGATAGATTCTTAAGCAAAAATATAGAATAAAAAATAAAAAAGCGAAGTGCAGAGCAGTGTGCATGGGTGGCTACTATCATATATGTAATGAGAAGGAAAGCATAGTTATATGCACTCACTTGCAGACAGCAATATCTCCGGAGGGATACATAATAAACTGTTAAGGCTGGTTGCCTGCAGGGAGAACAATGCAGGGGCTGGAGGGAAAATTTACACTAGGTATCTCCGCCCAACTCTTGAATTTAGCACCCTGGCAAATTACCTGGTTTTGATAGGTACTAGATAGGATGCAGTCGTTCTGTCACTCCATTGATGTTTACGGAGCCTCATGGAGCAAAGCCCTAGGGAGTGTCGGACCCTTAAGGAAATTGCAGTCTCTCTAGATAAATGCGATTTCAGCACAGTTAAAACCTTTTGGAAATAACTTCTCATCGAATAAGTTAAAGGTCAAGCATATGGGCCAGATGAAAGCCCCCATGCGGGGGGTCTGGAGGGACGTGGGTGGCCAGTGCGGGCTGAGCAGGGAGAAGGGGCAGGTCTGCGGTGGGGCACGAAAAGGGAAAAGGGACCGGAGTGAGACTTGGGGTAGGAAAGGGGAATGTGGGGCTTTGCGGGGCCCTGCCCAGGAGAGTGGGAGGTTGTGTTCTTTGTGTGCTTTCTTCACTGCTTTTCCCCAATGCCTAAGTTCTGTCCTTGGCTCCTGTTAAAGCTCTGGTTCAAACTGGGCCCCTGCTCTAGAGAAGTCATTCTGATCCTCAAAACTGAAATCCATTCACTTCAGATCAAATCATAAGTTTCCCTGAAGGGTTCGGAGGAACCTCATGGAACCCAAGTAGAACTGAGCCCAGTGACGTGCATGAGCTCAGAACTGGAGAGTTGAAAATCAAGTTCTCTCCCTCCCCCCTTCCTCTTCCCTCTCTCTCTTTTCAGGCTGCCTGTCTCTCTCCACACATCTGTTCCATTTCCCACCTCCTGCCCATCGCCCCTCGATTAGTCCTAGTTTCTGCTTCCCCTTATTATGGGTTAAATCGTGTCCCTTCCAAATCCATGTGTTGAAGTTCCACTATCTAGTACCTCAGAATGGGGCCTTATTTGAAAATAGGGTCACTGTGGCTCTAATCAGTTACGATGAGGCCATTAAGGTGGACCCTTTCCCCACACGACTAGCGAGCTTACAAAATGGAGAAGTCTGCACACAGACCCACACGCAGAGAAACGCCACGAGAAGACGAAGACAGAGACTGGGGTGATGTTCCTCCAAGCCAAGGAATGCCAAAGATTGCCTGGAAACCACCAGAGCCAGAGGGCAGGTGTTGAACAGATTCTTCCTCACAGCCCTCAGAAGTAACCAGCCCTGCTCACACCTTGATCTCGGACTGGTGGCCTCCAGAACTGGGAGACAATACACTCACTTCACCCCACCTGACTTCAAGTACTTTCTTACGGCAGCCTTAGCAGACTCATCCATCCCTCTGCCAACTTGTTCCTGGTTTTGCTTTGCTTTCTGTATTTTTTAACTTTCTTTTTTCTTTCTTTCTTTCTTTCTTTCTTTCTTTCTTTCTTTCTTTCTTTCTTTCTTTCTTTCTTTCTCTTTCTTTCTTTCTTTTTAGAGAGAGGGAAAGGGAGGGAGAGAGGGAGAGAAATATCAGTGTGAGAGAGAAACATCGATTGGTTGTCTCTCCTACATGCCCTAACTGGGACCGAACCCACAACCCAGGCCTTTGCCCAGACCAGGAATTGGACCAGTGACCTCTCACTTTGCAGGATGATGCCCAGCCCACACCAGTCAGGACCTGACTTTGCTTTCCAATGGCAGAGCTGCTCACCCTGGAGCACAGCACAGACCGCCAACCCCGCGTCCATCAGCTCACATTCCCATGGAGGGTCTGATGACCTGCATCACCTCTTTATGGAGGAGCCTGGTCCCATCAGCTGTGGGAAGGGTGGACTGGACCCTCCGCTATAAACCGGTCCCCCAGGTACACACCCACCGCAGAGGAGGTGGGGAAGGCCGAGGAGGGATGGCATGTCCAGAGGCGCAGCTCCACGTGCAGCACACCAGCCCTTCCACCGCCCCCCGGGGGCCAGGCCTCAGCCTGAACGGAGGGCGACCAGGAGTGAGGGGAGCCCGTGCGGGGCCCTCACCACTCAGTGCCCTGGTTCATTCAAGAAATCGTAAGCGCCTGTCATGCCAGCGATTTTCAACCTTTTTCATCTCGTGGCACACATCAACTAATTACTAAAAGTCTGCAGCACACCAAAAAGTATTTTTTTTTTTTGCCAATCTAAAAGCAGGAGGGGGGATCATTTTGATTCATTCACACCAGATGTCTATTGTTGTGTTGGCTGCTGTCATTTTTTGATTTGACAATCTAAGGGAAACGAGGTCAGTGCCCCTGACTAAACAGTCAGATCTCACACATTTTAAGAATTCTTGCGGCACACCAGTTGAAAATCTCTGTGTTATGTGATAGGTGCGAGCTGGCTGCTGGGATAATCGACCTGAAGAAGATGCTGTGATTTTCTGAAGGGGCCTACAGCCAAGAGGCAGACAGACAATATCAGTAAACACTCACATTACCAGAGGTTTGCTCTGCATCTGTGCTTTGCAGGCTGTGCGCACTCTGACTCCCTAAACAGCTCGATGAGGGGGGACCCTCTGTACCTCTTCTACAGATAGGGAAGCTGAGTCCTACAGAGCCAAAGAAACTTGCCTGAGGTCAGGCAGCTGGCAGACGGTAGAGCAGAGACTTGAACTGGTCTGGCTGGTTCCCTGCTGCCAGCTGCCTTGTGTTCATATGTGTAGACACCTGACTCGCTGGAGAAGTGCAGACAAGTACCATCCAGAGCTAGGCAGGATGGGGAAGCCGAGTGTGAGCTGGGCCAGGACACCTGCGCATGGACACATGCCAGGAGCTGTGGAGGAAATCTGGAGAGCATCTTTCTGACATGGTTGGGGGTGAGAAGCACAGTAGGATCTTGTGGAGAAGGCCAGACAGGAAGTGAGGGGTCAGGTGGAGAAGCAGAGACCTTGAACATCACACCAAGGAGTATGGAGCAAGAGGAGTAGGGACCACAGGCTTTTTGCAGCCTGGCAACCTCATCTAAGCCTATGTTAGGATGCCTCCGGCAGCCCCATGAAGATAGCCTGTAAAGGGTCAGAGACGGGACATGGAGAGTGTTGAACTGGAGAGGGACTGAATGAAAAGAGTGATGGGCTTGGAGAGACTCGGGGAAGCAGAGTACAGAAGGACATTTTCTGTACAGGCACCAAGGCAGAGGGTGGAGTCGAAACATCAGGGTTCGCTCCTGTGTTGTCCCTTAGGGGGCTCTAAAACGCACCTCTAATACAAAACGCCAGCTTCTGTCCACAGTTTCTGGTGTTATCCTTCCCAAGCAGCCCCCCAGGTTTGGCCTGCACGTACACACTCTCTCTGCCCCGACCTGCTGTCCCGTCGGGCTCCTTTTTTATTGGAAAAATCTCTTTGC
The DNA here is from genome assembly GCF_022682495.2 of Desmodus rotundus. Lineage (NCBI taxonomy): Eukaryota > Metazoa > Chordata > Mammalia > Chiroptera > Phyllostomidae > Desmodus > Desmodus rotundus. The sequence goes on along the minus strand of NC_071395.1, from coordinate 50,235,917 downwards.
CACCACAGAAGGTAATCAGAATACCTTTTTCAGGAAGGCAAGAACTGTTGATATTCTTGACCTGATTCCAAAGGCCCAGCATATCCCTGGAGAGCAATTAATTAAATGGTTATCTCTGTGTCTAGCTTAGAGATTTCTTCCACCCCCTCCCTCTGTCTTTGCCTCCAGTCCTCCCTAAATCTTCCTTCTCCCCCTGCCCCCACATTGTACTTACTGGTTAATAAGCTAAATTTCATTTCCCTTAGTGGTAGAACATTGTTTTGTTTTTTTAAGACACAATCTAAGAGCTTTAATTTTTCCTTTGTAACCATGTGGATGCTATATTTAGTAATTTTATTAACGAGATAATTTACGTAAATTCCACACCGGAGCCCTGCTGAGCAGCAAGCTAATTCTATTCTTCTCATTAGAGAAAACAGACAAACCAAATGAGGTTTAAAGACTAGAAGAATGAATCTGTGTCTGTGCGGAAGTCAGGCCTGGGACCTCAGGACAGGTGTCTAGAGACCCGAGGAACAGAACACGGCGCCCCATCCACCACGGGCACACAGCTGAAAGGAGGGGAGGGAAGAGGAATAGACTGCAACCTCCGGCCAGAAGTGCCGCACCGCGAAGTCGCCTGGGCTCGGCGGGACTCTCTCTCAGAAGAGTAGACACAGATCTAAAATGGAACGTCCCTCCTCTTTGTGCCCTTCTGCAGGGCCAGCATGGATGGGAAGACGAGCTCGTGGCCTCCCAAAGAGCTTTCTGTGACTCCGATTGCTCTCTGGCTCCTTCCAGCTTCTGTTCAGCTGCTTCCCCATGGCAGGGAGGAACCCGCTAAACTGGCTCCTTCCATCTCTGTCAGCACCAAGCATGTATACATGGGCTTCTTGATAAATACAAGAGAATCCCACTTCCAACAAAGCCAATAACTGGGAAAAAAAAAAAAAAAACTGATTTGTACCAGAGACATCAAGAGGTGGTTATTAGCTTTACAAAAAGACAAACTAAAGAATCTTTTAAATCCCATCTCCCTCGGTGCTTTGGAAATGAGATTCAATTTAGGAAAAAATTCAATAGAGACACGACTTTGGAGAATGCTCGGCTGGTGCAAAGAAGGCACAGCAGGAGCTCGACGCTGATGGTGATTAACAGGAGTAAGCGGACATTTTTCCTTCCTTCCCAGTCGGACTGGTATTTCCATGGCGTAAGAGCCAGTTACGTGCCAAACGCTTTCACACGCCTTCAGCGGATCCAGTCCTCATGGCCACCGACAGCAGGAGCTTCTCTGAGTCACACAGCTGAGGAAACTGAGGCCCAGGGTGGTGGAGGAGCTCGCCCACAGCCAATGAGTGGTGAGTGAGCTTCAGGACTCGGGGCTTGTGCCTCCCCCACCCCCCACCCCACCAGCTCCTCTCCCTCAGACATGTTTCCGGGGCTCTAAGCCGGCTCTCCTTCTCTGAACACACCTGCTACAGGATGGATAAGCAAACTCCCCTCAAAGTCAGTATACCCTTCTTCTGGAAACTTCACTGGACCACTGTGACCCATTCTCTGTCTATTAAAGATTGTCACAGCTCTAAGGACCTCCCACAGCATCACGTGAAACAGGTCTCCTGGCCCAGGTGCTGGCCAGAGGATGACAGTGGCCTGGGAGCGGACCCCCAGGATCTCCTTACTCCTTGGCAAGCTTGTCCCCCACCCCCGCCATTTTCACAGAAGTCCTTCATTTCCAAGGCAGAGTCCCTGCTCCCCAGCCTCCCCTGCAGCATGGCCACATCACTGAGCTCCGTGGTGGGCAGAGGTGAAGTGGCAGGCAAAGCCTCCCAGCCTGCCTCTCTGCACTCCTTCCTTCCCCGGTGCACACGCAGAGGGCAACCCTGGAAGCCGGCGTTGCAAGGTGTACCTACAGTTGAAATTTAGCTTTGCTTTTGGCAGTCGTTGCCTTAAGTAATGCAAACCCGTCATAAAGCCCAGACGGGGCCCTGGCCAGGTGGCTCATTTGGTTGAAGCATCATCCCACACACAGGAAGGTGGAGGGTTCGATTCCTGGTCACAGTACATACGTAGGCAGCGGAATCCATCCCCTGTCAGGGTGCATATGGGAGGCAACTGATAGATTTTCTCACATCCATGCTTCTCTCTCTCTCTCTCTAAAAATCAATAAGCTATCCTTGGGCAAAGATTTTTTAAAAAGCCCTGATAGGGACTCATGGGCAAAACTTGGGAAGTAAGCCACAGGATGCGGGGTGGCAGTACAGCCAGGTCACAAGCTTGGGACCAGAGAGAACAGGTCCTGTTGCAGCTCCAGCACCAGCTTTGACATTGGTCCAGCTGGCACCACTGTTTGCATAATAAGGCCTGGGGTGGAACGGGGTGAGGCCACCCTGACGACACCCCTGCCGATCCACAGGAATCAGCAGGTGCAGGAGAAAGCCCCCATGCCAGGTCAGCGGGACCAATTGAACTCTGCCTCCATAGCACCTGAGCACCCAGCACAGGGCCACGGCCAGGAGTGCCACCTCTCCTCCCCTCCCTTCTGTGACCGCTCCCCCTTCCCAGGAGGGTCTCGGACAGGACAACCCTTCCACCTCTTTCTTCTTTCCAGCCCCCACTCTCAAATGACCAAGCCTATCCAGGTCAGGGGAAAGCAGGAAAGCGAGCTGCGGAGTTGTGTGGACAAGTTCCTCAGCTTCAGGGGAGGGGGGGTGATGGAGAGGTTTACGGTTCAGTAGATGGATTCACCATTCTCTGGAAATTTCCGCCGCTAGTACTATCTGGATGGAGATAGGAACCTACATTTTAGGAAGGTCTGTTTCAACCCAAGACCAAGACCATCTTTCCTCCAGCCTTCTACACACTTCTCACCTTCTCAACAACCTTTTGAAGAAGGCATTAGAGTCTTGTTTCACGGATGAGGAGCCCGGAGCTCTGAGAGGTGGAGAGACTTGTCCAGGGCCACACCCAGAATGCACACCCAGGTCGCAGCCTCTGACTCTGGGACCCATACTCATCACCCCTCGTCTCCCAGATATGCCGGAAAGGAAGCCCTGGCCCCTGTCACACTCCCAGCCCCCCTTCCAGCAGCCTGGGCTTTCTTTGGCCCAGACAAGAGCCTATCACCATCCCCCGGTCTCTGGATGGCTGTTTCTTGGCTGGTGCCTGCGGCTGCAGATGACCACCTGCCTCTCCAGGGATGGAGAGGGTAGACAGGGCCAAGGAGGCAACGTTTAAGAAGGCACTCCTTTTTTTTAATCCTCACCCAAGGATATGTTTATAAATTTTTATTTTGAGACAGAGAGAGAAATTGATATGAGAGAGAAACATCAATTGGTTGTCTCCTATACACACCCCAACCAGGGATCAAACCTACAACCTAGGTGTGTGCCCTGACCGGGGACTGAACCCGCAACCCTTGGTGTACGGGACGACGCTCCAACTGCCGGAGCCACCCGGCCAGGGCAGGAGGCTCTCTTTCGTGAGCGTGGCCCTAAGAGCAAAGCCTCCTTTCCTTTGTGCCACGGCACCTCTCAGGCCTCCCCCAGCCCCAGGCCTGCCACCCACAACTCAGAATTCACATGCTCTAGACCCAGAAGTGCCATAAAGGTTGTCCATCTGGTGGTGTCCGGCCTATCTCTGCAAACCGGCATTTCCATGGAAGACCACATAAGGGAGCTTCTTGGGTGGCAATGGCTATTGGACAAGATGTCCCGCTGAGCTCACTTCTGAGCAGGGCTGCAGCCCAGAGACCCCCAGGCTACGTCACAGCCCACCTGCCCTCCACGCACCAATGAGCACTCAGCTGGCCATCACTGATGCTTCAGAAGAATTGCAGGCTCTCTGGGACACAACCAGGGCAATCTGAGAGATAGACTCTGGGAGGCCACGGTGGGCAGGAAGGAGGGAGGGGACCCATCTTTGTGAAAGACTTGGGAGACATTCCTGCCGACTCTCAGTCAGCTCCAGTCTCTTCCTCCTGAAGAATTCAGGCCTTGCTGTGGTCTCCAGAAATGGTGGTCATGGCAGACATGGCTTCCACCCTCTGTCAGACCCACCCTCCCCCACCCCACTGCAGCCCCGATACCACCCTCCCCTCCCTCCCCACCCTCCCCGTAGTCCCTACAAGAAAGCGCAAGCCAGTGGGGCTGGGCAGTGGGGAGGGGGACACACAGTCCTGCTGTTGTCATCGTTGTTTCCGAGAAACACTGTTGCTATCTCACTTTCCAGTCTATTTTAACACCGTTGGTGAAGGCTATAGGACCGCTGAGGGGAGGAAAACGTTCCAGGAACAGCTAATCGACTCTTGTCCTAATTGGCTTTTCTGTTCAGGCAACACTGCTTTCTGTTGTTTTGTTTTTAAATGAGCTGCAGAAGAGCAGGAACGGGGCTCAGAGGCTGTAACCCGGGACCCAGGGATCCGAGGCCTGGGGCGTCCAGCTCCAGCTCTCCGCTGGCAGGGTGGCTGGGCGAGGCATTTCGACTCTCTGTGACTGTCCTGTCTCCTGCAAATTGGGAGTAAGCCCAGGTGTCCCCTGGGCGGAGGGGTGGCCACAGTTGACTCTGACTGTGGACACAAAGCTTTGGAGTGGGAGTAGGGGTGGGGTAGGGCTGACTTGTCTTGCTGGAGAAACCAGGACTCTGCATGATCCCCCGGCTCCAAGGTTACCCCACCCCTCAGCCAGGAGACCTGAAAGGCTCCCAGGTGAGCTGAGACCTCGGTCTGAATCCTGCCTTCACTCGCCTGTGATGTCCTAGTCAGGGGCCTCAGTTCCCTCATCCATGGAGGAAGGGAAAGGGGTTGCTGACAGAGAGAGAGAGAGAAAGAGAGAGAAGGAAACGCATGTGCTAAGCACATATGTGGTCTGTAGCACCCACTCAGCTTGGGTTTTTTCATTCCTTTTTTATGACTTTACAAGGCTGGCGCGGTCAGCTCCGCATTCTCGATGGTGACACTGGGGCCCAAAGACAGCACACAAGGCGCTGTGGCCTCACACCAACTGGGGTGCAGACTCAGACCCAGGGCCTCCATGAAAGCTCTTCAGAGGCAGGGAGATAGCAGCTGGTTACATATCGGGTCCTGCCCGGGAATACCTCCACCTCCTGCTTCCTCTGCTCCTCTGGCTGCAGCCCTGCATAGTCAGAAATTCAGCCCTGCAGAAGCTCTCTCTCTGGTGGTCTTCCTGACCCTTTTCCCCAGTTTTCCTGCCCAGAGGGCGTGCTCCTCTCCAGTCCCTAGACCCCCAGGGCCCCCGGCCACCCTGGGGACCAGGGGGCACTCCCGCCTTCGCTAGTACCAGCTGCACTTCCGTGGGCTCCAGAATCAAGTGAGAGGCTCCCGTGACCTCAAATGGCCACCAATAAGCGCATTCTGGGACCTGGGTCCAGAAAATATCCTTTCTGCTGTTTTGCTCCTGTGGCCGACTTGGCCCAGAACTTACATTTTCTCCTATCAGCCTGGCCCAGTGTCCTCCTCCAAGACCAGACTCCCAAGGCACCTCCCGTGGAAGTCACTGCAGGCATCCGGGCCCACGGGTGCTGCCGCCGTGGGGTCTCACGCTGTCCGGTACAGGCCCCTCCGAGACATCCGGACTGGGAGAGAGAGAAGCAGGCACTAGGGGATGTGCTTACGACGAGGGCTGGGACTGTGGTGTATTTTCTCTGCGTGTGACTGACAGGCAGGAGGACAATGGATGTCACCTGGGATGTGGAGCGATGGCCCTGGACGCAGAGGCAGGACATGCGGCATCCAGGCCTGACGGGGTTTCTCAGGAGCCGCAGGACCTCTCCAAACACTTCACCTGCAAGGACCTGCCACCGGGTTGTTGTGAGATTAAGCAAAACGAATCTGAAAAATATCAGAGCCTTTTGAGAACGATGCCTACAGATGTTGCTGCTGGGGACGACAGGTGTTTGGAGGAGACACGTGTGCCCTCTGATAGGGGCGCTGGGGACAGGGGCTATGAAAGGTTCACAAAGAGAAGAAAGTGCAGAGAGCAAAGGGTGTAGTTTACTTTCCCAGGGGAGGGAGAGGGCTGGGTGCGGGCATGGCACCAGCCCTGAGGGGCCCGGCCTGTGCGTTCTTATCAGGTAATGGGCTGGTTGTAGAGCAGGGTGTTTCAGGTGGTCTTGTATTGGCTGCAACTTGTTTCGATGTCATCCGTGGGTGCAGGGTCCAGTTGCTGGCATATGTCCTGTCTCATGGGTTCCCAGACCCTCTGCGCCTTCAGGGCACTTCCAGTAATTTTCTAGTCCTGAGGGTAAAGGCCCATCAAACAATTAGGGTCAGTCATGCCTCATGGGGTCCAGCCAGCTCCAGGAAAGAGGGCCTGAAAAACGGGCTTTTGTCCTGGTACCCTCTTGTTGGGGGAGAGCTGGAAACAGGGATAAGAGACAAACGCTTGAAGCAGTGGCCTTTAAGCTGACCTTAAAGAACAGAGAGGATTTAGATAGGCTGAAATGGGGGTGGGGAGGGCAGGCGGGGCGTGGAGTCCAGGAGGCCTGGTCAGGAAGTAAGGAGACCAGATGTTGAGAAGGCAGCATCAATTTAGTCAACAAATTGTACTGAGCAACTACTGTCTGCCAACCCCATTCCAAGTGCTGGAGATTCAGGAAAAAGCAGACAGGTCCCTGCCCTGAGGGTTTACATTCTAATTGGGGAGAACAGACAATAAACATAAACAAAGAAGAATACTCAGTGACTTCTGCTGGGTGCAACAGGAAGCCAATACGCTAGGCTAGGAGGGGGGAGGGGACATTCTCTAGATGAGATAGTAAAGGAGTGGTGGTCCCCAGCTCGGAGAAGAGAGAGCCAGCCTGAGGCAGAGCATATCAAGAAGCAGCCCTTGCAAAGGCCCTGGGGCTTGAGCAATCAGACAAGGAGAAAGATGGGATGAGATGAAGGGTGAGGTCCTATCTAAGAAACAGTAATTTGTCAATTTGTCTGGAGTTGAAGTAACAGATTATCCAGGAAAATTAATTTAGGGCTAAAATTAGAAAACCTCAGACCCTAAATTAAAGCGCATATAGTTCATTCTTTGGTGGCATGAATGCACAAGCCAGGCGTGCAAGGAACACTCTTGGGGATACCCCCCAGACACTTCTCATAAAGTAGGGTGACTTTGGGGATGTCAGAGGCATGTGATCCAGAGCACGTGGGCAGCGGGCAAAGGGAGGTGCTGGCCTGCTGGCCACATGGTAAATAAGTGCTAGTAGGGTATCTGAGCAGAAAGTTTCCCAGATCCTCTTTGTCAGTGACACAGGAAATAAAGCCCAGAGCAGGAAACTGAGGCCTGGGGGGTGAGAGTAGACAGCGTCACTGGCGTGCATCAGTGCCGGCTCTGCTCAGCCACCAGGAGTGATCGAGTGTCTCGTGGGGCCAGAGCATGCAACCGCTGGTGTGTGGCTCCGGTCCCGCCGTGGCGGTCACTCACTAGCACAGGGGTGCTGTCGCTAGCCCCTGTGGGGCCCAGCCAGCATCTGGAGGGAAGCTGCCAAACAGAGAAGGAGACTCTGGTCGTGTTAGGTCCTGAGCTAGCTGAGATGGTTGTGGTGGCAAGACAGCCTGACCTGCAATGACTAATGCGGGTGCAGGCCGAAGAACCCAGCCTGCTGTGACTGACAGGGTCCCCGCTGCTCCAGCTCTGTGCATTTTCAGCATGCGAGTGTGTGTGCCTGGGGACGCGCACACAGGGCTGCGCACAAGTAGCTGTGTTATGTCCACCTCTGGGGTCCGTGTCTGTCTGAGCGCCGCCATGCTGGCAGGAGGGCTGCGGCCCCCTCACCTCACACCCTCACACGCTGACCCGCCAATGCCCACCTGTCAGGTACCTCCAATGCCAAGTTCATGGCTTGCAGAGCTGGGGCCTGGAACCAAAAGGGGGTGCCGCCCTGCTCAGGGTCCCAGAGTGCCCTGTAGTGTTCTCTGAGTTTCTTATTTCTAGAAACTCCCTCCAACCATTTCTGTCCTTCCTAAAGCCTCAGCCAGGGGAGTTGGCTGCAGGGACCCACCGGGGGTGGGCTGCCCGAGAGCAGAGGGTAGAAGCCGCAGGGTCAAGAACCTAGAGACCTGCAGTAATGTCGTGATAACTACGTAGGGGCCAGGTGGGCACTTGAAGCATCGGGGGACCCCTCTGTAAAGTATGTGATTTTCTAACTGCTCTGCTGTCTACCTGAGACTAATACAGAACAATATTAAATATAAACTGTAATTGAAAAGTAAAAAATATATATCTATCTATATATATAAATTTTAAGAAGAACCCAGAGACCTGAACCCTTTCCTTCTCCTCCCTATACCCTGCCCCCCCACCCCAGTCTCCACCTTCCTGCCCCAGGTTGGGGGGGGCCCTCTATGACTGACACGCACCACAGGGTTCGTCTGTACCTCACTTTACAATAGGAGGCCGCTCCTTGATCTGTCTCCTCACTGACACCCAGGGAGGAAGGCTGAGCAGCAATGGGGGCCCGTGTCACAGATGAAGAGACAGGGCCCACCTCCAGGGGCAGGTGAGTAGGGACTTTGAATGAAGACCACGGCTGCCCCAGCTCATTCCTCTTCCTCCCTCTTCCCTCTGAACAATGCCTTTTCCTACTACTTCAATCTTGGTGCCTCTCCACATTAACATGTATATTGCTTGGGTAAGGGCTACCTGGCCAGTGGCTCTAAATAACTGGTAAGTGACAGGAGAGCGATGGGGGCAGGATGGATGAGGGGTTCACGGAAAGCTGCCCCCTGCCTTGTCATTCAGAAACAAACACCCAGCTGGCTCCCACAGTTCCTTCTTCAACTGCACTCTTCTAAGCGGAGAGGGGCAGCCCACCTAGCCTGCCTCCTTGATCTCCCTCTCCCCCGAACATGGGGCCCTGTATTGGCTCACAGCCATCACTGTATTTACTTCCTGGGGCCAGGCACTACTGGGAGCACTGAGGGTCAAGGGCACTACCCTCAAGGAGCTCACAGCCTCCAGAGACAAACGCTAACCCACTAAACCACAGCTTGTGTTGGTGCGTTAATTGTGCAGACATGACAGGGCAGAGCACGGTGCTCTGGGAGTATAGACAAAGGACACTCTGTCCAGGTAAGATCTGATCCAGGAAGGCTTCCTGCAGGAGGTGGGCCCTGATTGGAGTGTGGATGAACTACTAAATGTTAGCCTGATGAGTTAATAATCCAAACCCACCACACCAGATCCCAGGGTCCATTACATCATGCTGTTTACCTCCCCTTCTGGCATTTCTCAATTATACACACACACACTGGCATTTTCCAATCACACATATGCAAATTAATAATACATTCAAAATACGTACGAATTTTGGTTATTTATTCTCTTCCTAACCTGTGTCTCTCTCCACTATAATGTAACCTCTCAGGGACTGAAAACACTACATCTTGTTAACTGTCCACCTCCAGCATCTTGCATCATGTCTGGTGTATGATAAGGGCTCAATATTATTTGCCGAACTGAAGGGTGAATGGATGGATGGGAGAGTGTAGTGGTGGCAGAGGAAGCTGCGCCTGCATGAGCTGGGGCCGTGAGGTGACGTGGGGCATTTGGATGTCATTCAGAGCGTCCCTGGAGCTGGTAAGAGAGGAACGATCGGAGAAGACAAGGGCCGGAGCGGCAGAGCTCCGGAGGTGTTGTAGGGCCTTCCAGCTCCACAGGCAGGGCCACAGGTGCCATGTCCACAGGGAGTGATGGGAGGGGTTTGCTCTTTAGGAGAGCTGTCCCAGGAGGAGAGGAGGAGCGAGCCTCCAGCACTGAGAGGCGGCCGAGAAACTGAGGAGCTGTTAGCTCTTGTCCAGGAGAGAGAAGGCTGGGTGCCAGGACCATCCTGCCCCTTCATGGGGTGGGGGTGGGGGCGCAGTGCGGTGGCTTTGAGGAACCAGCACTGGACAAGGAGTCAGGACCTGAGCTCTGGACAGCTCGCATGTCCTTGCTGGTCTGGAAGGAAGCGAAGGGGGTGTGGAGGACAATAGCTCCCAGCTGGGAGCCCACAGCGGTACTGGGGCCAGGACCTTTATCTCTGATTGGGTGTCAGCGTGAGTCCCCGACTCTTGCCCTCTGGGGCCCAAATAATGACAATACAAACAGTGCTGATGACCACACAAACAGTGCATGCCCTTCTGTGTCAGGTATGTGTTCTAGGACTTGACACATCTCATCTAATCTCACTACACACTCGAAACCGCCCACTCCGCAGCACAGTGCGCAGCAGCCTCGGGACAGCTGTCCCTGCCATCGCTGACACGCCATCCTCGTGACAGACGTGGCAGGCACAAGACAGAGTTGTCTGCTTCACCTCACAGGTATGGGAACTGCAGGCAAAAGGGTCTGTCGCTTGCACAGACACAGAGTTAAAAGAAACAGAACAAGCATAGTTTGATCCAGTTAATAAGAGCAGAATCCAGGGCTGCAAAAAAAAGTCACTCTCACAAACGGTCACTTTCACTTTCACACGGGCAGGCCCGAGCTGTGCACTTTCCCACAGTTTCTCCCAATCAAGTTGCACACACAAGTAAGCTGGGTGTCATTAACCCCCTTCTGTTTGCAGATGAGAAAACAGATTCAGAGAGGCTATCGGTCTCACCAAAAGTCACGCAGCAAATACAAGGAAGAGCCAGAATTTAATGCCAAGTTTTCTGAATCCGAGGTCCATGTTCACTCAATGCTGTCTCCCTGCAGGATTCTGTGTGCTAACCCCCTGGATCCGTGAGTTCATTCCACAACTATGTACCTCACTCCTCCCCCGTTCCTGGCACCGAGGTAGCACCCAAATATGTCTCTTTCCTTCCTGGATATGGTACAAGGAGAGGAAGTCTGTGGCGGGGGTTGGTGATTTCAGGAGCTGGGGGTCTGGAGGGCTTACGGGACAATCCAGGGACCGTCCTCCCATGGAGGGAGGAGGGGCACCCCTAGTCACTGCCTTCACAGGCTTCCCTAAAGAGCCGCTGCTGCTTATTGAACATTTTCCCTTGCAGCCTTCAGGCTTCTGGTTAAATGCTGACATTAACCTTCCAAAAGCATATATTCCCCCAGCTGTCTGGGACAGCAGCCAGGAAGTACAGGACAGAGCACGTGGGGGGTTCAGACCCAGCTCCTTCCTCCCCGACAGGTCCTGGCATGTCGCCGTAACTCTCTGAGCCTCCAGGACCCTCCTTGTCAAACTGGGTAAAGAGGCTCTTCACTGGGTTGAGGCCTTTGGTGGTGACTGCACTGAACCTCTGAGTGTGTGTGGACTGGCCTGGTTAGTTAAGACCTCACTTCCTTCCTTCTTCGGAGCTTGCTTAGAGCCAGTCTTGTGCAGAGGCAGAGTGCCCGGTGTCCACCCATCCAGAACCTGAAGGCTGTCTCCTTGGCCTCTCCCGTGGGTCTCGGATGCCAGCCTGCCACACAGCAAACAACAGCCACTAACCAGCGGGACAGCTTTGGGATACTGAAAGACTCCTTGGGTCTCCTCCCTCCAGCGGGAGTGGGGGGCCGGTGTCGCAGCATCGTCCAGCTCCCACATCCACAGGCTGAGACTGAGGCGAGGGTGGTGAAGGAGACCTGGCAGCTCTCTTCAGGCCTCTTCTGTTACAAGGGAAGTTGTCCCAGGGAAGTCACACATGACCTCACCGCCCATTAGAGAGTGTTTGAGTATCTTCTGGGACAACTTTCTTTCAATCTTGCCTCGGAGAAGTTCAAGCCGAACAAAGAGAAAGAACAAGCGAACTGATGGAAACCGTGAAAATCACAAGGGTAGTGTGGGGAGGTTCATCTTTATCCCGTTCCTCAAGGGCTTGCGGTCAACACATACTGAACGAACAGCTGCTGAGTCCAAGCTTCTTTGCCAGGTGCGAAAGAGGTTCCCCAGCCCCCAAAGCCTACATTCAAGGTAGAGCGACAGGGCACATTTTCATGAAAAACTTGAAAATATAAAGCTCAGTGCCTCCTGGGTGAACAACGAGAGCTGTGGAGCCAGGAGTGCGGGAGGTTTAGAGCCCCAGGCTAGCCAGCGCCCAGAGATCTGCCCCTCCCTCCACCCTATCAGCAGCCCCGTCTGTCCTGTTCTCCCCCTGACGGGGTCCCATCTCACCACTCCCATCCCAATGGGGCTTCTCACCTGAGACCAAGTCCAAGCTCCTTAGCCACATCATTGTCCAGACATCCTCCCATTGCTCGGGCCTAACCTAACCAGGAGCACGCCTCTGTTCTTGCTGGTCTCAGCCTATTTGGGCTGTTGTAACCAAGTACCACAGGCACGGTGGGGCCGGGGGTGGGGCACAGTCAGCTCAGACCACAGACATTTACTTCTCCCAGTTCCAGAGGCTGCAAGTCTGAGATCAAGCGCCTGCACATTCGGGTTCTGGCGAGGACTTGCTTCCTGGTTCGCAGATGCCACCTTCGCTGTGCCCTCACATGGCAGAAGGGGTGCGGGAGCTCTGCGGGGTCTCTTTTATAAGGACACGCATCCCATTCATGCGGGCTCCACCCCCATGGCCTCATCGCCTCCCAGAGGCCCCAGTCCCTGATACCGTCACATTGGGGGTTAGGTTTCACCTTCTGAATTGGGGAGCGAACACAAACATTCAGGCCTCAGCTATGCTCTTCCATCATCAACCCTCTCCACCCTCCCTCTCCTTCTCTCTTTACTTATTAAAATTCGGTTCACCCTCCAGGCACAATTGAAATGACATCTAAGTCATGAAGCTCTCCCTGATCCTCAAGTCAGAATTAATGACTCTGCTCTCCTGCCCCCTCATCGTTCCTGTCTTTCCGCTGCGATGCTGCACTGTCTACTTTAATTGTAAGTTCTTTACACATCTGTTTCCCTCCTTGGACTGAAAGCTCCTCCAGGGCAACAGGCACTATCCAGGGTGCATCTCAGGCTCTTACTACTCCAACATGTTAGTGAATCAGGGTGCCTGGGAGCTCATGGGGAATGCAGAGTCTCAGGCCTTGCCCCACCCAGACCCCCTGAAACAGACTCTGGTTTCAACAAGATCCCCAGGTGCTTTGCATGCAAAGTAACATGTGATAAGCTCTATCTACAGAACACCCTGTGCACAGTGCCTTGCACACTGCAGTCATTCAGGGAGCATTTGATGAATGAATAAATGAGTGACTATGGAAAGGATCATCCAACGCTGCTCAGAGCATTATCCACAGCCTTTCCTGAAACCTGGAGATTTTTCTTAGCTGTGTAAATAGAGTCATCCACACAGTAAAAAAAGCCTTCCGCACTCTCCTCTCACTTTCTCTACCTCCTCCTCCAGACTCAGGCACCCCCAACCCCCATGGACAGCCAGGTCCTGAGCTCAGAAATGTAATTAGAAAAAATAACTTTGTTGGCAGCTCATCCATATCCCACCCCAAAGCCATGCCTGTGAGGGAGGTAGTTCATCAGGGACTGTGAGTGACGGTCCAGCCAGCGGGCCACAGTGGAAGGGAGCCCACTCTTATCCATCACCCTTCCCTCCGTGACCTTGCAGGCCTCCCGGCAAGGCAGGGCAGCCCCTCAGGGCTGTTGGTGGTAGGCTGCTCTTCATCAACCCTGGCACCGCTTCCCCTCCCTGCAGCACCACGCCTGTACCTTCTGGGGTCAGGAGACTCCCACCACCCTGCTGGAACTCCCCTTGAGACAGGCCTGTCGTCAGGGTGTGACAAGGGCGCAGGTAACCTCTTAACCACCTGCTCCCCGTGATGGTTAATTTTCTGTGTCACCGTGACTGGGCTTAGGGACGCCCAAGGAGCCATAAACATTACTTCCCAGTGAGTCTGTGAGGGCATTTCCAAGAGAGATTAACACTTGAATCAGCGAACTGAGAAGGATCACCCTCACCAGTGCAGGTGGGCAGGCCGGCGACATCCGATCCATTCAGAGCCCTGAGTGGACCGAAAAGGCAAAAAGGCGGAGGAAGGGTGAGCTTGCTCTCTGCTGACCTGGTGCTAGGACATCCATCTTCTCCTGCCCTGGCCATCAGAGCTGCTGGTCGTCAGGCCTCGGGACGCTGACGGGGCCTTACCGCACTGGCCGCCCGGGCTGTCAGGCCTTCAGGGTGGGGCTGGAGCTGCACCACTGGCTGTCCCTGGCCTCCAGCTGCAGACGGCAGATTGTAGGCCTTCTCATCAGCCAGTTCCTCACAAGAAATCTCTTCCTATGCTTCTCTATCTACCCTATTGCCTCTGTTTCCCAGGAGAACTCCAACCAGCACACCACACTCCCAGCCCCCTCAAACACCTGGGAACTATGGAGATGAATAGTTTGCCCGAAAAGCAAATGGGAATCATCTGGAAATGAGTCAGACTCATGGATCTTCGAGTCAGAAAGGCCAGGAGACCACCCTCCCCCGACACGTGCACCTTCCGTGAATCAGCCAAGGACGACCATACGAGGAATACAAAAGGAAAAGAAACCGTTATATTCTTTGTATTGCTTTGACTCTGTGGAATGCTTCACCCCTTTCAAATGGCTTTCGTTCTCATTATCCCGGGAGTCAGGCAGGCAGGAGCTACTGGAACTATTATCACCATTTCACAGATGGGGAACCTGAGACCCACAGAGGTTAAGCCTCCCCTCGGTTTTTTGTAACGTATGCCCTCCCTATGTCAGAAAGGATTTTTAGTGGCTTAAAATAAAACCATATTTACATAATGACTAGCATTTGAAGTTTAACTGGAGAAACACTTCCACATTTGGTCAAAAACTACGTGCTGAAAGCATGTTATGACAATTTAAGTACTTCAATTTATGAAGAAAATCATCACTTTCAGGTTTTATTTGCTCAATAAACTTATATTGAACATTTAAGAAACATAACTACTCCTACACATGTGACTATCCAGGAACCGGAAACCCTACAGGCAAAGGAAGAGACTTAATGCCAAGAAGCAGAACGAAGCCACTCACCACACCCAGCCTTAAAGCGCCTCCAGGCTCCCTAGCAGGCCAAGTGAAAGGAGGAAACAGTGCATTGCGAGGACTTGTTGTCAGAGGAGAGAAAGGGAGCACACTTATTCACAAGGGACAGCTGTCCCCTCATCCTAACACTGAGCTCTAAACAAAATGTTCAGCAGAGTCTAAGGCAGTGGAAGTGGGTGAGGTATTACATAAGCTCTTCAGCAGCGACCAAGAGGGTATTCAGAAAGACTTTTTATACCAAGGCTTTCATTTAAACCTTAGATGCAGTGCCCTGTCCCAAGTGAAACACCTCATAGAAACTTCACAGAATCTTTGATCTCTTGCAGGTACTGCCTAATCCTTCCTCCCTTTCTCAGCCAAAAGTTTGCAAAGGATAGTCCACACTGGCAGCCCCTCTCCCATGCCTCTTCACTCCTTCATTCACCAAAACCACACTTCTGCCCCAACTCTCCCCTGAACATAGCTTTCCATGGCGACTTCTGGGTCACCACCAATGGGCATGTCTGCACCTTCCAGGATTCGATCCTCTCCTGTCGTTGCCGGGGGAGCACCCGCTGTCCGGGCTGTCCTGCCAGCACCGTGTGGCTACTCATTGGTTGACTCCTGGGGACTTCTCTCCAGCGGCAGGCGCCCTAGGACACATCTTTCCCCTGGGGGGACTGCTACTAGAAGTGAACCTCCAAATCTCCATCTCCAGCCAGGATTCCCCCTCACTCCTCCACCAGGTTTGTCTACACATACCTGCCTGCTGGACACCTCCACCCAGAAGTCCCCAGATTCCTGACTCAGCATTTCCAAACTGAATGTCCCCTGGCTGAGCCCCATCTGCTCTCTGCACCCTAGAGATCCAACTCTCTCCCTCAGCCCATGACTACGCCCTCATCTTCACTCCTGTGGAGCCACCAGGGTGCTGTTTGTACCTCCTCACCATCCATCCCACCTGTTCCCTTCTCTTATCCCCTCCTCCTGGGGGCAACTGCAACAGCCTCCCGCTCCATCTCCTGGACGTCCTCAAACCCAAAGGGATGCTGGAAACAGTACAGATGAACAGATGTCTCCTCTGTTTAAAAGTATTAAAAACATGGCTACTCGTTCTTTGCAGGAGAAACACCAACCCGCCTGCCGTGGCCGATGAAGTGCTCACGCTCACTCCCAAACTCAGCCCCGAGTCCTCCCCACCCAGGCTCTGCAGCAGCAAGTCCATGTGCATGCAGTCTCGCCCAAACACAGCGCCTGGCCCAGCACACTCGGCCCCAGCGGGGCAACCTGCTTGCCTTGCACTAGCAGCTGCCCCTGCCTGGCGTGGCCAGCTGCTTTCTTTTCTCCCAGTTAGCTTCTGTGACTCAGGTCCGCGGTCCCTTCTCAGAAGTTTCTTCTAGCCTCCCAGGTTAGAAAGGGCTCTTCTCAGTGCCCCTGCCATCTTCCATCTGTCTCAGCCACTACACATTGTTTTATTCTGGCGTGTCCACACGTCTGTCTCCCCAGAGACAGAGAGCATTTTCTATGCTAGGCTGACCCTCATTGATCTCCGTAACCTTTGGCCCCTAGAAGGTGCCTGGCACAGAGTACACACTGCAGTGTTCGATCAGTAATGAATAGGGAATGAATGAATGGTTTCTTTATAGAGGAACTGGCACTTCATCCTACTTCCACTGTGTGCTCCGACCCCTCTGCCTTACAGTCCATGTGGCCTCATCCTCTCTCTTCAGCTCTCCTGGGGCAGGGAAAGGCAAAGATCCACAGACATAATCGGACAAGAAATGTTTACACAGCCTGAGCAGAATCACTAGAGGACTCAAAGGAAGATAATAATGGTTAACGAGGGATGGGATGATAGAAAGGCCAAGCCAGGACTCTGGGGCCAGGGAAATCACGTATAAGGCTTTGTGTGTGCAGAGGGGGATAGGAGATGGTTGGTGGGGGAGTGGTTTTTAAAGAAAAGGAAGAAGGCAGAGCTCCAAGGATTGAGGGCGCTGCTGTTTAGGAGAAACAAGGCTAAACGCCAGAAGAGTTGAAGAAGGAAGTCATGAGAAGTCTCGGAAGCTGCAGGCCTGATAGGAGCATGACTGGAGGGGCACCAGGGGCCCAGAGAGTGCAGGAGCCAGGTCAGGCCGCCGGTGGCCGCGGGGCTACAGAGGCAGAAAACTGCCATGCAGGAAGGCCTGACTGCTGGCGAGGATCGCCTTTTCCCCATCTATTCTCTTTTCTTGCTTCCCTGTCTATTTTTTCTTCTTTTTCTCCAGGGAAATGTAGTGAAGGCCTGTTTCCTCTGTTGAGCCTCAGTAACAAAATTATACCCATCACTCACCATTTCTGAGGGAAGTGCACATTTGTGCAATAAAGAGCGTGTGGCTGGGGGAGACTGACGGGCAGTGGAGGAGGGTCAAGTGACTGAGACTGGCCCCCGTCACTCTGCCTTTGCAGGAGGTTCCTTCAACCAGGTGGTCAAATGGACAGAAGGTGGTCCAGGGGTGAGAAGTGGAGAATTCATCTCAGGCTGTAGAGATGCCCTGCTAGACTCAGTGGGAACTGGGAGATATTCTTCTCTAAGGTCCCATTCTTTTATAAAGTGGCATCATTCCAAGTTCAGAAGACCTCAGTTTCAGTCTGGGTTTTCCCAATAACTCCCTGCGATCTCAGGGGCCCTTCACTTCCCCTGGATAAGACGACTTTCTCGCAGACTTCACGGTGCTATGGGAGGGTAAAGAGAGCTACAGGGAACATCCTTTGAGACGATAAATCCTTATGGTCCCCAGGGATGATCACAGTGGCTGATCTTTCGGTCTCAAGGCCTCCTTGTCCTTTCTGAATCCCAAGGACCCTGTGTGAACCAGGGTGAAGCAGACCTCAGAGTGTCTGAGTGGCCACGCAACAGCAAATTCTGTCTCAGCAAACCTTCATACCTATAATGCATTTAATACATTTCCTACAACACGATTTTCGTATAATCATAGATCAAGTTTGAAAAGGAACTTGGCAACTGTGTGGTTCTCAGGCCCTTGCTAAAAGCCTTAGGCATCTCTTGGTCAATCCATTCCTGGCTTTTAAGAAAGGGAAGAGGACATCAGAAACCTACATTCCTGAGGTCCCAGCCAACATCAGCTCCACTGCCATGCTTGTCCTGGGGGCCCTCCATCCTGAAATTCAATCTACCAGGTTTCCCATCTCATGTGAAGCCCTGCGGTGGGGGTTGGGTGGGGCAGTAGGCCCTCTAGCTAGGGGCGGAGCTAATGTATGGGGCATCCTCCAAAGGATGCTAAGTATTGGTTGGTCAGTCCTGGTGATCAGGGCCATAGGCAGCCAGAGAAGCAGATCGACAAGGATAGGACTGCCTGAGAAGGGTTCTCAGAAAAGGAGGAGCTGAAAAGATGTACACAAGTGGGAAGAAAGAAAGGCATTACAGGAAAGAGAAGAAATCAAGAAAAGGCAAAAAAAAAAAAAAAAATCAAATGAGAACTTAGGAGGTATTGGAACTTGAAGATGTCTGAATAGGAAGGAGCTCCGTTACATATGGCTTTTGAGTCAGGCAATGGATAGGGAACCCATGGCAGAGAGGAGCGTAGAAAGAGCCCTGGCTTTGGACTTGGCCCACCTGGGTTTGAATCCTGCCTCTCCCTATGGATTGGATGGCTTTGGGCAGGTTATTCAACCTGTGTGGGCTGTTTCTCAATTGCTTGTTGTCAGAGGAAGCTGTTGACTTGGGTGTTCTTTTGAGGTGCCTTGTGTCCTTTTGTATGGTAACCTGCTACTTTCCCACAGAACAACTCAGTCAGAGCACAAGAAGGGTTAGCCCTGGTCTCTGGTAAGATGGGGACATCGGGGACACTGGTGGAGGGAAAGTCTCACCACAGTGTCGGGGGCCGCATTGAGGGAGCTCTGGGTGCAAAGCAACAGTCCGTGCCCAGACGTTGGGCCAGCGCATGGAGCCAGTAATGACGATGACACTGTGACGGAGAATCGACAATCACACACCTCGGCACCGAGCATGCACCGGCCACTGCGCTAGATGCCCTCCGTGAGGCAGGTACTACCGTCATCTCCACCTCGTAGATGAGAAAATGAAGGCACAAGAGGAATTCAGGAGTTTTCTCCAGGACACACACATCTAAGATGCCTCAGAGATGGCTTCCAAACCCAAGCAGTCCGACTTCACACCTGCACCCTTACTGCTGGGGTCTGTAGTCCAGACTAGCACTGGACAAGGTTATGAGAATCATTTAAGAGCTGAAGTTTCTAGGGTTTCCAATTGTAGTGAACATTATCTGTTTGGGACCAGGAAGGAGAGGGAGAGTGAGAGAGGGCGAGAAAGAGAGCATTTCTGTCTGTGATTTTAATTATTTTTTACCTGTTTATTTGAAAATTGGTTATAAAATTTTCGGTTTTCTTCAAGTTACATTTATTGGGGTACAGATCTCAAGTGTACAGCTCAAAACAAAACATCGTCTGCACGCTGCATTGTGCACCCATCACCCCAAGCGAAGTCTCTTTCCTTCCCCATTTCCCTCCTTTGCCCACTTTCACCTACTCCCCATCCCCTTCCCCTCTGGCTACCACCACATGTTGTCTGTGTCTATGTGTTATGTATGTTTTTTTGCTTAATTCCCTCAACTTCTTTCATCCAGTTCCCCAACCCTCCTCCCCTCTGACAGCCGTCAGTCTGTTCCATGTGTCTGTGCCTCTGGTTCTATTTTGTTCATCAGTTTATTTTGCTCATTAGATTCCACATATGAGTGAGATCATACGGTGTTTGTCTTCTCTGACTGGCTTATTTCACTTAGCATAATAATCTCTAGGTTCATCCATGCTGTCGCAAAAGGTAAGAGTTTCTATTTATCTGGCTGAGTAATATTCCACTCTGTAACTGTATCACAGCTTTTTTATCCATTCATCTACTGATGGGCACTGGAGCTCTCTCCAGACCTTGGCTATTGTAAATAACACTGCAAAGAACATAGGGTGCGTGTATTCTTTCTGGTTGGTGTTGTGGGTTTCTTCAGATCTAATCCCAGAAGTGGGATCACTGGGTTACAAGGCAGTTCCATTTTTTATTTTTTGAAGAAATTCCATATAGTTTCCCACAGTGGCTGCACCAATCTGCATTCCCACCAACAGTGCGAAAGTGTTCCCCTTTCTCCACATCCTCACCAGCACTTGTCATTTGTTGATTTATTGATGATAGACATTCTGACAGGTGTGAGGTGATATCTCATTGTGGTTTTCATTTGCATTTCTCTAATGACTATTGATGCTGAGCATTTCTTCATGTGTCTATTCAACATCTGTATGTCCTCTTTGGAGAAGTAGCTATTTAGGTCCTTTGCCGATTTTTTAATTGTATTGTTTGTCTTCTTGGTGTTGAATTGTGTTAGTTCTTTATATATTGGGGAAATTAACCTCTTATCAGATGGGTCATTGACAAATATGTTCTTCCACTCAGTGGGTTCTCTCTTTATTTTGCAGATGGTTTCTTGAGCTGTGCAGATGTAGTCCCATTTGTTTATTTTTCTTTTGTTTCCCTTGCCCTAGGAGATATATTGGCAAACGTATTGCCACAAGAGATGCCTGAGATTTTACTGCCTATATTTTCTTCTGGGAGTTTACGGTTTTGTGACTTACATTTAAGTCTTTTATCCAGTTTGAGTTTTTTCTAGTGTATGGTGTAAGTTGGTAGTCTACTTTATTTTATTTTTTTTTTTTGCATGTACCTGTCCAATTTCCCAACACCATTTATTGAAGAGACTCTCTTTACTCCACTGCATGCTCCTGCCTTCTTTGTCAAATGTTAATTGACCAGAAAGGAACGGATTTATTTCTGGACTCCCCGTTCTGTTCTGTTCCATTGATCTATGTGTCTGTTCTTATGCCAGTACCAGGCTCTTTTGATTACAGTGGCCTTGTAGTGTAATTTGATATTAGGAATGTGATTCCTCCAACTTCGTTTTTCTTTCTCAAGATTTCTGAGGCTACTTGGGGTCTTTCTTGGGTCTATATAAATTCTTAGAATATTTGTTCTAGATCTGTGAAAAATGCCATTGATATTTCGATAGGACTTGCATTGAATCTATAGATTGCTTTGGATAGTATGGACATTTTAATGATGTTAATTCTTCCATATACATTTTTTTCTTTAAGCTAGTATGAATCAAATTCCTGTCCCTTGAAACTGAAAGAGTCCTGACCAACGGGCCAAGCCTCCTAAAAGATTTCAGGGGAGATTCCATACCACGCTTTTCCTGGAAGCATATTAGAACAGAACCCTGATTTGGTGTGTATTTTTTCTTTTTAAATTTCTATGGCTATTACACAGCATACAGACTTTTTAAAACCTTTTCACAGGACTGAGATGCTCTGCTGGAAGGTGACTCAGTGTTGCATTGTGCCTTTGATTTTGACAATGATGGTGATATTGCTGATTACGGTGATGTCACTACCGCTGACTTGGTGCATGCTCACTGTGAGTCAGCCTCTGTACTCAGAACTGTGTATGCTTCATCTCACGTGACTCCCAAGTCCTGTGAGTGAGGGCCTGCTGCTGTCCCCATGAGCCAGAGGAAGCACCTGAGCTGCAGAGAGCATTAAGACGCAGCAGGCGAGGGCACAGCTGATGTTCAACACTTACACCCATCCAACTCCCAGATCTCGTCCGAGCATGATGCTGCTCAAAGCTCATAAGAAATGCAGCCCTTGGGAAATCGAAAAACAGAGCCAGAGCTGAGTGGGCAGGTCAGCTGCCACTTCCTGATGGTCAAAGAAGAAAAAAATAAGAAAAAGTCAAAGAGGAGCAACTTTAAGATACAAATTCAGGAACCTGAAAATTATAATAAACCTTAGAAAAAGAATCTATTTTGAAGAACCTGTTATTTAAACAGTTGTCATTTTACTGAGCCAAATGTTCAATGGTGGGATATCAGCTGCATCTCAGAGTTCTATGATAAACTGGACTCAATGCAATGCGGTCAGAAAGCGTCCCTAGTGCAGCGCTCTGTGGAGGCCCAGCTCTGAGAGACGTGAGCCCTCTGACCTTCAAGATTTTCCCTGTGGAATCAAAATGGTCTTCCCAAGCTGGGGGGAGGGGTGGGGTAGGAGTCGTGGAGGAGGAGAAGGAGGTGGGATGACAAGACAGTGTTCCTCCCTTCCTTGTACTCTCCTCCCCCCACCACCACACTGGCCCTGGACCTCCTCTTCCTGCCACTGTGGTGGCAGGGTTGACCACTCTTGTCGCTGCATGTGCCCCAGTCTGGTGCCTGTGTCAGCCTCTGTTACTGTTGACTTGCTGTGGGGAGGCGCCATCTGCTCTTGCAGCCAACCAGTGTCCGTCAGAGGCCTCCCACCGCAGCAGTCAGGAGGTGGGATGGAAGCAGGAGTCAAGACAGGTTCCTGTAAACCCCAGGTGCTGCTTCTCTGCAGTCCATAGGCCTGGCCACAGGACAGCCGCTTTGAAAACGTCTGCAATTAGCGATCAAGGACACACCGTTCCCCAGCACCGCTCAGAAGAAGGAAAGGCAAGATCTTTAGGATCACATGATGAGATTCAGGAGCTTATGCCACCCGATCACACCCACTATCCCTCCTTGTTGCATTTACTGATGACCCCTTCTCCCCTCCTCCTTCCCACCTGCTCCCTCTGGGTGACTCCTGCATCTGCATACTTGACCCACTTAGCTCCCTAACTTCTCGGGTCCTGACATCACCTCCAACCATCGGCTCAGTGATCATCTCAGCGCCACCTCAGTCAGCTAGTCCTGCGCCCACAACCCCAGTTTTGTCCTTACTACTGCACCGTTTCTACTACACCGATGTCAAACACTCAGCTGACCAGCATCACAAATTTTCCAGCTGACTCTCTCCTACCCCTACCTACCCTAACAATTTGTGATCCTCCAGAACTTGCAGATCATAAAACCTATGTTCACTGTCGTCTGTCACACTTTTCATTTTTTAAATTTTCTGCTCCCTTATTAAAAATCAATCCATTGAATAAACCATCAGTTTGGTTGCCCGCCAACCCCCACCCATCATGAAAGTCACCCCGGCAGCCTCTAACCTCTGGTTAAACCTTACCTCACACTGGCATCCAGTTGAATAGAAATGAAGAAAAACATGCAAACACCTTGGCCGTTCTCACCTTAAATCCATGACCACAGATCGCAGCTGGGCCCGAGTTCCTACTGCATCTTCCTGTTTACGTCCCGCTCGGACTCCAGGTGGCACGTCCAGCACAGCTCTTCCCTGCTCAGATCTCCAGCACCCCCGCCCGCCTCTTCAGTCTTCGAGGATGGTCTATTTCACTGAGAACATAGAAGCAATCAGAAATATTCTCATTCTTCCTGGAGCCACAGCTCCCAGGATCTGCCTTTCTCCTGTCACAGAGGGAGGACGCTTCTGGAGGTCAACACTTCCTCTTGCCCAGAGGATCCCGTTGCCCTCACCTGTGAGACTTTATTTTCGTAGCTATTGCTATCCCACTTCAGTTTTCTCTCTCTAGATCAGTGATTTTCAACCTTTTTGGTCTCATGGCACACATAAACTAATTACTGAAATTCTTTGGCACACCAAAAAACATATCTTTTGTTGATCTGACAAAATAATAGGTATCATTTTGAGTCATTCACAGTGAACAGCTGTTGTTGTGTTGGCTGTTGTCATTTTTTTATTTGACACCCTAAGGGAAAAGAGGTCAGTGCCCCTGACTAAATAGTTAGATATTGCATGTTTTAAAAATTCTTGAGGCACACCAGTTGAAAATCGCTGCTCTAGAGGGGTATATTATATGCAAACTTGCTGAAATAACATGCATCTTTAAAAAGAAGAAAACTCACTTGGTTGGAGCATCATTCCATAACAGAAAGGTTATGGGTTCGATTCCCAGTCATGGCACATGCCTAGGTTTCGGGCCCCGATCCCCCATCCGGGTGGTTACAGGAGACAACCAATTGGTGCTTCTCTCTCGCATCAATATTCCTCTCTCTCCCTTCTTCTCTTAAAAAAAATGTCCTAGAGTGAGGATAAAAATTAATTAATTAATTTAAAACCTCTTACTTGCCCCTAGTCCCCTCACCAGCTACTACCCTATTTCCTCACTCCTTTTATATTAAAATTCCTAGAGTTTTCTGTCATTCTTATCTTCACTAATTCACCCTCCATTTTCTCTTGAACTTTCTTTGTGGAAGATTGTATTATTGTCCCCAACTATTTGCTCCTCCTTTCTCTGGAAACATTATGTGTCCCTGGTGGTTGCCATGTGACTTGAGGTGCCTCCTGCCGGTGGAATACACCTGCCACTCCCTCAGCAGATGTACTTGTGCCTGGATTTACCCAGGAGACTCAGAGGAGACACAATATGGGGAGACATGTTGGAGAAGAAGCTTTAAGAGGCGTGCCAGGCTGCCAGCGGCAACCTTGCCTTTCCCCCAGGCCACAATAATGCAAACCAAGACTGGAGCCACCCCATCAGCCTGGGTTTTTAAGTGTGAAGTTTTATGGAGCAGAACGGAAGCTGGCCCAGAGCTCTCAATGACCCACAACCCAACACGGCTGTTGGACCAGCCATTGAGACTGGTAGTTGACCATTACTGCAGCCATAGCAAATTCGGAGTTTCCAAACAATCAGTCCCATCATTCTGTGGCAAAACTGCATTTATCCAAACCACTTATCTGTGTTACCAAATCCAGTGACCAATGATTCGTCCCCTCCTCATTGAGCCGATGATTATGCCATCCTACTTCAAGTGCTTTCACGTCTTGGTATTGAAAGACTCACTTTCTCTGATTTCTTTCCACTTCACTGGCCTCTCTGTTCTTCTTCTTTCCCAGATTCTTCTCTTCTTCTTGAGATCTAAGTGTTGAAATCCTAGAACATGTCTCTTCTCTACCATTTTCTCCCTCGGTAATCTCATCTGTCTGTGTGTAGGATTCCAAAACCAATGTCTCTGGCCCCTGTTTTTTCCCGGAACTCCAGCTTCAGTATGTAATTCTTACTCAGCATCTCCACTTGCTCCCCAAACGGTACTTTCTCTGAATTACCTCCACCCACCACTCTTCCCCATCCCAGCCACTGGTACTGCCACCATCTCACACCTTGTTGCTCACGCCAAAAAAGACTTGACATCACCTTGATCCCTCCCTCTCTCTCCACCCCACATGCATGCTTCCAGGTGCCAGCACTTCCAGCACCCCCACTCTGATCTGATCCTAGAGTAGCTCTTGCCTGGACTATCACAGTGGTGTCCAGTCCAGTCCCTCCTGTTTCTGCATCTGCCACCTTCACTGCTGCCACACACTAACAGCCAGAAGAGTTCATTGTTTTTCAAGGTAAACTAGATGCCATGAAGGCCCTTGCTCAAAACCCTATAATGATTTCCCATAATTCTTCAGAGAAAAGCCAAAGCCTGCTCCACGATGCTAAGGCCCTGCGAGCGCTAGCCCCTGGCTGTCTTTCCAACTTTACCTTTTGTCACTTGCCCCCTTGTTCATCCACTCAGGTCAAAGCAAACTTCTTGACATTCCTGAAACCTACCTCAGGGCCTTTGCACTTGCTGTTCCCTCCACCTAGAACGCAGTCTTTCCCTTAATGTCCTCAGACTGGCTTCCCCGCTTCACTCAGTTTTGGCTCAAATGTCTTTTGTTCTGAACTATCCTGTTTAATGAGCCACCACTCTCTGTTATATCTTATTCCCTGGTCTATGTTCTTTCTAGCACTTAGCACCAATGAGAGGCAGCATAGTTTAGTAGTTAAGAGCAGGCTCCCTGGCTTTGGCAGCTAACCTCTCTGTGCATCCATTTCCCCATCTGTGAAATGGAGACCAGAGTAACAGCACTTATCCTATAAAGCGCTAACAAAGCTTACAGGAGTTAATACCTGAAAACGCTTGCATGGTGGGATGCAGCTGGCTAGTTTTACCTGACGAGGGAGTCTCTAAGTGTGCGTTATCTATTTTCTCCATAGAGTGGGAACTTTGTATTTCTGGCCTGCTGCTGTATCCCAGCACACAGGACGTGCAGAAAACGTGCTGATGGAACTGTCCCTGCAGACTTGCCGTAGGAGCCTGCACTTCATTCTGTGCACTGTTTCTTAAAAATCACATTTTTAAATTGGATTTTATTTAGTCTGACTCAATCTCCCCCATCACAGTATGACTGTATGATTACTTTGAATTGATCTTTAATTGCTAACTTATCATTGAAAGTTTCCTCCCTCTTTCTGACAGTGTTAAGCAAGACAAAATTGTAAAAACTGATCAAGATTCCTGACTTGAAAATCATCATTCTCTAATTTGTCTGTATATGAAAGTTTCATATACACCTATTGGATTTACATACATTTGATTGTATCACCATTTGGGTTAACATTCTGTAACTTGGCTGGGGTCACTGAAAGTAAAGGTCATACTTAAAATGATCTCTCACGAGCTCCTGAATCTTTTGGACTTCCTAAATCCCAGCTGCAGCCCGATCTATACATTACTCACCACTTAACAATGGGGATACGTTCTGAGAAGTGCATCGTTAGTATATTTCGTGCAAACATCGCAGCGTGCACATATACAAACCTAGACGGCACAGCCTACTACACACCTGGCCTATTGCTCCTGGGCTGGACCTTTTACAGCACGTTACTGTACAAAGCAACACGAGATTAAATCAAGCACGAGAGAAAACGATGCAAACAGGGGACACAGCGCACAGGAGATGTACGAGGCTGCTGCTGGCATAACACAGCCTACAGCTTTACAGCAACTGTATTTTTATAAGTAGAAATAGTACACTCTAAAATGACAATAAAAAGTGTAGTGTAGAAAGTACATGAACTGTAACATAGTCGTTTATTATTATTATCAAGTTTTATGTACTCTACATAAGTGTACATGCTTCACTTCTATATGACTGGCAGTGCGGCGGGTTTGTCTTTCCCAGCATCACCGTAAACACGGGAGTAATGTGTTGCACTGGGACAGGACGGTGGCTGTGATGTCACCAGGTGACAGAATTTTTCAGTTCCATCATCGTCTCATGGGACCAGCATCACATATACAGCCTCCCGTTGACCAGGATACCATGATCGGCACGTGCCTGTAGTTAACAGCGATCCCTTATACAGCATTTAGCGTGCACAAAAGCAACCTTCACAAACCATTGATTTAATCGTTAGTGCTACTCCAGAAGATAAGAAGAGGCCCTTGACAGCATATACATTTCACAGAGAGGAGAGGGGTCTGCCCCAGGCCGTCTGAAGCAGGGTGTAGTGCCAGGACCGAAGAGCTGTTCAGCACCCCTGACTCGGACGGACGCGCCCCAGAGCAGCCTCCGAGTGCCACAAGTCGCACTCAATGCCACGCAGCCAGGACCCACTCTCCTCTGTCACGGAGCCACAGAACCAGGGGCTGTTCAGTTCTGCAGGACCTCAGAAATCACCCTGGCCACAGACTGCTTGTCTGTATGAGGAACCTGAGTGTGGTAGCCGAGGTGGTGCTAGCTGTTGTGACAGGCACCCCCTCTCCCAGTGGCAATGCAGGGACCCACGCTTTTCTCACCTGTGGGTCCACCATCTTCTGCGTGTGGCTTCTAGGGCTGCTGAGGAAGAAGGAAGAGAGAGGAGGCCATGTATGAGAGGCTCTTGTCAGCCAGGCCTGGAAGTAGAACACATCACTGCCACCCTCCCTCCTCAGTCATTGGTCACCCTAACTTCAGAGAGGCTGGGAAATGCAGTTCAGATGTTAACCCAAAGGAAGAGGACCTGTGACTGTCAACAGCTCACGCATCGGCCACATCAGGCAAGTGGTGTGACTTTCTCAAGCCCATCCCCCCACCCACAAGCGTCAGGTTGAGTGGCTGAGCTGGAACCCAGGACCTGGTTCTGAGTGTGAAGACCTTCTACTGACTGCCCTCACCCTTCCCGCCAGCTCTCTTCTGTGTACTGGCCTTCATGATACATGTTTCCTATTGTTTCTAGTTTATGTTTCCCTTGATGTTTACCCCTGGGCTATGAAAAACAAAAATAAGGAAAGGGAAACATTAGCTGTCGGTTTTCCAGGTAAAAAGCACCTGAGATTACTAGCAATAGAAAAGAGGAAGTTGTCCTGTTGGAAGTGTCTGGCATCCCACCTCCCCCGACCCTACCCCCCAGCGGTCATCGACTCTGATGTTTCTCCTAGTGGCCCCAGGTAATAGAATACTAGAACTGAAAGGACCTCAGCAATAGCTAAAACAGCGGGAAGAAGCTGCCACTCTTATCCTTGGGTCACAGAACCTTGGGCAGTCAGGACCCAAGGTTCCGGGCAATACCCCTGGGACTCTCAACTAAACCAGCGAGAACACTGCCTCAGACCAGGTCATCATAACAACTGAATGTGGTAATGCAGACAAACTACCCTGGAATGCAGCATGGAATGATTGAATTCTCAATCAATGCTAGTCAGCTTTGAACCTGAATCAAGCTCACTGCTGTCGTACTATACGATGCTCTACGCCCCCTGACCAGATCAGACTGATCTGGTGCCTGGGATAGGCCCTGGATCTGTTAAATGATGCAAGTGCTGCATACAGGAAGCCGCTGTCACCCGGGAGATTCAGGAGCTGCCGGCTGGGAATGAGAGCAAAGGCCAAGCCTAAAGCAGCTGCCACTCTGTTTGTTGTGCCAGAGCTAAGAGCATACCTGCCCCCGCCCCCACAGTGCCTCCCTCTGTTCGACAGGCTCAAAGCCAGAAGCCACCCCCGCCCCCATCCCACCAAGCATCTCAAGTCCCACCGTGAAACCCACCCAATCACAGATAAATTCTCATTTGCACTTTCCATTCCTTGCTACGTGACTTTGGACATTTAATAAATGGCAGCTGTTATTTTTATAATTGAGTTCATTGTTACTTGCAGGGCACACTGACTGTGACCTCCCTCTGAAGGTCTTCACCGCCTCTGAAAACCCGTACTGTCCACAGCCGAGACACAGAGATGCCCTGTCTCATAAGGGAAGGGTGAGCGCTAACCCGCAGCACTCCTGGGCATCAGCTTCAGCCAGGCTTAGGCACACTCTCTCCAGCTGGCCCCTGTGGCAGGGAAAGACGATGTAAAACAATCAGGAGTTAGCTCTCCTGGTGGGGTCTCCAGGGTGCTGACAGTGAGTGAGATCCCGGACCAGGAGAAAGGGGGCCTGAGAGCCGGCAGTAAGATTATTGGCTCTGCTCCGGGACGGATGAAGCTCTAAGAGGTGAGGGGGATGAGGAGACATCATGGAGCTCGGGCCCACAAGCCCGGTGCTGCCTACACTCACGGGATGAGACATTCGGGGACATTTCTGCACAGCCCCTGTGCCGCAGGCTCCAGGGTGCAGCCACGAGGGCAGTGTGGTCAAAGGCTCTGTGCTCTTCGTGCCTGATCACTTGCCCCATCCTTGACCAAAGGCAGTGTGGCATGAGCTCTGTCGTGTGTTCCCAAGGTCCCTACCACTCATCCCACCACCCCTGAGAAGATGTCATTGAGTTTTCGTTCAGATTCCCATAGTGTTTGTACATACCCTTATTACTACGAAAAACACGTTATATTGTAACTGCCACCTCCTAGTCTCTGTCCACAGCGGGGTCAGGGAGCAGGTCTTACTCGACACCGGTGGTAAGCAGGTGTTCAGTAAGTGTTTGCTAACTAACTACTGGCCTTTTTTGCCAGACATCAAAGCTGCTGACTCCCGACTGCCACTGGACAGTGGATGCCATCTCTCCTCTGACTTCCAGGGACACCCAAGGCCAGCCTTCTCCTGGGCCAGCCTTGGCATGGAACGCTATTCTGGCATCAAGAACCGGTGGTGCTCTTGAATTCTGCAAGTGCCTTCCCTGGCCCTACCTGGCCTCCCACCTCCACACCTGAGCACTGTCTGGCAGGCTCCACCCTGCCACATCCCTAGTCCACACAGCCTGGACCCAAGCAGTAGGGACCTGTTGGACAGGCACAGGGTCTGGCATGAGGAGGGCAGGCATCCACCCCAAGTTCCCCAGCTCAGGAATAACTCCACCTATCAGAAATCACCTACCATTGCCACTCCTCAGCTTGTTCGACTGTGAATGGGTGAAATGATGCCAAACTCAGAGCAGAAATCAGGAATGCAAGTAAAGTGAAGGTACCTTGAAAAACCGTGCTTGTTCAGTCAGCTCCACCTCTGGCCAGAGAAGAAGGCCTAAAAGCATGCACACGGCTCGCCTACCCAAGCATTTGGGTGAGGCTGCCTCCCCGCACTCCCTCCATCCATGACACCTCCATCCAGGGGAGACGCAGGTGGCAGTGAACCTCTGACACAGGCCTTACTCCGAGTGCAGAGGGGCCCACGAGTGGGCTACACGGGCTGCAAAGGAAGGTGGAGGTGTTTCTTCCGCATTGTCAGGTAAGTAGATCAGCAAAATGGGAAGTGGCAGAAGCAGAGACTGTCTGTGTTATTTCAAGCTTGTGATCACATCTCACATGCTCTGCTGAGCCAGGGAACAAAGCAGCCCTCAGAAATCGGGTGCTCGGCGTGGGTGGTGCTCTGCCAGCCCCTCCTTCCCACTCCCCCTGCAGCCCCAGCTCTGCTCCACTCGCTCTGGGCATCTGGCCTCCCCGGAAAGCACCCATCACTGGCCTCCTGCTGCACATCTGTTCAGTTCAATATTTACTAACACTTACTAAGGCCAAGCATGACCTTGACCCCATTTGATAGCCACAGAAAAGAAAGACCCACCCTCCCTGCACTCAATGGCCTCCCAGTCAGGAGCCATTGTTGAGAGTTCTTTCAACACTTCCAGTAGGTCACTCTCCTGCTCAAGAACATGAAATAACTTCCTGTCTCTTTGGCATCAAGGACAAACTCCTCTGCTCGACTTTCAGGCCCCCAGCCACAAACTAGGCCCACCGGATCTTGCTAACTGTAGCTTAAACCCTCCAGCCCTGGAGGCAAAATGTTGTCACTGTGCCAGGCCCTTCCTGTCTTCACTGGGCATGCTGTAACTTCTTGCCTAAATCCTTGAGGGCCTAGTTCAGATGCCATGAGCCCTGCGTGATCTCTGTTACTTCGAAACGCCAGTTCACTGAGAGTGAGCCACAGTCAGGCACCAGGTTCCCTAATTGCTTCAAGCAGTCTCCCTTTTTCTCTCTCTCTCTCATCAGATTATAAGGTCCTGAAGGGCAGGGACTATTCAGTTAAGCTCAGTCCAACAAATATCTATTGAACACCTACCCTTCCCCCACCATTGCCCACATCTGTTGGTGTGTTGACTGACAGGCCACCCAGGCTCCCAGATCCTCCAGGCAGATGGGCAGCTCTTATGACAGACAGTTTAAGCTATGACCTTAGGCAAATCTCAGCAGTGTGCCTGTCCCTTGATGACCTCAGGGCATCCCTGAAATTAGGTGAAAGTACAACCTAGCCTCAGAGCCACCTTGAGAAGTAAGAAACCATTTCTTCTCCCCTGTAAGGCCAAGCATGCTGAGGGTTCCACCTGACACAGCAGGAACAGGTGTGGTAATGCCACCTGACCTTTGGGGACCTCATTCCCCCAGGGAAACTAGAGCCCCAGCATCCGTGTCTCCCTCTGGGCCAGAGGATGAGCCCCTGGCAGGGTCAATAGCCTTGTCCACTGCCTCCCCCTCTTCCACCACCTTGAAGCAGCTGCAGACCCACCATTTTCCAGGACAGAGCCTCCAGTGGTACCTACGGTTGGTTCCCTGCATCTCCTCTCAGCACCCTACCCCCACCCCTTCCTTCCTTCCTTCCTACGTTCCTCCGTTCCTTCGGGAGAGAGAGAGGGGGCAGCTGGATTCCAGCTGCTCACTGTTTTGCATGTCTGACTATTGCCATCTAGTGGTTCAGTGGCATAAACCGAACTCCTCCTAACCCCCACATAAACCCCTTTTCTCCTTTCTTTGAAAGAACGGGGGGAAAGAGCTCGCCTTTTCAAGCCCAAGAGGTCCAAAAACCTACAAACACCTCCAGGAGCTCCAGTATTCTCAGGAAACCACTTGCACACCTGCCAACCTGTGGAGTTGGGATTGGGGGCCCCCTTGGGGTGGTAGCCTGAGCAGAAGGCTTTCTCTGGGCTAACTGAGGGTTTGCAAGACAGGGAGAAAGGACGGAGAGGGATGGAGAGTGATCACAGACCCTGGGCCTGAGCCAGGAGAGCCAGGGCGAGGTGCACAAACGCCAGGCTCCTGGGGCCCGGGAGTGGGGTGAGTGCCAGAGACACCCAACCCCATAGCAATTGGGTTATCTGCAGGATCTGCAAAGAGCAATTTGAACCTTCACTGGAGCTGTGCCTCCACCTTCACCTGGTGCTTGGTGAGGGGCTTGTTCTGCAAATGCACACTGCTGGCTTCACAGCGACACTGGCCACCTGTGGGTCTGACCTGTTTCTGCAGGTGGCACGTCCTCTTTCTTACTGACATCCCTCCTCCTACCTTTCTGTCACCAAAGCAGCTCTCAGTGAGCAAAACATTGCCTGGGCTGAGAGCAAGGTGGGCAGGACTCCTGGCAGCCCCCAGCCACACTGGCGTCGGCTCTTAGCCAGCTGGTCCCTTCTCCTAATGCCCACTGCTCCAAGCTCTCCTTTCCCCACCCCCACCTTTAAGCCTCCTTGCTCCATTTGGAAGAAATATATTCTTGCTGGAGGAAATAAAAATAAAAATACAACCAGGCAGGGCGGTACCCCTTGCCTCTTCCCCTGAAAAAGGCGGCCTGCCGGTCCCCCATGCCTGGCCCAGGAGGCACGTGCCTTCAGTGGGACCCACTGAGGTGATGAGGGCTATTAAGCATATTCATTATTGACTATTTCACATTAGATTCCATTTTTCCCCTTTGATGCCAACACAACTAATAAAAATGCACTTTATCTTCTTGGATTCATGGGCTCATAAAGCTGCTCTCGTGCTCCTCAGGGAATTGGGATTAAAGGAGAATTAAACACCTCCCTGCAAGCCCCCAGGTGGGGTGGGGGGGCACCAACAGGAGGGGGGAGGAGTGATTCAAGGACAAGAAATAAACTGAAGTGAAAACCTGGCAAAAATATGGCTTTAATATATTGTAAAAGAATAAAAACCTCATAAAAAGTTATCACCAGACATGAGGAGTTCCTAATGCCGCCCATTGTGGATTCTGGGAGGAACTTTCTGGGAGATGAGTCATTAAGTAAAAGCCAGCCCAGAGCCAGCAGGGAGAGGCTGGAAGGGGCTGGCGCCCTGAAGCTGGGGGGCCAGCCACCTCAGGCCTGGGACAGGGGACAGTCTTCCCGCCGGGATCAGCGGGAGGTGGCTGTACCCAGTGTCTGCAGAGTCCTGGAGTTTGCCAATCAGCCACGAGACTCCGGTTGAATTGCTGAATCTGGTTTCTTCTCTGTTAACCAGGGACAAAAGCACTGGCTGCCTTCTTCGCAAAGTCATTGCGAGAACCTAGCAGAACAGAGCGAGCCATGGAGATTTCTTTGATTCAATCCAGAAATTTGGAAGTTATTCTTGCCATCTCTCTTCCTTCATCCCCAAATCCAGGCCATCACCAATCTTGTCATTTCTACCTCAGAAATCTCTGCTGTTTGTCATGGCTGATGTGGCTCAGTAGATTGAGCACCAGCCTGCAAACCAAAGGGTCCCTGATTCAATTCCCAGTCAGGGCACTTGCCTGGGTTGCAGGCCAGGTCTCCAGTAGGGAGCATGTGAGCGGCAACCACACACTGATGTTTCTCTCCCTCTCTTTCTCCCTCCCTTCCCCTCTATCTAAAAGTACATAAATAAAATCTTTTTTAAAAAATCTCTGCTTTTCCTTTTCTCCGTTGCCAGCTCCCAGGGGCATGCCACTGTCACTTCTCACCTGGACTGCGGCCGTGTCTGCCTGGTTAACTTCTTCCAAATTCATGCTCCACACAGCAGCTGGAATGAGCTTGTAAAAACAGACAGGAAATCGTATGGCCTTCTCTCCTTCAAACTCCTCACGGGCTTCTGGTTGACTTAAGTTCAGAATCCTTAGACTGGTCCAGAGGCCCAGTCTAGCCAGGCCTGTTTCCAAACTTATTCCTCATACCCAGGCCTCCTTTCTGTCCCTCTGTCCCTGGAGCTTGTCCTGCCTCTGGGCCTGGTCTTTGTGTAGAGCTCTTCCCCACTCTTTCCATGGTCTCCCGCTTCTATGGGTTAATCTCAACTCAATTGTCGCTTAGACTTCCACCAAAAGTGAGCCCCCTGTGTTGTGACTCCGTGCTTTTTCTACATCGCAACCGAGGCACAACGGACATCACAATTTGAGTGATGTAAGTACCTGTGTATTTAAATGTCACATCCAAGTCTCCACTAAACTGTAACTCTTTGAGGGCAAAGAGTATACCTATTTGGAGGCAGTTTGGCTGAAGATAGTAAGAGGGGGCGTGGTAAGAAACAAGGCCAGCTCTTACAGGGCCTGCTGGGTCATGATAAAGATTTTTTTATTTTATCCTACATGCAAAGGGAAGCTGTTAAGGTCTTCTAAGCAGTGGCTGTTTGGGGTTTTCGAGCAAACGTAGAAATAGGGGAAGGAGTTAGAGGGTTTCCACAGCTGGTGAGAGAGGTCGTGGTAGAGTGACGGCGCTGGAGAGCGGGTGCCCTTTCGGAGAGTGAATCCACATGTGTTGGGACCACCTTGGGTGTAGTATTTTTGCTGCCTCACACAGTGAAGGTATAATAAAGAAGATCCAGCGACTTTTATTTCCCTGATACACATCAATGTTTGCAGACACCCGTAACAATTCTTCCTAATGACCCCCCTTATTCATCGTGGAGAGTTTTATGTTCCTTTTCTTGTGCTGAAGAAGAATTATTAGTGATCCAAAGTGCCTTGATAACTAGTAGGCACATCTCCCCTTTCTGTTGACTGCAGCTTTGGTCCAGGTGGTTTTGGAATTCCCCAACACACTGCCATGCATTTGAATCCTGCTCTAATCACAACCCTTAAAAAGGGCTGTGTGGCCCCACAATGCTGCTCTGTGGGGGCTGGGGGTGGGGTCTCAGGAGCCAGAGGCCTGGGACGGCGCTGCTTCGAAGAATGATTCACAAGGAAAGAGGACAGATTGATTCAGAGAAGAGACTGGGCTCCAGGAACTAGCTGAGGCCCTGAGAGCCAGTGTGATTTGAGACAAATGGCCCCCAGCCTCCCAGAGCCAAGCAGATTCCCGCTCTTCTGGGGCTTCCATTCATCCAGCACCATTATCAAGGACCTACTATGCGCCAGATGCTGTCAGGTGCCAGCAACAGGATGATAAATGACAAAGAAAGCACCTCAGTGGGTGAAATGCTTTGAAAAGCTGAAAACTGTGCAAGCAGGGGGCATGGTGGCACAGGGGAAACAGGGACTCGGGTCTCCAGAGAAGGCTCATCTGTGAGCTTCTGACTGTTCCCTTCCCTTGTCCTCATCCCCTCACAGAGAGATCACGGTTTGAGGAAATTTTCCTGGCAATCAGCTCATGTGTGATTTATGAGTTTATGGTTCTCGGAGACAGCTGAACATCGGGGCATAGATCTCAGTAATTAATCCTAGGAGGTCCCTAATGACAGAGGAGACTGTGCTGGTGGAAGTTGCTTCGATACTAAACAGCTTGTGTTATCTAACAAACGAGAACGTTTCACACCCAATAAATGTCACTTTGATAAGTGCTACTAGAGGTCGTAAATCTGACAACACACACACACACACACACACACGCACTTGCCCTTCCCGCCCCGCTTCCGCAGGTCCTCTCACTCCCCGTGCTCTGGGGAGTCCACCTCTGGCCCCACGGTCACTGGGAGGCTGTGTGTGGGGAGACGCACAGCCAGCCTTCTCCACAGCACCTACACCAACAGCGCCTGCACCTACGTGGAAGCTTTGCAGTTGCCTGGCAAATGTGGGTCATTCCAAGTGCAAAAGTGGATAATTCAAACATAAATCAAGCAAAACAACACCAGACAAAAGCCCACGTCCCTGCTTCCTTCTCCACTCTTATTCAGGATGCATCAGAGACTGTTGGGAGTTGGCTAAAATGATAAAAATCACCCCAGCTCGTCATCAGAAAGCATTTCAATGTGTTGCACTGAACCGAGGAACCTGCAAAGATCCCGCCTTCCCCTCTGGGCGAACAGGGGTTCTGCTCTCTGCTGCATGGAGAGGACGTGGCTCTTGCACATTCCTGGTTCTCAGCGCTGCCAACGGCCCAGGTGAGCACGGAAGGACAGAGGGTGCTGGGTCATCGCTCTGCAAGGAAGGCGGCAGCCAAGTGAAACCTATACAGGACAAAAGTGCTAAAAGAAAAAGGTCCTGTATGATTCCAGCTACACGACAATCTGGCAAAAGCAAATCTGCAGAGACAGGGAGAGGACAGGTGGCTGCCAGAGGCTCCAGGGGAGGCGGGGATGAAGAGGGGAAGCCCAGGGCTGCCAGGCAGCGAGACTCCCCTGCGACGCGTGAGCCGTTCGTCAAAACCCCAGAATGTACAGCACAATGACTGGGCCTTAATGTCAACTGTGGACCTCGGTTAACAGTTATACTCACATGTATTTCTTATATGTTAATATTCACAAATATTAAGTGTATCAATATGACTCATCAGTTGTAGCAATGCACCACACTAATAATAAAGGCAATTTGGGAGTTGGGGCAACGAGATCTATGGAAACTTTCTATACTTTCTGCTTAATTTTTCTGTAAACCCAACACTGCTCTACAAATAAGTTGTATTGATTTAAAGAGAGAGAGGGCTTGTGGGTCTTTGGGCTCGAGTCACTAGGTGCTTGCCAGCGCTCAGCACTCGCCTTCAGCAGGTACGGTCTTCAATAAGCACAGGATGGCATGGTCACACCAAGCTCACAGTGACAGCTGATAGGGGGACCCAGATGGCCCTCAGATGGCGTTAGGAAGGTCATCTTCCAACCCACTGCCCACTTCATAACTGCCTCCCCTGCTTTCATCTCTGCACACCTTAAATGTCGTGTCCCCTGCTGGTTAACCGCTGCACCCCTAGGGCCTGGAGCTGTGCCTAGAGCATAGTAGATACTCAATAAATAAGTGTGGAATCAATTTAAAAAGTGAAGAGAAGCACCTACCCACCTATTCAATAAATATCTCTCTGGTTCCTCTGAGTCGCTGCCGCAGGAGGTGTGGAGAAAGTGAGTGCTTGTAAAACATGGCCTCTGCCTGTAAGACGCGTCCAGCCTGTTGCAGGGAAATCGTCTGATTCGTAAACTATAGTTCTAGGCAGTGCATGGTGATCGTTCCAGGAGTCAGAGGCCCGTTCTGTCTGCCCAGTGCCGTGTGGGATATGCCTGTGATCGCATACTGCGCCTGGTACAGTGCCTGGCAAATGGGGGGTTCCACAGATGTTTAGCAACTCTGCTTTCTAAAAAAATGCCTAGCAGCAAATTGATGATCAAACCCTATGCCCCTGTATTTTCATGGCAGAACCCCACCACATAATGCCGCTTATGGACCTCTTGGTCTTACCCTTGATAAATACCAACAATCTGTTTTAATTGCAGAGTCTTACACTTTACAAGTATAAGGTGCTTTCATATACACACACACATTTGGCACTCCCAGCCCTGGATGCGAAGACGGACAGGAAACAGCCTATTTGGGACCCACAACAAGTTCAAGAGGAGGAGGAGGAGAATCAGGTTTGCAGGCAACTGGGGGCTGAGTGCTTCAAGCAGCGACCTCGTCTCCTCCTCTCAAAGCGATGTTAGAGCTGCTGAAGAAGAAACTAAATACCTGAGGGATCATGACCTTCGTACCCCTCAACCTACATAATCTTATGAACCAAAGTCACCCCAATAAATTCAATAAATTTTTTTTGAATTAGCAAAAAGCAGTCATAATATATTTCCTCACAATTCTGGAGGCTGGAGGTCCAGGATCCGGGTTCCGGCATGGCCGAGTTTCATCGTGAGTGCCTGCTGAGGACCGAATTCGTGTCCTCCCTTCAGTTCACATGTTCAAACCCTAATCTCCAATGTGGTGTTTGGCGTTGGTGTCTTTGGGAGACAATGAGGTCACGGGGGTGAAGGCCTCATAATGGCTTCAGTGTCCTTATAAGAAGAGACACGGGAGAGCTTGCCTCCTTTCTGTCTGCTCTCCACTGTGTGAGGATGCAAGGAGAAGACAGTCAGTCTGCCCACACCCTGACCTCCGACCTCCGACCTCCAGAACGGTGAGCAATCAATGGCTGTGGTTCAGGCCACTCAGTTGATGCTCTTTTCGGTATAGCAACCCAGAGGGACTGCAACAGGACTCCCTGCTCGTGACTTCATCTAAAACTATCACCTCCCAAAAGCCCCATCTCCAAATACCACCCTGTTAGGGAGTTAAGGCTCCAAGGGGTGAATTTTGAGGGGACACAGTTTAATGCCTGCCCCCTTCCTTGGTTTAATCTTCGTATCCCTTACTGCAAAACTGGGCCATTTTCTTTTCTTTTATGGAGCCAAGAATAGCCATGTAAGCCAGGCTTAATGTCGCTTCTCAGAGCTGGGCTTACATCCTGACTCATTAGGCATTTTCAGTCTTAGAGGAAGAATCAACTCAGGTTATTAGCAGGAGGAGACAATTGCCTTTTATTTCTTTCCTCCTTGTTTATTCTAAAAGGGAAGAGTAATGAGTTAGCTTCTGTTGTCAGAATAACAACGAGGGCATTTTCTGGCAGTCAGTTCATAAGGAAATTTGTCTTGTAATTGGAGCTTCAGAGGTTCACCCGGCATCGATGGCAGCCACAGTATAAATTAGCCTCTTCTCCACATTTACAAATATTATCGTAATTATTGCAGTGAGTAGGAATATAGGCTGGCCAACTTTTTCATTTAAACTCAGCCATCAAAGGGGCTCCCGGACCCCAGGGAGAGAGCAGGCCCCTGGGTCCTGCAGCCTCATGTGAAATAGGGCCATGGGAGGCCCAGAGAGCACCCACAGCATTAGCAGGGCTGGGACAGGCTTCCCCATGAACCTGCGAGGCCCTAGCCCCGCCCCTCCTGCTGGTGGCTTCTGGACCACCTCTGCCTCCTCCAGGCTTCCTTGGAGACCCTGGACATGCCCCGCCCAGCCGCTGCTCTCCCTCCACAGAAGGCCTGGAGTGAAGCACTATGCTCACTATCTCTCTAGTCCCAGGCCTTGGCTCCCTCAGCCCCCAAAGCTGCCAGCCCCTTCCTTTCTTTCCAGCCCCAGTGACCCCCCCGAGGGGAGCTGAGGTTCTGAGGCACCAGGAGCGGGTCTGTCTTGCCAAGTGAGGGCGCTGGCTCAGACAGCCCTGGGCCTCAGCCACAGTCTGGCAAAAAAAAAAAAATGTGTTGGCAACACGGAACAAAAAATTCTCCCAGAGAAAAGACACATGACCAGAAATCCTGTCATAATCCCAGCAGAGCCCGCTGGTCCTCAGGCGACCAGGCAAGAAGTGCTCCTCCTGGCACAGGTGTGCTAGAAAGAAACGGAGAGACCATCTTGTGTGAACTCTGCCTTCCAGAGAGACGGGTCTCGGGGAAGAACAGGCCATGCTCTCCAGAGCCCATGGCCTGGATGTGTCCCCTGAGGTTCACAAAGCCACAGACACCAGGCCAGGCAGAGTCGGACGTGCCACCCACACGCACCCCCGGAGCCTCTCCAGACCAGGGAGAATCCAGTCCGCTGCCTCCCTCTGCAGAGCGTCTGCCTTCCTTCCCTGCTCCTGCTTGCTAGTGGAAGCTGGGGTCTGGGTTGGGGAGTCGGCTTCTGTGGACTTTGCTCAGGCGGTGAAATTGCTTTCAGATTTGGCTCTCCTGAGCATAACCGACACTTTCACTAACTTGATTTTAGCTTGAGGCTTGGGAGGAATGAGAGAAAAAGCAAGAAACTAGGTCTTTCCAGAGCCCCTGACCTCTCTCTCTGTTTTCAAATGGGACTGTTTTAGGCCTCACATTGTCCTCTAACCCATTCCAAACAGCTTACGCTCCACACAGGCTGCTGTGACGTTCTTCCTCCCAGGGGCACCTCAGGCTCCGTTGTTCCAGCCTATTGTGCATCTGTGTCTTATTAATGAAGTCCCTACTTTGTTAATAGTTTCAGCATCCTCTACATTTCCAGCCTGGGTGAGGGAAGAAAGATGGGCTCAGCTCAAGGGTAGGTCCTGGGCTGATGCAAATGGAAACTGAAGAGATACTGGACTGAAAGATTTGGGAAGAACGTAGAAAGACTTGCTGCATAAATGGAGGCAGCGCTGCTCTGTCTGGAATGCTGCTATTTGCCCAAGGAAACCACGTGTGTGCATTTACTGCTGGCTCAGGGCATCGCCCCCATAATAATAATCAAAAGGGCCGCATAATAACCATTGCTAACACTGCCGAGCACTTGCTGGGTGGCAGGAGCGGCTGAGTGCTTTACGTGCAGTACGTCCTTCAGTTCTTCCAGCAGCCCTGTCCTGAAGGCGCCACTGTGGTGTCCGTTTCACAGAGGAGCTCACTGGGGCTTGGAGATTTGGAGAAACTTGGTCTTGCCCGCCAAGCTAGCAAGTGGTAGGTCCAGGACTGGAGAATCCAAGTTACCCTGATAAGAGGAGCTGCACCCTGGCTCGCTGCTCTGTATCTGTTTGCCTGCTCTGAATAAATTCTTCCAGCCAGCGTGCTGGGAGCAAAGGCTGCGGAAGACGTCACGGGCCCAAGAGAGGTGGCCCAAGCCACCATGAAGCAGCAAATCAAAGAGACGCGCTGTTCTGTCACTCAGCTCCAAGCTTTGGGCTCTGGGTCTGTCTTGTCCTCTCTACTACTTTCCATGTCAATGAGAGGGGCTGGTCAGAGGGTCTCCCTCTGTCTGTCCCTAGTAGTTCCCATTTCTAGTGACATTGGAGGAATATAATAAGAATGATCGTGGAGTGGCCATCCCCTCATTACTGCCCCAGTGCCTTTCATTCAGCCACAGGTCATGAGTAAGAATTCTACCCTAAAACAAGCAATGCTGAACAGAAAAAGTTTCTCCTACTTCATACATTTAAAAATATGAACGTGAGAAAGCTTTCAGGCAATGGGGTTTCTTGTCTTTCACACTTGTAGTCGATTCATTTCACGTTGTGCCAGAAGTGGGGGGACACAGCAGGGGGACAAGGCACCAACAGGGAGCCCACACCTGGGGTCTGATGCCTCCACGTGGTTCTCACAGTTCCCCTGACATCAGAGAAGACCTGCTGGGTGTGAAGAGCCTGAGAGAACAGACTTAACGGGCCAGGACCTCTTCACCTTCCGGGCACATATCCTGGCAGTCTCACGGGATCAGCACCCTGCTGGCTGCCCAGGATACAGGCAGCTGACTAAACAGGTCACAGTAGCAACACAGAGCCTTCATAAGGACACACGGACTGGACAGGGGAGCTCCCCGATGGACAGGTCGCAAACAATCGCCATTTTCTGTGCCTCCAAGAAGCCCCCGGAAGATGGAACGTCCGATGACCTGATTTCCCAGCTCATGAACTGAGTTTTTGAAACTGGGTTCGGGAGGTAAACGAAGATCGATGGCCTCTGAGCCGAAGGCCAGTATCCCCACCTACGATGGTCATGGCCATGGGCACATGTCTAGATCACCATAGAATCACTGGTCTGCTGACTTTGCCAGCAAGTCAGATAAGCTTCCTTTGTCAAATTTAATGGGGGCACCATGATCTCCCATCCTCAGAGGGAGAGGGTCTCATTAGGTGGCAAAGCAGGATCACGATGTCTGTAAAGTCCTGAGAGTAAGTGAGACCAGCCAGGGAACAAAGGACGAGACCCCAGGCTGCACCTTAGAGATGGACCCGAGGGAGGGTCCCCAAGGGACCAAAAGTGATTCAGAGTCCTCAGAATCAAAACATGCCCTTATGATAGCAAAATCTGGCACTGCTGGGCAAGAAGGCAGAGTTGGGCAGAACGGAGAACTGACCTTGATCTTTGAGAGACACGATGCTGACTTCAAGTCCCGATCCTACTGTTTATGCCCTGAAGAGTCTCACATCATAAGTTTCTTATGGAAAAACAGGGATCACCACAGTTTCCTCCATGTGGACCCCTGGATCCCTCGATCAGCATGGACACCCCTGGACTTGAATGAGAAGGTGACATTCACAGGAAGATGCAGGACCTGAGCCTTTGCAAGTTTACTCAGCAGTTCATTCAGCGAACATCTGCTGTGCACATGCCAAGGGTCAGGAAGCAAGGGGACCACGATCCAAGCAGACATGGCCCTCAGGCCACCCACAGTCCAGAGAAGTTCAGTAAGAGTTTTTTTGTCCTTAGAGTTCAAAGATTCTGAATTGTTTCTGGCTGGGCTGGATGGCCCCATACCCCAACGTGACATGGAGAACAATTTGCTGTCATTTTCTGGGTGTTCCAGGGCTGGTCCTTCTGGTGTCCCCAGACCCCAGCGGTATCGCCACCCCAGGCCTCCCACTGTGCAGCAGTACCTGCATTTTCAGACCACCACCTGGCCCAGGTGCCAACATCTCTCACTGACCCCACCTGACCCTGTCTTCAAAGCCTTGCCAGCTCATGGACAATTCTGCTTATAATGCAGCCTTCACGAGGCCAGAGACTTTTGTCAAATGTATTCACTACTGTTTCCCTGGTACCTAGTTCTTAGTGTAACACAGGCACACGACAAGTGCTGGCATCACTGAATGTCCTGTCCATGTCGATGTGTTAGACAGCTGAGCACCCAGACAGA
The DNA here is from genome assembly GCF_022682495.2 of Desmodus rotundus. Lineage (NCBI taxonomy): Eukaryota > Metazoa > Chordata > Mammalia > Chiroptera > Phyllostomidae > Desmodus > Desmodus rotundus. Next base: position 50,193,388 of record NC_071395.1, on the reverse strand, counting down.
TCCCCCATCAACAAGGGACTGGGCGAGCTGAGCAGCTGCCATTATGGGGGTCGGTCTATTCTCAGAGGAGGTGCTTTGAAAGGGGGCCACTCAACCCCTGCTGAACACAGCTGCTGTTCCACCTGTGCAAAATGCCTGTCCATGCACCTGGGCTGAGCTGGCCGTGAGGCGAGTGAAGCAGCACCCAGTGAGAGAGATTGAAGGTTGAGTCCTGACTGCCCACGTCTGCCTCTCCCTATTTCTCCACCTTGCTTCACGTAACAAAACAAAACATGACAAAACAGTCTGAGGCAGGGAGAAGAGTCTGTGAGACCCCGGGTTGTGCCCCCTGCCTTCTGCTTACCTCTCAGGAGGCAGGGCCGTCACCCTCCTGGACAGGGAGCACTTCCTCTGGGTGGGGGGACCAGGCTGGGGAGTAGGAGCAAGGCCGACCATCTGACACGTGGGGCAGAAGTCCGGCTCGGCCTCTGACCAGTCGTGTGACCCGGAGCACACCAAACCACCTGGGTCTGTCTCCTCACATGTAAGGAACAGGCAAAGGGTCACTTTGAGAATGAGCTGAGGTCGCGTGATTGACAGTGAAGATGCTGTCTGCTGGCTGCACTGACATGGGCTCCCTCAGGGCGTGCCTCCCGCCCACATGTCAGGACGACTGAAGGTGTCCTCTTGGCCAGTGATCTGTAACTATGATTTCTTACAAGCTTATCCCTCTGATGTGTGAGTCTTTCCATGTTGTAAGGCCAATAAGAAATAGACTCCAAGATGGTCACATTTTTGTCTGGCATAAAAGAGGAGCTCTGTAAATACATTGAGGATGAAATGACCGAATAAATGAAGAGATGCTTCATAGTACCTTTCTAACTTTCTGTCTCATTGCTCCCTCATGCAGACCTCCATACCCAGAAACACTGTCTCCTTATCATCCCGTGTTCATACCTGGTTCAAGGCCACTTCCATGATTTTATTCCCTCTGAACCAAACAATAAATATCTAATATGCACCTATGTTGTGTTTGGGGGCCCATAGGGAATAAATAATACAAATAATAAAATGGGGCCCTGGCTGCGTAGCCCAGTTGGTTAGAGCATCTTCCTGATACGCCAAGACTGCAGGTGCAATCCCCTGTCAGGACATGTGTAAGAATCAACTAATGAATGCATAAATAAGTAGAACAATAAAATTGATCTCTCTCTCTCCCACTCTCTCTCTCTCTCTTTCTCTTTCTAAAATCAATAAATGGGAAAAAATTTAAATAAATAAAACAAAATGTGGTTTATCCCCCAAGGAACTTACAATTTGGTCGAGGTGGGGAATGCCAAAAGAACAAGGCACACAGGAATGTTAGAAGCAGAGAGCTGAGGTGAACAGAGGTTTCTTGAAGGTTGTGGTATTTGAGCTGAGTCTGGGAGGACATATGAACTGAGGCTTCCCAAGCAAATGCCACTTAAAATGAGGCTTTCTTTCTTTGGTCATCTAATTGTCCCTAAAATAGTTGAAGTCTGTTGGCTTTAAACATAAAGCTGGTGTGCAACGCAGTGATAATATACCAGTTTGAGTTTAGAAACCATGGCAGACTCCACTAATTGTCGGCCCAATATCTATTCTTGCGTTCTTCCTTACTGTCAGAAGCCCAGTCCTATTTGGGGGTGGCAATGTGCCCAGGAATACGTATTCAATTTTCCACACTTCCTCCCAATCGAGGTGGTTCATGGAACCTAGTCAGGAACAATGAGATGAAGTTAACTGGCCTTTTAGGTAGTGATAATATTCAAAGTAAATAACAAGCCCTTGTTGGGTAGCTCAGTTGGTTGGCGCATCATCTTATACACCAAAATGCTGTGGGTTGGATTCCCAGTCAAGGCAAATACCTAGGTTGCAGGTTCAGTCCCCAGTCAGGGGGTGAATGAGAGGCAACCAATGTTTCTCCCCCACATTGATATTTCTCTCTCTCTCCCTCCTTCTCTTCCTCTTTCTCTAAAAATCAATAAACATACCCTCAGGTAAGGATTAAAATAAAAACACAAAGTAAATGACAAACAATGACAAAGGATACCTGGTATAAACTGCTGGTAAATACAGCCCACTTTTCAGGAAATTTCTTTAGAGGGAATAGGTTCAGTGTTGTGTGCTTCACCACTTCCCCCTTTCCCTTCGTCCTGCCTGGAACACAACCCAGCAGCCACCTCAAGATGCCAAAGAGGAAAGCGGAAGAGCTAAAGGTAGTAGAGGTAAAGATGCTAATGATGATAGGGCAGGAAGAGAGAGAAGCCTAGGTTTTCCGTGACTTTCTTCACCAGCTGCGTCTAAGGACTGCCTATTCCAGAGGACGTTGCATTCGGTAAATTAACCCCTTATTTCTTTGAGCCACTCTTAGTTACATTTTCTGTTGCTGGCGCCTGAATGAAACCCTAACTGATACAGGCCTCAGGCTGTAGGTAAATACATGAGTGTGACTGGCTTGTAATCTAAAAAGGATTTGAGGTTTGCATGTGCCTGGCCACTCAGCCCCCCAATGCCTGTCTTGTCCAAGTAAGAGCAACGCCCAGGTGACACAAAATAGATGACCCAATAGGGCCCAGCATGCACCTGGTCTGCACTGTCACTCCTGCACCTCCTTAGTCCCATCGATGTATGCCATCCTGTCCCAAGAAGACAAGGAATAATGTCATTCCGTTGGTGAGCTGCAGGTTGTCAGAATACACACTCTCTTCTCTACTTGCAGCGTGTGCCAGCCCCTGCCTGGAACAGGGAGAAACTGTAGCTCTGAACTTTCTTCTGTGGTTAGAAACCTGCTGTTTTTTTCTCCACTGGGTCTTAAGAGGCCGGGAGGTGGTTTGCTTTAACTTGCTGGTGTTCTTCCCATGTGTTGTGCATCTGGTGTCTCTATGGAAAGACGTTCTCAGAGATAAATCAACCTAGTTAGAGAGTCAGCTCTGGAACTGGAGGCTGGGTCTCAGTTCAATTCATACTCAGGGGAAAAGCTCAGGAGGCTGAGAAAAGGAAAAGGCATTTGAGGTGCAGGAGCTAATGGCACACAGGTAGGGAAAGATTTTGTCTCTGTTTGGGACCTTCAGTATAGCAGTCTAACCAGGGTAAAGGGACATTTATGGGAGATTTGCAAAAAAAAGCTGGGAAGATACGCTAGGACCAGACTGTTGGATTCTGGGCTAAAAAGACTGGGTTTTATCACACAATAATGAAAAAAGTTAAAATTGCAGAACTCTTTTTAAGTTTCAAAATGCTGTCCCCTACTTAAGGCCACCTGATTCTCACACAGCCTCTGAGCTACGTGACACAGCTTTTGCTTGCCTTTGACCCAGGGAAAGGCACTAGATGTGTGGAATGAGTTGTCCAGTGATCCACAACTACAAATAGTAGATTGAGGCTCAAACCAGGTCTTTAGCTTCTTAGTTTGGGTTTTTATTTTTCTCACTTTGCCCTGCTGAGAATGGGAATGACGAGGCTTTTGTAATCAGGCATTCATGCAGACAGCAGGAGGTAAGTGAGGAGGAAGTGGGACCAGCAGGGCAATTTTGTAATAGTTCAGTGTTAGGTGAAAGGGTTTGGATTTAACTTGCGTCAAGAACGCAGTGAGAGAGAGAGAAGACAAGAGTTCTGGTAAGGAGGGATCAGCAACACAAGAGAAGTTTTCTTACTCAATTTCTGCTCAGCCAGTTTTCCAGATGGGCCTGTGCTCTTCGCCTCTTCCAGAAAATAGAATGGCTGATGCCCACGGGAAAGCGCGTGCTTGTGATGGGCAGGAGACTGTCCACCAGATGGGTTTGTTCCTAATCTTGTTTAGTTCACTTATTCTTGTTATTGTAATGACATGACATGACTTAATTAAATATTACAGATGTTGTTATGTGAGCCAAGTCTGATGCTTCAAGAATAGTCAATAAAGATGTGTCACTAAAATGAACTCCAGATTCCTTTGCCAAATCTCTAGTGTTTGCTCTGCTTTTAAGAAATCTGAAAATCTTAGATTATGCATTAAGGACATGGTTTATGCAAAAAAAAATTGTCATAGAAATCCAACCAGCAGACTCATACTCAAAGAATGGTCTTGACCCTACATCAAAAAATTGGCTTTCTTTCACTAAAATAAAACGTTTCAAGTATTTAAGTAGCATTTCTCCATTTTAATTGATTCTTTTTTCCATTAAATGGCTATCAAGGCTGGTCCTGTGGGATGAGAGGGCTTCCTCGGCAGTGAGACCCCCAGAAAGCTGAGTGGGCCCTGGGGGTTCAGCTCACCCAGGCGCTCTCTAACTTCCTGTGTACCCAAACCACCCTAAGGTTTGGGAAACACAAGTTACCGGGCCTTAACCGAGATTTCTGATTCAGCAGTTCTGAGTGGGGCCTGAGGATTTGCGTTCCCAGTACATTTTCAGGTGAAGCTGATGTTGCTGGGCCAGGGACCACACTTTGGAAGCTGCCAAACCTATCCATCACTGAGGAAGCTCTAAGGCTTGGGGGAGTGAGGGGGGTTGGGTGGAACACTGGAAAGTTAAGAGCAGCATCCAGGCTTCCTGGATGTCAACACAGAGATCTCCCCATTGCCCCTGCTATCAGAATGAAAAGTGTATTTGTGACAGATTTACAGATGGCCACAATTTCTTCAACACCCTTTCCCTCCACAGGCGGCACTGACAGCCGCCGTGGTGACCTGAGTGGGTTCTATCATTGCATGTCCAGTACCATATGGTAGAATTGACACCGCACCTGAGTCCAGACCCAGTCTGAAGGCAGTGGTGGCTTCTACTCACTGTCTCTGGAGCTCCCACTCCGGAAGTTCTGCCCACGTTGAGGCCACCATGCTGGAGCGGCCATGTGTGCACACTCTGGTCGACAGTTTTAAGTGATCCCAGCCTTGCAGACACCCCCAGCAAGGGGACAGACGGAAGAGTGCACCACCTCGCACTCTCCAGACCTGCCCACACGCTGACAGGTACCCGCGAGTGCCCACTGCGGATGCCACAAGAAACACAACGACCACTTGGCCCAGATTGCCGACCCATGCAATCACGAAGCATATTAAAATGGCCGTTGTTTTAAGCCACTAAGTTCTGGGGTGCTCTGTTTTACAGCCCTGGATAACTGGAACAATCCTGAAAAGACAGAAGCTGTGAGGACCCAGGGTTCTTTTTACAGGCTGAACTTGGAGACAAAGACAACCTGTGTGAAACGTAGTGACAGGTGATTGATTACAGCTAGGTGTCCAGTGAACGTGAAAAGGTGGCCATGACTGGGGTTTCGCTCTGGAGACTGTGAGTGCACTTGGGGATGGGTACCAAAAAAATGAGTCAGGAGGCAGGGCTCACTTTTAGAGAGCATTTGGGGACTGGAGAAGGTTGATGTGGGGATGACGTTGTTGGGTACAGTTTTGGACACTCAGTCTCCAGCCAGAATGCCCAACCTCCACTCCATTCCCTGATGTCTCTGGGGGACCCTCTCAGTCTCTGGGCCCCCACACTCCTTCCTAAATACAGGCTGATCTTCATGTCTGGCTGGCTCAGCGCAGCACTGCCTCATGTGCTGTTTTGCATTATCATTTGATTTTTTCACATGCTTCTCCTAAATGTGGTTGTAAATCAGCAATGAACACAATTTGCCTTTTACCTTCTCAATGTTGACTGCGGTCCTGTGCACACTTGGTGTCCCCAGTGTCCCCGCCAAGTGGGACTAGTGCAGAAAGGCTTACATTAGAACAGCAGGAACCAGAAAGGGGAGGTGGGAGTGGGAGCCCCGAGGGCTGGGAGCTTCTCAGTGCTGATGTGCTGCTGGTGCAGGCTCGGGGACACCCACCTCCAAAGGTGGCTGTTTTGAAGAGCAATGCTCCCCTCAGTCTGCAATGTCTTCAGCTGTTTATAAAGATACCATTCTTGTGCATGGACATGAACATATATGCTTACTGTTTTCATCTGTTTGGCAACTCAGGTAAATTTTTCTTGCTAGTTGAATTCTCAGAATTGGTATCCAAGTTCAAAGTTCAAACCAAGTCTTCTCTCTGCCTTTTTGATATTGACAATCCGCTAGGATCCTAAGGGCCCTTCACCCCTAGTAAATTAGACAATCAGCAAATGCTTTCTGATCTCCTTGCTCTGTCAGACACTGTTCTCTGGAGAAAAAAAGAAATGCAAAGTTCCCTAAGGGGTTGGAAGGCAGGAAGTTTACATCCACCCAGGCTCAGGTCAGGCCCTGCTTCACAGAGGAGGTCGTGTTTGCAATTACCCTGTAAAAAAAAAAAAAAAAAGAACCAAATTTAATAGATAGAAGTGATGGGGAGGGATCTGCAGGTCCCAGGGGCATTTCTCCTTGGATGAAAAGAACACGAGGTAATCTGGGTTAGCCAGAGCACAGGGCGTGCGCAGAAAGCTGGGTTGAGACGTCTACCCGAGGCCTTGGCTATGAGGGCAATGGATTTTGGTCAACAGTGAGAAGCTACTGAGTGATGAGAATTACAGGGAGAGGATTTCATTCACATTGATTATGCTCCACAGTCCCTAGCATTGTGCTTTACATATGGTAGGTGATTATTAAATATTTGTTGATTGATCGATGAACTGCCAAAGCCAGCACTGCTGGTGTCTGAATCTTTTAGAGACTTAATTCTCTCCCTCTTTCTTCTCTGGCATTCAGGCAACATTTATTCTAGGAAATGGCTCTGGCTTTAACGGCAAAGGAGAAGAAAAACTCCCAGTAAAACAGAGACCGTCAAAGCAGAACCATTTTTAAGTGGAATGATTTCTCTCTACCCAAACTTTACCGCAAGGCCCCATTAAAGAGCTGCAGAGCCCCAGCACAGAACCATAAATTACAAGACTCCAGACATCAGGGACAGAGAGCCACAGTTCCCAGTGGGGCTGGCTGTACATTTCTCCTTCCCAAGCATCCAAAGCAGATTGAAATCCTGGCTGAGGAGCTTCAGGAAGGAGAGAGCCAAAGCAAAGGGCAAAGGCATTAAATAATACATAGATTTTCACAAAAGATCATTTCTGCTTAAATAGCTGGCTGCTCACGTTGGTGGCCAGGTTCAGGAAGGACAGAGGCTGCAGGGACGACAGAGGAGGGCACAGGGCTGATGCATCAATAGTGGCATAGTGACCGTGTTTCCTGGGCTTTTCGATGACCCAGATTGGAAGCCCAAATTTCTAGGAAGGCTGTAAGGTGAAGACAGTGAGTCTTTGTTTTGTTAATGCACATGAGAACATTTTTCCCTGCCCTAGGATTCAGTCACCTATCCAGAGGTATAGGTTAAAGTTCCAGACACGCCCAGCCCACTGGGGACCCTTCCCCACCTCTAACATTTCAGCAACAGGCTCATCCGCGAGATCCCCTAAGATGCAAGGGCCCCTGTCCTCAGCCTTCTTCAGGAGCCCCATCCCTATCAACCCCCCAGTGCTAGTGCATGCCCATCGACTCGAACCCTGGCCAGCATCGGGGAGGAGGGCTGCAGGCAGCACCCACATCAGCTGCAAGGCTTGATTCAGCCTTGCAAATAACTACCTGCCCGTGCACCCAAGGCAAGCGCTGATTTACGATGAGCACTCAGTGAGTGGAAAAGAATGATGACTCACTTTCATTGTAGGACCTTTCTACTTGCACCAGGGAAAGCAGACGATTGAAAAAGAAAAGCAATTTGTCCTCTGCTGATCATCTTTTGTGTCTAAATTCCTCTGCCTCGTCGTCAAGGACCTATCTTCCAGTGCCTGGCCCACCGCTCACTTGCTGAGTTCACACTCTTTGGTGTCCCCTCTACCTCCACTACAGCATGCCTGCCTCTGTTTCTCTCCTCAGGACATTCTTCTCTCCCCTCTGCTTTCCAAACCCTTCCCACAAGCCCAGGTCAAGCCTCACCGTTTCCATGAACACAGCTATTTCTCTTCCCGTGAACATTCATGGACTTGGCAAGGAAACCAGGACGCTGTCAGACGTTTGTTTTCCTCTCACTGCTTGGGGAGCTTACAATTTTTCTCTCTAAATTACAATTTTTAAGAGGGAGAAGCCTGCCTTTAATCTTGCCTCACAGCAGAGTGGAGGGCTCCGTGAACACTTGTTAATAGCAAACCCAATCCTATTAGCCCGGGGAGACCAGCGGAGAGTTGAGGGGAATCTGCAGCTCACTTGAAGAGTCAAGAGCCTCTAAACTGGCCGTCTACTGACCACCGCCCCCCCAACCCGCTCCATCTTTTTATTTTTTTATTTCATTGGTGGTTGCTTTGTAGCTGTGGCTGTTTCTTTGTTCAATGACGATGACAATAATGATGACTACTTAATATTTACTGAGCATTTACTGAATACCCAGCCCTAGGTTTAGCACTTAGCCCATACGGCCTCACTGCAGTGAAGCAGAAGGTGCCATCATTTCAGTGCAGAGGAAGCTGAGGCAGAGAACATTAGCAACCTGCCGAGGTCATTCAGCGGAAAGGACAGAGTTGGGACTTGAGTCCAGCCGCCGACCTCCAGAGCTCGAGGTCTGAGAGCTGCGTCACCCCTCACACTCCCTTTCACCTTGTTTGTCCAGGCACTGCAATGACAGGGAAGTCACAACCCTCTCCTTGAATGTACTGGAAATTATTTAGCACCTTACTTTTTTCGAAGTACTTTCTCCTGCATTAACTCACTGGATCTTGGCAAGAGACCTCTGGGGCAGGTAGACTGAGCCTTTCTACACAGAACAGATGGGCGGACGATGGCATGCCTAAGAGCACACAGTAGGCCAGTGGGGCCCGGAAGTCATGGAAACAGAAACACAGATTCTGGACAAGGGGAGAGCGGAGGTCACACAGCCCACCCTCCATTTCATGGCACAGCCACTGAAGCACCAACCAGTGACTTGCTTGGGACTGTGCCGCCAGCACATCTGGGACTAAATTGTGTGACTTCTTGTCAAGCTCTCCCAAGGTAGCTCCATGACCCTGAGCGTGCTCCCCAAAAATGGACAATGGAAAGGGAGTCCTGGTCAACACGCTGGGACCTCCCGCAGGTTGTATTTGCTTCTCAGAGGGTCGCAGTCCACAGGCTTGGAGAATCATGTGAAACACTTTGTAAAATCACTTGACCAAAGAAATTCTCTAATAATTTCCATTAATATCCCCTTGCAGAACTAGTATTCCATGGAAGTCGATTTGGGAGACAATACATAACCGTTATATTGGGATGCATGTATATAAATAAATGTAATTCTTTTTGTCTGCTCTTAGGAGTAGGCATAAAAAGAAAAGAAAAACAGTTCCTCTTTTTCTTTCTTCTTACCTCCAAAACCCCCTCTCATGCCACGATCACTGATTCCGTGCACCACCGTCCTCTGGCTAACAGGGACACCTCCGAGGAAAACAGTTTCCCCCTCTTACACGAGACGACAGAAAATTAACTCTCTCCAGAGAAGCACCTGCATCCTTGCCTGTATACACACCATATGCACACACACGCACCTTGCATTCTAGTGCTTTTTGGTTTTGTTTTTAGTTTCTTAGTGTTGTCACGTCACTGTCTTTGGTGAATAAGGATCATATTCCCATTGTTCCTTTGAGATTAGTTTGTAAAAGATTCTATTAGTCTGGTCAGGCTACCACAGCAGAACCCCACAGGCTGGGTGGCTTAAAGATCAGAAATGTATCTCTCACCTTTCTGGGGGCTGGAAGTTCAAAATCATGGTGTGGGAAGGTAGGGTTTATTCTGAGGCCTCTTCTCTTGTCTTGCAGGAGGCCACCGTCTCACTGCGCCTTCACATGGCCTGTTCCTGGCGAAGTGTGTACCCTGGGAGGGGTGTGTGTGTGTGTGTGTGTGTGTGTGTGTGAGAGAGAGAGAGAGAGAGAGAGAGAGGGAGAGAATGAGAGGTCTTTTGAGAGTGAGGCTCAAGTGTCTTATAAGGACACTAAACCCTGTTGGATCCGGCCTCCCCCCAATGATCTCATTTAGCCTTAATTACTCCCTTAGGGGACTCATCTCCAAATATAGTCACACTGGGGGCTAGGGCTTCTACGTAAGGATTTTGTGGGAACACGACTCAGCCGGTGACACGGAGGGAGGACAGTGATGGCAGCAACGAAGACCATGTTCATGGTGACTACAGAGGTCTCAGTGGTAGATCAGATTTGATTGTAAAACCTGATGAAAGGAACTTGAACAAACTATTCACATCCTGCTGCCTCACATCCTTTTCCCAAGTTGAGGGGCAGAAATAAAGAATTTCCGTGGATTGTAACAGCTATGTCTGAAAATTTTAATCTCTTATGAGCTGAAGTAAGGTGGCAAACTTATATTAAGATATAAATAACTAACATCCTTTCCTCTGAGCACATCTTTGTGGCAGAGGGAGACTGGGAAGCTGAAGAAGTGGAGTAGGAGCAGACTGAACTTCCCAAGGACAGACCCCACCCCTGCACCCAGGTTGCTGGCTGAGGGGCCAGCCACACTGTCTGGTGGCCAGAGCTTCTCCAGCTGACCCCTGTGGCTGCCACAGGCAGCCCTGGGGTCAACCACAACCTCTCCCCTACGCCTCACCCCCACTCACCTGCCAAGTGCATCCAGCCTAGCAGGTACCCCTGGAGCCCAGGGAGGGAGGAAAGGGCGTGTGGGCTGGAAAGGGCACCACTCGCTGGGAGACTGTGAGCAGCCTTCACGGTTCTAAGAAGGACCTCACTGATCACTTCCTCCCTCATTATTTCAGGATTATTGTAATTTCATGCAAACACTCCTTCTTCCCCACGCAGCTTCTGACGGCCACGTTCTTGTTTGGTGCTGGCCCCCAGCAATGCTAATAAACGGCTTCCGGATCATTTTTATTCATTTTGCACATTTCACTCACAGTACTTCATGTGACTTATGTAGCCCCTGCAGCTCATATTTCTATTTGAATTGCAGGGCAAGTAGTGAGTTTTAACATTCCAACTGCACACACATTCTTCTTTCCCTCGAAATGAAAGATCATTTGAACTTTGAATTGCATTAGCATGACATTTTTCTACTAAATTACCCTGGCTGCACTCAATGCTTGAAAAGAAACAAACCTCTTTTAACTCTATAGGCTGTGTGAGTGAATAAATAGCGGAGGAGACACCAACAGAGAGGAGGAGGGGGACAGCCAGCAAGGCTGGGCACCCCCCGAGCCCCCGCCGTGGGGAGCCCATCTGTGACGCTGGCCGAGGACTGGGAGCCATCGCAGCCCCACCCATGCTGGCCCCGGGGTCGGGTCAGGAGGATGGATGAGGGAGAAAGTTAATGGTTCTCAGCAGCTGTTGCTTTGTAGAAAAAATGAGGTGCCGCTTCCCCTATCGCTTTTAGAAAGTAATGTTTGCTCCTTCTTGTATTATAATCGTAGGAAATGTTCATTGTGGGAAATCTGGGAAACACAAAAAGAATAAAGAAGAAAATGAGAACCGCTCATACTCTCCCCACTTAGACAGAGAACCTATGGCTTTTGGGGTGGCATTTCCTAAGTCCTTTTGGGGGAGTGGGCAGAGCCCCACTCCATTGTATATGTACACAGCATAGTTTTGTTTCTTCTCCATAAATTCCAAGAACCATATAATTTGAATCATATGCATTGATCTGAATCTTTTTTTACTTGACATTTCTTTGTGAGCATTTCCCATTTTTATATCAGTTGGACTTGCAATGGCTGCGTTATGCTTTCTCATAGGAGCATATCACAACTGACTTAATCACTTCTTTATTGGTTTCCAACGATGCCACTTCCAAGGTTTGTGTTTATAAACAATGTTATGATAAACATCTTTTTGAAAGATATATCATTTGAAAACTGATACTAGCTACCACTTCTTAAGTACCTACTATGTGCCAACCATAACAGACACTTACCAGAGAATGTATATAATATTAATATATCACAGTATAATAATCATAATATATAATATATTAGCCCCTGCAATCTCTCTGAGAGGTGGTCATTATTCTCCACGTTGCGGGCAAAGAAATTGAGGTGCAGGGTGAACTAACCCATGCGGGGCCACCGGCAGCCAGGAACGACTGCGGGCCTGGGTCCCAGCGACATCGGACTGCCACGCCCGTGAGCTCTCACCTCCTCTGGGCATCACCTCCACCCACTCCCAATTCCCAAGGCCTTTCTTTGAAGGTGGCAGGAAAAGGTGTTCAAGGTCACCTACAAAAAACCCCAGCTCTGCCTCGGAAGTCTGTCTCTATTGGCGCCAGGTCGGCATGCCAGGAGCTCGGCGCAGGCTGGCGGCTGGCCTCCGGGAAGGAACATGCGCTGGCTTTCTGGGGCTGGTCGTGGGCGTGGAGAATCTGCTTTGGGCGACAGCAGGCAGAGCTTCCTCAGCTGCTCACTGGCTGCAGCAGGGGCCGGTAGAAGCCACTTGGACAGAGCCTGCAGACTCGAGTACTGCTGCAAGCAGGGCGAAGGGGCCCCAGGAGGAAAACAAATGGAAAAAAGAAGTGGTATCTCCTTGACACTTGTTAGCACGAAAACCCAGTGATGTGCCTGACATTTTCTGTTTAAGGAGACAGTGTGGGACCTCCACCCCCACCCCTACAGGTCGACAGGTGTGTTATTCTTACTGAGTGAGTTGCTGGCAATAAGCCAGCGTCTGGTTGGATGTGTCTCCGTTACCCTGCTAGAGACACACAGAACCGTTTACATACATGAAACTCCACAATGAAGAAGTGGTCTCACACTCTCTTCCTCCTCAAGATCTACGCAAGGCAGCCGTGGCCTTCCAATGGGATGAAAATGGGATGCCCGGGTGCCCCTCCTCTTCACCAACCCCCGAAAGGAAGGTCTCAGTTTGACCCCCACGGTTACCCGTGCCGTGCAGGGGGTGGACACAGCGGTGGCGCTCCCATAATTCACAGCCTCTGCGCCTCAGCCCCTGGGCTCAGACTAATTTCAGGACGCCTCTTTATTCCCTTCCCAAACTCTGTGAGATAGGGGCGACATTCGGCACGGAAACGCAAGCTCGACCTGAGCTCAGCCTGGAAGAGGGGCCCAGTGTTTGTGGCAGAAAGAGGTAGTGAGGACCCAGCCTGCGCTGGAGCTTGACCACTGCCCGTGACTAGTCACCTGGCCTCTGGCAAATCAGTTCCTCCATCTACAAAATGAACTCGTGTTTTCATTCGTTTAGTTCCATTCAGGTATTGAGCGCCCGCCATGCTAAGAGTAGGTCACAGGTGTTGAGTGGTCACTGCCTGCCGGCACCATGGTAAGTGCTGTGTAAAGGCTGGGCCGCGAGACGGCCATGACGTCCGCCTTTGTGGAGTTTGCTATCCCACTGGAGATAACTGAGAAGACGCTGGGAGCAAGTAACCACGTAAACGCAGACTGGGGTCAGTGCTACTAAGTAAACAAACAAAATGCAATAAGAATAAGAAACAGAGAATGATACCCAGCAAAACATCTAACATTACTACATACACTGTACATAATATTGTTACTATTACTATTATGAAGTGGATATCTACTGGTCCTCCTTGTCCCTTGAAATCTCTGTAGAGGAAACTTCAACCTCCAGTCCCATTCTTCTCAGACATCTAACAGCCACTCCGAAATGTCTGTCAAACTCCTCAGGGACTTTCCTCTAATCCTCCCAGCTCGGAGCTCTTGTTCTCTCAGTTCACAGATTGTCCCACCACCTCACACACGCTCCCTCTGTAACGTTCCTACTGGCCGAGACGGGAAACGCCCCCCGGCCTTGGTCTCACTGGAGATAAATGAATGAGTGAACAGTGTGTTTAGTAGACTTTACAGAAGGGGTAGGGGCACAGTGGCAGGGGGTGTATGTGCCAGCAAAGCCAAGAACTAAAATTGAGTGCTAAGCGTTTTCTCTCTAAAATGCCCTTACACTCTGCAGGGGCCACTTCACGCCATGTACTTCACAGTCTACCATGAACCTTTTTGAGGAAAACAACCCTTATCTCTCTTTTATTGTCCTTGGAATTGTAAACAACTATGTTCTCAGAGTTTCACCTTCTAGTGACATCTTATCAAGATGTCTTTTCAAAGGCAGCATTCTCCCAGAGAGAAATTCTGCTGTAAACTCATTATCTCTATATTTTTTAATTTTTAAGATTTTATTTATTTATTTTTAGAGAGAAGGGAAGGGAAGGACAAAGAGAGGGAGAGAGACACCAATGGATGAGAGATACATAGATCAGTTGCCTCTCGCATGCCCCCAACCGGACACCTGGCCCACAACCCAGGCATGTGCCCCAACTGGGAACCGAACCTGTGTCCCTTTGGTTCGCCGCAGGCTGGCACTTAATCCACTGAACCACACCAGCCAGGGCATGATTATCTATACATTTTTAACTCTGCTTTATTGTTATTGCCTGATTAGTGTCATTAGTAACACTAGGATTAAGCCTGCCACGTGAAGAAAGGGCTTCACAGATGCAATCCCCATAAATTCATTTCCTTGGACTACAAGGGCGACACCGCGTTTCTCAGAGCAGATGCCCCCAGGGGCCCCCACATACCGTAAAAGGGGTAACAATGAGGTTCTGTCTGTTTCACTGTGGTCCAGCTCCACACCGTCTGTTCTCTCCAAGGTTAGCTACTTAAATAAAGTACCTAAAACTCCAGAGCTTGAGGATCCAGTCTTCCTCCTCTCTATTCTTCCTTCTTTCAAAAATTAGATTCCCTGAAATACCTTTTCCCTAAGAACTCAGCAATAAATCTCTCTAGGGCTTTAGTGAAGCTTTTGAAAGCCTGAGCTCACCAGAACCACTGGGCAGAGCACAGAAAGAGAAATGAGCTCCCTGGACACGCTGAGTCCGAGGGCATCTGTGAATTTCACCCAGCACCTGCCTACCATACTCTGGAAAATGAATTCTTCCAAGTTCCTTAGTAGAACACTCCTTCACACATCCCAGCCCACAAGGCACGCATACGGTAGACTTTCTCCTCCCTCATCTTAGTGATGGGTTCAGTGACCCAACAGTTTCACTTGACTCCTAAGGGGTAGGAGCTCTCTTTTTCCACTGGATTTAACCCTGAGAAGATATCAGGCCTGGAACTGCAGTCATGAACTTCCAGAGGCCACCATGCAGAAGCAACACGAAGGAAAAAAGACTTGAAAGCGAGACCAGGCCCGATGCCATCATCCAAGCCCTGGACGTACAGGCTTACAGCTGGCCGGCCCTACCCCTGGACTTGTCAGCCACTTCAGTTAATCCATATCCTCTTTTGCTTAAAACATTTTGTCCAGTTTTGTCTTGTCTCCCATAAAAAAACAAGTCTCACTAAGTACGCAGATCTGGTGGTAGGTCAGGAATCTGCGTCCTGGTCCAGCCCACTCTTGCTTTGGGACCCAAGGGGAGAGCACGCAGGGGCTGCTCCTGAGGCTGGAACAAGTGTCTGTGTGTGTTTGGGGGCAGGACGTGAACCACGTTGGCTCCAGGCAAAGAGACGGAAGCAGAAACCCAGCGTGGGAAACAGGCAGAACCACGTGCCCCCTGGTGTGTCTGTTTGTCGATCACATTCAAAAGCTTTTACTGAATTTGACCAAATTTTCTATAAACTACATCAAAATATTCCTTCAATTGCATTTGTGACTCTGTCTGCTCTCTTTAAACAGAAGATCAGATAATATTATGCCATTAACACATGGTGATACCTTCTATGATTTGGTCGTTGTCCATGTGAATGAAACGGTTTGCAGAGGCACAGGGGCTACTGCACCAAACTGGGCCGACTTGGCTCTACAGCCCCAGGCCCAGGCGGTGCCTCTTTGCCGTAGAGAAAGGCACCAGCCAGGGGGGTTTTCGGCAGTTACCAAGCTACTTAGTGAGCGACTCCATATTTACCTTTATCCTAAAACATCGTAGAATCCCATTTCTTTGTTAAAGTGGAAAGTCCGGGTGTGGTTTACTTTCTGCCTATTTCACTTGTGATACATCTGTGTGACGTGTGTGTTCGCCTTCTGTCATCACGCTGATGTTCGTAGGTAGCGCAGCAGTCAATATCTGGGGACGTTCCCTTTCGGATGGACTACTGCCAACGTGACTTTTGGATACTGTGTATCATGGCACGAGAGCTCTTGCTCATGGTTTCTAATCATTTTTAATAACTTTATCAAGGTATAATTAACATGCAATAAATGACACTTATTAAAATGTATGATTTGGTAAGTTTTTACACGTGACAGGACCTATGAAACATCACCTCAATCAAGATAATGAACCTATTCATCAAAGCTCAAATCCTGTTCTTCTCCCTTTGTGATCCCGTCCCTCCGACGACTCCCCACGCTTTGTGTCCTCAGGCAGCCACTGATTTGCTTTCTTTCACTGCAGATTATTTTGCATTTCTAAAATTACATAGCACATACTCTCCTGTGTCTGTCTTCTTCTATCTGGCACACTACTTTGCAACTCATCCAAGTTATAGGTTGTGTAAGTACTGTATTCCTTTTTATTGCGACATCTTACGCCACAGTTTATTATATTCACTCACCTGTTGATGGGCAGCTGGGCTGTTTTCAGTTTTGAGCTATGACAAAATAAAGTTGTTATAAACATTTATGTACAAGTCTTTGTATGAACATACGTTTTCATTCCTCTTGGATAAAACACTTAGAACCACTTCTAGGTGATAGTTACATCACATAGTAGGTGTATGATTGACTCTTTTTTTTTATCCTCCAAGGACTTTTTTTTTTTTTTGCTTTTAGAGAAAGAAACATCCATGTGCAAGAGAAACATCGATTGGTTGCCTCCTATACATGCCTGGACCAGATATGACGTGCCTGGACCAGGAGTGAACCCACCCGGGCTGGGATCGAACCTACAACCTAGGTATGTGCCCTGACTGGGAAGTGAGCCCACAACCTCTCAGTTACAGGACACACTCCAACCAGCTGAGCCACACCAGCCAGGGCTGAGTGACTCTTTAAGAAACAGCCAAACTGTTTTCCAAAGTGTTTGTCCTATTCCACGTTCCCACCAGCAATTGAGCATTCCGCTTCCTCCAATCTTCACCAACACTTAGTATGGTCAGTCTTTTTAATTCAGGATTTTCTAATAGGTGTGCAATAGTATCTCATTGTGCTTTTAACTTGCATTTCTCTATTAAATAATGATGTTAAGCATATTTCCACATACTTACTTACCAACAGTATGTTCTTTGGTGAGGTGTCCATTTTTTTAAACTGTTTTTTAACTGAGTTTTGAGAATTCTTCATAAATTTTGAATACAAATGATTTCTGATTTGTGAATAAATGCTTCTGGTCTATGGCTCACCTGTTTATTCTCATAACATATATTTTGAAGAGCAGAAGTTCTAAGTCAACTATATTAAGTTCTAAGTTAGATATATTAAGATTATACTTTTTGTATTATATCTAAGATACCATTCCTTAATCCCTGGTCACAAAGATTCTTTTCCATGTTTTCCTTGAGAGGTTGCATAGTTTGGGGTTTCACAGCTAGGCATATGATTTATATTTATTCAATTTTTATATATGGTGCAAGGAATAAGTAGAATTTTCTTGTTGCTGTTTTGGGGTGTTGGTTTTGGGGGTTTTTGTCTATGGATAGCCATTCATTCCAGTCCAATTTGTCGAAGAGACTATCTTTTCTCCACCAACCAAATTGCCTTTGCACGTTTGTTGAAAAGAAACTGACCATAGAGGTGAGTTCTGCTGCCAGACTCTCTGCCCCGACCCGTTGACATATCCGTCCGCCTTTACACGCACACCACGGTGTCGTAATCACCAGAGCGTCACAGTTTCCACGTCAGGGCACGGTAAGTCCTCCAACTTCGTTTTCCTTTTGCAAAGTTGCTTTAGCCGTGGTAGTTCCTGTGCATCTCTTCTATAAATTTAAGAATCAAGATACGTTAAGGGAGCCCATTGCCCAGTGGGAAAGGGGGTTTTAACAAAACACAACTTAGCAACTATTGAAGAAATATAAGTATTTCATGAATATACTTCAACAGGTTAGGATGTCTCAGATAAAATAGATATATATTTTTAAGTTCTTTAAAAATAATATGGCAATTAATAATATAGCAAGTGCTATAAACAAATTTGTACCCTTTGATCAGTATTGTTGGCAAGCCAGCTATCCAAAAATAAAAACAAAATAGAACAACCCCCGCCCCGATTTGCAGCATTTGTCAATTTCTATGGTGTAAATCGTCCTACCTATCACAGCTGATTTCGAGAGGGTTCAGAGGCCTGCACAATGGGCTCTCACCAGCTGCGGTGGCCCAGCCCCAGCGCGCCGCGGTCTCTGATCCTTCTCTGAACGAAATAAGTTAAACAAGAAAAAATCTACCTACGTGAAATTGTACATGGTTGCTTATGATAGCAGAAAATATGTAAATAATAATCTACAGTTTGTTTATCCACTTGATGAAATATCATACAGCCATTAAAATAGGAAAAGAAGGGAACAATATGGGAAAACATTTGGTGTAATGTGAAGAGAAGAAAGAAGAAAGAAAATTTCATGTTCACTATAATTGCATTGATGTAAAATATGTATGATTATGGCCAAACCAGAATACACAAAAATAAAACCTATTTTTGTGACAGTCTTGTGATAGAGAGCGATTTGTTATTATTTTGTTGAGAAGGCTTTCAAGGTTTTATACACATACATGCCGAAACAAAGCCAGCCGTAGTTGACTTAATCCCATCTCTACAGAGAGAAGCCTTTGCACCTGGATTTGGCCAAGGGCATCCTGGCAGGCGCGGAATCGCTGCTCTAGTAGGCACTAAAACATGATTGGAAATCTGGTGAAGATGGATTTCCAGAACTCCTATGAAGGGAACGTCCAGGTGGTGACCCCCATCACCACCACCCCAAAGGGCAGGCTGAAGTGACAGGTGACTATTCAAATGCCTCTAAGGAGGGTGGGTCTGTTCAACTGTAGGCCTTCTGTTTACCTGACCTGACCAGGGCTAAAGGGGTGGGCGAGGGGCGCGGGTCTTCCTTAGCAGCCCTTGGCTCACTCAGTCTTCAACCTATTCTTTAAATAATTCCTGAGAAAATATTTAACGATACTGTTTAAAGTTACGCCAAGTTGTTAGCTTGTCTCGGGCACCCAGGTGTCTCTCCCTCTCTCTGGCCCTAAACATATTCCACCAATTTCCCTCAATTTCATTCAAATTAGCAAAAGTTAAGTGAGTCCAGATTCACCTCCTGGCCCTGAAGTCTGGGGATACAGTGAGGGATAAAGACTCAGTTTCTGCCTTTGAGAAGTCTGGTATTGTAAATGAGTCATGGGCCGAAACAGCAATGCATGAGCGTAGATGCTGCTGCTCATGGCAAGCTGACTGGTCCCTTCCTGGAGCCTCGCCCAAGGAGCCCAGGGACACATGTCGACGGGATCCCCTGGTGCCCTTCGATGAAGCCTGCTCCAAGTCTATTAACCTCTCCAGCTTTCTTCTCCATCTGGGCTCCCTTTGCATTCTGCCAAGCTCTGGCCATTCTCTGCACTGACTTGTTCCAAGGCAATTCCAGCCTAAAAGGCTGCAGCTTGCTCAGCTCGGCATCAGGTGGCCAGGCATGCCTGCCAACTGGCAGGGGCTTCCTTGCCCTGCCTGCCCTTATCTGTCTCCTCCAAACAGAGCAGGTGGCAGGAACCTGGCAACAGGGAGAGGCCACATCATGTAAGGACCCCAAAGCCTACAGGACAAGCCAGGTGTCTCTCACCACCAGTGCAATGAGTAAGAAGAGACAGAGAACTGGGGCAATTTCATGGCTCCTGGAAGTTCCCGGGGCTCTCCAAATGAAAGTAGCTGAAGAGAACACAGTACTGACTTCCAGCACAGAGGCCAGAGGACGACAAGACAAGCAGCAATGCTTGCATCTGAAGGGGTTTGGTGTCCGAGTTGTGAGGGTGGGCCTGGACGGTCCTCTTCTTCCCTCCTCTGCAGGCCCGCCTCGGTCATGGGGGCATCTTCCCAGCCCTCCAACAGCCTAGACAGAGTAAGGGAGAAGTGTACTCTCTTCATGGGGACAGGAACTGACGAAGAGAAGTTAATTCAACACTAGGAAACAAAATCTTGTTATTTGTGACAGCATGCATGGATTTGAGGGTATTGTACTGAGTGAAATAAGTCAGACAGAGAAAGACAAGTACCATACAATTTCACTTATATCTAAAGTGAATCTAAAATAACACAAACAAAATAAATGAGCAAAACAGAAACAAACTCATAGATACAGAGAACATTTTATTTAGCAATTTTTTTAGAGAGAAAGGAAGGGAGGGAGGGAGGGAGAAAGGAAGAGAGAGAGAGAGAGAGAGAGATGGATTTGTTGTTCCACTTATCCATGCATTCATTGGTTGATTCTTGCATGTGCCCTGACCAGGTATCAAACCCATAACCTTAGTGTATCAGGACAATGCTCCAATCAACTGAGCTACCCAGCAGGGCCAGAGAACATTTTGATGAGTGCAGATGAGAGGGTGGTTGGGGGGATGGCTGAAAGGAATTAAGATGTGCAAGTTGCCAGTTATAAAAACAGTCACACAGATGTAAAGTACAGCATAGGAAATACAGTCAATAATACTGTGATAAGTATGTGTGGTGTCAGATGGGTACTAGGCACCAGGGTGATCACTTTGTAAGGTATATAAATGTCTAATCACTATGTGGTACACCTGTGCACTAATAGAGTAGTGTATGTCAACTGTCAGTGAAAAATTAAAAATTATCTTTAAAAATCATAATAATTTTTTTAATGTAAACAACAATAAAAAGAACACCAGGAAACAGAGATTGCATTCAAAGAGTTCCTCTACCTCCTTCTGTGAGGAAAGACCAAAGGAAGCAAGCGCCCTGCAGGCACGTGGGGCAGACACAGAGTGTGCGTGGATCAAAGGCACGGGCTGGAGCAGTGCCACTCAAATACAGTGGAACCCAGTGGCCGGGTCGAAATTCCTCAGATGCGCACATTGCCCTCAGATACATACAAAGAAATGTGTATCACCATCTCTCGACTCTTCTATCAGCTACTTCTTCCCCAAGAAAGTTCACCGGCCATGATTCCTCAGAAAGACTACATAACATGAGGTACTGCTAGGTACATGGAGTGCTCTGTGGAAACTGATCCTGTCCAGTCTGAACTGCAAGTGGACCAAGTACACAAGGAATCAGTCCCAAAACACTCAAGGGTGTACTCGCTCCACGGTGTTACCCGATGTTTCGAATTATATGTTGCCTCTGCTGGCAGTGAGCTTGGTACACCAAACAAAGAAAGTCATTGAAGGTACTTCTAAACTGTTCCGACTTGGGTAGTTGGGTTTTAATTAGATGAAAGAGAAAGCAAAGCTCATTCCCATGGAAACCAGCTTTTATCCATCTACGTTATCTCAGGCCCAAGACCTCAATCCTGATGGCTTTGAATGGCCCTAAATGGTACTCCAAATGTGAAAATAGTTCATCTAAAGGTAAGTGGACTTATCTTTACATGTGGGCCATAGCACAAGTATTTTATAGCTACTGTTCAACAAGAAGTAAGACATTAGCTGCAGGTGTTTCAGGTACATCAAAAGAAGATTGCTCCTGCTTTCCCCTACCCGCCCCCCCGCGCATGTGATCATTGCACCAGGATAAGATGTGTTATCTTTTCAAGGGATCGTTTATGTTGTTTTTGTACATTTTAAGCAAAAAGCATTCGAATTCTAGCCAGGCATTAAACGTTATAATAATAACACTACACTTACTGAATTCTTGCTATGTCTCTCTCTCAAGTCATCTTTTCAAACACCCTATGAAATAAGTGCAGTTATTATCCCTCGTTTTACACATAGACAACCTGGGGTTCAACAGCCTGCCCAGCATCTCCCAGCTGGTAAGTGTGAAGGGTGCAACTTGAACTTGGGACTCTGTGGTCCTACTTCCCTAGAGCCCAGAGATATTGCCCATCTCTCCAAAGAAATTCCCACATTTATTTTTACTCCTCCTTCTCAGTTCTTACTCCATGGCTCAGAAAGGTTGAATTTAATCCTAACTTGTTTATTAAATTGTGCTTTTATTCAACAATAACATATTCAGTGCTTTCTATGTGCCAGGAACTGACTAAATACAAACAGAGAGCAGACACCAGTCACGCTCCTGGTATACGAGCTCTAATAAGAGGACAAACAGTGAATAAAAACTTTAATCCACTTTTCTTCCTTTGAAAAGAATAGAAACTATTGGGTCAGTTTGTGGATGCCCATCATTTTCTAACGGGTAGATCCACACTGTCGCAAGTAATGCTGATCAGTAGCATGTGTGCACAGGGACCTCCCCTTCGTCACAGTACCCAAAGAATGACGGCTAATGATGTCAGCCACCAGACACACTGGCCCACCCAGATTTCTAGTCCTTTCCTCACCGTAACCAGGGCTTCCTTTGGAAGCAGGCTGGAGCCCGGACTCCTTCATGAGACTAGAACTGGTCTGTAGTGGAGCCCAGACTCACTCTGGCAGCTGCCGCCACAGCGAACCTTGCTGTGCCTACTCCTGCCCCACATATTTCAGGACTACCTCATCATTATAACCATCTTTCCATTCATTTATTCATGAAGCCGTCACTTACTAAGGTCCCATTATGTGACAGAATTCATGACCCAGTCCCTGTTCTCAAGGAGTAAAACTAAATGCCAAACTAAAAAATACCTAAATACTATGACAAAAACAATTGGGGTGAGTGTGAGGTGAATACGAAACACACCTTCACCCGTGTTTCATAGTTTTCAGTGTGTGAGTCTTCTGCTTCCTTGGCTAAATATATTCCTGGATATTTTATTCTTCTGGATGCTATTGTAAATGAGGTTGTTTCTTATTTTTATTTTTAGATAGTTTGGTTTTTGTATATAGAAATGCAACTGATTTTGTATGTTGGTTTTCTATCCTGCAACTTTACTGAATTCATTTATTAATTCTAACAGTTTTTTGTGGAGTCTTTTAGGCTTTTCTACATATGAGATCATGTGATCTGAAACAGATCATTTTAATTCTTTCTTTTCTGATCTGGATGCCTTTTCTTTCTTTTTCCTTCATAATTCCTTTGGCTAGGATTTTCAGTACTATGTTG
The DNA here is from genome assembly GCF_022682495.2 of Desmodus rotundus. Classification (NCBI taxonomy): domain Eukaryota; kingdom Metazoa; phylum Chordata; class Mammalia; order Chiroptera; family Phyllostomidae; genus Desmodus; species Desmodus rotundus. The sequence goes on along the minus strand of NC_071395.1, from coordinate 50,170,369 downwards.
AATAAAAGTGGTAATATTGCCTTGCTCTAGGTCTTACGTGTTTATCACTACTACTAATAAAATAATAATAAAAAGGGTAGGAGGAAATTTGGGAGGTAGTTGATATGTCTACATGGCGTGGATTGTGGTGGTGGTTTCATGGGTGTCTACTCACCTCTAAACTCTCCAAGTTACATACATTAACTATGCACAGCTTTTGTATGCCAATCACACTTCGATAAAGTACTTTAAAAACACACACATTCACATTCAGGTTTAGGTGGCTAAATAGTACTGTTTCTAGAATCATTTCCTTTTTAAAAGGAGACTGCAGAAAGAAAGCCATCTTTAACCCAAGGGGCAGAGTCCTAAGTGGCCCAGTCGCATCATGGGCATGGGCATGGGCATGGTTTGGAAGGCACTGGAAGATAGCCACCTTCCCAGGGACAGCCAGCTTGGACAAGGGAAAAGACTGCCTCTTTCGCAGGGAGTCGAAACCTAACAATCACAAATACTTCATTCTCTTTCTCTCTCTCTACCAGTTTGAGAGGTATTTGACATCCAACTAAGAAACAGAGAGGCACATTGTCCCTGGGTCGAATGAAAAGGCCTCTTTTCTCCAAAGCCTCTGCATACCAGCCTCACTGCAGGCTGGACCCCCATGCCAGCCCACTCCCCAGCCAGCCTCCACCTGGCGCCATGGCCTCTTTCCCCAGCTCCACTTCCAGGCCCAGGTGCTTGCTCTCTGGCCATCGCAAATGATTTAGACCCAAGAGAGCAACTTCGGTAATTGGCCTGAGCAGTGCACCACCTGCGGCCTACACATTTTTTATTCTCCATCCCACACATCCCTGCTTTTCAGGCCTCTGAGTTTGGAAGTGATTTCTGAACCACCACTTAGTGTGCCCCAAGGCCCAGAAGGTGGAGGGGGCCGTGGGGGTGGGGGGTGCAGGCAGCAGCCATCTCTTTCCCCCCTTCCCCAACTGTTCGCTGCTTCTGCCCCCTCCCTTCATCACCTCTGACACTCCAATGGGCTCTGAGTCCATGCTCACCTCCCTGGCCAGCTCACTTCTTCCCCCGCTCCATAATTCTTCATTTATAAGAATTTCCATCTGAAAGGAATTTTTTTTCTTTAAAAAAAAAACCCTCCTGAGTTGGGAACACCGCCGATTGTAACTATAGTGATGCATCAATCGAGCCTCAATAATTGCACAGCACAGGGTTTCCTGTTAGGGCTGAGCTACCTGCCAGAAAATGGCAGCAATCAGGCTATTGGCAGCAGACAATCAGGCATCATTTGTAATTCTTTATAGCTGCATGTCTCCGTCCTGGAATTGGATGCTAATCAATCAGTTGTCATGGCAACCCAGCATCCCACAGCTATCAATACAGGAAAAAGATGGGAGAAATTAGGAGGGCAGTGAGTGCCATAATTCTTGGAAGGGAGTGCCAGGTGCCCCCAGGAGGTGCCAACCCATGAGAAGCAAGACCAGGAAAGAGCTGGAGACCCAAAGAGGTAAACATCATAGCTGGTCCAGGGAAAAGCTGTTGTCTTAGTCAATGAGTAGAAACGGGTGGGTGATATTTGGGTCACCTCATTGTCCTTGGATACCAGTTGAGCTTCCAGAGACAGGCAATACATAAACAGTTTGCAGGGGGCAGGGGGAGGTAAGCTCTAGTGATAGAGGAAAAAGGGAGATCAATTATCCAACCAGCCAGCACATGTTTAGGGAGTACCCCATCCATGTGAGGCCCTTCATGTGGCAAATACTTACTGTCTGGTCTGAACCATCCAACAGAGTGATAGCATCTTTAAGGGACACTACGGGGAGATTGGACGTGGAACCTCCAGCATGACCCAGCATGATGAAGGTGATCAAAACCATATGCCAGGACTGTGCGAAACACACTCGCCTACTTCGTATTAAATCCCAACAACACAGGGAGGTAGGTTTTCTTGTTTCTAACTTACAGCTGAGGAAACTTCAGCACAGAGTGGTTGAATAAGCCACCCAACATCATACAACCAGGAAGGGCCGGGGCAAGACTGCTCGTGAAGCTGAGGCCTGACCGTCACCCAGCACCGCATGGACAACGACCCCTCTGCAGTTGGGCAGCTGGGAGGGTCAGATTCACTCAGACTCTTGGGACCCCTGAAAACCACACAGATAGTCCAAAGACAAGCCTGAGTACAACACAGACTGATGAGTGGCTTTGCCAGTGAATCAGAAACATGCCCCAGATATGTCAGTTCAGCTCAGCGTGACCCTGGGAAAGTGGTTTTGTTGCTTGTGTCCTTGTGTTGCGACCTTCAAGGCCAGAAAGGTCCATGGTATTCATGCAGATGGAATAATATTTACAGAGCCATTGGGATGTCTGGCATGCCTTTATTCATGGGTGGGCGAGCCACGCGTGCCGCAAGCTGTATGTCTCCCTGCATGTCGCATGTCATGGCCCCTGCTCCCCAGCGTGGCACCCATCGTGGCTCCTATACCCTTGGGTGTCTCTCATCATTGTCCCCAGCAGGGAGTCCCTACCTGTTTAAGTATTAGAGGGGAACAAAGCCAGCAAGATGCTAGAAATTATATAACATAACATAACTTTCCGCATGCCAGCCCACTTCATGTTATGGGAACATGTTGTCGGACCTAGGCTCAAGGCTATAAGAACACTAGTTATCAGGCCCCTCCAAGGCTATGGGAACACTGCTCCCCTCAGTCACCCAGACACATAGGTGAGGAAGCCAGACTGCCTCCACTTACCCTGCAGTCCTCAATTTCCCTTTCTATGAAATGAGAACTCTTTTGAAGACTGGGAATGTTCAGATGAGACAGGGTCCATCTCTAAGGATAGTTCCTAGCCCAGAGTAGGTTCTCCACTCCTTCTTTCCTTCCTCAACTCTCCAGAGGTACCCTAGATCTAGTCTGCACTGGCAAGCAGTCTCCTGGAGTGGAGTAGTCTGTTCTAGAAGGCTTCTTAAGCTTTCTAAAATGCAACCAGAATAAACTGAGAATGTGTTGGCTTCTACACCCTTAATGTCAGGCCCTGAATTAGTCAGGGTGCTCCAGAGAAACAGAACCAGTAAGAGATGTATATGAACAAGTTTACTGTAAAGAATTGGCTCATGAATTGTAAAGGCTGGCCAGTCCCACAAACAGCCATCTGTAAGAGGAAGACTCAGGAGAGCCAGTGGGGTGACTCAGGCCAAGGCCAAAGGCAAGCAGACAGGAAGGGCTGAATTCCTTCTTCCTCTACCTGTTGCTCTAAACTCCAGCCCTCAGCAGACTGGGTGATGCCAGCCCAAACTGAGGAGGACCATCCCCTCACTGAGTCCACCAAGTCTAATGCTGCTTTGATCTGGAGACATCATCACACACACACACACACACCCAGCAATGATCTTTAGCCCAATATCTCCACACCCCGTGATCCGGTCACAGAACATTAACCATCACGGGCCTCCTATACTTCCCTCACCTTGACTTTTTGGGAGGCTTTGAAAGAGAAAGTCGAATGCCCCCACCCCAAGAATATCTCCCCAGCCCCAGGGCCAAGTGCACCTCATCTCTGAGGGATAATAACTGTGACGAGACTTGGGCCCATCAGGCAATTCCTGGCATGATGCTGTGGCCTCACCCAATGACACATAAAGCACTGTGAGTGGGAATCGAGTTAACCAGTTAATGTACCAAACTGCTCTTATTAAAGTAATTGCATACTTTACATTCTTTTTTTTTTTTTTAACTGAGGTGCTATCCTGGCATATTTGATGACGCATAGCTTTCTTGTCAAACTCTGTGAGCTTTGGTGCAAAATGTTATGGCCCAAGAAGAGGCTTTCCAAAGCAGTGTGGTAGAGTCGTGTGGCTCGGTTGGTTGGGGCATCGTCTGATACACTGAAAGGTTTTGGTTCGATCCCCAGTTGGGGCATGTACAGGAAGCAACCAATAAATGTTTCTCTCTCACATTGATCCCTCTCCCCACACTCTCAACCCCCCACCCCCCCACCCCCGTCTCAGCAATGGAAAAAAAAAATGTCCCCGGGTGAGGACAAAAAGAAAAACACTGTAGCATGGTAGAAAGCCTTGGCTTCCACCCCTGTCTCTGCCATCAGTCCTGAGCTCTGTAACCATATACAACAGGCGCCCTCGCCCAGCCTCAGGCCTCACCTGTGGGTGAAGAAGGGGCGGCACTTCCAAGACGTCCTGCGCAGAGAATCTGCGTGTTCACGCACAACGTGGCAAAGGAGTACTTACATTTGAAAGTAAGCAGGTCGTGGGGGGAGGATGCTTTCAGCACTGAAATGCCCAAAAACGAGTTTGAGAAACATGGTGGGAAGCCAGGTTTTTAGGTTTCCTTACAGAAAGAGCTCCTGGGGCTTTCACAAGGCTATGGGGGCGGGGGAGGGGCATCCAAAATGCCATGCCTGCCACGTCTGTTTGGACCTCGAAACCATTTTTTGGTCGGTTTGATTTGTCTGTTTTTTGTCACCGGGCATCTCTAAAGGCTTGTGTTCCCAGGGTCAGACTTGAGGAAACACTGAATTAAAGGCTCCCTGCGCACTGTTTGCGCTGACAACACGCAGGAGTAACGGGGTGCCCACTGCTCGTTGCACGAACCTCCGCTCGCTCCGAGGAAGCCAGGCAGCCTTCTAGCGAGCACGGCAGACCCGTGTGTGTTGGCGTGGAGAATCTCCAGCATGCTCGATAAATGCAAAAAGCAAGGTGCGGCCTTTATAGAAGGCCCCTTTGTGTGCGTGCACGAAGTGGCGCTGGAGGCGAGCTGCCGCGACGCAGAGTGAACGCGGGACAACGCACAGCCACTTTCTCAGCGCCTGAGTGCGAAACTCTTTACAGCCCCTTCCTCGCGCGGTGGCACTGCGCGTGGAGATCAAAGGCGCTTTTATTTTTCATCTTATACCATTAGCTACTGTTGGAATTTTTTAAACCAGGTCATGTATCATTTTTATAACTTAAAAAAAAGCTGAATTTCAAAAAGCTCTTTAGAAACCCTTTAGCGCGAGTTCTGTAATTCTGTGGTTTCTTGAGCCCCGCATTGAGGCTAAGTTAAGTCCGTCTTCCTGAGGAGAAAGGGCCCAAGTTTTACATCCTGGGATCCTCTGGAGTGCGGACCCTTCTGTGTGGTCCAGCCTGAGCCTGTGGCTGAGCTGGGTGCACCGGCCCCCTGAGGAGTTACTGGCCCCTCTCCTTGGGGCCCCATGCTTAGGGGAGGCATCTGGGTCTCCAGCAGGCAGAAGAACCCCTCACAAAGGTGAGAATAGAACGTGGAGTCCCACTGAGGGCAAACATTAACAGGCAAACCATAATTAAGTACAAAATCCTAGAACCCAAAAACACCTGAGCTGGAAACAGCACTCTGCAGAGGAGAAATCTGAAGTTCCAAGGAGGGACAGGGGACACCACAGCTCTTGCCTCAAATCACAGGCTCCTGATGCTCAGTCTGGGGGAATTTCCTCCGCGTGACATTCCTTTCCAAAACAGAGAGGATGCTCCTCCTGAGCTGCCCTCACGGAGAATGAACGGCACTCCCGGCTCCAGGAGTGACCAAAGCTGGACACAGTGGACTGAAGAAACAAAACCCAACCAGAACAGGCAGAGCCGAAATGAAGAGAAGACAAACCTGTTTAGCTAATTTAGCTCAAATTGGAGCTCTTGGGGAAGGGGTACGAAGGTAAAGAAACAGAAGCAGCCGCAAATCAAAGAGCAACACCAATTTGTACCAACCGACGAAGGAAACGGGAGAAAGGTTTCACCAGCGGCTTTTGGTGTCTGTTCTGGATACCTGTGTGGGAGTAACTTGCCGTCAAGTCCTCCATGTCGTGACCCTAACGGTACAGGGGCAGCAGGGGAGCAGCGACAGCGGAGAGTGAGCCTCTCCACTGCGCAGGGAAGGTCTCGTTCGGTGCCAGAACTGCCGTTACTTTGCAGTGCTTACCGAGGGCTTGACAAAAAGCGCTGCCTGCCTCCCTGCCTTGTTAAACAGAATGTGCCGCACGCCACTGCAACTTTTCCTTGAGTGTTTTGTTTGTTTTTGCATTCAGAAAGAAGTCCTTTTTCTGAATTTTTACACAGAGCTGCCCTTGGACCTGCCGATGTAAAATGGGCTCCGCCCCTCCCTTCCTGTCCCCACCTCTGCTCTCCAAGTGGGTTTATGAAGCACCACCGTTGGGCCAAAGGGGCGCATTCCATGTGGAGCAGAAACAGGATCTGGGGGAGCAAGATATACGAGGAAGGAGAGAGTGTTTTCTCTTTTAACTCCATGTACGTCTGAATCACTCAATTTCTTTTCTTTGTTTTACAAATACAATAAATTGCTTCTACAACAAATAAGTTTGTTATTTGTGTACCAAGCAAACACGCAGAATAATCAGTGAGCAAAAATGGGGAAGTAACACCCGGACCCTCGTTCCCTCATTTGATAGGCGCCCAGGGATATTTGGCATTATAATTATTGCATTTCTACAGATGAGAAAACTTGTTCCTAGAGAGACTTAACAGACCTGCCCGAGGCCACCCAAGGAGCGAGTGGCAGGACAAGACTGTGAACTCAGCTGTTCTGGTTCCCAGGCCCCACACCCTCCACTCGGCAACATGGGCCCCTGGCCTTGTGCTGCCCGTCCTGAGTGCCAAACCCAGCACGTTCTTCACAGAGAGTCAGTCAGTCTGTTTATCTGTCTGTCGGTCTCTCTTTCTTTTTCTCACCATCATTATATCTGCTCCTAGCAATCTGTGCTCCCTTCTAACTTGCTATTTCTATTGTATCGTGAGCTGGAAAGTCAAACACCAACTCTCCATGCTGTGGAGGAAGAGGAAGCATGCAGGGTTGGGGCTCTCCCTCTGAGAAGGCACGAGCCTCAGTCCGTGCTTGCCGGACAACCCTGCCTGCTCTAGAACCCCCTCGCTCCCCTCCTCATTTCTACCAGAGTCCCGAGTAATTGACGTAAACTCTACGATGTACGATGCGCGTAGAGTCTGCCCATCTGTAGCCAGAGCGCTAAAAACAAGCCAAGCTCCTAATGCATTGCTTGTGTTATGGCCTTAGTTGGTGCAAGAGCATGAAGAAAGGGAGGAAAGAGGGGAGGTAAGGAGACAAGATTTGAAGAAACTTTGCTTCCAAGATTAAGCCATAAGAGTAGAGGTGGCATTCATGACAGGCACAGGCAGGTGGCATGGGATGGTGGCATCGGGGGTGGGGGTTCTCTTGTGTTCTCTCCCTACCACCTTCATCAGACCCCTAGGCTACCCCTACCCAACATACAATCCAAGTACAGACAATGTGCCTGTTCAAAAACATAGTTTCTAAAGAAAACCTCTAGCTCCACCTTCAAAATATTGCCACCCCTAAGCCCCTCCTGCATAAAAGTTCTGGAATCACCAGCATCCAGGAAATCTGCTGGTCACACTTGGATGGGCTCCTCTCCAATGACAAGTCAAGGCACCGTGACAGGTGTGAAAAGGACCCCTGATATTTCCCAAAGCCGGGGGAAGCCATTTCCTACCCTGCACCCACACCAGCCTGCTGAGCCCAGGCCCCCAAGGAGCAGGCCCCAGAACCTACGGAAGTCCGTCCGTCAACCCCTTTGCGGCCCCCAGGCCCCTACCTGACATCCACACACACGCACAAGCCCCCACATGTCCTTCAACCCCAGGCCCATGCACCTCGTGTATAGGGCCCACATCAGGCCCAGCACCTGTGAGGAAGAGGAGACTGAAATCCTGGGGCAGCTGTCTCCAGGCTGCCGTGAGATATTCGCAAGGGGTGGGACCACAGGGAGAATGCCTGCGTGCTGCCCGGTTAAGAAAGTAAAACGACCCATAAGGCTGGTAATGACCATCCCTGCGAAGAGATACGAGCGACACGACAGCCGCCAGGCCGGGAGAAAGGCGGGATGGCCACATCTCCTCCCACTCTGCGCGCCAGCTGCAGGAACCCCCCACACACGCGGTGACCTGCCCTGGGTTCCACGGGGCTGGCAGGAAAACCAACCCAACAGGCAGCAGTGGATTTCCTTTGGTTGAGGCAGGTATGCCGGCCTTCCCAGGGCACCTACCCTGTGATGGGCAGCGTGGCACGGCAGTGCCCAAGCGGAGGAGCTCAGAGTACCCAGGACACGACCCATGCCAGGGCTCGCTCAGACCTGCGGGACCGGAACCAGACACCTGCCATGTGCTTTTGGTCCCCGGGGGATTCGGCCGCAGCTGGTCCCGCAGCTGGTGCCGAGGAGCCACCCCGGTGGGGAATATAGGAGGAATATGAGGTGCAGAGGGTCCTTTAGGAACGGACAAGCAAGGAGACAAGACTCGGTCAGAGGAGGCAGATTTATTGACTCCCTCATCCGTCTCTATTATGGCTTCTGTTTCCTTGGGTTGAAAATATTCATTAGTCTCTCTCCTTTACAAGCATTCTGTGACCTATCAGAAGGCAGGAGCTGTGTTTACGCACCTTGAATAAACTTATTCACACCACCCTTTAAGCACTCATTCATTCCTTCCCCTCGACAAACATCGAGTCTCAGGTTCCGGGCCCTGTGATCAGAGCTGGCAGCACAGCAGAAAGCCAGGCTGCCGAGTCCCGGAACGTACGTTCTGGAGGGGTGGCGGTGGGCCACGGGGAAATCAACCACTGAGTAAAACCAGTGCCGCAGAGAAAACAGAACGATGTCATGGGGAAAAGATGAGCCACGAGGCTGAGAGGCTACATTTAAAATGAGGTCAGGAGGCTTCTCCAAGTCGATGACATTTGCACTGAACCCCAGGTGAGGAGGACACAGAGTTAGTGGCATTACCATCTGGAAAGAGCGCCCCAGGCAGAACACAAGTGGCAAGGCTCAGAGGCTGGAAGGCAGGCACGCGTAAACAGGAGGAAGGCCAGGGGGCTGAGCCCAGGGACCAACGAGACAGAGAGAAACTGAGAGAGAGAGAGAGAAGCAGGAAAGAGGCCTTACAAGCCATGGTGGGCAGTGGAGAGGCTCTATTTTACTTTCTATTTGTATCTGACTCCAAGTGCAAAGGAACACCACTGGAGGGTTTTAACCAAGGTCATGAGCCAGCATGATCTGATTTCCTCCTTTAACACTCACTCTGTGTCATGGAGAACAGGCTGCCTGGGGCAGGAGTAGAAGTGGGAGCCCGAGAGAAGGCTGTTTCGGAAGTCCAGACAAGAGCCGGGGGAGTGGAGGTGTGGAGCAGTGCCCGGGAACAGCACACGTTTTGGAAGCGTCTCTCCGCCCACTTCACAGATAGGACGTGAGAGAAAAAAGTCAGGGCTACTCCTAGATTAATCAATGAGCCCAACATTGGAACATAATACTAAGGCCTCGGTGATGATCACAGGACAGTTGGAAAAATGAGGATAAAACAAGTCAGCATCAGCATCTCGAACGTGAGGACGCGCCAGCCTGTCCGAGGAGAGACGTCAGCGTGCACTCACACGCCCGGGCAGGCGGGGTCTGAACGGGTCTCTCAAGACGGTGGTACGACACAGAGACATGAACGCAGGGGAGACTCTAGGCCAGAACATAAACATAAGCCTGATCGTTTTTATTCCTTTGGTTTTTTTCCAATTCTGGTATATTTCTAAAGAGTGGGGGTCTCGGGGTGGGGGGAGTATACGGTGTCAGGAAAGCAGAGGCTAGAGATACAGTGGGTTGGATATAAAAACAGGCACAGAATATGAAGGATCTAGAAAACCAGTCAGTAGTTCGGATTCCAAAGGCCGTAGAGATCCATCAAGGTTCCTGTCTGGGGAAGCAACATGCCGGCGGCAGCTGATTTATGTCCCGAATTTGGAGGCGGGGGCACAACATGGTGAGACAGCAGGCAGGGGAGAAGTACAGTCATCTCAGTGCTGGCACCACCAAACTACGCTGCCTCTGGAAGACAAGCAAGCAACAAAACGTGATGTCCCACGCCTGGGCTCCCACTCAGGACAAACAGAGCCGTGCCAGAGCAGACAGGAGGAGAAGGGGTGGGCAGGTGGGCAGTGGGAGGAAGCAAGTCAGCCCCCAGACAATGAAGAGCCCTTGAGGAAGACACGGGCACCTTCAGCTGCAGGTGGCTGAGTGCCCTGGACCAACCTGTGTATTTTCCAACTCCTCCCGATTCCACATTGAAGTCGAATTGCTGGCCTTTCCCGGCACATTCGTGGCAGCACGAGTGGACCCTGTCATGGGGAATGTCCTCCCTGATGGTCAGAGACTTGAAGACCAGCCATGTGCTGACCCCAGCCTCACAGGCTGCAGATGGTATGGAGATGCGCTCAGCAGAGAGCTACGGTGGGCAGGGGGCAGCCCTGTCCCTTTGGCATTCAAGATGCTGCCAGAAGGTGGCCCTTCCCCATCGTGTATAGATGGGGAACAGAGAGGGCAGCGGAATGCGGAGCCAGGCCTCCCAGATGGAGAGGACAGGACAGAATGAGAGGGGCAGCAGCCTGTGGTGCAAACCTGTCGTCTCACAGCCCAGAGGCTGGCTGACTTCTCCAGCACAGGAAGCGGGGGAAGCGGGCCCAGCAGCCAGGCACAGCACCAAAAAGCCTGGTTCTGCTAAAGAGGCTGGAATGGTTCTGAGTGATAACCATCTGCCCCGGGGCCCAGCAGAGCCTGGCTGGTGCGAAGTGATTCATGGTTGGGCCGCACCCGGGCTGCTGGCTGGTCTAGGAGCGGCCAGTTCTCCCCATGGTTAGGCACAGATGGCAGCTCCCCAGCCCCTGTTTGGTTTTGAAGCGTGGCAGCTAGCATCAAGTATGCAGTCTCTTGACAAAGAGCCAGGGACCTGGCCTGTCCCTTCTCCCTGCACGCTGTTTGCCTGCACAGTTCTACACCCCAAGAGTGTCCCATGTGCCCATGCACTCGGGCACCCCATCAACCACTCAACCACTTGCTCAGTGTCCCGTGTGAGTGTCAGGCACGATGCTAGGACCTGGGGCACACAGATGAGTGCGGCAGGGTCCCTGGCTCCAGGGGACAGCTCGGCGCACAGACCCCACCCCTTACAGTGAGACGGCATTGTCACAGAGAGGCTGGTGCCATCGGAGAAGCTGGTGGGTAGTTTCCGACGATGGTGTGTCTGTGCTGTGTCTTGAAGAAAAGGAAGGACCTTCCCAACCAAAACAAACAAACATAGTGATGAAGACATTTCCAGAAGAAGAAACGCACGTACGAGGTGCAGCACTTGACAGAGTCAAGGGCAAGGTCCAGGGATGAGCACGGCCAGCATGCTGGCTGAGGAGATAGCAGCGGCCCGGTCGGTCAGGGGCGCAGATGAGCAAAGGCCCTCACAGGTCTGGGTTCCTCAGCAAGGAAGACACGCCATCCAGAGGGCACTAGAAACAGGTAGCGGGTGGCATCTGGTGATGAAGGAAGGACAAGGAATGTCTGGTCACACCCATGAGGTCCCGAGTCCTCCGTGACACTTTCAAGGGAGTCTACACACAAGCGACAGGACCGACGGTCACCCAGCCCTCTGTTACCACCCCAATTCAGGACTCGCCAGGGACAGTCTGACTGGAACAGGTGCCTTAGGCTCAAAAACCTGCACAGGGCCTTCTGTTCTCTCTGGACCAAACACACACACACACACACACACACACACACACACACAGGCGTGTCTGGAAAAAGAGTGAGAGAGAAGGCCTGCCCTAACCCTCCCAAGGAGGCTTGTGCCCAAAGAGCTGTGGCCAGATCGCCCTCTGGAGGCAGGAGACAGAAGAGCAGCCAATCTGAGTGCAGAGGCCTTCAGCAAGGCACTGAGGAAATTGAACATAACATTATCCTATATGCCACATCATGGGTGACGTTCTGCCCCCCAGTTTTTCCCCATGATCTGTCATTGCGGATCCAATGAGGCCTCTGAAAGAGTCCTAGCTATAAGCAGGGCTCTTTCTTCAGCTCGGGCACCTAGGGTACCTTTTGCTGGGTTGAGTGTGGTTCCTCCCACTCCCCCAAATGTGAATTAATCCAACCCCAGTCTTTTGGATTGCTCCAAATTGCCAAAGGAAGTATAAGATGCACAACAATATGACTGCACACAGCTTCGAAATACAGAAGACAGCACTAAAGCGTTAGCATTTCCCAAACAAAAGCTAATTCCCATGCTGTTGCCAGGCTGAAATATGGCAGAGTGGTGAGTACCTAGGCAAGGAGAAGAAAGAGGACCTTGAACTGTTATGGGAGAAACTTGCTCCTGAGCTGGCCTGTGCCACCATATGCAAATCTTGTAGAAATTCAAAGTGTTGATGGGTCTGAGACAGATGACAAAAGAGGCCATCCAGGGCAGAGGCCTTCAGCTCAGTGACCTGGCCCACTAGTGCCCGGAGGGTGGAGCTGGGGTGAAGGGTGGGGTGGGACAGTGAGCACATGTTGTTTAGGAGACAAGCAGTTCTCAAGAACATCTGCAAAGGCCAAATGAGAACCTGTCCTCACGTCGTCTGGTCCTGGGACCTTGACCGAGCTTCGCTTCCCAACTGCTGTCCAAACACCTCCCCTATGACCAGGTCCCCTACTGCAGCAAGGCCTGAACACCTCAAATAATAGTGCAACCAATCAAACACCTCTCCTCGAGAAATCAACCCTGAGCCCTCCAGTGGTGAACAGTCTCTTCCCACTTAGAGCTGCACCAGCCTTTATCTGGGCCTCCCTCGTAATTACTTATGTGCAAAACTCCTTTCTCCTCTTTGAGGACAGAACTAAGACCAACGAAAATTGGGATTGTTTTTTTCTTCTTTCCATGTGACAGACCTTGGCGGGCCTGGGAGGAATGGAAAATCACCAGGCTAGAAAACGGCACAGTGGGAAGCTGCCTGCAGACCCTACCCAGGAAAAACAGATGCAGATTAGGGTCTGAGGTCAGCCTATCTGGCATAACAGGATGCAGCTTTAACTTGAGCCTGCACCCAGCAACCAGCTCTAGCCAATTAAACTCTGACACCCTTCACTTAAAAACCCTGGCCTAAGAACAACCCAACGAGTCCCAACCTCCCTTGGTTGGCTCCCCAAGCTCCTTTGGTTGGCTCCACTTTCCCCCACGAGTCTTAACATCCCTCAGTTGGCTCCGCTTTCCCTCTTATTTCCTGCTAATAAACCCTGTCCTCCTTAGTTCACTGCGTCCATCCAGCTTCTTGAGAGATCCAACCTAACACTATGGGAAGGAGAAACTTCACAGAGTTCTCTCATGGATCCCGAGTCAACGTTCACAGCTCACGCTGCCCTCAATGTCACCCCAGCCGACCCTGGGGATGAGACACAGCTGGCAGAGCTGGTCCTCCCACAGGCAGAGCAGGGAGTGGCCTGGGGCCAGCTGGGGGGGATGCCAGGAGGTTCCCCGCTGTGCTCCCAAACTCCCCCCCTCCAATACCTGAAATTCCACCATTAGTAACACATTCCTTTCAGTCTTTGAGGTTTCTCTTTTCTGCACCATCCTCTTGAATAAACTCTAAATACTCATCGAAGGAGAACTCTGTAAGCTCTAACGGAGCAGGGATTCATTGGCCGTCAGATGTAAGCGGTTTTACAGGAGTGTGTGACAGTGAGTGGCAGTGAGGACCCAGCCAGGCAGGGGCCCGAGAGTGTCAGCGTCCATGAGGGTACAGCTTGTCATTCATGTTGTTTACTCTGTAACCCCGGCACCCATTCGGGAACAGAGAAGGTGCTCAATAAACGTTTGGTGAAGATAATGAATGAAGGAGTGAATGAATGGCAAGTCCAGAAGACACATGCGTTCTCCAAGAGAAGGTCAGAGACCAGGAAAAAAAATTCCTTGGAGACAGGATGACTCCTTATTCTTCTTGTATGACCCCTATGGTGTCTTGGGCAGCAAAAGAAGCCCCCAGGAAGGTCACCGGAACTGACTTTACAGTTTTGCTAGATGCCCCTGGGGCTTGGCCCAGGAAGAGCCGGCTGCGGCTGTCCAAAACTGAGTGTCGCCACCAGGGGGCAGTGCAGACCAAATACCAGGGTTTCCCTGGTGGCTGATTGACAGCAGGGGGCCCCCAAATGCCATTTGGGAACGCTAAACACAGCATTCCCTCCTTGTACACTCATTCATATCAAAATCTCATGTACAAGCAGCTTTGTTTCTCAGACCTATAACAGACACAATAGCTAAAACGCCACACTGAAATCCACTCAATCGATCAGAACAGTGGCCTGTTACTGGGGGAAAGGAAAAGGAAAAGAAAGTGCTGCCGGCTCTGGTTCGCTGTCAGGAACATACCCCGCTCTCTTTTTCTGAGCACTAAGGTGTGATCCCGAGGCGCCTGGAGTATCCCACAATGATTCACATTTAATGGATAATTCATACGCAAGGAGTACTGCCTGACATCTGTGAAAAGCACGCAGAACCTTTCGCAGGAACAAGGCCAAGCGCTAGACTGTTATCCAGTATTCGGAATCGAACTGGGTCAGGGGGTTGGACAGTAGGCTGACCCATTTGGTATTAAACTGTGAAAAGGGGTTGAGAGCAGGAAAGAGGCATGTCCCAGGGTAAAGAAGGCAGCAAAAAGGGATAGGCGGAGATCCAGGTACTGCCTCTGCTAGGCATATGGAGTGCGCACTGATTTCACCTCTTCCGGGCTGTCGCTAACACCCAGTCCTCACAGAGGAAGGTGGGCTTAGAGAGGGATGGCAACACTCTGCTTTACTTAGTTCAACATTTATCAGGCTCATATTTTGGGCCAGGAACTGTGCTACACAATAGGATGCTGAGAATAGAATGTAGCCCTGACTGGCGTGGCTCAGTGGATTGAGTGCGGTCTCTGGTTTGATTCCTAGTCAGGGCACATGTCTGGGTTGTGGTCCAGGTCCCCAGTAGGGGGCGCACAAGTGAAACCATGCATTGATGTTTCTCTCCCTCTCTTTCTCCTTCTCTTCCCCTCTGTCTAAAAATAAAGAAAGAAAACCTCTTTTTAAAAAAAGAATAGAATGCAATGTCTAAGGTGAGTGGGGCAGATGGATGCAGACATCAATACAATTGAGTGTCGTGCTCCATCATAGGGTTATATATGCCCCCATTAAGCCAAGGCCTTCGCTATAGTAGACTTTGCTGCCACCTACTACACAGCCAACCCCCTCCCCCAGGGCAGGGTCTGTCAGGTCCCCCTTGCACCTCCAGTATTTAGACTTGTACCTTATACTCCACAGATGACTGGGTGACCAAACGGATGAAGAGATGGATGATGGATGAATGATGGATGGATGGATGGATGGATGGATGGATGGATGGATCTGTAGTAGGCAGTTAGGCATGAGCAAAGCAAGGACAACAGGTATGGAAGGTTGCCAGGGTGGAAAGCCCTGGTGCCTAGCAACAGACAATTGTAGGGTGGGAACCCACCCCCAGGGTGACCTTTCCTCCCCTGACATGTTGCCAGTCCTGTGGTAGACTCCCTTAAAGGAGGAACAAGGGGGCTGGGGAATAGCCTCCCATATAAGCCTTGCATAACCACTCCCTTAAGCATTCGGCCCGAGAGATAACACATAGGCCTGTTGTGTTTCAGGTCCAAGCACAGAAAAGCAGCGATGCCAGGCCAGCAGAACCCATGGCTGACATCAGGACCAGCTGCAATGACTAATGACCCTCTGCTCTGGCACCAACCAATCAGTGAAGACGGTGACCCTGAAAGGACACACCTAGAAAGGTGATAAATATTCTATTGAACCCTCTCCTGAGACCTCCAAAACCCCTGAAGAGGAAGAACCCAGCTCTTTCTCTCTCCTAAGCATGCCCATGCCTTTTCCCGCCCTCTTCTTTCCCCAGGCTCGCTCTGTCTCTCTGTCTCGCTGTACTTCTCCCTCTCTGGAGTGTGCCTGTGCCTTCACCCTCTCCTTCCCCCAGGCACATTTTCTCTGCCTTTCTTTTTCCTGAACGCCAACAGCCCTTCTTTTGCCTCTGAAACTTATTTCCTGAGCCCACAGAGGCCAGCGAGCTCGCTTCTTTCATGCAACTTTCTACATAAATGTTTGCATGTATTTGAGTCTGGGCTCTGAATTCTTTCTAACCAGAAGAACTCCAGCAGGAGGTTGCTGCAGCGAGGCCCAATTGCTGGTAATGTTCTGACACCATGTTGCCACTAACAGACCAATGAATGAGGGAACGAACAAAGGGAGGGATCCTGGAGACCACGGGTCGAAAAGGAGAAAGAGGTGAAGGAGTATTCTGTGAGACAGTGGTAGGCCTCATTCGTAACTGTATTTTATCTGCGGAGATGTCTGATCTCTCTAGTCTGTCGTAAATGCCTTGAAAGCAAGGACCTGTGTTTCCTGGCACTGCAGAGGCTCACACAGCGCCAGGCCAGGTGTCCTCCTGGCACTTGCTAATGAAACGGTGCTTTCCACGGTGGACTTCATTCTCTGTCATAACCCTTCGACAACTACGGCAGGCTGGGGTAGGGGTCTTCCACCTCTTTGTGCAAAGAGGAGGACCAAGCCACAAAAACGCAGTGTCTGGGGGGTCTAAACTCTGGGTCTTGGAGACCCAGCCCCTGGGGAAAATCGACGAGAGAGCAGGTGGTCCCAGACCTGAGGGGTGAGGAGAACGTCCAGCTGTGGCTGCAGGAAAGGCTGGGCCTGAGCATCCTGTGAGCTAAAAGCATCCACAGGCATCCTCCTGTGGGATAAGTGGCCCTCCCGACTTGCCACCAAAGACAGGGCTATCCGGAGCTGGAGAGTCACCCTGGAGCTGGGAGAGGAGGAGCAGGTGGGAGTGAGAGCCCACCCTCCCAGGAGGGGCCTTGGCGGAGCATAGGTGTGTCTCCCTGCTCCCAGGCCAGGCTGCTCTGAGAACGTCTTCCTCAGGTTCGTCCTCCACGTGCCTCCCCACTCCAGCAGGGCTGAGACAGGGGACGCTCTGAGGAGTCCCACCCTGAGAACAGGGCCTGCAGGGAGGCAAGAGTCAGACCCTGGGGGTCAAGCGCTGGACTTTGCCCCAGTTCTGTAACTTCCAGACCTGAGTTCCTTCGAGGCCCCATCCCCTCTGTGCCTCAGTTTCCAAATCCCTGAAACGGCGTCATGGAGAGGATCTCATGAGTTATTGCCTGAAAGCACCTGACAGTGCCAGCACATGGTACGCACTCAGTAAATACGTTCCTTCCTTCCCCCGCTTCCCCCGTCTCCTCTGCTGTTCCTCAGTCCCCCCATGAGTGAAATGGGGACAACAGCACCCATGTCGGCCCAGTCTTGGAGATGTTATGAGAACCAGCTGAAAGAATAGATGTAAAAGTGTCAATGTCTGTAGGTAGAAATGCAAAAGCAAGGTTAAGCTAACATGGAATGGTACAGAGCAGCTGACGCAAATCCTCTGAGGTAAACATACAGGAAATTTCCTTTAGTCCCACCTGACCGGCCCTGCCCCCAGCAGCTCCCTGCTGGGGTGCCTCCCTCCCCAGCCTTCCCCGCTGCCCCACCTGGTCTAACTTTCACCATTTCCTCCAGGTGCTAGAAAGGCTGCTACCGCCCCCCACTCCCCACCCCAGCTGATGGGCCTAGAGATAGGCAGCCACCACAAGTGCTCAAATTCCAGCCACCCGTGCGGGCATGCTGCCGCCTGCCCTGTGACCGAAAGCGCGAGCCCATGGGCCCCGCCGCATCCTGTAAAGACTCCTGCAGAAGAGCCTGCCCAAATACGCCTCTGTGGTGGAGCCCCCGAGAAAGCCCACTTGGCAGAGCCAGCTCCACCTGGAGTGGGGGTGGGAGCCAAAGGCCAGGTCTGCGTCTGGATCAGAATCCTGTGGGACGCAGAGTCCTCAGCTCTCTCTAGACCTTGATTTTCTTCATGTTCAAGGTGATGATTGTTTCAAGGCTTAAATAAGGAAATATAAAAGTAGAACATAAAAGAGTCGGCCCCAGTAAATGTGAACTCGATCGATCAAAGAATCTAGGAATGACCCGCCGTCTCAGGACCAGTAAAGAGCCCAGCTTTGGGGCAGGCTGGAGGGGCTTCCATAAGCGCAGTTCTCAGCTGGCTAAGCCAGGCGTACCTGCCCACTGTCCATGGAAGGCAAGGGAAGAATCTTCCTCTGAGGCATGGGGTGGGGGGAGGGGGCTGGGGGCATGAGTGTGAATAGGGAGAAGAGGAAAAGGGACATCCCAAAGCTCATTGCCAAAACAATGTAAAAATAAAAAACCGTGCTTCTGCTCTGTACCCCTCTATGACTCCCACTTACACGGATCTGATTTCCTCACCCAGCATCCGAGGCTCCCCATGGCTTGCCCCAGTGTAACCTCCCACACCAATTTCTCCCTCTCGTCACCCCGCCCCTCCCCCCCTCTGGACTGATCTGCCCATCAGTGCCCGGACGGGCTTCACACGCCTTCCCTTCCCCATTCACGTGTGCTCGGAGATGGCCCTCCAGTCCCTGCGGCACCCCCTCCCCCTCCCCACTCAGGCCCACAGGGCTCTCACCCTCCCCGAGCTCAGTGCATGCTGCTCCTCGTTTTGCCCCTTTCTAGTGTCGCTTTTCAAATATCGAACCAGTCTGTGCAAATAGACTGTGAGTGCCACAGGGGCCGGAATGTGTGTGTGTGCCTGCACGCGTGTAGGTGTGCGTTTCCATTTGCACTTTTATAGAAATTTTATGTACTTGAGAATATTGATCTACCTGTTCCTATCTATGTCTGTATCCACACGTGTACCCAGATGGAGGCAGATGAGATACGGGCGGTAGGGCAGACAGCGAGACACAATGTCCGCAGCAACACGCTCTCTGCCATCCTGCCCTGTGTGCACACCCCATTGAACAAGACTTCGCTCCACCCCTCAAGAAGTGGAGTCTGGGTCTCCTTTCCTTGAATCCTGGCTGGCCCTGTGACTTGCTTGGACAAGTAGACAGGACAATAGAATCTGACAGATGTGAGAGGATGTGGCTTCCCAGTCTGGCTCGCAAGCACTTACAGCTTCCATCTTACTCCCTTAGATGAGAATTCCGCCCCTGGCTTCTGGAGGACAAGACACCACTTGGAGAGAGGGGCCCAAATGACAGCCGCACCACCACCAGATGTGTGGGTGAGGCCAGCTTGGACCAGCCAGACCCAGCCACGCCACCTTACGACTGCTGCCACTTTAGGGACGGACCCTCTGCAGAAAGGACCAAGGGCGGCCCCACCTAGTGGTCTCCCATTTCTTGTCAGAATCTGCCAGAGCCGAGCCCACTACAGGCATGGGGGGAACTAGAATGGTGGTTTATTTTAGCCCCCAAAGCTTTGGAAGGAGTCTTGATGTGTAGCAAAAATGATAATCTACGTGTATGTGCCTTTGAGGGTCTATATGAATAATTGAACGCTGTGTACATATTAGCATCAGAATTGAAGCGAATAAATAAATGAGTGGATGAGTGCAAAGCCTTAATACACTCCACTTCCAGATTTTGCCTTTGAGATCTATTAATATTGGATAAAATTTGTTCAGTGGAATTGGCTTTACTCCTCTCTCTTTTTTCTCAGCAGGAGAAAAAAGTAACCAGGGATTGAAAGAAATCCACCGAGTTCTTAGGACTGTCAAGGGTGTAGAGACAGGGCCCAACCCATTGGTTTTTCTGACGCACAAAAGGCTCCACAGCGGGCGCGTGGACAGGGAGCCGGGCGATGGCTGCCGGAGGCCTGCTTTTACCTCTCATCGGTTGTGTCCTTGAGCTTGGTAAGTTTCCTCTCTCTGAGCCTCAGTTTCCCTATCTGTGAGTGGAAGCTCCATCAGAGAGCCCTAAGGCCTCTCTCGTCTCCAGCATCCCAGAGTTGTTGCTGAGAATGGGTGAGCCCTTCTCATTCAGCCCACAGCCTGTCCCTCTGAGGACGAGTTCACAGGGAGCAGGATGACATGGGCAGGGTCTGTCTCTGTTTCTTTGGTGTCAGAAAATAAGACTAAGGAAGGCCCCTCGATTGCACTGTCCAGCAGGAGGTGAGCTAGAGTTAGGGTACGGGCACAATAGCTGCATTTTGGACATTGGCCCGGGGCCCCTGGGTTACCCCAGGTCTCAGATCTGCTGTGTCTCGTGCACTCTGGCCAGCTCGCAGGAGGCGATGTTTTATAAGATGATTCTGAGTAGGCTTCAGGAATAGCTGTGTGAAAAGATGACTTTTCCTGTTGATGTACCTCTGACTGGGTGTGCTCTCTGGCCTCCCTCTTTTGCACCAATTTCTGTCGATGATGATGGCAGCCTGTACGGAAGGTCCATCGTCCCAGCCACTTCCACTGAAGCCATGAGTCCTCTCATTTTAAGTGAGAGGAACTCAAAGTTCAGAGTGCTGAGCTCATTTACCCGGTGTGACGTAATTAGGAAGTTCAAAGCCAAGAAATACACCCGAATTTATCTGATTCCAAAACTCACTGTCGTCTTCACCAGGGCACACAGTCCCAGCCTCTCCTTCCAGGGCTCCTCTTCGAGCGCCAAGGTCACGGGCAGGGAGGACTTCGCACAGAACACACACGGCACCCCCTCCTCGGCTGCTCGGAAAACTGAGAGGGCTACAGGGAGGGCCGTCCCGATGTGGCCGTTTGATATCCACCTTGGACGGAACCTGGGCAGGGCCCACTTCACCCCAAATTCTATCCCTCTAGAAAATTGAGGTATTGTGTAAGCCAGTGAGCAACGGTCAGTCCACGGCCTCAGAAGCTTGGAGCCCTGTCAGGAGCCTCGTAAGATGTGGCTCCATCCTCTCCTCCCAACCAAAAGCAGTCAGGGAGTCACTATGCAGTGGGCACAGGTACAAGGAAAGACAGGACGCAGTCCCCAACCCAGAGGAGCTTCACCTCTAGTCAACACAAAAATGCACAAGCATATAAATGATGAGCTTTGTGTTATCCACTCACAGTTCACTAACGAGAAAAGGAAGATCGTTAAGGACTAAAGGGCAAAGAGAAGGTTTCATGGCACAAAAGGCGTCTGAGCTGAGCCTTGAAGAATAAAGAGTCTGGACCATGAGGAAGGAAGGGCTCCCTTGCCCGTGGGAACAGCATGAGCACAAGCCTGGTGGGAGGTGACGAGGGTTATGTGGAAGACAGTGAGAAGGTGAACCTCCGTGGGACCTGGGGCCTCGGAAAGGAGATGGTGGGTGGCCCCAGCATTGGCCAAAGAGCCAGAGGTCAGCAAAAGGGAGACACCTGGCACGCTGGCCCCATCCACCCATCATCTCACCTTCTAGAAGACTGAAGCCATGCCCCTCCACCCACACAAACCAACAGACAGACAAAGCTTGTGAGCGTGCACACGCACACGTACGCACACACCAGACAAGTGTGTGCTCATTCCTGTCAGAAACCAGCCTGTGAGATTGTTGTGCATTCCAGAGGAGGGTGGGGGGGCTCAGATAGCAGATTGTTGAAGCTCTAATTACATATCTTTGAGGTGGAAATTTAGCAAAACCACAGACTTGGAACAACATAAAAGTGCATAAAACAGCCTCATCCGTTCATTATGCAAAGGAATTGCTCATTTATGGAGTTTGGATTACAGTGGAGAGTTTATAAAGCAAGAAGATGGTGCTTTGTGGAATCCCATAAGCACCTGCAGATTCTCGTCAGGAAGGGCACACCTGTTGGATGGAGCCGCACCAATGCAGGTGGCGGTGCCCCACCCGCTGAGGGGCAGCCCCACAGTGCCACCTACCTCCAGGAAGGGTGGGCAAGAGCAAGGGCCACGAGAAGTAAGCTGAGAAAACAGCTGTCTAAAACAATTCTGAGATCATAGAGGGAGGGTTCCACCAAGGAGCCACTTATTATAAAAAAAAAAATACAAATATTGTCATACTGGGGACAAAGGACTCAGAAAAGGGAGATGACATGCAGTCATTGCCTTATGCACTGACAGAGCCATCTATTTGTGATTCAAGGAATCCCCTGAAACTGGAGCCCCAATTTTAAAAAATCTTGATTCTAACTCATCTTAGTTGTTCTGCATTTTATTTTCTGCTTTCATTTTCCTTTACATTAAAATTGCTGTGAGGAATGATTAAATCTGAAAAGAGCATGTCTCAAAGTATGTTCTGTGGAATATTAGTTTACAAGGAAAAAATATTTGGTGGTTAAATTAAATATGAACATTTGGGAAATTTCAAATTAAATCCACACCCCACACCCTCCCCCTTGGAATGTATAGTGAACATTAACATTGACGAGATAAGGTCTGAGAAGTCTTGCAATAAATAAATTTAAATTTGTTTAACTTTGTTTAACTTGGCATTTCTAAAATTGAAATAATCAAGAAACCTGGGGGGGGTTGGGGGGGATTGTTTTTATTTACCAAACACCAATTATCATCCTAAAGAACAAGTGTTTTATAAAACAAGCTTGGCTGGCTTTTCCATTTCTATCATCAGGTGTAAATTTGAGAAAAATTGCCGTTCGGTGATTTTTCAAGACCTACTGCTTGATCTTTTGGTGTCAGAGCAGCCCGGTCGAGCTGCGTCCTAACCCTCTTACACAGAGTTGCCTTACTTGCCCACAAAGAGATTCGACTACCAGGTTTCTGGGTGGGACCGGGGGACTCTGCAACCTCAGGCTCTCCGGGACTTAAAGAGGCATGTCCTGGTCCCCAGAGAGGGAAGGGAAGCACAGTGTTCTGGCCAGGGGCCCTCTGCCACACCTGGGTACCAAGGGAAGACATATTAGAGGTCCTGTGTGTGTTTAAAAGTAATAGTGACACTGGACACAACCCCAAAGGCTGTCAACAGGTGAATGGGAAAATAATCTGTGGTATATTGTGTGGTATATATGTGGACTACTCTCCATCAATCGAATGGGATGAACTGTGCCGCAGACACAAGAACGAACTCCCGCATCATTGCCTAGAAAAGAGAAGTACATGCTGTGTGGTTTATTCACATAAGACTCTAGGAAATGCAGACTAATCTATAGTGACAGAGAGCAGGTCAGCGGTGGCCTGGAGCTGAGAGCAGAGGGAGGGAGGGGCTGCCGAGGGGCTGCCAAGGGGCCCCAGGAAACCAGGGGTGGGAGATGGGAATGTTCGGTATCTGCACTGCGGTGATGGTTGTATGGGTGTATACATATGCCAAACTCATTAAATTGCGCACATATATATACGTGTGGTTTACTGCATGTAAGCAGAATCTCAAAGAGCTACAAATATTGAAATAAAATAAATAAAAATTTAAAAATTATTTTCCAGAAAAAATTTCTATAAAATGTTGAACTATCTGTGCCTGAATTGCCTCTACTAATGTTTCTGGTCATCACCGATTTTTAGATAATCACAGTGTGACTGATGGCGTGAATGGCAGATAACCAAAGGAGGTGAACGAGGGGGTCCCAGACATGGACGGGCTCTTCGCAGATGTCTTCTCTGTGTCCCTCTACAAACCACGTGGACTGCCCACTCTGCTGGCCCTTGATTTTTTTTCTCATCAGTGAACGAGGCCTTGAAAGAATTTCATCTGGTTCCTAGAAACAGCAAGGACACAGAAGAAGGAGTCTTCTTCTCATTGGCTCTTCCTCAGTGGCAACGTGTCCCCAGAGCTAGTGTGGCCCAGGGGACTGAGCCGGGCTCGCCCTCTCTGGCTGCGTATCCTGTGCGTGGCTGTTTCTTCTGTCTGTCTCTGAGGGGTCAGACACTTCCAAGCCAGAACAGATGTAAAGGGTTAACTCCTCATGGTCAAAACCTCGGGGAAGCTAGGGCCGGAAAAGAGTTTCATCAATTCTAAAATAAAAAGTGAGGCATTTCCTTGTTATTCTGACATTTTATGATTTTTTGAATTATTTTTTGGCCAGTGAGAATGGTGCCCAGCATGCACTGAACAGGCGGCTGCTTGTGGAGGAAGAGGAGAGAGAGGGGGACGGGAGCAGAGAGGGGGGATGGCCACATCGAGGGTCTTCGTGTCAAAGGCCCAAAGGGCCTTGGACAGGCTGTGCGACCTTGAGGGGATTCACAGCTCTGAGCCTCCTCTACAAACTAGTTATTACTAACGACCACATAGTTATTCTTAAAAGTAAATGAAAATAAAACTTGTAAAAATTCCCAGCATAATACCTAGCGTGGCTTAAGGGCAAAATGTCCATTTCTTCCCCACCTTCCAGAGAACACAGTCTCGTAAATACAGGGTGGGGCGGAAGAAGGCCTGCCTGAGTGTGGTCGGTAGGGTAATAATATGGGTGCATAATGTCTAGTTTTAATGTGAACATTTCACCTACAATGCCATGTGGTGTGCTTGAGTGTGATATTGTTATGTTACAGAATGACATGCTTATGATTTGGTAATAAAAGATTTTGTAATAAAAGGGGGCATTATTTGTGCTGGACCCTAAGAGGAGGCCTGTAAGTCCCCTGGCAAATACGGGTGCAAGGTTTCCCAAATCCTCAGGTAAAACCCAGGCCCTTCCCAAACCATGAGGCTCCTAGATCTGTACCTTTGCTTAATAAATCCACTTAAGGCATTTTCCCCTGGTGACCCACGACCATGGGGAGGGAACCCACAATGGGACGTGGCAGGGCCTCCCTCCCCGTCTGGGCTTTCCTTCCAGCCCACTCTTCCGGGCTCTATGGGGCTGCGTCAGTTCTGTTGCCCTCAGCTGCCACACTCCATCGTCAGCCTGCTGCCTTTCCCTCCTTCCCCTCCTTGCTTTCGAAGGGACACTCCAGCTCTACGGCACCTCCAGGGGTCAGGATGAAGGTGTCACTCGAGGGGACAGAGCTCTGTGTGTTCCAATAAGTCAAGACTATGAGAGCAAATGCCTCTTCAGATTATGTACTCGTTTCCTGTGCCAACAAAGCACCATGAAGTGGGTGGTTTAAAATAAAAGGAACACACTCTCTCACAGTGCTGGTGGCCAGAGTCGAACTCCGGCGTCCAAGGGCCCGTTCTCTCCGCAGGTCTAGGGAGGGGCGTTCCTCACTGATTCTACCTCTCGGCGTTACCGGCATTCCCCGGAGTTCCTTGGCTGAAGACGCCTCGCTCTACCTCTGCCTCACCATCACGTGGCCTTCGTTCGCCCTGCGTGCCTTTCTGTCCCTGAGTCTCTGTGTTCTTTCTTCTTCCCACAGGGACGCCAGCCAGCCTGGATTAGGGCTGACCTAATCCCGTGTGAACTCAGTTTAATTACTGTACATCTGCAAAGACCCTATTTCCAAATACGGCGATATTCTGCAGAGTGGGCAGACATTCGTTTTGGGAGGACACTATTCAACCCAACACAGGGTCCTCAATGTCCAGCCCACTTCAAGAGAATGAGCCATAGAGACTAAAGTGACTTGGTCTAGATTGTGTGGCCAACAAATGACAGGGCTTAGACTGGAGTTCAGGCCTTCGCTTCATACCCAGGGTGACTTTTAAGGCACCAATATGTCTCCAAGGAGCACCGATTTGGCTCTAAGCTGAGGGTGAGGAAAAAGGAGGATTTTGTTTCTGGAAGTTGTCCGTGCTGGGTGAGGCTTATCATAATAATGGCCAGTAGGTACTGGGCTTCGGGGGCATGATCTCCAATACCTGTGATGGTATTAACATACTTGGAGAGCTTACTATGATAGGCCAGCTGCTACTCTTAGGGCTTAAACACGTATAAACTTCTTTAGTCCTCCCAACAAGCGAGGTCTGTCTAAATCCCACAGCCCATTACCTTCCTGCAGCCCCGAGTTGCCCAAATGAGAACTGGGGGGTGGAAATGGCCTTTTAGACAACCCCCCGCCCCCACCAAATGCCTATGAGTAATTTAAAGCTCCAGTGCAATTTGAAAATGTCCACCTAGGCTGGGAAGGGAATAACCACAAAGAGCAGCTGTCTATGCAAACCCCGGCCACTAGCCAATTAGCTGGGAACCTCCCAAAGCCGAATCTTTGGATGTAGCCACAGACTGAGACAAGGATGGCCAATTAGGCCCATTCCAGCTGACTGCCGTGGTTTCCGGCCAGGAGAGCCGACAGATGTGCCGGTCAGAGTGCAGATGTGGGGCAAATCTCTCTGGCGTGCTGCTACTCCGAGACAAGGAGGGGCAGAGAGGAGAAGGGCAGCTCGGGCCATCTGTGCAAATGGCTCCGACTGTACGGACTGCTGCGGCCCTGGCTCACCACTCGTCACCTGCTGGGGGACTGTGGGCAGTAATTAACAATCATCCGATGGCAACAATTAAAGCCAAGCAACAGGCTCAGTGGGACACGGTGACGCTCAGAGAGGGAGGGCAGGAGGTGAGGAAGGACATCTCTTCCTGGGCCTGTGGGGACAGAAAGTGCTTGGGGACGCCAGGGGGGATAAAAAGGGATCCGGAGTTTCCTTTGCCTCGGCCGCGCCCTCGGTAATGATAGCTCTTATTTGCGGAAAGGCAGACGGGAAGGACTCAGGCAAGGATTTATTTTGAGGTCACACCCTGGGCTGCTGGACCAGGTTTTTAGAGGAGTCCGAACAGATTGCTACTTGTGTCTACTTGGCGCATTCAGAGAACGGAAGCGCTCCTCTCATTTGTAAGCAGACTAAGGAAGCAGCAAAGCAAAGAGCGCCGACCAGGAGCCTTGAGACCCGAGGCCCCGTGACACTCTGCCACTGTCTTGCTATGTGACTTTGGATGAAACCTTTACCTTCCCTGTGTCTGAGATGCCTCATCTCTCAAGTAAGGGTGACCCTACATGTCTGTCCTTCTCTGTGGGCTACTGTGAGACTCAAATAGGCAAGCACACAGAAGCATTCTGACGGTCACTATTTTAGTAGCAGGGACAGGAAGCACCAATGCCTAAGAGCCAAGGGGAGCCACTCAGCCACTCACCATCTATGGGAAACTGGGAGAGCCATCATAAAACTCTAAAAGAGCCCTCAGGCTTGGGTCATGGAGGTTTGTTGGGGGGGGGGGGGGTTGTTTTGTTTTGTTTTCAAATCTAACCAAAGTGATGAACACAAGGCCCCAGAAAAACGCCCGAGGAAGCAATAAGGTTTGCACTCGATCTCAGAAGCTTCTGGCCTCTCTAGGTCTGTCTGTGGGCCTCCAGTGCATCCCTAGACCCCCAGGGCAAAGTGCCTGCCCCAGGGGCAAGGGCCTACCAGCAGCAGCCCAGATCCTGGTGAAAAACCTCAAGAAAGAACGTCTCATCTTTAAAGGGGACCATTCGTTCCAGGCAGACTGGAGGTGAGGAATATGTTCATCCTTGTGTCTGTCGGGGTCATTATGGGAGTTCTACTGCGCACGGTCCACAGGCTGGTCAGCAGTATTGGAGGGGAACCTGCAGCCTCTCCTAAACCTCTTCTAAGCTCTAGCTCGTCCCTCTCCAGCTTGTCCTTCCATATGTTCCCGTCTAGGTCCTGTCTTTCAGGAATTCACCAGAATCTCTGGGCACAGAGAGCCACCCCCACTGTTCCCACGCAGTTCTGGATCGATTTCCTTTTTATATCTTTGCTGCCGTTCTGGGGGGATTGGGGAAGCAGGGGAGGCAAACATGTGGACACAGGCTGGAGCCAGAAGCTCCTCTTTTTTTTTTTAGATTATGTAAATCTCCACCAGCTCCACTGGGAAAGCCAGACACGAGGCACCGCCTCACTGTGTCACCTCAGGCCATCCACCTGCCTGCCTGTCGGTGGCCCCTGAGTGCCAGCGTCCACACACGGCGCCATCCCAGTTGTCCTGAGCCAGGCGCAGCGGGGGCATGACAGCAGCTGCCAGTGCCCGATTCATTCACCTTGAGTGGGAATGTCTCGCTGCCCGGGGGACCTGTCCCAGCCGTCAGCGTGTGCCCCCCCGGGGGCTGACATGGCCGGTTAACTAGTGCATTCTCCCGTGAGACTGGTGGTCTCTGGGCAGTGATGAGCACTCCTGCGTGCAGGTGGGCTTGCACCTAGACGCAGCACAGCCTGAGGTCAAGAAAGCAGGCTCCGGAGGTGCACGCCAGCCACGTGACATTGAACAAGACCCCTAACCCTCCCGTGCCTCAGCATTGCCCACTGTAAAATAGGCACGATGTTAATACTTACTTACTTCATATGGCCGATATGAAAATTAAATGGGTTAGTGCATACAAAGTGCCAGAACGATGTCTAGTGAGCCCAGTCAGTACTCACTAAATGCAGAAACAGAACCAATAGTGCACGTGCGCACGCTTGTATGTGGGTGTGTGCACACGCGTGTATGCAGGCATTGGCTCACTCAGTTATGAGGGCTGGCGAGTTTGAATTCTACAGAAAGAACCTGGGGGCAGATGAGGGCTAGGGAAGTTTGCTCTGCGCCTGTCACAGGCCTCTTCTCCTCCTCCTTTCCCATGTCCCCCCAGCTTCTACCTCCAGGCCACACACACTAGAGCTGGGCAGTGTGCCGGCCACAAGTGTGGTGCTCACAGTCTCAGGCAAGGCAATCCCTCGGCCCTGACTCGTCTCACAGGCCCTCTTTAGTATCAGGTAACATCAAACTCTCACATTCAGATCTGCACGTTTCACAGAATTGTTTATTTCTTGAATGTGAGAGGGAGAGGCTGAGTGGTGGGAGGCGGGCAGGTGCTGGTGTCTATCGGCTTGGTTGGCACCCTGGTTATGGCCCTTAAGAGCACTGGTCCTCAGGTGAGACACCCCACGTCTCTAGGCCTTAGCTTCCTCACCTGTGAAACGGTGCCGTTAATAGTACCTCTCTCCCAAAATTGTTACAAAGAATGTGGGGGATAATCTGTACTCTGTTACTCTGTTTGTTTGATCTGGTTCAACTTTTTAAAAATTTACAGAGAGAGAAAGAGAGGTGACTCACCCAAGGCCGAAAGGCTCACTGCAGCCCGGGCGCCAGCCCACGTCTCCAGCCCTGCTTACAAAACCTCCCTCTCTATAGGGCATTGAAGACCCGAAGTTCACTCTATGGCATGCCAATATTCCCAGGGGGCCTGCTGCAAGTAATTATCACCTTAATGTTAGTCATGTGAATTGGTTTGCCACCT
Organism: Desmodus rotundus; assembly: GCF_022682495.2. Classification (NCBI taxonomy): domain Eukaryota; kingdom Metazoa; phylum Chordata; class Mammalia; order Chiroptera; family Phyllostomidae; genus Desmodus; species Desmodus rotundus. Next base: position 50,141,546 of record NC_071395.1, on the reverse strand, counting down.
TTTTTAAAAAACTGAACTCTGGTTAGAAAGGAGCACAGATTGGGGTGGGGGAGGGGCAGGCTCATGCCTGTGATTCTGGCAGCCCTGCCTCAGAAAAAAGGGTGTCCCCTCTCCCGACATCAGGAACAAGGCTGAGATTCAGTGAACAGCACTGCTCCCAAACCCCCTGCTTTGTGCTTCGACTGCCCCGGAGACGGACTCTAGACAGAGCTCATGACCCCAGACTGGCTCTGCCATGGGCCTGGGTGTCTGGCTGGCAGAAGGAGAGACCATTTCGAAGGCCCTAGCAGTTGCCCAGGCAGGGCAAGCATGGACCATTCATTCATTCATTCATTCACTCACTCACTCAGCACAGATGGTAAATGAGCCCCTATTCTGTGTCTGAGGTGAATGTCAGTCCCTGGCCTGAGGCAAAGGCTGCTCTGAGGCTCCTTCCCCACTGGGCACCCTCCCAGGCTCCTGATGGCTGGGGGTAGTTTAATCTTGGCCTTGAACTCTCAGGGCTCAGGGACGGCACCATCAAGCCAATGAGGGAGATGGAGCCAGAAAACCTGCTGACAATTGGAAGGGAGGCCATGGCTGAATATGGGGCTCCTCCCTCCCCTGCTTCTTGGAGAGAAAGTAAATAGAATAGCTTGTTGTTCTCCTTAATTAATGCCTCTGAATTTAGACCTGCTTCTCTGAGCAACATATTGCGGGGACAATGGGCTAAAGACAAGGTAAGAAGGAACATATTCTGTCAAAGAAGAGGACGCCATCTTTTTATTACTCAATCCACATTTTCAAGGACTCACTATGGCTTTAAAATAGTATTTCATTTACTCCTCATGAACTCTGTGAAGGCTGAAGATTACAAGGATATGGTTGCTCATCGCCCACGGAAGACTGGAGGGGAGGAGCTGGGATTTGAACCAGCCCTGAGGCCCAGAGCCTGGACCATGGCAGGCAGGGTGAGCGGCTCCCACGTCTCTCCAGGGCCAGCCAGCAGCCCCCACCCCATTCTCCAGCACCTCCATCCTCAGATGTGTTGCAACTCATCTCCTTGAAGAGACCCTCCCCTTCGGCAGAGGTCCCCACCCGTCCAGCAGGGAGAGTTACCAGCTCGTCCGGTGTCCTGCCAGGCTCTCTTATGCAGGAAAACTCACCAAACCAAAAAGTCACCATGAATTCCGTGGGGCTTTACAATGGATCCATGTTTTAATGATCACAAAGCATGTACACTCCTTTGCAAACAGTTTCACAGGTGAACGTTACTTATTCACTCTGACTAAAACACTTCCCTCACCCGGGAATAAGAAAAGCCTTTAAATCATTCCCCTGGGCCAGTAACCAGGGAGGAGGTGGGAGGAGATAATGGGGGGAAGGAAGGAAGGGTTTTCAGGAACGTGTATAAAGGACACATGGACAAAACCAAAGAGGGGTAGGATCAAGGGTGGGAGGTGGGGATGGCTGGGGTGGGAGGATTGGTGGGGGGAAATGGTGACAACTGTACTTGAACAACAATTAAAAAAAATTTTTTTTTTAAAGAGTAATTCCCCTGGAAGCTGCCAGGGGTTGGACTGGCTGAGGGTGCTGCTTTCCATCCCATCGTCTCTCCCACCTGCCGAACCGGTGGAGTGCTCTTGGAAGGCAACTCTTGCTTTCCTTTTTTTTTTGAGGGAGTGGGGCGTCTGGTTTATTACAAGCTAGACTTGCACCCCCAGCACGGCACTGTTGGCCAACTTTATCCTCGTGGGGCCGCGGGCCCCAGGCTATTCTGACCATCTCTCCTTTCCCATAAGAATAAATAACACAATGGCACATTTACCTGTATTTACTCATTTATTTAATCTTCAGGTCAGCCCCGGGGGGGTATATGACCATCATTTTCCTCAAAACACTGAGGCTCAAAGGCTTACGCAACTTGCTTAAGGTTGCTGAGCTAGTGAGAAAGCAAGATTCAAATGCAGGTTCATTCTTTCCCTACCCTACAACCTCCCCCCACCTGCCTGCCGCCTCCTCACATTTCTGTCACCTCCCTTACAGCCATGAGATGCGAGTCTCCTGAAAGCTCAGGACAGGTGCTGGGTGTGGTTGAACAGGCAGAAGGCCCATGTGCCTGCCTTCTCAGCGCACGGCCTCGCTCCCCAGCCCGTTGGGTTTCTAGGGCACCACACCAGCGCCAAATGGCAACCCTGTCACTGAGTGGGACTGTTCTGCTCTCCACATCCTGTCCCAAGAGGCTTCAGGAGGCACAGGAGCAGCCTCTGTGCGGAGGGAGTGACAGCATCAGGGAGCAAAGACTGATGGGAGCAACCGTGGGAGGGGAGCCGCTACAAAGGGCATTCCGGCCAGCACAGCATGGCACTCTGTCCGGACTGGATGCACCAGAGCACTGCCCTAAAGCCTTGGGCCAGACACACAGGGCTGGGCAAGTGCTTCCTTTGCTCTCTCTGGGCACAACCTCCAGGAAGCACCTTCCCACAGGCCCTTCAGCTGATATCCCACCTGTGGTGCCCAGGGGGCCAGCATCCCAGGCCAGCCTGCCCCCAAGGACTGCTCTCTACACCCACCCAACCCACCCCACAGAGATCTCAGCAGCAGAGCCAGATGCTGCTCTTACATTAATCATGAGTAAGTACACACTCCAAGCACCCCAGGTTAATTGCCAAACAAACAGCTGCCTAACAAAGAGGGGTCTCTTCCCCCCCACCCAATGTGACTAATGTTGAAATGGAGTTTACACCTTGAGGAGGAAAGGCTGTAGCCCATCTGCTCCTTCTCCCTCCCCCTTCCACACTCAACAGTCTCAGGCAGGAGATGGCTGGCTGGGCAGAGGCCTCTAGAGACCCCTCCCCATATTATCCAGAGTAAGGAGCCTTCCCGACAAAAATGGCCTGAGGGGGCCATCTGTGCCAGAGCTGACAGAATGGAGGAGGCAGCGCCCCAGGCCTCCAGGGGCCTCCAAGCTGTGAGGAAACTCTGCCAAGCACCCCACACCTGCCCCCAAGCTCCCCACCCTCCCTACACCAAACATCACCAGCCATTCTGCCGCCCCCCCTGCCTGAACCTGAGAGCAAGAGCGGAGGCAAACTGATCTGCATCCACACTGGGAAAAGCAAGCGTATGGGGGCGGGCAGGCAGGATGTCTGGGGCTACTGATTCTGCAGCTGCTGGCAAGATCCAGACAATTCGGGCTGGCCTCACAGGGTTGGGGAGGGGGTTGTGGGGGGTGGGTAACAAGGAAAGATAAGGAACAGAAACTAAGGTGGAACCTCCCGTCTCCTCCCTGAACAAAAAGGGGTGCCAGCGGATACTGAGAAGAGGGAGCAGAGAAGAGGAATCCTGCAGTTTCACGGACACAACCTCACCTTCCATAAAATTCTAGAGTAAAAACAGATCCTAGAGCTCCTTTTGTCCAAGCCTTTTACTGACGAGAAAACTGAGGCTCAGAAATGTGAAGGGCAGGGTCACAGCGAGCTCCGGGCAGATTCGGGACAAGAAGCCATCTCTCCTGAACCCCAGCAGCGCTCCCCTCCCTCACCTTCTGTTGTCATTCACTGTGTGGCTCCCTCTGCAGGAGCCGATCACCCCTTCAGTTCCACGCCTCAGTTTCCCTGTGCAGAGACTACTCGGCAGCATACGAAAGGAGAAATAAGAGGACAGGCAATGTGTGTGGGACATGGTCCTGGAGATGACTGTCCAAGGGCTCCCCATCCGTATGGAGAGGGAGCACCCCTAAGGGCCCTCCCTTCCTCCTGCAGCAAGTAAAGTTGGAGTCCTCAGACAAGAAGAGCTGTGGACTTCAGATCTCAGTGCTGACATTCACTAGCTCAGCAGCCTTGATGCAGAGTTTACCCCTTCGATCTCCTGATTCCACATGTAAAATAGGTACAGAAAAACCAACTTCAACCCTGGCCAGTGTGGCTCAGTGGGTTGGGCATCTTCCCACAAACTGAAAGGTCACAGGTTCGATTCCCAGTCAAGGCACATGCCTGGGTTGCGGATTCAGTCCCCCACTGAGGGGCATGCAAGAGGGCAACCAATCGATGTTTCTCTCTCACATCGATGTTTGTCTCCCTCCCTTCCCCTGTCTCTGGAATCAATAAAAGGAAAAAAAAAAAAAAAAAAAACATGGGCATCATTATGAAGAGTATATCTATTTTTAAAATACTGCCTTGATGGCTATTGGTTGGACCTGTCCTTCATACAGGGCTACGATTGGAGGATTGTCGAGCGTTCTCCATTATCCCACACACCCAGACTTCCAATCTGCCCCACGCTGAGAGGAAGGCCTGCAGATGAAGGCAAATGATGCAGATTCCTTGAGATCGGGACCACCCCTGAAGGTAGAGTTGCTTCCCCAGGCTCTCTTTATGGTCAGGTGACTGTAACATGTTCACCCTTCCCTTGTGCCTGCTCCCCTCCCAAAATGCTCTCCCTTCCACCTGTTCAAGCACCCCACCCCTAACTCCCACCGCTGTGGTGCAGCCCCTCTCCTGGAATGCCCAAGCCCTGGCTGGCATTCTCTGTCTCTAGATTCTCGCTGTGATCCAGCATCTCATTTTCTTTCATCGTGTGTTTTAATGAGATTGTAAGTTCCTAGAGGCCAGAAATCACACCTTGTTAATTTTTAAATCTTTGTGGGGACCTAGTGCAAAGCCGAGTATGTGTATTAACCAAGGGGTCTCAGTTTGCAGAAGGCCATTTTCCTGCACTCTAGCGCTCCTATTCTGGCTTCTTCTACATATAGGAAAAAAGGAACTATTACTCCCAAAGATGTGGGTACACAGGAGAACTTATCCACTTGCTTAAAGATCTGAAGGTTCCTATGTTTGTTCATTCATTTCTTCATTCACTAAGGAGGCAGAGTACCCACACCTGCCAAGCATAATTTGTGCTGGTGGATCTCTGGACAGAGATGCACAGAAACCTGGGAGACTCCACCAGACCTTGAGACAGAGCCAGCGAAGGCTGAGGAGTTATTTGTATTAATAATAAGCATTAGATGCTTTTCATGCATTAATGATTCCAAGAGCTTTACCTGTGCTTGTCCCTATAACCTTTTGAAGTAGGGGCTATCGTTATCCACTCTCTGTAGATACTGGAACTGAGGCATAGACATGGTAAGTCACTCACTCACCCATGGTCTCACGCTAGAAACCTACATGGTCAGATGGAAGCAGACTGTCTGGGCCAGAGCCCATGTGCTGGCATGTCCCACACTGCACTGCATCTCAGGTAAGAGTCACAGGGCCCTGGAGGGGGCAGGGACACAGGGAAGGGCATGATGTCATTGAGCAACTGCAGAGCCCAGCCAAGGGGGACGACGGAGGAGTCAGAGGCTCCTCCTAGCCCTGTGAGCCTTCTGCTTTCAAGGACATCCTGAGCCACTCCTGTGAGCTGCCACTTGGAGCTCAGCTGACACAGGGTTTCCTAGAGGCAGCCTGGCGTTCCTCTCTGCCTGAGGTTAGCCAGGCTCCCAACGCAGGGATCTGATCGCTCCCAAACCTGCCCTTTCAGTTTCTGTGCAATTCTGCCCTGCTCTGATCTTGTAGAAACCCCAAGGACCCCACTTTCAGATGACCAGGTGGCAACCACCGAGTCCGTGTTCTCCATCCTGTGGGAGTCCAATAGCAATGCAAAAGGAAGGAGCCTAGTGAGAACTTGAGGGATAATCAGAACATGCCAAAAATAATAGTGGATCCTCATAGTATTACTTGCTGAGAAAACTGGGGTTACAGGCAAGGGGTCCACCACCCCTTGGGCAGATAGGGACTCATGACCCTGGTGGTACTCTTAAAGTGAGAGTACCAACATTGCCCAAATAGACCCGATGTTGCCCAAATAGATGCCCAGACTGAGAGTTCCTAGAGAACCTCACCAGTTGTTGGTTCTCTCATCACTCGTGGAAAATCAGCACCTACTTCATGTCGTCAGAGCAAGTGCGGGCCCAGGGGAGCACAGAGCCAAGCGAGCTTTCACTGATGGTGTGAGCCTAGCAGCTCAGGGACGGTGTGCAGTGGGGCCTCCTGAGGAAGACTTCAATGGGCATGGAAGGAGCTGGGGACCCAATATCTCCATGCCAGCATCCCCTAGGAGGTTCAGCAATTCCAGCTGCAGCTCACTGGTGCAAATCCCCCAAAGGCAGCGGGGCAGGAGAGGGATGGATTGTCGGGGCTCAAGTTTACTCCAGTGCACCGGTGGGTTGTTTTCCATCGCCTACCAGGATATAGCCCCCCACCCCCACCGCTCTGACTTTTCCGCCCACCACTCTCCCCTGGCTCACTTGTCTTCAGCCTCACTAGCCGCTCTCTCACTCCTTGAACACACCCAGTGTGCCTCAGGGCCCTTGCACTTGCTGTTTCATCTGTCTACAATAGTCTTCCCCCAGATATGCAAATAACTCGCTCTCCCTTTTGATTTCTGCTCAGACGTCAGCTTAACAGATAGGTGACCTGACCCCCTGTGGACCATTCTCCCTCCCCTCAGGGCAGCCCCCTTGCATACCTTGGTGCTGCTTCATTTTCTCCAGACACTCATGGCCACCTAAGGCCTCTGCATCCGTGCGTGCGTGCATGTACATGTGTGTGCATGCGTGTGCATGCAAGTGCATGCAATCTATTTGGCCCTGACACAGCACAAGCTCCACGTGAACAAACTAGGTGCTGTTTGTTTCTGGATCTCTGTGCCTAACAGTGCCTGACAACTAACAGGCGCTCAGGGTACTTAGAGAGTCCAGCTGAATTCCCTCCCCCTGGTCTCTGAACCGGGCCAGTGGTGTCCTGGTTTGTTGTTCCTGTTCTTTGTTGTCTGGACCCTTAAGGGAAATGTGGAAGGGGCTGTTTCGCACAGCCATGGGGCAATCACAGCCATTGAAAACAAGGCTTCACCTCTGTCTCTGCCACCCCAAGGTGAACCCTCTGCCCCACCACACCCTTTTCTGGCTCATTCTTACCTCTGCCCCCCATCCTGGCTTGTGCCATGCTCCCTGCCAACCATGAACTCCCCTCTGCTTCTCTAAAGCCCACTCAGACTTTCCAACTACACTCCACCTGACCTTTTTCACTCTGTCTGTGCACCGATTCCTCCGTTCGCTGGGCCCCACGCCTCTGCCATCTTGTTTGGCACTAGAAGTTTAAACTGTGCTGATCTCCTGTCCTCATCAGGCTGTAGTTCTTCGAGGACAGATGGCGCGCCGTCCACAGCTTCTGTCTCCTCCTGGAACAAACGCCGTGCAGGAGGGCGTACTTCTGCACCAACCAATTTGTCAAAAAATAAATGACGTTATAGGGCATTGTGGGCAGTATTTCTCTGCTGCGGATGTGGCTCCTCTACTTCCATGCTGCTGTCGCTTAGATCGCTGAGTGAGACGCGGAAAAGCCTGGGAAAGAGGAAGTCGAAGGCAGAGATCCTGCACTCGCTTGGGCACTTAGCATTCGCTGAGGGCCCAGCGCAGCACTTGTCAGTCTGAAGGCAAATTCTAGGATCACAGAGCAGTGAGCTTGCTGGAAGCTACGTTGGGCAGCATCTGGGTCAAACCCTGGTGTCCATTCGAGTACTTAGACACAAGTGACAGAAACTGACACAGGCTCACCTGGGCAGGAGAGGAAGGCATCGAAAGGATGGTGGGAGAGTTGAGAATGCGACCTGGAGCTCTGCTTCCAGGGACAAAGCCCGATGTCATGGTCAAGTGAGTAAACTGTTGCTACCTCACATGGGCACAGGACTTCTCAGCTTGTCCTGTGGCTGCTGCCACCCAGGACACAGTGACTCTCCAGGAGGACCCTCCACCGTCCTCGCGTCCTGTCAGTTCAGATTCTAGCCAGTGCACACCTGATTGGGAGTGTCAAGCCAGCAGTCCCCGCCCAAGCCGAAACGGAGGGCAGGAAACGGGCATATTTTCACATTCATTAGTGAGATGTGGGCTCTGCTTTGGACCAAAACTTTTTAGGTGAGGGACTCAGCCAATGGAGGAAGGGATTCATGGGCAATGTCCATCTACCCCTCATACTACCACAGAGGCAACAGTGATCCAGAGAGATGGAGCGAATGACCAAGGTCACATCAGAAATGACAAGTAGCAAGGACAATAGTCCAGGTCTCCTGACTCCATGTCTTATATTCTTTCCACTCACCTATGTGTAAAAGAAGGAACTAGAGTGAAAATTAATTAATGAAACCTCGACTAAAATGGGAGCTGGGAAAGCCTGTAGAGGGAGCTCTCCTGCCCTACCACTCATCCATGACCCCACACAGGAAGAGATGAGCCTGGTACCTGGCGCCCCCAAACAGGAAATGCAACTACCTTCCAACACCAACAGGATGAGGGAGATTTTCCTCTTGCCCCCTAACGATCCCAGCGGACTGAAATGCCACAGCTCAGCTCATAAGGAGCCACAGTCCTCTGAACTCTTGCTTTCCTCCAATGAAAGTTCATTTTTCTCTTGCTGGTGACTTCCTTGCCCAACCCCCCTTTCTATAAAGCCTTCCATCTTGTATAACCCCTAGAAGTATCTCTCTGCTTTCTTGATGAGATGCTGACTGATTCATGAATCATTTAATAAAGCCAATTAGATCTTCAAATTTACTCAATTATATTTGGTTATTAACACTTAAAAAGTTAGAGGCAAAGCAGGACCAGTCCTCGGGAGCAAATGGTCGATGATTTGTGTCCTTGGCTGCTGTTTAAGGTAATAACTGTCCCTTAGACTTGATCATTCCCCTCTTTCAACATCTACTTCTCACAGCAGACGTTACCTCCTCCAGAGCAGCTCTCCTGAGTCACCAAGCTCCCTGGTTCCCTGACCTAACTGCTGCAGACGTCACTGTTTCTGTTGCAATATCCGTGGATGCGTCCGATTCCTCAGCAGGCTGTGAGCAATTTGAGGTGCAGTACTGACCCAGGAAGTGCTGTGGAGCGGGCGGTTGTCGTGGATGTGCACTGGGAGCCCTGCAGGGCAGTCACATCTACGACAGTCCCCCCCTGCAGTTACTGACCCCCCTTCCTGGGCCAATGCTATTCCTGTCTTTTACCTGGTGTTTTCACAATGCCTAGCATCACCTTCTCCAGGCATCCTTGCAAAGGATCCCAGCAGCTGCACAAAGCACAAACCCCGGAGGCTGGCCCTTGAGGTGGCCTCACAAGCTCTTGGCCAGCTTTCCTCCTGGTGGGCGGTGGAGAACAAAGGCAGAGCTGGCAAAGCTGATGTGCGAGGCCAGGAGGCAGAGGTCTAAGCTGGCCAGCTCCTGATGGGACAAAAAGTGCAGCCAGGTGCCAGATGGCAGGAATCACTCTTGGTTTCTTGGCCCTTGGAAACAACAGGAAGGGGCCAGGCAGGGATGCTGAGTCAGCAAGAAAGATGTTGCAGGAATGAGGTAAGAGCTCCCTGGAGGGACATGTGGCCTTCCCTTCACCTTGGAATGAAATTTAGTATCTGTTTGAAAATCTTTTTCAAGTTCACTGTAGCGCTCCCTACTCTGCATTTCAAGTTTGCCCCATGTCCATGCTGACCTACACATGACATTGGCATTGCCATCTCCAGAGCTTCTCCAGGGATGCTGTCCAGCTCAGTGCCTCCTTCCTCATGTCCACCCTTTTGAATTCTCGCCTCCTGGAAGCTCAAGTGCTGTCTCCTCTGGGAAGCTTCTCTGGCCACGCCTCGCTCCTCGCTGACGTCTCAGGCAGCCTGCGCTTCTACCAGTGGCTTCGGCACGTTTTCCCTGTTGTAGTCTACACCCTACTATTTTCTGGGCATGTCTCCCAAACTAGATTATAAGTCTTTCAACGTCTAAACATGTCAGAAATTTCCTCTTTCTCCATAGCATTTTGCACAATCTGGAGCCCCATAATTATAGATAACAACAATTATAAACAATAAATGTTATAAATAAAACAACCCACTGGAAAAATATCATCAATTTTCTTATTGTACATTATGTATTTGGCCTCTATTTTAAGTGATTTATTGATTTTTAGAAACCTCTTTTTAAATTTTAATCTAATTATCAAATAATGTATACTGACAGATATATCATACATAGTACATGAAAATAATATGTACATAGAGACTGGGCCAACCAAACATTCCTGGACCTCTCTCCCTGTAATTATGAGGCTGGAGACACTAGGATGCTCTACTCCCCAGTATTCCTTGGGGTTGAGAAAGGGCAGAAAGCACACATTTGAATTTTGGCCAATAAGACTGAAGTGATGGTCTGTTGGGTTGCTACTTTGCCCTTATTCTTTCTTTCTGCCTGGAATGCAGGTGTGACTACTAGAACTTCTGCAGCCATCTTGTGGCTGAGGTGACAAAGGTCAGGGAAAAGACATACTCTCAAAGATGCTGATCTTCCCCAACATTGTCAAGATGCTGAGCCAGGACTAGAAACCATCCATCTTGAGACTTCTAGTAAATGGAGAGAGAATCTATTTAATTAAGTCACTGAAGTCAGGTTTTTGTACTTTCCGGGCAGCCAAGAGCTCTCCTGACTCATGTGCATGTACATTGTCAAGAACGGAGAAAAGCATGAACATGGAAACTCAGCTGCCACCTCACCACTATGTTGTTAGTTGCGTGCGACTCAATTTTTTAAATATGAATAAACTACATTATTCAGTAAAAATGAGGCCTTTTAATTGTATGGTTTTCTATAATGTTAAACTAAATATTATGAATATTTTAAAACCTTGCCATCAAGAAGTAATTGGTAACATTATTTTAGGTGAGGCATATCACAATTTATTTTATTAACTTCTTTCCACTTGTCAGGATATCGGGTTCTTTCTAATACATCACTTTTTATAATATTGTTATAGAAATATCCTTGGTTTTGCACAACTTCATAATAATTTTATTAAGATTTTTTTAGAAATAAAATATGTAAAAGTTCACATATCTTTAAGGTTTTTGATACCAAATGCTAATTTTTCTTCTATAAATTTATATTTTTTCCAATAGCACAAATTTAAAAAAAATTTAAGATTTTATTTGTTTATTTTAGAGAAAGGAAGGGAGGGAGAAAGAGAGGGAGAGAAACATCAGGGTGTGATTGCCTCTTGAGCACCCCCACTGGGGACCTGGCCCGCAACCCGGGCCTGTGTCCCAACCTGGACTCAAACCAGCCACCCTTTGGTTCACATGCCGGCACTCAATCCACTGAGCCACATCAGCCAGGGCTAAAACAAATTTTAACAAAATATTTATAAAAGTTCAAGAATAGTTAAAGGAAAATACATGCCTAAACTAAGCCCAAGCTAAATAACCAAGCTTTACAAGCATGTCAGAATTAAAAGTGTGTTTGGGGGGATTCACACGTGTATCCCACCATCCCCGCCACCACCACAGCCTCCATCTTCATCTTTGTTCCAAGAGAAAGACATGAACAAAATCCAAAATCGAATTCCAGAAACAAAAAGCAGTCAAAAACGAAGATGAAATAGACTCCCTAGGTGAGTTCTACGTGGGAGGGTAGGGGGTCAAGTACCTGCAGAAGCACATTTTTCTGAGGGACTCGGCCAGGCCAAGGGAAATGGCAGGGAGAGCAATTCTGTGGAGACAGGAAACCATGAGGACTAGGATTATTTTCTAGAATAGATGAGTTAAAGGCCGAGCACTAGGAGCAGGTGAGAAGAGGAGATGTTAATAGGAGGCTCTATGCACTATACGTACGTCCCCATGAACACCTACGGGAGACACCAGTAACGGTGTGGCATTCGCTTGGGTGGTTGTTCTTTAGCGGTGACGTAGCCCCAGGACTCCGACGTGAGTCGGGGTTTCTACAAGGGTTATTCAAGATGCAGTGTACTCCTCTTTAGCTTGTTGCCCACTACTGCTGTTCCTTCTTTCCACTCTCAACCTGCTTCCTCATGACAGCAGAGACCATCTGAAGACTCACCCTACAAAGCCATCTAGCATGTCCGACGTCTCACCACGTCCGCAGCCCGAACATCCCTCAGGCGAATGCGTGAGTTTTGTCAGCGTCTGAAGTGAGACCCTCTCTTTCATTCCTGATATTGTCAATTTATGACTTCTCTTTTCATTTGTGGACATCAGCCTAGCTAGAGGCTTTTAAGTTTTATTTGCCTTTTTAAGGAATAAGCTTTTGTTCTGCATTGTTGTTTTTTAATTTTCTCTCTTTTTGCCAGTTACGTATTTTATTAATTTCTGCTCTTTATTTTCCCTTCTAGGTACTTTAAGTTTGATTCACTCATTTTTTCTTCAAGCTTCTTAAAGTGGAAGTGTAGCTCATTTGACTGAGCCCATAGTTTTCAAAGTTACAAGGGTGGCTGATCTATCGGTGGGGATGTCTGAGGTGGCAAGAGATAAGGGAAGCTGAATTGCTGGCACAAGTTGATAGCGGGGCGTGAGAGAGCTCATCTCAGCGCTTTATGTGATCCACTTAGTATCTGTTCGGTGTGTACTCTACAGCACAATCCAGCACTTGACAATACAAAATTCATAATGTCCAGCATTGCCAGGTACTGTGGGAAACACAAAGGAATTTAAGGAGTAGTCCCTGCAGTCAAGAAAGTTATGATCTGATAAGGAAACCAAGATCAACACACAGGTGATATTAATAACCACGCAAGCTCAGTGACTAAGGGTGTAAATGTGTCTTTTCTGCTGTAAGTGCTAACATATGGGCTATTTCATTGTAAAATGTTACACAGACATGGTCCAACAGAATCATTCATTGCATGAGGTTATTTGTTACAGAAAGTTGGCAGTAACCAGATCAACAAAACCCTGCATTTCTGAACCATAGGCAGAAATTTAGAAAATGTGTTCTACAAGGCTTACCTTGCAAAGTGATTGAATCTCTGTTCTTTTATGCCTGTCCCACCCCCAGTGCAGAATAAACAAGAGAATTGGGTCTAAGGTTTGAACTGCTCGCCACCCCCTTCCCACCAAGGGGAGACCAGTGAACAGCCACAGGTCTGCACACAGGCTTTGAAGGGCAGATGAGCGCAGACGGGAGGAGACAGCCAGGTGGTGGAAGAATCATGAACTGGAAACCAGGAACCCTTGGCGGGGGTCTCAGCACTGCCCCTAACTGGTCGCTGTGCTTTGAACAAGTCACTCACTTCACTACGCCCTACACCTGGGGTGTGTGTAAATCCAGCCGGGTAGGAAAAGGTTTAAATTCAGGGTAAAAATGCCCTTAAATGACTCCATTCAATGCCTGTGCCCAAAATTTGAAAACCTAACTTTGAATCATGGGCCCCCAGCCTGTCTAACAAGAGACAATTCATGGTGAAACACCTCCCCTTTTCCAAATCCTGGCCACATATCTGACTAGACAGACCACGTGCCCCGCCTCTCCGATGTAGTGGAATTCTTTGAAAATAAGCTGAAGGAGAGAGAGATCATTTGGAGAACTTGATCAAGACTCTGCCTTTTAACTCGCTAAAGACCATCCCTCCCAAAGACAGTGTGAGGGCTTACTGTGGTCCTGTACACAAAAGCTCACCAACTAGTCTGGCCTCCAAAGTGTTTCCACTAGGAGTTATTGCTGAGAGCCGTGGGTTTTGACAGAGCGTTCCCCAGAGACAAGGCCCCTGTTCGGAAACCCTCCTCCTCTTCTGCCTCTGTTTATGCTCTCAGTTCCAGCGCCTGGGTAGATGACAAAGCAGGGTCAGCTCTGACTCACCCAGCGCTGTGAATGTCCTGACCCGGGGGGCTATGGGGCCTGAGATGTTTACTTCATTTCCCTTTCATTCCATACTCAGCTGGGCTCCCAGGGAAGAAAAGGAGCCCGTGTGACTCATAGTCCAGAAATATTTCCTGAGAGCTACCGAGTACTGCGGGGCGTTGGGAGGGAACACGAAGAGATATCTCAAGTCCAGGGCTTTGTTGCTGCTTGGGGACTCTGTGAGGACCACCCGTTCCAATGGCCTGAGAGGAGGCCTCCCGCCCTGAGAAAGGACACTTAGGTCCTTGGAGTGTGTGGGCTGGGGAGGGGCTGGGACGGGAAGTGTCTGGAAAGTGCTCATCACCAGGGGCCCCTGTGCAGAACTGCATTTAAACATGTGTCAGGGAAGGCTGATTTTTCTCCAAATCTGAGTGATCGGGAGGGCATAGATGAGTGTCTTGAGGGAAGGCAGCAGAAATGTGGGGGGCAGCTGTGGAACCCCTCCCCTTCTCTAGCCCTGACCCCCAAGATCAAACCTAGAAACCCTGAACTTGGGAGGACGCAAGTCAAGTCACGCTGTTGGACGTTTCGGGGACTGGGCTGCTGCCTTGCCCCTGTCAGTGCTCCTGGGGGAGCTGATTCACAGAGAAGGAAGGGTAAGGAACGACCCAGACAGAGGCTGCAGGGCTTCGCCTGCCAGGGCGCCTCCACACCGCGCTGTCTCCGGTGAGCTCCTGGCCCAGCCCTGGGTGGAAATAATAACAGCTGCTACCAATTTCAGACGACTTTCCGGGGCCAGACACTGTGCGAAATGCCTTAGTTGCATGATCTCATTTAACCTCCACACCACCCCCACTCCCCACCGTCTCAGGGAGCTATAACAACCTCTATGCAAGTGTGAGGAACACAGAGGCACAGAGGGCTCGGGAACCTCTGAGTTCACACAAGCAGCCAGAGGAGGGGGGCAGGTGCCGTGCGGGTTTGCGGGACTCCAGATTCTGTGTTCCTCTGCACCCGACACTGCTTGCCTGAAAAGGAGTTGGAAACTCTAGGAAGAGAGTGGAGATGGAATGACGGTGAGGGAGAAAGGGAAGGGCTGATGCGCCGGGTTCATCGTGGTGAGAGCCCAGGTTTGGTTTCATCAGGGACAGTGCTCAGTACATAGTGACAGAGGAATGTCAGCTGGAGCAAGTCTCACACAGAGATTGTCCAGGGAGGAATGGCCCACAGCAAACCTGTGAGAGCTCGGCCTCCTGAGCCTAGTGGAGGCAGCTCTGACTCATCTAGGCTGACCTGTAGATGGAGGTACTGTTTCGTGGTGACCGATGGTGACAATGAAGGACCAACAGGGAGTGGCTAGGGTTGTGGTGCAGCCCGACAGTGACCGGCTGTCCCACAGCCATGGGTACAGAGGGCAGGGGCTGGGTTCTGGGTATTTCTGGACCCGGCCTTCTCTGAGTGCCTTAGCACAGCAGCAGAATAAAAAGATGAGCACGGGACAGTGACTCCACCTTCACCCAGTGCAGTCTCCAGACATACCACTGAGAGAGAAAACCTTTCAACTCTTCTCAGTGCTACCCAGCCTTGTTAGGGGACATTCAACCCAGGGCAAGGCCGTGGTGCCCGCTCCTTTACTCACGTTCACTGCGCCAAGAAGCGTGAAACACGCACTCTGCCTTCAAGAGGCACACAAAGTTTTTTTATTTTATTTATTTTATTTATTTTTAGAAAGATGGGGAGGGAGGGAGAAAGAGAAAGAGAGAAACATCAGTGTGCAGGAGAAACATCAGCTGGCTGCCTCCTGCACGCCCCCAACCAGGGACCCAGCCCGCCACCCAGGCATGTGCCGTGATTGGGAATTGAACCAGTGGCCGCTCAGTTTGCCAGACAACACCCAAACCACTGAGCTACACTAGTCAGGGCTGTTGGTTTTGTTTTTAACTGCTTTAGTGAGGTACAGGCCACACAGGCCACACACATCACCGAATTAAAGTGTACCATTCAATGGTTTTTAGTATAGTCGCCGAGTTGTGAGACCATCATCGCTATTAACTTCAGAACATTCCATCACCCCAGAAGGAAACCCTGTACCCGCTCCCAGGCACTCTGCATTTCCCTTTACCCTCCCTCCCACCCCCAGCCCTTGGCAACCACTAATCTTCTTTCTGTCTCTATAGGTTTGCCTGGTCAGTGCTTTATTCCTGTCTATGGTGAATAATACCCCGTGGTACGGATACACCACATTTTATTTATCCGCTCATCAGTTGGTAGACAATTGGGTTGTTCCCACTTTGGGGCTATGAATATTCATGTGCAAGCTTTTGGCTAGGTATAAGCTTTGATTTCTCTTAGGTATATAAACCAGAAGTGAGGTTTCCAAGGTAACTCCATGGAAAACTTTTTGAGGAATTGCCAGACTGGTCAAAGCAGCAGAACCATTTTACATTCCCGTCAGCAGTGCAGGAGAGTCCAGCTTCCCCACGTCCTCCCCAACACGTGTTATCTGTCATTTGGATTACAACCATCCTCATGGGTGTGGCATCTCATTGTATTTTTGTTATGTTTTCCTAATGACTAATGATATTGAGCATTTTCTCATGTGTTTGTGAAGCATTTCTATGTCTTCTTTGGAGAACTGTCTATTCAGATCCTTTGCCCATTTTTAAGTTAGGTTGTCTTTTATAACTTAATTGAAGACTTCTTTATATATTCTGGATATTCTGATATTCCTTATCAGATATATGATTTGTAAATATTTCTCCCATTCTATAGGTTGTTTTTTACTTTTTTGGTGGTATCATTTGCAACACAGAAAGAATTAATTAATTTTTTTAATTATTTTGTCAATAATGCTTTTAGTATCATATCAAAGAAGTCATTACCTAATCCAAGGTCACAAAGATTTATACCTACTTTTTTCTTTTAAGAGGCTTATAATTTTAGCTCATACATTTAAATCTACTATTCCCCCTGAGTTTCTTTTTTTATTTTTTCTGCATGGTGTGAGGTAGGGGTCCAAATTCATTCTTTCACATGTGGATATCCAGTGTCCCAGCAACATTTGTTGAAAATATTATGCTTTCCCTCCTTTAATGCCTTGGAACCCATGTGAAAAATCAATTAACCAGTTACCATCTTGTTTGAGACGCAGGTTACGTAACTGAAAAGGAGTCCACAAAGCCTGAGGTAGCCACAGGTGTCATTGATGTTAGATTTCAGGAAAACATTCAGATGATTAAATATTTCAGAGACAAATTAATTAGTGGTAAGAATGGCAGAAGTTTTAGAAGCAGGATGAACTATATAGCTTGCAAAATGCAACACCAATTTAAAGGGTTTTCTCATTTTTTAAAAATAGGTCTTTAGAGCAAAATCTAAGGAAAAGAAGGAACGGACTCCCTGTGTAGGAACTATGCCGTATAGCAGATTTATCAAACACTCATACTCCCATCTTATGCAACCTCTGTCGCACGGATGGGAAGAGCACTTCCTCCCCACTCTAGAGACTTCTTCCACAGGAAGTGGGGCACTCCTGGTCTCTCTCTACTTCTCACTTCCCAGGAAAAAAAGGTATAATTTAATTGGATAAGTGAATTTAAAAAGACTAAGCTGGATATCATCAGCACCACTTACTTCTTCACTTTTCCACTTGGGGGTGAATTGCCTACAGGGCCTTACAGTTCTCCTCCACTCCATAAGGGATCTTACGTCACGGGAAGGGGGAGGGAATGGCGGGAGTCTTCATGAAGACTGGCCTTCTTTGTGGCTGGAGGGTGTGTGAGCATAGTTCAGGGAATTAGGAAATGCTCTTGCCCACAGGGCTCAGCCATGTCTTATGACTTTGCTTTATCTGCATCAGAGCCTAGGTGGGAAAAACAGGTGTCACGAATTGAGCCCATTCAGAGACCTTGTCATTTGCTACTTGGGCCAGGACATTGAGTTTTCAAACCAAATGGACATATGGGAAGGCTTTGGGTGGGGCCAGGGTGTGGGGGCCTTGGACTGCACAAGGTGTTTGCAGAGGTTTATACTGAGCCCGTGGGTCTTTACCAGTTGTCTTTTAACATTGTTACCCTGAGCAGAAGCTTATGATGGTTTTGTCCACAGGAGAGTGGCTGTATCCACAAAGTCAAGATTGAATTTCAGGCAGCTCTGAGCAAATGTTGTCAAGCAAAGGTGCTTGGCAGGGTACATGCCAGTCTAGCCAGCCCAGTGTGGCCATCCTGGCCTCAGCAGAGAAGCAGTAGTCCTCGCACAGACGGCTGCAACTCACTGGGAAGAAGCAGCTCGGCCTTGTGTCACAGGCCAGGCGGAGATGGGTTTAGAGCTTTTAAACCGCTAGGCAGTGCAATTTCCTGCGTGTTATAGACACTAACTGGGTTCTAGCTTCTCATCCTTGCTGCCAGGCTCAGACCTGCAGAGTCGCCTTTGCCCCAAATGCCACTTGCACTCAGAGCTGCTAAGTAGAAAACCACAGGCCAAAAATGGTGTCACTTGTGCTAATGCCAATGACCTAATTACAGTTTCAATCTTATCCAGAAATGTCATCTTAATCAACCAATCTGGAATTTTCTGGTCAACACCAATGAGGTAATCTGTCAGGTGGGCCTTCTTGATCAGTAGAGGAAGAAGAGGCAATCTGCATGATAAAATTTTTGCCTTTCCCCCTACTCCAAACATGTCCTAGCCATCTTCTCCCTCTCCCTCTCCCTCCCTCACCCCTCCCCCTCCCTCTCCTCCTCCTCCTCCTCCTCCTCCTTCTTCTTGCTAATAGCTCCCTTGCACCACACTTCTTCCTATAGAAACCTTCCATTTGTACAACCCCTCAAGGAGCACCATTCTAGTTGCTACGTGGGATGTTGCCCGATTCATGAATTGCTTAATAAAGCCAGTTAGATCTTCAACTTCACTAGGCTGAATTTTGTTCTTTAACAAGGTCAAAGAGGTGTGTCTGGAAGAGCTGATTTTGTATTCATGAAGCTTGTCCTCCAGCACAAAAGAAGAAAATAGTAAAAGTATTAGCAGATGTGTTTCAAGGTATTACAGTTATTAGAGGTGGACATTGGGTCCTGTGCCTGCATCCTGAGAATAGGCCCAAAAAGTTTATGAAATTTTTAAGTCAAGAAAATACAGTGTCTTGAGAAGTCACTGAAGGAATTGGTCCTTTCTAGGCCACAGGGGCAAAAGTTTAGAAGCCCACAGTAGCTTCTGGCCTGAATCAGCAGAGGGTAGTTTTCCCAACTGAAATGAATGTGGGCATGAGGTGAAAACTTTCTCTGGAAGGTTCTTGGACCGAAGAATTTCAAAATAAGTGACAGTAGTATCCTCCTGTGTGGCCCAAAACTAAAAATGTCTGCTCACAAGGTAGAGTGGACACTGTCCTCCCAGATGGGGCTCACCCTCAACGCAGCCCAGAAATTCCAGGACTTCAGGGCTAGCAGAACAATGCTAATGCTAATGCAGGTTTTAAGCTTTGCAAGAAGGCAGCAGTGTCTCAATGCCCTCCTCAGACAGTACCGGCAATAGGCATGGGTGGGTTTTGCCTAGTTTAGGTAAACGCACAGTGCCGAAATCAAAGCATAGGGCCAAAATTAACTCTTACTAGGAGCTGTCCTACAGTTGAGGTTGAGTTGATCAGTTGTGGATTCCAGACAACTGATGTTGCTGAGAGAAATAATGGTGAAGTAGGAGCCAGGATTCCTGTTTGACTTCTCCCCTCCCCTCAGGCAGAACGGTCCTTGGGCAGCACTGAATTTTGGAATTTGAGAACATAACTTTGCCTAGGACAACTGCTGGAGATTGAGTGGTTCTGTAAACTGGATGTGTTAAAGGAAAAATTATTCATTCCGGCGCTTGTTAAAGAACAGTAGGCAACTTTACCAGAGGAAGTATCACAAGAAATAAGGGGATCACTGCAATGGGGTTTTGCAGTAGGGGAGAGAGGTTGGGGGTTCATCTCCAAATACAAGGAAAAGGAGGATTTATAGCCAAGAAGCAGAGTGGTGGTCAGTGTGTAATAGAATAAAATAATCAGTCTTTCTGACTCCATCTTGCTCAAGCCTGCCCAGTTCCCGAAACATGTCAGTTAGCAACTTTTCATTAGTCGTGCACACAGATATGCTAATCATTAGAGGAATCTAACCTGTAGCCTACAAATTACTGAAACAAGCTCCCTGCTCGAAAGTACCTCGCCAAGGAGATAAGGAAGGTATGTCCAAAAACAATGATTGTTTATCAAAAGATTTACAGGTATCTTCATGACTGGGACCATGGCAACTGGAGTCTGAAGTTTCACCATCCCCCTTGGGCCCTTGCTGACGTCCGGATGCCTGCAGTCATCAGTCACCTCCTGATCTCAAACCCCTCTTGGTCCCCTTCCCCTGACATAAAAGAAGCCCGAATTCTGTACTTTCTTAAGATGGTTCAAGTTTCAACTCCATTACAAGTGGATGGAAAATTACAAAGAGGAAACATCAGGAATAAGGGTTAAATTGGTTAAATTGTCCTAACACAGGTCTTGCTGAAGGTGGGCCAGAATAATCAGACTCACCTGGGGGTAACGGACGATGAGGAACCCAATTAAAAATCACAGCTGATCAGATAGCAAGGCTGGGGGATTCTGACTGAACTGACTTAGCAGGATTCTTGCTAAAACTGAGCTCTTGAAAACATGCCCAAGAGCCAGGCCTTGTTGAAAAAGTGCTCAGAGGAGCCTGCTTAGAGTTTGGTCAAGGAGAGAATGTTTGTTAGGGGTAAGGGGATCTGTGACGTCTGCACTTGACAAGCTATATGTTCTGCTAACTGATCAAGCTCTGTAACAGTGAGGCAGTTGAGACTTATAATTGGATTAATAAAACTGAGTCCAGGGTGCAGCTGCTGAAGGAACCCCAGTTCAACCCAACCATCAGGAAGTTCCCAGGCTGAGTCTCAACCCAGTGAGAAATGGAAGAGGATGAATTTCAGTCCTTAATTTTCTTAATTTTAACTCATAAAAGCAAGCAAATTTGATTAGGGAAATTAGTGTCTTTGCACTTTGACTTGGCAAGGAAATTTGACTCTTTGAACGTCAACTTCTCCCTAGGAATTTGATAATGAGGGGCACTTAAGTATATTCAAATCTTAAGCATCACTAAATTGTGGACATTTTATTATGGAATCGTCTCTATATGCTTATAATTGGATGATCTCAGTGAGTTACTTAATTTCATTGAAGAACCTGATACACTCTGTTGGGAAATGTGGTTAGACATAATTTAGGATGAGAAAGGGAGTCAGTGTTCAACCAAGGGTACAGAGAAGTCTTGGTTTTATTTAACTAGTGGACTGTTCTGACCTGTTTCAGAGCCTTCTGGGACAGACTCTAAACTGTCCTGCAGAGGTCCCAAAAAGGTACTCAAGGAGCCATAGCTGGTCCTGGAGAGTGGGCACTGAAGGGAAGCACCTGGTCTGACCTGGTGCTGATCTCCAGCCTGGGGAGGGTATGGGGAGAGCCATACTCTTGCTTGACTCTTGGCTTAAAAGCTAAACCCTGTGTTTAAACATCCAGGATTGTTAAGGAGAAATACTTTGTCCCCATTCTTTTTTTTTTTTTTAATTTTCACCCAAGGACATGACCGTTGGTTTTCAAGAGAGAGAGAAATATTGATGTGAGAGAGTAATCAGTTGCCTCCCGTACTTGCTCCGACCAGAGATCAAACCCGCAACTTAGGTTTGTGCCCCGACCGGGCCCTGATCGAACCTGCAACCTCTTGTGTATGAAACAACACTCAACCAACTAAGCCACCTGGCCAGGGTTGTCCCCATTCTTGACGTGAAGTGTGGCATTCCTGACTTTTCCCTACTCCCCAAAGGAGAGTCGTTGGTGCATTAAGAAGCACGTTTGCCCACTGACTCCATCCACATTCTCCATTCTGGTCTTTGTTAGTAATAACGGCGCCGTGATTTTTCAACCCCACCCACTTTCGCTTTGTCTTATTGACAATTGGTTGTGAATGCAAAGCAGAAAAGAAGGATGCTTTAAAAAAAAAAAAACCCAAAAGAACATCATCTATAAATTTCACAGTAGTTCACAAGGCATATTTCACATATGTATACACCTGTGTGTAACATAGAAAATATAATTTTATAAATATTATAAATAAAAGTATGAGTGAAGTTTACCTTTTATAATATTTTCCATATATTATAAAAATAGTTTCATAAAATATGAAAATATATACTGATGTATGTATGAAATATAAATATAAGATGTATATTAAATATATACATACGGTATGTACATACACACACAGTGTTGGTATTTACAATTATAAAATATCTAGGATGTACATCTATTTTGATCTTTACCTTCCTTAGTAATTCCTTAGTAATATTTGAAAAAATGTCCCTGGTTCTCAGACTGAAAACAATGACTCTCAAACTTGTGTGTGCATTAAAAGCACCTGTTAAAACACAGATCGGTGGCCCCACCCCCAGAGTTTCCGGTTCAGTAGGTGGGGATGGTGCCTGAGGACTCGCATTTCTAATAAATTTCCACACTTTGAAAATCAGTATACTCCTATTGTTTTACAAGACAAACAGTAGGAGTATATTGATGCCACAGACACAACTATCCTTTGATAATAATTTAATAACATACTTAAAGAACGTCTCTTGACTTACTGATCTTAATATACGTTGTGATGTCTATAGACATATAAGCTCAGAATTTACGAAGGCCAGCCATAGTTGACCACCTTCATTTTCTGCTCACTAGCAACTGGAGGAGTAACTAGATTCCGTATCTAAAGTCACCAGTAGCCAGTAGCCAATGACCACTTGGTCAGATATCATTTTAAATGGCGGCCTTCAAGGTCTGCAGAAACTAGGACTCTCTCCCAAACAGCCTGGAAGTGTTGGAATGGCTGACCACAGGGACCTCAGATGCGTAGGTCTCCACCCCTCGGAGAACCAGTCTTGAGTCTCCTTTCCCTGTTGTTTTTCAAAGGCTGGATGTAGTGATGAGAAGAAAAACTGAACAATTGCCCATCCAATGGAAGTTGGGACAGGGTCTTCATGGATGCATAAGTCATTCCTCTTATTACAGGGGTCATTTAGATGAAAAGTCATAAATCTCCTCTGGTTCAAGTGACCAGTGGTCGGGATCATGACCCTTGCCTTCAGCACGTACATGCAGAGGAAAAGCGGAACTGCTCACTTTGTGAGGGCAGTACCAGGGCTGATACTGACACGCAAATGCATAAACCCTGGAAAATTAAAAAAACACAAACATTAAGGGAATGGAACCGCTGCACAGGGCAGGAGCTGATGGTATAGTCCTCAGACACGTTTAGAGTCTAAGAGTCTGTGCTCTGGTCCCTCTGCTGATTTCCTTGTGTGTAGTTCAGTGTGCTTGTTGCCACATAATGCCCCACAGTCCTGCCCATAGCTGACGAGACTCAGGACAGAGCTGGATCCAAACAGCCAGGGCCATACGGGTTCTTGATTCCTGAGAGGTTTGGCTGACTTACTCAGATCACCTGGGGGCTCAAAAGCAGCTGGCAGAAGAGTGTAGAAATGGAAAGATGCTGAAAAAAGGCAACAGGAAGAAACCAAGAATAAAAAGAAAGCACAGGCAGGAGCAGAAAGGAGAAGAGTAGACAGGGGAGCAGGAAGGAGAGGTGCAGGAGCGAGAGTGCCTAAGTGTCAGACAGGTCCCCAGGGTGGGGCTCTTTTTGCAGCTGCTGCGGTCACCTCCTCTACATCCTCTGAGAGCCCTCTCTGGGGGTCTGCAGCAGCTTCTCTTGTCCTTATGATGAACTCCCATGAACAGAGATGACCTCAGCGTGCTTCCAGTTCTTGCAAACATAGCTTTGCAATAGAAACAGAGACAAGAAGAGATTGGTACGGGCTAGAATCTTGGGCCCAAACCAAAGAGATGAAAGGTAATATGAGTACATTGTAAGTTGCTTCATTTCAATTTAAAAAATTAATCAAGTCTGGCTGGACAGTAGGTAGCATAGATTTGAGGGGACCTTAATCTATTAAAATCCAGCAATACAGTGCATCTGGTTTAAAAAAAAAACAACCCTCAGTTTTAGCTTG
The DNA here is from genome assembly GCF_022682495.2 of Desmodus rotundus. NCBI lineage: Eukaryota > Metazoa > Chordata > Mammalia > Chiroptera > Phyllostomidae > Desmodus > Desmodus rotundus. The sequence goes on along the minus strand of NC_071395.1, from coordinate 50,117,849 downwards.
TCTTAACAGAATTTTAGTGTGGAGAACAAGGGAGAGGGGAGGAGAGTGGAGGGGAGGGGAGGGAGACTGTCCCTAACTAGATGGTCTGTGGGCACATAGCAATAAGAGTGGTTAGTGGCAGCATTGATTAGGGGCCTCTCGACACAGTTGCTGGGCATCCCGTACCTCCTCTGCACCTCGCCTCCCATAGCATTGCATTCACCACAGCTTGCTGTACTTGCTCAGTGGCTGTGCTCCATGCCGGGCTGTAAGCTTCATGAAGACAAGGATGTGTCTGTCTTGTTCACTGCCTGTCCTAGCACCTAGCACAGTGAGGGGCGGGTGGTCCTCTTGAAATATTTCTTGAATAAATGAGACAATCACATTGTATGAGTGATGGTGAAGTAAAATGGCAAACTAAATTAGGAAAGGAAGAAACTTGAGTGGACTGGGTTGTGGTTTCTGAGTATGTGCAAGATTTTCAGGGGGAGAGGGGCAAGCTTGTTTGGGCTGCTCACGTGAGCAGGAGGAGTGGAGCCCGGGGCTCACTCCCCAGCACACAGCAGTGTCGTCGTGCAGTCGCTTGGACCCAAGCCGCCATCTCATCATTGCTAAGTTCTGTTCAGGATTCAATATCTAAAGACCTTGTAAACAGTGGGCAGACATTATGGGGAGAGAGTTCATTTTCAATTTCACCAAACTCCCCAACATTTACAGATGTCAAACATGGAGTGGTTTGTCTCATGAAATAGTGAGTTCTCTGTTAGTATAAATCTTCAAGCAGAGTTGGGTAACCACCTGCTAGGTGCATTGTAGTGAGGATTCTACCGCTGGACGAGGCCAGATGGAATGACGTTAAGCTCCATCAGTTCTATGGCGTTTGGACTTCTGTGAAATTCTAATTGCAGGCTGTGTTCCAGCTTGGATATCAAAAATGTGAACCAAAGAAAGAAGTGGCTTATGCCTTATTGCATGGCCGGTTGAATATGTGACTTCATCTCACCGAGCCTCAGTTTTCTGAGCTGTCAAGTGGGGATAATAATACCCACGCTTCTCCATGGAAAGGTTGGCAAAGATCAAATGAAGCAATATTTGGGTTTAGAAGCATAAAGTGCTCTACAAATAGATTAAATCTCTGATCTGGAGGGAAAAAAGGAAATTCTGAAGGACCAGGTCTTCTGATGTCCAGGCCAAGATTCCGTCAGTCTACAACAGGAGTCTTTTCACTCAATTCCCTCTAGACCTCTTCCCGATAGTTTGTGCCTCTCTCTCTCCCTGCCTGCTGATAATAGAGCTGTTAACTTGTGTTTTTCCGTTGTGCTGGTGATTTCACTTAGCACATAAATGTCAAGTTCCACCTGACAGAAGTTAACATGTAGCGTCTCTTCCCTTTCCTCATGAGCACAGTCCTGTTAAATTACCTCTTTATGCTCACATTGATTTTTATTTTTTTAGCTTCAAGTCCTAAAATAGCATATTCTGCCCAACTGCTTTCCTGCTTTCAAGGCAATGAGAATGGTGCCTGGCATTATGGGAGTTTAATGCAAATCATAGTGAGGCTGGTTGTGCTTCGGGACACTGAGCACCCGCCCTGCAAATGGGCGTTTATCGAGGACAGTGTGACAGTCCCGGGGGTCTGAATTGCCTCACATTCGCAGCCGTTCATTCCCAGCCCCCTGGCACACTCGTGCCAGCCAAATGGAACCACAAGGTGGGTTTCCTTATCCCTGTTTTACTGGGAGGAAAAGCTAAGATACAAAACAATTAAGTGCCTTTGCAAAGGTCCCTCGGTCCCACCGGAGCTGGACCTGAGCTGACAAATCTGGCTTCCTACTGGCGCATTACTCTCGCTGCTAGATCTTCAGGCGTCGTCAGAGAACTCTGCCTTCCCCGTGGGCTGATTTTACTCCAGTCCACTCCTGACCAGGGCACTCAGGTCCTTCACCACTGGCCAGTCTTGCTGGGAAAGGCTCTGACCTTTGTCAGGGCCCCTTCTCAGACAATCTGAAAAAGGCCCAGGCACAGGAAGGTCCACAGAATGAGAGGAGGTAACTAGGAGAGCACCGCTGAGAAATACTAGTGTTTGCCCCTTGAGGTTTATCACGGTAACAGGGAACAAGTATAAGCTGGGAGCTTAATGTCTGCTGAGTGAAAGGTATGCATCTGCCACCTGTATGCACTGGCTTGCAGTTTAACCAACTGTAGAAATGCTCCCTGAAAGTGTAGTCCTTGGCTTGCAATTTAAAGGACCTTCACATTGCCATCTGATTTGGTCACAGATTTGGTGACAACTCAGTGAGATGTATGTATGACAGCTGGGGGTGAGGGTGGGGTGGCTCTCTCCACTTTACAGAAAATCAGCCGCAGTTAAAGGACATCCACGGTCATATAGTGAGTAACTGTCAGGCTAGCTGTGAACTCTGATCTTTGGACAATACCAGAAGGTGTCCTGCCCTTCTAGATGAATCTCAAGCGCTGACTCTCATGGATGGTGATAGATTTAAGAAGTTTCTTTTCAGTCTCCCTGAAACAATACCATAGAGGCAAACAGCGTCCACGAGTCCCCCCCTGCAAAAGGCTGGCCCTGAGTCGTTAGCAGCAGCAGGTTCACACCCACGTTTCCCCTTCAAGGGGATGGCAGCTCCGTTCCCTAGATCCAGCTCTTCTGGGAGATCCCAAAGAGAGAAGCTGGGAGTGTTTGCTAACCGCTTTTAAACCAGCTAGAGACTTCTTGCCCAGAGGGAGAGGGACTTTTCCAGAAAACACTCTTGCACAAGAGCCCCCTCCTTTTTGTCCCTCCCTCCCCACCCTGCACCTCAGTGCAGAGTCACCTGTCACCAGCACTGCATCACAGTCAGCCAGCCTGCCAGCCCACACCTCTGCTTTCAGAGTGAGCAGCCTCTCCCCCAACACGGGCCAAGATCAAGGCTAGGGCCAGGGCTAGCCAGGGACATGCAGGTCTGTGGGGCAAGGGAACCCCTGAAGCTCTTCCAGGGGGCTGTGTGAGCCAGCAGAGCCCCCTCCCCCACCACACACACAGAGAAAGACCTGGGAGGCTCCCCCTCCCAGCCCTGGCTCAGCTCCGGGAACCTCACCGAGACAAGTTGAAACAGGACTCCCCACCTCCCCTCTCAGCTGCCAGGCTTTAAATAGGATTAATGAGAGAGAACATTCTAAACACCGCTCTGAGAGGTTCCAGCGCAGGCAGCCTGCGACTTCCTCTCAAGCTGCCATTCTGGACCAGTTCCCTGGCTCCCCGGCTCCCCAGCTCCCTGGCTCCCTAGCTGCCTCCCCTTGACTTCAAGCTCCTCTTCTGGACTCAGCACTCCAGTTCAGAAATCAGCCTTGGGGTCTCAAGGGCCAGATGCAGTCCCATTGACCCCCCAACTACCTCCTCAGCCCACTGCAAGTACCAGAAAATTCACTCTTGCTTCATTCATGTAGCTTATCTTCTCTGATAAAATTCAAACACTCAAAGACCTTAGGGACAGGGTTGGAGGTGGAGATGGGAAGGAAGTGACGCTAAGCTGCGTGTGTCGCATACACCTTGGGGCAAAGCGCTCTATTTTATAGCAATTTTAGTAACCCCAAGTAAGTGTATTTGATCTGTTCTATAGACTTTCCTGTATCCCTGCCTGTGGGATTATATTGTCAATATCACTTGAAAGGTGCCAAAAACTGCAGATAGGGGGGCAGGAGACTTGGCCGAGTTCACACAGCAACTAAGTACAGAGTCAAGTTCCAACCCAGGTTTCACCTCCAGCCTACAGACTCAAAATGCTCTTCATTTCCCATTGCACCTTGCTGAGTAGGCTTCAAGCCAAACCACGAGGCTGTTTCCAATCGGAAGATTCAGGGTAGAAAAGGCCCTGGATCTGTATGGGGGCGGGCAGGTGGCGAGCCATAACCACAGGGGGTTCCAGCATGATGCGTGCTCTGCACAAGTATCAAGCCACCGACCCCTCACAGCAGCACCGGGGGGCGGGCACTGGGAAACCTTGAGCTGATATAGTTCCACATTTTGCCTTGATTTTACTCAAGGCAAAAGGGACAATTCCACCAAGTTTACCAAGAGCCCCTTTTAGATGACAAGCTCATCCGGCTGCCACAAGAGTCCTTCTGTGCTGTTCCCAGCAACCTTTGAGCTAAAAGGTGTCTGGAGCTTTTAGTCCCAGATGAAAAGAGTCAGAAGATGCTGGAAGTGACCTTGGAAAGAACCTTGTACAACCACTGATACCCCATGCCTCTGGTCCCTTCCCCTCCTCTATTTTCGCGGTGACGATCCTGAGACCTTCCATGGAGACTACTTCAGTCTAGAAATAAAGCAAAGTATGTGGTCAACACCTAGAAAATTTCACAGAGTAAAGGGGGTGCGGTTAATCCCAGAAGACACATGGGGAGAACAGCCATCCTCGCTGAGAGGTCAGTTCCATTGGAAGGCCAGGCAAGGCCGGCAGAGCCCAGGCCCAGGGCAGCCCTTCATCCAGGCAACCAGTCCTGGTCCCACCAACTCTTAAGGGACAGCATGGGCCGTTCTGTCTAGGACTTCCTGACCAATGACTGAGTCAACGTGTAAATTAAATTTCAACACACAGGATCTCAAAAGCCTCTGCTATTTGTTTCTGCCCCCTGGGGGGAGGAAATGAGTGCACCAACATTCCCCGTGGGGGAGCTAAATGATTTCCCAGGAGTCCTGGTCTCATGTGTTCTATTTGCTTAAATGAGTTTAGGGCTACAAGTAAATGTGAGCCTGACAGGACCCATTTGCCAAAGGTCTCCCTCAGAATTGACAAAGGTCATGCAACTTCTTTGTCGGCAGGTCATTCCTCAGCTCTAGGGAGAAATTAGCCCAAAGTCAATTAGCCCATTAGTCACCCCCCATGTGCTCAGCAGCAGGCTGAGTGGTCTTAGGGATATAAAAAAAATAAGAGGTGGTCCCTGCCTCCATTTATTCATTAAACATTGTTGAGTGTCTGTTATGTGCCAGGTATTGAGCTAAGCACTCAACAATCTAGTAGGAAAATGAGATTCCTTCACCTGCAACAACAGAACCCAAGTTCCAAAGGGCACAGTGAAGGAAAGAATAGCAGGACGTGGATGGCCACTTCGATGGGACTTCAGTGGGCTGGGCGTGGGGGATCCAGCAGGGCTGGGTCAGAGCTTGGGGAGGACCTTCAAAGACACTTCCATTCTGACTTGAAGGAGGGCAAGGGTGAGGAGGAGGGAGTGGCCTTGATGGAGCGGGGGAGGTAGTGTGGAACTGAGGACACATACACGTCGGGGAAGAGGGAGAAAACGGGATTGAGTAGGTAAAGATGGGGGCTCATCATAGAGGTGTTCGGGAGTTAAGCTTCTTTAAGTTTAAACTTGATGATGGAGGGGAAATCTGTTTTATCTCTTGCGCTTACAGTGGTCCTAGAAGACTCTGGCTCAGCTTGGGGTCTCTAGACCTGGTAGAGCTGAGACCAGTCAACTCTAGAGAGCTAGCAGGACCAGCAGGGAGAGCAAAGGCCATGGACGGGCCTGATTCCAGCCCTTCTTCCTCCATTTGCCAGAGGTGGAATTTGGGGCATGTTACTTAACCACCCTGAGCTGCAATTTCTTCACTTGGAAAATGGAGATAGAGATAATGATTTATATGATTATTAAATAAGATATTATAGATTAAAATGTGGCACATAAAGGGCAGCAATGACTGTTTTCCTCTATGGCTTCCCCCTTTCTCCTTGAAGACAAAGATGAGATGGACAGGTATGGCCCTGTATCTATCCCACCCAAACCAATTGGTTAAAGCCAACCATGCCAATCTCCTTGAGTTTGCCAGTGATTGTCAGATGGTGTTGCCAAGCCTGTCCAGAGTCAACTGAGAGCCTTCCAGGAAAGAACTCCTTGGTCCTAGGAAAGAGATACAGGAATGAACGTCTTGAATTCCTCAGCCCGTTGCTGGTTCTAGGTGTGACAACGAGGCTGATAGATCCAACTGAGAGCCGTGACACCACCACCCTGGGGGCAGAGCCCGTGCTCCAGGGGCGCGACATTGCAAAGCCAAGCTATGAAGTAACCTGGGAGTTGACCTCTTAATTTATTAATTCATGAGATTTTTTTTCTATTGGTTAAGCCAATTTGATTAGGCTTTTTTGTTAGTTGTAAGCAGAAACATCTTTCCGATTCACAGCTTTACACAAACTAGTCCAAACCGTGGAAGAGGTAGGTTCCAGAACCAGTGATGGGCCAGGACTGTCAGAGCAAGGATGGTGAGTTATAAACAGCCTATTGCACCCCTGTGAAAATGGTGTTTGGCGGGGGGGAGTCAAATTAGAATACTCCCTTCTCATTCCTCTGCCGTCTAGTTCAACGCTGCCTTGACATGGAAGGGTTTGCTAAACGATGATCACATGAGCCTTGTCAGCTGGTGGCTAAACAAAGTCCGTTTGCACTAGAAGCCAGTGAGTGCCTGGTTGTGTGTTAGCCAAGGTGTCCAGTCCACAGTTCTCTGCTCCAGGGGAAAGCTGCCGGCCTATGGTCTACGCTGCCCAAACCAAACCACACTGAGGCACTGCATCAGTCACACAGTTTCCCAGGCAGAATAGGACACATGGCTTAGAACCTTGGGGTCCCAGCTCCAGTGAACCTGGGCCCATTTGTTCTCTTGCTCTTGGACTCAGTTTTCCTTTCAGTGAAAGAGTGGGGTGGACATATTTCCTAAGGTAACTGAGCATGTTAGTTGGGATGAGTCATTCTTGGACAGGAATTCTGAAGTCAGTAAGTTTTCCCCAGGGCACCTAAGAGTTTGTTCTCTGTACAAATTCCCTCGTCGCCTGAACCTGAATGTAGGTTAAGTACTCAGCATAACGTTATGGATAATCTTGCTACCGATGAGGAGGATACTGACAAACAATCCCCTGAAGTCAGGCAGCGCTTTCTAGGAAAGCGGAGATACTGCTTGCATTTTATCTCATTTAAAACCCAGAGAAGGGAAGGAAGACATGTTCTTCCCAATGCAGAGGAGAGTGCTAAAGCCCAGAGGTAAGAGGCCAGGTGGCCTGGGACTTAGGGGCAAGAAAGGTAAATTCTGGTTACTAGAGCTACACCTCCAGGGCAGCTCCTGGGGACTGTTTCGTTCCCTGGAGAGAGACAGGACCCTGATGGGAATCCTCAAAGGTCAGAAGGCATTGCCTTGACCCGCAGGCGAAACAGCCTTCCTGTACTTTCTCAGGGGAGTCAGGACATAACGTGAGGCAACGGCAGCCTGTTGATCCCTGAAAGCTTTTCTCGATGAGCTAGCATTATATTTTCTCACCTACTTTTGAAGAGAATTCAGAATTAAATGTAGTCAGTCTTTCTTATCTCCCAACACAAGACCCTGGAATTTTAGACTTAAGATAAATTAAACAATTATTTAACATTTTTTTACTTTTCTTATCACCCTCAACTTCATTCATTCTTTTCATCTTTATGTCATTGCCACAAGACAGGGCAAATGTTATCGGGCCCATTTTACCAACGAGTCTCGAAAACATTGTGACGGGGGGCATGTTTGGAGAAGGGGGAGCACACGTGGACTTGTGTGAGTCCGTTCCTCTCCGAAACATCACCCTGCCCCCTCCATAGAATTCATTCAGGTATTTTTTGAGTGTTTTCCAAATACCAACAATGTGCTGGGAATTTAACGCTGAGAAAGAAACAAGTGGTCTTGAATGAGAAACTTACAGAAGAGTTGAAGGCGAACAAGAAGAAAGCCGGTTATTTAAGTTGTGAGAGTGAAAGTCCATTGGAAAGGCAGAGGCATTTCTAATCCAGATGAGCTGCTGGGTAAACTGGTCCATGCTGGTCCTACACGGCCCATCATAGGTTCTGAAGGTGAAGGACGGAATGATGAGCCGGAACAGCACCCTACTTGAATCACGGGTGCTGAGTAGATGAGGGTGGCAGGAAACTTTTTATAAAGACACGATTGCTAAGCTAGCTTTCTAGACTCAGCTCAGACATGGGAAAGCCTGAGGGATGCAGATGTCCAAATGGGGTACCCAGGGCCCAGGAACAGCAGCACCCCCCCCCACTAGACCAAGGAAGAGGAGCCACACTGAGACTCCCACGAGGGCTTTTAGGGGTAGACACACCCAGCCATTGCAGGACCATACTCAACAGCTGAATCAGGGAGCTAATTATAGCTTGGTACTTCTGGAGACCACATTCCTGAGGCCTTTATGAACACACACACACATTATGCCACCACAGGTCTCCTCTCCCCACCTCACTTCCTTACTTCCACCTCCAACGTCAACACACCCTTTATCCCTGAAGCATCCCCCCTTGCACGGGTGTTTCTGTTGTTCCATATTGGATCCGGGTTCCACCCCTCACACCACACTAACACACTGCCCACATCCTTTGCCTCACTCAGTCATTATAAGAGGGCTGCCCGTCAGGCCCTGTCTTCTATCTAGAACACCGCTGACAGAGAACCACAGTACCCCAGTGCTGGAGGGCCCTTTGAGAGTCTCATTCAAACTGCCCACTTTGCAGACGAGGAAATGGAGGCCTAGGCAGAGACATGGCTCTTCCAACAGCATTTAATAGTCATTGGCAGGGTCAGAATCAGGAGCAGCAGGCCTCCAGAAGCCTTTTGCCCCTTCCATGGAATTCCACACCTGAAGACACAAAAGTGAGTTTGAAGTCTGGAGCCCCCTGACCCCTTACTCTACCTTTCAAGAGTCTACCCTTTATTTAAAGATCTGGGATGTTTGATCGATATCCACCCATTTAGCAAATATTCCTGAAAACTCCCAGCTGGGAGGCACCACATTTGTCTCTGGAGATAGGTACGGGGTCTGTCCCTGACCCACACTGCTCACACTCGAAGGAAGCAGACCTACTGTCACAGCTACCAGGCGAGCAAGAACACACATGCTGTGTCAATGAATGGGCCACAGGAAGCACGGGGCTTCAGAGAAAGGAGCCGTCCTTCCACCTGGGATCACCAGAGCAATGAGGATTGCACGTGAATAAGGATTGCATTTTAGGTCTCAAATTTTGACAGGTAGAGAAAGGCTTTTTAAATGAAGGGACAAGTACATACAGAGGTGGGAAAGAAGAGGTGAAGTTCAGAGAAAGCTGAGTAGCCTTTGGGGTTGATACAGAGTTGTAGTGTTACTTGTAATAGCTACCACGTGTATGTACTTACCACATGCCAGGTATTCTTACTTAATCCTCTCAGCAAACTATAAACTATGAATTCATTATTTAACAAATATTTATTGAGTGCCTACTACAAGCCAGGCAAATTATAGGAGTTGGGGATACATCTGTGAAGAAAACAAGACCAAAGTCCCTCGGCCATGAACACAAGAGAACAGTCCTCGCACTCAGGAGTTCACATTCTGGGAACTGTCACCCCCATTTTATACATCAAAAAACTGATATGTACGGAAGTTAAAGCACGCTCAGCATCACACAGATAGTAAGTGGAAGAGCCTGTCTATGCTTTCAAACCCTGTGCTGTGCTGACTTCCCGGATGCCTGGCATTGGCAGTTGGGAGTCTTCAGTTTCAGTACCTGGTAGTGAGGATCAGATACAGTGAGGATTTGAGCAGAGGGTGGCAGAGACAAAGGGGAGTTGCTTCCCTTAGGGCTGTCTTCCTCCATTCTACTTATAATCTGACGGAGGTCAGCCACCTCAATCTTCCCCCTACACACACATACACACACACACACACACACCCCTTTTGTCTGAGGCTTATGCTGCCCAGTCACAGCCACACCTGGGTTTTAGAGGTTTAGCCACACTGCACCCTCAGGACCAGAGCGTCATGCAACACCTGGCACCCTGTTTAACCGTCCAACCAAAGCTTGTAAGCTTGATTTTCCTCCGAGCTCAACTGCTGAAAGTTGAAAGTGAGTGTGGTAGAGAAAATGATAGTGTTAGAAAGGTACTGGGCAATATTAATAGCTATAAACTTGAAACAGGCCTCAGCTTTTCCCTGAAACTCAGTCCCTGGGAGGGAACTGAAAAACTTTGCCTTTGAAATGTCTTGGGAGTAGGAGTGCCAGTGCTCTGCATCCCGGTCTACAATCCTGGCGTGGTGAAGCAATGCCCCTCACCAGGTAGCTAGCTGATCGAGTGTTTGAACCTAGAAATCCAGCCTTTTTGCAGGGTTTGGGGACTGGAGTGCGGTAACATTGCTGGTAAAAGGACACTGGTGAAGAAGAAGAATAAGGAAGGGGGAAAATACGGAAAAAAGAAGAAAGAGAAGGAATGGATATCGGAAACCCGAAGGAATAAGAACGAAGTGCAAGTAATAAAAGAAAAAAGGGAGGGGATAAGAGTAAGATGGGAACAGTCGAGAAAGGGAGAAAGGAGAGACTGAGCAGGCAGGGCCGCTCGACAGACTTTGCTGGAAGTGAGAACGGAGAAATGGGGGCTCCGGAACCCTGCTCCCACTGCGGAGGCAGGGGAGCGGGGAGGTGGGGAGCAACCCCAGCTGTCAGCCAGAAACAAAGGCCGCGGAACAGCTAGGGTCGAGGCGGCCGGCTGTGCCTGGGCCAATGAGCAGCGCCGGAACCGGCCCCGCCCCGCCCCGACCAATGATAAGCTACGCCACGCCACGCCCGTCGCATCTTAGCCCCGCCCCATCCAATGAGAGGCTCTGGCGCCGGCCCCTCCCAGTCCCAATCGCGGCTCCGCCCCGGCCCGGCTTGGCTAATGAGCGGCGTTGGCCCCTCCCCTCCCCGCCCTCCCTTGGCCCCACCCGCCTGCCCGCCAGTGGCTCCGGGACCCCGCGCTGAGGCTGGCTTGCTGAGAGCGAGCTGGCGAGCGGCGGGCAGAGCGCGGTTGGAGCGGGCGAAGTTTCTGTGCCTGCCTCGTCCAGCGAGCCAGAGCCACGCTGCAGCTCTAGGAAAAGAGAGACGAGAACAAACTGCAAGACACACTGAAAAATAATTCTCAAGTCAGCCCGAGGCGCAGGAGGCAGGTACGGTGCGATGAACGAGGGGTCTCGCTCCCTTCCGTAAGGGTCTGCAGCCGCTGAGGACACCCAGGCTCTGGGGACACCAAGTTCCCCGCGGCGTGCCGCGCGTCCGTCCATCTTTGCCTGTCTGTGCCATGTCTGTCTAGGTGTCTTTGTCTCTGCACCTAACTGTCAGGGTCTCCTCTCTGCCAGGGTGGGTGCTGCTGGCTGGTCTCAGCCCAGAAGATAGAATGGTACTTCTGTCCTTCTGTCTTCGTCGCCGTCTCCTGCAGACGGGGTTTATCTACTCCCAGCCCTGAATCTGATCTTGATAGACATAAGTGTTGGGTGACACTGGTGTCAGAGATTGAGGAAGCCAGAGGTGACCGTGAGCCCGAGGGGCCCTGGCTCCAGACAGAGGGTTTGACAGCTGGAACCTGGCCACTGAACTTGGCCATCTGGAACTTTGGTAATAGGCTGTGTCCACACGGGTGGCAGGGACACTGATGCATTTAGAGGCTTGGAATATTTCACTGAAGGATGCCACACCGGATGAGGTGGGTAGAGGGGGGAGTGATGAACCCCAGAATTTAAGTGGTCACCTGGTGCTGCCAGTCCTGACCATGCAATTCAGCCAAAGTAACACACACCCCCCATATTCACTTCGTGTTCTCACCCACAGCAGACAGCCAGCCCCTACTCTCCCCACTCTTACACACACACACACACACACACACCCTTCCACAAGCTTAAGGCACCAAAACACCAAGAGCCACCAGGCGATCTTTCTCTTTCCTGTTCCAGGTGGAAAGGATTTGAACTGTGGAGCAAATGAGTGTTCAGCTCGCCCACAAGTGTGTCAGCCCCAGGAAAGTGCCTCAGACTTGTTAGCTTTAGAGCGCTCAGTTTCCCAGGAACAAGGAGTGCTTAGGGATGTGAGCATCTGAAGTTCCCAGGTCCTTTTCTTCCCCTCCATCCACACTCTCCTGCTGCTATCGGTCCCTCTGCTCTGGTCCTGGGTGCTGGCAAACAAGTGAGGAAGCACTGAGTTCTGAAGAGCTCTTGGCAGGAGCTGGGACAGATAAGGGTCTCCTGCTCTGCTGGAAATGCAGCCTAATTACTATCATGGGAGCAGAGGAGCCCGGCCACAGAGAGATGAGCTGTCTGCTTGGCAATTCTCGAGAGACCCTTGAGAACAGTCTGTGGGTGGGAGCAAGAGTGTTCGTAACCTGAGCTTCTTTGAAGTTCAAAAACAATTTTCTGTGGCCATGATGGGGAAAATACAGGTGCTGGAAGAATGTATGGATATGTGTGCACATGAAAATGGCTATTAGAGACAACGTTTGCAGGGGGAAGGGTGTCGGGGCTCCAGGGTGGAGAATAGCCAAGTCTGTGGGTTGAAGTCTGTGGGCAGAGGCATACATATTATTCAGGCGTGGCGTCTCCACCTTGTATTTATCCAGCACCTTTCCTCTGAGGTACTTTCTGCACATCACAGACGTTATCTCCTTTGGTATCTCCATTGTCCTCACAACATAACTACCAGGTTGGCATGAAGCACGGTTAACTCTTTGTGTTTACCAGTGAAGAAACTGAGGCAGCAGAGGGGCAAGGCTTTCCCCGAGGTCCACAGCTAATATGAGCAAAGTTAGACTCGGCAACTGGGTGTTTAAGTACAAGATCTCAGCTGGATAGATGTGAGTGGGGTGCACTCACTCTGCTTGAAGTGAGAAGAAACTCAGGTGGAGAAAGAAGGATGTCTCTCGAAGGTGTCCGTGAGCAAGAGGGAGGACGGGACATTTGAGATGGTTGTTTTTTAACAGGTATGGCAGCCTCTGCATACATCTTGAGGTAACACCTGTTTCTTCCATTCAGCTGGTGCATGCGTGTCTGCGTGTGAGCCTCAGGAGGTGTGTGGTGGGGTGGCTGCCATCAAAGGTGTGCTGCTGTGTAACGTGTGGGTTGGGAGAGCCCACGCACTGGGCGTGTATCAGGGGAGGTTTTGCCAGGCAGTTTGAGAAGCCATGTGCCTGCCTGCATGGGTCAAGAGGTAGATGGGCTCCAGCCGTAAAAATGGCTTTCTAATCCCCCAAATTGATTTATATGCTTTTGCACTTATTCAGCATTCGTTTAATAGATATTCATTGGGTGCCTACAAAATGCAAGGCTCTGGGCCAGGCAGCGAGGCTTCAAAGGCGAGTAATTAATGATGGCAAACCTGTCATTAAGCAGCTTACAGATGAGCGTAATGGGAGAGAGTTCACAACATCTAATGACATTCACCACGTCCAGTGTGCCCAGTACTTTTTATGCATTATCTCATTTTAATTCTCAGTGAAGCCCCACAAGGTAGGTATGATGATCAGAGTAGGAGACTTAAATAATGTGGCTGGGAGAGCAAACGGAGGAGGGAGTGAGGATTTGAACTCTGCTCAGCCCCTGGCTCTTCCATTTTCTCCTACTGCCTTTGAACACAGAAATATGTGTTTCTTCTCTGTGAAATGTCCTAGCCCAGTCTCTCCACCTAGCTAACTCCCACTTGCACTTCTGGTTTTAACCATGAGAATCAGCTCCTCCAAGAAACCATCCCCTCCCCTGTCCTTAAGTCCGGGGCATGGACCATCCTCTGAGTTCCTGCCATCATCCCATGCTATCGCACCTTTACCCACTGGCTCCTGAAGAGCCAGCAACAACATTCTTAGAGGCAGATTGTGTTATAAATTCCTAGCTCAAAGTACAGTGTCTGGCTACTCTGCACAGGCCTTAATAGATGCTTGTTTAATAGGGTGATGCGAGGGGAAGAGCTGTCAGAGGCCCTCTGCACATTTCCCAAAGGCAGATTTGTGCAGGGGACATGCTTTGCTGGCCTGGCCTCTGATGCTCCTGCCTTTGTTATTGGGCCAGCTCCTTCACAGGCTCTGCCTAGAAAGGGCTTCTCCGTCCCAGCTCCTGCCTGCAGCCATTCGGGAGCCTGAGGACAACCTAGCCCCCACCTGCCCGCTCTATCTGCTCACCCACCCAACCTCCAGCTCAGTCAAATGACAAGTAAAATGATGAGGTAGGAGGTGCTAGGTGTGATCTAGACTTGGGGTTTTTTAATTGTGAACCATCCAGGGCAACGATGAGGTGTTTCTGGGACTTTGCCAACAGAAAAGTGTCCAACAGCCTGGGAAGTCATTAGGCAATTTACATGGTAGGTCTTTGAGTTTGCTTTTGAATAGATCCTTGTGTTGCTGCAGTTTGAAAACCACAGATATAAATTGGACATTCTTGCCCTACTGGTGGGAGTGTGAATTGCTACCATGTTTGGGGAGGTAATCTGGCCATGATTTGCCCAAGGTCACACGGTCACAGCCTGGTGACTCCCTTCCCAAGCCCGTTGGACCAGCCCATTATTTCTCATACTGGGGTGACCACATGCCTTGTCAGGGAATGTGATGATTTTAGTTTTCCTTTCAAAGATCATCACTCAAGTTTGAAAAACTCTGCATTTTTCTGTTTGTTAAAAGTCTTATCTGTGCAAGGCACCAGGTTGATGGGAGATATGAAAAACATGGCTAAATAATGGTTTGAGATTAAACTTGGTGATGAGAATTGGGAAGGGGACACAGCACATGTGGATCAATGACAAAGATACCTGCATTGTACTAACTTTGAACACAATAGCTGCTCAGCAGGAGGGAGGTGAGATCGAGTCAGGTAGGAGGAGGTCGCTGACCGAACCTCAAGAAGGTATAAGGGAGCAGACATGGCAGCAGCCCAGTCATAGCTCCAGGATGCAAGCTGAGAGCTGAGGGGAAGGGGCTTTCTCTTCCAGAGAGGACCCTGCGGGGAGCCTGTTACCTCCTCCCCCAGCTCAGCCAGTCACCCTGACCAGACAGAGCAGGGAGCGAAGGGTGGGAGAGCTCACCTCTGACAACTGCCCCCGGCCAGATGAGTGCGCAGACTGGCCTTGACCTTGCCCGCAAGGGTTTAGAGCAATGCGTGGGGATGTGTCGACCTCAAGAAGAGCTGACCTGGGCTGCGGGCGAGCTGCCACCTGGCACGGCTGCCTGGTGTCTGGGATCTCCATCCCGCGTGTCTCACTCTCCTGCTTCCTGCCAGACAGCGACTTCCACCAGACGGCGAGCACCATCCCTAGACTTCCTGTAATAATGATTTTAATAGCCCTTTTTATCTGTCCAGGACTTTACACTTTAAAAGGGACGTCATTATTACCAACTCTGTGGGAAGATTTCTTCTACAATTTGACAGATGAGAAAACTGAGTGAGACTGTCAGAGGTAAAAGAGTTTACCCAAGATTTTAAGTGGATCGCGGGGATTTGAACCCAGCCATCCGGACTCCCAATCCGGGGCTACAGGCACCCACCAGCAGGACTCACTAATCAAACAGATTTAGGTTCACTGAATTTTCGACCGGTGTTTAATGTGCAGGAAAAAAGAGAGACTCTTTAAATTAGTATAAGAACTCAGGCACTTTTGTAATTACTGTCATTCAAGCATGATGAGAGTCAGTTTTCCTCACTTTTTCTATGCCTCCTCTTCTCCCTAAGTGCTTGTTATGCACACATGTTAAATCCATACATAATAAACTAGGGAGTATCCAGCATAATGGAATGTCTACTTGAGACTTAACTAAAGAAATGAACTTTATCTCACATTGGTTCTTTATAGCTAGTCAATTCATAAGGTTTAGTCCTTTCCACATTGAAATCGTAGCAAATTTTGCCCTCACAGAACCTGAACTAATGAACTAATTTCATTGGAATACCAAACTTTATCCCATTATCTATTTCAGCATTTCCACCTCATCCGGGGGCAAATAAGTTCCCCGCTGAAGTGGGCTAGCAGTCTCTCCCCTGGAATGGGAGCAGTGTGTGGAAACCGGACTTGGGAGGCGATCAAATGGCGGCCGCTTCCGATGAGGAGAGATTTCCATGAAGGGGGGTTGGGGGGAAGAGGGTGCTGCGGGTGCAGAGGGAGATGGAAGACACAGGACGAACAGTGCGTGTGTCCACGCGCGCGCTCCCTGACAGCCAGTACTAATTGTTCTTCTAATTAATCTAGCGGGAAGGTGATTTTTCTTACTAAGTGACAGGCCAGGTTGGTGTTTGAACAGATATGATGTGGGTTATACCTAGTACCTGGAGCAAAGGCAGCAAAGAGCCTCCCCACCCAGGTCACCCATGGGTTTGCTCCCCTGTCAGTCACTGTGGGAAAGGGTAACTGCCTTCAGGGTGGCTGCCAGCGAGACTCACACACACACACATTCACTCATCCAGTCGTGTCATTCCTCCCTCTGAGATGTGCTCTCCTCTGATACCACACTCACAGTCGCGTCCCATCACGGGAACCCCAGGGACTCCGGGTGGTGGGACCTGGAAGGCCCCCACCTGCGGGCCCCCCTGTGGCGTGATCTGGAGTGTGCTCAGGCAGCCCCCTGTGCCGCCACCGGCACCCCAGAACCTCCCTTTCAGCCCTGCCCAGAGCAGTCGTCAGGTCGCCCTCGGCCCTTTAGAGCTGCAGACGCCTGCAGGCCGAAGCAGAGGAGAAAAGGTCTCCGTGAGACTCCCAGCCCAGGAGGTGGACCAGAAAACAGCCCCTCAAGGGTGTCGGAAGTGGAGCGAAGATTGGGGTGGAGGAGGTATTGCTCTGGAAATCCACTCATGTCTAAGGACAAACCCAGCCCCATGTGTGAATCTGGCCTCCTGCACAGGCTGCGGGTGGCCAGCGAGGCAGGACCTGCCGCCCCGGGGCCAGGCAGGGCACACGGCTGGCTGCCCGCTGGCTTTGGGGCATCTGCACTCTCCTTGCTGTGGCAAAGCCATTTGCTGCTCAGTCAGCCCCCTCCTGGCACCCTGGACTGCTAAATTGGTCTCAACTTGCTGTACTTCCACCCACCACCTTAGTCATTATGCACTGGCAGCGTTCAGAGAGTGGGTGTGAGGCAGCCGAACATTATATTCCTGCTGAAAAGAGAGAGAGCTGAGTATGGCAGGCAAGAAAAGGAGAGAGGGAAGGAGCTCAGAGAAAGCAAAGGAGGCAGGGAAACAGAGCTTAGGCTTGCCAGCACTCCCCCACCCTGCCCTGCCATGACCCCAATAACCCTGGATGGTGGGGCAGGTGGGTGATGGGTGTGTGGGTCCTGGCTCAGCAGGGGGAGAGGCAGGGTTCTAGGGGTACACTTACTACTGAGGGCCAGCACCTGTCTGGTCTGGAGGGAGGGAAAGACCTCACCTTCCATCAGCTCCCTGTTCCTTAAATTCTACAGTGGGCACTGCCACGCCCAGCGATCATCTGCTCCCTCTCTCCTTCCTCCCTGCCTAGACGATAAACCCCTTGAAAGAGAAAGTGTGTCATCCCTAGACACAGTCAGGCTCCTTCCTACCCCGCCACTTTGTGCTGTCCACAGGGCCTGGGAACCAAGGCAGCCAAGGGTAGAAGGGACAACAAGGGAGCTTCCAGGGCTTGGTCTGCGGTGGGGGTGAGGAAGCCTCAGGGAGGGAAGGGTTCCACCACCGAAGAACAGTCTGGCTAGGGAAGCAGGCACTCAGAGGCCTCCAACCTGGGGCAGAGGCACCCAGTGCTCTTCCAGCGCCTGGACATTGCTCTGGGGCTGGCAGGAGGTGGGGAAGAGTGGCCCTCCTGTCAGACAGCAGAGATGCATTGGGCAAGGGCAGAGTGACCTTGACAGGAATTCTCTGAGTCACTGATAACAGTTGTTTGGGCTCCCAGGGAGAGGGAGGAAGGGGAGCCCAGCAACAAGCTTGGAACCTGGCGTCCCCAACCCCCTCCCCGCCCCTCCAATGCTGTTTCTTCCCTCCCACCCTCTTCTCCAGCAAGATAATGGGAAAACCCTGAGAAAAAAAGCCGCCACACAGCTAGGGAGGCAGGGACACTGGGGAACCACACTCTGAATGTCAAGGGTCAGAAGTCTGGGGAGTGAGCCCTGGAGCAGCTCTTGACCTCCCACCAGCCCCTGACAGGCAGACTGAGTGTCTCAAGGATGCCTGTGCGTTCTGCCCTCCACCTGAGCAGGGAGGTCCGGGCGGCAGGGTTTCCGAAGGACACTTGAAGCACTCAGGACCCCCCACCCTTTGTTTATGGCAAACTTCAGACTCTGCAGCTTGGGCTCCCTTCTGCTCCCCCCGGGAAGAGCGTCTCAGCAGTGCACAAGGAGGAGGGAAGGATTAGACTGGGCTCACATCTTGGGGACACAGCCTCCCCCTCCTTGCCGATCAAATTCTCCCAGCCCCAACGTCTCAGTGGCGCCAGCAGACAAACCACACTGCAGGCAGGTGGGGGGAAAGAGCCCCAGGCAGCCCCCGGCTTCCACCTGCCCTGTAAAGGGAGCTGCACACAAGGCCAGGAGGGCTTCCAGCTGCCCGCCTCCTCCCTGGCTGGGCTGCAGCTTCCCCTGTCCAAGGCTCTGCACCAGCTGGGGGGGCGCCGGGGGCAGGATGCTGGGCTTTTCCTGACGCGACATTTCCTCATCGACCTGGAAGACTGGAGCACCAGGCTTTCAGCTTCCCCAAGCCTCCTGGCAGTGCCCGAGCCATCTGTGGACTTAGAAACTTTCCCTTGATGATGGAGTTATTTGTATGCTAGAGCCGGCTTTGAAGAAATGGCCGATACTCTGCATAGAAACACAGAATCTCAGGATTGAAAGGATGTTTAAGTCCCATTCTATCTGCCCCAATCCACCCTGCCGCGCCCCAGAATTCTCCCCCAAGTTGTTGTCCTTTCTCTGCTTACCTCCAAAAACTGCTGTTCTGGACCAGGAACCCAGTTCTTTCTCTTTAGTTCCATTTCTCAAAGTCATAGAATGCTATGTTCCTGTCAAGCTCTGTGCTGCTCCTGGGAGGAGACCCTTCCACGAGGGACAGCTGGCCTGGAACTGGGGGGAGACAGACACCTTACAAAGCGTGTCACTGTTGCCCTGGCCCATGCGGCTCAGTTTGTTGGGTGTCTTCCTGCCACACAGGGCGCATACAGGAGGCAACCGACCGATGTTTCTCTCTCACACAGATGTTTCTCTCCCTCTCTTCCTCCCTCCCTTCCCCTTTCTCCAAAAGTAAATAAATAAAGTAGTTTTTAAAAAGTCAATGTACAAAGCTAAATTGGTCTAAAAATTCTTCATGGAAGATATAGAATTTGAGAGGGACCTTGTGGACTAGGTGTGATTTTAAGAGATGGAGGGAGGGGGTGGCGAAGGTGGAGACGATAAGTGGCGGGGAAACAAAGGCAAGTTGAGTCAAATGGAGGACGGCCCAGCCTACCCAGATCGGGGTTTGCGTGCTGCTGGCGGGCGGTGGGGAGCACGGGAGTCATAGCAGGATTGGACTGGAGCAGCCCAGAGGACTGCGACAGAGCAGGCCTGGGTTTTAGGAAGTTCATCTGGCAGTGGAGCACAGAAGGTGAGGGTGGAGAGACTTTCTAGAAATCACATTATTTATTAGAATGCCTTTCTATCCTCCCTGTCTGCTAGTTGATAGCATGTGTTCCTCGAGATCTTATGCAGCTTGGAAACGTGGGGGAGCCAAGGCTTCCAGGAGAGGGGAGTTCCTAGTCCAAGATCAAAGGTCAGGGTTAGCGTGCTGTGTGGAGGACTTATTTTAACAGGAGACAAGGCTAGCACTATGCATTGGACCTAGGGTGAATCACTGAAGGCTTGCGGGTTTTGTTGTCGTCGTCAGTTTTTTGTTTGTTGGTTGGTTTTTACTGACGAAGACACAGAGGCCAGACCGGGGAGGCCCTAGCTCAGGGTCCCGAGGGCCCCGACGCTGGTCAGCGGCACAGCCGGAGCTGTGCGCCCACAGCGGGACTCTCTCCTCTCACGCACTGGGGCCATGGACCAGGACTGCAGGGCCCGCAGAATCTGTCAGATCCTCAGCCTCAACTGCTAAGCGGGTGTGCCCAGGGGTCACAGGAGGGCGTGTCAATAGTGGGTGCTTTCAGTCTCTGTGGATCTCGCCCCACCCGGGCAAGGGACACCTGAGACATCAGGAACAGCTGATAACCATGACCTCCATTTTTCTCTCCTGTCTTCTTTCTTGTTCTCTGGCTGTTTCAGACATTGTATTTCCCTCTGTTCCTCTGCCTTCTCCTTTGTTCTGAGGGTTCTGAGAAGTTCCCAGCCAATGTGACAGTGAGGGTTTACTATGTCAGTGGCACTTGCCACCAGTTGGCACGTTTCAGAAGTGAAAAACCAGTTCTCTGCCTCTGTCTCAGGCCTGCTTGGTTTAAACCAAGTCCAAACAAAATGCAAAGGCTGTGGGCACCAGGCAGCCGCGCTCACCGCCCAGGGCGCAGGTGCCACGTCAAGAGAGGTTCCCGGGCAGGAGGCAGGTCTCGTCAAGCAGGGCCCTCCTTTACTCTCAGGAACACATGGTGCCAGGGGTCGCCTGCCCGTAGCCATGAAGCTCTCAGAACACCGTTCCCATTTTCTTCTGGAAGGTTCCTCAGCCTGGCACCTGCCTAAGAGCTTCCTTCCTGCCTGCTAACAACCTGCATAGTCAAGGAGCGGGGGGCAGCGGCAAGGCAGTGTCCTGTGAAGTCTCTGGTGAGGTGACATCTGCAGACAGCACCTTCCTCCAGAAATAACTCAGCCCTTGCCATTCTCCTGGCAGCCCAGAGCCCTGGCAGAGAGAGCGGGCGAGTCCTACAGGTGAGGCATGGGCTTCTTTGTGCGAGCCAATCCCATGAAACAAGTGTGGGCGAGTTTGGGAGCGGACAGCAGAAAGAGCATGCTTTTGGGAATCCGAGAAGCCAGCATTTGGATCTCAGCTCTACTACGTATTAGCTGTGTGGCACTGGGCAAGTCACTTAGCCTCTCTGAGCCTCATTTTTCTCATCTGTAAAATGTATTGTGTCCCATATAGAATTTTTATGAAAATTCCATGAGCCAGTATCAGTAGAAGGAGCTCCATTCATGGTAGCCTCAGCCCCTCCCCGTTAGCTCCAGTGGAAGGAAACCGGGCCTGAGAGTAAGTTCTCTATTCAGGAGAGTCCGTGGTCCAGGCACATGTTTGGGGGTCAGGGAGGGACAACTTTGGAGTCAGACAGTGCTCTCTGTGACAACTACCTTCTTATCTGCTTACTCTGCAAAGGGAGACCATCGTAAACTGAAAACAGTTTCTGAGCTGGGCCGGTTCACCCCTCCCTAGGCAACCTGGTGGCCCCCCGGGAAGTCACCATATTGATGCCAAACTTAGTGCGGACACCCGATCAGTAGGGCGCACTACAGCCCAGAACTCCTGGGCTCAAGCGATCCTCCTGCCTCAGCCTCCGAGTAGCTGGTGCTACAGGTGCACGCCCCCGCGCCCAGCAACGCAACTGAAACCCCTATGAGAGGGAACCACTCCACTTCTGTCACCGTGGGTCTCCCTCCTCCTTGTCAATGTGACAGAATTAAAACTGATTTACGATATTATGTAGAATCAGTGCGTGAGACATCATCGAATGTCCCAGGTTGAGACTAGGCACTACCGTGGATGTCTTGCTCACTTCGGCTTCTGCCACATGTGTGAGGGAAGGAGGTGAAGGTGGGCAGAGAGGCCAGGGCTCAGCCAGCTGCTCCCTCGGCCTCAAGGAGCACCCCGCAACGTTAACTCCAGCACTTGCGTGGAGCAGAGTTTAGGGAGGACGGTTCCTCCCCAGGGTGAAGGGCTGGGTGGAAGGGATGTGTGCTGCGTCTTTCTTCCTTCCTCCTGCCTCTTGCTTCAAAGCCAGTGTCTTTCCCATCTGGATCATTTTCTGGATTATGTAGCACATAAGGTCAGGAAAGAGGGAGAAAGAAAAACAAATAAAATGAAGCTTCTCTGTGCATTCAGTGCCTGAGGGGTGCACAGATGTGAGAGGGCCCAGGTCTGGCTGCATCCCATCAATGTAAACGACTCTGCACTGGGAAACTAGAAGGTCACCTATTCTGCCTAACTGGCATTCAGCCAGACTGGGGCAGGAGCCAGGTGGACCAAGGGGAAGCTGCTCCCCCTGTGTGTGACACAGTCCCCACCAGGGACACGATCACGGATCCTCCCCAGTGAAACAAGTGGGCTGATGTTGGATGCTCCTTCCACCTGCCTTCTCCTCTTCCTCTGGATTCCTTTTTTTTTTTTTTTTTTTTTTTTTTAGTGGAGGAAACTCCATCACTTTAATGGTGAGGCCCAGAGAGCTAAAGTGATTTCCTCTAAGCACATGGCACATAGCCATTAGGTTTCTGACCGGGCGAGCCCAGCGATTTCTCCATCCTAGCAAGTCGGTGTCTACTGGGGAGAAGGCAGTGACTCTAGGAGCATGGCATGTAGGGCCATCTGGGAGAGGGGTGCCAGCCCAACTGCAAGAGCCCCCCTTCTAGGAGCAGGGGAGTTTGAAGAAATATCAAAGAGCTGCCCAGGAACAAAGGAGTCTGGGCCTGGGGCAATCTCTGCCCACCCCCTCACCCCCACCCTTAAATCGGGGTGAGGTGGCCCCACCTCCCACCTGTGGGCCTGAGACAGAGTTCAAAGGACTGCCCGCCGTCCCTGGGACGGTCCCTGTGAAGGTCCCTCTTGGCTGTGCTCTGTGGACTGAGGAGCTGACAGAAATGGAACTTGTTAAAGGAACACAGGACCAGTAGGTCCCTGTAGAGGTGCATCCCAGGACAGGGAGACAGAGCCCCACTCCACCCCATGTGCACACCTATTCCACCAGCAGCTGAGGACTGAGCTCCACTACCTGAACCCCGAGCAGCTAAGGGACAGGAACAAGGAGGCAGGCGGGGACTTGGGGGGCAGTCAGTGGCAGATCTGGGCTCACCACCGTGCTGCCCCTGCCTTGCCCCAACCTGTGTCGGCTGCACAACACTCCCGAGGCAGCCAGGAGGTGGTCTGTGGGGCACAGCGGCGAGGGTCCCACAAACAAATCGGCCCCTTTTCCTGAGGACCAGATGGGCCTTACAGGATCTCAGCCTTTGCAGGCAAATGCGTGTGCACGCTGAGTCACAGAAGGGTGCCAGCAGCAGGGAGAGTCTGGCTTCTGAGTGTGGTTGGTGACTCTTGATGGTTTCTTTTGCCAGAAAACCACAGGGTGGTCAGTGTGCACCAGCCCCTGGGCAAGACCGAGCCTCGCTCAGGCAAACCAGCCCAGCTGCTGAGCTGCGATGACACGCTGGAGCCCCCCCACCCTGTCCTCTCCTTGTCCCTCCCTGGACTCAGGTGAGAGGACCCCCACAGGAGCTCCTGTTTCATTTTCCCTAAGGACACAGTGGTGAAAATGTGGCCCAAACAGCAGAGACAAGAGTCAAGGCTGCAGCCCAAGAGGCCAGCAGGACCAAGACCCACAGACAAGCCTCCGGGCTGCAGTGCCGTTAGCCACCTGCGGCCAGAGCACAGGGCACTGCAGGGGGACCTGCAGATGGCTGTCACTAAACACACCCAGCCTCTAACCCTGTTTCAGCAAGGCCAAGGGCCGGGACTGCCTGCTCCTATTCCGCTGAGCC
Source organism: Desmodus rotundus (assembly GCF_022682495.2). Classification (NCBI taxonomy): domain Eukaryota; kingdom Metazoa; phylum Chordata; class Mammalia; order Chiroptera; family Phyllostomidae; genus Desmodus; species Desmodus rotundus. The sequence continues at coordinate 50,094,445 of NC_071395.1, read as the reverse complement.
TCTGACTGTCGGCTCCCCCCGCACACACACACAAACTCCAAGTGTCTGGAGTCCTCCTGGTGGGCGGCTCTGCGCCGGGCCACGGGACGCCGGTGTCCTCAGGGGGCTTCTCTCTCCGTCGGCCAGATCAGTGGTTTCTAAGCACTTTGAGAGTGATCCTTATAAATAGTGGATAGGTGATTACTCATCTTCATAAAAGTCTAATCTCTAAAGGCCCCAAATGGAAATGTCCCCAGTTCTGACAATGAAAGAAAAACAATAGAGCACAGGGACCCGCCAAGTTGGAAACAATGTATCAGGAGTTTGAGCCTAGCCTTAGAGCCCAGCAATGCCTTAAGTCCCCAAGTCCCATATGTTTGAAAACAAAACAAAACAAAAAGCTAGCTGCCATTTATTAAGCTCTTAATTATATCCTAGTGCCTTTACAAGTAGACTTTCACCCCACAGGTACAGAAGCCCCGTGGGGCGGATGCTGCTGTTAGCTCCAATGGCAGAAGGAGGCAGAAGGTTGGAGAGGATGCAGCAGTGGCCGAAGCCTGGGGCAAACCCAAGGCACAGGGACGGCGAAGGAGGGGCTAGGCCGCAGAGCACAGTTAGGGTGAGGTCTGGAGGAGCCGCAGGCCAGGTGTGGGGGTGCAGGTAGTCAGATAGGGGTGTGGGGGGCCCACCGCCAGTGGTGAGGTCTGCACCAATTGCACTAGAGGTAAAGAACTACAGGGCCGTTGACCACAACTCGGGTTCAAAGCCAGGCACTGCACTTGCCAAGTGCAAAACCTGAGGCCTCCTTCCCTGCCCCTGTCAGGCGAGGATAACAGCAGTGCCTCCCTCTCGGGGTGCCTTGGAGTGCGGCTGGCCCCAGGTCGTGTGTGTAGAGTGCTCAGTCCAGTACCTACGGCACTTGAGAGAAAGCTCTTTCTGCTGCTCGACATCACCAGCCCCTGCTGTCCAGCTGGGACATCCTCCTCTGGCCAGAGGAGATGGAGGGAAGGGCAGCTGTCTCCCACAGCCTCTCTGGGCAGCAGGACCCTATTCCTGAGCTGAGGGAGGCTGGCGATCAGCTTTCTCAGAAGAGGCTCCTGACAGCCTCCAGGTGCTGACTCTTCGGGGAGACAGAGACATAAGAAACCCCAGCTGTGTGGGGGAGGGAGGGAAAGAGGGAGGGAGGCCTGGGGAAGGAAGCCCTGCTCAGCGATCTGCCAACACAGCTTCCCTCCCTCTTCTCTTAGAGAAAAGAGCTGTAAGGCTGAGGGGGAGGGCAAGGAATCAGGACTAAGCCCTTGGCGCAGGAGAAGGGAGAGCTGAGCAGACATGGGGTCTGATGCCCTGGGAGGACCCCGTGAGCGTCTCTCAGGAGCAGCTGAGTACAGGAGCCCCCTGTGTCCCGGGAGCGTGCTGAAGCCACCCTGCCAGCCCATCCTAGAGATGGCACCATTCTGCCAAGCTGGAGGCTGAATCAGGAACCAGGCCCGCTCAGAACAGTTATTGAAGACAGGAGTGGGGAGAGGAAAAGGGCAGGTGGGTGAGTTCATAGATTTAGCTTCCAGTCTTCCCTCCTTGAGGAGTTGTCTTAGTGCGGGCTGCTATAGCAGAATACCATCGATGGGGTGGCCGAAATGGTAAACATTCAGTTCTCACAGCTCTGGGGGCTGGTAAGTCTAGGGTCGAGGAGCCAGCAGATTTGGTGGCCGCCGAGAGCCCACTTCCTGGCTTGCAGGTGGCCGCCTTCTTGCTGCGTCCACATGGTAGAGAAAGAGGGCTTGGCCCTTCCTCTGCTTATAGCCTCCCTAATCCCATCATGGGGCTCTTCCCTTGTGACCTCATCTAAACCTACTTACCCCCAAAGGCTCCACCTCCAAATACCATCCCACTGCAGGCTGAGGCTTCAACATGTGAACTTGGGCCAACAGAGACACGCAGGCCATAGCCCCGAGCACCTGTCGGGCTGTAACGCTCAGCGCTCTGCTGACAGCAGTGGGAGTGCAAAGCACGTGAGAGTCAGGGCTCCTGGCTCTGCAGGGGCGAAGCCTGTGAGGGGCTGAGCTCCCGGAGGGAGAGAGAACAGCGCTGTCGGCAAAGTCGGGAGACGGTGCTCAGGAACCCACATGGCCTGCTCTGAACCCTTGTCTCCTCTCCGCCCCCAGCGACCTCAGGCCAGCTCTCGTTCCCTCTGAGCCCAGTCTGAATTAGGTGCACAAGGAAGAAAGAAAGAAAAAGCCACCTGGTGGGTTATTGTGAGACAGCCAGGCGGTTTTTCACAGTTCTCATATAAATAGAACCGTAGGCAAAAGGGTCCGTCCCTCCCCCAGACGCCATTGTGTTTGCCTCTCTGTCGACATCTAGTGAAGAGAATCTCACACGCACACACAATTTACGAGGGGCCAGTCCATGTGGCCGTGCGCAGCAACAGTTCTGTCATTCTTGTCCCTGTTGCACAAATATCCCACAGTGGACAGGGCCGAGGTTTCCAGTCATCTCCAGGCCGGAGCTGTCACCCACGGTGCTGCTGGGTCTCACAGGAAGCACACGTGAGCACTTCTGCCGTGTCCACGCCTAGAGGAGGAGTTGCCGGGTGGACAGCATCGGTACTGCCCCCAGCGCCGTGTGGCAGCCTCGCTGCTGCACGACCTCACCAGACTTGAGGTCGTCGGCCTTTTCCACTTAGCCCCTGTACTGTCTGTTTGGTGGTATTTAATCGTGGTTTCAATTTGCATTTTCCTGATGACAGATCATGGTGAGCACCTGCCTGTACACTTTTTGCCATTTGCATATCGTATTTTACGAAGCAGCTAATTAAAATCTTTTGTTCATTTGTAATTTGGTTTCTGTCTTTTCATTAGAGATCTACAAGTCCTTCTTCGCATGCTGATGGGAGTCCTTTGTCAGACAGGTGTCCCAGAAATGCCTCCTTCCACTCTCGGCTTTGCCTTTCAACTCTGAGTGGAGACCTCTGAGGAAGAGAGGTTCTTAGTTTGTCAGCATTTTTCCTTCATGGTTAGTGTTTTTTGTGTCCCAGTTAAGTATTTTTTGCCTATCCAAAGGCCAAGAAGTAGTTCTTCTGTGTTTTCTTCTAGAAGCTTTAGTGTTTTGCCTTTCATATTGATAACTTCAACTCCTCTGGAATTATTTGTGTGTAGTGTGAAGTAGGGGTCCAAACTTACTTCTTTTATAAATGGATACCAGCTGACCAGCAGCAATTAATAAAAATAACTTTTTTCCCTCCACTCTGCACAGTCCCCTTTGCCATAAATCAAGTGACCACATACGCACAGGGCTGTTTCTGGACTCCATTCTGTCCCGTTGGTCCATTTCTCTAGCTCTATGTCCGTGCCGCAGTGTCTTAATTACTCTTACTTCATAAGTCGTGAAACCTGGTAACATCCGCCCTCCAGCTTTGCTCTTTCTCAGGATGGTCTCGGTTATTCTTTCCCTTTGCACTCTAATATGCGCGCTGCTGGCATTTGGATTGGGACCGTATTGACGGCATAGATTGATTTCGACAGAACGCACCTCTTTAGAATATTAAGTCTTCTGAATCCATAAACCTGACATATGTCTGCATTTATGTAAATTTTCTTTAATTTGCCATCATAATCTTTCACAGTTTGCAATGTAGAGGCCATGTACAATGTCAGTTGTTCCCAGGCACATACGTTTTCCAAAACGGTGTGTTTTTTAATTTTTTTCTTTATTTCTTGCTAGTATATTGAAGTGCAGTGTTTTTTGTATACAGCCCTTGAATCCAGACACTTTGCTAAGTTTATTGTGAGCATTAAATGAGATCATGGATAAACCCCAGGCACACTGCAGGGGCTTGCTGACTCTCCTCTGTGTGCAAGAGAACTGAGGCAGGATGGAGACTCGGTGCCAGAGGTGCAGCCAGTGAAGGAGGGCGTCAGCACCGAAGGGTCCCCGAGGCCCTGAGGGCAGGGTTTGCCCGGCCAGTGGAACGAGGGAGAATCCCAATGGCGAGAAACACCACCTTGGATGGACCTTGAATGGCATGGAGAGACCTGAATGGATTGTGGTGTGGGCGCCGCGCTTTAGTTTCTAAAGCCCCACCTCATCCACTGGGCCGAGGGTCCTCACTGCACAGCTCTGAGGTCGCGTGTGAGGTCTTCCGTCATTTTCAGAGATGAGGCAAGGGCTCGGAGAGTTAAGAGGCTTGGCCAAAGTCTCTCTGTGAGGAAGTGAGTGGTTAGATAGGTTTCACCACTTAATGCAGAGGTTTTCTTTGTTCAATCATTTTCTTATATTTCAGTTATAGTTGGCATACAATATTATATTAGCTTCAGGTGTGCATCCCGGTGATCATCCCAATAAATCTCGTATCCATCTGACATTATGCATAGTTATTAGAATAAAATTGACTGTGTTCCCTGTGCGGTACTTTCCATCCCCGGGACTATTCTGTACAACCATTTGTGCCCCCTAATTCCCTCACCATTTTCACCCAGGCCCCTCCCCTATCATCGGGCCACCATCTAAATATTCTCTGTGTCTACGAATCTGTGTCTGTTCTGCTTGCTTGCTTATTTTGTTTTCTAGATTCGGTTGTTGATAGATATGTATTTATTGCCATTTTATTGTTCATATTTTTTTTCCTCTTCTTTTTAAAGAAGACACTTCAACATTTCATGTAATACCAGTTTGGTGGTGATCGACTCCTTTAGCTTTTTCTTGTCTGGGAAGCTCTATCTGCCCTTCAATTCTAAATGATAGCTTTGCTGGGTAGAATAATCTTGGTTGTAGGTCTTTGTTTTTCATCACTTCGAGTATTTCTTGCCGGTCCCTTCTGGCCTGCAAAGTTTCTGTTGAGACGTCAGCTGCACGGAGAGGTCTTCTAACACTGTCAGAGGGCAGCGGCCGTCATGATGAGACAGGCCCTGGCGGAGAAAAGCTTATCAGGAAGGTGAGCAAGGAGAGTGTGGAAATCTGTGTTGGGAAGACCTTTGTGCAGAATGAGAGGCAGCAGGCCATCCTGAAGGCCTTGGCCACAGACTGAGCCTGGGGTGCCGCAGGCTCAGGAAGGAGGGGTGAGCAGAGCAGAAGAGGGAGCCACAGAAAAGGCCAGGTGCCCACAGGGTCAGGCTCACAGTCCCCCAAGTGCAATATACGCAGGTGAAGGACGTGCCTTTGGGGCCCCTGGACCCCAACTTCCCATTTAAAACAAAAAAAGTGAAACTTTCATGGCTTTACCCTTTCTCAGTTCATCTCATGATTAAAACTAAAACCAAAACAAACAACAAACTGTCCCCCGCATCTGCTCGGCTGGGCCCCCTCTTCCAGAGCTGTGGGCTCCCAGCGCCCAGTGCACACTGACCTCGTTCATCTCCAGCAGGCCTCTCCCTTCAGCCCCCCAGAGACCACAGGCCTTGGCTCGCACTCACCCTGTTAGCTCAGTCCCTTCAGCCCAAGACTCCCTTTTCAATGGCTCCGCTGCGCCCGTGCTCCCTCAGCACGAGGCTGAACTTGGTGGCGGCGGCACCAGTAACCCTTCTCTCTCCAAGCATGTGTGGTTGCTGACCTGACCAGAGCCTGCCAAAGTGTCTGTGCCTGAGAGAGCGGTCCTGCCACCGCCTGGAGAGGGGTGAAGGGGACGCAGGAGAGAATGACTCGCTCAAGACCACACAACTAGTCGATGGTCCAGAGGAGCAAATTCAAGCCCCTAGTCCATTGTCATTTCTACTCCACCATTAAAAACAAAACCAAACAGAGGAGGTGGGGTGTCTATGGCTTGCGTAACTCCAAAATGGCCTGTTTTGGGTTAGTTTTGCATCCCATGCCATCCAGTTGTGGACTTGGAAGGTTTCCATGGAGCCCAGTCCTAAAGGAGGTACAGCCTCCAAAGACCTCTCCTGCTTCTGTCTTCCTGCCCCAGTGGAGGGGCCTGGAGCTGGGCAGGCAGGACGTGGCAGCTTTGAAGGTCAGATGTGCTGAGGGCAAGGTGGGCAGGCAGCCTGTCTTCTGGAGCCTGCAGTTATAGCCGGTGGCTCAGTCCTACCTTCCTGCACCCAGGCTGCGTGAGTGTCTTGGTAGTGGCTCCCACACTCTCTCCTTGCCGATACAAACTCTATGTAAGTTGGAGTCCTTTGTCTAGAAAGGACCACGTGGCTCCTGGGAACAGCGAGGTAGGGAGGAGGGATCGAAGCAGGAACAGGCTGACCTTTCTGGACCTCCAGCAATACCCCGTCGTTTCCCACGAGACCCTTCTGAGGCACACTGAGATGTCCTCTCTGACACCATGGGAGCCACCGGAGAGATCACGGGGCTCAGACACCTCCCACTGAGCTCTTCTCCAGAGCTGTTCCCACTCCACCCACTCTGAGGCCCAGGGACACGCGGGTGAAGTTGAGCAGAAAACGGCCAAATTAAAGTACCAAACGGAGCTAACATTCACTGAGCACCACTCTGTGTGTGTCAGACACTTTACACACACAGCCCCATCACCGAGTCTTGAGAACAACCCCAGGGTGCACGCATTTGTGCTTTTCTTCTGAGAAAGACTTTGCTCCAGGGATCATTTGCAATGTCTGAGACATCTTTCACTCTCCCAGCAAGGCGGGAGAACGGGCAAAGGGTGGGTACAATTGACATCTAGTATCTAGAGGCCAGGGATGCTGCTAAACTTCCTACAGTACACAGGACAGCCCCTTACAACAAAGAACTACCTAGCCCAACGCATCAATGTGCCAAGGCTGAGAAACCCAAGTGCAATTTACAAATGCACAAAGAAACGCTGGAGCTCAAAGCCAAGTGGCTTCTCCGACACCTCACAGCTGCGCAGTGAGTGGCCAAGCTGTGTGCTGTCCACATCTGTCTGACCCGAAAGCCTTCATGTGCTTCTTTGGTTACAAAATGCCCTGTTCAAGAGCAGCTGCCCACCAGGTCCCATCTGTCCCGGGAGAGAACAAGCGTCATTGTTTCTCACTCCGTAAGCAAACAGGCACCCGCACCTGCCGCCTGGAAGCCAGTGAGCGCAAGAGCAGCTGCTCAGGGGCAGGCGTGGCCCTCCAGTGCTCTGGAGGGCCACAGAGGTGTGAGCTCCGCCTCTTCCCTCCAGACATTTGGGATCTCACCCGAGTGGCTGCAGTATGTGCAGGCGGAGGGGCCTGGCCAGTGTCAGCTGAGGGTATTGCCCAGAAGCCCATGGGCATCAGAAGGACGGTGGGCCTTGGTGGGGATCAGGGATGTCACCCTAAAGGGAAAGTGAGACTAGAGTAGGTTTTGGGAGCCTCCAGCAGGGCCTCAGTTCTCAGGGGCGAATTGAGGTCCTGACCCCAAGGAGAATGAGCCTGATTCTGAGGCCAGGCCAGGGCAGCGGGAAGCAGGACTCTAGTTTGGCAGGTGGGTGATGGAAGAGACCGCTCGCTCTCTCCTCTCTTCCACAGTCTGGCATAGGCTTGGCTTCCTCTAGTGACTTCACGACCCTAACAGCCGTCTTGTGGATCATTACCGTAACAAATGTCGAAAGACACCATTTCCTCTGCATCTCTAGGACAGAACAACCTGTCTTCCATTGCGCCCGCCTGGCCCCTCAGCAGTGACTCAGAGGAGACAGAGGCAGATCACAGAAGCAAACCCACTGGTGGGGGTAGGACTCCGTGTAGGGAGGAGGCAGCAGATAAGCCTGGAAGGTACAGCACTTGAGAGGCGGCTTCTGGAGAGCCTTGAATGCCAGGCTAATGGCTAAGAGGAAGGCAGAGGCTGGATCCCGAGAGCTAGCTGGTTCTGGGAGGCAGTGTCTGGAGCGATGTCGCTGCCAGTGTTTAGAGAAGGGAGCTGTCGGGACGCCCCCGCCCCTTCCTCCCTGCCTGCTCTGCGGAGGCCTCCCATTCTCCTGGTGCTTCTTGAAATAACATTAGCACAGCAGATGCCCCAGCTATTGCGTGGGAGGGCGGACCCGCAGCGCGGCCCTTTATCTCAAGTGCCCTCACTGCTCAGGGAACACGGGGTCTGGACACTCGGGCACGCGCCTCCATGCCTGCGGCCAAGGAGCGATTATCCCAGTGAATGTCAGCGAACAGACAGGAACAATGCAGCCCAGCCCAGTGAACGAGCGAGTTGTAAGGGGCCTTTCATGGGGCCTGAATGACAACTGGGTTCCCGGGGAAGGGTGCCAGCCCAAACAGTACCCACATCCCGAAAGCGAGAGGCCTTGCGCGCCGGCCAGCACAGCAGGAGTGGAAGGCACTCTGGGAGCACGGTTCCTGGGCAGACTGCAGCAGCAGGGAGGTGCGCCCTGCCCTTGCGGTGGGCTGCTCTCAGACCAGGGCAGTTCTCAGAAAGAAGGAACTGAGAAGGGAGGCAAACCCAGCCTCATCAGTTCTCTGGTGACACTTGGTGGTGGTGTGGGTGGGGTTTCTGGGGGACGCTGGACCAAGAAAAGGAAATTCATGCCAATAACAGCAATTTCTAAGGCAAATATCTACGTGTCTGCCATTTTTTATTGTCCTAACACCAACCCATGAATGTCTCTTCTTCCAAGCTCTTTAAGCCTCTCTGGCTTCTCTCCCTCCTTCCTCTAAGAGGCATTTAGCTGAGTATGTGGAGACGAATAAAACAGTGTTAGTCTTCAGGAAGCCCAAAGACGAGTGCGGGGGGCAGGTGAAGAACAAGCAATTTAAGAGAGAGATTGGAGTTGCTGCTGCCATAGCTTCAGGCCCCCTGATGTGAAATGACAGACGAAGAAGCCGGGAGACATGGGAGGGCTTCATGGAGGAAGTGGTATTTGGGTGGGACTTTGAAGAGTGGGTTATCATAGGCTGGGGTCACAGGGGCAAGTTGTGAAAGATTCTTCTAGGTTGAGCCAACAGCCTGAGCAAGGCAATAGGTTATATACCAAGTGGTATTGGGAGAAACAGTGCAGAACCAGCGGAGGGTGAAAGGTGGAGCAGAGCTGGAAAGAGGGGTGGGGACCCAGGTCACATGGAGTCATGAATGCCCTGGGGGTGCAGGTGTCTGAGGAAGGAAACTAGGACCCTTATTCCAGAGGGGAGAGGTTGAGACGGACCTCAGGCTGAAGCCGTCGTCGGCCCTGTGTCGGGAAAGGCGGCTTGCAGTGCTGCGGTGTGGGAGCTGTTTGCGCTAGAAGAGACTGAGGCAGGAGGTTTGTTCATTCATTCATTCATTCATTCAGTGAACATTCCCCAAGCTCCATCTCTGTGCCAGGCCCTGTGCCAGACTAGACAGTCCAAGAGGCTCCCAGCTGGTGGGGCTGTTTGCGCACGTCTGTCCCGAGGATGCGCTGCCCCGGGTTGCAAGGGAGGCTGGAGCACACATTGTGGCCCTGCCAGCTCCCCTGCAGCCCCAGAACTCCCCAACTGCACCCAGTCAGAATTGGCAATAGACACAGAGAGCCCCTCTGGGAAGTTTCCAAATGGCTGACAAATCCTGTTCTTGTGGATCTTGCAGGAGATTCCTAGCTCCACAGTGGGTAAAAGCAGAGAAAAGGGTGCTTTTAGGACAGTTTGCCTGCCTGGGGTCGCTCGCTGGGGGTTTCTGCCATTCTCCCCACTCCGCTCCACTCAGAGTGACCGCCAGCATGAAATGCCCAGTGAAAAGTCCAGTTCTTTTTTTTTATTTCCTAGGGTGACTTTGGTTCGTAGGGTCGTGGGTTTCAGGGGCACATTTCTGTGACGCGTGACCTGCAGGCTGCACGTGTGCCCAGCACCCAAAGTCGGAGCGTCTTCCGTCGCCATATGTTTCAAAGTCCACTTCTCAATCCATTCTTTTCTTGGTTTTGTCCTGTTAAAATTAATGTCGGCCTTGTATACTTCCCTTCACTCCTGGGGATACCTTCAATAAATATCCTCTCTTCAAGCCATTGTACCTTAAAATGAATGACATAAAGCAAGTCTACTCCAGAATGATATTATTTGTTGATACCTGCAGGCCTCTTTCACTTAATTGACTTTTTGCGGATAGTGGTGGTGATGTGGGGGAGGGGGTGGCTACGAGTTCACGGATGTCTCTTCCCATTACTGTGAAGTGTGCTGCCTTCTGTCCTGCGGTCCCGAGATGTCTTCCACCATGTTAAAATGCACCCTGCCACACACCTCCCTGCTACTAAGCCCTGACTTGTCTTAGTTAATTACAGCTTGCCCCTCACGTGACGTCTGCACACGAGAAATCAGAGGTCGGTAACCAGCTGCTTGATGTAACCTCTGCCTTTATCTCCACCGCTGTTTCCACAGGGACCCTCGCCCTCCGCACTCAGCTCCCCGCCCCTCACCCCAAGCGATGTGTTTACATCACAATGAAGGCCCTTTCCCAAGTAGCATCCATCTTCCTCTCCCCTCTTCCTCCTCCTTACCCCCTCTTTTCTCTCCATTCTCCTCTCCACCCCCACCCCAGATTTCCCTTTACCCTTTGGGGCCCCACCCATCCCAAATCCGTTTAGTCCTCCTCCTGCTCAGGTGCTACCCCGACTCCTGGTTCATCCCTCTCTCTGGGTCTTCCGGAAGCTTCATTGGGAAGGAGAGGGGATGGGTGCTAACTGACACACTCCTCAACTCCTCCTTTTCTTCACCCCAGCTTAAAGATTCAACTACCCTCTCCACATGGCTTCTTTGCCCCCAACGGCTCCCCAACTCACAGCTTACAGACACTGCGCTCCAGGAGCCCGTCCCACCCAGGGGTCTCACACACACACACAGCCACTCTTTGTTTTCTATCATGTCGCCGCCACACAGGGAGCCACTCAGTGAGGGGCCAAGGGTCAGGTCATGAGGTCACTAGGGCTAATTTAATCTTCTTTTGTACTAACTCCAACTTCCGACTACATAAGGCCACCCACTCTTCCCAGTTTTCCTGGACTTCCCCTGTTTTAGTACTGAAGTCTCACATCCCAGGAATTACCACCGTCCCAAGCAAATCTGGGCAGCTGATCACACTGTGGATCCCAGACTCTCAGCACAAAATGCAGCTCAGCGCACAGATGACTTAGAAAAGCCAGTGTCCACACGTGTACCCCTGCAGGCCCAGTCATTCAGCTGTGCTCTCACGGCACGAGTAAGGTCCTACACAGGCCCGCAGACCCTGGCACCGCCAGCCCTGGACCAGCCACTCAGACCAGCGTGCCACAGAGGCTCAAGTGCCGCACCAGGAAGGCTTTGGGGGGGGAGGCTGGGGGGCTTCTCTTAGCCTTGCTCCAGGCTACCTAGGTGGCCTGGGGTGCCCCCTGGGGTGGGGGTTAGGGCCGAAAGTTTGTAAACACCCACTGTGTCGCGTTGAGCTAAGAAAGGGTGCTGCTCACGGAGCCCATGGGCCGTACAACAGAATGTGAGCTTAAAAAACGTGCTTATCCACTCCTTTCGCAAACGGCTACTGACCGCTGGGCCAAGCACTGTGCTGGAAGTCAGGGATGCAGTGTCGGATAAAACAGCCTTCTGGTCTGTTGGGAAACGGATAAGAATCCAGAGGCCCTGCACTGCGCTGTGACCCATGCTGTCACAGGAGCGAGCGCAGGGTGTGCTAAAGGCACACGGGAAGGCCTCGCATGGAAGCCCTCCTACGCAGAGTCCCAGGGTCAGGCCTAGGGAGCAGCACGCACGCCCGGGAGAAGGCCAGCGGGGACCCCTGCACATTCGCAGAGCTCCCTTGGGTCAGAGGGGTGGGGGCGGGGGTGGGGGGTATATGGTGCCAAACAACAGGAAGACACACAGACGAACAGGGAATCCTGGGGAGAACTTGGAACAAAGCAAATAACAGGCCTATCAATACCTGGAGGGAATACGACAGAAACTCAGACTAAGGCAGCAGTAGCAAAGTTGTAGGGAAATGCTGGTTTCGAGGAAAAGCAGCCGTAAGACAGAACCTAGTGCTTGCCCGGGTGTGGGGGTGAGGGAGAGCAAGGAGTCGAGGCATCATGGCCTGCTCACATTTCTTTTTTTTTCCAATTACAGTTGACATACAATATTATGTTAGCTCCAGGTATACAACATCATGATCGGACATTTATATAACCTGTGAAGTGATCATCCCAATAAGCCTAATACCCAACCATCGGTCAGGTTTCTGGGGGTCAGGTTCCTGGCTCGGCTGCACCACTCGCTAAGACTAGGAGCCAGGAGTGGGGACATGCTGGGGGAGGACAGGACAGGGCAGGGAAGGAAAACTGGCACATTCTGTTTTGGACATGTCGAGTGTGAGATGAGGTGGCCCATCCAAGGGCAGATGGCCAGCGGGCAGGTAGCTAGCTGTCCAGGTCAGGAGCTCAGGAGAGAGGTTTGAGCTGCAGACACAGGGACAAAAATCGTCACCTTGTGGATGCAGCTGAAACTAAGGGAAAGGACGGGCCACCCGGAAGCAGAGGATGGACTTAGGATGGAACTCAGAAGAGAATGAACATTTCCGGGTGAAAGAGGTAAAAGTGACCGAGAAGGAGAGCCCAAGGGGAGATTGTCTCAGAAAGGACGGACGTGAAAAAAACTATGGAGCCACTAACAGGTCAAGTTTGAAAACAACCCCGGACAGCAGTTCTAGTGGCTTGGCAGGGTCAGCAGTCAGGCCTTTGTGGGCTGAGGACAGGTGAGAAATGAGCAGGTGGCAACAACAGCAAGTCTAGCTGCTGTCTCAAGAGGCGTGGCTACGAACAGGAGGGAAGATGGCTGTTCCTGGGGGGAATGGGGTTTAGGAGTTGGTGTGTTGCTTTCAAGTTGCAGACTTGTGCAACACGCTGGCACACGTTTGAGTGCTCATGGGAGAGAATAAGAGACGGCAAAACTTTGAAACAGAAGGAAGAGAACTTGATTCTTGAAACAAGAGCCACAGGAAAGTCGGAGCTGACGGGGTCTTAGGACAGTGGGCAGGACGACCGGTACGCGGACTTGCCGCCATAAGGGGCACCGGGGGAAGGAGCGTTTCCGCTGCCTTGAAGAGCCGAGAGAGTCTTCTGTGGCACTTCCAGTAATCCGTGGGGGGATGAAGTCACCTGCAGGCAGGCAAGTGCAGAGGTGGGCACAGCCTTACTGAGTGGCAAGGGTGATGGATTTGCCTCAAGAAATACAAGGGTGACAGTAAGAGCCCAGGCTTGCTGGGACATCATGGTTCTCTGTATGCCCGGCAGACTCTGGGCTCGAAAGGAGTTCACTATCTAGGTGACAGTAGCAATGCAGTGTCTTCTGAGCAGCAGAAACCAGGAGCGATGGATCTGGGGGAGGATGAGGGAGGTGCAGATGGGAGGAGGAGGTAGCGTGACAATGGCGTGGAGAAGGGAAGGGGCTCAGTGGGCCCCTGAGAGTGCACAGGGGTGCTGGCAAGGAGGTCACGCTAGGTGTCAGATGCCACCCTGAGTGTAAGCGACCCTGTGTCCTGGACCCATTGGGAAGCATGCCTAGTTGGTGTAGCTTGCGATGGTGGTGGGTGAGGTGAGAAGAGAGGCTGGGGTTGGATTGTACGGGGCCTGGCATACAAGCTGGATTTGTCACTTCCTGAGACGGTGATCCATGTCGACAGGGGCAGGCTCTGCCCTGCTCACTGCTCTGCCTGTGGGCCCTGACGGTGACCGCAGGCTGGAAACGCTCGCCAAACACTCGGGAATGGGGAACAGAGGCATGCGTGCTCCAGCAGCTCACCCCACAGTGACAGATCTCTCTACCTGTCCATACTGACACGTGTCCTGGGAGGGGACACGCAGCTGTGCCTGCCCGGCCAGGCACATCAGTCCTGCTTTTGCCTTGCTCCCCCCGTGACTGCACTGTGCAGGCAGTGGATGAGCTCTGGCCAATGAGCCAGAAGCCCTGGGTTCTAGAACCAGCTCTTCTAGCTGTGACCCTGGAGCTCAGTCACCATACCTGCCCGGGGTTGTGGGGAGGACAGAGGGCCTAAGGACCCAGTGTGAAGGTGCGTGAAGTATGAGGTGCCGCAGCACCTTATGTGTCCCTGTAGACAGAGCACCTGGTAAGTGGTCCGTTTAGCCGGAGCTCCCTAGTTCCTAGTTGCTTCCCATTCCTTGTCCCTTGTAGTCAACTGGATGCTAAGTGGCTGACGGAAGGGGGCAGGGGACCAAGAGACACCATACCTCTGTCCTCGACACCCTCACTCCTGGCCTGGACCTCATGGGAAGAAACATGGCTGATAGGTAAGGTGACCACATGTCCCAGGTTATGTCGTCTGTCCTGGTGTAATTAATACCAGTGCTCCCCGTTCACTCTTAAAAATGTGCAAATTACATGGTCCCCCGACCGATAGCCTATTCTGTGTTCGGAGAGTCCGTGTTCCGGGGAACGCTGATGTTTGCAAACCAGTGGCTTTGGCTGAGCACAGAGAGAACCAAGATTGTCTGGCAGCTTGGCCAAATCTCATCTTATGCTGCATGTATGTCTCCTTGGCCATGGTCATCCCCATCGTTTCGTCATTCTGCCTACAGGACGTGGGCACAGAGCCCCATAGCCAGCCCAGTGGCTACGGGGAAGGTATTAAAGGGGGCTCTGATGCCCTCACTTCTCTGCCACCTGGCTGTGATGTCATGGGTTCCAACAAGCAGGCTGCCCGGTGTCCCAGAAGGAGTCGGTGTGCAGGGGGAATGGGACCAGACTCCCTCGCCCTGCTTGTGCATTTTGAGAGGACAGCTCCATATCTCATACACCCAACCCCAACTTAAATATCTAGAGTTGCCTAACACTCCAGAAGTGCCCTCCACCCTGAGTCCACATAGCCACTCTCACGAGCCCTGAGGGGCTATCCTGGAAGACTGGAGGGCGGAAGAGAGGGAGGGACGGAATCTTCTCTTCCTGAGGGAGGGTAAGGTTTTCCCCAGGGCCTTGGGTGGATGGGAAGGTGAGGGGATTGGGGTGGGGCGCATGCAAGCTTAGGAATTAAAGTGAATTCTAATTAGAGTGCTTATCAAACTCAAAGTCACAAGCACTTACCCAACATTTCCTCAGAATATATGACAAGGTGTACCCCTCGAGGAGCTTATAATAATTCGGGTCAGGCTATGGTCAATACAATGATAATATACATGGAAAATACCAAAAACAGTGGTTTTCAAGCTTTATCCTGCGTCAGAATCCTCTGGAGGGCCGTGAAAACCCAGACTGTTGGGCCCCAGGAGTCTGGGTTGGGTGGGCCTGAGTATGCGCGTGTCTAACAAGGTCCCTGGGGACGCTGCTGCAGCTGGCCTGGGGGCCGTGCTTTGAGAACCGTTGCCTACGAGGATCTGGAGGCCGACATGCCTCAAATCCACATGGGGAGCTCCGTAGAGGAGGCAGCATTTGGCGTGGGCCTGGGCAGCAGACCAGGGTTCAGGGTACCAAATGGGGATAGCTAGTAGCTACTGAGTGTTTGTGCCGTGCGAGCGCCGAGTGCCCGTGTCAGCCAGCATCACTCATTTAATCCCCATAGAAATCGGATGACATAGATATGGTTATTGTCCACAGAGACACCGAGGGATTAAGGGACTTATTTTGCCATACCAGCTCCAAACAGTGTTGAGGGGACACAGCACAGGAGGTGTTGCTGAGGGCCCTTTAAGACCCCCCAGCTAGAGGTCCCTCCTCCTTCCTGCTTCTGCCCCAGATCTCCAGCCACTGTCACGTGCCCAGCCCAGACTTCAGGGAATGGGTAGGTATCTGTGGCCTTGGATTTGATCTCCCAAAGGGGCATGGGACTGGCATTGATTCCTTCAGACACAGTGGAGAAAGGAGAGGTGCTTGTATACCTCTCCCTGAGAAGCAGCCAAGGTCAAGGAGGTCCTTCCTGGCAGAGGGCAGACCGCATGGAGAGGTACTGAGAGGCAATTTGGTGAACCAGGAGCCACTGAGCATCCCTGGGGTGTGAAGCACAGGGAGGGATAGGAGCAAAGCTGGTGGGACCTGCAAGTCCCAGCATTTCCACATGGCTCTCCAGAGCCTCTTTATGCAACTCTGGTTATGTCAGAGGGTAACCCCTGCCAGTTAAAGTATCACAGAGGTCAAGGGGACGGTATTGAGGGACTGCAAGGGCAGCATTGACCACCTTTGTGGGATCCCTGGGCTTTGCAGTAATTATCTCACTGGCTGCTTTGCTAGACGTGAGGCTTCTAGCTCCCTGACAGGACCGTGCCCTGGAGGAGGAAGCAGTGAGGGTAAGAAATCTGGGCAGAGGTGACACAGAAGTCAAATTCCCTAGCCAGACACCTAGGAGAGGATTAACTCAGGACCTGCAGAGACTCGTCAGGAAGAGTCACAGCTTCCTGTGTTGTGCACAGATTCCATCAGACAGGCCGTGACTTTGAGCACAAAAACCCACTCGGGCACACACGACGACTCTAGACACCAAAAGCCACACCCACTACGGGACCAGCTGCACCCTTTAAGTCATTCTAGGTCATTTCCAGAATCCAGAGTCAGGAATCTGAGCTTCGCCCTCTGCTGGGGCTTCTCTAGCTCCAGTCCCTTTCCCCATACTGTGTGCTAGTGGTCACTGGTGCCAATCAACGCCAACAGGAATCCCCAATTTAGAGTGTGGAAGGAGGACACTTGGTTCATTGGAAATAGCTCACTTGTGACACAGCAAGGCTGTGAAAGCGACACGGCTTTTAGGTGGACTTCGGACCGGTGGCCCTAGGGCAAGGCCCCCAGACAGCTCTGCTGTGCTCTATCCACACTTTTCTCTGCTCCCGTCTGGCGAAACGTCTTTGGTGGGGAAGTGCAGCCTTCACTGTGGGAAGGATAGGGGAAGTGCCCTCTGGAGCACTTAGCCTGAAGCCCCTGTCCCTGGTTTCTGATTGGTCTGTCCTCATACAAATGAGGACCCCCAAATCCTCACAGTTTGATTTGTCCAAAAGGCACTGTCCTGATTGGTCAGAATGGAGCTACTCTGATTGGTCAGAGAAGATGCAGATGAGGGAAATATAGCTGGGCAGCTCCGATTGGATGGAGGAAAGCTCCAGTCCTAATGGTTGAAATACAATTCCAGGAACTCCTTTACAAGGGCTGGCTCAGCTGGCAGACACACAGTGCAGGCAGGCAGTTCAGTGCAGAGGCAGGTAGTTCTGTCCAGACTTCTCCCCAAAATGCAGTTTGCAAGTAGAAGTGGCTGCTAGGCTCTGGCGGGTGTTTTGGTTGTTTTTGTTCTTTATTTGAGCCCAGTCAGCCACCAGGAGCCCTTCTTAGTAGGTATCTTCTTCCTCAGGGTCCACAGTTCCAAAAACTACCGGGGGACTACCGCAATACACATACTCACACCTACTGGACATACACGGGGGATACAAAAGCCAGCCTGTGGTGGGAATAAGGGACAGGTGAGGATCAAAGGGGGGTTCTTTAGGACAAGCACTCTCTCTCCCGTACTTCACCTACCCACCATCCTTCTTCCACACCTGCCCATTGTCTGGCTACTCAGCACCTTCTATCATGACACCTCCCTCTTCTATTCCAGAAGCAGAGCTCTCCCAAGGATAGAGGGATTTCTACTCTGCCTGCTTCTTACCACTCTGTCTTGCTGCCTCTGTCCCTTGTCACACCCTCACACCAACCAAACTTATGAGCTCCCACTCCCGCTGGAGAAAAATGCCACTTACCGCCTGGCCTCAGCCCTGTTCAAGGCTGGGGATAATAGTGAAGTCATAGGTTGCTGGGATATGGAGTGGAGACTCCATCGCGTCTTTAGTCCAGCTACTTCAGTCTGAGTAACTTTAAAGCTGTACCTCCCAGCTTAGAGTAACATTGTCACTCCAGCCCTTCTTTATCTCTTGTTGAAGGAAGACAGAAGTGGGGAGAAGGCTGTCTAGGGAGCCAGGAGACCAGGCTTCTGCCCCAGCTCTGTTCCCGCCTTGTGTGGGCCTTGTACAAGTCAGCTCTTTGGGCCTCCGTGGTCTCTTATCACGGAGCATTGAAGCAACACCACCTCGGGCTTTAAAAGCCTCTCTCCTTTCTCTGGCCCACCTGTGACTTGGTGTCGCCTTGTTTCTCATCCCACTGATTGTCTGGGGCTCCTGCCCTCTTAGGATGGGCCTCATGCGCAGCTGTGGTGTCACTGTGATGCCATCAAAGGGGCCTGAGACCCCTTTTACTGTTCAGGTGGCACACCATTAGCAAGAGGCTCTCTGTTCCTGGGACCAAATGGAACGGGAGGTAGCACACCCATTGCGTTTTCTCCTGACCGAGGGACTTGTTCCCTCCAGTTACGAGGACAGCAATGTGAAGCTGGGGACAGGTGAAGGAAGGTCAGAATTTTGGACAGATGGAGCCACAAAATCATTCCACAGAGTCAGAGAGACCCTGAAGGAACTTGAGACACCTCCCATCCAATGTGAGATGAGGGACTGTTTGATTTTCTAAAGGCTAACTAGGTACCAACTTTGGTACTTGTACCAGGGAGGACATATTGCCGTCTGCCGCTCCCCTCCGCATTCCCCAAGCCCATGGCCCACACTGCTTCTCTACTGACCCCGAACCTGACCTCAGAATACTGTAGGTAGTCACGAAGATGGTAAGCAGGTAAAACCCTATTGGTTCTGGCTGTCAGTTACTCAAACACAGACCTGGTGTCTTCACACCCACCCTTCCAGGATGTACCACTCAGTTCATACTCTGGGGTGGTGAGGGATTGACAAGCAGGGGGCCATCTGTCCCCTGCATTCTGGCCTCCAAAGCCCTAACTGGTCCTGGGCTCCTCACTCTGACCAGCTGAGATGGGAAGGAGTCCAGCCAGACCCTCAGCCCTGCTCTGGACATCGCGCGCACACACACGCCTTGAAGACCATTCTTTAGAAGCTAAAGCAGAAGTGGGCCCTCGTGCGCCGTGGCGCCCTAGTCATGGACACAGATGAGGCTCACCTGCTGTCTCACGTGGGAGCAGCCGCTGCACTAACAACTGTGGGGTGAAATTTGCATGAGCTTCTAGTGTAACTGTGGCTTAAATTTGGAAAGGAGAAGGGCAGGTCCGGATCGGTGGGTAATCATGTTCCTAAGGAGAACCATCAGTCAGCCCTGTTAAGACACAAACTGCCCACTGGGGACAAGGAAGGCTCAGCTGGCTGCTGACCCCTGAGAACCGCTCACAAAAGGCTGCCAGGAAGAATGGCTTTTGACTCCTCCCAGCAGTGGGAAGCAGAATTGCTTCCGATTGTTCTCACCGGATGGGATGACTCAGCCTGCCAGTGATTTCCCTTTCACTTTCTGCCTTTCCTAGGAACCCAAGTGCACTTAATTGAGAGCTGTGTGGGCCCCTGCTCCCAGCCCACCTGCAACCTGCTCCCCCCAGGCCCCCCAGCCTCTCCAAGCTGCCCACACTCCCTGCCTCCTTCCTCCTCCACCCTCACTTCTTTTTCATTCATCCATTCACTCGGAAAATGCATGTTGAGCTTTGCACTTGGAGCTCTCCAGGCATCAGCAAAGCAAGCATTGGGAGGGTTGCAGACTGGGCTGAGATGATTAACCAGCTCCCAGGCTCACCCCTGCACCAGCCCTGGCCCCAGACCCCATCCTCATCCAGAGCAAGGATGGTAATAAAAACACTGGAATTCCAGATAAGGAAAGCTGACTCAGGCAGTGTACTGGGGCAGGGGGCAGAGGGTCAGGAGGAGAGTGATCTCCAAAGGGGAGCCCAGTAACCCTGGACACGTGCCCTATTTAACCCCAAGGAGACCTCTGCCAGGGAGCTGGCTGGGGGCCATCCAGGGCCCCCCACCCCGAGCCCAGGCAGGCAGATGCCACTGGCCCTCTCTCACACTCTGCTGGCCCCACCTCTGCCCTCCTGCAGGCAGAGAGGCCGGTCTGGCCCAGCCCTGCTCTGCACGGGGAGATGGGAACAACGAAGAGGTTGGGAGAGGGTGGTAATCCTTTCTGAAAGACCTGTTCCTTTAATTTCAAGACACGGGATCTAGTTCTAGTGTATTTCCACACTGCTTATAATTTCACAAGTACTTTGGTGTGAATTTAGCCAACGTATACCATTATTACTGTGGCCAAGCATTTTCATTTATATAGACTTCATCTAATCATGTGCTACATCCGCTCTGAGGTCGGCAGTGGGTGTGCTTATCTGACACGGAAGGAAATAGACATGCGGGAAGGTTAAACCTTATGGCAGGTGACAAACAGACCCGCCAATCTGTGAGCCTTTGTCAAAGGCCTAATGCCATCACGCAGGTGGCGCACACGTCACGTAGGGGCCCGTGAGTGGTGCCCAAAGGCTCCCTTCCTCAGACCCATAGCTCTACGGGCACAGGCCCTGCCCTCAGGGGGCCTGCCTGAGGGGCCAGCAAGTCACCGTGGGCAAGGCCAGAAGCTGAACCTCTTGCTGCACGTCCCAGAGCGGGAGGAGGGAGAACCGGAAGTAGAGCTGAGCTCCCTTGACCTCTGCCCAGCATCGTTCCATCACAGGACTGACCCCAAACAACAGCAGGTCTGAGCACTTCAGGGTGATCAGCACCAGGTGGACAGAGAAGCAGGAGGGAAGATCATAGGGGCAGTGACAGGAATAGGGTGACCTGGGCAGCGCCTTCTGCCAGGGTGTCTGGTGGGGGGCGGGGCAGCGTCTTAGCCGGGCTGCTCTAACAAAATACCACGGATGGGGCTCAAACATCACACATTTACTTCGCACCATTCTGGAGGCTGGAAGTCCAGAATCAAGGCCCTGGCAGGTTCTGTCCCTGGCGAGCCTCCCTCCCTGGCTTGTAGGTACCATCGTCTTGCTGTATCCCCACAGGGTAAGAGGAGAGGCAGAGGGAGAAATAGGAACAGAGAGAGACTGAGTGAGCAGGGGCTCTCTGGTCTCCTAAGGGCACTAATCCCCCCACCACCCCGCTCATCTCACCTGATCCCGCCCAGGCCCCGCCTCCTGATACCACCCACTGGGGGCAGGGCTTCAACACAGGAATTGTAGAGGGGCAGAGACATTCAGTCCATGATAGGTCGACAATAGAGTGAGAACCTTTACCTTACTCTGTCTGAAAGGAAACTTTAAAAACCACTTGAGTGCTGGAGGCAGAGAGAGCTGGCTATAGTCCTCAGCTCGGCTGGTGCTGCTTTTTAAAATGCTTTGTATTTGGGGGTACCTGTCTAGTCTCTCTGCCACCCCCTTGAAAACAGAGACTCTGCCTTGTTTTTTTTTTGTTTTGGCTTTTGGGGTTTTTTATTTGTTTTGTCTTGACCAAAACCTTTGATCGGGACTGGGATGCGAAGGACATGCATGAAGGTGAATTTCCTTCCCCCCAGGTGGCCGCTGACTAAAGTCTAAGTGCCAGAAGCCTGGGTTGAAGCGAGACTCTGCAGACCTCGCTTCCGATGAGTGTGTGGGACCCACTCCAATCACACATCGCTCCAGGCCCCACTGCCCTCCGAAAACTCAGGCAGCGTTCCCAGGGAACTGGTTTTATTAAAACACGCACTGAGAACCTCCTGTGTCCCTAGTGCCATGCTCAGCTCTATGGGGGACACAACAAAGCTCTGGTCTCATTGCCTTCGAGGAGGTTGAAAGATGATGAAGGGATAGCCCTTCGCCCCAAATGCAAGAGCTGTCCCCAAGCCCAGCACACCCAGTGCCAAGTGAGCTGTGTACCACAGCAGCTGCATCCAGTGGAGGGACCGGGAGGTGGGGAGACCCAAGCCAGGCCAGGAAGAGGTAGGATTCGTCCTCTGAAAGGAAGCCAAGGGCTCACTGCTAGGTTCAAGTTCTCTGTGAGAGGCTCACCCCTCTTCTTCTAGGCACCCTACGCGGTATTTGGCACATGGTCTAAATGTGAATGAATAATAGTGAGTCCACACTCACTATTCTCCAGGTTCCACAGATAGACCTGAGCCAGGAAAACAAAGGCATGGCTCCCCAGGCTAAGGTTGGAAGTTGTCCTGGACTGGGAGGCCCCCAGAGGGAAGGAGACAGCTGCAGGCAGAGCTGTGGTCCCAGCCCAGTGGCCACGAACGGAGCTGGAGTCAGTTCAACTCCCCCATCCCCCTCTGCGGGGCCCAGGCAGAGCCTGGCGCAGCTTCTTCCTCAGCCTTCTCAGGCATCGACCCCCAGGGGGGTCATCTCTTACAGAGCTGAGAGCTCACAGGATGGGACCCCATCTGTGTCAGGCAGCCTTACACACACTTCCCACATACCTCCTTGCACAATCAGCAGGGAGCTGCTCGCCCTGGTCTGGGAAAGGGAGGTCTGTTAGCCCCATCCTGTTGGTAGACTAGAAAGGATACTGGTTTCGAGTCCAGAACTTCCGATGTGACTGGGTAGGCTCCTTCCCCGCCTGGGGCCTCTGGGTGGCCCCTGCACAGGGGAAGAGCTGGAGTAAAGGGTCTCCAAGGTCCCGCACGGCTTCAGCGATATGGAATTTGGACCATGGAAAGTGCTGCCCTCAGTGTCCAGGCTGCCTCAGAGCAGGAAGGTCCTTTGTCACCTGCAGCAGGACACTGTCTCTGGCCAAGACTCCTTCACCCCACCCTGTCACCAGGGTCCTCCCTCCCACACCCTCTTCTTCATAACAATGACTCCTTCACCCCACCCTGGAATAATATGGGGAAGTGGGGTTCGGGACTCTGGTCCCACTCTTGCTTCCCTCCTTCGATGAATTGGCCAATATGGGTCTCAGATGCCACCTCTTCTTGAGTTTCAATTTAAGGGGGAGGGGCTTTAAAACAAGGTCTTCCAAGGTCTTGAGTCTTCCAAGACTCCAACAAAATAAATCTTACAAAAATTCCCACACGTGTAGGGAAGTAGTCACATACAAAAACGTTTTAGCAACAAGATGGACACACCTGAGTAGAGAATGGCCCACAAAGTGTGGCAGAACGACCATGCAGCAGGTGAAGGAGCGAACCTTGAGTGGGTCCCCACATGCGAAACGCTAAATAAAACGATCAGGCGTGCAGAACGACACATACAACATGGTAGCCGTTATAACAAATGAAAAGCAAAGCAACACAGAGTATTCTCGTATATTAAAATATGTTTAATATTAAGAAAATTCATGATAGGGAGGGACACTGCCTCCCCCCACCCCCAGCCAGGGAGAGAGAACGAATGGGAAGTGGGGATTTCAACTTAAATATTTTATTTCTGAAACAAATATTCCATTTGAACAGTTGTCAATTCTGAATGAGCTACTCAGGTTATTTTTATAGGATTTTAGTATTTTAATAATCAATTAAATAAAAGAAGAAAGCTTTAATGGCATCACGTCAGGGCTGAGGGTGCGCATTGGTAAGGTGCCCACCCAAAGCCCACCCACTGAAGTCTAGGTGGCCACCCCTCTGACTTCCTGACCCTTCCTTTCATTTTATGACCCCTTTGAAGTGGGTCTAAAGTCTGTCCCAGTCCTGGGAAGGGGCGCTGCGGGGCCCCGGAGGCTGCGTTTGGGAGGAACGAGCTGCACTGAGGTGATACCATTTCCTTAGTTTTATTCCCTCTGCTTGCTCCCACTTCCTCAATCCCTGAAGGGAAGCCGGGAGTCATTAGTTAAGACAAGAATCTAAAACCAAGTTATTCCTTCCTCCTCAGAGCCCCAAGCTCAAGCTTGATCCCCCAGAGCAGGATATGTTAAGCTTTATAACCTGGGTCAATCAAGGGAAGTTCTGGGTCAAGTAACCCTAAGAAGTTACAGCCAAATCTTGGAGGGGAGACACTTCTGTGAGGAGGGGGTCAGTAGCTCTCACTCACTTCTCAGGGGGTCTCAAAGAACTGAACTGAACCTAGCCCCTCACGCCGTGTTGGAAACAGCCCAGGGAGGGCCCAAGGCTCCGCAACAAAGGGAGGGTTACACCGGGCACCCTGCCGGTCTCTCCTGGGTACTGGTGCGTCGTGGGGAAGCTGCAGTCCTCAGACCACTGAGGCAGTGCTGGTGGCGGGCCAGGCTGATCTGGGAATGCAGGGAATAAGCTGTCTATTGTATAATTGAATATCCCAGCAAACTTGCCTGGAGAACAATGAGAAATAATAATAATAACCAGCACTGGTGATTTTTTCCAAATATTTGCTAAGCTGCCACTTCGTTTGTGTTCATATGTGAACTCTGGGAAAAAAAAAATGACACCAACTAAGAAGGACTCCTGGTGGCTAGCTGGGCTCAAATTTTTAAAAACAGTATGTAGCACCAATTTCTGCACGGGGGGACCTCTCAGCAAACTGCACTTCAGGAGAAGCCTCTGCATGACATCGCCTGCCTCTGAGCAGCTAGCTAATCTGCCGTGGGCACTATGTGTCTTCCCTCTGAACCAGCCCTTATATAGGAGTTCCTGGAATCCAATTTCAGCCAATAGGACTCAGGCTCTTCCCATCCAATCGCAGCAGCACAGCTCTGACCAATCAGAGCAGCTCTGTGCTGACCAATGAGGGACTAGGGGTGGGGACTCCTATATATATAAGCTAACTCCCCTCTGCCTTCAGAGCCTACTTCCAAAGTAGGAAGGTGTGGCTTCTGATGCCCACTGAGACATTGAAGAATGTGTAGAGGTTCTGGGGGCGCAGAGCTGCGGAGGGGCCTGGCCCCAGGGTGCACTGTGTAGTACCCCTGAGCTGTTCCACAGCAGCAATGTTCTGCACGGCGGTGCTGTATCACTGTGAAGCTGCTTGCAGCTGTGGGCGGTGAAAGTTCCTTCACCACACCCCGAGTCGGGGATTCCTGCTGGTGTTCAGTTGGCGCCGGTGACCATCAGTTGACAATACAGAAGTCCTGTGGCAGGGCAGGCATGGCTGCCTCCGTTTTACAAGTGAGGAAACTGAGGAGCGGAGTACTCAAGTCACTTGCTCAAAGTCACACTCAGTCAATGGCACAACTGAGGTCGTGAACCTTCTTTCCGTCCCTCTAAAACCGGCCTTCTCAACCTTACCACTACTGACAGTTTCAGTCAGATAATTCTCTGTCATAGGGGGCTGTCCTTGTCACAGGGGCTGTCCTAGTAGCCCCAGTCACCCCCGTCATGTCTACTAGATCCCAGCCATGGCAGTCAGTGTCTCGTCTCCAGATCTGCCAAGTCGCCCCGATCGAGAACCACTGCTCTACAACACCCAGCTCTGCCTCAGGCCCTGCCGCCGCTGTTCTCCCCAAGGAACCCTTCTACCAAAAACGGTCGCCAGGCCACCTCTTCCTGAATGCCGTCTTCTCTGAGACCTTCCCTGGGCACTGCCAGTGAAGTAAATACACACACACACGCACATGTTCCTGTCTCTTTGGCTTTTGTTTCCTGCTCTATGCACTTACTGCTTTCCTCCCTTCCCCGCTCCCCTGCACTGCGCATACTTGGTCCTCGGCAGATGCTGAATAAATACTTACTGAGTAAATGATGTAATGAACCCCCCACCCACAGCCCCATCATCTAGGCTCAGCCTGCAGATGGCATTGCACAGCAGCCACTGGGACACACCCTGCTGGGTGGGCCTGGGAGTGGGTGGCACAGCTTCGCTGTCCAGGACTGGGTGCTGGAGGAGGCTGCACAAGGGAGCTGGCACGGCCTCCCTGAGCTCAGTGGGTCCCTGTGGGTGTGCCCTGGGTGGAGCCACCTCCTCGGTGGGAGGGGGCCAGGCAGAGCAGAGATGCCCGCAGTGTGGCTGTGGTGGACCCTCCCACCAGGACCGCTCCCTGGGAGGGTGTGGGCAGAAGGAGAGATGGGGAGGGTGAAGGAAGGAAGAAAATTGGGAGCAGGAAGGGGAATATGGGAGACTGAGGAGTGAGGTGGCTGGAGGCCGAGCATCCTGATCTTGTGGTGACCTCACCAGGCCTGGGGAAGAGGGGAGGACAGATATGGACCCTCACCCGCCCCAGCCAGAGGTTTGGACTGATGTGGGCAGGGCCAGAGCTGCTCTTCCCTGCAGATGGGGTTGGGAGGGTGTGTAGCGCTATTTCTCACCTTCCTGAGTCTAGACAGGCCCCTCTTCACCTCCCTGCCTCTACCTCCACATTCCAGAAAGGGACGATCAGAGGCACGTGTCCTGCTGGCGTCAGCCCTGGTTTCCCTTGGGAAGGAGGGTGCAGAGTGGAGTAGGGAAAGGTGGCTGTGGTGGGGCAGAAGCAGCTCAAAGCTGAGGGTGCCCCAGGATCCAGGGCATTCCCTGCCCTGGCGTAGCAGCCACAGTCGTATGTGGGAGGGCAGGGGTCGGGGGGCCGGCACTGGGTCTGGAGGGAGGTCCCCTGAGTTCTCCGGGGGGCCAGAGTCTGAGAAGTATAGCCAGGGGCGGGAGATTCCTTTTCTACCAGATGTTCTCTTTTCCTCTCTTCTCTGAGGACCTGAAGCCTAATTCTTGATGGATTCCTTCTTTGAAATCAGTAGGAGGTCACGCAGAACAAGGTTACTCCGCATACTCAGTGTGAGGTTCTATGGTTCCTCCCCAGTCCTTCCCTCTTCCTTTCCCCTGCTTGAATCTCCAAGTTCTGTGTGATGGCTTATTTCCACCCTGAGTACATACTGCGGGCCAATGGGATTTGTTTCCCAGGAATAAAAATGTGCCCCTTCCCCATCCTTTCTGAGCACAGAGACGCAATCCTGTGGGGCTGGGTGGGTGGGGAAACTAGGGCTGGGAACTAGGCTGGACCACAGCCAAGTCTTCTGTGATGTTCTCTCCAAGTTGAAAACAGAACAAGTCCAGACATTGAGAGGTAATTAGTTTAGCTCCAAGTGGTTCTGGGGATAATCTCAAACTTCAAAGCTCCTCTGTGTCAAGACCCGGGGAGTGCAGGGAGGGCGGGAGTCAGGGGCTGAGAATGCACTTAGAGGACCAGAGGCCACCACCCTCACCCCCACCTCTCATTTGCTCCCCTCGCATCCTTGGTCTTTTCCTCTCAGTCCCCCAGGGTCCAGAACAGTGCTTTCGCTTCACCAGTCATCTAGCTGCCGCTCGGTTAGCAAAGGGGCTCACCTGCACTTAAACCTTGTTGTCGTCCACCCAGAAGGGAAATGAAGCCTTGGCCAGAGACAAGGACCTTGATCACTCCTCCAGGCTTTCTCCCTCCCCACCTAGGAGACCCTTTGCTATCCAGGACTGACCCCTAACGTCTCTGAGCCTCCCCTACAGCCCTCAGCAGTGTGCTGAAGCGTGGATGCATGGACCTGGGTCTGGCTCCACCACGGTCGCCGGTCAGTGGAACAACAAGGGACAGCTCACCTAACCGCTCTGAGTCTCTGCCTCATTCTCCTCGTTTTTGTTCTAGGAGCTATAGATGCAAAGTCTTCGGTCTCACAGACCTTACATTTCGGTGGAGACATTCACAACACAAATTTACACAGATTATTACAGGTTAAAGCAAGTGTTACGAAAGAAATAAGCAGACTGGGGTAATGGAGAGTAGTGGGGGAGCGGCACTTCTCCCACAGTAACCAGAGAAAGCTGCCTTGCAGAGGCGATGTCTGAGAGAGAGTGTTCTGTGTGAAGAGCTGAGGGAAGAGGCTTTTGTCAGCAGAGGCAACAGCAGGTGCGAGAGCCCCTTGGTGGGAAAAGGCTTGATGTGTTCAACCAACAGGAAAGCCAAGTGGCTGTGACTGCAGTTATGAGCAAGGAGAGAACAGGGTGAGATTGGCTGGAGCGGCAGGTGAAACCGGGTCCTGCTGGGGGCCTGCAGGACTTCGTAAGGGGTCTGCTTTGCTCTGAGAACAATGGGAAGCCTTGAAGGGTTTCCCTCAGGTGTGTGATGGTTGTGCCTCTTCATGCGTAAGAGGACAGAGTGGGGGAAGACAAGTTTGGAGGCCGCCTCACCGTGCAGGGAAGAGGAGACTGCGGTGGAGCAGGAAATCACAAGCAGATCCACGGAGAGTGGCTGCCTGATGCTCGTGGTAACCCAGCTGTGGTCTACGCATCTCGCGGACAACACCCTCACCGTGTCCTCCCGCCGATCACACATCTGTAGAGCGCCTGTCAAGTGCTGAGCATTGCCCTTGACTTCTGTTAGTGTGCTTCATCCTCGGACTGGCCCTCTGACATAGCTATTGTCTTTATTTGGTAGGCAAAAGAACCTCAGAGAAGTTGATTTTCCAGTCCAGATCTGCCTCATCTCCCCATTCCGGGCATGCAGATGCCCACAAATGTACAATTGGACAGGCAAAAAGCCAGTTGCCAATTGCCCAAGGGGTATAATGTGCAGAGCGCAGGAGAGACTTCTGGGCAAAAATAGCTCTCCTGCATATGGACCACAGAAGAACTCTTTGCCTCAAAGGACCTGAAGTCCTCAGCTAAGCAAGAGATGGGTGGCCAGGGGGATGAAAAGCATAGTTTTCATTGTTGCCTGTGAAGTGAGCAGAGGAGCTCCACACTCCTGGGTAGCACTGTCAGGGAATGGGATGCAGGGAAGTTGCAGCTGGAAGAGCGAGGGCACATTCCAGAAAATGGGGGGTGGGGCATTGACGATAACACAGGAGCGACTGAGGGAACAATGGTAATAATATAATATGGAAGCCAGTGGAAGTGCCCACCGTTTAGGGAATACCCAGCACATGCCCGTTAGTTTACGGTGGTACCGCACACTCCGCACGACCATCCTCAGGGCAGGTGTGGCTGTGCCGCCCTGACCCTAACAGGACATCAGCCTAACAAAAGTTTTCCATAGGAGAACACGCATGACACTCACGAGACGCTGTTTGGTTGTGCTGTGCTTTTACTACTGAAATAGGGAGCGTATTTATCCATACCATAACCGCTTTATTCTTCGGGGTAACAACGCGCGGCTGAATCCAAGCCTCCCCGTTCAGCGCTGAGCCTTCCGGCTCCGTCCGCTGTGCATGCGCAGCCCTCCGTGACCTGCCTGGGACGCTTTTTGCCCCTTCGGGATCGACAGCGTCATTTAGAGCAGAATAAAGAGCGCAGGGTTCCTTCCAACTCCTATTTTATCAAACTTGTAGTTTTGTCTTTCTTAATAGATTGGCTGTCTCCTGACTGGCTAAGAAATTCTCCCGCACGAGCACGTCAGCCTCCCAGCCGTGCTTCGCCTGCAGGTTTGCCCCATCGGCAAGCGTGTCGGCACCCACGCCGCAGGGTCTTCCTCTGTCTCGTGAGGGGCCCGTCGCTGTTACTGCTTTTGACATTTATCATAAGATACATTCCAGTTACTTTTTTTTTAAATGTGAGTGTGTTTAGCATTAGTTCATGAAACTGAAGTTTGAAGACGTTAGAGAGTTCACCCCACGAGGCACAGCTGGCGGGGGGCACACCTGGGAATCCAGACCTTCCATCACGTGCTTCTAAACATCCAAGGGTGCGGGTATCTCCCTCCTTCTCCTCTCTTGGACCCTCCCCAACCAGGCCTTTGTTCCGCCACTCCACCGAAACTGCTCTTGCTGAGGCCACTCGTGACCTCCCCGTGGCCAAACCCACCGGCCTGTCTCAGTCACTGTCTTACGTCAGCAGTGCCAACACTGTCCTAGGAAACGATGACTTCTCCCCCTGGCTGCCTCGGGCTCCTGCCTCTGCCAGGCACTGCTCAGTTGAGCTCTCTCTCTCCTCACCTTCCTGCCACCACGAACCAGCCCTCAGACCTCTTCCTCGAGTCTCTGTGGCCTCGTCCAGTCTCACAGCGGGCTCCCTCCACAAACAACTTCCACACCGAAATCTGCAGCCCCCGCAGCACCCACCCGCCCCACTGCCCACTCCTCACGGCACTCCTCGTTCATCCACCCCCACTTCGGCCCAAACGGGCTCCTCTTGTGGTCTTTGCATCCCAGTGAATGGTTCTAGCTACTTGGATAAAAGCAGTGGAGTCATCCTTGACTCCTCTTTCTCTTGTTCTCTGCATTCAATCCTCTAGCAAATCCTATCAGCTGAACCTTAAAATTAAATCTAAAATTTATTCCAAAGCCACCACCCTGGCCCAGCCTTGGTAGTCACTCACCTAACATAATCAGCCCCGCCCAGGCCCACCCCGCAGCCAGGGCCTGCTAGCGCCCAGCTTCCCCTCTCGCCCGCCCTGCCACTAACTGCCCTCCAGCCAGGCTGTCTCCTCGCCGGTCTCACCTGTGCCAGGCAGTCTCCACCTCGGGGACGCGGATTTGCACGCAGGTTGCTTCTGAGCTGCTTCTCTCTCCCCCACATTCTCACGTGGATTGCTCTCTTGTTTGGGGGATGTCTCTTTAAATGATACCCCAACAGAGAGGCCTCCCTCGTGCTCCCTGTATAAACAACCACCCCCAAATTCCATCCCACGCACTCTGCTTCATTTCCCCACAGCACCTCTGTCACTGGAGACGGTGCACATTGCTTGTTTATGGCCCGCCCACACTGCACTCCCCTCGAGCACTCGAGCACAGGGACAGTGAGTGACTCAGTCACTACTGTCCTCCTGTCCTCCAGGCTCAGAACAGCGCCCTCCAGAAGAGGGGAGCCCAGAGACGGGGCTGAGCTGTGGAGACGCGTGCACTTCTCCACTGCCCAGACCCTGCAGTAAAAATGACTCCTCTTCAAGTCACCACTGAGGACGGCAGTGACCAGCCCTGGCTGACTACTGCCCTGTGTCTCCTTCCAGGTCTGCGCTGTCCCAGGCTCCGTGAGGCATTTGCTATGACCGCAGTCTCCTCACGGAGCCAGGACTGCCCCTCGCTACCACAGCCACACCGGGTTCCCACGCTGCCCTGCCTGTGCCCAGCCCCGCGTCACCATGGGCAGCGTCAGCAGCCTCATCTCCGGCCATGGCTTCCACAGCAAGCACTGCCGGGCCTCGCAGTACAAGCTGCGCAAGTCCTCCCACCTCAAGAAACTCAACCGGTACTCGGACGGGCTGCTCAGATTCGGCTTCTCCCAGGACTCGGGCCGTGGCAAGTCCAGCTCCAAAATGGGAAAGAGTGAAGACTTCTTCTACATCAAAGTCAGCCAGAAGGCCCGGGGCTCCCACCACCCTGATTATACTGCACTGTCCAGCGGGGACCTGGGGGGCCAAGCTGGGGTGGACTTTGACCCGTCTACCCCACCCAAGCTCATGCCTTTCTCCAGTCAGCTAGAAATGGTAAGTGGGTGTCTCTGGAGAGGGCGGGTGGATTGCAGTAGCAGGAGAGGGCAAAATGGGTGGGGAGTACAGGGCAGAGGGGGGTGGCAGGGAGATCTAGACATTTAGACCTCGACAGGCCGGAGAGGCTTGGTGAGGGTGGAAAGGCTCCGCCACACTGCAGAGATCGAAGGTTGGACAAGGGAAGAGAAGCATTGCTCAACCTTAGGTGGGCCATTAAGCAGAGAGCAGAGGGGAAAGGAAAGGCTCTCTGAGCTCCCCCGGAAGTAACTGGGTTGTGGCGGCAGGACCGACTGCAGCGTTTTCAAGTGCACGGGAAGGAGAGGGGGCTCTGGGAGAACAGATGGAGAGCCCACTGGGAGAGCTGGCAGCTTCTCCCGAAGCAGACGCCTCACTTGCAGCTCGGTGGTGTGGTAGCTCCTCACTCAAGCCCATCCGGGAGGCGTCTGGCTAGAAGAGGGCTGTGAGTTTCTTGCCACCATCTTTAGCAGAAATGAGGGCAAAAGAGTCCTACATACTCAGAAATCCAGTCCTCCTGCCAGAGTAAGCTCTCCAGAGGCCCACCACTGGGCGCCAAAAGACATGTCCCTACTTCAGCCCCCTGCACCACACTGGCTGTGACACCCTAGGAAGTGGCCCCATATGTTTGCATAGAGCCTTAAGTTTATCAAACTGAAGGATTGTTTATAAATGGCAAAGTACTCATTGGTGAAAGTGACAATTTTAAGGAAAGGGTTATGTCAAGTGATTGCCCCAGCCCTTGGAGGATGCCACAGTGGAAGGGGCAGTGGAGGTGAGCAAGGGGTTGACTTCTATAGGGACACCATGTCACCCAGCCCAGGGCCCCTGCGGTGCCCCACAGACAGAGCAGAGCTGTCCGTCATCTCAGGAGGCTAGGACGAGCTGGTGACAGGTAGCATTTCATGGGTGACTGTTAGGAACATCCCCAGGCACAGAGGGTTTTCTCTTTGAGAGAGATTCAGCACAGCATTCAGCTGCTTCAGAGCACCAGGTGAGGTCGCCTGTGGTGATGACCAGGAAGGGTGCCACACGGCTGGGTGTGGAGGGAGACCCGAGGTCATGCAGTTCTTTCCCTGCCCCCCAGGCCTCAGAGAAGGGCGCAGTGAGGCCCACAGCCTTCAAGCCTGTGCTGCCACGGTCGGGAGCCATCCTGCACACCTCCCCCGAGAACACCAGCCACCAGCTGCACCCCGCCGCTCCAGACAAGCCCAAGGAGCAGGAGCTAAAGCCCAGCCAGTGCTCCGGCGCTTTGTCTGACTCTGGCCGCAACTCCATGTCCAGCCTGCCCACACACAGCACCAGCAGCAGCTACCAGCTGGACCCGCTGGTCACAGCCGTGGGGCCTGCCAGCCGTTTCGGGGGCTCAGCCCACAACATTACCCAGGGCCTCCTCCTCCAGGACAGCAACATGATGAGCCTAAAGGCTCTGTCCTTCTCCGATGGGGGCAGCAAGCTGGCCCACCCAAGCAAGGCGGACAGGGGCTCCTCGTGCGTGCGCTCACCCATCTCCACAGATGAGTGCGCCATCCAGGAGCTCGAGCAGAAGCTGCTGGAGAGGGAGGGCGAGCTGCAGAAGCTGCGGCACAGCTTTGAGGAGAAGGAGCTGGCCTCCAGCCAGGCCTACGAGGAGCGGCCGTGGCGCTGCCAGGACGAGCTGGAGGGCCCGGAGCAGAAGTGCGGCAGCAAGCTGAAGGCGGCCTCGCAAAAGAGCCAGCGCGCCCAGCAGGTGCTGCACCTGCAGGTGCTCCAGCTGCAGCAAGAGAAGCGGCAGCTGCGACAGGAGCTTGAGAGCCTCATGAAGGAACAGGACCTGCTGGAGACCAAGCTGCGGTCCTACGAGAAGGAGAAGACCAGCTTCGCCCCTGCGCTGGAGGAGACCCAGTGGGAGGTGAGGCTTCGGGTAGTCGATGTTTGGTCCCCAGGCCCCTCCCCTTCTCCAGGTTCCGGCCAGTGGTGTGTGGATACAAATTGCCCCAGCACACTGCACTCAAGGGCCCCCAAACTAGGGGCTCCCCAGTAATCATATCCGGGATACAGATAGTCTGAGCTTCTCGCCCTCTTCCTGTCTCAGTGCCTCGTGGCCCCAGAATTGAATTTATTGGCCAAGTCGCTGACCAAGAGGCTGGAAGCACGAGGAGCAAGGCTAGCTGGGCTCACTTCATCCGCTTGCAGGAGGCTCAATAGAAGCACAGCCATACCTGGGTTCATGCCAGTCCAGGAGCCACAAGAGAGCACAGGATGTGTTACTTTTGAGGGAAGGACCCCCACCCACTGGTCAGAGTGACCCATCTGTGGCCGGTCTCAGTGACAGAATGGACAGCTCCCCCTAGAGGTGCTAGTGGGGGTTCTGTCAGGTGTCTGAGACAGAAAGAGGCTCAGGCACACACACGCGCACTCAGACACACCTGGAGTGGAGGCCCCTGCATCTGGCCCTGCCTGAGACCGGCTTGACCCCCGCCCCTGTTGCCTGGGGGCAGCTGTTCCCCTCAGGAGACCCCTGGAGGTGGTGCCGGTGCAGGTAGGAGTGTGTGCCCAGCAGCTCTGCAGTTCCCCCCAGGTTCCCCCACCCTGGAAAGGGACTGA
This sequence comes from Desmodus rotundus, assembly GCF_022682495.2. Taxonomy (NCBI): domain Eukaryota; kingdom Metazoa; phylum Chordata; class Mammalia; order Chiroptera; family Phyllostomidae; genus Desmodus; species Desmodus rotundus. Next base: position 50,061,006 of record NC_071395.1, on the reverse strand, counting down.
GGGGTCACTGTGTCTAGTGGGACCAGCACCGCCCCCCTCGCAGCACAGCCACCTGTTTGCACTGAGTTCTCTGGACCCTGGAAATGAGAGTGACAGTGTGACCAGGAGTGGAGGGAAAGGCTCATGTCTGTGGCAGAGACGGATGGGGGACTGGACAGGTGAGAAGGGAGCTGCGTCCTGTTTGCCAGGTCTCCCCGCTCAGAAAGGATGTGGGCCACGGGGCAGTGCCTCTCCTCCCCATTGGTGCTGGCTCCTCAGACCGGCCCTGGCCGTGTTTGTCAGCCAGGGCTTGGGACACTTTGGGGCAACTGGGAACACTTACACAGCTAGTGCTGGCGTTAGGCATCCATCCCTGTCTGTCCCCCGGAGACTAAGCTGGACATTGCTGTGAACCTCATTCCCAAGCAGGTTGTCCAGTCAGGCTATAGAGTAAAACACTAAGTCAAATAAATTAAATTAAACACTTATGATGCCACAGAATAAAAAGTATTGGTAATAATAGTGTATAGCGTGTCTGTGAAGTGCCAGGCCCCAGGTTCTCTCATCCATACTCCTTACCCGATGGAGCAGGCACTATTCCTAGTCAGTCTACAGTTAAGGAGACTGAGGCACAGAGGGGTTATAGTAACGAACAGCTGGTTAAATGGCTTGGCCATGGCCATCCCATAATAAATATCACAGCCAGGACTTGATCCTGACGGCTTAGCCCCAGAGTTCAGATCATTCATCATGATGCAAATGGTCACACAGGTGCTGAGTGGTTCAGGGTCCTGAGCCCAGCCCAGGCCCCGCCATGACTCTGAGCTGCTTCTCTCCTGGAAGTCACGCTCAGTCCCAGTCAATGCTTCCAAGGGGGCTCATGTCAGCCAGGGGGCTTCTATCATGAGAGGAACAGAGAGGACTATCAAGGAGGCTTCCAGTCTCTGTCCAGAGTCCCCCAGTTAGAGGCCCAGGCCCTGCCGCACCCCGCTGCCTTCTCAGGGCAGCGGGAAGCACTTGGCCCCACGACCAGACTGGCCTTGGTCTTCTTCTGAGCCTCTCACACCCCTGAATGGCCAAGACCCAGAAACGCACAGATCTGCTTCAGTGCCTTTGCTCTTGTTTGCGGTTCTTGGCTGACTTTGGACGGAGACTGGAACAGAAGTGGTGGAGGCAGGGGCAGGTGGGGAGGACTCCGTGGCCCATCAGCCCATGTTTAGTGGATAGGAACCAGGCCCTGGCTCGGGCACAGTGCTCATCCATGGTGAATGCGTGGATCCAGTCTTCACCCCACTTGCGGGGAGCAGGGGGCGGGTGTGTGCAGGGGTGAGGTCAGAGTGTGTGTGCACGAATGTGGTGACAGAGCATGGCAGGCACGGAGATCGACGCCACTGGCATTAAGTATGGATGACGGGGGTGTCAGCAATGGGCAAATTAAACCACTGGTCACTGACTGACACATGACCGTAGGCTCCGGTGTACACTGAGATTTGGTCTCTGAATTGGGACTGAGGGAGGCGTGTGGATGACAGAGCCAGACTACAGAATGAAACGAGCCTCAGGAGGGGTTGGCCTTCATGGGTTGGTCACCAGACCAGCATACTTGGTGACTCTGGCGGCTCCATGTCAGGACAGCGTCATTCTGTGAGCCATGAGGGTGTGCCTTGCCCCGGACGATAACCTCTCACCTCTTGGCATTCTCCTTCTCTCCCACCTGGCCCTCCGCAGGTATGCCAGAAGTCGGGCGAGATCTCCCTCCTGAAGCAGCAGCTGAAGGAGTCCCAGATGGAGGTCAACACCAAGGCCAGCGAGATCCTCAGTCTGAAGGCGCAGCTGAAGGACACGCGGGGCAAGCTGGAGGGCATGGAGCTGAAGACGCAGGATCTGGAGAGCGCCCTGCGCACCAAGGGCCTGGAGCTGGAGGTCTGCGAGAACGAGCTGCAGCGTAAGAAGAACGAGTCTGAGCTCCTGCGGGAGAAGGTGAACCTGCTGGAGCAGGAGCTGCTGGAGCTGCGGGCCCAGGCCGCCCTGCAGCACAACTGCGGGCCCCGGGCGCCGGGGTTGGGGGCCGGGCTGGGGCCCGCCTTCACCGAGGACATCCCAGCCCTGCAACGGGAGCTGGAGCGGCTGCGGGCTGAGCTGAGGGAGGAGCGCCAAGGCCACGACCAGATGTCCTCAGGCTTCCAGCACGAGCGGCTGGTTTGGAAGGAGGAAAAGGAGAAGGTGATCCAGTACCAGAAGCAGCTGCAGCAGAGCTACCTAGCCATGTACCAGCGGAACCAGCGCCTGGAGAAGGCCCTGCAGCAGCTGGCCCACAGGGATGGTGCAGGGGAGCCCGTGGAGATTGACCTTGAAGGGGCTGACATCCCTTACGAGGACATCATCGCCACTGAGATCTGAGGGGCTCCGAGAGAGGGAGAGCTGGGACCTGGCACTGGGGGCTCAGGGGTGCTGAGCATGTCTGGGGGGTTCCCCTCACCCTCTCCCCTGCTCAGTCACTGGGTCTCGGGCACAGGCCTGGGACCCTCAATGGGAGGGAGTGGAGGGGAGCCAAGGGACTGCCCCAGGGCCTCCCTACCCCCTCCCATGGTCCACTGCTCACCATTCTGCAGCCCTCCAGACCTCTAGCCTTCCCAAGAGGTGGGCCCGCAGTCCCCAACACTCAGGGACAGCCTCCCTAAACCTTGGCCTGCGTTCAGTACTTAAAGAGGCCCTGCCCCAGGGATGGCAGCGGCAGCAATGGCCGGGAAGGCCAGTGACCACCTCTCCACCCACAGTCTTTCTCCCTTGGATGTCCCGGGATGCCTTGGGAACACAGAGAAGCCGTTTGTGACCAGAATCCCTGTAACCTGAGCAGGTCATAATCTGAGCTCTCCCTCTGGCCATGGAGGTGCAGGGGTGGAGCAGGGTGTGGAGCATGGGCTCAGCACCATCAGCACTGTCCTCACAGGAAGCCACGGGAAGGAGGGAGAGTCTAGCAGCAAGGACCACAGGGGCAGAGGGAGAAGCTCACTGGTCTTGGCCAGACCCTGCTGGGCCTGCTAACCGGGGGTGGGGGCGTGGGGACAGACTCCAGGTTGCTGGTGGCCTTTGACTTCAGTCACCACCCCCCTTAAAGCCATAGACACTGAGGATCTGGGCAGGTGCTGGGAAGGGAAGATTGGAGGCACCTGACACAGGGCGGGTGTGGCTTTCTGGTAGTCCCGAGGAGAGCCTGCAGGTAGCTCTGGTGGGGTTTGGAGGCAGGGCTTCCCCACCTGGTTGAAATTGGCCCGGGGCTACTTTGCTCCAGTTTTCTTCCCAGGAATCAAGCCTTGCTGGATCCAAAATGACCTATATCCATGGAGACAGTTCAGGGCGGTCTGGGCAGCAGTCCCCCTTTTCCCCTTCACATGTCCAGTGCCAAGTTCAGACAAGAGTCCTTCCCCATCAGATGGGGTCCCCAGAGCACCAGCGGCCAGAGCCCAGGAGGGGAGAGCGAGAGGTGCAGGCACTGCCTTATGAACATCCCCAGGGCCACCAGGTAGCCTCCCTCCACCCTGAGCCCCCCAGGAGCCCCGGCTGAAGAAGCCAGAGGCCGCAGCTGCTGGGAGCAGGCCAGCACCTGGGGAGGCTGGGGTTTCTTTGCTGACGGTGTGCAGGGCTGGGGAGGGCAGAAAAGGTAGAGTTGCTCAGTTGCTTGTTTCAGGAAAATTTTTTTCTTCTTCTTTTTCCCTTCTCGACTTCCCAGAAGCAAGCCTTTCCCTTCTAGCAGGCAGCCAGGCTGCTCCCCATTCTATTTTTGACTCTACCGCAGCTGCTGTTCTCAGGACAGCCAGCCCTCCCCGGTTCTTGTGCCTCCTGCCTGCCTGCCGGGAGGGCTCCCCCAGGCAAGGGGCGTGAGAGCAGCAGGACACTTGGCCAGTCCACACCCATCCGGTCTGCATCGCCGACCTCTGACCTCTGGCTATAGGCCCTCTGGGTGCGAATGGGGCTGCTCCTCCTCCTGCCGCTGTCCCTCCGGGACTCACCACTGTTCCCTCCCCAACTCCGGGGTGTAGGCAGGGCCACCTGCTCTGTGGCTGGTTCTGCCTCCCGGTCCCGAGCGTTAAGCTGTGCCCATCCTGCTGCCTTTACACAAGAGGAGCATTCCTGGAATGTGAAGCCACGGCTTAGTCATAAGCTAGGTTTAAACCTGGAATCCATAGGCCAAGAGCCCACTCCCTGCCCGGAGGCCACTACCCGCCAGCGGGCAAAGTGCAGAGCCCCAAGTCCCAGACGTCCATTGCCAGTGCCCTAGCCCTTCCGTCCCTCCATGTCCACCAGCCTGTGCGTGTGTTGTTCAAGTCCTTCCTCTCCGTGAGACTGCCCCAGGCTGGAGACACCCCCACACCCCTCCCGAAAAGCAGTCCCCCGCCCAAGAGGAGGTGGGCTCTGACCATGGTGTGACTGTGCCCTGCACCCCACATCCCTGCCCTCAGCCAACCATGGACGCCGCCCCTGGGCTGCCACCAGCAGTGGCAGCAGAGCGCATCAGTGTCCTGTAACATAGCAACCGCACCACCGGGTGGTTTTTCTTCCCTTCCCTGTGGAGAAACATCCTTATCCTCCTGGACCATGCCAGGCCCAGCCTCTCCAGAAGGAGGCCCTGACCAGCAGAGGCTCAGCAGGGACTGGGGAGGTCGGACAGTGCAGGCCTTCAAACAGGCAGCTTGGCCGAGCAGCGTGAGCTCGCTGCCCTGCGCTCTGAGCACTGCTGGCCTCCGCACTCGCTTGTCAGACCCCACCGCTGTGCTCCCCAAAGAAGGCGTAGCCTGAAGATGCTCCACAATCTGCAAAGACAGAGCAGCATCCAGCACCACCTCTCCAAGGAGGAGACTCTGCCTCTGGGACTGGCAATGGCCAGACTCTCACAGGCGCCCGCTGCAGGTGTCTCCTGTGGCCACCAGTGTCGTTCAGGGCCTCCTGCTGGGCGCACTGCACCCACTGTGGGCGGAGTTCTATGGGAACTGGGGGCCATCTCTCCCTGAGAAGCAACTGCTGAGCCCCTGTGCCTGCCTGGCCTTGTCCCAGTCCAGCCAGGGCTGCCCAGGGGCCTGCCAGGCTGGGCTATTGGAGCAGCAGCTTCAGGAGAGGGCGTTCCCTGCGCGGGTGGACACTCCCCGCACCCGCAGCGTGCTGGGTTCGTGCTGCGTCTGCAGGCAGAGCCGGACCCCCAGCCAAGGCTGCCTTTGGTCAGAATATCCTTTGAAGAGTATCTACACAGTTATTTTTCTCTCGGTCGTTTCTTGTTTGATTTGCTTTGCTTTTGACAGCTTCGTTTTACTTTATTTTTGATGCCCCTTTTGACCATGTAAACTATTTCTGGTGATTTTATGTTTTTATTTATGAATAAAGAATGCCATTTCTCATGCCCTCCATAGCCACTTCTGTCTACCCACACTGCCCTCCTTCCCCAGCTGCAGCTTGGCAGCTTCTGGGAACCTCTCCATCGGGAACGAGAAAGGTGGCGTGCCCCCCCCCACCCCGCCCCGCACCGGGGAAGGAGATAGGACCACCTTGATGAGGTCGGTGTTGGCTGATAGGAAAGCACAGGCCTTGGTGTCAGCTGGACTTCCAGATGGACCCTGCCACTCGCCAGCCCTGAGGCTTTACCTTTCCATGCGCCCAGGGCTGACACTGAGGAGGGGTAAGGAGACCGAGGGACAGGGTCCTCTGCAAAGCAGAGGGTCCTCTCCTAAAGAGAGCCCCTCCCCAGCCACAGCCGCAGGCTTCCTGCACTCATGCCTTGGATGCTCAGCTCACCAGCCAGCCCCTTGGTCTCTTGCACACAGCCTCTTTGGCAGGAGCCCAGAGTGCCCATTGTGGCCACCACCCAGGGCCTCCCAGCTGGGAAGGTGCAGTCGCCACAGTGGCCATCTGTCCAGCCATCCTGTGCCAGCCTACCTTGTTTACCTCGACAAGGGTTACCTACGGCCCTGGCAGCAGACTGTAGGCTCGAAGGGCTGCTACTCAGATGGCAGGTGACAGAAGAGACGTGGAAAGGGGGTAGAAGCGTGTGGCAGCCTAGGGAGCACACAAGGGTAGGTGACAGTGCCCCTGTGGTGGAACTGATCAGGATGTCCAGGGAAGGTGGTGGGCAGGAAGGGCCCCCCAAGGGCGGGACACCAGAGGAGTGGGGAGGGCCCAGGGCCGGTGTTCCCAGCAGCGAAGGTCCCCGCCTGCCCGCCCAGGTGCCTGGAGCACATTGGAGAGACAGCAAAGCCAGGCTGCTGGGGGTCTGCAGCCCCAGGGAGGTCAGGCAGCTGGGAAGCGACCAGGCTGGGACTAGATCCCACATCGGTCAAATGCCAGGGCCCCAGCGTTGGGGCAGAGGGGTCACGTCAGGCTGGGGTAACCCTGCCCATTCTTCCTCCCCGGTCTGCTAGGCTGTTGCAGGGGTGACACCCCTGAAGATGCCTCCCACTGTTCACCCCCTGGGTGGCCCCCACCCCTTGAGTTCAGGCAGACCCTGGGACTCACTCTGACCTTCCACTGTTACACTTTGGGGGGCCCTGATAGGCCTTGTAAGAAGCCCTCCAAGTCCACTAGGAAGACCCCAGGAGACAGAAGGTCCTGCTGTCCCAGCTGGGCACCCACTGAGTACAGCGGAGCAACTGACCAGGATCCAGCCAACCCCCCTGGAATGGAGGTCTGCTCCCTGCTTTCTGACCTCCCCAAATCCTGGCCCCGGAACACATGAAAGGGCCGTGTCTTTAAGCTCTCAGTTCAGGGTGGTTTATTCCGTGGCTTAGCAGTAAACAACACAACACCCTCCAGCAACCCCCTTGCACGCCACCCCAACATCCAAAGGGCGAGGAACGATAGGGAAGCAGGGCCCCTGGAAAGGGACCAGCCAGGGAATGACTGCCCCCAATGCAGGAGGGGTAGCCAGGCAGGCAGCAAGGGCTTTCCCCATCCCCCTCCCTCTGGAGTGCTGTCGGAGATACAAGCTTTCCGTGATCCCCCAAACCTGCTTCTTATTTTAGGGTAGGGGAGAACAAAAGGGAGATGTGAGAGACAGAGAGGGGGAAAGAGAGAGGGAGAGAACAAGCAGCTGGAGCCTCGGAGTGGCCACACGGGCCACAGGCAGGCTGGTGCGAAGGAGGCCGTGGGCCGCGGTCCCCAGGCAGCAGGTGCCCTCTGAGCCGTGTGAGGAAAGTCATGCTGTCCCCAGCTTCTCCCCGGCCCGTGCATCATGGGTGAAGCATCCAGCATTGCGTTTCGCTCCCTCCTGTGTGTGCACACGTGCTCACTCAGCAGATACGCGTTGAGCTCCGACTGGAGGCCGCTCCGCTCTGCACACCCGAGATCCAGAGGCGAACAAAACAGCCAAGCCCTTCCTCCTACAGACCTCGCGCTGCGGAAACAACCAGTAAAGCGGACGACCCTCCATCCGATGGGTGCTGCCGTCAGCCTGTGCACAGGTGGTGCTGTATCTGCAGGGTGAGGCCGGGAGACATGAGCACAGGGCAGGGAGGCTGGAGGACCAAAATGCGCCCCTATTCCAACGTTTTGGGAGACTGTGCTAGACGCTGTCCTTTCCTAACTTGGACCTTCCCCCCAACCCACCCCCAAGTTCTCTGCCCTGGAGATCTCACCTTCCCCAGGGCCTCAGCAGACACTTCCTAAGGGGGCCGCACAGCCTTTGCACCTCTCAGCACCTCTCAGCACCTCACCCGGACTCCGTCCTCTCCTGCAAACCCAGCTCCGCCCACCATTCCCAGTGAAGACCACTGACAAGCCTGAGGCGTTAAACATGGCTCTTCCCCATGTGAAAATTAAAAACAAAATTTTGCAAAATGGCATAATCCTTGTACAGATGCTAAAGATAAAGTAGCATCTCTCCGTGTCACTTGACTAAGAAACGTTCCATTGATTTATTCACCTGTACACATTTTTTACTGTCTGTTTGCCTGCACAGGAGGGGTCTGCTTTGCTGGGGCCTCAGGGAACATGTGTTCAGCTCACTATATAATCTGAATCGCTCCCCAGGATCGCTTTATTCCACCAGTCTTGTCTGGCCGGGGGAACCCTGCCTTTCCCACGGACACACGAGAGTCAGGTTTATCCCCCATGCTGCTCCCACAATGCCCTCCTCTGCTTGGGCCCTTCAGGGGCTCCCCACTGACCTCAGAATAAAGTTCAACGCCCTCAGCTGGCTCCACTCTATGGTGCCAACGCCTACCTTGGCAAACCTGAATCTAACTGCCAATCACAGTAGAGTCACTGAAACATCACATCTGCCATCAATCTAAGGTCAACAAACACCGAGACACCGCCAGGCATGATCTCGGTTAGAAAGCCCAGCTCCACCACCCAGTCCTGGGCTCCACCCTCAGGCCTGCGGGGTGGGGCGGGAAGGGAGGGGCCAAGGCAGGGGCCCAGTGCCCACGGGCAGAATCAGAGCTGCCGCCCTGGTGACCTTGGCTAAGTCCTTAGCCCTGTGCTTCAGAGGGTTGTTTCGACAATTAAATGAGGTAATGCCCAGCGAAACAAGCTAGTGTTGCTGTTATTATTACTACTCTCCTAATTCGTGAGCCAGGATTATTGTCGTCTGCTCGTAAAATGTCCCTGCTTCAATCTGCAAGGAGCAACAGTGGCGCCCAGCTCCAGCAGCCACGGCAGCCCCCGCCCTCCGGAACAGCTGACTTTATTCTGGTCAGCTGTCGCCCCCACCCTGCTTCCCCACACTCAACTCCAGAAGGCTGGCTTGTAGGGACAGCCCCTTGGGGAGAGGCCGCAGCTGGGGGAAGAAAGGAACAAAGAGGAATTTGCTAGGGGGTGTGGTGGAACAGGCCTGGGCCTGAGCCAGCCTGCGACACTGACCAGAAGCCCCGCCAAAGGGAGCAGTGAGCCTCCTGTTCGCCACCCCGAGGGCCGCCTCTCCCCTCCCACGGCTCCTCCCCCACTCAGCCCTGCCTCTCAGCGCTAGCCTGAGCTCGCACACAGGCACACGCCCATGCACACACGCAAGAGCGCACACACACACAGACGCCCACCTCCCTTCCCCCTCCTGCTCCCCTGCCCCCACTGCCTCAATCAGAGCTAATTGAGCAGTAAGCTCCAGACAGCGTTTATCATCAGTGACAGGTGAGACAAACGAAATCCCTACACCAAAAGTAACAGGACGATTTGCCTGCTGTGATCCATCACTGGTGGCACCTTCTTGGACTGCAGGGCCGGGAGGCCCCGTGCATGTAGCTCGTGGGTTCAAAGTCAAGACTCCCTTTTCTCGAGTGGTTTTTCCAGGCAGGAAGACAAGGGCACAGCAGAGCAGGCCAGGAGGCGCAGGGTGCTGCCCACACCCAGAAGAAGGAGGTTAACGTGTACCAGGCGGGGGCCGGATGACACCTCAAGCCCACACCCACATCTACCCCTTTCAGGGCCCTGCGCCTCACACGGAAAGAAGTTGGGCCAGGGAGCCCCGGCCCCCAGGGCATGAGGCCTGGTTGTGGCCCCGGAACTGACACCAGACTGCCTCTTCCTTCCACCCTGACTCCAGCCCTAAAGGTTGTACCCAAGCTGCCCACCCCACCCCCACACCCCGCCCACAGACGAAGAGAGGCCCACAGACAACGCTGCCCCTCTCACTGCAGTGGCCTGAGATGCCTCCGCTGGAAAGACAGGTCTTCGGGCTGAGCTTTCACAAGTATGAACATCCCGGGGAGCTGGCCCCGAATAAGAGAATGGGATTCTGAAGCATTTCCCAAACTAGAGAAAAATGGGATCATGTGGGGTGGCTGGGCTCCAAGCCGGGGAGCCAGGCATGGGCACGGCAAGGGGGCAGCAGTAAGTAGATGGAAGGTCAGCCAATCCAAGGTTACCTTGTTTCCTCCCCCTGCCCCTCAGAGTGGCCCAAGCTCTCTAGGGCCCCCCAGCCTCCAGCCCCTGAAGACGCCAGTCTGAGCAGCTCAGAGCTTGGGCTACACTGTCCCCAGCTTTGGCCACTGTCAGGCTGGAGGGACAGGGCCACTCACTCGGGCCTCAGGACCATCATCAAGGCCATTCTGTGTAGCGGACCAGGCCCACCAGCGAAGGAAGTGCAGAGGCAGCTGGGCACCTCTGCCTGCCCTCCAGCCCCACCAGCCTTCTGCCCAGCTTCCTGCGCCGGTCCCTGTGCAAGCAAATGCTTTCCAGGGAAATTCTGGCCCCGGCTCCCATCCAGCTGGGCCTCAAAGGCTATACTTAGAAAGTGGGAGGGCCCTTGCTGGTGTGGCTCAGTGGATTGAGTGCAGGCCTTCGAACCACCGGTTCGATTCCCAGTCAGGGCACATGTCCGGGTTGCAGGCCAGGTCCCCGGTAGGGGTGCCTAAGAGGCAACCACACATTGATGTTTATCTCCCTCTTTCTCCCCCTTCCTTTCTGTAAAAATAAATAAATAAAATCTTTTTTAAAAAGAAAAATAAAAGAAAGCAGGAGGGGCTACAACAGTGCCCATGCCAGCTCTGGTCCAGAGCTGGCATCACAGAAAGGCACAGCCACCGGAAAACCAAAGGGCTCCCAGCCCAGGGCCCTGCCTTCCCAGTGGGTTACCAGCTCCCTTCTGAGAAAAGCAACCAATTCTCAGTCAAGTTCACACTGCCACCTTGAAATACCTCATGCAGCAGAGTGTTTTCCTACTTATGATTCCCAAAGGGCACACCTGTGTGGAAAAGATAAATGCCTATCAAGCTACTTTTCTTTTCTTACACACACCACTCACACGCACGGGGTAAACCAGCAGAAAAGACAACGCTCCTTTTCTCTAGTTTCCACACATCTCCAAGTTGATGTTGAAAATTATGGCTGCTCCTCTGCCCACGCCTCGACCCCAGGAGCTGGAGCCAAGTGGGGAGCCCAGGCCCCATGCCCAGGCCTGGACTATGCATGGCCCCTGAGCCCTGGGGGTCACCAGGCCTTCTGAGCCTGAACACCTGACTATGAACCGCCCCCCACCCCTCGCCCCCGGTGCCGCTCCACCGGCCTGTGTGGACTCAGACTCTGGAGTCTTGGAGCCGGGACTGCTGGTGCCTAGGGACTCAGGCTTGGCTCTCAGCAGACCCCAGGATTCCCAGGTTGTCAGCTCCTCAGACACCAGGCCCCCAGGTCTTATCCTGCGGCCCCAGTCCACAGCACCACTGGGCCCTGAGCTTCTCCTACCACCTGGAAGGCTCGCAGCCCTGCCCTGGGCTGCGCCAGGGAAACCAGATCCTGGTGAAAAGCTGGTGTCTTGACCCCGGCCAGAGCATAGAGCCTCATCCAGAAGGTCCCCAGAGGCTTTACTCAGACCCTGGCCAGAAAAAAAGAAAGAAAATTAGGTCTTGCAAGGTGTGCGAGTGTGTGAGTGTGTGTGGTGGGTGTGAGTATGTGTGGTGGGCGTGAGTGTGTGACTACATGGGAAGGGGCTGGAGGGCACATCCAAATGGGAAAGGGCACTCCATCTCATCCATTTCATCCCTACCCCCACCTGAGGGCAGGTCAGCCTCCAGAAGGTGCCTCCCACGCTAGGGAAGTCCCCCAGGAGGCTGGATCTAGGGCGAACCCAGGCGGCCTCTTGGGGGTGCGGGCAGCTGTCCTGGCCTCCCCTCAGGGTCAGGAAGCAGCAGAACCTCGGGGCGGGAAGACCTGGGGGTGATGGTTCAGCCGATCCTCACACAGCAGGGTGGGGGTACTGGGCCCCTACACACCCCTCCCTGTCCCCACACCCAGCCACTGCCTGTGGCCCCCTGGGAAGAGGTGTGGCTGTGGGCTCAGGGGCTCTTGGAGCTGAGGGCAAGTCTCAGGGGGGCTCAGCCAGCTGGGAGCTGCAGCCACTACAGGGTATGAGTCTCCTCCTGGAGGGGGGTGCGGTATGAGTCTCTCTTGTCCACACTCCCCTCTGTACCCTGACTGTTGCCCGCCCCCACCTCTGAACCCTGCACCGCAAACTAAAGCCGTATGGATGGGCGCCTCCATCCTAGCTCTCACCACCCCACCTCCAAGTCCCCACGGGATGGCATCAAGGTCAAACCAAGAGTCCTGGACAAAGCTGAAGCATGACTGACACGCACCACGCCCTCTTCCTGTCCCCAAAGACAATTGTGTGGACACTCAGGAGCACACACTGCCAAGATCCAAGCTTGTTACGAACTTGGACCAGTTACAGAGAAGGGACGTTTGTCGAGTATCTCCTGCAGCCCCATGGCGAGACTTCAGGCACGTGCAAGATAGCTGGTGCCACCAGAATGGGGCTGGCAAGGAAAGGGGCCCGGGGTGCTGCGCTCGGTTGTCCTGTGAGTCTCCCAAGAGCCAGCCCACCAGTTCAGCTGTCAGTAACCTCTGAGCAGTGGCCCCAGGACGCCCTTGGCCACAGTGGGAGCTCAGTCCTCAGCTCTTCCCCTCGGCTGCTGGGGGGCCATCTCAGGTAGTAAGTGGAAAAGGAAGGGGCCGTCCCCAGGCTCCTAAACCCTACAGAAAACAGGCTGGAGACCAAGGTCTGCATGGGGAGGCAGCAGGTCTGGGGAGGGCTGAGGGCTGGTTGGACCCTAAGGAGGCAGGAGGCTGGGGTGGGGCTGGTGTGGGGAGGGGCCCCCTGCTTCGTGTCCCAGGCAGGACCCTCGCAGTAACTAGCCCTCCTTCCTCTCAGAGGCTCCATCCTCAGAGAAAGCCCGTTGGCTACGTGGCTCCGGCTCCGGTCTCGGTCCCACAGGAGTCGTGGCTCTCCTGCGCTGTGACAGGAGACAATTCCCGCTTCACAGGCTCCCCGAAGACCAGGACACGGCCAAGGGCCACCTCACGGCGGACAGCGCAAAGCCTCACCTACAAGGCCAGCAGCGGGGACAGAAGGGATGCAGTGCTTGTGCTCTGGGCCGGGCTGGGCCTCGGTGCCCACCGCCTCTCTGGAGGGCCGACGGCGCCCGGCAGCTCAGGCTGGAGAGCAGTTGAGACACCCTTCCTTCGTGGTTTCCTCCTGACCACAAGCTCCTTAGGGGTGCTCAATCCTCTCACATCCCCACCAGCACCCAGCAGCCAGCACCCAGCACAGGAGGCACCCAAACTCGGTCTGCTTGTGGTGAACAGGGTGGGAGGGGCGGGGCAAGGGCTGAGCCCCAGCTGGGCTCGGGACACACAGGAGTAATTAGGGGGCAGCCTGCGCAAACTGGGAGCTGGGAGGGCTGGGTGGAGGAGGGTGCTCTGGCTTCTTGTCCAGGCTTCTTTCCATCTCATTAGGGGGACAGGGCCCCGGTCACACCTGACTACACGGCTGGTCTCCCAGCCCCCGGCCACTGCACCGCCCAGTGTGGAGCTGGTCCTTGTGGGAACCGCAGAGGCCCCACATTAGCTCCCCGCCCCGGGGAGGTCGGGGAGCTTGGGGAGCTTGCAGGCTGTCTCCTCTCCAGTTAAATAGTGTGACACCACCTACCCTTCAGGGGCCTGTCAGTGTCCTCAGGTTGCCTAACAACTACCACAGACGGGGTGACCCGAAACAACCGAAACGTATTGCCTCACATTCTGGAAGCCAGAAATCAAGGTGGGACAGGCCACTCTCCCTCCGAAGCTCCTGGGGAGGGTCCTTTTGTGTCTCTCCCTCCCAGTGGCCTCAGGCGTGTCCTGGCTTGGCTGCAGCAGCATCCTCCCAACCTCCGCTGCAGCTTCCCCTGCCTCTTTGTCTCTCTCCTCTTCTTGTAAGGACGCTAGTCACGCTGGATTAGGGACCAACTCACTTTAACTAATTACATCTGCAAGGATCCCATTTCCAAACAAGGATCCGTCCTGAGGTCCTGGGGGTTTGGACACCAACCGAGCTCAGAGGCCTGAGAGGAACAGGCACCACGATGAAGGGAGGGCCCCAGTGCCTAGCACTGGCCTGTGGGGGCAGAGCTGTCAGACAGGGCAGGACCCAGGCAGGCTGTACCTCCTGGGCTTGGTTGAAGCCGAGCTCCTGTTAAGAAGCTGCTGGGCCAGGATGGGTAACTCACTCAAGGCAACTTGAATTTCCTCAGAACAGACCCAGGTCCCAAGAGTGGGGAGCTGGGGCCGACCCCTTTGAAGTGCTAATGCAGGCCCCTCGGGCAGCCCTCCCAGGATGATCTGGCCTGACATCTGCGCTGCCACCCGGAAGTGCACCCGCCAGCTGCTCCCGATCTCCGGGCCACCGGCTGCAGTCAGGTGGCTGGAGGATCAGGCCCCAGGCGGCCCAAAATCACCACTTAGCGGAGGGGGATTAGGGGAACGAGTGTTCAGTGTGCTGGCGGCAGCTGCGCCTGCCTCCCCATTTGCTGGGATACCTGCTGTCCCCGCCAGGCTGTGTGATATGAGGGGGAGGGAGGCAGGGCACAGGGGCCCTTTGTTTAACAGGCAGCCCTGGGGGCCTCAGGGCTCTGTCACAAGAAGGGCTGTGATAAGAATCACTGAGTGAATTTGGGGATGAGGAGGGACAGAGGTCCTCTGTGGTAGAAGAGGTCCCAGCTGGCTGCTCCAGGGACACTCTTTGGCTTCACCTCAAACCCAGGGCCAAAGCCAGCACCCAGACAAGGGGTGTTCTGCTCCGAAAGCCACTGGGCTTGCGAATCAGAGCGAGTGACGTGGAGGCTGCTGCCAGTCCTGAGCCTCTGGGGGCTAACTTTGGTCCAGTCAGCTAGCGGGAGCCTCAGCTTCCTTATGTGAAAAATAGGAACCATAATGCTCACCCATCAGTCACTGGGAACAACGTGAGAAAGGGAAGGGAAAGCGCCCATCAGTAACACTGGCAGGTCTAACCCCCCACACCAACCCCCGAAGGCGGCTGGGTGAGGGGGAGGAGGCTGGGTGAAGGGGAGGAAGGCTGCTCGGTGAGGGGGAGGAAAGCACGGGCCCTGTAAGATCCTCAGTGCAGAACTGAGACGGTTCCTTTCTTCTTCCTCCCTCTGCCCTGTGTGTCTGCTCCTTCTCGGCCCTGGGCACTGTACCATTTCCCAGGGTCACTTGCACATTTCAGGGCCCTGTCTGGAATCTGTCTGGGCCGAGGTTGAGGGACCTCGGTCCTCAAATATCTCCCAGCTTCAGGGTAGACTCCCCAACACTGGGATTGGCAGTCAGCGAGCAGGGGCAGCGGTGACGGCTGGGCTTGGGCCCTAGGGCCCCTCTCTTGCGCTTGCTCAGCTGCAGGCTGGGAATTTGGCCGGGGCTGCCTTCCCCCTTCCCAGAGCCTCTCCTTCTGGGCAGGGTGCCCTTTCTTAGTGGGGACAGGGCTATGCCACCAAGACTGTGGAGCCTGAGGGCAACACCTACCTGCCTGTGCCTTCCCGGGCCCCTCAGGGCCCTTAGTCCTTCCTGACCACGGCAGACTTGGGAGGGAAGGTGTGGGAGTTGGGTCTGCGTGAGTGTTCTGTGGCTGCAGTGACAACGCACGCAGCAAGGCACCGCTGACTGTGTGCCTTGAACAACAGCAGTGTGTTCCCTCACGATTCCGGAGGTCCAGAAATGGAGGTCCAAGTCATGTCCTAAATCCCGGAGTGGGCAGGGTTGGTTCCTTCTGAGGGGAGTGGGGGAGACCCTGTCCCTGCCTCTCTCCTGGCGCCCAGTGCCCTGCAGGTCACCTCTGGCCTTCCTTGGCCACCAGCTGTGCTGCTCCCTGCGCTGCCCTCACACGGCAGTCCTCTGCGGGGGCAGCGGTCACACTGCACTGGGCCTACTCCAGCCGGCCTCCTCTAACTCAACCAACCCTGTCTGTAACAACCCTATTTCCAAACAAGGTCCCTTCTGAGGCATTGGGGGCTAGGGCTTTGGGATAGGAATTTGGGGAACATCGTTTGTCCCATAACAGGACTTGAGGGCAGAATAAGATTTTAAACAGAAAAGGAGCAAACCCCCCCCCTCCACTGTAGGACGCCAAGATAGTGTCGCATATTCAGGTAAAGGCAAAGGAAGCAGTGCGCCGGGCCCCAGGACTGGAGGTGGGGAGGAGGCTGCTGTCTCAGAATAACCCCGGTGGCACTCCTGTCTGCCTGCCACCTGGGGAGACGGGCAAGGCCACCTCAGTCCAGGAACCCCTGAGAGTTTGCCTGTGGGTGACTTAAGGGCACAGGGAGAGAGAGGTGGCTCCCCACGTGGCTGGGCTCTGCCCCTAGGGAAGCCGCCCAGGTAAAGCCCTGGTTGGGGCTTCTGTTCCACGTGACTGTTAACCTGCATTCCTCCACTTCATGGGTCACACAGGTAACCAGTTGTGGCTTCACCAGAGCGTTGTTTCAGTAGTTAAATCAAGTGCTTTTGTGTTCCTGCCTCAGCCCGGCATGTAGCTGGCCTCTGACAACACAGAGGCGCCTTTGGGTGTAGACGCACTGGGACTACAGTGAGAACCAGGCGTGGAAGGAGGGCCGGCTGGGGAACAGAGGTCCTCGGAGAACTCCCACTCGGGCTTCTGATGGGGCTGCAGGCGTGGGGCCTCTGGCTCTCACAAGAAGACTGAAGTGCCGCCCGGCTCTGCAGAGCACCCTCTTTTCCTCTGCAGTCCACTGACACCTAGTGGGGGGCAGTGGAAACGCAGTGAGAATCACCAGGTCTTTATGCTGATATCCGTAGGGTTTAATCTGTAACAGGATTAAAAGCATGGTCACCTGCAGACGGACACACAGACGGCCCTGCCAACAGCACACGACTGGCTGCTGAATGACCAAAAGGGATCCCCAACTGAGGAGGTGCTCGGGCCATGGCGTGTGGTGGTTTTGGGGCTGGGGGGCCTCTCCTCGCTGGGGCCGGGAGCTGCCTCCGAAGAGTCAGTCCTTTCCCTGTCCCCACCTCCCACCCCTGCCCCGGCCCCCATGACCCTCCCCGCCCACACCCTGCAGCCAGCAACAGAAGCCCCCACAACCTGCTGCCCAGGGTAACCACAGCCGGCTGTCTGAGGCAGCTAGTTTGTGAAGTGCGGAGAAGGGGGTGGGAGGGGCAGAGAGATCAGCTGGAGAAGGTCACATCTGGCCCTGTCCTGAAATCCGTGAACCAGTGCGTGTCCCTGGCAGTTCCCAGGTGTGGTCGGTCACCTGCTGGGCATTAGGCCCAGGCCCTCTTTTCAACAGCGTGGGTGGTGCTGGAGGGCGTAGGTGAATTCGGTTACCCGGGGAAAGACAAATGCTGTGAGACTGACGCATGTGTGGGCTCGAGAGACACCAAACCCACAGGACAGATCAGACCGGCCGCCGCCAGAGGTGGGGGTGGGGGAGAGAATGGGCAAAGGGGCCTCTGAGGCACAATCGTCCCCGCACACGGGAATTAGGTCCTGGGGATGTGGTGGGCAGCACGGTGACCATAGTTAACAGCCTCGTGGTGCACATTTGAAAGTTGCCAAGAGAGTAGATCTTAAAAGTTCTCATCACAAGAAAAAAATTGTAACGTGAGGTGATGAATGTTAACTAATCTTATTGTGGCAATCATTTTGTATTAATAACATAGACATCTATCAAATCATCACGTTGTACCCTTTAAACTTATGCAATGTTCGATGTCAGTTATATCTCAGTAAACCTGGGGGGAAAGACCCAAGCCCTGTCCCTCCTTCCTGCGAGGCACCGAGTTTGGAAGCAATCCGGCTCTCAAAAGGCGAGTTCCTCACACAGCAGTGGTGAGCAAATGGGGGCAGTGGTGGCCGGGCTTGGGCCCTAAGGCCCCTCTCTTGGGCTTGCTCCGCTGCAGCCTGGGAGCGAGGCCCAGCCTGACTTCTCCCTTCCCAGAGCCTCTCCTTGGGAGCCGGGCGCCCTCTCTTGGAGGGGTCCGGACTGTGCCACCAAGACTCAGCCTGTGGAGCAAAGCCTGGCTGGAGCTAATACCTGCCTGTGCCTTCCTGGGCCCTGAGGAGCCAGGGGATCCTGTCTCGCCCACAGGCTGTGAGGGTCCCTGGTCACTGCCTCCCCTGTCCTCTGGCCCCGCTCCTCAGCAGACAGGAGCGCTGCTCCTGTGGGTGGAAGGCTCAGCCCCAGCTGTTGTCGGCCGGCCGGGGCAGGCCTGTTGAGGCTGCTCTTCTGACTGGGTTGCGAGCAGTGGTGGTGGGTGAGGAGAGAAGGCGGCACAGGGTCACCAGGCACGCTATGTCCTCTCGCTCTCCTGAAAAAGATGGCCGTCCTGAGCCCCTCTGGCCCCAGACAGTTTTGTCTAAGCACAGAATCCTGTAGCCCTAAGCTTTGCCCTTCCACGAAGAGTCGGCGTGACGCACCCTGATGGCCACAGGCCTTGTGGCTCTAAGAAGACTTAAGGTCCTGGTCAGGAGGAAGGAAGGGAAGGAGGAAGGAAAGAAAGAGGGAGGGAGGGTTTTCTTTAAGAACAACCAGTAAGTCACAGTCGCAGGGTCAGTCACACGCTCTCCTCATGACCTCGGGAAAGTGACTCAGTACCTCGCTTCAGGACTCACAGCGGCAACGTGGAAAGCATCTCAGTAGCCGCAGGAGAGAAACAATAAACCGTAGCTTCCCCTGGACACTGAAGGCGTCTTGAGATCACACAGTCTTCTCAGAAACATAGTCTTAATGTTTTCGCCTTGTTTTGAGATCACGTATTATAAACTGACTTCCTTTTGTTCTTCCCCCTCTGGTTTTCATTCATTAACACTTCTGATTTCTGTCACCACCTGGCACTATGGGGACGGCCCCGCTCGGACTGTGAGGACACAAGGGTAAGTGCCTTAGTGAGGCGGGCGTTGCATTTCTCCACAGCCGTGACTCAGTCCACCATCAGGAACATAAGGAGTTCCTTCTTATTGTAAAATAAACGGTATAGTATTACAAACAAAAACGGAGGCCAGGAAATGACAATCTCTCATGCAATCAGTAAGTAAGAGGCAAAGCCAGAATTCAAACCCAGATATTCTGTCAGGTATCGCGTAGTGTTTTCCCTGAATCCCAACAGTTTAGAGAGGGTGTTTCCCTCATTCACACGATACACAGGGTCAGAGGTGGTAGGTGACCTGCCTAAATCCTCGTCCTTCAGTGGCAGACACAGCTCCCATCCTGGGCCTGTTCCCCACCACCCACGGTGTTCATCCTTGGCTGCGGGTCTGAGGCCTTCTCTCCACCCAGAGCAGCGGCATGACACACGGGGACCTCAGGACCCCAAGCCCCAGTCCTAGTTCTAACACCAAGCCCAGGCTAGTCCTTTGAGCCCCCCGCCACCCCGATTCTCAGGGGAAGGGTAACAAGGGTTTCCGGCCCTGTCTTGGGATGGTCAGAAAGAACAAGGAGATAATATGCTGGGTTGGGCCGGGGCTGGGGGTAGTGCTGAGAACAGTGGTACTGCTGGAACTGTCCAAGACACCCAGGAAAACCCTGCTCCGTGTTCCTTCTCTGCCCCCACAGCAGCCAAGGACTAGGGGCTCCCCAAAGCACTCCGGGCACCTCCCCATGGGGACATCACTTCCTCCGCGTAAGTCTCAGGTTTCAGGGGAAGAAGGGGAAGACTAGGGAGCGGGGCTGACCAGGCAGGCTGGAACCGGCCAGGTGCCAGGTGCCAGGTCTGCTCTTCCAAGAAAAGGACTCTGTGTTCCCAGATCTGGCAGAACGTGGGGTTCCCCATTCCAGGCTTCTGTCCCGGTCTAAGAGGAAAGAGCAATGGCTTCCTAAGGTGCTTGTTCTATTCTGTTCTAGAACGGGAGCTCACACCCTATAGAAAAATGGAGAGGACTAGAGCCATTGATTTAGCAGCAGTCTTGCCTGGGGTAAAGCGCTTCACTCACTGTGTAAGGTCTTAGAATCCCAGTCGCATCCTCTGGAGTTCGGTGTGATGATTTACGAGGCGCAGGAGACAGCCCATCACTACTGAGACTAGACGGGAAGAACGAAGTCCCGCCATCTCCCCTAAAAGGGATGCTGAGCACAGGCGTGCACCCGGGCCCAGGTCGAACCTGAGATCCGGGAACTGAGAAATCACACGGGCTCCCGCTTTTCCCACTCAACAGGGGACCTGGATTTCCAAAGCAAACACAAATAGCTAAAAGGGTTGGGAATTTTGTGGCAACTTAGTTTACAGGAACACAGTGTACATTTCAATGCATTAAATTAGCAAGGCCCTTTCCCCCTCTGGTATAGATGTTAGGACGGTGGTTTCCCTGGGGAGAGAGCAAAAGCAGCTGGGGGCTGGAAAAGGGCATGGCGGGAACTTCCCAGGGGCTGAAAGCGTCCTGCCTGGTGAGCTGGGTCTGGTTCCACCAGTGTGTTCACTTCGTGGAAGTTCATCAGCCTATACACTAATGTTTGTGTAATTTTCTATATATGTTACTGTCATGGAAGTTTTCCTAAAATTAATGTTTTGGCTTTTATTTTATTTTTAACAAGAAAGAACACCCAGTGCTAACGAGGACACAATGAAATAAACACATATTTTTTGAAAGCGGTTTGCCAACGTAAGTCAAGAGCTTCGGTAGTGTTTGCATTCTGTCCTATACTTTTGGAAATCTCCTAAGTAAATATCTCAGAATACAGGAAAATGTTTATATATCAACAATATATATCTTCACAGCATAAGCGAAAAGATGAAAACACCCTAAATGTTAAGTAGAGGAAATATGGTATGTTTATAAAGTACTATACAGTCATTAAATTGTCTGAATGCTTAATAAGCGCAGTTTCCCATGTAATTAAGTAAAAAGGCAGAATGCAAGATTTATGTATCTGCAGTTTCAATGGTATTAAAGCACTTAGTCTCATAATAAATAAAGGTCTAGTTTTTTTTTAAAGGAAAGGCATTAAGTATATCTTTAAAAGCACAGTAAATAAGAGTTCTAGAAGTTAGTCATTTCTCAAGTGAACCAAACTCTTTGGCATTGAGAAACCCACGCCCACGCACTGCTGGTGGGAAAGGAAAAGGGCGCAGCGGCTTTGGCGGACTTGTGGTGCCTCGGAAGCTTCATCGCAGTTGCCCTAGGTCCCAGCCACCCCACCGCTGGTACGCTCTGCGGCGGGGCGAGACACGTGCCCACACAGAGACTTTCGCGTGGATGATCCTGGCGGTATTATTCCCAATGGGCCCGAAGTGGAAACTGCCCAAACGTCCATCATCCAAACGAAAGGACAAACTAAATGCAGTTTATCCACAGAATGGGATATTACTTGGTAATAAAAAGATACGAAGCATGTACCTGCTGTGACGCGGATGAACCTGCGGGACCTTAGGCTGAAGGAAAGAAGCCGTCACAAAGGACCTCATACTGTGCGCCCACACACGCGGCGTGTCCCGACTAGGCAACTCCACGGGGACAGGTAGATTAGTGGTTTCCCAGGACTGACGGGGATGGGGGGTTGACTTCTAGTCAGCACAGGGTTTGGGGGGACGACATCAACACGCTGTGAAGCTGGTTGTGGTGACAGCTGCTCACTGACTGGCACACTTTGATGGGTGGCTTGTGTGGCACGTGAATTGTATCTGGAGAGAGCTGCTGTTGATAAAGGAACCCCACGCAGCGGCAACCACGCTCCTGCGTGACCTGCCGTGCTCCGGGGCCTGTTCAGCAGATCCTCCTGCGCGCTGAGGCCTGCGGACTGAACCTGCGGCAAAACGTCTCCGGGCCAGCCCTCACTGGCTTCAAACATCTTTCACCCTCTGTATCTTTCGGAGTCCTTGGCAAACTCACAGGTAACTAACCTGCTATTTTCACAGGGTGGCAAGCACCTAGGGGCACACTTCCTGGGCTGAGTCGCTCTGGCTGGCCCAGAAACAAGCACATGTTTCAGCCCTTACCCCGCCCCTCCCTCCAAGTGGGGGTGAGGGCTGGGGCTTACAGTTTGGCTCACACGTCAGACTGCAGCCTGGTCTCCTTCCCACCCTCCCCCAGGGCTCACCTCCCCACCTCTGGCTCCTAGGTCTCGTGATGGGAAGGGAAGGAAGCAGAGAGAAGTTTGTTGGAGAAGGGATTCCTCCATCCTTCCTGAGGCTCTGATCCAAGCAGCTGAAGGAGGTAAGAGTAGTACCCTGGTGAGAAGACAGGGGCTTTTAAGAAGTTCTGCTAGGGGACCGTGGTCCCTTTCAAGTGTTCCCGGACGGGATCTGGCCCTGAGCAGTCTGCCGCGGGCCAGCTGCAGTGTGTGGGTTCTTGACTTCGTGTGAGAAAGATTCACAACACGAGTCCAGGTGGCTGTGAGGGTGCGTTTATTAAAGCTGGGGATAGTGAGACAAGGAAGGGCTCCGCATAGACGAAGCAACAGGAGAGCCCAGGCTGGGCTGCCCTGGGAAGTCAGAGAAAACGGGGCCTTGGGGACAGGTTCAGGTTATTAGCCTGGGACAAGCTGCCAGCTGCCCATTGCCTTGGAGTTTAGGAGACGGGTACCTGTGGGGAAAGCAGGGGGGGAAGCAGCGGGGGAGGGAATGGCAGAGGCTGCTCCCTGAAGGGTCCTTTGTCTAAAGGCTTTTGTCTCTCTCTTGTAGGTGGGAACCTTAGGGGAGGGTTTCGGCAGAATATCCATCAGTCCTCCAGGTGTGTTCTTTCAGGGTCTCCACTGCTTGGTCAGTCTTAGTCACTGCAGCTGGTCCTGACGTTGCCCACCTGGTTTTGCCGCCTTTCTGGGACTGGAGCTGAAACACAGCTGAGGCCTAGATGTTGTCTCCAGGGAGGAAAAGCTGGGGAGGAGAGGTTACCTGGGGGCGAGGTCCTTGTTTTCCAAGTCTTGCCCCCTGCCCCAGTGACCTGTATCTGGCTATAAATTGCTCCGCCATTGTGTTCGGCTCTGTCTCAGTTTCCCTATTCCACTCGCAGCCAAGAAGTTTTCCCAGCCACTCACTACCCTGTCTCAGTTGCCATTGGGGAAATCCAAACAGGAGAACTTGATTTAGAAGCTACTTTTATCACCTGAGCTGTGCTGTTCTAGCTCTGACGCTCAGATCGAGCCGCACAGCTCACGGTTCTCTGGGCGCCACTGAGAGTTCATAGCCTATGTCTCTCTCTTCTTGACATGAACCCGTTATGCTGCACACGTGGTCCGGGGGAGAAAGAAGCCGTAACTGCTGTGGGCTCTGGCTTAACAAGATGGGTGGGCAAAGCCATGACTGTTAAGGGTTCTCTACAGCAAAATCTTAACAGTTTCCTCTGAGTGGCAAGGTTATGGAATTCTTATTTCTTGGTACTCACCTGTACTTTCTGAGCCTCATCGGAACGACGAGTATCTATTAAGTAAACACATGAATGCTACTGACTAGTAGTCCCAGGGGAAACACAATAGAACCACAGAGCAGCCTGTCTCGCTCAGAGCATTTCCACTAACCTAAGCAGAACTCAGAGCCCGGGCACCCAGGACAGCTGGTCCTTGAAGACCATGTTCAAGGTTTCCATGACCTCAGTTCCAGCCATCCTCTTGGAAGAGAACTTGATTCTAAGAACAGATGTATAAAGATCCTTGTTCTAGAAGGTTGGATCTGGATCCTAATCCTGTTCAGTTATTGAACAGGTGAATAATTTAATCACTGACAGATGGTTGAGGAAACTATATTTAGACTGAAGACTCAGAAAAAAATGGCAACTATCTTCAAAGCAGTGGAGGGTTACCACACGGAACAGCCCTGGGGACAAGCCAAGGACAGCGCTGTGTGAAGCTACAGAAGCAAGTTTCAGCGTGATCTTGGAAGAACATTCCGACCATCAGAGACCCATCCCTGCGGTGGACTGCCTCCTGGGACAGGTCCACATTCACCGGAAGCTGGGGGTCGAGTTCCAGACCTCAAAAGGCCTTCAGGTATCAGGGAAGACTTGGTTAAGACAATCTGTGCGATCCTTCTACCCCAGACCTCCTGATTCCACAGGGCTCTCTGCACCAATTTTGGCTTGTTTTGGTCTATTTTTATTAGAGCATATCCCCTTGTAACTGCAATTTAATATATAGCTAAAAAATAAAATTAAATAAAAAAAACTACCACCATTTGATTCAGGGAACCGTCAATGTTCCTGCTGCTGCAGCTGAAAATCTCCCATCTCCATTTCTGGAGCTGTGTTCACCTGAGCCTGGCTGCTCACCGGCTGCTGCCCTCTAGTGGAAGTGAGGAGTACAACTGCTTAGAAAGCAACCAAGATGCATTTGAGGCTGCTGTCTACAGACACATCCCTGCATCTTTCCTTCCCCCAAGTCTTCACTTTCGGTGTGAACCCAGGAGTTCCTGACCCTAGCCTATCAGGACCTTTTGTTTACGTTCACAACACCATCATGTCCCGTAAAATACTGGACTTTTAGCTGCAACAGAAAGTCCTGGCTTCCACCGAGTGGTTGGAATTTGCGCCTGCCTGTTTCGGGTTATGGAGAGAATGTGGATGTTGGCACAGCACTGTGGAGAGGCCGCTCAACCAGGTTTGAAGGCCTCGGTTGTAGCTCGTGGGCTGCCACTCCTATGTCACCTTGAACAAGTCACAAATCTATCACACCTATGAACTGCTCTGGCGTTTGGAGCAAAGATCCCTCAGAGAAAAGGGGCGGTCCTAGGAGCGCGCTTACAGCTGCTGTTCACAGCACCAAGGCCTGCGGTTCTGTCCCAGCCAGGGGCCCACTGGCACCCAGAGGGGACTGGCCGACCCAGGCCTTGCTCATCGGTGCCTTCCCCCTCGGCGACAGTCACAGGCAGAGGTTTTTTTCTCTTCAAAAGGGCCCACAATCGCGAGCTTGCTCAGTGCCTGAAAACGTTTACCAAGTTCTCCAGGCAGGTTTCACCATTCTTGCTGAGGATACAAAGCCCTGTGACTGGTCACTGAAGAGATTTCTCAGGGCTTCTTCATGTGAGGAGGGCACCGCTGAGGACACCACGCAGTCTGAGTGCTGGGCAGGTAGTGCACAAGGCCAAACTGCAAAGTGGTTTGGAACAAAACCGCAGTTGGCAGCTCGACGAGGAACATGCCTTTACTTTGTGCGTGGGTCATGAACTTTCAAGACACTTTAATGAAAAGGGTCAAAGAAACAGAATAAAGATTAACAGGCAATTAGTGATTGTGGAAACTCTTCGACATTATGGAGGGCACAAACGGCACCTTCACCTGGAAGAGCGGACCTATAATTGCATACGCTATGGCTGAGATCATGCAACGATTTCAAGGAATTTAAGGAGCAGGGAAAGCGACCACCAGTGTAGAATGTAAGCAAGGCGGCTCCCTTGGGGCTAAGCGAGACTCCCATTTCCAGGGGCTCAGCGGTCCCACACTACACCGAGTATTTCGCATTATCCTTTCAACATTTAAGTCAATGCGGGACATCTCTCCACGTCGGCATATACATGATCTACTTCATTCTTTAGAAAGACTCCATAACACTCCTTTGTATTAATTTACTACCATTTACCTAATTAACCCCTATTAATGGACATCTGAGTTGTTTCCAATTTTCTGTATTACAAACAATACCGCAATAAAGCCCTTAGAAGATACTATATTAATGTACACTTTTATCCAGTTTTTTGACATAATACTGAACTCTTCTATTTTTTTCATTTTTTGATTACAGTTAACATTAGGTATTATTAGTTTGAAGTGTACAGCACAGTGGTTAGACATTTATGTACCTTACGAAGTGGCCCCCTTCACCCCGTAAGTCTAGCACCCACCTGCATGCACCACACGTACTTACTACAATGTCACTGACCGTGTCCCCTGTGTGCACTTCACATCCGCCTGACTACTCGGTAACCGCCAACTCGTTCTTCATCCCTTCACCTCTCTCACCAGCCCCACCCGTCCGGCAGCCATCCGTCTGTTCTGTGTCTGTGAGTCTGTTTCTGTTTTGTTTGTTCCTTTATGTTGTTCTTTGGAGCCCACACACAAGTGAAATCATATGGTATTTGTTTGTCTTCCTGTCAGATTTATTTCACTTAGCATAATAACCTCTAGGTCCATCCATGCTGTCATAAACGGTAAGATTTCATTCTTCTTATGGGTAATAATCCATTGTATACATGCATCACTTCTTTCTCCACTCACCTGCTGATGCACACTTGCTGTTTCCATACCTTGCCTATTGCAAACAATGCTACAACGAACACAGGGACTCGCGTTATCTTTCCAAATTAGTGGTTTGGGTTCCTTAGGGTAAATACCTACAAGTGGGGCTGCTGGGTCATATGGCAGTTCTATTCTTAAGGTTCTACGGCCCTCTGTACTGTTTTCCACAGTGGCCGCATTAATCTGCATTCCCACCAACAGGGCATGAGGGTTCCCTTTTCTCCACATCCTCCTAACATTTGTCTGTTGATTTACTGATGACAGCCATTCTGACACGTGACATGTCATTGCGGTTTTAATTTATATTTCTCTGATTAGCGATGTGGAGCATCTTTGCATGTCTACTGACCATCTGTATGTCCTCTTTGAAGAAATGTCTCTTTGGGTCCTTGCTCATTTTTGAATTGGGTTGTTTGGGGGGGGGGGGGTGTTGGTGTTAAGTTGTATGAGTTCTTTATAAATTTTGAATATTCCTCCCTCAATGGATGTTATTCGGTTTGGCTTTCAGTTTCATTGGCTTCCTTTGCTATGCAAAAGCTTTAGTTTAATGTAGTCCCGTTTGCTTTTCTTTCCCTTCCTTTCCCTGAGGAGATATATCAGAAAAAAATATTACGAAGAGCAACATCAAGTTTTTTGCCAACTTTTTCTCCTAGAAATGTTACGGTTTTGAGACTTTAATCTTTTTTGAATGTATTCTTGTACGTGGTTTAAGGTGGTATAGTGTAATTCTTTCGCATGTATCTGCCCAGTTTTCCCAGCACCATTCATTAAATGGACTGTCTTCACCCCTTTGTGTATTGCCGCCTTTGTCCTAGATTAACTGACCGTATAGGGGTGGGTTTATTTCTGGGCTCCCTGCTGTCCCACTGACCTGCGTGTCTGCTTTTACGCAGAACCATGCCATTTGGACAACCATGGCTCTGCAGTGTGTGTGACATCCAGGTAGCGTGATTCCTCCAACCTTGTTCTTCCTTCTCAAGACTGCTGTCGTTATTCCGTCATTTGGGTTCCAAATAAATTTTAGGATTGTTTGTTCTAATTCTGCAAAAAAAATGCCATTGGCATTTTGACAGGAATTGCACTGAATCTATAAATTACTTCGGGTAGTATGGACATTTCACAATAGTAATTACACCTGTCCGCGAGCATGTTAGGCTCCCATTCATTTGTATCTTCAATGTCTTACGATTTTCCGAGTACAAGTCTTTTACCTCCTCGAGTAAATTTATTCCTAGGTATTTTATTGTTTTTTAATTTGTCAATGTATTCTTTTTTTATTGTTGACACTGTTACAGATATCCCCCATCTCCCCCCTCTGCCCACATGCACCCAGCCCCCACCCTCACCACACTGTTGTCTGTGTCCACGGGCAATGCATGTATGTTCTTTGGCCAATCTCTGATAGTTTATTGTATTTGATACAATCATACATAGGATTGTTTGCTTAATTCATCCTTCTGATAGTTCGGTATTGGTGTATGAAAACACAACTGATTTCTGAATATAAATTTTGTATCCAGCTACTTTACTGAATTCATTTATCAGTTCTAATAGTTTTTTTGTGGAATCTTTAGGGTAACCTATATATAGTATCATATGAATCTTAATTTAAGCACATTTTTTGTAATTACGCTTTCCCACAAAAGATGACTTTCCTTCAAGAGCTGGCTTGCTAACTCTTGAAGGTTAAGTTTCTGCTGTCTCTAAATGGTACTTTTAGTTTAGTGGGGGAAACTCTTCTGTTGTCCCCTAATACTGGATAAGCTAACTTTCCCTCACTAGTACAATGGAAAAGTTCAAGGGCAGACAATGTTTGTTGACCTCAGACACCTTGCATCATCTGTACTTGCTGAAAAGAAAACATCCTAGGTGAGGTATTTGTTACACTAGCCTTAAAACGTTTTATTTAAAGGGATCTCACAAACTGAAGTGAGAGCCAACTGCCCGCAAAGCATGGATCATGAGTCACTTAGCCTAAACTTTAAAGATATGTTTTCTCTTCCCAAATACTTTTAAGCCCAGTGAAATGAAAATTTTTTTCTTTCAAAAAAAAAATTGATCACAGTGAAGGCTCACATGAAAGCAAAATTTTAATGGGCCTTTTAATTAGCTTTTATCACTGATACAAAAAGGTACAGTAAGAAAATGTTTTCACTAAAAAATAAGTAACAAATTAACAAGAGCACTGCTCAACCAACTACTCCTAAGTATTGCGTGAGTACTAAGCCAATCTGCCTTAATGAAGGTTTGTTGATAAACACAGCGCACTCTGAGTGCCCACCACGGACCAAACACTGTTCTGGTGTGTCCCACACAAAACCTTTAGTCCTGGAAATAACCCTGTGACAGAACAGACCCATGGGAGGGGCGGGGGGGCGGAGGGTGGTCTCTCTCTACTATGGTTCTTTGCCTGCCGCCCTTGGGAATTGTGGCTCTCAATGCCGGAGTTTGGTAAAAAGGAAAGGAACTATTTAAATAAAGGTTATGCAGGTTTAGAATAAAGCAGAATTCTTCTGTTAAATCTCACCCCCTTTAGAAACAAAGATACATCCGTAAACATGCAGTCCCGCCCTCCCCCTTTTGCCCAGTCAGGCCAGCCTGAGAACACTCCAGTAAGGAGTCCACAGCTCACTTCTCCCAGTTGCTCCCAGTAATCCCCGCTCAGCGGTTCCCAGCACCATCAGCAGTGTCGCCGCACTGCAGTCCGTTCTTAATCCAAACCCACGGGGCACCTCCTCGTGGCCCACCAGCAAGTCCTGTCAGCCCTTTCCTTCCTCATTCTCTCTCCTGCGTTCTCCCAAACCGCTGAGAGCTCTGCATGTCTTGCTACATCTTGCGTTCCTGCTTCCTAAGCCGCACGGTTTGAATCCCCAAAACCGCGTTATTAGAATCCACATGGTGTTTAAATCCCAGTGTGACTCTTCCTCTGCAACCCCATTTCCCACTCCTCCCACAATCAACTACACCAGCCAGCACTCCTGTGCTTTCTGCCTTCCTGGGCTGCCATCGTTAGTCCAGGCAGGTGTGGCCCCTTGGCATGGAGCAAGCCATCTCCAAGCTCTCACACAGGCGCTGTAACCAGAGGGAACTGCCTCCCAGTTATATCACAGGTCAAAGTCATGCATATCTCCCTAGCTAGACTTGGTGATATGCAAAGTAGCCATTTTTGCATATCAGGTAGAAGCTGGCCAGCTGTTGATATGCAAATAACTCAATGGCCCTGCTCCACGTGTACCATCCCCCAGTCCAGACTTGTGGGGGTGGAGATATCCTATGTTTCTCTATTTCCTGGTCACCTCAAGTTCTGGTCCCCGTTACCAACCCCTCTTTGGGGTCTGTACCCCATTACAACCCTAGAAGGAACATAAGCAAACAGACTCCCACTTGGCAAATGAGCACGGCCGCAGTTAGCGGTGGCAGCAGGACGAGACCACAGGCCTCCCCAGCTCCTGCCGTGACAGGGCCCTTCCTCTGCATCTCCTACGCGCTGCCCTGCTGGAGAGAGACAGATGCCCCCATGCTGCCCCACCCTGCCGCCGGAAGCCGTGTGTTTCTGACATACTGGACATCTATTTATTTTTATCCTCACGCTAGGACATGCTTACTGATTTTAGAGTGAGGGGGAGGGGGGGAGGGAGGGAGGGAGAGAAACATCAACGTGAGAAACAGACTGGTTGCCTCTCACATGCGCCCTGACCAGGGACCAAACCCACCCACACCCTAGGTGCATGCCCTAACTGGGAATCGAACCCGCAACCTTTCAGTTTAGGGGATGACGTTCCCACACCAGCAAGGGCTATTTAAAATTGTATGTGGTGAGTTTTGGCCTGCTTCAATCTGTATTTCATTTTCTATCTATGCCCACCTTCACTGTGGCAGATGGGCCCAGCGGTCCTGCAAATGTCTGGAACAAAGAACGGTGCAGACCCCCGCAGCAACTTCCAACACTGGATCAGACCAAAGTGTTGTTGGAAGAGGTGCCACGGAGAGCCTGAAAAGGGCAGCCTGACAACCAGAGGGCACAGGGCCTGGCCGTGCTCCTTATAACCCACAGGGCTGGCTCACAGCGCTGGTTATGATGTTCTAAACCACGAATCTGAGGTGTGTCACTGCATACACTTGCTTGTTGCGACTGTTTTTCTGATTAGAAGACACAGAATCACTTTAGATCACTTCCATTAATTTAATATTTATTTTTACTTTATATCCAGATGTCACATTTTCTACATTAAAATATAATCATGCTGACTCCCCCCAGCCCCCCAGCACCCTCCGAGAAAAAAGTGAAGAACTTTACACAACTTGAAGGATGGAATGCACAGAGAAGTCGCCACTGCACCCAAGTAACAAAGAACACAGAGAGCACGCAGGAGACGCAGCGGAGTGGAGTGCAGGGAAGACAGCTCAGGGCTCAGAGCCGAAGGAGCAGGAATTAAAAGGCTAAAGCTTTTAAACGCTATCACTTGTGCCACAAGATGACCCTGAAGAGGCAGAGATAGGTCAGAAAGCACGACCAAATACGGGGGTTTTCCAAAGGCTGCTCCCTAACAGAGTTTAAAATATCCATACACAGCAGAGCTTTCTCCCGCTGCCTTGCCTTCAGCACCTGGCGAACACTTTAGAAAATTACACCACTGTTAGCATGTCCAAGTAGAATGGGGATAGGTTGTTCTTCTTCTTCTTCTTCATTGTACCCCCAACTCTTTCCAAGCAACAACGACACTGGTTATTTTCATCAGGACCCCTCTGCACGAAAGCCCACTGGGGATCGAGACGAGGCGTCCCACCACTATCAGATCAACGCCAGCCGTGCAAAAGCCGGCGACGTCCTCCTCAGAGGGAGGGCGAACAGTCAAAGACACAGGAGGCCCGACCCGTGCGCACCGAGGAGGACGAGGAGCTCCTTTACTGCTCTACTCAGGAAAGGAAAGCGCAGGCAGACAGCACAGGCCAGCTGCTAGAGCAGCAGCGCAGACCCAGCGGGACGCCGCCGACGCGAACGGGAAGCTCAGGAGAGAGGGCTCGGGCTCGGGGTTCTTCCAAGAGGCAGCTGCTTTCCACCCTGCCCTGCCCCTGATGTGAGGATGAGAGCCTTACAACTTCCCATAGCGATATTCTGGAGGGGGTGGGGGGAAGGTCTGAACGTCCAAATACTGAGGACATCATCAGGCAACTGGCTACCCACTATGTACAAATACACACATCAGTAAGGAAACCTCACCTCCACCCCTGCAGCTCCTTTAAACAAAGCACGGACAATCCAGGATTTCCGAACAGGGGATATTTTAAAGTCTGTTAGCAGTTTAAGACACGGCAACACTGGCACGGGATGTCACCTATTCTGTTCTTAATCACAGGGTAACATGGTAAACTCCAACACAAAGGTGGCGATGGGGGGTGCGAAAGGGTATGACAGCGGAACCAGTATGTCACAAGGGTGGCAGCTAGTGCTTTGCGGAGTCCCGCGGGTAGAATTCGCTCAGGGTGCTCTGAGGGATTCTCTTCAGCATTTCTTTGGGGAAAATTCGGAGCAGCTGCCAGCCAATGTCCAAAGTCTCAAAGACAGTGCGGTTTTCGTAAGGACCTTGTAAAAAAATTGAGATTGGATGAATACAGGCAAACGACTTCCAACCCATCAGTGTCAATCAGGGTCCACCCTGCTATACGACCAGCCCTGGGAGCATGGAGTAAGAAAAACAAGAGGGGTGGAGCATGAGGCGTCCCCAGACTGGAAGGGACGGAATATGCAAATGAGGGCCCAGACCATAAGCACCATGCGAAGCAGAGGAAAGGGAGAGGCCCGTGGCTGGAGACAGCAGGCAAGCAGCCTAGTGTGTACAGTGGGTAGGGGGGAGCTTTTCCAACAACTGGGAAACATCTGAATACCTTGGGCAGTGGAAACCAACCCGGTGTGGTATCCAGTGGGTAGTGAGAAAAAGTTTCCCAGCAACAGAGGCCACTACAGATTTATAGAAAGGCCACCTAAGCACATGCATAGGTCAGTGGTTTTCAAAGTTTTGGGGGTTTTTTTACATAGCATAAACCATCCTTATCATGTAAACAAATCTCATTTCTTAACCAAGGAATCAGAGTGGCTGAAGTTCTGGATTCTTTTCTCTACCAGAAGAACTTCAATTGTACTTTAAAAATAAAACACACACACTTGTATACTGGGGAATTTTAATGTTAATAAAAAACGTGTCACATAACTAGAAGGTGCACGAACCCTAAGTGTGCCGCTTCCTGCACTGCTCCAAAGCAAACACTCCTGGTCACGGCACCCCTGAGCTCAGGAAGAGCGCTACCAAGCATTGGCAGGAGTGGCAGGGGAGAGACCACGCAGAACAGCTTGGAAACTCTGCAGGTGCGATGAAAGGGAAACCATTTTGACTTTTTAGTAGAGAGACCATCAATAAAAGCTACCCCGGCAATGGCACATAGGGAGGGGGGAGACTGTTGAAAAACCTGGCCCTAGTAGCCAAGAAGGACGAAACCAAAGGCATGGAGTAGGTCTTAAGACTCAAATGTGGCCCAACTCAGAGAGTGCCGGAGACCAGAAGCTTCAGCATCACCCAGAACTTGAGAACAATGCCCAGTCTGGAGCTGGAGCTAACCAGGACGATGGTCAGGCCAGAGGTAGACAGAAACTGAAAAGGAAACTGCTACGCAGGTGGTCAGCTGGGAAAAACTTGGGTGCTGACCATGCTGAGCCTCAGGGACGGTGGCACAAACAACGGTGGCCCAGGTGAAGGTGTGGGGTTAGGGCTTCAGAAAGAAGGTAAGGATCGTACACAGCAATTCAGGCAACAGCACAGGGGAAAAGCCAAAGCTTGGGGACAAGAAAGCACAGAAAGAACAGGCAACTAAGCCTCTGGGAAGACACACAATAAAGAAGCAGGAAGGAAGATAAATCAAAAAAGGAGATGAAGGCAGATGGGTCAGAAAAGTCCCAAACCCCCAAAGCCAGAGGAGATGGTTGCAGAGAGGCTGGGAGGAGGAAGTCCTGGCAAGGGAAGCAGCTATAAGGAAGGGAGAAAGTTAAATGGGAGCCACATCACTGGATATTGGGGTGGGAGACAGAGGAGGAGGAGCCGGAGTGCTAAGTACCAAGGTGTGAGAGAGCTGGAAGACCCTCTTCTCCAATCAGAAGGAAGACTATACAGAGACCAATGTGAAATCTCTCAAATTAGGAAAGAGGGCTTTAGAGCTACATATGAAGCTGTTGAAGTTTGTAAGAAAAAAGGCATCTTACCCTGAGCAATAAAGTTCCTTTCAAACTTCTGCAGAAATTCCAGGTAAAGAAGGTCGTCTGAGGTGAGGGCTTCTTCTCCAACCACGGCTTTCATGGCCTGCACGTCCTTACCGATAGCGTAGCAGGCGTACTACAGGGGAAAGGTTCACAGCACAGGGAGATTTTACCAACACTCACAGTGACCGGGGCCACACATGTGGAGCTTTAGCTGTCTTCGTAAGAGCCCACAGAAGGAAAGTCATGTTATTTACAGGCACAACGCACATAAATAAAACTCATGAAAATATCAGAAGGACTTTCTTACAAAGCAGTCTCACTCAGAAAGGAGTCTTTACTTACACAATCAACATTACTACAAAAATACACTTCCTTAATGTGTCAATGAGCTGACATTTTATAGAGCATTTGAAAATCAGAACTCATACCACTGAGTATCCCATCCGCAAGTTCTATTCAAGAAAAATATTTGTGATATCAGGAGTACCATTTCTACCTCAAAGTTAAAAGTATTTTTCTTTATTTGTGCCTGCTGTACAGTCTCATATGACTGTGGAAACCAAGGAATCCATAGAATACATAAAGCAGTATCCCTTAGAGTTCCCACAATTGCTTAATATGTTAAGCAAGAAATGTTAGAGTACCCTTTCAGGAATGCCCCATAATTGTTATTAAGGTTACTAATAAAAACTTAAAAACGGCCCTATAGCTTGGTTTTTTATTCAGAAACTACCATACATAGGATTAAACACATAAATATAAGGTTTCAAGAATATAATTTTTAATCTTGGTTATCAGTGTCCATCCTTGTGAAAAAAAAGAGTGCTTGGTTCTAATGACTTTTTTTAAAAAGATTTCTTTTTTTTTTAATGGATATTATTTATTTATTTTTAGATAGAGGGGAAGGAAGGGAGAAAGAAAGGGAGAGAAATATCAATGTGTGGTTGCCTCTCACATGCGCCCAACTGGGGACCTGGCCTGCCACCCAGGCATGTGCCCTGACTGGGAATCGAACCAGCAACCCTTTGGTTCACAGGCCCACACTCAATCTACTGAGCCACTCCAGCCAGGGCCTAATGACTTTTTATATTTCACATGAAGTCTATACTAAAACTGTATGTGGACAGGGAAAAGAAAAGTGATATGGGAGAAAGATAAGAGGTGTAAGACAGCAGAAAGAACAGACCAAAGGTCTTTAAAGGTCTTTAAACTGCTTTAAAGGCCATCCTTAAGAAGACATACGCACCAGCTGGTTGGAGACATCGGCGTGATCCTTTCTGGTCATACCTTCCCCAATAGCAGACTTCATTAACCGTGACAATGAGGGCAGCACATTAATAGGTGGGTAAATCTTGGGCAGAATGGGAGGGGAAAATATTATATTTAAGTACAAAATTCAAGCTTTACTGGTGGAATAGCAGCATTCTGAAACTCATTACTATCCCTTAAATTATATTAAACCACTGCATTGTCTCCTAGATTAGTTTGAACATGACTTCCTGGTACAAAATACTTCATGGCACAATATTTCTTTTGAGAATCAAATCCAAAAAGTGAAACCTATACTCAGTATAAGATTATATTGAAAAACTGAATTCTCACTATCTGCCTACAGTATCAAATCTAACTGATCTTCTGAACTGACTCAAATCACATACAAAATAAAAAGATTAACAATAATTCCACCTAAAGGGTGATCTATTACAGAACCATAAAAAAGTCTGTCTTTGATTATTCAGCCATAAAAAAGAAACTGTGTCATTTTCAACAACATGGGTGGACCTTGAGGGCATTATGCGAAGTGAAATAGAAAAACATAGATACCTTATGACCTCACTTATGTGTATGTGGAATCTAAAGACAAACAACAGCAAAAACACCCCTGAGCTCATGGATACAGAGAACAGACTAGACCGGTGGTTGGCTGCCTGAGGCGCAGAGTGGGGGTGGGTGGGCTAAATGGGTGAAGAGGGTCGAAAGGCACAAATTTCCAGTTATAAAACAAGTAAGTCAGGGGGACACAGTGTGCAGCACGGTGACCATGTCAACAGAACGGAACTGCTTATTACACAGCAGCCAGGAGAGTGGCCTTCACAATTCTCATCACGAGGAAAAAAAATTTTAACTACGGTGATGGATGTTAACTGGACTTATGTGGTAACCATTTTGCAATATATACAAACACTGAATCATTATGTTGTATACTAGAAACTAATAGGTCAGTTGCTCCTCAATAAAAAAATAAAATAGGAAAAAAATGTTTTTATATTACTGCCAAGATTGGTAGATTATACCACTATGGAATAGAATATCCAGAAAAGTTCTTTAAAACAACTGACTCCATTTTGGGCACAACAAAGAAAAGTAGAAATTTAATTCTTTATGCTAGCACTCTTATCCACAGCAGGATTTTGTAGTTAAATCCTCAATTAACGTCACTGATCGGTTCTGCGACTTTAAGAGAAATAGCACATAACAAAACCAGTTTTATCACAGGCTAGTTGATATAAACAAGAGTTAACTTCCTATGGCATTTCATCACTTTAGAACAAAATGACATTGAATTAAACAACATTATTCAAGGATCTGCTATATATAGAAATGACAAGTTCACAGCCATAACAAAATCAACTTAAGTTGATATTAAAAAAAATTAAAAATTCCTAAGAGCAAAGCCCAAGTACCGAAGAGCAGATGTGTGAGTTCTACAGCGCCGCTCAAACGTCACATACCTGTCTGTTGTGCAGCTGCCTGTCCACATAGATCTGCCCCTCTGTGATATACCCGGTCAGGTCAGGGATGGGGTGAGTGATATCTACCAGAAGAAGACATCTGACGTTGGTTACAGTTGTCCATCTCATTTAACAAGCCCAGAGGATGTCCATCTGCATCACCTACAGCATTACCTAAAATGGTGCTATATAAAATAATTTTCTCTGACGATGGAAAAGTTCTATTCCTGTGCTGTACAATATGGTAGCAACTAGCCAAATGTGGCTAACATAACTGAAAAACTTTATGGTTTTTCAAATTTATCTAATTTTAATTAACTTCAGAATTTAAACTACCAAATGTGGCTAGAGTTTATTATATTGGAGAGTTTTATTTGGTTGCAGCATAGACATAGGGTAAATGAGCTGCAGTATAAAAAGGACTGTATCTGCCCTGGCTGGTGTGGCTCAGTAGACTGAGTGCCAGCCCACGAATCAAAGGGTCACCGGTTTGATTCCCAGTCAGGGCACAGGCCTGGGTTGCAGGCCAGGTCCCCAGTAAGAGGTACTCAAGAGGCAACCACATATTGATGTTTCTCCCCCTCTTTCTCCCTCCCTTCCCCTCTCTAAAAAATATATAAATAAAATACATTTTTTTAAAAGTACTATTTCTCCTAGTTATGTGACCTCTTCCAAAAAGATTTTTTAAAATTCCATCTTAAACACAAAGTTCCCTTGCAGAGATGTGCCAATGGACGTACACTAAGAGAATATTCCTAGCTCATAAGCTATTTCAACATGGAAAACACAGAGATGCTAGAGAAGTAAAGCACCATGACGCAGGCAGCACCAAAAAGGTCACTCAAGTGGAGACATTTCTGAGTCTGCTAAATTACATGAAGGAACTTTGCAGCTACTCTCTCCAACAAACGATTTTCACGTCAGAAGCAGTACAGTATTCCAGGTGGTGTGAATGACGAACGCAGAAGGCCTCAGTTCTAAAGCTCCCACTTCCTGACCTTGACAGATACTTACCTCCCTCTGCCTCAGGTTAGCAGTTCTGTCTCAAAGTCGCTACGGCGATCAAATGAGTCAATATTTATAAAGTACTCCGAATGGTCCTCAAATAGAGTGAGTTATTACTGTTTCTGGAAAATATCTCGTAAAAGTGCTTTATAAAATCCAAGATAAGGACTAAAAGGCTTTTCTCCAGGAGCCACACTGAGCACACAGGCAGACAGGTGTTGTGCTATGGGCTTTCACAGACATAGTCAAAGAAAGTCATGTTTAACCAGCCGTTGGTGATTATCTGTCTCCAAAGCCTTTTTTTTTTAAAGATTTCATTTCTTTTCAGAGAGAGGGGAAGGGAGGGAGAAAGAGTGGGAGAGAAACATCAATATGTGGTTGCCTCTCATACGCCCCTACTGGGGACTTTGGCCGGCAATCCAGGCATGTGACCTGACTGGGAATCGGAATCGAACCAGCAACCCTTTGGTTGGCAGACCAGCGCTCAGTCCACTGAGCCACACCAGCCAGGGCTGTCTCTAATGTCTTGTGGCACTTATTATTTGTAACTTTCATTCGACAGTTATGCTACTTTGTATTTTTTGTGCACATATATAAAAAATATCCAATTAGACTGAAAAACTTACATTAGGTAGAAACCATACGTTTTTTAAAAATTCCTCGTATCTAGACCAGTGTCCTGCAAACAACAGGCACTCGACAGTACCAAGTAAATGAAAATTTAAAATTCAAATTATAAAGAAAATTGTTTGTTTCTTCCATAAAAGGATAATGATAATTATGAGCAGTTTTCAAATGAAAACTTTTATTTGGGTACATTTCACTAGTTTATGTGAACTCTTGAAGGATAAACTCTCATAAGAGTTTCAACTCAAAAAGGTAGACAGTCTTCTCTCTTGGAATCAAAGTCCCTACAAGTAGGGCTGCCATCATCCAAAGACGAACACTTACCATCATTGGGCATGGTGAGAATAGGGATTTGAGTAATAGAGCCGTTTCTACCTTCCACTCGACCAGCGCGTTCGTATATTGTGGCTAAATCTGTGTACATGTAACCTGGGAAACCTCGTCGACCAGGAACCTCCTCCCTGGCAGCTGAAACCTGACAGTAAGCCCAGGAGGGAAAGATCACACACCAGAACATGGAAAGGAAAGCTTTGTTTGTTTGAATAACGCCAAATTACAAAGTTGGAATATTATCTTTTTCATTTAAATATTGTCTCTAAGACTTCATTTACAAAAATCTAGCAACACAAGTTCAAATTATCCTGCAA
The DNA here is from genome assembly GCF_022682495.2 of Desmodus rotundus. NCBI lineage: Eukaryota > Metazoa > Chordata > Mammalia > Chiroptera > Phyllostomidae > Desmodus > Desmodus rotundus. The sequence continues at coordinate 50,022,867 of NC_071395.1, read as the reverse complement.
TGAAAATGCTGACAATTGGGGACTAGAATTTTTTTTTTCCCATTTTTTGTTAAAATCATGTTGCCATAATACTAATCTTCAAACAGGCTTGCTAGAAGAAAATGTGCTTGCAATTTTATAAATCAAAGGAAGTTAATTTTAAAACTACGAAAACTTCTTAGTTCACAAGATTTATTTCATGCCACGGATCTTGCCGTGTTTATGTAAGCTAACCCTGAAAATGATAAAAGGGAAGGAAATCCATACCAGGAGGCGTTTGATGTACCTTACATTCATTACTTAATCCTCACAACAACCCTGTGAGGAAGGTAACGTTAATGCCAGTATTATAATTATAACCAAAGGTCAAATAAATAATTTCTCAAAGTCACAGAGCCAGGAGTCTATTACTGCACAAAATATGAACAGTAACAAGCGGTCCTTCTCTCAGAGGCGAGCAGACGGGAACGTCGGCGTACCTGTCAATCTACAACCACTAAAAACCCAAAAGCATGAAGGCCAAGCGTAAGTGCCAGTTGGGCACCTCCCCACGAGTGTGCTACCGCAGGGTCACCTGAAGCTCGGTCTGCACACCAGCTTTACCAACGTGCAATGCGGAAACACAGAAAACAAGATCTGCATTTAGAAAACCTGAATGGCAACTCAACAGAGTAATTTCACATCTGTTCAAGCTAATTAAAAAAATCTAGGCTTGTAAATTAGTTTTTTTAATTTCACTTCTCTAGTAACTAATTTTTGTTGATTTTATAAAAGTACTGACTGTGACGGGTGGGGGCAAGGTCCTCCACTGACCAGTACGGCAGCAGGGTGAGGTACGGGTCTCAGGGAATTTTAAAAAGCTACACAGCCTGTCTCTTCAAAAGTCTTTTTCCTTTCTACAGGCTTAAAAGAGTAACTTACTCAAAATTCCAGTAACTTGCAACAGAAAAAACACCCTAAACTTCTGGGTGATAACTCTAGAATCTTAATATTGTTCCTACGTAAACACTGAGTTTTCCGAAGGAAAAGGTGCTGGGAAGGGCGCTGCCAGAATATGGCCTTTATTTTCACTGACATCGTTAAAAACAAAACTCAGTAAAGGGTTAAAAATTGACAGTCTGGACAGAGAGGGAACTTTCTGGGAGAGTAACTGAATAAATAGCTTGCAACAGTTACCATTCTATTTTAGAATCAAGTCTTAACCCATGGACAGTGACACTGTGATAAACAGTCCAATAGCTTAAATCTCTTCTAATCATTTCAACTCAAGTGACAGAAAACAAGTTGGATGTTCCTTTCTGATTAATTAAGGTATTCTATTAATATATAAGCAATGAACTTTTAAAAACATGATTAAAGAAAGTAAAAACTTACAGAGAGACAAGATTACCCTGAAAATTAAGCCATTTCAACGAAGAGAAAAGTTACCTCTCGAAGCGCTTCGGCGTAAGAGCTCATGTCTGTTAGGATAACCAGTACGTGCTTCTCACACTGATAGGCCAGAAACTCAGCTGTGGTGAGAGCCAAGCGAGGAGTGATAATTCGTTCAATACTGAAACAGAACACGAAGCCCTAAGTCACTCAAACACACAGGCCAAAAACAAAGGAAAGTGAGATTCTGGAAATAACAGTACAGTCCTCCCTCTAAAAGCTTTAAGTCATAAACTGAGGAGGGTAAAGCAATTATTACTTTAAAGGTTCTTAAATAAGGCAGAGTTATTTTAGGTATTTACATAATAAAACATACTTCTACAAAGTTAAATTATTCTATAAGTAGCTTCTCAGAACTACACAGCTCTCAAAGCAGAGAAGAGAAAACAAAGAGGAAGAGGGGCCGAGCCCTCCGGCAGGAGGGAGGGTCGCTGAGCGCTGAGCAGGGCGGGCGCCCGGTCACTCAGCGGCAGTACCTCAGCCGAGGGGCACAACAGGCCACGTGCTGTCGTTACTGTAACATTTTACCTCCCTACTCTCAGTCACATTTTTGACCTGACGCCTGGGTGGACAGAAAGAAATAGCTCTCTTTACTTACGTAGGGTCATTAGCCAAGTTCAAAAAGAGGCAGACATTGTCCATGGAGCCATTTTCTTCAAAGTCGGATTTGAAGAACCGGGCGGTTTCCATGTTTACCTAAACAGTAATGACTTCATCAGTGCCGGCAGAAGGAAAGTCCTCAACGTGTTTCTGATGAAAGCCAAGCTATAGATCTCCACTGTTCTTTTGTTTAAAGTTTCAAGTACTCAAAAAATTTTCACAGAAGTCAACAGCATGAACAGCCTGCTTTAGACACAAAGAGAATTATTCTTTCATTTCACAGTCAAGCGCCAAATTTTAATCCTTAGTTTGTCCAAAATGCCAAGTTGCAACTTCTCTATGGAGAGATAAATTCAATAATACACAAATAATTTTTTACACGTTCTAATAACATAAGCGATTAATTTTATATTTGATATTAAACCAGAAAATAATTTTACTTACACCCATAGCAGCAAATACAATTGCAAAGTTTTCCTCACTGTAGTCCACTACATCTTTGGATTTCTTTACCAAGCCAGCCTGGCGACAGATCTGAGCTGCAATCTGATGAGGACAAAAGCGCTGGGTTGAAATCTAAAATAGCAAATCTACAACAAAATAACTTTCATCCTAAACTTTTTGAAATTGTACTTACAGATGAAATTGGGAAGTTTTAAAGGACTTTACCCAACAAAACTATTTTGTACTTTTTGCAAAGATTCCTAAGAGTAACCAAGAAGACAGCGATCATGCGTGGATAAAGGTTCGATGTAATGGATTGTATAACCAGTAAGAGTGGGGATTAGTACTGAAAACTCTTTGGTTTCCCATTAATGTGAAGCATTTAGAAATTCTTCCTCATTAAACTGAGCACCAAGCAGGTACTAGCTCTCACCTCATTGTGCGGTAAGCCAGCAGCAGAGAAGATGGGGATTTTCTGCCCCCGAGCAATGCTGTTCATGCCATCGATGGCCGAAATGCCCGTCTGAATCATCTCCTCTGGGTAGATTCGACACTGAGGATTGATTGGCTGGCCTGATGCAGTTCAAAAAGGGAAAATTTTCACACGTCTGTACATGAAGATTAAAACCATATAAAGCATTTCTTTCTACTCTTAAAATAGCAGTTATTTCTGAAAGTGGTTAAATAATTTTTTCCACTAGTCTTGCATGGACCCAAGAAATATATGGTAGCAGAACTCAAGTTTCTGAAGCAGATAAAGGTGTAGTAAATAAGAGAGCAGTCCTCATTCCAAAGCTTTACTATTTACATTTCAGGTATAGCCCAGTGATCTCTTAAAATATTTTATATAAAATTTGAAGATGATCTCTAGGAAAAATAAAGTTATTAAATAATAAAATAATTAATTATGGAACATGTTGGCTATTAGCTTAAAGTGTCACAAAAATCACTATGTGGCAGAGACACAAGCTAGAAGGATGCAGGCCATTCCCGCAAACACAGAAACCCACTGACTGTCCTACCCATGATGTCCAGGAAGTCTTCAGCCAGGACAGCTGGACCTCTGTCGATGGGTTTTCCTGATCCATTGAATACCCGACCTGTAAAACAGTGAGACAGTACAGAGTGGACAAGGATACCAATTTCCATCGTTTTTGAAAAGACTTTATGGAAACATGTTGAAAAGGAAACGGATCTCTGCCCAGAATGAGTAATAATATCAACTTACCAAGCATGTCCTCAGACACGGGTGTTCGGAGAATATCCCCAGTGAACTCACAGGATGTTTTCTTGGCATCGATACCTGAGGTTCCTTCAAACACCTACCAAGGAAGAGAAGTAATCAGAAGGGCAAAAGAAATTTAAATCATAAGCATTTAAATTTTGTCAGCCCTAATAAAGTCAAGTATTATACATAAATGTACACCATTTTTAGTATCATGAACACAACCTCTTGACCAGGGTCATGCCTGTAGGACATCAAATCCTACAAGCGAGCTAAAAATGTTTTTTATATTTTCAAAGAATTAATTAAAAGAAAGAAAGAAAGAAAAATATGCATCAGAGACCTTAGGTGGCTCCACAAAGCCCTTTACAGAAACGTTGCTGACACCTGCTCTGGATTACTTTTTGGGGGAACGTGTTATCTGAGAAAACTGGCATTTCCCATAATTGGTGACATTAAAAGTTAGGAATTACAGGACACAATTTAAAGAAGCTGACTCAGATCTTATTTTGGTTCCATCCCATAAGCTGTAAATTCTGCTTTTCATCTCTCTTCCTACATGATTATCTGCTTCATTTTAACCATTTCAAAAAATAAATAAAGCCACCTTACTGGTGGAGCTATTGGGCTTACAGTGGAGATAAGTGGCTGACATTTGGCACGAAAACATGCAAAAATAACCCCCCACCCGCCCCCAGCCAGTAATCAATCTCTAAAGATACACTGATTCAATGACGACCAGAAAGAACACGCGATGTTCCTTATAGTTCTGTGATTAGGAAAAAGTACAGCTGGCCAAGCTTTGAAAGTGACGCTTACCTGAACCACTGCTTTGGAACCACTAACTTCTAGAACCTGCCCACTTCTCTTTGTGCCATCTGGTAACGTCAAGTGAACAATCTCAGCATATCTGGGAAACTAGGCAAAAATTAAAAATCAGTAACTAACTACAGGGTTAGAGGTTAAAGTCAGATTTAGGGTTAGGGTTAAAAACCTCCCCAAACACTCCACACGCTCTATCTCGATCACAGTGCGTACCCATATGCGACCCCACCACCTTCCCCAACACAAAGGTACACCCTAGAGTTTACGACATCCTCAAGTAGTCGGAGTCCTTCAAAGGCTCATCACTGGGACACACACTGGCAAACCAGCATAAGGTACAGAGAGAAGGGTCTTAAATCCATGAAAACGCAGTAATTAAAATTTTTCCTTCTGTGTATAAAGTTTTGAGACTACAGAAAGGTACAGAACTCAGAAACAACCATGTTCCCCCTACTTGGAACTGCAGTCTGCTGGGTGTGTGACTGGGGTTGTGTGTGTGATCGCCTGCGTGTTTTGGGGGCAAGGGGACAGAATGCAACTAGATAATAAAATAATGACTATCACAATAAACAAATATCCCCCCCAGTCTAAATCTCCTAACCAGATATGTATTCCTTTAATCCGTTCTTAACATTTTAAATGCATGCTTCCAAAAATATAGTGTGGTTTTATTTATATAAATGGCAACACACTTAAAAATATCATCCTACAACTTTTTATTTCATTTGTCCTTATGTTTTGGATCGGTCATGTAATATTTACAGTATTTTATCAACATAATCTATGAGAACATGCACCACTATTTTGTGTGATGTGCAGGCAAGCACCTGCCAATTAAACTATGACAGACGACTGATTGTAACTTGATTTTGGATATGCTAACAAGTGAATATATGAGCATCTTAACATTAATGTTAGAACAGACGTAGTGAAAAGAAAATACATGACACCACACTTTATTCAGTTGTTCTGCCAGCGGAGTTCAAGGTTGTCCCAGGTTTACACTGCTGCAAACATGCTGCAATGAACACTTCCACACGTGCTCCTTACAGACTTTGCCCGTTTCCTGCCAAACTCCTCCCCAGACAGACTGCTAATTTGCAATCTCCCTACCAGTACGCGAAAGTATCTTTTCCCTACATCTCTGCCAGCTTATATACCTAATATTAAACACTAATTCTTACCATTTGATAAAGTAAAAAGTAGCATCTTTCCACTTTGTATTTTCGATTCTACTAATACTGGGCATCTTTTCACGCTCACTGGAAGCTCAGACTTCATCTCCTATGACTGGCTCATTAATGTCTTCTCCTCACTTTTCAACGGAATCTGCTTTTTATTTTTAGGAGTTTTGTAGATTCTGGATACTAATTTTTTTGCAAATATCTGCTTCCAGTCTGTTTCTTGTCTTTAAAATTTGTTTATAGTATCTTATCACTTGAAGTTTTAAGACTTTTTATGTAATAAAATAACTTGTTGTCCTTCATGATTTGTGCATTTTGTGTCCTGTTGAGAAAAACTTTCCAAACTGATGTCACTAAAATGGTCTTTTGTACTATCTTCTAAAACAGGTTTTTTATGTTCAGGTGTTTAATCCATCTGGATTTACTTTTGGTAAGTAATTTTACTTTTCTCATTTTTATTCTTTTTAATAGAGAAAGCCAAATGCCCTCATAATATTTACAGAGTAGCACAAATGTCCCCCACTGACTTGCAAGGTAGCCTTTACCATGCACCACGACCAATTCTCACGTGTGAGGGGCGTTCTCACGTTTCCCACTAATACTCCCGCTTACTCCTGCCCCGAGTCTTCACTCCTCGTCACTCTAACTCTAGCTGATGTTGTTACCTCGGGAGAACCAACACCTTTCTAGGCGGTCGTTCATGAACACGGAATCTACACTTATTTTAAGTTTTCTGTCTCTAAACAAAGTTTTATAGCTTTCTGTAAATAGGTACTAATTATTCCAATAATTAGTTAAGCTGGCACACAGAATACTACTGACTTCTGTACACTGATCTTGCATCCAGCAACTCTGCTTTACACCTTGTTTCTAACAGTTCGTCCACTGAGTGATGTGGGTTTTCTGTTTGGTTAACATCACCAAGAAATGACTACTAGCTGTGCCTTTTTCTTCCTAACCCCTTGACTCCCTAATTTCTTTTCCCCCAGGTCAGCTGGGCCCCGAGCACGAGGACGAGGACAGAGTGTGGTGGGGACAACAGGACCCCCCTCCTTGCTCCTGCTGGAAATGGAAATGTTTCAAAGCCTCTCCTTGTGTGTTATTTGCTGGCAGCTGTGGTAGGTATCCCTTAAGAGGTTAAAAGTTTGGTCTAGTCCTTATTTCCAAGACTTTTTTTAAAATGAGTAACTTATCGCTTCTCAGCCTTTTGGCTAAGATCAAGTGTAAAATGAGTAATTTTATCAGCTACTTTTTCTGTATTTATTGAGAAAAGCATAAGCTTTTTCTAGTTTCATCCATGAATGAGCTGAATTACACTGATATGTTTTCTAATATCAAGTATTAGGAAATACTTTGTATTGCTGAGATAAACTCTAATTTGTCATAATTGTGTTTATTTTTTGCATAGTTATCTTTGCTAATATCCAACATACAAGCATATTAAGAATTCTGGAACCTGTGTTTAGAAGTGAAAATAGCTGTAATTTTATTTTCCTGTACTCCCCTCTGTCTAGTGTGGGAATCAAAGGTGTGCTCACTTCATTGAGGTGTGCTGGGTAGCAGTCTCCATCTTCCTCTATTCTGATGCAATTTATGTACGGTATCTGTTCCTTCATCCTATGTGTATGCTTTAAGTTAAAAACAAAAGCCAAGAACTAAAAACAAAACAATCACTTGAAATCTAGTGGTATAAAGCCATTTTTAAAACTACATAAAATTTACCAGCTCTTCCTCAGCTGGAGCTATATACCCCAAACATTCAATGAAACTTTCTTAGCTCTCTTAAAATTACTTCCGCAAAGATGTTTTCTAAGCCCCTCCCATTATCAACCCTTACAGCACCCTGCACTTACCCCTGATAGCACTAAATAATAAGACATTTCTGTGCCCGTGTTATACCTGCTCCCCCACTGTGCTCACTGGGGGAGAGGCCACGCCCACTGTTCACCGTCAATTTTTCAGCTGAGTTCAGCACTTGACATAGCGGAAACATGAATGAGTATTTTTAAACTTTTCAGTAATATATTTACTAATATAAAAGTTTCACATTTTAAAAATGAGCCCAAAATCTTATCTATTAAAGACTATAGAAGAAAAAGATAAAGACACAAATAAAGCTTCCTATCATTTCCTCAAAAAACAGAAGTGATGGCCCTTTCACAAAGCATTTCTGGGCACGTGCCTAAGCCTTGTACAACTGGAATGCTATTCCCTGCGCTTTGAATCGAACTGCAGACTAGTATGAAACTGTGGCCAGAGGTACACTTGCTGCGCTGAACCTCGAGATTCATTTGTATAGGTACCTTGTTATGCACAAAAACATTACCTCAGTGAGAAAGCTGAAGAGACAATGTACTTTGCCCTTTCTTTTAAGAGATGTTTTTCCATTTATTTTCTGCTTCCAGAGAGGTCACATGCCAACACACTTCTACCATTACTTTCCTCAACAAACAAGTAACTGTGTGCCTTTCGCCCTAATCCCCCACAACAATCGACGTAGAATTTCTGTTCTGGAGAGCATATTAGAGAAATTATTCTCTCCAGAGATATTTATCACAGAACTCGGGCAGACTGCGCCCAGGATATTCAATTACAGACTGTATTCTATGCCTCTTTTTCTAAGGTAACACTAATGTGTTTATAATTTTCATATACATGTGTGGCTACAACAACAACATGTAACTAAAGTAAAACAACCTGGAAAAGTAAAAACTACACTTTGCTTTAGGGGTTTAGTTTCTATTGAGATAATCTGTGTTTATTCAATATCTGAATACCAGTGCCAAGCCAGAAAGTAGCAAGGTTTGTTCATTCACAGACCTTAAAATTTTAGTCAAGACGACAAAAAGAAGTAACAAGTAATTATAACACGTGGCAGTCTATGAAAAGAGCGGTGATACCATATACCAATATAATATTCTACAGGTTACAGAACATACTCATAACTATTACGTTTTTTCCCAATGGACATGTAAGGTAGGAGTGACAATTTTTTTTGAATTCCGCAGACAAGGGACGCTAGGTCACTAACAACCCACAGTAGACCCAGTACCGGAATCCAGTCTTCTGACTTTGGATCTAAAACTTGTCTCCTGTATAGCGCTGACACCCAGACAAGACACGGCTGAAAAATCCTGACATAAAATTTAAAGTACGCGTAACGAGGGCTTAATGCCCCATTTTTAACTTCACAAATGGTTAAACGAAGATGGTGGTGTATTACCTTCACATGATCTAAGATCACGAGTGGACCGTTGACTCCAGATACTGTCTTGTATGCTGGAAAAGACAGAAGAGGCAGCTTTAGTCAAACAGGACAACAGCCTCAAATATCTCCCTGGGATCACACAAAACCTCTCTCCACTCTATCCCACCTGTTACAACCTGGAGCGCTCGAACAGTTAGCACACGTTTTGTTGAATGTATTAAATATGGCTGTGCCTGGACAACTTTTCATAATCTACCCACACGCAGCCAAAACCATCCAAATCCTTACCATGATTTTTAAGTCAGTCACGATGTTTTAAGGACCCAGGATACAAAGACCAAAAAAAGCGCAGAGGAACAGATTTCCCTCAGAGCTCACAGTTGTATATGGAGAAGGGGTAGTTACAGGCTCTAACAGATGTGTGGAGGGCGTGGGAGCACAGGAAGAACCTGGCAGTCCTTCTCACCTTGAAGGGAACAGGAAAGCTTTGTAGAGGAGGTGGCACTTACCAAAGTAGGTACAGAAAGGGAAAGGAGTACTTAACTTTAAGCAGAACTGACAACACTCACAAAGGAAATCTGAGAAAATGTAGTCTGTTAAGGTAAAGGCTATCATTACATGGCATCTTAAGAACTATGGGAAAATCACTTTATAAAGGAGGGAGTAGGCAAGGAAATGAAAGGCCAGAGGGTCAAACGAGATAAGTATCCTTTAAGAAAAAAAAAGAAGTCAAATGTTACTGTGAGCTTAGAGGCTTCCATTTTCCCTGAAAATTGCAGCCTAGGAATGAACCATAGGTCTGCAAGGCAGCCAATCCCCAGGGTAGCTGTCCTTCCACCACATCCCACCCCACACCACTTGTCAAGTACAATGGTAACTAGATATAAAACAGAACACTCGAGAGTAATTATAACATCGTAATTAACTAAACTTCATAATCAGAACAGTTAAAAAAAAAAAATAAAACAATTGTATTAAAAAAGCTTACTACAAGGCCTAAAATAATTTCTAAGAAGCTGTCAACCAACTGGGAACTTTCCACTTGCTTGGTTTCTCACGGAGTCTCGGGCAGAGACTGCTGGCACAGGCGCAGACTCCCAAGAATGAGGAAACCATTCAGTGCCCGGCCTCTCCACTCCAGGGGCTCCAGCCCGGAAGCAGCACCCTGGCAGGAACAGGCGGACCGAGCAGGCCAGCACTGTCAGGGCCCCTGCCTTCCACAGACATTTAAACCCTGACATCAAGCGTGTGCTGCAAGACCTCTGTACTTGTAACCATCTCCTCAGAGGCCCCACAATGACTTTTGTTTATAACTACAGACAAAGGGCAAGTCACAAACTTAAAAAGTCAAGTCACTAGAATGGATGGTAAAGAATGAGCCATTCCTCAAAAATTATTAGAAAGACCCCAACTGTCATATTTTCTGCAACTTTTATGAAAATCCACTCCATTGTTTGAAAATAGCCTAATATTTTTAAAAATAATTCCTACCCCTAAAAATGATTCATTGTTCTCATTTTAAGAGTCCAAACATTCTAACAATGACTTTCTAAAATTGCTATGTGGAAATGCCAAGTGAGCTACGTAAGAAACAAGTTTTCTTAGAACCCAGTGCTTAAAAATACAGAAACAAAAATCTTTTCAAAACTTCTACCTAAACAGTGGGAAATGGAAGGAGGGACAAATTATAGGCAAAATAACATCAATAAAATCCTTCAGGTGAAAGCCTCCTCACTTTTTAGAAATGATCTGCACCTCCTCTGAATGTCTAACCTCTACAACAATGTTTCAGAATCTCATGCTTAAATCCAGCACATTCACAATTATGAAGTTTTGCCAGTCACGAGCAAGAGCATGACCAAGAAAAAGAAACGTTAATCATTGCTTTTCCCGGAAACAGTGAATAAAGCTGACTTCTACACAGGGCTAGGTTCTACTGCATCAAAAGCAGTCTCTAAATTTGCAATAATATATGTAGCCTTTAAAAAAAATTTAATGTAAATTTTATTTTTCAATTACAGTTTACATTCAATGTTACTCTGTATTAGTCTCAGGTGTACAGCACAGTGGTTAGACAACAGACAATCCTGTACTTTGCATTGTGTTCCCCACCTGGCACAGTACTACTGATTATTCCCTATGCTGTAGGCACATCCTAGGTAGCCTTTGAAAAAGTCAGTAACTAACTATTTGAATTAATTAATATGAATACTATCGATACACATTTCACAAGTACTTGTCAGAAATCCTTATTTGATCTCCATAGCAGGTCTGTGAGTTCACTAGTATCACCCCAAGTTTGAGGAGAGAAAACTGATTCTGAGAAACCCAGTACCGTGCCCGTGGACCTGCACTTACGGAGCCGGGCCCCAGAGCCGCCTGTTCTTTCACTCTGCACCGCAGCTCAGACGCTAACACTGCACTAGTCGGTCTGTAGGCTGGCACACTCGTAACCATCCACAGCTATGCCTCTCAAAGTGACGCCATGAGTCTGCATGTTTATTTAGCTCCAAAAAAAAAAAAAGGTTATTTTGACTATTTAATGCACAGGACGATGATTCCCTTTGTGTCCACATTTTGTCATTACTGCAAAACTATCTTTCTTCAATGGAGTGTAGCGACTGGAGAGTTTAAATAGAGGAAAGATGCTGATGGAGACGCTTCAGCAGTTTTGCCTCATTGGAAAACATGAAAAACAGGAGGAGACTACTTTAGATACAAATCAGAGGTTAAGCAACATGCTTGGTTTAAATTAAACTGACATACACAAACTAACCTGCTAAGTGTTGTAACCCAAACTAAATTAAAAAATCACCGAACAAAAATTTGGAGAGTGCACCTCACTTTTGCAGAGCGTCTTTAGAGAGGTTATTTTATTTCAGTTCCCCATGATGCTGGGAGGTAGGCAAGGCTGACACATCCCTTCTACACTTAAGCTAAGGCTCCAAGGCTCTGAGAAATCTGTTACTAAACAGGAAAGCCAGGATGAGAAGTGATTTTTTGTTTTTGGGGGGCGTTGTTTTCCCCTAATTCTCAAGTTGGTACCCTATGACCTTGTAACATTTCTGAACCCAGCCTCCAGTACAATTAAGAAATATGGGGATGGCACAGTTCCGAGCACTTGGGACCACGGATATACACTAGAAACAGTTTACATACAAACTATAGCTCTTTTCCATAATAATAAAACCATTTGCAAAGAAAAAACTACCAGAGAAAATGTTATCAAACACCACCTTTTATCTCTCAGGATATTCACCCAGCCTTCCTGGCCATTACCATTAACAGCCCAAAGCAGAGATAACAGTTTAGAGTAAGGCTGCCAAAGGCATTAAGCTACTCCTCAGAAAACTAAAAAAACATTCACAGATTATACGAGCACTTCTATCTATTTACCAAAATGATGACCATTCCTCTCTTGAAATGTTCCAAATGCACAAGAACTTGGATCTGCAGGGATGATCAGAACTAGCGACAACACAGCAGACACCCGTTTACATTATACACCAAACACATGCTACAACCAACAAGTCACTCTGATGCTGAACTATACCAAGCAGACAATACATATTTATGGAGTAACATTCAAAACCAAAATCTACAAAGGTTTTTAAGAAGCATATCTTGTCAGATGACATCCTCTTCCTCCTGCAGGATATAAGATTGTTCAACACCACTAACGCCACTTAATGATTGTGAAATTTTTAAAGAGAAAATTTGGCAGCCATTGCACAAGAGATCTAGTCCTTCAGCCTCTGCCTCATTAGCAAAACAAAACCCAGAGCAGTCATCTTCCGTTGTGCAAGAAGAGTAGATGCCCACACCCTGAGCAGTGGGCACTGAGAGCAGTGGGCAACGAGGGAGAGGTTCTAGAAAAAGGCAAGCCGATGATCCCTTTATCTGACTTTTCTGGGGCCAGCTCTGCTTTATGATGTAAGAAACACAAGGTTAGCTAACCTAGGGTCTCAAGAACGACCAAGATTATCCAATTCAAAATGTATAGTGTCCAAAGCTCTATGTATATTATTGAACCTTGCTCAAAGTTTAAAAGAAAATCAAGTTTCCTTTCCTTGTGACTTTAGGAATTCAATTAAAGTGCTCAAGATTGTATCAAGCCTGCACATCCCATTTTCCAGTTTTAACAGCCCCATCATCCTGAAGTTGTTTTAAAACAGGATCCAATCTGTACGGTGAACTGCCGATATTACTCCATCCCTCCATTCAAACAGCACACATCAAATAACTGTAACATTACTGCCTAAGATGGTATCATCAATCTTTAATTAGAAAAATTAAGAGATTAACCAATATTTATTCACAAGCAATTAACACTATTAAACAGAATCAGGAATTTGGCAATGCAGGGGGAAAAAATGCTATTCTGCAAATGCAGTTAGCTGTTAGCCTAAGTATGACACCATTTATGCCTTTCAGAGTAACTGGACAAAGGGGAACTCAACTCAATCACGTATCCCAACTCCCTACTCTGATCCCATTCCCGTTAAGACTCCATCCACTAAACTATCAGAACAAGCGGTTTAAGTGCATGTTATACAACAAATTATAAGACACAGTACTTCTGTGTGTCAAGCAATGTGGGAGGCACTGAGTATACAAAAGGGACTCCTGACCTCTAAAGGTTCAGTTTTAAGCATGTTGCAACAATTCTGTTGGAAGGAATCTCATCTAGGGAAGTTCTTTTAGTCACTGGCTAGGCACACAGAGATACCATACCCACCTCCCTTAAGGGTTTACAACCTTAATCATGGAGAACTCTCTAAAAAATATTATTTCAGTTGATACTCTCTGAAATGACACTGAATGAATAATTATTGAAAACTCACTACTGCACCCTTATAACCTTTCCTTAGAAACACCACTGTCTTATCTGTCCTACCCAAAGCAAAGCATACAAATGCAATTCACAAGTGAATTCATAATTGTTAGGTATAAATTTACTGTTAAACTCAACATAAAATGCAACATCTGTCAATTTCCTGAAACACTTCTATCAGCTTATAAAAACCCCCAGTAAGCATTCTCTAATTTAGATCATTCCCAGTGTAGAAAGCACATCTCGGCAAACGTAGAATCAAGTGTGTTTTCCTCTCCTAGCCCTGCAGTGCTGTCACATGACCCAGTGACAGATCAGGCCGGGATTAGTCAGGCAGGAGAGAAACCCTTCATCTGAAATGCTGTTTAACCAATGAGCCACCCATAAAAAGGCACTCTGGCAATTAACCAGTGCAAATATAGTCCTGCCACCTGGGGAAACATCAGGTGCTTTCCCAAGTTTTGAATCTACTTCCAGGGCTCATCCCCAGTTCCTAAGAAAGCTGTGAAGAGGTCTGATGCTACACTACTGTACTGTTTCGTAATAAAGAGCCATTTCTTGAGCAGTTCACTTAAACTTGGTTTTTAAGGCCTTTTTATAATCACGACACTTAAGTATTCCTATGCATATGCTTTGCATAAATCATGCTATGTGAGCAAAGATGCTTGGTTTCCCCAAGACAGCCTTGCACTCAACCAAGTTAGGTTAACTGGTCAGTAAATGAACAGGCAATGGTAGAAAAAGGCCCGGCAGAATTAAGAGACCTGGCATTTTAGTTCCTGCTCGGCCAATAAGGAGGTGTCTAAAGCCTGGCAAGTGCTGTCCCTCCAGGAACCTTAGGCTCCTCACTGTAAAATGAGAGGGTTAGACTAGATAACCTGCGGGGTACTTTTCAGCTCTAGCGTTCCGTGGTATCTAGGTGTCCTGCTGTGGAGCAGCCCCTCCACCCAACATCTTTACCTACGGGCTGACCTCCACCCCCGAAAGGCCCCACCACGTCAGCGACGACACTTACACCTTCGCCCGCGGCAGAAGCTGCCCTGAGGTCCAAGCCAGTGAGAGCAGATAGGGAGGGGCCATTCTCTCGACCACTAAATATCCAAATGAGGTCAGGCGAAGATGAAATTGGAGTGACAAGAAGCCTCTTCGAGGAAGAGACAGGAAGCTAGTGCCTGAGAATGCTCCGGCCGAGGGAAGTTGTAGAGGGCAGGAGCCCACCAACCCCAGGAAAGTTCCCGCTGGTGCTCCTTCCCTCACGGAAATATAAGGTACACTCCAATCTCCTTCTAGAGAGAGGCCTGTGGGTGAGGGTAAGGGGGACGCGAAAAGCAAAAATAAATAATTCATCCCCGCCCCCCCAAGCCGCTGGCTAAGCAGGTGAGTAGGAGCAAGGGGCTGGGCTAAAAAGCCAAGACAGGATCCATCTTGCCCTCTGATACTCACTGAGGCGAGGCTGGGAGAGGTAGTTCCGGCTCACTGCCAGCGCCTGCTCCCGAGATCCTACCACTGGCCCACTGGTGGGCACGGGTAGCTCGGGTGCGGCCCCGTTCACGATCCCCCGCATCGCCCGCAGCGCCATCTTGTCTCCTCCGTCCCGACTGGCCCGGCAGCGACGCCGCGCAGGCGTAGATATAGCAGGGGCAGCCCGCGCACCCGGCTCCGCCCCTGCGCGCTGCCGAGCCTCGGCCTCGCCCCGCCCCCTTCGCGGCTCGCGCTAGCTTCCTCGTGACTCGGCATCCGCGTGGGCGGGACTGAGCCTGCGCGCCAGCTGCAAGGAGCTGACCAGCGTGCTGGGAGGGAGGGAGGCTGGGACGGAGGGGGGACCGTGGCCAGGCACCAGGAAGCTGAAGAGAAAGGGGGATCCAGAGAGTAAAGCAACACATTTGAGGGATAAAGAGAGGAAATGAGGAAAAAGGGACGTAGGTAAGGGAGGGAGTGGGGGAAATGGGACGGAGGGGGAGGAAGGCAAGCGCGTACATGAAAAGGCCAAGTGATGTCCACTTTATAATGGCACTTCATGACATTGAATGGACTCGAGGTCTAAAAACACACTTTGAAAAACAAAAGCAATGAAGAAGTACAAATAGGTAGTTACAGAGTAGCCATGGGGATGTAAACTACAGTATAGGAAATGGAGTTGCCAAAGAACTTAAAGGCCTGACCCACGGTGGTGAACAATGGTGTGGGGATTGCCTGAGGGAGTGGGGCGGGGGCGGGGGGGGGGGGGGGGCAAAGGCACAAAAATTGGGACAACTGTAAGAGCATAATCAATAAAATATAATGTTAAAAATATGTTTTAATAAAACCTATTGTGGTGATTATTAAAATAGGGTGCTATGTGCCATCGTTTCTTTTACTATCTTCCTGTTCAATTCGTTCCCTCATCTATCACTCAAAAACCATATACTGGACTGTTTTAGGGTGGTGGTAGCGGTGTGAAAAACAAAGTGAAATGTATTTGAAGACTAAGAGTCAGAACTAGCTAGAATAAACAGCTGGCTATGTTCGGTGACAGCCCAGGCTTGGGGGCTGAGTGACTGAAGGGATTATGGTGAAGGAAGTGGTGAACTTTGCCACAGGGTGGTGGAGGAGGAAAAGAGAACAGCTAATTATTTGGGGGTCTGTTAAGTTTCCTGTGGAATATTCAAAATGAGATTTCTACTGGACGCTATAGATAAATATCTCAGGAGACAATATCTGGGCAGAACTGAAATCAAAATCTGTGTGATCATCATGTTGGTGACATGGAAATAAAAGAGATTAAAAAAGAGAGTATGTGTGTGGTGTGGGAAAATGGGAAAGATCAACTTTTAAGGGATGACTAAGGTTAGGGTATGAACAAAGGAAAAGTACACCGCAATCAAACTTGGACTAATACTAGAGTTATTGAGAACCCAGACCACACATCCTAGAAGCAAAAAGAAGAGAAAATATCGAGGGGTTATTGTATAATGCCAAAAACCAAAGGGAAGGCAAGTAACAGGAGCACTCCAAGCATCCACTGTGCTTGGCCATTACGTTACAATGGGAAGATAGATGCTTAACGAAGACCAATAAAATTTTTGCATGGGTGAGAATGTTAGGGTTTGAAATGTGTACCGTGGTGGAGTGAGAATTACTCAGTTACATAAATTCTGTTTTAGGTGCATCTCATCCTTTTGAGCCACACCACTGATGCACGCATTCCTCAATTTTGAGTGAGATTGAACATCATTTGGTATATCTTATAATTAAAGAAAAAAAGACAAAAGAAATCAAAATCATTTTGTTTTGATTCATGAGACTGACTACAATTTTCAACCAATGTCCAAAGTTTGCATGAGATTAAGGAAACAAAAATTTTCACATATTATTGTTAAAAGTACAATTGGTATGCGATCTAGAAGAGCAATTTGGTGGTATCAGACTGAAATATTTCATTGTAAGAAATTTAACCTATCCTTACAAAAATTCTATATATTATATGAGTGTATATGACAAATATTTCTACTTTTAATTTAATAACATGTTTTTTCAATCTTTTAACATGTTTGCACTGACATTTTTTCAAATAAATGTATGACATCTTTTCTATAAAAATTATAAATCTTCCCTTCTTGTGCTAATTTTTCACACTAATAGGTGAATTTCAGATGAAATCAGACTGTTGGCTACCATTATACCTTTTATCCTTTAATTTGAAGAGTAATTCAAAAGGTTTACTTTTTAAATTTTTATTTATTGATTTGAGAGGAAAAAAAACATCATTTTGTTGTTCCACTTAGTTATGCATTCACTGATTCTTGTATGTCCCCTGACCAGGGATCGAACCCACAAGTTTGGCATATCGGGACGAGGCTCTAGCCAACTGAGCTACCTGGCCAGGGCTCAAGATGTTTACTTTTTAAAATTTTTTCTTTAACTTTTTACTCTGTGAGCCAGAATTAGTTCTGGTCTGTAGCTCATATGCAAACTATTAACCCTAACATTTATTGAACAAATATTTGAACAACTAGTTACGTGTACTGGAGATATACAAAGCCCCTGTCCTCGTGACAGTTACTAGAGGGGAAAAGTCAGAAAACAAACAACATTAATCGAATACCTGGTAGAGACAAGTGTAATGATAAATAATAAACAGGGTGAGGGGTAAGAGTGATGGGGATAGAAGATTCTATATGGTGTGGTCAGGGAATGCCCCTCTCAGCTGTCTGAGACCTAAAGTGCAGAGAGAAAGAAAGTCATTGGAAGTTGCAGGACATGCATGATGGAGGTAGACAGGAAAGTAAATAGAGAAGTCCTGAGTCAGAAGGAAAGTAGTGGCTAGAAAGGATTAAGCTAAGTAGCAGCAGGAGGAGAGAGGTCTGGTCCAGGTCAGTAGGGCCTTGGAAGCCCGGGATAGGGGTTTGAATTTTATTCTTAGTGTGATTAGAGAGTTTTATAAAGGGATAATGTGACCTGATTAGGCTTTAAAAAGACATCTTGCTTATTGGGCAAACCATGAACTGGGGCAGAAGGCAAACGAGACATTGAGAGAGCAGTTAGGAACTGTCTAGGTGAGCAGGGAGGGCTCCAGCCCGGGCGAGGGCGCTCCTGCAGCACACCTGCGGAGCGCTCTGGCCACGCCTCCGTCACGGAGCTCCTCGCTGTCCTGACAGAGCTGGCACCTGTCCGTTCAGGTTTTTCTCCTCCGCTGCCCTATCTGTAACCTGATACAGAATCAAAGGGATTGGCATGGGGATGTAAAGAAGAGTGCAGTTGGGGGAAGTATTTTGAAAGAATAAATGGTAGTGATAAAGCCAAGATTGCTGTAAAACAAGGGTCTTGCCCATAGATTTCTATCAGATTCTCAAAAGAGCCTGAAACTCTTAAAACAAAATAGCTAAGCAGCATTCAGTCATTGGAAAGATGGTGTCTTTTTTGTAGAAACACATGTGTTAAGTTGTATTTCTATCTGGTAGTGTCAGACACTCACAGTTGTATAACTTGACACCATCTTCAACTTCTTAGTCAAATACAATTGTTTTTACTTTGTAATTTCTAATGGCCTTATAATGGTATCTGTGTAGAGTGCAGGTAGCTCAAAATACTGCTCAACCGAAATTGAACATGAGAGTTTCTCAGAGACATTTAAAGCATTAATATATAAACACTTTTCCTCAAGTTTTTCAAAAAGTATTTCCTTAATATATAAGAAAGACAGAATAAAACAAATATTTTACACATAAAAATGCAGGCAGGAAATTGTAGAAAATGTTAGTTTTCCTAATAATAAAGAAATTCAAACTGAAACAACCATGAGGTTCTACTACATCTGTGAAGTCAGCAAAACTAACCAAGTGATGCTTTTTTAAGTGAGGGCAGAGTTAGGGGCTGTGAGGTGCCGCTAACTGGCTGTGTAGACTGGTCCCTTCCGGAGAGCGATCTGGTGTGGCCCAGGGGCCATAAACGTGTTCATCGTGCTTGATCCAATAATGCAACTTGGTAATCTCAAAATGGGATGGATGGTTAACCCAAGGAATATGATCATAGCTGGTCATGGCAATACTATTATTCATCACAGTGAGATATCTAACAATAATAAACTGGATAAGGATTCTATATTAATGGATACTGGCACGCATATGATAGATAGCTAGTAGAATTTAAGTATATGGAATTATTTATACAAAATAATACTGAGCGGAAAGAGCTAAACTTACATAGACCAATTGCAATCCTCTAAAACACTTTTATACACTGATAAAAATCAGAAGACACTGGCTGTGATATAAATAATTGAGAACGCAGTTTTCTTTGGGAGGGTCTCTTTTTTCCTCCTAAAATGAACATAAAATATCCAAAGTCACATCCATTCACACAGAGAGCATTGACTAAGGGACAGGGTGTGGAATACGTACTATGTTTAAGAGGCTCTGGAGCCAGAATGTTAGTTTAAGTCCCAATTTTTTTAGTTATCCTTGAACAAAAATATGTCTGTTACAGGGGAAAAAATTATCTCTAAGTCTCATTTGCCAACTAAGGATCATAGTAGTACCTTCTTCATAAACTTGTAAGTGTTTAAAGATTAATGCAAAGTTTTTGGCATAGCAAGGGCTAAATATTTCTTTCTTTTTTTCTTATTTTAAATACATTTATTGATTATGCTATTACAGTTGTCCCATTCCCCCCCCCTCACTCCACTCCATCCTACCCACCCCCTCCCTCCCACATTCCCCCCCTATAGTTCCTGTCCATGGGTCATACTTATAAGTTCTTTGGCTTCTACATTTCCTACACTATTCTTACCCTCCCCCTGTCTATTTTCCACCTATCATTTATGCTATTTATTCTCTGTACCTTTCCCCCCTCTCTCCCCATCCCAATCCCCTATTGATAACCCTCCATGTGATCTCCATTTCTGTGGTTCTGTTTCTGTTCTAGTTGTTTGCTTAGTTTATTTTTGTTTTTGTTTTAGATGTGGTTGTTAATAACTGTGAGTTTGCTGTCATTTTTACTGTTCCTATTTTTTATCTTCTTTTTCTTAGATTAATCCCTTTAACATTTCATATAATAAGGGCTTGGTGATGATGAACTCCTTTAACTTGACCTTATCTGGGAAGCACTTTATCTGCCCTTCCATTCTAAATGATAGCTTTGCTGGATAGAGCAATCTTGGATGTAGGTCCTTGCCTTTCATGACTTGAAATACTTCTTTCCAGCCCCTTCTTTCCTGTAAGGTCTCTTTTGAGAAATCAGCTGACAGTCTTATGGGAAGTCCTTTGTAGGTAACTCTCTCCTTTCTCTTGCTGCTTCTAAGATTCTCTCCTTATGTTTATCTTGGGTAATGGAATTATGATGTGCCTTGGTGTGTTCCTCCTTGGCTCCAGCTTCTTTGGGACTCTCTGAGCTTCCTAGACTTCCTGGAAGTCTATTTCCTTCACCAGACTGGGGAAGTTCTCCATTATTTGTTGAAATAAATTTTCAATTTTTTGCTCTTTCTCTTCTCCTTCTGGTACCCCTATAATTCAGATGTTGGAACGTTTAAAGTTGTCCTGGAGGTTCCTAAGCCTCTCTTCATTTTTTTTGAATTTTTGTTTCTTCATTCTGTTCCAGTTGGATGTTTATTTCTTCCTTCTGGTCCAAACCATTGATTTGAGTCCCAGTTTCCTTCGCATCACTATTGGTTCCCTGTACATTTTCCTTTGTTTCTCTTAGCATAGGCTTCATTTTTTCATCTGGTTTTCAAAGAGATTCAACCAATTCTGTGAGCATCTTGATAACCAGTGTTTTGAACTGTGCATCCGATAGGTTGGCTATCTCTTCCTCGCTTAGTTGTATTTTTTCTGGAGCTTTGAAGTGTTCTGTCATTTGGGCCATTTTTTTTTTTTTTTTGTCTTGCGCATCTGTTACTTTAAGGGGCGGAGCCTTAGGTGTTCACCGGGGCGGGGTAACGCTGGTCACTGCGCTGTGACGCTGTACGTGGGGGAGGGGCCAAGAGGGAGCAATGGCGCTTGCTCCACTCTCCACCGGACCTCAATCTTTCACTCTGCTACCCACAATCAAACTGGGCCCCTCTGGTGCTGGTTCCCGAGTGTGTGGGCTTGTGCACACTCTAGGCCCCTGTGGGTCTCTCCAATGACCTCTCCCGTGAGGCTGGGAGTCTCTCCTGCTGCCGTCCCAACCCCCACGGGCGCTTTCAATCAGAGGTTTGAGGCTTTATTTCCCGGCGCCGGACCCCTGGGTTGCGCGGTCTGCTTTGATCCCCGCTGTTGGTCCGGTTTATCTATGTACAAATGTGGGGCCGTGGGATGCTACCCCCGCTCTGCCTGCCCCGTTCTCCGCCACTCTGAGTCCAGCCCTCTCGGTTTATCTGTGAGAATGTGGGGCCACAGGGTCTGCCAGTGCTCGGACTGCCTGCGCCGTTCATCCCACACTCCGCCAGTCTCGGTCCCGCCATGGCCACTCGAGTCCTCTCCACCCTGGTGCCCGTCTCCGCCCCTCCTACCGGTCTGGATGAATGTTTATTTTTTATTTCCTTGGTGTCGGACCCCCTTGCCGTTCGATTCTCTGTCAGTTCTGGTTGTGCGAGGAGGCGCAGTGTGTCTACCTATGCCGCCATCTTGGTTCTCGCAAGGGCTAAATATATTTAAACTAGCATCGATATTATATAGTTTGACTGATAGATTGCTTGATCAAACATTTACATATTAATTACTGTGCGCAGGCTCTTTTCTAAGGGCTTTTATAAATGACTTATCTTCCCAACTAGTTTGTATTAAGCGGTGACCATACCTTATAACTTTCTTGTGTCTTCTACCTATAATACCCAGCAAGTGACCTGCACATAGTACTTAATAAATACCTATTAGATGAGTGAAAATGTGTTACTCCTTTCTTAAGGATGAACAGTCCTCCACCAGCCTTATTTATACAGAGGGTTTTTTCCTAAGGAATACTCACCCTACTCAGATAGTATTCTGGTTATTGTCTTCCTGTTATTTGTTGAAATCCTGTCCTTACTTTACCCCCAAGGAATGCAAGACTGGCCCCAACAGAAGGGACTGTGGTCAGAACATGAGACTCAGAGTCACCAGCCGCTGTGACCTTGGGCCAATCCTCACTTCCTTCTGGCTCTAAGTCTTCATTTGTCAGTCGGGGAGATTTCATGTCATAGTTCTCAAGGATTTAAAAGAAGGCTTCCAGAAATCAACATCTCAGACAGAAATGTAGCCACATTCTTTTATTACAAATGATTAATGTGGAAGAAAACTGAGAAGGGGAGGAGAGGAAAAGCTCGTGCCAGTGACCTAATTTTCCCCATGTAATGTGCATTTCTCCTCATTTGCTGGAACATCCTGATCAAGGAAAACATGGTGAAGACAAACCACGGCAGATTTAATAAACAGGCTTTTACATTTCCATGTAACAAGGCATAAACCAGTATGATATAATCAATATAAAAATAGCATCAGATGGGAGAGGATATATATATAGATATATGTATGTGTGTATATATGAATTTCTCTCTTTGTTGTGTTGGCTATTTTCTAATTCAGAGTGAGCTTCACAGGCTGGAAATTGTACTTCGACCTCCCAAAAGCTGAGATCTCTGGTTCTATCCCATGTTACTTGCTGCATCACTAGGGTCACTGATTGGTTGTGGAAAGAAAGGGAACAGCAGAGGGCCCCCTATGATCAGAACGGTGGCTACTTAAGAGCAAGCCTTGCCAATGTTGAAACCTGGGAACCCAAGAAGAGGCCAATGGCTGGACATTCCCATCGCAGGTGTCAGCTGTATCAATGTCTCACGGTGCCACATGGAAAAGAGGGTCCTGGAGACTCCAGGGGCCCTTTGTCGAAGACTTCCTTTTGTTGCTGGATCAAGACAGCCCTTTCTCATTCTGAAGGTCCCAAACAAAATGGAATCATTTGTATAGGTGTTAATGCCTCTATTTGGTGGAATATTCTTCAGACACTGAGATAGAAAAAAATATTTAAAGCATGAGGAAAACTTCACAATACATGCAGTGTTAGGTAAAAACTTCTGTGTGCACTGGCACACCCAATAGAATCTCTGTTGTCCGTGTGTGTACACATACCCTCGGAGAAAACATGGGACAGGACTATGGACAGATGTTAACAGTGACCACCTCTGACTTACAGGATGTTGTGTATTCTTTATATTTGTCAAAATGTATTTTGCATGAGCATCCATCATATTTTTTATTCAGACATAAAATTAAGACTATTAAGGTGCTTCTGTTTAAGATGGTGCAGTTTTTATTTTAACAGGCAGCGGGTTAAACTAGTGGTAAAATAAACACGTCATCAGGCAAATGAAACGTTCTGTATTACAGAGGCCTGGGAGGAGTCTGAGTCAGAGAAAGTAATGACGGATGACACAGGGCCAGCATTGGATGAGAACTCATTGTTTTGCCTCTAGGACTGGTCTGTGATTGTTAGACCTGGACTAGACCTTAGGGATCAACTAGACTTAACTCGCAATTCACAGATAAACAAACTGAAACTCAGAGAAGTAAAGTGAGTCCCTCAAGTCCCAGAAGCAAAATAGCATCAGGGCTGGGAAGACGATCTAACCCATCTGGACCTGAACCCGCGTTGTGGTGGTGGTTTGCCCCACAGCCGCCAGTCCTGGCTCGTGGCCTGTGTACACAGTAAATAAGTCGGGAAGATTTCCTCTGATGCAGCATGATTAGAGACAACCTAGTCTATCCCCATCTAAGGGAACTTTGGAAGAACAAACTGCCATATTTTTCTGTGTATAATGTATAACTTCTTGCCCAAACTTTTGACGGAAAAATAAGGATGTGCATTATACATGGGTAGTACTAATTCCTTATCTATGTTTTTAATTCTTTTATTTATGCTTATGCAATAAAAGTGTAACTCTAGAAATAATAGTGATATCTATATGCAAAATAATACCCTGTAATACAATAACTGGTTTAGTTTCTAAGTATAAATAAATAATTGAATTAAACAATTAAAATGAAAGATTTTTTTTCCTGAAAGTTTGGGCCAAAACCATGGGTGCGCACTATACGTGGGAGCGCCTTGTACACGGCAAAATACAGCAATGCTAAGGCAGGCAGGGGCTTCAGACCCTCTGAAACAGGAGCCCAAGGTGTGGGCTCTGACCTGGTGTCTGCCTGAAGCCCCTTCTCTGGTGTCAAAGGCAACACAAGCTGGACCTAGAAATCTGAGACTTTCAGGAAAAACTGTAGGGATATATTCTAATTCAGATCATCTCCACCTTCCCACTGGCTGTCACGGCAATGTGCCTGCTCTGTCTGCATGTCTGAATCTGGCCATTGCCAGAAAAGGCCTCATGTCCTCATTAGAGAGCACAGGGAAAGCTTGAATGACATTTTCTGTTGCATGAACACTGATGATGAACTCAACGTGGTGGTGGACTGAAAAGCTTTGGGAGAACTTGAAACATGCTTCTTTCTGCCGTCAGGGGAAGTGCGTTGAACTGAGCTGTGTCCTTAGGCAGACAGTTTATCTGTGCCTGTGCCATATGTTTAAAGCAAAGGTGACATTACAATAAAGTGTTATTTCTAAGAAGCTTAAGGCTATATTGTGGAGACAAGATTAGTGCACATAATTTGACAAAGAGAACCTGCAAAATAGCAGAGAATGACATCCAGAGAGAATGATAGCAGACATTGTCTAACGGATAAGAGAAAGGTCAGTTAGGATTGGCTGATGTCAGGTTCCTCCCCATGGAAAGGTGGATCTTTTCAGTTAGACAGTATTTGGGGTATTTGGGTTAGAGAAACAATATTGGGCATCCAAATGAGTCTTGAGCAAGGGAGTAAATTCTCGTTGTCAGCAAGAAGCAATAGCTCTGAAGCAGTTCATGGTGGGGGCAGCGGGGCGGGGAGCTGCATTTAGAAGAGGAATTTATTTTAAGGAACTCAGTGTTTGGAAATTCCCCCAATGAATGGAGGAGTTCAGTCAGGACAGAGTCCATGTCTTACTGTTTTTCTGATGAATACATGCATGAAATCCAATATTATGTGTCTCCTTTGCGCCTCTCTTCTAGGTTCTTATTGTTAGTTTACTCACTGAAGTCTCCCAAGAATTCTGTGAGTTAGCAAACTGAGGCACAGAGAAATCAAGTGGTTGTCTAAATTCTCTCAGCCAGTGAAGGGTGGAACCAGGACCCAAACCCTGCTAATTCAGGTGCTTCTTTTCCATTCCCTGGTGTTTATAGAAAGATACTTATTTTTAAAAAATCATGGCCTTTGACCCTAAGAGACCTTACCACTGGTCTTCCACAGCACACGGAAAGCCATGGCTCTCTCCAAGGGCGCTCTGACTTAACGCAGTGGTTTGTGGGATGGCAGCTTTTCCATCTCTGGTCCATGAATTTAGGTTAGTAAAGAGCCATGGCTGAGCCTAAGATCCCAAGGGTCAGCAGTGGATTTCAAAACCCTCAGCTCTGCTTGTGGAATTCTGCTCACACGCTGAAGGATGGATGGATTAGGGATCTGAATTCCAAATGGAAGATGGAATTCACTTCCTCCTATTCTTAAGCAATGAGCCTCTGGGAAAGTGCAAGTCTCCTTCAGGGCTTCCAATGCCATAGCCAATGATGCCTCAGAAGCAAGAGTGTGCATCACCATCATCATCCAATAGTTACTGAGCGTGGGGTAAGAGCGTGGTGAAGCAGGCCTGCACTGTACCTAGGCTGCTTCGAGACTTGTTTTGCCTGAAACTCCTTCACCCTGGATTGAGCCAGCAAAGGTTTACTGAGTATCCTTCACTTCCTAAAGTCTGTGCTAAACCACCCAAGTATGGAGTATAACAAGTTCAACCATGTTCCCCCTTTAGCTGTAACATCCTTCTCTTTGAAGTAATTAGCAGCAGTCTGTCCTTCGTTGTCTGTAAAAGGTAATCACCTACAGTGAACCTGTGCATAGTAAACAAGGACCATCCTCGATGTAATGTGCCCAGAAAAGCAATAAAAGCCTGTCCAGGCAGGGGTCAGGCTCTCTCTTGGGCTCTCTCTAGCCCTCTTGCCCTCTCTCACTTAGGGAGTGGCCATGCCGTCCCTTTTTCTCCACAGGATTTCTGTAGTTCGTGTGTATTTGTCTATTGCTGCCACAACACAGGATCCTGCTGGCCGGAATCCACATCACCCTACCTTTTTGGACACAGATTCACCCACCATGGTCCACAATGCCATGTGGATCGTAGCCATAGAGTACCACCTTCCTAGCCTTCTTTTCAGAAGCCTGTGACAGCAACAAACTTCTCCAGTCTGAGGCTGGAACACTGGCATATGCTTGATATAAAAGGAAGTCTGAACTTATGGTTAAGTATTTGAGCAGTAAGAGGAAGAGGAAGCAATGAGAAACGAAAGTACCCTCCAGGTCAGAGTCACAGGACCATCTATTCTGGCAGGCCCTATCAGCCACAGCCAAAGGTAAGTGTAATTAGGTTATACACGATATCTGGTCTGCAGAAAAAGCTGTCTGATAATGCTGCGTGCAGCCTCTTTCACTGGAGCAGTAACAGAACCACAGTCAAAGAGCCTCAGACTTCCACTGCAGTCCCAATGGCTCTGAACATCCTGCTCTGGCTAGGAACCATGAGTCCTTTCCAAGGGCTCAGAGTGCACTAGTCCATACACGTACAGAATAAGTTATTTTTACTGGTGAGTTTTTAATTAAAAGTTTTTCCACTATTGCCCCAACCAGTGTGACTCCATGGGCTGCACATCATCCCGCAAAGCAAAGGGTCACCGGTTCAATTCCCAGTCGAGGTGCACGCCTAGGTTTGGTCCCCAGGGCGCCTAAGAGAGGCAACCGATTGATGTTTCTCTCTGGCATCGATGTCTCTCTCCCTCTCTTTCTCCCTCCCTTCCCTTCTCTGTAAAAATAAATAAATAAAAATTTAAAAATTTTTCCATTATAATTTAGATAATAAATTTTAAAATCTCCCATAATGTTGCCATTTAACATAACCACTAAAATAATTTAGGTGTATTTGTTCAATGTACGTGGAGCTTTTATGGATATATAATTATAATGTACATAAAGTTTTTAAAACATTTTTAATTGTGGTAAAATCTATGTAACATGAAATCCATTATTGTAACCATTTCAAGTGTACATTTCAGTAGCACTAAGTATATTCACACGGTTGTGCAATCAGCCAATGTCCAGCAGTTTCTCAACTTGCATAACCAGAACTCTAGACCCTTGAAACAACCACTCCTCGTTTCCTCCTCTCCCCGACCCTGGAAGCCACCATTCCACTTTCTGTTTCTGTGAATTTGATTGCTGTAGATACCGCATCTAAGCGAAAGCGTGCAGCGTTGTCTTTCCATTACTGGCTTATTTCACTGAGCACCGTGTCCTCGAGACTGTCCACGTCCATGTGGCAGCATGTGTCAGAATGTCCTTCCTTGTTAAAGCTGAGGAAATTCTACTGTTTGCATATGCCGCATTTTGTTTCTCCATCCGTCCACATGGTGAACATATTGGTGACGCTGCTTCCACCTTTTGACTCTTGCGCATACTGCTGCTATGAATGCACACAAAGTTTATACCCTACCGTCTCACTTGCTGTCATAATACCTATGTACGCACATATGCAATTTTCTCCAGGTTGATGTACAGTCTTCAGGATCATCTTTTTCTCTGTTTCAGTAGTAACATGGCAGTTCTCCAAGCCCATATACTTAAATATTTTCTACAATTGGGTATTTAAGATGTTTCCAATTTTTCCTAACTGCTATGATAATAATTTTGTGCCTCTGATATTCCTCCCCTATGTTAGCTTTTTTAAAAGAATAGATTCCTAAGAAGTGAAATTACTGAGTTAAAAAGTATAAATGTTTTATGACTCAAAAGTCAAAAGATAGAAAACCAAACTGCTTTCTAAAAGTGTATCTACTTGCATAGTTACTCATAGTGTATGCAAATTTCCATTTTACCACACTGACACCAACTTTATTGGGGGTTTTTTACATTAAAAAATTAGACAAGAACATACTAGCTCATTTCTGTTTACTAGACAGAACTCTGACTATTATAGTAATAGGCATTTGTGAGACCAACCCAGGCTTGACTGACCTGTGATTACTAGGATGGTTACAGTTGACTGGAATATATATATATATATATATATATATATATATATATATATATATATATATATATATATATACTGTGTGTTTATTATATGTAATATATGCATACAAAGGTCTGTCTGGAAAAGTCCAGCCATTATTAATATAATGAGAACAGTTTGTGCAGCATCCATGTAACCTGGCAGCCAAGGAGAGTAGATTGGAATGCGCATGTGTGAACAATGCTGACTTCACTGTATTAGTCAGTGGGGGTGGTAGATGCTATTGAGTGAGCATGTGTTCTGTGTGGCCATCACATTCATAATGACTGAGCGAGTAGAGCAATGAATCTGCATCAAATTTTGCATTAAGCTTGAGCACTCCTCCACAGAAACTATTCGGACGACTCAGAAGGCCACAGTTCTGGGCAACTGGTGATTGGCAGCTTCACCACAACAACGCACCTGTTCATGTATCATGTCTTGTGCAGAGTTTTTTCACAAAATGTCAAATCACCCAGGTGACTCAGCCCCCCTACAGCCCAGATTTGGTGCCCTGCAACTTCTGACTTTTCCCAAAACTAAAGTCACCTCTGAAAAGGAAGAGAGTTCAGACCATCAGTAAGATTCAGGAAAATACGATGGGACAGCTGATGGCATTGGCAGAACTGTGTGAGGTCCCAAGGTGCCTCCTTAAAAAGGATTGAAGTGTCGTTGTCCTATGTACAGTGTTTCTTATATCTTGTAGCTTCTTCAGTAAATGTCTCTATTTTTCATAGTACATGGATGGATACTTTCTGGACAGGCCTCATATGTTAGAAACATGTCTGACATGTAGTATGTGCTCAATAAATGATGGCCATTATTATTGTTGCTGTTGTTTCTATTAATACCCAAAGTCTGATGATTCTCAGCCTGTACCTACTATCTCAGACCCTCAGCTCCCCAAACCATGGTTCCCCAATTATTTGGGGCATCCCCATTTGGTAATATCTCAGAAGGGCTTTTTCTTCCCTGTGGAGGTGCTCTGCCTAACTCCTCGGCTGCTGGTGTTCTCTACTAGACAGAGTTTTGCTTTGCTGGTGGCTGCCTTAAGCCCTCAGAGTAACAAAGCTGCACTTAGGATAGAGTGCATGGTGGTAGAAGTGTCACCTGGACTCCAAACAGGCCACCGCCTATGCCCAAAGACTTGAAATTTTTTAAATACAGCTCCTCCATCTTTTGGCCCTAACCACCCCCCTCTATAGAGGGACTCAGGCCACAAGGTATGTAAAAGGCTGATATTCCTTGCCCCCTACAGTAGACAGAACAATGCCCGCCCCCCTACCCCCAACAGAGATGTTCACATTCTAATCTTGGAGCCGAATATGTTAACTTACTTGCAGATGTGGTTGAGTCCAGGATCTTGAGAAGGGGATATTATCTTGTAATATCTGGATGGGCCCAATGTAATTACATCAGTGAAGGGAGGAGACAACAGGCTAGAGGGAGAAAGCGTTAAATGGGAGAGAGAGAGTTAATGCAACACTGATGACTTTGAAGGTGCAAAGAGGCTGCCAGCCAAGAAATGCAGGCGCCTCCAGCAGCTGGAAAAGGCAAGGAAACTGAGTCTGTCCTAGAGTCTCCAGGGGGTTGCAGCTCTGCCGACACCTTGATGTTTAGCCCAATAACAACTGTTTTGGACCTCTGACCTGCAGAACTCTAAGATAATAAGTCTGTGTTTTTTTTAAGCCATTAAGTTTGTGGTAATTGTTATAACAGCCATAAGAAACTCATACACTCCCCTAATGTCTTTGCCTCCTCCCCATACTTCTCTTCCCAGGCTTCTTTTGATACTTTCTTTCTTTGTTAACCCCAAAATGAAAGTTTCCAAGTTAATTCATACAATTAGGAGGGTCCAGCCAGTTCCACAGTAGGAAACCTCTGCTGCTGCTCTTGCTCTTTAACTGTATTTGCTCTTTGGCAAATTGTCTATGGTATTTACCCCACTGACTTTGTTTTTTTTTGAGAGAGATAGGGGACGAGAGGGAAGGATAAAGAGAGGGACAGAAACATCGATGTGAAAGAGAAACACCCATCAGTTGCCTCCCATATGCACCTCCATCAGGGACCAAACCCACAACCCAGGCATGTGCCCTGGCAAGGAATCAAACCAGTGACTTTTTGATTTGTGGGACGATGCCCCACCCACTGAGCCACTCCAATCCGGGCTGCCTCAATGACTCGTAATGCCAGAAAAATACAGACCTATAGTGCATTTCTGAGATGCATCTCTGTCCACAATGAACCACTCTCTCACGTAGCCATCCCTCTAGTCATCCTTCCAAGAGATGCTACTGTGGGCCAGGCACTGGGCTAGCATTGGGAAGCTGGTGCACAACCTGTGACTTTGCGGAGGCCATAGATGTTGGATTTTTATGGCTTGAGAACAACATTCATAGATTTTATACACACACACACACACATACACACATATGTTTGGTCTTATGGGTGTTCTAAGATTTGTTTCTTTCTAAAAAGCAATCAGGCGATGTGGAGCCTCTTTGCTAAGTATTGTAGCAACGGACAGGAACTGAAATCTGGCTCCATTTTGTCCTCCAGCTTGTGTTCAGATCCAGGCAAGCGTTAAAGAGGTCGATGGTAGATAAGCACAGATGAAAAGCGGTGCCGCCCAGTGCTTCTTTGCTTAGGAAAATTTCTCCTCTCTCTATTCTCTCCAGTCCTGCTCTCCTGCCTCTGACGCAGGGAGCTAAGGGTCTGAATGGAACCTGTTAGAGGTTCCAATTAAATTTTTGTGGACAAAGAGCACGTACGGCCTCCTCAGATAACAGGTGGCAATAAATCCACCAGCACGTCCTCGCTCGGAGAACAGAGTCCCTGCTGAACGGCTAGCAGCGGCCGAGTCTCCTGGAGTACCTCTCACAAGATGGGCTCTAAGGTGAGAAGTTCCTCTCTCTGGACAAATTCAGTCCTTCCTTGTGATGTGTGTCTCTCGGCACAAAATACTGATTCTAAAGTAAAGTTCACTACTGATCAGTTAGCCAATTCCTGGTTTGATTTGGTTTGTTTGTTGTGTTAGTTCGTTGTATTTTTTGGTCTAGCCTTGAGTGCCTATTTTAAGGCATTTTACATCTTTTAGTTTTCTTTCGCTTTCCCTTCAGTCTCTTTATTTCCTTCTTTATGTAGTCTAAATTTGTATTTAGAAATTCATTATTTATACAGGATCTTAAATGACTGCATGCATTTTCTGGCTAAAGCTTACCTGGGGATTTGGTTTGGAGGGGGCCTCTTGGTTACTTAGAACCGTTACGTAGGTAAGGTTCTCCTTGCAGCCCCTGTTTTAGAACAGAGCAGAGGGGCCCAGCAAGTGAGGCTGACTACTGAACCCCAGTGATAAACATTGAGCATTATTTACTTCTTGTATTATGAAAATTGTTAATAATAAAACATTTAAAGTTACAGAAAAGGAAAAAGAAGATAATTTAAGTATTGGTCATAATAGCTGACACTTGGTTATGCATCCTTCTAGTCTTTTAAAAAGGTGCAAATTAATTTTTATGTCATTGAGGTCAAGCTGCAAATACAGTTTAATGTCCTTTTTTAAAATTAACATCATATTAAAAGTATTTTCTAAATCATTGAAATTGTCTGAAAACGTGATTTTAAAAGCTGTTTACATTCCACCATTAAAGTGGTTCACTTATATAAATAACGCTGCAATTCACAATTTCAACCCTAAGCCTCGGACTGCACTTCTGACTGTTCCCTTCGGGTACATCCTGGGAAGCAGAGTCTCCCCGTCAGAGGGTGTGTGATTTCCAGATGCTCTTCACGGCAGTAATCCACTTTAAAGTTTACACAGTTGGTATTGTCGATACCGGAACAGAAGCCATGTAAAAGAAAATGAAAATTTTTCTCATTTTTAAATCAATCTTTTCTATTACAGTTGATATACATTATTATATTAGTTTCCGGTATACACCCCAGTGATTAGACATTATATAACTTACCAAATGATCACCGATGGATCTCATACCCACCTGGCACCACTCATAGTTATTAGAACATTATTGACCATGTCCCCTGTGCTGTCCTCTACATCCCTGTGACGACTCTGTAGCTACCCATGTGTACATCTCAATCCCGCCACCTTTTTCACCCAGCCCCCCCAATCTGGCAACCCTCAAAATGTTCTCTGCACCTATTTTCCCAGACCCTGTTATCACCTGAAGTTTAGCAAAATACTGTGACTTAATGGTGACTAATGACATGAAATCCTAAATAGAAAACTAATGGTGAAAGTTAATATTTTATTTACACAGAGTAACGCACCGTTCTGAGCGGGTGTGATAGCGTAAACAAAAGGCTGAGAGTGTTTCTGCCGGTGCCGCAGAGCAAGGGGAGGTGGCGGGCTGCAATCCTGCAAGTTAAAAGCTTGGGAGTTCACCCAGGTGGACGCCAGTTGTGTGACCTGAGGCAAACCTCCCAGCCTGGAGCCTCCGATTCCCCGTCTGTGAGAGGAAGGGGCTGGCCTATGCCGGGCTTCTCGGTGGGCAGCACGGCTCATGCTCCTGGCACCTGGAATAGTTTGGTGATACACGTGCACAGACCCTAACTTGGTTATGGCCTGGCACATGAAGTTCTTTTTTAAGACAAGTCTTTCCGTTTCTTTAAGTAGATTTAGAGGGGAAAATGAGTAAATAATGGTGTAAGGAGTCCTCAGATGGGACGTAACCGTGGAGGCGACAGGCAAGTGGCTGACATTGGAGACACGGAGATCGGTGGGCTCCAGAATCCGCACGACCTGCGAGGCAGAATTCCGGTGCGAGAAGCTGCCCCGCGCTGCTTCCCGGGCAGGCCCTCTGGGAACCGGGAGAGTTAGTTAGAAAGCTGGGTGAGAGGCGAGCAGAGACACGGGCCTGCAACCGTTCACATACTGCCGTACCACCTGCTCCTCTGTACTTTTTATTTTAATAGTGAGTTTCACCGCTCTGGTCAGACTTTCTCGCCTTCTCTGTAAAGACAGCAGAAGGCCTGCAGGTGTAACAGGACCTCCCCCCAGCACCCGGAGGAGAAGACCCCTGGCGCCCTGGTCATGCTCCGGGCCGTTTGGGACGCCCCGGCGCGCTTGCTGCGGGAGGGCAGAGAGTCCCGGCAGCTGGTGCTGGGCGTGGTGTTCGTGGCGCTGCTCCTGGACAACATGCTGCTCACCGTGGTGGGTAGGTCCGGGGCCTTTGTGTCGGGGGTCATGGGCTCTGGGCCCCGCAACACACGCCCCTCGAGCTTTCAGCAGTGAATAAATACACTTGCGAGCGTTTCCTTTCGTGCTTGAAAGCGCACAGAGGCTGCTGGGAGCGGCGGGAAACTGAGGAAATGGAGTCTGAAGCCTGCCAACCATTGCTGAAAGCTCCAGAGGTTCAAAGAGAAGGAGATTCAGAGTACCTGACCCAAAAAGAGGCCGACTGGAGCCAAAACTGGCATTACTTCCTCCACGCACCCCCCCCTACCCCCCAAGGCACTAGTGGCTCCTGTGGCCGCTGGGACAGTGAGCATCTTGTCGCTGTTATGCGGCCCCAGCTTCTGCTCTGCCGAAATAACATGCTTTATGGATATCCAGCTTTTTACCAACACCTACCTTTCTGGTGGTCCATTCCCTCAGTCCTGCTTTTTTTGGTTAGTAGTCTGTCCATCTTTGGTTTGGTAGTATCCAAATGGGTGCGAACGTGTTGCCCGGTGCCCCCCTCCCCCCGGGGTAAAACATGTGCTTTTAAACATGAAGCTTTCTGGGACAAATAGTTAACCCAATATGGTCAATTCTCATTATGCGGGGCAGTTACACTCTCTGAAGCTGCTGCAAACCCTGCACTTGGCCAGTGCTGAGTCACTGATCCCGGGAGAAATACCTCCACACACGGCCCACAGACCGCACTCTTAAATCCTGAGAACAACGCATCCTGGTAGATTCTACTTTCTTATTCTTTGTAGTTTTCAATTGCAGTTGACATTCAATATTATATTAGCTTCATGTGTGCAGTGTAGCTATTAGACATTTATATAACTTAGAAACGGATCATCCGCTAAGTCTAGGCTCCCGGCACCATACAGAGTTATTACAGTATTACTGACTGTATTCCCTACGCCGGACTTCACGTCCCCAGGACTATTCTGTAACAACCAATGTGTACTTCTTAATCCCTTCACTTGTTTCACCCGCCCACCAGCCCCCTCCCATCTGGCAACCATCAGTTTGTTTTCTGTATCTGTGAGTCTTTTCTATTTTCTTAACAAAGGAGAAAACGAGGTTCAGAGCCTTGTCTCAGACAAGGCCTAGTTAGGTGCCTTGTCTGAGGCCACCACACTAACAGGTGCCAGAGTTGGGATCCGAGCTCTGTCCAAGCAGCCCCAGAGCTGGAGCTTCCTGCCCCACTCCAGCTGCTCCTCCTGCCTCCATGCTCTGCCCCCTCTGCATTGGCCACAATAAAAAGGCAGAGCCTGCCTTGTTCAGCCTCAGCTGGGAAAGTGAGCATCGGGTAACTCCAAACTCTCCCCACTCTCTGCACATATGTCCAAGAGAAATCACGCCAGCTCCACAGGTGTTGACTTTGTGATAACAGATACACTTGAGCCAGTAGGTGAATTAGCCAATATGGAATCTATGAATAATGAGGACCAATTATGTGATACTTGGAATTTAGGTACTTTAGCTAATGGTATAATGTGGGTGGGTACAATCTTATAATGGGTTTCAAATCACGTCACATAGACACCTGCCTTGAGCATGAAACTGAACTTCGTAGCAATGACCTTGAACCATCTAGTATTAAGAAGACGATGTGTGCTTAGCCCTGACCCCTTGTCTTTCTTGACTTTCAGTGCCCATTGTGCCCACCTTCCTATATGCCACAGAATTCAAAGAAGTCAACACTTCTCTGCACCCCGCCCCTGCCTCAACTTCCCGGCATGCCCTCACTTCCCCCACCTTTTCCGAAATCTTCTCCTTCTTTGACAACAGCACTGTGGCTGTTGACAAAAGTGCTCCCAGGGGCACAGCATGGACAAATGGCACTTCTGGCACCACCCCGCCTCCAGTCACTGGAGCCACCTCAACCCATAAAAACGACTGCCTGCAAGACACAGAGTTCTTGGAGGAAGAGAACATACGAGTCGGGGTTCTGTTTGCTTCGAAGGCTCTGATGCAGCTTCTGGTCAACCCATTCGTGGGGCCTCTCACCAACAGGTATCTCCATGGGTGCTCAGTGGCTCCAGAGTAAGAGAATGGGCTAGGGTGTCCTAAAGGGGGTTAGAAGGGAGAAAGGGGAAACTCTCTTGTCTGTACCCCAGGACAGTCCTCTGTTAGAAAAGCTGGTTACCCCAAAGGATAGCCTGATGTTGATGAAAGGCCATGGGCTTCAGATTTTCTTAGTGACCTAAGAACTGGTGGGTACCGAGAAGAGAACAGTGAAGGGAAGCACACCATTGAGGCGATTTTCGTGTCCCAGAGCCCAGCCCCAGCCAGACACGGTGGGGAGGGAGCAGGCCTGTCGTAAGCCAGAGCACTGGCTTCTTAGCAGCTGTGTTTGGGATTATCCTGATTTTTCAGAGGAGTATACACTCTGACGAGGCTATCCTTTCTGGAAAAGAAGACCTAGGCCCTGGTCTGTGGGTAATACTGCATGTTTGCTTATTTACTTATATACATTTAGATGTCGTATCCATTCTCTATACCTGCATTCAGAGACATGTTTTACCATGTACTCAAATAACTGAATTTCTCTTCCCAATTACATGAAAGTACGTAGTCCCAGAATACGGATGCCTATTGGAACTACATCTTGTTTTAAATTCCCTCTTAGGATTGGATATCACATTCCCATGTTTGCTGGCTTTGTTATCATGTTTCTCTCCACAGTGAGTAAGTAATTTGCTTCCTCCTTTCTTCCCTTCACTGATTACCTTTGATTTTATCGCATGCACTGCGGTGGAGAGAGCACCGTCACGCTAGCTAAGTGGCCCGTGGTCCTGATTTAAATGCTTTGCAGCGTTTGGTATGGGCATTAGAGCAATAATGGCAACTCGGTCTAGTCGGAATCTGTATATTCTGCTGTAGAAGAACGGATACCTCACTTCCTTCAGCTGAGGCAGCTTGAAGGCTGGTTTACCGTGTGTGTGCCACAGTGCGTGTGTGTGCGCATCAGTAATCCCTTGCGTGAGTTCAGCACACACCTCAAGTCTTTGGGAAGATGTCATATTATTTTTTATTTGCAAAAGTAAAGGGCAACAAACAAAGAATCTAAATTGGACAAGAGCAATTGGGAAATACCCCAGAGTCCACTGCCTTCAAGTAAGAACGTTAAAGGTTAGGAAATGTTCTAGCTTAGGAAAATAAATTTGCTAAAGAAACAAGAAAGGGAAAGACAAACAGTTCATCCAGTTTCCAATAGCTATTCCTAATAAAATGGCAGTGGAGTAAGAACAGGAAGTGAAAACAAATGTCTGGAAACTGACCATGAGAATTACAAGAAGAAGGAACCAATGGGGGGTTACTGCAGGCGAGGCAGCCTGTGGGCCCACTGGTGGCTCCTGATGGCCCTGCTGACACTGACCCGAACGGCAGGCCTCCTGAGCCCTCCTGCCTTTCTTATCACCTTTCTGTACTTCTCTGCTTTTTTATTGCTTCTCCTTCCAGTACAGGGATGGGCCCCTACCAACCAGCACTGAACGAGGGTTTGTCTCACTCAGGGCTGGGAGGCTACGAAGTGCAGAAGCCAGATAAAGTTCTGTCTCCAGACTGCAGCTTACTTGAGACAATTCCAGCTGAAGCAAAGTAAATGAGGAAATTCAAGTTAGAAGTGTTTATT
Source organism: Desmodus rotundus (assembly GCF_022682495.2). Lineage (NCBI taxonomy): Eukaryota > Metazoa > Chordata > Mammalia > Chiroptera > Phyllostomidae > Desmodus > Desmodus rotundus. The sequence goes on along the minus strand of NC_071395.1, from coordinate 49,985,714 downwards.
GATCTTCTAGAAGTTTAGTCTATGCTACACAGTAAATTAAAAACAAATAATTTGCTGTTTCATCAAATGAGACATACATAATTTATTCCACAAAACTTTATGGGCCATACATATTATGCTTTGATGGCAAAAGTCACTGAAGGAATGTGAAGTATAAAGACACATTTCCAGCCCTGGCTGGTGTGACTCAGTAGACTGAGTGATGGCCTGCGAACCAAAGGGTCGCTGGTTCAATTCCCAGTCAGGGTATATGCCTGGGTTGTAGGCCAGGTCCCCAGTTGGGTACATGCTAGAGGCAACCACACATTGATGTTTCTCTCCTTCTCTCTCTCCCTCCCTTCTCCTCTCTCTAAAAATAAATAAATAAATAAATAAATTTTTAATCTTAAAAAAAAAAGACACATTTCCAGTTCCCCAGGACTTTATGATGCTCTTTCCAAGCAGAGTTTGTCCACCTGCAGGAGCAGAGCCAACCCCTAAACACCAAGAACTGCAGGGGAGAAAGATTGGCTATTTTATTATGAATGGTGTAACCAAGGAGAACAGGACACTAATGCTCAAAAGCCCACACTCTTTGATGGCATGTAGGTTACAGATTACAGAGGGCAAAATCACAAGACACCGTGGGTTAGGGGGCTCAGGGTCCAGCTGGGAGCTGATTGGTCAGAGGCGAGTAAGGATACTGAATCATTTCTTCAGCTCTTGAGGACAGCTCTGAGGTCTGTTCCAGCATCCCTCGGTCTGGTCTCATGGGAAAGTAGCCAGGGGGTCGTCCCAGCTTAGGTCCCAGAAGCGGAAGCATGACTTAGGTCAACATGTTATCTTTAGCCTGCAGAGCTCCAGACCCCATGATCATCAGTCAGGTCCCCACTGCTGTCTCCGGCTGCCTCAGGGGTCCCTGACTGTCCAGGGGAAAGGCTGGGTCTCTGAGGGACATATATATACAGGGCCCAGCACAGATAACACCCCTCTTTTACTACAAAATCGTAAGCATGTCATTATGTAACATAACAATATCACACTCAAGCACACCACATGACATTTTAGGTGAAATGTTCAAAATAAAACTATAAATTATTGCACCCATATTATTACCCTACCAACCACACTCAAGCAGGCGTTACTTCTCTTCTGCTGTGTGTATACATATATATATATATACATATATACATATATATGTATATATATATACATATGTATATATATATATGAGAGAGGTGGGGAGAGAAATGATTTCCAGAGCTAGGATTTAAAGGTAAATTTAATCAAAGTCATAAAAACCTGCTATTTCAATGTCTGGGAAGCCTGACAAACAGCCCTCAGAATAAGTTAAGGCTAAAGGATCCCATAGTCTTTATATTTTTAACTTTTTACATTATTTTTATTGTATTTTTCCATTACTATTTATCCGCCCCCACACCCTCTTCCACCTCCAGCCACCCCCCTCCCCGCCAGGATCCCTTAGTCTTTAGTGCAAAGTCCTGGCCTGAAAGCGTTTCTTGTCTACCACATTGTATATATTATATTCCACAGCAGTTATTGTTTCCATGCCGTCACCAGTGTCACCGTACTTGAGCTGGCCTAATCCTAGCGAATGTTTGGTGTTTAGTGCCTCCTATGTAGAATTCTGTTAGGGTTTTTGAAATACTGAAAGGAGGTTGCTGCTGCCCATTGCCACCCCTAAGGGCCCCCAGCTGGGAACCATACTCAATATAATTAGGAGCTAAATGGTAGCCTGTGTTAGGGATGCAAAGTAAAAAAGAAATTGCTTTGGTCGTCCTAAGTAGGATGACCAACCATCATCCTACTTCACCTGAAGTTGAGGGGCCTCCCAGGACATGAAACTTTTGGTTTTAAAGCCAAGAAAACCCTGGGCAAATGGGGCAAACCGAGATGAATTAGTAGACGATATAGGAAGAGCTGACCTTGAGCAGATTGGAAATCTGAATGCCTGGGAGCGGGCGCTGGCGGCCAGGCGCGGAAAGACCAAGCATGTGCATGTTTGGGAGACGGTGTGATCACGTCGGGAAGGAGTGGGAGATTATAAGGCGTCAGACGAGCGAGTACATCTGTGATGAGTGGGCAAAGGCATTTCAGTTCCGCTGATGCAGACACTTTGGGAGGGAGTCTTCTGTCTTTTGTGGGCATTGCCTTTGAACTAGAGGCGAGACGTGTCTGCACTTACCAACCTCAGCACCAACACCCTGTAATTTAGTGTTTGGTAACATTTCTGTTTGGTTCTCAGTTTTGTGTGTGTCAGTCTCCAGTAGACCGAACCTCTTCAAGGGCGTGAACTGGACGTCTCTTTACCTCGCATCTGCTAAGAGTCTAGCACAGCTGCATGTTCAGTATTGCTTAGTAAATACTCCCTGATTTGATTTGGCTAAAAGATCTTCAGTATAAGGGAAAGGGAAAGATCTGATTGGATAGCCAGATATTACTTTACTGTCTACCCGATGCCTGTGGTCCCTCAAGTACACATAGCTTCTTATCCCCACCTTTGGGTGACCCACTGAGGCCCAACAGTGGCAAAGGTCAAGTCTGGGTCTTGCGTGTGGAGGATCCAGAAGTAGGGTCTAAGGAGAAGATCCCAGTCCAGGGCCTTGGACTTCTTAGACAGCCCTGATTTCAATGGACAGATGTTGGATATTGGCTTTGGGCATGAAAGGTGGAAATCCAACCTTCCATCCACGGGGCGGTGAATCCATTTGTGCTTCTGCGGTTTCTCAGTCTTCATACCGGTTAAAATGCAGTCCTGATTCAGAGGTGGGAGACTAGAAAGATGACTCCAAAAACAAGGAGCAGTGAGCAGGCTTTATTTCAACACAGGCACAATGGCTCACAATGGTAATGTCGAGGGCAGGTTTCCCCGGGGGCCAGGGAACCAAGGCAGCTTGCTAACTGGAGCGTTCTCCCGTTCTCTTTGCCCAGTGTTTGCTTTTTCTGCTACCTACGCCCTGCTCTTTGTGGCTCGAACCCTTCAAGGCATCGGATCTTCATTTTCATCTGTTGCAGGTAACACTGACATCACACACACACACACACACACGCTCACGTGCACACACACGCACCACCTCTTTTACCATCTCTGAATACCTTCAGACCCTACTTTGAGATTTATGTGAAAAATTAAAGAAAGTACCCTAGAAGGCAGAAATTGTGATTCAAAAGCAAGATGACTGTAGAGTTGCCGGCAGTGCCTGGAAATCCCTCAGCCTGACATCATTTCCTCTAATGGTGCTGAGAGGCAGCTGGCTCAGCTCAGAGCAAGCCCGAGGCAAAACCGTGACGTAGGCCCAGCTTTTACCAATGCCATTCCATGCTCTTTTCTCTGTCCCCTCTCACCATTTTATAGGAACAGTGATGTTAGCAGCACCAGTAACAGCATCACAGTTTGCACAGTGCTCTCAAATACGGTGTCAAATGTAACCCTGCGACACGAAGCACATGAGTGCGGGGACAGGAGCGCCCTGCCCACTCCCTCTCCTGGACACGCAGGGCTTTTGCCCTCATCCTCAGGCGCCCCTGTAGAATAGAACGGTGCTCTGGGTTCATAGGTTTCCCTTCCTTGACCTAGTCCATATCTGTCCATCAGGGAAGGTGCTAGGAAATGATAACGTGATGTGAAACCCAGTGTCGTGGGACAATGGTGTTCTGCGTCACGCTTCTCAGAGATTTACATTCCAACAATATTCTGAACAGAAGGGGTGAGCCATGTGGGAGTTTGTGGGGACCAGTGGGGAAGGATTTGTAAAATACTGTGGCTTAAGCTTTGCAAAACCCCTCAAGCTGAAACTCTAGCGGAGATGCTGTCTCCATCTGTCTCTCTCCTTCAGGTCTCGGGATGCTGGCAAGTGTCTACACTGATGACTGCGAGAGAGGCCGTGCCATGGGAATCGCCCTGGGGGGCCTGGCTCTGGGAGTGCTGGGTACGTGGCTTCTGGCCCCAGATGCAGGATCGCGAGGGTGGGGTACTGCAGACTCTCTGCCAATGACTCCAGGAGGCAGGTGTTTCTAAGGTCATGGAAGACACTCGTTTCCTTCTTTCTGTTTTGAATCCTCCCAAAATTTTGTCCAGGAACTATGAAATCACTCCCCTTACGAAGCTGAATAGCCCTTAAGGAATGGTCCAGAAACCTAGTCTAGTCAAGGGGTGGATCTCCGCATGTTAGCAGCCACTGCCTCACCTCTGCTTCCCCAGGTAGTGGGCTTTCAACATGAGAACATGCTCTTTGTCAGACTTTGTGCTACATGCATTACAGATATAACCTCCTTCAATCCTCGGCACGGTGCTGTGAAGGAGGAGTGGTTGCCCTCAACACAGAGATGAGAATAGGAAAGGTTAATAGCCATCCAAGGTCACAAGCCAGGAAGTGCCAGAGCCAGGGTACAGACACAGGTTTTCGGGGCTTGAATCCCAAGCTTCAAACCATGAAGCTGTCCTTTCTTTGAGGTTCGTCCCTCGTATGATTTAATTGACTAGTGCAACAAGTCGCATACTTTATGGAGCACTTATTACATGCCACGCACAATGTTAGTGCAGAGGAGATGAATGTAAGAAGCCCTAGATGTGGTTCCTGCCCCATAGGAGCTTGCAAGCAAATTGGGGGGAAAACACCAGAAGCCTCTTGACTGGCCCACACCCCACCCTCTACAACCACAGGGGAGAGATGGAACAAAACCCCTGCTCTTTGTTAGCCCCCACCTACCCAGATGCCCGAGCTGAGACTGGTACACCCCTATATCCTCTATCTCCTCTCCCTCCCTAATGAACAACCCCGCTGTGTCCTCTACAGCCACTTCCTCAAGGCCAGCTCCCAGCTCCTCATCCCATCTCAGCTGAAATGTGGCACCAGCCTCCTGCCTGCCTCCCAGCTGCTCCTGAGGAAGCTCCCTACGCCCAGAGTTGGTGGGAGTTCTCCCCCAAAAAGCACTGGTGTTCCTCCCTAGCCTTCAAGGCTGAGTAGATGCTGTATCTGGATCTATGGGGCCCTTAACTATGTGGCCTCAACCTTCCCCACCTCTGCTCTTTCCCTCCCAAATACCATTCCAGAAGAACTGACTTTCTTCTATTGCTTTTCCAACCACACTCTCTTTTCTGACACCTGTGCATTCTTTGCACATGGTTCTTCCCCACCAGTATTGTCCACCTGACAAAGCCCGATGGCCTCCTGAGCTCACTCCGCTGTGCTTACGCAGCCCTTTATAGGTGGAACCTTTACTATTGAACTTCACCCTTTACCACGTTCTAATTATTTACACCCACCCCCACCCCACCACACTCATTTCCTCCACTAGCACGGGGAGACCTTGGAGCCAGGTCTTCTCCAGCTCTGAATCCCCAGAACATCGTGTGGAGCTCGGCCCCTAGGCCTTCAGTGAACATCACGGGGTCCATGCGGCCATGCCACGCTGCCTGGGCCTGGCCCTCACCTCTGGGTTCTGCATCTGCTTTGCCTTTCCAGTGGGAGCGCCCTTCGGAAGTGTGATGTATGAGTTTGTCGGGAAGTCTGCACCCTTCCTCATCCTGGCCTTCCTGGCACTACTGGATGGAGGTAAGTCACCATAAGAGGCCACCAGACAGGTGACAGCCCAGGCCAGGTGGGGGATGCATTATGCTGTAGTGTCAGTCTTGACATGTTGGAGTGGGTCGAGGACTGCCCCATCCTAGTTAGGGAGGGGGAACTTAGGGAGTCAGATCTGCGTGTGGTTTGGTGATAGCAGGTTGGCCGTCATTTGAGCTTCTGACACTCAGTGGCTAAACTGTGTGTCTCTCTCCCTCTTTCCCCCTTAGCACTCCAGCTTTGTATTTTACAGCCTTCCAAGTTCTCTCCTGAGGTGAGTACACACCAAGCTCTAATTCCAAGGGATACATAAAATGGCTAAGGGCACTGACCCAGACGTCCCTAGATCACTCCTGCCAAAATCTAAGAAAGGTGAAGGGATGGAGTCAGGGGAAGTGAGAACTGAACTTGGATTCCCAGACGGAGTCATAGTTAGGGTGGTGTGGCGGACGGCGCAGGAGTCTGGCCAGATGTTGCACAAAGGGGAAGAAGGCCTTACGAAGACTCAGGGAACCTTATGTGATATACACAAGCACACGCAGTCACGCACCACGCAGCAATGTTCGGTCAACAACAGACCGCGTATTCAGTGGTGGTGCCGTGAGATTATAACAGAGCTAAAACAATTCCACCTTCTAGTAACATCATAGCTGCTCTGGCATCACAGCCAGTCATGGCGCCATGTGTCACTCCTGATTGTGGTGTAAACAAACCTACTGGGCTGCCAGCTGTAGAAAAGTATAGCACATACAATTATGATAATAAACGACTATGTTACTGGTTTCTGTACTTTACTTTTTATCATTATTTTTTTAAGATTTTACTTATTTATTTTTAGAGAGAAGAGAAGGGAGGGAGAAAGAGGGGGAGAGAAACATCAATGTGTGGTTGCCTCTCGTGCGCCCCCTACTGGGGACCTGGCCTGCAACCCAGGCATGTGCCCTGACTGGGAATCGAACCAGCGATCCTTTGGTTCACAGGCCGGTGCTCAATCCACTGAGCCACACCAGCCAAGGCCTATGATTATTTCAGAATGTACTCTTTCTATTTATGAAGAAAGAGCTTGTTGTGCAGCAGTTTGCTGTGTGACACCAGCAGCGGCGCCGTACGTCTTGTAGTTACTGTGTCTCGTGTTTGCATGATTTTCCCTTGTGTTTGATTTAATCTCATGTTGTTTGTACAGTAACACACTGTACATGGTGTAGCGCAGGAGCGATAGGCCGCACCGTGCACCCTGAGTGTAAGCAGGCTGTAACATCGAGGTTTGTGTAAGCGCATGCTACGACGTTCGCACAAAGACAAGATCGCCTAAGCACATTTCTCAGGTGTATCCCCACTGGGAAGCAGTGCATAACTACAGGCATACGTCTATATATATAAATGTATGTATGTATGTATATACTTGTGTGCTAAGTTTATGTATACACATATACAGTCATGAGTTCAATAGATATTTAACATGTGGGGTGGGGCAAAAATAGGTTTATAGTTGTGAGAATGCAAAACACTTTATTCTTGTATTATCAGGTGTTAATTATTGTATCGTTTTCCATACAAAGGAGACAATGACTTTGGGACCTGAGTATCTGTAGTGACAACAATCCAGCGCTGAGAAGACCTTAGTGGTCACCCAGGCAGCCTCCCCCCAAGAGCATCCTTACAGTTAAATGTTGGAGCTGGTATTTGCCTGCCCCCAAGCCAACGATGGCTCTGGGAAGTTCATATCAAACCATGAAGAAAGAAGGATAAAAAATGCAAAAAATATAGGAAAGTTTGTTCTAACTACCTTGAATCTGTAGCCAAGTCAGACCGAAGTGGGGGTAGCCTGGGAACCTACTACTTGTGATTGACGTCAGAAGTTGGGGCAGCCGAGGGGCACTGACCCCCTGACCCTGTGGAGTCGGTGCTGACTCCACGTCCGTACTTTCTCAGATTCTGTGAAAATGGGGGAGATTTATATACTATACAGATGAAAGTTTTTGTTGTCCATGTCCTCAGAGTGCCAAAGGGACTCCGCTCCTTACACTCCTCAAAGACCCTTATATCCTGGTGGCTGCAGGTAAGCTGACGACACCCCCTGTGGGCCGGGAGAGTCCGGGCTTCAGGGCAGCCGTGGTGGCTCATGGCACTGTCCCCCCAGGCTCCCTCTGCTTTGCCAACATGGGAGTGGCCATGCTGGAGCCCACACTGCCCATTTGGATGATGCAGACCATGTGTTCCCCTGAGTGGCAGCTGGGTAAGTGACCTTGGTCCCCAGTTCAGGCTTGAGCAGAGGGGCATGCCATTGGCCCTTTCTCAGGTAATCCAGGAGCATCACTAAGCCCAGGCCTCCATGGTCCCAGAGGGACAGTGTGCTCCTTTCATAGAATCACTGCCCATTCACAACTGTGAATCAAGCCTGACTGGGTGGGTAGTCCCTCCAAGAAGCAGCCCAAGAAGGAAGGGGCGGGGCGGGGGGGGGGGGTGCGGTATTGACAGGGCTAGAGAGCAGCAATTTCCTGTGTGGCTAAACTCCTAAGGACTTCTAGTCAAAGGACGCAAGTTCTCATTTCTATTGATTGGCTATGCAGCTGTGCCGATCACAGAGACTTTCCGAGCACCCCTTTGCCCATCTCTCAGGTAGGCTTCGGGATCCTGTGCAGCTCAAAGGGTCATTGGAGGAATAACTGGCAGTCTTGCCCCTGTAGACCATGAACATGCACCACCATCACCATCCACATTTTCTCTCTTCAGCTCCCCTTCCCCTGGATTACTTTTTTACATTATTTTCATTGTAGCTTTTCCATTACCATTTACCCCCCAACAGTCACCCAGCTCCCTCCACATCACCACACTGTTGTCTGTGCCATGAGTTCTTTCTCTTTCTTTCCTTTTTGCTCCGTTCCTCCACCCACCCCTACTCCCACTTCCCAAGCTGTCAGCCTGCTCTGTGAGTCTGCCTGTGTTTTGCTTGTTGGTTCAGTTAGTCCATTAGATTCCACATACAAATACAAAGTAATCTGAGATGGACAGTAAAATCTCAGATTTTTTTTTTTTTTTTTGCTATCTTTTCACCTCTAAGAGAAGAGCTTCTGGAGCCTGCTGTTCTGCAGCCCTCACCCAGGGGAGGCGCTTGGCTCTGCATCCCAGGCGAGAGCTCTGGGCCCAGGGGAGAGGCCTCCAGCCTCCTCTGCTCCTTTTCAGGAAGCCTGAGGACAGGGACAGAGAAGGCTACGTGCAAAGTGCTCCATCACTGCAGGGAGGGGAGGCTTATGGGGCCAGAGGGGAAGCTGATAAGGACCTGATGTGGCTCAGCATACAATAAAAGCACTAAATCTAATTTTGTAGGGGACAGTTCTAAGCAAGGCGCCCAGCCCCAAATTGAATTGTTCTGGGTGGCAGCTGCTTCTGACCATGACAACTAATCGAGTTAGTTGGTGCTTGGCGCCAGCCAGCATCCCCTGCCCCGAGGCTCCAGCCATGCAGGTGGGACCCACAGCTCAAGATGGTCCTTCCCCAGCCTTCTTCACCCAAAGGAGGGACTGTAAAAAGCAAAACAGCCATCCTCCAGTAGCTGGTGAATTGTTGCCTCTGGGCATCATTGTAATCGCCCCAGTAGTTTCTATTAGGCAGCACCGTGCTTCTTCCTGGGAGAGGCCGAGCGGCAGGTGAGACACCTGAGGAAGCTCACAGGGTGACTTCACGCAGTCCCCTTTGCAGGAACATCAGAGCTCAAGGAGGGTCTGTCTTCCTCCATTCTTTACACCCGTCTGCACCGAATTGCCTGGAAAGTGGTTAAAACACCGGTATCAGGGCCCCACCCGGCAATTCAGTGAAACAAGTTTGCATTCCAAGTTTCCAGGTGACGCTGAGACGGCCTCAGTGACCCCACTTTGAAACATATTGCCCTAAATGCAGAACACTACATTTATGGAGGAGGGAGATGAGGCCTCTGAGAGGGGTGCTCATCTGTCACTGAGCACGCAAATGTCCCATGTGCCCGCTGCTCATGTCGCCGAGGGCGGGCAGAGCTCAGGCCGGAGACGGGCCCACCTGGGTGTGACTCTCAGTGGCCACTTACTGGCTGTGACCTTGGATAAGTTTTCTAACCTCTTGTGAATTCCACTTTTTTCATTTGTAAAATTGGAGCTGCTTTTCAGAGTTGATTTCCAGATTAAATTGTTATATGAATTCTAAAAGGATTAGCACCATGCATGGAATATACTGAGTAAATTAAAATCATTACTATTTTATAATTGTTTTTGTTTAAGTCACTTTGACAATCACAGCTAGCAACGTCCCCACCCCTTGAAGCTGTGCTGGGAACACCACACGTGTGTCTGTGGACGCACAGCCAGGAACACGTCTTCTGTACAATGTGCTGCTGAAATGCAAGCTGTCCCCAGGTCCAGGAGGACAAGCCGCTGTGATGGGGGGAAATCTCACTCAGAAGTTTCACCTCAATGTCATCCTTTAAAATGACACTGAGACGACCATCTAGGTGGCCAGTAGCTTCCCAGAGGAACTTGTTTCCAGATAATCAGGTACACAGTTGGGTAGTTAAAACTTCAAATGTTTTCAAAGCAATTAAACATAAACAAATAGGCACAGTTTGAGACAGATGGCCACGCCGCACAGGTCGACTAGACAAACCCACTAAGGTGTACTGCACTTCCACCCACAGGAGAGAATATTAAAAGCAAACAAGCCATCAGCTGGTAACCGGGGAACTGTTGACTTTGGGCTTCATTGTGATCGTCACAATAGTCACTACGAGGCGACACTGCTTCCCGTCAGCACAGAGAGGCAGAGAGGCTGGTGAGGCCTATGGAAACTCACATCGCCGATGCCACACAGTCCCTGCGCCGGAGCCATCTGGCCTCGCACTGGGGGTGTGGGTGGTGGGAACACCTGGCGCTGGAGTGGGAAGGCCTGGGTCCAAGTCCTGACCCCGATTCTCATCAGATGACACTAAGTAAGGCCAGTGCTCGGCAGGGACTTAATCTGGGCCAGGAGCTGTGCAAAATGGTTGTTGTGCACGATGTCATTTAAGCCCCACGGCCAGCCTGTCTCGTGGGAATTGTCATTATCCCCATCCTGCAGAGGGAACTCCCTGTCAAGGCAAGGTCCTCAGCCTGGGCTCCATATGCGTCCTTCATCGCCTGGTGCTGACTGACACCCGGGTGTTTCCTGAGAACCCCGTTTCCTGCAGCCATGTTCCTCCTTTGCTGCTTCTGAATCATTTCTTCTTCATTCTCCTTCAAAGACCCCAAATCCTTTGAAGATCTTGTTAAATTATAGCACCCACCCCTCAGTCACCACACCTCCATCATAAAAGCTGTCAATCTTTTCTGCCTCTATTCTGTCCCCGTTTGGGGGGACATCAATATCCAGGTAGTTAACCCTCTAACCTCTTGGCCTATTCCTTAACCTACTCTTCTGCAATGATCCTTTCCTCCTCTCCCCTTCACCAATCAAACCTTTATAGAACCTTGACCTTGACATCATTAATGGTATCCCCTCTAAAGTCACCCTTCCAAGCAGCCCCGTTATCACCTTACGTATATTCTGCTCAGGCGTTCTAATCCCCCCACATCAACAAAGGTTGACAACCTTGGGATTGCCATTGGCCTCAATTCTGTTTTTATCACTGCTCGTGTCTCCACTTTTGTCTTAGCTTGGATTACATCCAGATGGACCCAAGTCCACCATCAATGCCACTCCTTCCAAAGCATTGGTGTTCCTTTGCCCGCTCTTCCCCTGGGGCCATCACCTGGCAAAGCCTTGACGGTCAAGCCTGTCTGGTTACCAGTGCTTTGCCTTCACACAAGCACTGAGACTGGACTGCAGAAAAACACACGGCCACGCTGTTGGTCTCACCTTAGATTTATGGCCACAGATCTGAAATAGGTTCCTTTTCTCAGCTCCACTATAATCTTCTTTTAAATTTTAGTTCTAATTAGAGTTGACTAAGGTAGGTTCTTACTCTGTCCAACAATCTTTCTGTAAGTCCCCTAGCTATCTTCTCCATCCCATTTTCCAAAATGGCTTTTACTCTTCTCTGTCCAGACCTCTTAGACAACCTCATCCCTTCGGCTTCCCAGCTCCTGGTTGTGCAGAAAATAGGAGAAACGAGGGGGGAGCTCGCGTGTTTCCTGCGCAGAGCACGCTCACTTCGCTGCTCCTGTGTCCGCACCACCGCCTCTGCCTTATCGCTGCCGCACCTCAGCTCCCTGCAAAGGCCAAACTCCTTTTTGTCCCTTGTCTCCTGGGTTCCACCACCTTCACCCCTCCATTGGCTACTCCTTTCCTCCTTTTCTACTTCCTCCTTCTCTGCTAACTTTTAAAGGTAGGGGTCCTCAGAGTCACAGACCGTGGGTCTCTACTCTTTCCCACCCGACCTTTTGTAGGTGAGCCCAGCCACCCCCCTGGCTGTAGAACCGATGCACGAACCAGTCAGTCGGACACGTGCGTCTGTGTTTGGGACCTTTGTTCAGAGCTCTAGACTTGGGTGCCCAACTGCCCCATGTCTCCAGCTGGACGTCTAATAGGCCTTCCGAACATTTTCTGAGCACTCCAAGCCTCCTTCACCTCCAGTCTCCAGCCACCCAGTTGGTAAAGACAAAAACCTGAGAGTCTTCCTTGATTTCTCTCTTTCCCCCACCCCTGCTGTGCCTGTAGCCAATCCAACCAGGAATTCCACTGACTCCGCCTGCAAAATACCTCCCCCTGGATCCCCTCCTCTCTGCAGTGACTCCCAGGCTGAGGTGCTGTCCCGCTTCTCCTGGGTCCTGCAGGTAGTCTTTTGGCTTCCACTCTTGTCCTGAGGAGCCACCCTTCTAACCACAACCAGGGACCTTAGACAGCAAGTCGGAGTTGGTCATCCCTCTCCAAAACTTCCCATTCCACTTCACATAAATTCCGGGTTCCAGGTGCACCCTGCCTATCACTCTCCCCTCGCTCAGTGCGCCTCAGCCACGTGGACCTCCTTCCTGCTAGAACAGACTGAGTGGTTTCTTCTGTAAGTGTTTGCGTGAAGTGGCATTGGGGGGGGGCAGTGTTTGTTTTTGTTTTGTGTTGCTTTTCTGCTTGAAAATTCTCTTTTGGTTATTTTGGTTTCAGCTTAAATGTCAGCTTCTCAAAGAAACCTTCCCTGCCCACCCAAGTCTAAGTTAGCCCCATTTCCCGTCATTCTGCCATAACGTCGCATTACATTTTCTTCACAAAAGTCATCATTTTTCAAAATTATCTTTTTCATGTATTTGTTTGCCTATTTATTATCTGTCTCCCTCCTGCCCAAGACTAGGATTTCCTCTCTTATCCATCACTCTATCCCTAGCCCTTAGATTACTTAGCATATAACAAAAGCTCATTAAAAGCACCGCATGAATGAACAGATGCCTGAGACTCAGACAAGGTAAGTAAATTGCCCGAGGCCACAGAGCTAACAACTGGCCAAGCCGCGGAGTGAATCCAGAGCTGTGGGCTCCGCAGTCCGGCTCCGCAGTACCTGACTCTACCGTCAGAGCACAGTGTGACCGTGGCTTCAGTTTACAAAATCTTTTACATCTGTTACCCAAGGTGCTCCTCAGTGTAAGCTGCTGTCACATAACAATAGCTTCGCTTTTCCCAGATGAGAGCCCAAAGCTCAGAAAGGCTTACTAACTTACCGAACACCAGGACCTAAGCGACAGAAAGACAGGGGAAAATAGCAAGGCAGGAACTGTCTTTCCCAGGAAGGACATATGTCCTTCTCTAGTGTGCATGTTCTTATACCAACGGCCACGGGCACTTCACACATGAGAATGGCTCACTGGGGCTATTCACCCAGAAGTCCAAGCAGGGAGCTAGAAGTACCTCACATGTATTGAAGCTAAAAGGCCCTGCTCCTGAGGAACGCAGAGGTATGGGGTCCTCTGTCATCCAGTCTGGGTTTGCACGGGGGTCCCCAACCCACAACATAAACCACTTTGCGATCCTGGAAGGTCACTTCACCGTCTTGTAGGATGAAGGTGTTTTAGAGCAAACAAGGCGTGTCCTGAGGTGCGGACCTGTGTCTTTCTACAGGTCTAGCTTTCCTGCCTGCCAGTGTGTCCTACCTCATCGGCACCAACCTCTTTGGGGTGTTGGCCAACAAGATGGGTCGGTACGTAGACTGGGGATCTGGGACGAGCTAGAGGAATATAAAACAGGACAGCCCTTTGAGGTTGTCCCTGCACCTGGGATGATGAGCAGCTTCTCTGAGGTGGCAAGTTTAGGACAAGTACACACATAAAAACTGCCCCTGGGAGGATGGGGCGGGCAGGTGGCGAGGGCCGGAAGGAGAAAGGACAGTCGGCCCTGCGCTGGTTGCTGTAGAAGCAGCAGTGAATATCTGAGGGACAGCCTTCGCTTTCCAGATGCTTGTTGTCCCGTTGAAGAGATCAAATAACCCCTCAGAGAACAGGCCTGAGAAACAGCCATGCTGTGGGGCAGTGGCTGCCCAACCGTGCTTCGGGGAGGTGCCCCAGGCCCCCGAGGGCTGGGGGCTAAGAGGTATGAGTCTGGATCCTCTTCCTCCACGACAGTGAGAACAGCTCTGACTTCATCTGCGTAGCACAGCGTAAAGGCTTTAAAAATAAAGATTAAAAAGAACAAATGCTGCTCTAGGCAATCAGAGAAGAAAAGAAGTTTGGTATTACTTTTCTGTGGTTTCTGAGATGGGTCTTGAAGAGCAAATAATATAGGAATAGGGGAGAGGCTGTCTGAACAGGGAGACAGCATGGATTAAATTTGAGGGTTACTCCCAAGGGGCCTGTTCTTCTCAGTCAACTGGCTCCTCTTCCAAGGGAGGGAAGAATAGTTCCCATCGGGCCCCCTCTGCTTCTGCTGGGGGAAGAGGCGTGGAGCCAGGCAAGAGATGGGGAAGGAAAGGACAGGGAAGGGGCTCGCCTGGGTGCAACCTGACCACACAGAGACGTGTTCATCTTCCGACCTCCCACGGGGGTCCCTGGAATTAGGGGTGGTAGGACTAGCCAGTGCAGGGGTGACAGGGTGGCGGGTGGAAGGGATCTCTCCCCTTGGCGCCATTTAATGACAGCTCTTTTTCCCAGGTGGCTTTGCTCCCTGATTGGCATGGTGGTCGTAGGTACCAGCTTGCTTTGTGTAAGTATAGTAAAGTCTAGTTGAGAAGAGAGAGGGAGACCCAGACATTTAAACATCACTGTGCTTCAGAATGAGCAGAGGGTTGACTTGGCGAGGACTGTCAGAGAGACGTCTCTGCATCAGTGGGAATTAGCAGCCAGGAGAGCTGCCACCAGGCATCCCGCCGGGGAGAGGTGGGGGAGGAGAGGGAGGGGCAGTGGGAGGGCTGGAGGCAGGCCCGGGCTCTGCACATGGGCATAGGGAGCAGTGCATATGGGTGTCTACGTGTGGGCCAGCCGGATGGTGCATGTCAGACTTCATTTGTCCACCCCACCCTGACAGAGCCCCATAAGGCACTGGGTGAACCATCTGTGCCTCAGCCCCCGGCACCTGACTCTTAGGTAGAAGAAGAAGGAAAGAAGGGCTTTTCCATTTTCAAGAGCCCCCGTCATGCTCTCTAAGCCTTCGTTTTCTCCTCTCCGTGATGGGGATGGAAGCACACTCACAGGGCGGCCAAGGGAGCCTGCAGGCCACAGCAGTGTCTGGCACAGAGTAGGTCCCAGGGGCACGTAGCCAATACTGTCAATAAAATGTAAACACCTGCTGAGGGATCTTTCCCAAAATTAGTATCAGCCACTAAAATCCAAACGGTACATTAAACCTCTGAGGGGTAAGTGTGTTGGGGTGGCAGGTTGGGTGACAGATGCCCAGGAAGGGAGGGCGAGAGAACGAGCTTCACAGGCGCGCTGATGTGGCAGCAAACAGGCCACCCGCCCTCTAGCTTATGGATAATTGGTTGTTGGTATCTTTTCTCTTTTTTTGCTCCAGTGGCTACCAAGCTAAGCCTTAGCCTAGACCTTTGGATGCTGCTGCTAATAGAAATGAGAGAAACTCCATTCAATGAAGAAGGAGGACAGAAGTGTGGGTCTGGGGGGAGGGGTGCAGTACAGGGAGGGAGGGCCCAAGCAACAGAGGAGGACCGTTGTTATGATATAACGCAGTCAAACCTGAGGTGCAAACTTGACCTTGCCACTTACTAGCTCTGTAACTTTGGGCAGGGTATTTGACTGAACGGCACCAATCTAGTTTTCCTATCTCTAAAGTGGAGGTAGAGCTCTTCCTAAGGAGGTGCGAGGATCCAAGCAGGTAGTGCCTGGGGCGCAGAGCACTTGGGAATGCATTCCAGGTGAACACGCTTTGCTGCTGAGCTGCGCCTGCACGGCCTAGCTGGGCTCCTGATGAACTCTCCCTCCTTTCCTACTGCAGGTCCCTCTGGCTCGGAATATTTTTGGCCTCATTGCTCCCAATGCAGGGCTTGGCTTTGCCATAGGTAAGAAGTGCCCTTCAAGGACATAAGAAGGCCCTGGATGTTGGTCTGTGGAAAGGCAGGCAGATCGGGGGGCAGCCAGCAGTGGTGTGGAGAGATGAGCTCATATTCCTACCTGGAGTGGGTGTCGTGTTGAGTGGGGGGATCACAGGCTAAAGAAGTAGACTAAAGGGGGACAGAGGGTACCCAGGCAGAGGGGGGCCCGGGGATGTTGCTGACAGAGGTGTCCCATTTGCTCTGGCCACAGGCATGGTGGATTCCTCTATGATGCCCATCATGGGACACCTGGTGGACCTGCGCCACACCTCCGTGTACGGGAATGTCTACGCCATTGCCGATGTGGCTTTTTGCATGGGCTTTGCTATAGGTATGTTGGTGGGGGGCGGGCAGGGAGAATGAGAGAGGAGCACCCAGGACCTGGTGTCCCAGTCTCCCTTTTCCACTGAAAACCAGCTGGAAGTGGAGCTGGGGGGCTGATCCGCGCAGGCTCCTGGAGCTGTCTGACCCTGGGACGTCCTCTGGGTCACCTGCCATGTGATCAAGCCTCAGAAACACTGGCGACTTGGACTTCTTCCTCACAGGCCCATCCACGGGCGGTGCCATTGTGCATGCAGTGGGCTTCCCCTGGCTCATGGTCCTCATCGGAGTCGTCAACATCGCCTACGCCCCTCTCTGCTGCTTGCTGAGGAGCCCCCCAGGCCACGAGGAGAAGCTGGTAAGGGCCCTGCTACTGCTAAAAAAAAGTCTTGTTTCTTTCCGTGTCTCTCTCATTCCTTTTCATCCTGTGCTCTTACTTCTTCCCTCTTCAATGTCTCTCTGCGCTGCCAGGGTTTCTGATCCCTTTTTCATCTTTATCTTTCCTTTGTGGATTTCCTTATTTTCCCTTCTTTACATAACTACTTCCTCTCTCACAGCAGGCAGTGAAGCAGGGTCCTAAGTAAACAAAGAAAATGGGAAGTTTTTAAGAGTCGGAAGCAGGGACCATTAAAGACTGCAGTTACAGCAAAGTGTGCATTACCAAATTATCTCCCTAAAATGGATAGAATTCCACTGGGTTCGCTCATTCATTCATTCATTCATTCGTGTCTACCATGCTCCTTATCAAATCACCTCTTAAAATACCAAACCACAGGGGAGGGAACCATATCCTGTGATTTTAGTTAACTAGATACTTTCCTCGATTGCAACACCAGCCCGCTGAGGGGGTGGGAGGGTTAGGGAGAGGTGTAGCTGCTGCTCAAAGGAATTATAGAAGAAAGGAAGGTCTGATGGGGGTGGTGCCAACTTCAGCTGTAGCCTGAGCTACGGCTGTTAGGGTTCAATTGCAGGATATCAGATGTTTGTCTTGACTAGGCCTGTGCACTTCATGAAGCATAAACAGGGCCCTATGCTTGTTCCTGGAGTCTTTCCTCAGCAGCACTGGCCTTGGGTGAGCTAGCTGGGAAGGTGCAGAGACTGAGGAAGATGGGCAGCGATTTCCCTCCCTGCCTCTCGCTGCAGGCAATCCTGGGCCAGGACTGCCCCATGGAGACCCGGATGCACGCGGCCCAGAAGTCCACAAGGGCATTTCCACTGGGGGAGGACAGCGACGAGGAGCCTGGCAGTGAGGAGTAGCAGCAGAAGGTGGTCCCTGGCCTGTCATACATGGGTGTCTGAGGTTCGGACTTCAACGACCATTCCTTTCCCTGGAACCAGAGCACCCTGAGCCATTCAGCAGGCTTCCCTTCCCTCTCCCCTGGGTGTCTCTTAACCTCCCCCCCCCATGCCAACCCAGGCTCTCTCCTCACTTGTGGCATCCATGGCTCCCCCTCCACCTGATGCCTCAGGTGGCCCAGGTTTTGTGGGAGGACAGAGTGACGCTTTCTCCCGGGAGGCTGACTGAACTTGAGCTATGACAGGTTCTGCAAGGGTGACTCACTTCCCAGAGGCAGCAGTGAGCACAACGTGCCCCTGAAACCAGTGGGGTGGCTGACAAACCTCACTTCATCTGCTGCCTCATCTCCTCTGGCATGTCCCCAGCAGGCTCTCGGGGTTCCATGCCCCGTTCCTCCCTGAGTTTTCCCAGCTAAGTGAGAAAGTATCCTCCACATTGGATTGCTGCTAAATTGCCAGTTTGGGGAATTTTTAGCCTGGTTTTTTGTGGTTTTTGTCCATGGCAAAGCCTACAGCTGCTCATGTGACTTTGCCATCAGTGAATGGAGGACTCTCTTCGTTAGCAAATGGAAGGCAAAGGGCCTGTTTATCTTGTGCTCTCAGTTACGGGCCTTCTCACTCTTCCTTCTGTGGGTCTCCACCTTTCCTCAACCTCTTAGGCTGAAAAATAAAAGTAGGAGGACAAAAAATACATCTATTTATCCCAGGATTTCGAGGGAAGAAGTGCAAAAGCAGCTGCCCTAAAATTCCTTCCAACCATGGATTTCCCAATTCTTTCCCGAGGATCTTAGTGAGGCGTTGCTCACACTTGCTAATGAGTGTGTTATTACGTAACTCAGACGAGGTAAGCTAGATACTCTTTTGTAGCAAAGGCAAGTCTGTGGGCAAATACATTGGGTACTGTAAACGTTTTGACTTTTTGCTACTTTTTGGAAATAGTTATTGAGTGATGGGGCTTCAAAGAGGTGGGAGACATGGCCCACCCTTTAGTAGCTTCCACCTGTCTGGGCAAACAGGACACGCACAGGGTGGCCTGATCCATATTGCAAGTTGGTGTGCACTCTGCTGAGGTACGAAGATGCGGGGATGACCACGGTCTGGGTAGGGAACAACGCAGAGATGGAGGCAAAGGCAGGATGGGAGAGGCCCACAGGGGCATGGTGCGGGTGCCTGGGTGGCAGATTGGGCTGTCCAGGCTTGACTCTGGAAGGCTGCCTGGTTCCGATGGCTGCGTGCCCGAGGAGGAGTTTGGTGGATTTGACCCAAGCTCCGGATCTTCAGAACACATTCCAGCTGAACCGCAGTGAATCTTATCATTTACAGACAATGGATGACTGATTCGTAGAAATGTTCCTAGGGCGTTGGCATTAACTGGACTTGCCTGATATGTGAAACCCGATGTCCTTATATTATCATTTAGTCAGGATGATACTTGTCTCAGATTTTGAAGGAGCTCAATGATAAAATTAGGAAGTCATTTGTCACAATATGTAAGCTGGAACTACAAATGCAGGCTGAGCGGAGGCCCCTGTGCAGTGGGAGGGGGTAGTGGGGTGTGGAGGGTCTGGGGCCCTGACGTGGGGCCTTGGTGAGTCTCACACCCATGTGGGGAAGGACTTATAATAAAGGATGGGCTTGTTACAGAAATTAACACATTTAAAAAATTAAGATTTTTCAAAAGAGGCAGTCTTTCTTGACTTGCCAGCTAACATTGTTTGAGCAATATAAAACATATTTCAAAAGACACCAACACATATTTATTCAGACAAGAGTCAACGCCAAACACCCCAGGTCGGTCAGGACACATTTTTTGTTATCGATCAGAAATAGGCCATAAGCCCTGGCTAGTGTGGCTCCGTGGATTGCATGCCAGCATGCAAACCAAAAGTTGCCAGTTCAATTCCCAGTCAGGGCACATGCCTGGGTTGCGGGCCAGGCCCCCAGCTGGGGGCGCACGAGAGGCAGCCGATCCATGTATGTCTTGTGCATCGATGTTTCTGTCCCTCTCTTCCTCCCTCCCTCCCTTCCCTATCTCCAAAAAATCAATAAATAAAATCTTTTAAATTTTTTAAGAAAGAAATAAGGTTAAACATAGCCTGCGTATGAAACATATAAAAAGAAGAATCACATGAAAGTAGACAATGGAATCTGACTTTACAAATGGTATGAAGAAAAGAATGCATGGTATACTTTCACATTTAGAGATGACGCAAATTTCTTCTAGAAATGAAAATACCAACTCAGCAAGAACGAGCCGCAAGAATTTTTTAAAATAAAAGTACCAAGAAATGTTCGAGGGCTCCCACTGTGAAAGGCTGAGGATATGCATCTCCCCTGACGAAAGGGAGGAGGTGCAGAGATTCTAAACATGTTCAGAGGGTGGGAGGCTCTGAGCTACCGGTCAAAATGCAATGCAGTGAAGAAGGGGGGTGGGGAACCAGTGAGCTGTGTGCCTTGGGGTGTTCTCCGAGTGCTGGACACAAACCAGAAGACGTGTGATTTCTGAAGCACAGAGCCTGGAGTGGAAGCTACTAGTTAAGGCCATAACCAGAGTCAGGAAAAATGCAGAGGGAGCATGTGAGGTGATGAGTGGGTGGTGTGGAGAGACAGGGAAATTCTTACAGGCTTTCAGCATTGCTGTTGGGAAGCCCAGGGCCATTTGATTCTCGGTCCTTTGAATGGGATCTGCTGTTGCTCTCGGCCTTTAGGATCTTTTCCCAGGTCTTTTGAGAGTTTGCAATAGTGACTCTTGGTGAGGTTTTTTTAATTCATTGTGCTGCGGTCCAGTAGACCCCTTCAATCTAGAAACTTGTGTTCTTTTTTTCTGGGAATCTTATTGTTCAGTCTTCTTGATAATTTCTTCTATATCTGACTTTTGCTTTCTGGAAATCCTATTGGTTGGCTGTGGGCTTCTTGGCTTGATGGATCTTCTTTCTATTCCATCTCTTAAATTTTATTTGTTCTGCTCTCTGAGAGATTTCCTCAATTCTAAATCCAGCTGTCCTTTGTAGTATTTTTTTTTCATTTTAGCAATCATAATTTATAAGAGCTCTCCAATTTCTTACAGCCTCCTGATCTTATGTCATGGTTGCGGTATTTTTTTATCTCTCTCAGAGTGAGTCAAATTATTCTTTGTTCCCTGCATTTGTTTTTTTCCTCGGTTCCGGTGTTGGTCTGCTGGAGCTCTTTTTCGCTGTGGAGACTTTCCTTTGAAAACGTGCGATGACTGGGGCTTGCAGACTCCTGGGGTGACTGGGTGGGAGTTGGCTCGTCTGTTGGAGAGTCAGTGTCCCCAGTGTCAGTGTCTGTTGGTGACGTCTCTGCATTACTTTTCTTACTCAGTCAGAAAAGGGGAGCAAAGGCAACTAGACATTGAGCTTAATAAACTGGGGAACATAAGCCTGTTTGCTTCACCAGGAAGCTACAGCTTCACACTCCAGGGGACCACAGCATTGTGCTCCACCGAGGGGATTAACACTCCTCTGTCCCCCCCTCCAGTACTGGATTGTTGGGGGGCATGGGGTGGGGGGGGATGTGCTGGATTATAGAGGCCTGTCAGTCTAAGTAGGGGGAATAAACCCATCCAAAAGCCCGTGAAAGTTTGGGAAGTTGATTTGTTTGAGAAGGCACCTGGCCCAAGCTGATATAATCCCAGGGGAACAAGAAGCACACATGCTCTCTCCCTCTCTCCCTCTCTCTCTCTCTCCCTCTCCCTCTCTCCCTCTCTCTCTCTCTCCCTCTCTCCCTCTCTCTCTCCTTCTCTCTCTCTCTTCTCTCTCTCTCTCTCTCTCTCTCTCTCTCTCTCTCTCTCTCTCTCTTTCTCTTGTGACCCATAGTCCCAGGGTGCATCACCTGTGCTCTCCATGGCCAAGTGGCCCTTCCAGCCACGTGGCCTATGGGCGTGCGTCTCCACACCAGGCTCCAGGAGGGAGCCTGAATACCGCAGCACAGCCCTAGACTGCCCTGGAACCACACGCTCCGCTAGCCGAATGCTGGATGCGGGACTGGACTGCTATGTGGGGCATAGACTGGGCAGGGGACTTCATCCTGGCCCTACTGAAGACAAGACGGGACTTTTTCCACAGCAGGACAGAGGGACATGGGACATTGGAAGCCCAGGAGGCAGCTTCTATTTCCACACGAATAAACCACCTTGCCACCCCCCAATCTCCCACACGAGGGTCCTGGGAACGCTCCCTGTGATCCTGTGCACAAACCTAGTTTCCTCCAACAACATCTAGATGTGTCAGGGCAAACCTTTCCTCCTGGTGGGGGGATGGGTGAAGTTAACACATTTGGAGCAAAGCAGCTTATGGGGGCTCGTGGTGGGGGGTGGACCTCAACTGGGCACCTTCACTGAAGCACAGCACATCTCCTCTGCCTTCCACTGTGAGCGATGTCCTCAGGATTTGGAGATTGTTTGTTGGTTTGTTTGTCTTGCTCTCTGATTCCACTTTCCTACAGAATAAACCCTCCCGCCTCAGGGACAAGTAGGCTATCAGCGGGCTGCAGGGTAGGGCGGAAAGGGTGCTGGGGTCCTCACACATGCTTCCCCCAACGGCTTGCCTTTTCTCAGCCCCTTACTTGCACCACCTTCAATTCCTTGTATTTCTGCAGTTCTGTGACATAAACTGACATTTTCAAATGGCGTTTCCTTTTGCCTGAATTTGCTATTTGGACATCCCATATTTGCTAATTTTCTCATCAATTTTTTAAAATAACTGATAGTTTGTTTAAAAAGGCTGATTTAAGCATCTGCAATGGTGGCTTCAACCTCGACTCCTGCTCAATACTGCTGAAAGTAATCTGCTTCCCACTCTCAGAAGAGCTGTGCAAGCCGATGAGTCGCCTGTGGATCCTCAGCTGGAAAGATCGCCAGTCTTAGAACCTCCCCACAGGGGAAGAAGTGATTCTGAGTCTTGGTAGGCATCCAAACTGGTCCTTCTGTTTCAGATTCTTTTTCTTTCCACCTCTGATCAAGTCAGCACACACTTTCTCCGAGGACATTCTGGTTAGAGCAATTCTAATTCTGCGAATTGCCACCTCTGGTCCCAACAGGGGTCTTTCTGGTATCTTTGAAAGCTGTGGCTGGGGCGCTGCTTCCTGACTGGCTTGCTCCTCAGTGACAAGGTGGGTCAGGAGCAGGAGAGGAGCCGCGCTGCAGAGGCAACCACGTTCTCCTCAGTCTCATCAGCTTGTATCCAACGTTATCATCCAAACAATTTCCAAAACGTCGTTGCTATGTACCAGGTGTTATCATCTCCTTCCCCCAAATCTTTTCTTCTGAATCCTTTCATAGGGTAGCTATTAGAGCTTATTTGTCTTTATTCAAATCTTTCCTGCTCTTTTAAAGGAACATGAGGGGAAAATTACTCAATTTAAATTTGCTTATGAAGATATTGAAAAGAGCCAGAACTGAGACAAGTATGGAGGAGAGTTTGGTCTGTAGGCTGCATTTATTGTGCACATTGGCTGGAGTCCGGAGTCATCTGAAGTTAAGCACTTTATTTCTCTAATCGGCCTATTTTATTAGCAATTAGCTAGGATGGGGCCACGGCTGAGTTGTCTTGGTGTGCACGCTATGCCTGCCGCAAGGCTGTGGGGGTGGGGTGGGCGGGGGGGGGGGGGGGATGACTTGGGAATTGCCACTGCATTGAGCCTGCACCCACAGCACTTTCCAGAAATCACGGGGGTAGCAAACCTTGTCGTCCCTTGGTCCATCTTGACCTCCAGCTCCTGCCCCTCTGAGCCAAGGGGTTCCTACTGGCAACCACTTTCTCTCAGTCCCCACAGGCGGTCCTTTCCCATTGGGACCACAGGTTGTTCTACCTTTACTCTCTCTGGCCATGTGGGTACCAGCAGAAATTCTTCATAGTCTCTGCCTGTGGATGACTCTTCCCACAGTTCCCAGGACTCAGACAGGTCATTTAAGGAGTGCTCAGGAGGGAGAAGGAAAGGGGAGCAGAGTTAAAATGCTTAGACCTCTATCTTGACTCAAGTTCTAGAATTTTCCTTACCCCCACCCCACCACTGATATCTTAGTCATTTTTTCCTTTTCCTTTCTGTTCTTCTTCCCCTCTTCTTCTCTTTCCTCCTTTAAAAAAATTGCGCGTGGTTTACATAAAGTGTACTAATTTTAAGTGTGCGTGCATAACTACCACTCAGATAAAAATACAGACCGCTGCCCTCACCTCAGCAGGCTGTCCCTCCTCCGTCAACCCCCGCCGCTTCCCCAAGGCAGGCGCTGCTCCTCCAACTCCTTCCCCATCTGTTGCTGTTCTTGAATTTCTTATAGTTCTCTGTTTACCCAGGTCTCTCTTTATTGTTCTCAATATGATGCTATCGTTTCCTCAACTGAATTTCTTAAAGGAAATCTATGAGATATTGATCTTCTGAAATATAGCATCTCACTTCATCCTCCTGGGTTACGTGTTACTGTCCTCCCTTGACAAGTGACAAAGTCAGGGCCAAGAGGCTAAATAAGCTTGACTTCAGTCACTTCCTCACACAGCAGCAGCAGGATCCAGACTTCAGCTCAGGCGGGACTGCCTCCAGACGCTGAGCTCTTTCCTCTATCAACTAACGTCTCAGCAAACACCTTCTGCTCGTGAACAAAACTTAATGCAGGGCTCTTGGTTGTGGCAGGGAAGTATTACTAAAGTTTGAATGGGCCGCAGGAACTTTTCTGCATATTTTGAGAAATATGCTACGTTATATCAACATAAGAAATGTCTACACCTGTCAGAATTTTTTATGAGTTTATTTGAACCAAACTGACAATTCCTGGGAAGCAAAATCTCAACAGATTGAGAAAATGCTCTGGAAAAATATCAGTTTTACTCCTTATTTTATATTATCAGAATCAAAGGGCAAGATGTAAGGGGATTACATGAAATGCATTGGTGACTGGAGAGGCGGGGGAAAGCACAGCAGGGGCCGTCTCTGGGACTGGATACAAAGGAAGAGGAATAGACACATGCTCTTTCCATAGAGGGTACGGGGCACTGAACAGTCCACAGTTCACATGATGATGGGCACAGTGAGGGGATTTGTGGTCTCTGCTCTGCTGGGGTGGGTGCACTTTGAGGGGTCTGGGGAAAAGGAAATTAATATCCCAAAGGTATATTATCAGGTATGTTGTCGTAGACACACGAAAAAAAAACCCCGACAGCCTCAGTTAAGGTGAAGATTGACCTTTGTGAGGGAAAAACACTGGCCGGCCTAGGGCCCGACTGCCCGCCCTGCTTTTAGTCAGGAAGTTTTCATTTCAGACCGTCCTGTTTGGTTACTTCGGTCTCTGAGTTCGTAAGGCCGCTGTGTAGCCTCCCCTGAGCTTGTCGGTTTTCACACGTGGCCCCTTGTTCACACTTACCTTCATATCTACTCCCACCTGATTTTTCCTTCCTCCTGAGACACCTTCCAAATTCTGTCTGAAACTGGCCTCAGATTTCCCGTGCTGACGACTGACTTGCACAATCAAAAGGTCAATTCCGATCGGGAACCAAGATGGCGGCGTAGGTAGACACACTGCGCCTCCTCGCACAACCAGAACTGACAGAGAATCGAATAGCAAGGGAGACCGACACCGAGGAAATAGAAAAATAAACATGCATCCAGACTGGTAGGAGGGGCGGAGACGGGCATCGGGGTGGAGAGGACTTGCGTGGCTGTGGCAGGACTGAGACTGGCGGAGTGTGGGACAAATGGCGCAGGCAGTCCGAGCACTAGCAGACCCTGCGGCCCCACATTTGCACAGATAAACCCAGAGGGCCGGACTCAGAGTGGTGGAGAGCGGGGCAGGCAGAGTGGCGGGTAGCACCCTGCGGCACCACATTCGCCCACAGATAAACCAGAGGAATGATGGGGAGCAAAGCAGACCGCGTAACCCAGGGCTCCAGCTCGGGGAAATAAAGCCTCAAACCTCTGATTGAAAGCGCCCCTGGGGGTTGGGGTGGCAGCAGGAGGGACTCCCAGCCTCATAGGAGAGGTTGTTGGAGAGACCCACAGGGGCCTAGAGTATGCACAGGCCCACCCACTCGGGAACCAGCACCAGAGTGGCCCAGATTGATTGTGGGTAGCGGAGTGAAAGATTGAAATCCGGAGGAGAGTGAGGCGGGCGCCATTGCTCCCACTCAGCCCCTCCCCAACGTACAGCGTCACAGCTCAGGACCAGCATTACCCCGCCCCGGTGAACACCTAAGGCTCCGCCCCTTAAAGTAACAGATGCACCAAGACAAACAAACAAAAAAAATGGCCCAAATGACAGAACACTTCAAAGCTCCAGAAAAAATACAACTAAGCGACGAAGAGATAGCCAACCTATCGGACGCACAGTTCAAAGCACTGGTTATCAATATGCTCACAGACTTGGTTGAATCTATTCGAAAAACAGATGAAAAAATGAAGCCTATGCTAAGAGAAACAAAGGACAATGTACAGGGAACCAATAGTGATGAGAAGGAAACTGGAACTCAAATCGATGGTATGTACCAGAAGGAAGAAACAAACATCCAACCAGAAAAGAATGAAGAAACAAGAACTTGGAAAAATGAGGAGAGGCTCAGGGACCTCCAGGACACCTTGAAACGTTCCAACATCCGAATTATAGGGGTGCCAGAAGGAGAAGAGGAAGAACAAAAAATTGAAAACTTATTTGAACAAATAATGGAGAACTTCCCCAATCTGGCAAAGGAAATAGACTTCCGGGAAGTCCAGGAAGCTCAGAGAGTCCCAAAGAAGCTGGACCCAAGAAGGAACACAACAAGGCACATCATAATTACATTACCCAAGATTAAATGCAAGGACCTACATCCAAGATTACTGTATCCAGCA
The DNA here is from genome assembly GCF_022682495.2 of Desmodus rotundus. NCBI lineage: Eukaryota > Metazoa > Chordata > Mammalia > Chiroptera > Phyllostomidae > Desmodus > Desmodus rotundus. Next base: position 49,959,236 of record NC_071395.1, on the reverse strand, counting down.
AAGCTATCATTTAGAATGGAAGGGAAGATAAAGTGCTTCTCAGATAAGGTCAAGTTAAAGAAGCTCATCATCACCAAGCCCTTATTATATGAAATGTTAAAGGGAGTTACCTAAGAAAAAGAAGATCAAAAATAGGAACAGAAGAAATGACAGCAAACTCACAGTTATTAACGGCCACACATAAAACAAAAACGAGAGCAAACTAGGCAAACAACTAGAACATGAGGGTTGTCAATAAGGGAGTGGGAGGGGGAGAGAGGGGTAAAGGTACAGAGAATAAGTAGCATAGATGATAGGTGGAAAATAGACAGGAGGAGGGTAAAAATAGTGTAGGAAATGTAGAAGCCAAAGAACTTATAAGTATGACCCATGGACATGAACTATGGGGGGGGGGATGTGGGAGGGAGGGGGATGGGCAGGATGGAGTGGAGTGGGGGGGGGGGAAATGGGACAACTGTAATAGCATAATCAATAAATATATTTAAAAAAAAAAAAAAAAGGTCAATTCCCCATTCTTTCCAGAAGAGGGCAGTAAATTCCACACTAATTGATTAGACCCTGAACTCCAAGGTGAAGGATTCTGCCTAAACCAACTTCCAATGAGACTTGATGCAAGTGACTACTCACTAATTATTGTGAACCTGACACACACTTACAAATTTTTAGTAATGTTTACTTCTACACCCGGTTCTGCCTTTCCCCCTTCGTACTCATCTACACCCTTATATTCCCTTTGTCCCGCTTCAGCCTGCCTGAACCAAGCCTCTCACTCTGCCCTGCTCCTGACCTCCTCCCAGCTCTGAAGCCAGTGGGTGAGGATTCTGTTTTCTCTGGGCTCTGATTTCTTCCAAAGGCAATCCAAAAAAGTTGTTCCGCAGTTTACGTGAATGGCTTACCTCAGAGTAACTGTTAATGGCCGACTTCAGTGCAACAAACACTGCCTAGCATCTGACTGGTACTGGGAAAATCTATAAGAGAATTTTTAAAATAACATTTAAAACTATAAGTAAAAATAGCTAACACTAGTGCTAGGCACTTTGTAAACTCAGGAGCCTGTAACAGTGGAAAATTGTAATGGTGGGAAATTGTAACCCACCCACCATTCTTTTGATGTTGTTTCGGTGAGTGCCGACTCTGATTAATATGTAGCTTGTAGATAAATAGCATCTTTGTATAAGAATCCTAACAACTAACTTCAAAAGGTACAGACTCAGACCTTACGCCATCCTAGCTCTGGGAGATTTGCTGACCTTCAACCGTGGAGCCAGGAGGACGTGAAGCCAGGAGGACGCACACCACACTGCCACTTTGCCTTATCGGAATGGACCATGCTCGTCTGCATGGAGAGAACTTCTCAACCCCTCCCTCCATCTCTTTGTTCTGTTCCCCTCTCCCTCCTTATAAAAACCTCTGCCTCCAGTGTGAGGAGGTATTAAGGTGACAGGGTGACCACCCACAGGAGCAGCGGTCACCCTCTGGGCCCTGGTTAACATCTGTGGTTGGTCCAGATCAGAGGTTTTCACCTGGACCTCCCAGAGCTCCACACGATCCATGGAGACAGATGGACAAATTTTGGGGTCACCCAAAATGTTCATCAGAAATCTGGTTTAACCAAAGGATCGTGCTGCTTAAAAAGCAAAGACACAAAGTTGGGGACCACCACCCCGATGGCCTCTGAGCCCTGCTGCGAACTGATCACTCTCTCCCACCCCACCAGGAGAGTGGGGAGACCCTCATGAATATTCACACTGAGACGCCAGGGATGGCAGGCAGCTTCGGCCCTCCCTGTACAAGGCCCCTCCCATTTTAATAACAGGAATTTAGCTTCCTCTTGGGTTTCTTGGCAAATTGGTGAGAGAAGTGTTGGGAGGGAATGAGGTACTGAGCCCGCCATGGGAAGCGGAGGCACCAGCTCTGGGCCCCGCACTGCGTCAGGGGCTGGTGTTAACCACAGACACTGCTCTGGCCCTTGAGGGCTTCTTTGCCTGGTTGGAGAGGGCTGGGTGCTCACTCTCCCAGGTAGGTGGAGGTAACGTTAAGCCAGTAAGTTGTATTAGGTGCTGCAACAGCCACAGGGCCTGAGAGCCCTGGTGGAATCCGCTGCTGGGCCCAGCTTGCAGTCCTGCCTGCTCCTAACTCTCTCTAGGATCTTAAAAATATCTGGGTTTCAGGTGTCCTTGCTGTTGGTTACAGATGGAAAGATGGAAAAGTTGAAACTTATCCGGATAGCCATCAACAGACAAATAAATAGTGACATTCTTAGAAAAAATATCATGCAGCTGTCCTCAAAAATGGATGAATCTCCAAACATAATGCTGAGGGAAGAAAGCTGGTCACAAAAGACGCATTCTGTGAGGGTTTATCTGTACAAAGTTCAAAGCCAGGCACAGTGAATTTGTGGGCCTAGAAGTCAGAGGTTATCCTAGGAGGAGGCAGGGGTGTTCCTGGGGGTTGGTGATATTCTGTTCCCTGGCTCAGACAACGGCTTCACGGGCGTATTCATTCAGGATTTGTTCACCTATTTTTTGTGTGTATTCAATATTTTATTTAGAAATTTACTGAAAAAGAAATGAAGAGACAGAACCGCGTTCTCCCTTCTGGAGTGAATCGCACTGAAGAGCTTTCGGTGTGCACTTAACGTGGGCCCCCCTCAGGGTGACGGCGCCCCCTCAGAAGGCTACACCCCAAAACCAGGGCAGTGGACTTCAAACAACGTTCCAGGCCAGAGCGGTCCCCTGAGTTGTCCTGGGCGTTGGGGGTGGAGGGGGCTCAGGGCAGGGCTTGATGTGGCCCCTGCCACTGTACATGACGTAGACACATGTGGAGCCACCCCCAGGCCAAGACTGGGGTGCATTGGCAGCACCCCAAAAGGCTCCCTCACCCAGTCTGTGAAGCCCCAGGGTAACCATTATTTCGGGAAGTTTTATGTTCGCTTGTTTTGCTTACTGGACATCCCAGTATAAAGCTCCTTGTACATGGCTTCCATGCTTCCTAGGAAGGACACCTCTCTGTAGGCACGTGAGAATTCCATGCTGTGTTAATACAGTTCTTTCCTGGAAACCGAGTGGGAAACAGCCCGTGAACAGTGGATGGTGCGGGCTGTAATCAAAGATAAGGCATCAGAAAACGCTAGTCCTCCGCTCTCGGCTGAAATTCCTCCCTCCCTTGGAAGTCCTCCCCGAGATCTGCGGGCAGAGCTGGGGTTCCCTCCCCAGCACCCCCCACAGCACCCGGTGCATCGTGAGGGTGCCAAGGCGCCAAGATGCCTACAAGGCTGTCTCCCTCAGTAGCATGCGTGCTCCCTGGGTGAGGAGCATCTCATGCACTCCCTACTGGAGCCCCAAGAATATGATTATGGCCAGTGATGGGGCAGGCGGAATGATGGCTGAGAAAAGATGCCCAACCCTAATCCCGGGAACCTGGGAACATTCATCTTGCATGGCAGAAAGGATTTGGCAGACAGGATTAAGGTCAGGAATCCTGACACACAGAGAGATTATCCTGCATTATCTGGGTGGGCCCCGCCTAAACAAATGAACCCTTGAAAGAGAAACTTTTCCAGCTGAAGTCAGAGTCAGACAGAAGCAAGACAACAGGAGGAGGAGGTTCAGAGAGATTCCACGTTGTTGGCTTGGAAGGTGGAGGAAAGGCCACAGGAGGCCCCTAGCAACTCCCGAGGCAAGGAGCTGCTTTCCGGAGAGGCCCAGCCCCCAGCCTCCGGGAGGAACGTGGCCCTGCCAACTCCATGATTTTAGCCCGAGGAGACTCGTTTTTCACCTCTAACCTACAGAACTGCACGGTAGTAAATGTGTGCTGTTTTAAGCCATTAAGTTTGTATAAACCAGATACAGATATAAAAATTGATGGGAAGTTGAATGATTACGCAAGAGAAAATTAAGAAAGATTTTTTTTTTTAACTCCCTTTATGTAGATCCACCAGGGGGAGCCCTGACAACGCTGTAGAAACCTCACTCCTCCCCTGTGAAGCCTCCGGCTTCTTCATTGTCCCCAAGTTTTCTCTAGGCACAGAAAATCCTCTAGGCACAGAAATTCCCCTACAAAAAGGCTTGAGAGAGGCTTAGGAAGTGGTTGTTTTGGTAATTTCTCTACCCTTTTCTGTTCAAGATGCACAGAGGCCTTTGGCCAAGATTGGGAATAAAGAAGGAGGAGGAAGAGAGGAAACAGACTTTAAATTGGAGTCAGAAGGACATGCAGATGTGGCTGGGGGGAATAAACCAGCCCAAAGTAAGCGAGTGAATGCAGGTGACAATGTAAGTAAAATAGTGACAATTTAAACAACGAAAGCAACAGTTATGGCATGGGATCCCAGCACCGCTGGCAAGCCAGTGAGGGAAATTCGGTCAGCAGCACCCCTGAAATCCTGCCCCAAACCCCGAGTCTCGCCCTGGCCCGGGTGGACAGCCGGTGCCCTGACTCCTGCGTTTCTGCGGGGAGGGGATCGTGTTAGGGCTATGATTTCTGGGAAAAGCTTGAGACGGAGGTTCTGACAGAATTGGATACCCAACCTGTCTTGCCGACAGCCACAGTCAGCAAGCCACACCTGCCCTGTACCTCTGGGTTCTCCCTGGGAAAGGAAAGTAGCATCTGCCTCCAGGGCTGCATGAGGCTCACCAACACCCACCTGTGAACACACCCAACACCTCGCCTCTGAGTGGCAGGTGGAGTCCAGGTCCCTTTATTTACACTACGCCTAAGAAGGCTTCCCGACAATGAGATGTCTTTTTCCTCAGAGACCGCTGGCAGCCGCAGCGGTGTTTGCTCGGTTTTGTGTTTCTGTGTACCTGTGATCCCCTCCGTACACATCTCCCCGCATCACCCTCTGGGATCTTCCCAGCCAGGAAATGAATCCTCTCCTTACTGCAGTTGCTTGACAGTACAGAGCTGGACAGCGTCAGGGCTCAAAAACCCAGCCGTGGAACTCCCTCAGTCAAGAGGCTTAGCGGAGGGAGTTGGGGAGCCGAGCTTGGGGAAAACAGCATGTTTCCCATTAGAAAATTCCTGGTCTGCCATCTTTCTTAGAAAGCCCGCCCTGGGGAGCCCACACTGACCTCCCTGAGCGGCAGGTCCCCAGCACGGGCCCTGCGGGTGGTTTCTCTCCTACACACAGTTCCTGGCACCCAGCAATACATAGCTAACCTGAACTTTCATTTTCCTAATTGAAACACCAGTCTGCTGATTTTAGGAATCTTGCTTTTACCTTTCCTGTAGGAATAAAGTCTCCAAAATGCTTTCTATTGGAGAGTTAAACTTAATTCATTCAGGGAATGGGGGGGGGGCAGGGGAATGGGAGAGTTAAACCTCAGTGGTGCCGGCAGTGAGGGGGGCTGGCAGGGAAAAGAAAGGGGCAGCTGGCAGGACCCTCTGGAGCTCTGGGAGTCATGACCGAGCCCCCCAGGCATCTGGCTGGTGCTCCAAACATGTTTAATGAGGAGATGGACACATGAATGAAAATGAATGGGTTTAGCTCACTTACTCAAGAGGCAAAGAGGGCCCGTGACTGGTGTGGCTCAGTAAGTTGGGCATCGTCCCACACACCAAAAGGTTGCTAGTTTGATTCCCAGGTAGGGTCAAGGTACATGCCTAGGTTGCAGGTTTAATCCCCAGTCAGGGCGCATCGATGTTTCTCTCCTCTTTCTCCCTCCCTTCCCTCTCTCTAAAATCAAAAATAAATTTTTTTTAGAAAGGCAAAGAAGAACAATGGAAGCAGGCTTGGAAAGAGATAAATGGGCGGGTCTCCGTGTGGGACGGGGACAGGGTGAACGTGCAGGCCAGCACGACATTTCTGTGCATGCTTACCACCCACCAGCCTTGGAGGCTGGCATCAGCCTCGTGGAATTCCAAATGCCTGTGACACTTTTATTCCTTGCCCCTTAACACAATGCAAGAAAGTGGACTCTAGTAAATTGAGAAAATCATTTCCTAGAAAGGCTTGTCTCCAGCTGGGAGGGGCCAAGGAGGGAATTACTCTGCAAACCCACCCAGCAGCCTTGCTAACCTTGAGGCTGGGGACGAGCGCCCGGAGATGTGCTCCGGCATCTGCTGCACTGGCTGCTGCAAAGGTTGAATAGAGCGAGTATGGCGGCATTTATTCAAGTTTTCATAGGTTTGTGGTCTGTTTCTCTTGAGGTGTTTCTGGCCTCAGCTCAGTGGGTTGGGCTGCACACTGAGTGGCAGAATCTGTGGCAGCCAGCAAGGAACCGTGTCACACAGCCAAGAGAGTCTGCAGTGGGCGTCTGCAGCGAGCAGGTCACAGAGTTAAGAAGGAGCCTCCAAACAGCCAGCAGGCTTCCTGGGCTTCTGGAAGCATCAGGTCAGCCAGGGTTCTTGATTTCAGAGACTTCATCTCCGACTTTATCCTCCGTGGCCTTGACCAATTGAGACTTTACACGAGTGTCCTGCAACACCTTGTACTCTGCTTTAAAGAATGGGCCCACTACCCCTTCCTTCACCCTCCAGAGTGTAGGAATATTTCATCTTCAAGGAGGAAGAGAGATCACTGAGGTTTCTTCGTTTTGACTTTCTCAGCTGCTAATAATTCACTTTTGGTTTGGAACTTTGTTTTTACTGTTATGAGTTGCTTTAATTCTTATGCATTAATTCTTATGCAACAGCTGAACCCAAGCATGAAAAACATATCTTTAAATGTCTTCAAATTACCTAGAGAAATGTCAGTAGACCCAAGGCCATCATGAGGGACAGTTGGGTCTCAGAGACCCTGGGCTCTCCTTCCCAAAGCCACTTCTGTAGCAGGGCGATCTCTGGGACAGAAGCTCAGTGAAACTCAGTAAGAAAGAGTGGGCGCTGGTGTGAGGAGACAGGGCCCCCCTGGCGTGGGAGGCACTGCCTGGGGACAGAGGCTAAGGGAAAGTGCGCATGTGGGAGACATGAGAAGCCTGGAACCCAGCGCCTGGTTCTGTAGGAGAGTCAGGCATGGGGGAGCCCTCGTGGATCCAGTCAGGGAAAATGAGAAGGGGATCCCCAGGAGGAGACACTAGAGGAGGAGATCAGGAGGTGACTGTGGGGCTGCTTTTCACTGGTGTCCTCAGAACATGCGGTCCAAGGTCCCCTCGGTTGCCATGGAGAACTTCTACTAAGTTCCACCTGACAACAAATAACATCTGAGGGAGGTTCCAGGGGAGGGGCTTAAACTTGTTAATCAAGCCAAGAGCATGGAACTAATAACTCTTAAACAATTAGGCGCGCTGAGCACTGCGTTAAGCACAGCATGAAAGAGAGATTTAAAAAAAGGTGTGAACCTCATTCCTCTGGAGCCCCCAGCTGGTTAGAGAGTAAGACCCACCCATCATAACCCGGCAAAGAGCAGCGTAGTGGAGACCAAGAGCCAGGCCCAAGCAGCATGCTGTGCAAGTACAAGAGATGGACAGCGGAGTCCAGGCGGGAGATCTGCTGAGGTTTATTAGAGAAAATCGTCTAAGCGGGACTCGCGAAGCCCTGTTTTGCCAAATTCAGGGTGGGGGTTAGGGTAAGACGAGTGAGGTGCTTGGCCGGGGTGCAAAATGTAAAAGAGCGCTGAACAGTTCAGTGATCGAGATGAGTGACAATTTAATTAAATATTTAAAACATATGCAGGCTCAGGCGCGACGCCCCTCTGGGCTCTGGTTCCTGTTCCTCTTCCCTCCGCTGGGCCGCCGGGAGCAGGCTCCAAGGGCCGCCCTGACCCGCAAATGCAGAGGCCGCCGCGGGCGCAGAGCTCGGCTCCCCCCGGATTCCCGGGCGCTGGGGTCGGCCCATTGCATCCGAGGCCCCTCAGCTCCTTCCCCGTCGGCTCCGGCCTTACACGGACTGCAGGGCCCTGGCTAGGCCATGCCAGGCGGGGATACGTCGTCTGCGCTGAGGTGACTGAGGGGGCCACAAAAGCTTTCCCTGAAGAGCTGTGTACCCTTACCGAAGGATGGCAGGAGCAGTGTTGATTGACCTTTTTGATTTGAAATTGAACTCTCAGAAAAACCATTATCAGACGTCACCAAAGACATTGAATGCTCTTTGGTACCACCATGCTGCCAAGGCCAAGTTCCTCTGCATAATGTGTTGCAGCAACATCAACTGTGAAAGGAACAGTGACCGTGATAATTATGAATTAGAAACAAGCTCTCTTGAGAGAATCTGAGACTGTTAGCAATTCCAGTATGGCTGTGTCTTTGTATACCATTAAACAAAAAATTGATGAAAAAAATCTGAGCAGTATTAAGGTCATTGTACCCGTGCACTGGAAGACATTACTGAAGGCTTTCATTGATCAACTCTTCACTGATGTTTACAATTTTGAGTTTGAAGATTTAGAGAGAACTTTGAAGGGAGGTCTTTCAATACAGGCTTCTTTGGGAAACATCATCACAGCTCAAGAACTAGAAGCAATACAGAATGAAACAGAAACATATTTGAGAAGTCTGCCAACACTGAAAGGAGAATTAACCATAATCACATCTCCTTTGATTTCAGACATTTTCATACCTGGATTTACTACAAGATACCTTACCTACCAACTCTCAGCCCTTTAAATCTCTTCAGGAGTTCCAAGAGGAGAGATCCTAAGGTAGTTGTTCAAGAAATCTGTGTAGGTTGGGGTGTGCTGCAGGATTTAATGTGAAGAACTTTTACCGAATAAAGACCGATCAGGCCAATGATGCCTGGGTTACGGGGAGGAAGGAGCCTGAATCTTATGACGGAATCACCACAAATCAGAGAGGAGTCGCAATAGCAGCTCCTGGTGCTGAATGTATACCAATAATTTTTGCAGGTCCTGTCAAAAAAGCATGTGGGGTTGCTCACTCTGGCTGGAGAGGTACTTTGTTAGGTGTTGCTATGGCTACTGTGAATGCTATGGTAACAGAACATGGCTGCAGTTTGGAAGATATTATTGTCGTACTGGGACCTTCAGTAGGACCTTGCTGTTTTACTCTTCCGAAGGAATCAGCAAAGGCATTTCATAATCTTGGTCCTGAATGTGTGTGGCTATGGACTCATCAGATCCCTATGTTGACATTCGTAAAGCCACCAGGATTCTTCTGGAAAAGGGAGGAATTCCAGCTCAGAATATTCAGGACCAGAAGCAAGATCTCAACCTCTGTACATCCTGCCGTCCTGACAAGTACTTCGCCCATGTCCGAGATGGTCTTAATTTTGGCTCACAGACTGGCTTCGTATCAATTAGAGAATGAGTTAATGAAGAACAATAAGGCAGGCATATGTTAAAGGTACTTGACTGGATTGTCGCATAACTATTTCCTGCCTCCTTCCAAACTGACTACAAGAGAGAAATTTAGTTGTTTGATTTACTTAATACTGAAAGGATAATGTGGAGAATTCATGTTTAGGGTAAATTTTCACTATTAACTGACAAAAAAAATCAGTGTGATGTGGCTTTTACATTTTATGTAGATGAGGATTGTTCTTACAGTTTGTTTTATTTGTTACGTAAACCGAACTAGGTCTGTTCAGGTGGGTATTTATTGTGTGCCCTCTATTTATAGTCATTTTGTGAAGCTTGGGTGAAATAGAAATGAGTAAGACTTTTTCCCTTTGAGAGTAATACAGGGAAGGAGATAAATAATTCTAACACTTAAATTTAATTTTCATAGCAGTAGAAGAGTACAGAAGAAGAAAGGATTAATACTATCTAGAGGCAGGAGATATTATAGATAAAATGACAGATCACATGGGCCTGAAAGATGTACACGTTGTTGAGAAATGAAAAACAATCATAACACATGGAGGGAACACTGTGAACTAGAACATGAAACCTAACGTTTATAGCATGTTCTAGAGAGAGGAGGGGGTGGACGGGAGTTGCTGGAAAAACAAGTTGGAAACAGATTATTTGGGGTCTCAAATGCCATGTCAAAGACTTTGGAGTTTATTTTCCAGGCAAAGAGTAGGCATAAAATGTAGGGGAGTGTTTTCATGTCCTTGACATCACATTGAGAAAGGTTGATAACTTTCCAATTTTTTACAGTGCATTGTATTGTTTGTAGTCTACAAATTTGCAGAGTATTAGACAATCATATTTCCCTTTATGTATGAAAATATTCAAAACCCAAATAAAAATTGTTTTGATTATCTATGGTGAAAAAAATACGCAAAAGCCTGTGATGAACAAAATATCAAAATTTCCATAGAGTCAGGCTGTTTGACTCATGACCCTGCATTCTTAGGTGATGGGAAGAGTCATTTTCAATCATCCCTTGGTCCCCAGCCCCCTGACTAAGAGAGCTTAAGGGGATGCACAGTGACCTGCAGACAGGCGGGACAACGCAGCTTCTTGGAGAGTCACGAGTCCTGCTTGTAGGACTTTTATGAACTTTTGCCTTTGATTCCACATCTGAGAGCATATCTGACAAGCGTGTATTGAGGTATGTACTTTTTCTTTTGCCTCAACTCCAATATGGCAGAACATGGCCCAGCGCTGGGCAGGTTGGTAAAGAAGGGGGGGACACGTGGAAGGAAAGGTAGAAGGCATTAGAGTATGTTCAGGCCCACGGGGGTTATGAATGCCATGTATGAGAGGTTGTAATGAGAGAGAAGGCTGGAAAGTTCAGAGTGGAAGAAAATGATGGAAGGCTTTCAGTGCTATTTTGAAGCCATTTGGAATTAATGCTGTAGACACCTGAAGGACCATTGAATATTTCTGGACAAGGATTCTGAGCACAGTCACTGGGGACCAGTTACTGCAGAGGCGAGAGGGAGCAGCAGTTAGAGAGGGTGAGGCAGGAAACGGATTCGCAGGAGAGCAGCCACCACAATGGAGCCAGGAGGAGGGAAGGTCTCCGGCCAGGCGAGGTCCTCGACAGGCTGAGTGTCTCATCATGTGCTTCCTATGGGCAGCACCTGACACACCAACACCCCCTGAGGACAGGAAATGCATTGTGATCCTTGTTCCCAGTGAGGACACAGCAGCCCCACTGAATTGCTGTGACCTCTGGGTCACCTAGCCTTCTTAAATTTCTAAATGGAGGTGCAGTGAGTTCCCAGGAGTCAGTCCCTTCCTTCCTGCTATTCTTAGAACTGTCCCAGGACACATTTCAGAGAAAGCATCAGAACCTCACTTCAGATGCAAGGGGAGGGGTGGGAAACCAGCCCTCTGCCACTTTTTTTTTTTTTTTTTTGCTTTTTTTCTTTTCCCATATAGTGGGAACACTAAGAAAAGATAAAGTTTTTTGCAAAATGTGAAAAGATAAGGGAAAATAACTCATTTTGTAAAATGCATATATTGTTAAGCCTCACCATTCCTGATTCAGGATCCTGGGAAATCATAGTGGGTCAGGAGGCAGGACAAGCTGGCCTTCACCTTTGTGATTATAACCTCTTGCTGTGAAAAAATCATGTAACAAGATGGCAAGTGGGTGGTTCAAACTACATCAGGAGGATAAAAAACTAAGTTTTGTCAAAAGGAAGGAATGCCCATTCATATACAATTACTAAAGGAATCAACAAATAATTTCTATTTGCACATTAAAAGTCTCAAAAGAAGTTCTCTTGAACAATATTTTTAGGAAGCATTATTCTAGTTAGAATATGATCTTGAAGATATAAAATTGAACCTCCTGAATTATTTCCAAAAAACATACTTCCATAAATGCAGACAGATCTTTCTTCAGTAGGCCTGAAATGCCACATTGACCTCCAATGAGACCAGCTCACATTCTGAATACCAAACCCTGTGGTGCCTGCCATGGTGCCTAAGACCCTTGCTCTCCAGGACAGTGAGCTAGCCTGTTGGGAAGGTAGGAAGTAAAACAAGAGAAAAAGTCACAGCAAAAGACTTGAACTATTATCTGTCTAAGCTCAGACTGCCATGACAAACACCATAACCTGGGAGCTTAAACAACAGATTTACCATCTCCCAGTGCTGGAGGCTCAAAGTCCAAGATCAGGGTGTGAGCAGGATCGGGCCCTGGTGAGCACCCTCTCCCTGGCTTGCAGGGGGTCACCATCTCCCCATGTTCTCCATGGCCCTTCCCCAGTCCTGCATGCTCACAGTGGTGGTGGTGGGGTCAGGGGCAGTTTAGAGGGGAGGAGGGGCAGGGAGAAGGAGGGAGGAGGGATTTGGGGGAGACAGGGAGGCCTCTGATGTCTTAATCTTATACGAGAACTAATTTCATCAGGCCAGGGGGCGTGTCTTCATAACCTCATCTGATCCTAAGTATTTCTCCAAGGCCCCATCTCCAAATTCCATCACAGTGCCAGTTAGGACATCAACATATGAAGTTTAGAGGGAAGCAAACCTTCAGACCATAACATTATTGAAGATCACATGTGTGGGAGATTGAGTGATTGGCGAAGTGAAAAATACAAAAAAAAAGTCCTGAAACGTTAGGCTGGAGACATCACTTTGGGTGAAGGAAGGTGCTGAGGGAGCTGTAAAGTTTGAGCTCCACTCTCAAAAAGGAGCTGACTTCCAGTTGGGCAAAGGACCTCAGAAAGGTATCTTAGGAAAGCCAGAAATGGACACCTTGAGCAAAGCCCAAACGACAGTGAGCAGGAGGCGGGCAGCAGGACAGGAAATGAGAGCTAAAGAAGGAGAGGTGTGCTGAGTCTGGGGTGTGAGGAACTGCACAGGCCAGGTCGGGGAGCTGGCTCCACCTCCCTGGTGGTAGGGCAGGGAGCCCAGGGGACTGGTGGTCCAGGATCATGGCTTTGGCAGGGCTCTGCAGGGTAGGCGGAACAGACAGGTGAACTGGGGAGGAGGCTGCAGGAGTGCCCAAGCCTGAGAGGACCAGAGCTGGAACCAGGGTCTCAGGTCTGACATCACCTTTGCCAAGTTGTAGCTGGCAATCCCTGGCTGTGTTTTCTCTCTCAAAACTGAGTAGGTTGCACAACCTGGTGGAGTGTGCAGAAGTCCAGGGGCTCTTTCAAAATCTTTGTTTTGTTCGGGCTAAGGAAACCAGAGGACAGCAGGAGGAGAGCCAAGAAGAAGCCCCGAGCCCAGAGAGATCAGGAGCAAATGCCTCACATGTTAGAGGCGCACAGTTCTGATGAGATGCACTGATTGGAGAGGTTACCGTGGGGCCAAAGCACCCCCTGAGGAAACCTATTTTCTCAGCCTATTAAGGAACGTGAAGATACTCCCAATACTTCCATGCTTCTCCCCTGCCCACAGGGGAAGTGAACTAGAGAAAGCATAGGGAACTGGCCTGATTTTGTAAGATTCACTTTTCAACTAAAAAAAAAAAAAAATCCACTCTCCATCCAAACAGGATATCGCTGGATGTTCTCTGAAAATCATTTCACAATTCATACTGCTGAGCCAAATGCTCCTGAAATATATGGCCATTACTCCCCCAAGAGCCCTGATAAAGGAATTTCATTATATTTGGCAAGGAAAGTTTAGAGACACAACCTTTTAGGTGAAAGAGGGCCTGATTAAACTGTATCAGCCAAACTCTGCAGAGAGTTCTGTATGCCCAAATCAAGAAATATCAAGATACCAAATCAAGATACGGCTTGCAAACTAACAGCAAGCCGTATCTGCCTCGATTTTGCCCATGAGTCTGTTACTTCAGCGCCGTGGACACAGTAAACATGGGGTCATCCCCGATAATAAAGCCAGCAGTTCCCGGAGTGTGGCCCACGGTCCAATCGGCCTCCAGGATAAGAAGGTGACTGACAAGCCTCTGGCCTGAAACACAGTATCATGTCCTATCCCAGGTCAGTTGTGTTGAGACCAAGACAGAGGGTTCTGTCCTGGCAGCCTCTGCTGAGCATTCCTGAGCCAGGCAATCGCCATTCTCCTCTGGGTCGGAGACAAACTTTAAAACTAGAGAGAGGGTAACCCACTATGCTGTACACCTGAAACTACTATAAAACAATGTCGAATGGAATTGAAAACAATAAAAAACAGCAGAGAGAAGGTCTCCTCTGCTCTTGGGAGAGATGGAAATTTAGTATATGATATGCAGGTTAAATAGAATTTATTTCCACTCATAGTAAGTGAAATGTATTCACCTAATGGTAAATAGTAATATCATCTTAGCTTTATAGGGCACCTTACAATATAGAAGTCCCCTCATTTGAACCAATAGGAACGGACAGGAAGAATGTACCCCCCTTTGTAGATGGAGACAAGGACGTTCCATGAGGGCCCATGTCACGCTTAGCTCACCGAACTAGTGGGTAGCAGGTCAGAAGGCCCATCCAGGTCCCCTGACAGCCGTCCACAGCCCCTTCTGAATACCCCAAAGGGGGTTCTGTAACACAAGCCTACTTGCTTTTCTGAATGAACGGTCGGTAAAATGAGGGTTACCACAGTCATTTACAATAAACATTTTACCTGGTTTTTATCCAGCTGACAATCAGTCGTCATTTATGATTAGCAAAACACAAAAACAAAAACAAATCCTGCTTTTCTGCTCCTTCCAACGCAGGTAGGAGAAGAAGGAAGGGAGGGAAGCTTTGAGCTAAATAGTACCCAAGTTCTTCCATTACATACCGTCCTACTTTCTATCAACAATTACCCTTCGACTTGCACCTGTCTACCCCAACATTCAAAACATACCTGGAGCGGGTTGAGGTATGGGGCGGGGGTAGGGATGGGGTTGGGGTTGGGGTTGGGGTGGGCGTGGAGGCGAGCACCCAGGCAGCAGGAGGACCCGTCATGGGAGCCGGAGCTGCCAGTTGATCCCGATCAGGGTGACAACCTCCCCAAAACGTGAACACTTGGTGGCGGAGCCCGTGGGGGAAGAGCCTGGGGGGGCCTGGCGGGGATGCCGGAAGTGCTGGGCAGGAAGCTGGAGGCCAGGGGGTTGACAATGAATTTGTGAGGACTTGAAAGGACAAAGAAACTTAACTTTGGATGGTTAACTAGTAAGGAATCTAAGTAAAGCTTGGGCCTCTGTAGTACATTAGTGAAAATAATAATAATAATAATGAGGCTTGTTTATACAGACTTCTCGGCCCTGAGTTCTCTAACTCAGGGTGTCTCTCTGTTGCCAGGCACAGGGAGGGCGCCTTTCACAGGGAGATTTATTTCCTGCGGTCAGGGAGATAAAGGGGGGTCAGAATGCTCTTTTTTCACCAGTTGTTTTTCAAATAAATTTAATTCAAAATGATCAATATGCCGCTTGGCATATTTGCGGATGGCCTGCCCTGAGCCCCCACAGAAGCAAAGCACGAACTGCTGTAGGGGCAGGAACACCCAGCAGGACGCAGAGTTAGAGAGGCAGTGTTTTCAGGTTGTGCCAAAGGCGGGGCCGGTGTACGGGTGGATAAAAATCTGTGGTATATTTACACAATGGAGTACTACTCAGCTGTAAAAAATAGAAGACAATTTTACCCTTTGCAACAGCAATGGACCTGAAAAGCATTATGCTAAGTGAAATAAGCCAGTCAGAGAAAGACAAATACCATATGACCTCACTCATATGTGGCATCTAATAAACAAACTCAACTAACAAGCAATATAGAGGCAGACTCACAGTTCTAGGCGGGAGATGTTGGGAGATGGGGTGGAGGGATTGAGCAAAAAAGAAAAACGAAAGAAAGAACTCAGGGACACAGACAACAGTGTGGTGATTGCGGGGTGGGGGAGGTGGAAGAGGGTATGGGGGGTAAATTGTGATGGAAAAAATACAGTAAAAATAAATAAATAAAATTAAGCTAAAAGCTAAATAAAATTGGGTTTTATTTATTTCTTTATTTATCCATCAATGTGCCCTTAGTCGCTTTCGAAGGACCACAGAATTAAAGAATGAATCTGAGGTTGACCTATGACACCTTGGATGGAGGTGCTGGTGAGCAGAGAAACGGAAGCAGAAGTGAAAATAAGAAGAAAGAATTGTTTTCACAAAATGAAGGAAACTCAAAGAACATCAAACCATTCTACTCAAACTGCTTCTCTAGAGAGAACACACGCTCTCAGCCCTCGGTCCTGCATTCCAGCGTCTGCTGCCTGTGGGGGACCTCATAGGGGGTCCGCATAATTAAAGTCGAGAGGAAAAGGGGCTCTAAAAATAATCGGCAGGAACTAACTGCCCTAGAGACAGTGGGGACAAAAGCATGACATACCGTCTTATCTTTGAAGGGATGCTGTGGGGCTGGCTCTCTACGGCTGTCCAAGCCCTGACCCACACGCACCCTCAGAGGCAGGCGACTTCTCCCTCAGAGCCATGCGAGCACCCAAGCAAGATAGAGGGGACAGCTGACACCCGCACACACCACATGCTCACTCGCTGCCCCCTATGCACCTGGCTCCCCGTGGGGAGGGGCCTTCAGAGCCCCTGTCAGACGGTGCAACACCACCTCCACGGCCCTCACACCCAGCCTCTGACAGTTTGGGGTCAGGAGGGAGCTAGTCCAGCCTGCGAGATGCCCCCGCGCAACAGTGATTTGAGCGACGCTAGAGGGGCCTTGCAGCCCCCCACTAGACCCCACACACTTCCATTTGCCAATCTTTGAAACTCCTTAGCAGAGGATAAAGCTGCTGTCCAGGAAACAGAGAGATGAGGGGGAGGCAATGGAAGATGAACAGTGGACTTGGACACTTGGCTCTCAGTCCCAGATGCTGCTTTGCTGTTTATCACTTGCCCCTTTGAGAGCCATTGAACTCTCAGTGACAAGTTTGTTTGTCTAAAGTGAGGACAGTAACTTCCAACTGTCACCCCAGGAGCTGCTTTGATGGTTTCGTGACCCACGTGAAGCTGCTGTGTGCATGTGAGGAAGAACCATTGGCATGAGAGCTGATGATCCAATGCTCTCATTCCCGGGAGAGGGAACATACTGACGTGAAAAATGATGGAAATCAATCAATCAGATGGTCGCAGAACTGGATGCTGGATGTTGTACTTAGAGAGCTACTTGAAACGTAATTTAGAAATAAAAAAAGACTTTGAATGTTTTTAGAGCACATAACAACATTCGTAGGTTTCATAGGTACCACTTATAAAAAGTGGGGTACAATCGATCCTTTCCTCCTGCATTCCGTGAAACTTAGATGGTAAACCAAGAAAAAAGGACAAGAGCAAATCTCCCTTGGCTCTGGCTACATGACTCCCTTGCTCATGTTTACGTGGTGCCAGGCAATTTTCAGGCCTTAATCCCCACAGTCAGGTGCTCTGGAGGGAAGCAACCCGCATCAGTCAGGGGCCAACCCGAAGACAAAGCCACACAGTCGTGTGGTCAGGGAACGTTCGAAATAAGGAGTTATTCACTATAACAAGACATTGAAGTTATGGGGAACAGGCTAATGAGGAGGAAAAAGAGCCCTAAAGACTATAAAGTTTGCAGATATAAAGAGCAGTCGCCATCCTAAGGCTGCAATTCTGACGTCCTGGAGGGCACAGTCACGGCTCACCAGATGGCCATGAAGTTGCTGAGGTCCCATGCTGGCAGAACTCACTGCAAAGCTTCCGAGGAGTCGCTGAGGAAGGCTGCTGGTCACCAGGCCCTGGGAGCTGGGCGCCAAAGGGCCGTTCGCACAGCAGTCGGGTGCGGACAGAGCATGCACATCCGGAGCCTGGACCAGGAAGAGAAAACCCTTTCCTTCCGACAGTGCCCCTCCAGCACCCTCTCCCAGCAAGGTCAGCATGTGCCGGCCGGCAAAGGAGAGGCATTTACAGGATCCCGCTTCATTTACCCAGAGCAATTGAAGGATGGATGCTGAGCTGAGGCAATAAATCGGTGACTGACACAGACCATGACATGTAACAGGAACCACCAGGCTTCTTGAGGGACTCAGTAGACACAGGACCTCAAGCTTGTCCACGTTCCGAGCCTCAAATTCCATGGCTACAAACGGGATCCTATATGCTAATCCCTCAAGGCCACAGAGGGTGGGAATTGTGTGTCATTAATAAGAGTAGCAGCGTCAGTGTAGCCTAGGGTTTTAAATGATGGGCTCAGGTGACAGGCTGCCTGAGTCCCTGCTGTCCACTCACTAGCTGGGTGTCAGTGGGTAACCCACTTCCCGCAGGGCTGTATATCCTCACGTGTGGTGATGGCGCCAACCTCATGGCCTCTTTTTCATGAGGAGTCAAAAAATAACTCATGAGGATATAAATGTGAAGTACAATGTGGTTGATTTCTATGCACTAAAATGGATTGATTTATGGATACGCTAATGAGACATCTTTGTAAAAAGGACCGAGTAGAGCTGAGTTCATGGTATTTGTCTTCGTGTGTGAGTGTGCGTGCTGAGTGTTTGCGTATATTAAGTGCAAAATAAATGTTAGTTATTGTTCTGGCTCATATTGTTAAATTACTTCAAATAAAATAGTTCTATCATTGCAATCCCCATACTATGCACCCACACACCTTTATTTACGCGGCGTCTACTACTGCATGAATTATGCTAAGTGTTGTATTAGAGGCCCAGGATCAGGGACCACTTAGACAGTGGGAGGTGTAATGTTTTCTGAGATGTGGTTCCTTAGAAGGAAATGCTATTCATTTTTCTCAAGACCAGACAAGCCACCCATATGCATTGAATTATGTATGACCTTTCTACAATCGGCCCAGTGTGGTTTCCCTAATTCTGAGTGTTTAAACACTAAACAAGCTTTTATTTCCGAAGAAAGTTTTGGGGCAAGAATTTCTCAAAACATTTTTTGGATGAAAGGATGGAGGGTGGTTGTATGTGTTTGTTTTAATTAACGTAGCGAAGTATGAAGTATGCAAACCACTCAATAACAATTCCTTTGCCAGGAGGGTTATGGGAGCCAGACTGGGACCCTCCAGGCTTCAGAGGCTCTGCTGTGCTTTTGCACAGAGACTCTGGGAGAGACGAGGCCAATTGGAGCTGGATTAAGGCACAGCCAGAGCCCTCTGTACCCACGCTGGCCTCTTAAATTGTTTGCTGATTATAGTTTGTTTGCCCTCCAATCCTTCTAGGAAAGGGATTCTCAGTCTCGGCACTATTGTCATTTGGGGTCGCATAGTTCTTTCTGTGGGGGGCTGCCCTGTGCATTGCAGGGTATTTAGCAGCAACCATAGTCAATACTCACCTGATGCCAGCAGCACCTCCCCTTCCACTATGACAAATAAAAATGTCTTCAGAAGTTGTCAAATGTCCTCTGGGGACAAAAATCACCCTTAGTTGAGGACCACTGATAGGCCTTAAGAATCTGCTAGTAGTGCCCTGGCTGGTGTGGCTCAGTGGATTGGGCACTGGCCTGAGAATCAAAAGGTTGCCAGTTCACTCCCCAGCCAGGGCACATGCCTGGCTTGCAGGCCAGGTCCCCAGTTGGGCCACATTCGAGAGGCAACCAACTGACGTTTCTCTCCCTCTCTTCCTCCCTCCCTTCCCCTCTCTCCAAAAATAAATAAATAAAATCTTTTTTAAAAAACTACAGACTTTTAAGAAAATAAAATTATTTTGTTAGGAATAATTCCTAGGAGCCATGACAGGAAAATATTGATAATTTTATTTAATAAAAATATGTGCTTCACAAAAAACACAGTAACAAAAGACAAAAATAACTGGCGGTGACATTTGTAAGACATGTGGTTAAACAAAGGGCTAGTTTCTTAAAATGTAAAGAGTTTATGATTAAATAGAATCAAGTCAAATAGAGAAATGACCGATCAACACGCACAAGCACTGCAGAAAACAAGAACACACAAATCTCAGAATAGTCTCAAAATCAGCCTTATTATAAAAAACATGAATGAAAACAATGAGGCTCCATTTTTATCAAAAGTCAAACTGAAAAAGGCTGTTAATAAATGGAATTTTTATTCATTTGGGGAAATAGTACATTCCTACACTATTACAACTTAAAAGGAGAATAATTTGGCAGTGACTTTCCAAATTATACTACTTGCACATATCCAGTCCTACCGTTAACAGGAACGTATCCTGCAGATAACCTGTAAGATGCCTGCAAAGGCGCATGTGCAAGGATATTCACTTAAGGACGGTCAGTGAGTAGTTAACAGCAAAAAATGAAAGATTCCCAAATATCCATCAATATGAGGAATGATAAAGTTAATGATGGTGTAACCGCATGAAAGACTCCACAAATGTGAAGTACAGTGTGGTTGATTTCTATGCACTAAAATGGATTGATTTATGGATACGCTAATGAGACATCTTTGTAAAAAGGACCGCGTAGAGCTGAGTTCATGGTATTTGTCTTCGTGTGTGAGTGTGTGTGCATAGGCCTTTTCTGGAAAATGAGATGCAGAGTTCATTAAGTCGACTTCTGAGAAAGGAACGATAAGGAATCCAGAAAAAGTGGGACAACTATAATAGAACAACAGTAAAATATTTAATTAAAAAGGTTTTTTTTAATAAAATAGAAAGGAATGATAAGGAAGCCAGTAAGGGAGGAGGATTTACTTTCTATTGCTTACTGTTGGATCCTATTGACTTTTTAAAGACAGGTTTTGTCTTGTTTTATTACAAAATAATAAACTTTTATTATTAAAAATAAAAAGAAGGCCCTGGCCTGGTTGCTCAGTTGGCTAGAGTGTTGTCCCTTTTGGTGAAAAGGTTACAAGTTTGATTCCCATTTAGGGCACATATCTAGGTTGCGGGTTCGATCCCCAGTCGGGGTGGGTACAAAGGCAGCCAGTTGATGTTTCTCTCTCACATCAATGTTTCTCTCTCCCCCTTCTTCTCTCTCTAAAATCTATAAACATTCTTGGGTGAGTATTTTAACAATGAATAAAATTTTTAAAAGAATAAGAATAAAGCCTTCATGAGGCTTTTCGTGACTGCTCTTGCCCACACTAGTATCTCCCTTCTTGATGTTCATACATATTCACTTATATCTCTCATTGTTTTTAAAAATTTTTATTTATTTCTTTTTAGAGAGAGGGGAAGGGAAGGAGAAAGAGAGAAACATCAATGTGTGGTTGTCTCTTGTGCGCCCCACACTGGGGACCTGGCTTACAACTCAGGCATGTGCCCTGACTGGGAATTGAACCAGCAATGCTTTGGTTCGCAGGCCTGCGCTCAATCCACTGAGCTACACCAGCCAGGGCTATATCTCTCATTTTTAATTATCAGGTGTCCTCTAGTTATTTCACACATAATCATTCGCATACTGTGAATATCCTGCAAGGGATGCGAATCCTCCCTTTGTCCAACACTTACATTGCCAATGTTCCCTGCACACTAGTCACCTAGTAGCCATCTCAGTTATCATTTCAATTGGTAGCACAGGGCTGGGTTCAAGTTACCCTTACTTTACTTTACTCTTATTAGTGCTCTCAGTCTTCTGGTCAAGATGTCAGCACAGGTAAACAGGGTAGTCACCTCCTCGAGGCCACAATCACATCAAAATTACAACTAAACTACAGAACACCCATCCTTCAGAACTGCCTGAAATCTAGCTGAATGGAAGTACTGCAACCAGGAATTTAAAGAAGCAGCCACACTGAAACTGGTAGGAGTGGCAGAGATGGGAACAGGCTGGTCCCACACCCACCTGTGGCAGATAAAAATTGGGAGGGATATCTCAGAGGTAGAGATGCCCCCTGAGGAGTGAGGGGTCTCAGCCCCACACCAGACCCCCAGCCCAGGGTTCCAGGGCCAGGAAGAGAAGTCTCCATAACTTCTGGCTGTAAAAACCAGCAGGGAGCATGGCTGAGTGAGACAGAGCTGGAGTAGCTGGAGTCCCAGGCAGTCCCTCTTAAAGGGCCCACACACGGACTTACTCGAACACACTCCCTCCGAGCTCCAGCACCAAGGCAGCAGCTTGAAAGGCACCAGAGCATGCAAAGAGAAACTGAACTGTCTGGCATCAGGGCAAGAGCTAGTGGGGCAGCTTTCACAGACCAAAGTGCTGGCAAAGGCCGATGTTCCTTTTCTGAGCCTCCTCCAACAGAGCCCGCAGGCAGGTACCATATCTGTGTCTCCATCAACCTGGCTCATACTTATTGCCCCACCCTAGTGATTCCCTGAGACCCAGCCCCACCCAAACTTTAGGTCCACTCAAGCTGTTTCCAGTGGCTTTTCCATATAGATGGCCTGCTTTGGCTCATGCTTCAGACTTGACTAAATCTCTCAAACAAGCGGCACCTGGCTTCAGCAAACCACATACCTCTACATGAGTGGCCCCAGCCAGGCCTGCCACTAGCAATGGCCAGGCTCGGTTCACTGCTTGGCCTCACCTAGACACCTCCAAGCCCAGCACAAGTGGCAGTCATCTTCAGATTGCTCTGTAGCTCATGCCAAGTGGCCCCAGGCAGAATAAAACAGTAGCTGACCTTTGCCCGCAACTCCCAGGAAGACCCAGAGCCAGTGCACCCAGTGGACAGCTTCAAACTACATCAAAGCACCCCCCAACCACCTCCACAAGCTACATACTCTAGGGGCAAACTCAGTGGGCACCAGAGCCCCACTGAAGTAAATACTGCTCTGGGGGTGGGCCCCTGCACAGCCGATCCTCCACAGTGGCTGCAGCCAGTCCTTGTAGCCCATCAGCCTGAAGGTAAATTCCTCCCATTGATGTGTCAACAACAATCAAGGCTCACCTACAAAACAGAGGGTGTACGCAGCCCACATGGATTGGGGGGTGCACCTGGAGTGCCCCGCTTAGGTGATCAGTGAGGCTGTGCCACTGGGCCCTATATAGGATACCTGCTACATTAGGCTATTATACCAAGCCCAGGAGACATAGCAGCTCTACCTAATACATAGAAACAAACAGAGGGGGGCTGCCAGATGAGGAGACAAAGAAACATGGCCCAAATGAAAGACGGAATAAAATTTCAGAAAAAGAATTAAACAAAATGGAGACAAGTAATCCATAGAGTTCAAAACACTGGTTATAAGGATGCTCCAGAACTGAGTGAAAACTTCAACAGCATAAAAAAGGACCACTCAGAAATAAAGAACACACTAACTGAAATGAAGAATAATTTACAGGGAATCAATAGTGGAGTAGATGAATCCAAGAATAAAAACTTGTGATTTGGAATATAAGGAAGCAAGAAGCACCATATCAGAACAGTGCCAAAAAATATGAGGATAGTGTAAGAAGCCTCTGGGACAACTTCAACCATACTAACATTCGCATCCTGGGGGTACTGGGAGAAGAGAGAGAGCAAGGAATTGAAAACCTTTTTGAAAAGATAATGACAGAAAAATTTCCTATCCTGGTGAAGGAAATAAACATACAAGTCCAGGAGGGGCAGAGAACCCCAAGACACATCATAATTAAAAGACAAAAGGTTAAAGACAAAGAATCTTAAAAGCAGCAAGAGAAAAGCAGTTAGTAACCTACACGGGAGCTCCCATAAGACTGTCATTTGATTTCTCCACAGAAACTCTGTAGGACAGAAGGATTGGTAAGAAATACTCAAAGTGATGGAAAGCAAGGACCTATAACCAAGATTATTCTACCCAGAAAACCTATCATTTAGAATCAAAGGACATATAAAGAGCTTCCCAGACAAGAAAAGCTAAAGGCATCCATCACCACCAAACCAGTATTACATGCAATGTTAAAGGGTCTTCATTAAGAAGGAGAAAAAAAGATTAAAAATGTGAACAATACAATGACAATAAATACATATCTATAAGCAATGAGTCTAAAAAACAAAAACGAACAAGCAGAACAGAAAAAGACATAGATACAGAGAACATTTTGATGATTGACAGCTGGGAGGGTGATTGGGGAAATGGGTTAAAAAGGTGAAGGGATTAAGAAGTACAAATTACTTGTTACAGAATAGTCGTGGGGATGTAAAGTACAGCACAGGGAATATAGTCCGTAATATGCTAATAACTATGTGTGGTGTCAGAGGGGTACAAGATTTATCAGGATGATAATTCAGAAAGTCATATAATGTCCAATCACTAGAGTGTACACCTGAAACCAATATAATATTGTATGTCAACTGTAATTGAAAAAGAAAAAAATGATTTAAATAATTTTTTTAAAAAGTTAAAAAATTAAAAACCTATTAATTCAATGAAAAAGAAAATAAGGGCCCCCAAAGCACAAAAGTAGTGATGTTGGCAATTCGGATGTGCCAAAGAGAAGCTGTAAAGTGCCTCCTTTAAGTGAAGAGCTATGTACACATAGGAAAAAAAACATAGTACATAGTACAAAATGTAGGGTTTGGTACTATCCATGATTTCAGGCGCCCACTGGGGGTCTAGAACATGTCTCTCATGGATAAGGGGGGCCACTGCACTCAATTATTTGGAAAGCACAAGAATTTGGGTAATAGATATATTTTTAAATAAGTTACTCAAATAATCCTTATAATAAAGCAAACCCACAAAATATTGCTCACTTCATCCTCAAAATAAGCCTATAAGAAAGATAAAATATATATATTCTTTATCTCCTTTTTACAGATGAGGAAACGGAGACTTATTGAGTGTAGGTGACTTTGCTTGAGGGTAGCATAACATTTCTGAGCTCCAACATTTCTTTTACTATTAATACATATTTTTTGTTTCTGTAGTCTAACTTACAATAATTGTTTACTTTCCACAATTAGGAAAGTATTTTATGACTGCTGGAATATTCACACCCTAATTAAAGTTGCCTGTCAAACTGCCTCTCACCGGATGCACCCTGTCCCTGAGATCACGGGGA
The DNA here is from genome assembly GCF_022682495.2 of Desmodus rotundus. NCBI lineage: Eukaryota > Metazoa > Chordata > Mammalia > Chiroptera > Phyllostomidae > Desmodus > Desmodus rotundus. Next base: position 49,934,706 of record NC_071395.1, on the reverse strand, counting down.
TGGAAGTTGCTGGGGGTGGACATAAATCAGAACATAAATGCTCACATATATTCCACCCAACTCTGCCCATTTTAGGATAAAAACGCCGAATGGGAAGGAGAAGGGGAATTTCGCAAGTCAGTAAGCTAATCCTGGCCTGCCCCAAAATTGCTGTAAAAATTACTTTTTTCATCTAGGCTTTTTTCCTAAGGCATTGTGGGGGACGGAAGTCATTGCATGAATCATGCTGTCACTCGTCTTAAAAAGTGAAAAATAATTTAAGGAGAAAGGGGAAGTAGTGCCTTAAATCTACACCCTCCCCCCGCCCCCAGGACGTAGGACAGAGGTTACAGGCCTGACTAGCGCAGGGCTCCTAGACTGATGGAACTCCTCTCTGATCGTCCCAGGCACCTTTTGCGGCCTCTCCTCCCAGCCTCAACATGCCGTCAGATTTTGAATGTTCAGAACCTTAGGAAATGAACTATTTCTGAGGACTGATTTTTATTTTAACACTGGAGAGTCTATGCCTTTAAACACCAAAACAGGAGCTCATCCCAGCTGTTTGGGATGGAAATCAGTTTAAAGTGTCTCTTTGCAGACTTCTGCACCTCCAGCAGGCTCTAACTTCTCCACGTGACTAAGGGTCCCCCTTCAACACGCAGTCCTGATGGGCCTGCGGCTGCAGGGATCCCAGTCTGGGCCAGGCACACTGGAAATACAGAGGTGGCCTTTTGTCCCTAACCTCTTTGAATGGTCTTAAGTTGACGTACCTTTTTAAAAAAGTTTTTAATGTCACGCGCGTGTGTGTGTTTTTTTTCACTGTCTGAAGTCTTGAATCATTAGCAACCTTTTTGCGGGTCTTTTCTTTTCCACAGCCGGATTGGGAGCTCCCAGGAGCCAGGGGCTGTGCAGTGACTCCTGACCCACGGGCTCTGTGGGGCAACCAATGGGTGTGGTTTGAAGCTGCTAAGCGTGCGGCCTCGGTTCTGCAACAAGAGAAAACAAATACCACACATGGTGTTGTGTGTCTCCCTGTAATAAAAAGTAAGCGCTAAAGGGCAGAGGTTTTTCCCTAGTTATCATCACGAATATACCCCAGATTCCGAAAGCAGGTGCACAGTGGGTCCCAGTAACTATTTACTGAGGGGGCAGAGAAAGAAATAGGCTATTAGAATGGAGCCAAAGAGTTTTGTGCTTCAGCCTCGGTCTCTGATAACCAGCGCTATGGCTGGACTGGCCTTCATAGTTCTCACTATGATTACCAGACACCTGAAGCAATAACTATTGGTAAACTTTGGAAAACAAACAAAGGTTATTACTCACAAGTGCTAGAAATTACATAGCAGACATGGGGGCACATGGTGAGGTCATAGAGAGAGAAAGAGAGAGAGGCTCTATTTTTATTAGGGTCCAGGTCAGGGCCTAGGGTATAGTGGGTCATTTTACTGGTGAATTTAAAGTGCTGGAAGGAAAAAAATAATAGTGGCCCAAATGGTCAGTCGTTAAAATCAACCTCAGTCTCTGAAACAAAGGGTCCTGGAGCAGGGGGTGGGGGCAGCGGTGGCCCGGCTCTCGGCAAGCGAGCCCGCAGCTAGCAGCACAGCAGCGGCCGACAGCCCCCTCTAAGTGAACGTCTCAGGCACCGAGGCTCGCATCAGGGCTCACACGCACACAGTTCTCAGAACACCCCAAGAACTGAGCAGGGGAAAAAGTGCTCGGAAGAGATAAAGGTGCAAATGTTTAGGTTAATTTACTTTTACCTCCATTCCTCTAAAACATAAACACAGCAGACACACCGTGATTCTATCTGCAAATGAGCTGAGTAACGGAGTAAATGCAGGGTCCCAAGGCGGACTAAACTTGTACAGTATAACCCAATACAGAAATATCTGAAAATAAGACCATCGGTTGAAGTAGGGAGTTGTTAACTACACTCAGCGTGTTTGCCAGTAGATAGTTTTGTAACTTGCTATGGTGTCATTTAGGGCTTTGAAAAATTTTTTTAAATCAACCTAATTAAAATTTTATCAAGTTATAGCTTTAAAATATAAACGTGTTACATGAATGCATGTATTTTGGGATCTGTTCTATTTTGCTTTGTGTTTAGCCAATTTCTACATTGCGGATGACCTACTCTTAAATAATGAATCTGCCAACTAGTTTCAGTAAGGATCCCTATGGAGTTGAACTCTTTTGGTCCTTATTTAAAACATTTTAAAAGCTAAAAGACATGTTTCAGAAGATAAATAGAACATATTTTGACTTGTTGACAAACTATTTACCAAAGAGGTTAAATTGTGGCTGTATAAGTGTGTGTGATTGTGTGTGCGTTCACACAAGTGTGTGTGAATATTTATCATACATGTGTGTGAACTCGTTATCCCAGGGCACTTCGCTTATAGTTAATCTCCACTCACCTGACTTTTCCAAATAGAATTCTCCTTTGAAGCGATGCCGTTACAAACTAATTCAGAGAAGGGACGTCTCTAGAGAGTCCCTAGGAGACAATGTGGTTAGAACAGCACAGTATGCGAGGCCCTCTGAGAGATGAAGCAGATGAAACCCAGCTCAGGCGATCGGTAGGAAAGCTTTGGAGAGAATAGGCGTCACTAGGTGGTTATGCAAGGGAAGATCCATTCACTTATTTCCTCAACTCCTGTTAAACTCCTTCAGTGTGCTGGGCACTGTTCTGGGCCCGTGGTGACAAGAGAAACATTCTGAGCCGTCCTCATTACGTTACAGCAGGCTGGAGGGTGAGCGAAAGAGAGAAGAGTAGTTACGCATTAAAACTGAGGGCCGACTCACCAAAGACTGCTCATATTCTTGAATGTATGTAGGAGCTTTGAGCCAATTTCTGTAGTGACCATCAGTGCCACCCCTTCCTGCATGTACATGAACTTCCAGGGCTGTTGCTTGCCACCAGTCAAAAAGAGTAAATATTTCTTCCTTACAGACTATTCACCTGTCGCAGAACTACCCCTGCTTCACCTTTTCCCACCCCCGCATCTATAACCACTGCATTAAAACACAGTGTATAAAAGCACCGCGCCCAGGATGTGCCAGCTCTAGCGCCTGGCCCAGCTGTTGGCAGTTTAGACTTCACACCCCAGCACCTGGTCCTTTTCTGGCAGCATTTGTCTCAATAAACCCTTTCTTTTAGGAAAGCTTTCTCCCGTGAAAGTCTTTTGTTCAACAATGGGACACATCAGAAAGCACCCTGGAGAAATCCATATCTCATGGGGCTTCCTTCAGGTGGAGGAAGAGGTGAGACCTACAATAAATAAATGAGCTAATTCTATACAAGGACGTAATAAGGACCTTGAGGAAAAATTGGGCCGAGTAAGTGCGACAGGGGAGAGATGCTACTTCAGGAAGTGTTGTCAGGGAAGCCTCTTTAATAGATGGTATTTGATCAGCAACCTGAATACAAGGGGGGAGAGGGGGATGAAGAAGGTACCCAGAAGGCCATCCGGGCAGAGGGAAAAGCAAGTACTGGGAGCTTGCTCGGAACAGCCAGTGATCACACTAATATAATTTCACCCCCTTCCCTCAAATCATACCCACTAATGCACAGTGGCGATTTTATCTGTTGTAAGCAACCAGCCAGAGTGATGGCTCACGAGTGGACCCGGGTGAGCAGGAGGTGGATGAAGGGTAGAGCGAGGTCATGGGAAGGTCATGAGAAGGTCAGTGTAAAGGGCTTTGGACTTTATTCACAAGGAGGTGGGGAACCACTAGAGCTTCTTACAAGGGGGAGTAATGTCTTCTGACCAATGCTTTTTAAAGTTTGAATGTTTTTAATATTTACTCTTGAGCTATGTGAAGAATAACCTGGAGGAGGGAGACAGAAGCAGAGAGCTCATTGGGAAGGGTATTGCAGTAACCCAGTGAGGGTTGATGGCGGCTTGTACTGGGAATTGAGAAAACTGTTTCCCTTCTGGATATATTCAAAGATAGAACCAATAAGATTTGGTGGTTGGATGGATGTAAGGTATGTGAGGAAGGGAAATCAAGCATGATCCCAAGGTGGTGAGCCTGGGTAGCTGGAAGAATGGAGCTGCTGTTATCTGAGATGGAGAAGATGGGAAATTATTCCGGAATTCAGTTGTGCACATGCTGCTGGAGATGCCTATTAGGCATCCAAATGCAGGTGCCAGGTGGAGCATTTAGAGGAGAGGCCTAGACTAGAGATGTAAGGTTGGAAGTCACCAGTCTGTAGATGGCCTTTGAGCTTACGGGACAGAATAAGATTGTTTAGGGAGTGAGTATAAAGAGAAGACACCTGAGGGCTGAGCTAAGGGCCTGTCCAAGCCTTAGAGGTCAGAAAGATGAGAAGGACCCATCATAGGAAACTAAGACAAATAGCTACTGACTCCAGGCTAAAGAATGTTAAGACAGCGATCGGTTCTGTTGAGCGTAGTTGAATACGTGAAGGACTGAGAGTGTCTGAACTGGGGATTCGGCACGGGAAGGTGACTGGCACACCTGACCAGAGTGGTTTTCCTGGATGGTGAAGGTGAAAGCCTGACTGGAGCAGACATAAAAGAAGATCAGGGGAAAGATGGAGTGGAAGAAGGATGTGGGGATAGTAAACACAGACAGCTATTTCAACAGACCTTGGGTTAAGAGGGAGCAGAGAAAAGAAGTGGTGAAGTGGTGACTTGGGCAGGATGTGGTGGGTAAAGGAACGCTTTTTACTACAGCATATTTGTATGTTGTTGATAATATGATCCAGTAGTAGGGAAAAAATGACAGTGTTCGGAAAGAGAAGGAACAACCCCGCAAGCAGTGTCCTTGGGCAGGGAAGAGGGACACATCCAGGCTGCAGACGGAGCAGTTGGTGGGAACAGGGACAAATGAGCCACTGTAACAGGCAAAGCCCATGTGTGCAGGTACATTGGTAGACTTGGTGGTAGAGGCCTGGTTTTGGGGACCAGCCAAGTTTTAGTTTTTCAGTGGCTTGCAACTCAAGCTACACATTAGAGTCACATGGGGACATTAAAAAATATCCATCAGATCTATTTTCCTGGCTCCCTTGGGGCCCTGGACAGATTCCGTGATTTGGCACACTCTCAGGATAGCTCTGTTTATCGCAAAAAGTTTCCCACAAATACATTCCAAGAGACCCATGAGCCAAAGCCATTTCCGGGGCTCTGCATGGCTGAAAACACAGAAAGAACACGCAAAGGAATGTCCCTCTGACCTCAGGGCCTTTTGGGTTCTCCAGAGTTTGGGGTGTCCTCGTTCATAGCTTGTCCCTCCCTGGCTCTCTGTTTATCCTTTATTCCTTTTCATAATCGGTCCCAGCACACCCCTGTGAGAGGCTCACCCCACGGGAATGAAGACCAGGAGAGGAATGCATCCACATTCACTCTGAAAGCACCTCACAGGGCGACATTTCTTGTTAAATGCAGAGACACAAAACAAAGTTTCTGCCTGCTGCGGAGGTAATCTAGGATGTACACTGAGAAATTAGTCGTTCCTGTGATTCACTCTCTCATCTGTAATACTCTTTTTATAGCAACTCCGTGAAGTAGACCAAAGAAGTTGTAACGATTTTACAGAAGAGGAAGCTAAGGCTCAGACAGCAACTTGTCTCTGGCCACGGAGTTGGGGTGTAAGCTCACCCTCCTTCCCACCGGACCTCTCCTCTCCCCTGAGTTCTGTGGCCTACAGCCTCGCTCCGAAACACCATAGTCAGGAAGTCGTCAAGAGCAGTAAATGTCCCCAAGTGTCCTCCTGAGCGCTTGCTTCCCCTTGGAAAGGGCCGCCTGGAGGAAGGCGGTCTTAGGTTAGAGTTGCTGTCAGCAGTGCACTCAGCTGCCCCGTCGGCTTCCCGGGCCCCACTGGCCCCAAGGGTCTGGAAACGCAACACTGTGCCTCAGCACACCCACATGCCCACTCCCATTTGTCTTGGCGCCAGAGCCCCGAACCCTGCTGCTTCTGTGTTTCTCATCTTCCTCTGTGTCACGGACAGGAAGTGGGGAAATCTCTGACCCTTGACTTAAAAGGAAATACTGAACGAGTCGTCCAAGACGGCTGTTAATCAGATGATCAGGATGTCTCTGTGCAGAGATGTAGTAATAGAGCGTGGGGGCCAGGCCCCTTGTGGGAGCCAGCTTCTCCGTGGCTCCCCCTGGGCTCCCCGTGGGTGAGAGGCCATCTTTTGCTAAGAGGTTTAGAAATCAGATTTGGAATTTTAGAAACGGAAGAGGTCGTCTTATACAGTTCATTCCGGAGGCCTAAATTAGGAGGAAGACCGGGCTGAGAATTAGAATCAGGTCTCTCCTCTCGCTCCTCAGGGCTTTCCCTGATGGCAGTATCAAGGGCTGTTTCAGAAATACTAAATTTTTATCTGGCAAGCAAAGTAAGATTTTCTAAATGACAGATGCAGACAGTCATCCCTCTTCTGTGAAGTTCTCAAAACTGGGTCAAACTTTGAATACATGCAGTATTTCTTATCTGTGGGGAATACGTTCCAAGACCCCCAGTGGATGCCTGAAACCACAGATGGTACTGAACTCTACACATACTATGTTTTTCCTATACGTAAATGCGTATGACTGAGTGTAATTTATAAATTAGGCAACCTAAGAGATTAACAATGATGACTGATAATATAGAATAATTGCCGATATAAGAAGTGTCCAAACTTGGAGAGAATTTTTATGAGTTTGTTGGAGCCAAAATTGACGATAGCTGGGAAGCAAGATCTCCAAACCCCAGAGAAGGACTATTAGGCCGTTTCTTTTATGCACTGGAAATTAAGGAGGGAACGTACAGAAGATTATGTGAAGGCAGGGGAAAGCCAGGCGGGGATTGGATAACAAGATGATGTGCTCTTGAGGGTGGTCCCCCTCGAGGGGTCTGAAGGGGGGCATTTCAAAGGCGAGTTAACCTAGATGCACAGAAACGATGGACAGGGGTTGTTTAAGGCAAAGACACACCTTTTACTAAAGAAGTTATTCCACGTCTGGGTGTGACGACCCACCATGACGTGCCCAGCAAGGAATTTATGATCAGATCGTCCTGCGAGGTTACTTTCGGTTAGATTTACTACAGCATCCCATTTTTGCCCACACAACTATAACAATATACTGTAATAAGTTATGCAAACGTGGTGTCTCTCTGTCAAAATATCTTATTGTACTCTGCTCGCCCTTCTTGTGCTGAAGTGAGATAACACGATGGCCACGCCATGAGATGAAGGGAGGTGAATGGCATGGGCTCCGTGACCTAGCGTCAGGCTGCTGCCACACTCGCCCTGCACTGCCACAGTCCCTCGCAGCCAAGGGGCTGCTGAGTGCCTGGAGGGTCAGGAGACGCTGAGCAAAGGGGTGATTCATGTCCCAGGTGGGACGGAGCGTGATCTCTTCACCGCTACTCAGAGCAGCAGTCAATTTAAAACGTATGAATTATTTGTTTCTGTAATTTTCCATTTAATATTTTCAGACCAGGGTTGACCACGGTTGACCACAGGTGACTGAAACCAAGAAAGCAAAACCATAGATTAGGAAGGTATGCTGTAATAAATTCTTATACTGGCATACAGAATAAAAAGGGTTTTTTATGGGATAGAATCTCTGTTATTTCCTCCCTTTTATTAAGCTCTTACAATGTGTTAAGCACTCTTTTTAAGTACTTTAAATTGTGTTAACCCATTTAATCATGCCAATTTGACCACATTAAAGATATTATTGGGAAACTAATATGTGTCAACTATAACCAAAGAGTACATCTTTAAAAAGAGTCTGAATTTTTTTTTTAAAGATATTGTTGGAAAATAAAACATTGGCTGGCACTTATGAACAGTTGCTGAGCTAAGCATTTAATTTAACGCCAGCTTCTCAGAGCATTAGACTCAATTCACCATCTGCCGTGTTTCCCCCTGAGTGTTTCAATGGCACCTCAAGTTCAACAAGTCCTGAAGCAAACACATGCTCACCTCGCCCCCCATTTCAGACCATGGCTCCCTGCCTCCGAGACTAGCTTGCACTTCCCACAGCTGGATTGCCCAAGCCCCGCCTTTCCAATCTCTCACCGAGTCCTAGGCTTCTGTCAAGTCTATCCCTGTCCCTCCATCTCTATCTGACTACCCTAGTCCAAGATATCCCCAGTTCTCAGTGGGATCGTTGCAGAAACCTCCTGATTGGCTTACTCACATCTACTCCCACACCCCTTAAATCTATTTTCCAAATTGCTTCCAGGGTAATCTCTTTACTCAGACAAATCCTAACCTGTTCTGTTTCTTAAAGCACGTTAACAGCTTCCCGTTGCTCTTCGGATAAAGACAGACTCCCTAGTATGGTCAGTAGGGCTCTGGTGGCCTGGCCGCTGCCTCTGTGCCCTCCGTCTCTGCCCACTTCAACTACAACATTCTCCTTTTAGTCTTAGCCTGGGGTCGCTCCAGCCTCGGGACCTTTGCGCACACTGCTTCCTGTGCATGGGTTGCTTCTTCTCCTTATCGAGGTAAATCCCTCACCGTTTGGATCCTGGCCTTCCCTAACTTGTTAGATTACCTTAAGTTTCTCCCATTCTATCTTCTCAACACCATGAACCCCTCGTTCACAAGATTTATCATAATTTTATTTTTATTTGTGTGATTCCTAGCTTTCTATCCCACAAGGCAGTAAACTCCTTAACAGCAGGGGTATCTCTACTTGCTCAAGGCTACAGTTGTGTATTCCAAGTGCCAAGAATAGTGCCTAAGGCATAGTGCACAATCATTGTTTAGGTATTATCAGATAGATGAATGAAACAGATTTCCCGGCCTGGCAGAAATCTTTTGTGCCATCCCTGTCTCAGCAAACTTGATACTGACCGCAGAAGGTCTTTGCAGGTGATGGAGTCACCCGCTCTAACATCCTGCAACGGGTAGAATAAAATGTCCTTACAAGTGGCTCCATCAAGTCAAGCCCTGCCAGACCATGGCAGCTATTAATAGGCGGCTATAAAACAGTGGTCCAGAAACTAACCTGACTTCTTTTAAGTTTGTTTTTCAGGTCTGAAGCCAAGCCACACAGATGAACTCACTATCTGGTTGGGAAAGTCCCTTCCTGAGTCCCAGAATAAGTGCTGCACAATCCCAGAAGGCTTCACTTCACTGACGATTACCCAGGCATCTGCATTCCATAAAAGATAACAGCCTGCTTCCTGATTGGTTAAGCCCAGCAACTTCCATGTCTTCAGGCCGTAAAAACCGCTGAGCCCCACTTCTGGTGCACAAAACCTGGGACCCTATCTCAGGGTCCTTGCCTTCTGCAGAGCCTCACTCAATCTGCCTTTGCTCTTATCAGTGCCCCTGGTCTGAATTCTTTTACATCAGGAGACAGGAACCCCAGGCTCATCGGTGACAGTGCTAGGGTCGGGCAGGCAGTGTGCAGGAGAGGAGCCATCCACTAAAGGTGGCAGCTGTGGGAAATAGAGGCTCGACGATTTTTCAGGAGAAACTGTGTATGTGAGTTGTTCTTGTTTCTTATAGATAGAAGAAACGTTGAGAGGGTTTGCCAGAAAGATGGGGGAAAGGAGTGGGGAAAGTTTGTGAAATGTTCCTGGGATGGTGTAGTGGATTCAATAGTGCCCCCCATCCCCTCACAATTCACATTCTCAGATTTCCAGAATCTCAGATTGTGACATTATTTGGAAATAGGCTCTTTGAAGATACTAGTTAAGGATTAAGATGAAGTCATAGAGGATTAAGAGGGATGCTAAATCCAATGACGGGTGTTCCCATAAGAAGAAAGGACACAGAGAGATTCAAAGAAAACGTCCATGTGAAGAGAGAGGCAGAGGCTGGAGAGATGTTGCCATAAGCCCAGGAGCTCCGAAAATTGTTGGGACACAGACACGGGACAGACTCTCTCCCTCAAAGAGTCCCCAGAAGCAACCAACTTTGCTGACACCTGGGCTTCAGATTTAGGGCCTCGTAAACTGAAAGAATACATTTCTGTTGTTTTAAGCTACTTGGTCTGTGCTAGTTTGTACGGCAGCACAGGACACTAACACAGCAGACAAAAATAATCAGGTCTGAATATTAGATAAGATTTGGGCATGTGGAGCTCACCAGAGGTATTAGAAAGGGCTGAGAGGCAACGGGAGTGAAAAAGGGAAACTCGCACGTCTCTTCCTGCCCTGACTCACCATCCCCCACAGAATCCATGAACAAACCCTCCAGAGCCCACGGATGCCCTGGGGCACTTCCTGCGGGCTCTGGGCCAGCTGGTGTGTCTAAGGTACACAGAGCAGAGAAACTTCCAGTCCTTGGCCATCTCCAGGGGAGCTCAAGAGATGGCTGGGCACAAGGCCAAGAGGGAACTGTGGCTCTGCTCAGGGTCAATAATGGGCAGGATGCGCCTGAGAGGACTGAAGGGACCTGGGAGAAGAGGGACAGCCAGCGGCAGGCAGAGCCCCTCCGGGTGGAGGAGTTAGTTGGGGGACTAGAACAGCCAGGGAAGTGGATGCGACCCCAGAGGCCAGTCTCTGCAGAGCTGTCAGCAAGCCACAGGCCTGTCCAGGCAGATGTCGGGCTCAGGCACAGCTCCCAGAAGCACATCAGGAGGCCAGCTTGGTCAGCGGGGAAGCTGGCAAGGGCTCCCAGCTGTGGGTCCAAAGAGAGCCAGCCGGCTGTCCGTGGAAGCACCTGTGTTTCTAAGAATTGTGCCCCATTCTCAGCCAGACCAGGTACCTGCAGAACTGGAGACTGACTGGGATGCAGTGCCCAGATGCAGGAGAATGGCAGGCAGGGGTCTGGGGCAGAGGCAGGCTGCTGAGCCCTTCATCCCATAATCACAGACACCTGAACCCTGCGTGGAGCAGCTCCTCTCTGACGGCCTCCCTCCGCCATGCTCGCTGTGTCCCTCGCTCTCGCTCAGGGCTGTGTTCACTTCTTTAAATTTCCACATTGACCACACAACTGTTACACAGGATAGACACCTTTTTTCTTTCTCAACCTAGTACCGACAAACTCAGTACGTGCTCTGTAAATCGTTAATGATAATGTCAACAGGATTAGACATTATGGAGACGTCAAACCGATGGTCAAAAATGGCCATTGCCCATACCCCTGGAAAGCAGGATGTTAAAGGAATTATCCTTAAATTGTATCTTGTCTGTGTGAGAACAATGATGTTATCACCTCAACACTTTCCTAAGATATAAAATGTAATTCCCATGCCACAGCTCCTTCAACAAGCCCAGTTCTACTGTTTAAAAAATAAAAACAAAAGATTATACTTCAATAAAAATTACTTTTTAAAATGTGCTCATGCTCCATTGAACACAGATGGTACTTTTATGAGAGCTTTAGTTCAGAAATGGGGCAGCCACCGGGGATAATTTGGCAAATGATAAGGTGCGCCTAATTAGAAAAACCCTTTGTTTAGGTCGGAGTTACTTAAGAAACCAGACGGACGGACGCAGCAAGCCAAGGAGCAGGGTTTATTAGTGGGGATAAGAGGGAAAGTGGAGCCAACCAAGGGAGGTTAAGGCTCGCTAAGTTATTCTTAGGGCAGGGTTTTTAAGCGCAAAACCCCGCAAAGGGTAACTGGTTGTGGTATCAGAGTCTGATTGGCTAGAGCTGGTTGCTGGGTGCCGTTTCTGCTGACCATACATCTTGTCAGCCGCAGGTTAAAGCCGTATCCTCTTGCTGAATAGGTCGACCCCAGACTCCAATCTGAGCCGAGCATGTGTGTCCTGGGTAGGGTCGGCAGGCAGTTTCCACGGTGCAGTTTCCCCACCTGATGATTTTCCATTCCTCCTAGGCCTGCCTAGGTCTGTCACCCTCAACAGATTCATTCATTCATTCATTCATCTATTTATTCCTTCCAACAAGAGGTATCCTGTAAGTGTCTATTGTGTGCCAAGCCCAGTTCTTGGCACCATTACGGAGCAGAGAAGCTCTTGCCTTCAGAACACAGACAATGAACACGCGTGCCAGCATCGTGTGCCCTACGTGCTCAGAAAGTCACAGGACAGAGAATTGGAGTGGGTGTTGTTTCAGATGAGGTATTCAGGGGAGGTCTCTATGAAGAGATGAGATGTGAGTGAGTAGAGACCTGGCTGAGGGGAGAGAAGGAGTCAGGGACACACTGAAGAAGAGAGGTCCCACTGGAGGGGAGGGCAAATGGGGAGGCCTGGGAATAGTCTTGGCTTGCTGGCAGGACAGCAAGCAGGCCGGAGAGCTGGGTCACGGGAGAAAGTTACAGAGCATCAGCACTGGAGAGGGATCCAGATGCCAAATTGCATAAGCCTAAGCAAGGGCTCTGCATGTTTTCTACAGGAGAGGGGAGCCTGTAGAATTTGTGAACCAAGTAGCAACAGGATTTGAATTAGATTTTAAAAGGTTGTCTTGGCTGCATTTTGACATGGTTAAGGGAGGTAGGGGAAGAAAAAATTATCCACCCTGGCTGGTGTGGCTCAGTGGATTGAGTGCCAGCCTGTGAACAAAAGGGTCACCAGTTCAATTCCCAGTCAGGGCACATGTCTGGGTTGCAAGCCAGGTCCCCAGTTGGGGGCACATGAGAGGCAACCACACATTGATGTTTCTCTCCCTTTCTCCCTTCTTTCCCCTCTCTCTAAAAATAAATAAATAAAATATTTTTTAAAAAAATTTTTCCTTCTACCATTCTAGGTTCTGTGGCTGGTCTAACAGTTAAGATAACGTAAGACAGAGGAACAGGAGAAAAACAAATTGAATTAAGTGCATGCATGGGAGCCCCATAAAGATAGGAGACTCAGCCAGGCAATCAAGGCTAATAGGGCATCCTGGGCTAAAGAGCAGGGGCAGGGGAGAGGGGTGGGGGGCTCAGGGGCTACAGAGGGGAGGGCAGTTCACAGGAAGGTGAACAGAGGAAATGTTCAGCAGGAAATGTTCCTGACAAAGGTTGCCCTGTTATGCGTGTAAGTTTCTTAGGTAAAAAAGGTTATCTCTGATTACAACTCTCTTCTTGGTACAGGTCCCTTTTCAATGTAAATTGCCTTTATGTTGCAGATTTCATCCACAAATGGGGAAACTTATATTCCTTTGAGGCAGTTAAAGGAGTTAAAGAGTTTTCCCTGAGTCCACTGGGTCTTGATTTCCTTTTGCTAGAAATAGGCCTCAGGCCAAAGTGACACATTTTGGGGATGTTTGTTCTGAACCCCATCAGGGGCAAGAGTGGAGGCAGAGAGGCCAGTAAAGAGGCTTTGCACTTACACTTTTACAGGGAGAAACGACAGCATCTGGCATCAAGGTAAGTAGCAGGGAGATGGTGAGACTTGGTCAGATTTCCGATGAACTTAAAAAGATAGTTGTAGCGTGTTGTACGGTGACCCCTCGGGGGGAAAAAAGGGTGTCCACATCAAATCCCTGGAAACTGTGAGTGTTACCATATTTATAAAAGTGTCTGTGCATGAGGGGTCAACCTGGCTGATCTGGGTAGACCCTGCATCCAAGGAAACGGCCTTGAAAGAGATGCGTAGAAACCTGGCACACGGCGGAGGCTCTGGCCTGCGCTTCCCCGCTCGCTCCGCCCCCTGGCCGACCCTAGTGTGCCGTGTGGCTTCTGTGGCATGACTGCTCCTTCTCTTGGGGTCTCTGGGTATAACAAACTATCTTCCTTGTTTGTTTGTTTGTTTGTTTTTAACAAGCTCTCTTTCCAGTGGCAGTTGTCTCATTATCAGCTGGCCTTGCTATGCCTACATAATAATGAAGGCTGTATTCGGAACAACTGGGGCAGTGAGCGGGGCGGTGTGGCCTCACACTGCAGCGAGGTCACTTGTCCTCCCTTCTCCAGGGGTCATGTTCCAAGCCCCCCAGTGGAGGCCTGAACCTGGGCATAGTACTATGTTTTTTCTTATACATACACACCTTTTCGTTTAAAAGAAACACTTTACAGCTTCTCTGTGGCATGTCCCAATTACCAGCATCACTGCTCTTGCACGTTGGGGCCATTATTAAGTAAAATAAGCGTTATTTGAACATAAGTACTGTGCCACTGTGCCACTGTGACAGTGGATCTGATAGCCTAGAAGGCTCCTGTGTGACTAACAGGGCTGGGAGTGTATCCAGGGAGGATGCTCAGGACAAAGGGGCGACTCACATCCCGGGTGGGACGGAGCAGGACGGCGTGAGACTTCATCACAATACTAAGAATGGCATGCAATTTAAAACGTATGGATTTTTTATTTCTGGAATTTTCCATTTAATATTTTCGGACCACAGTTTACCCTGGGTACCTGAAACCATAGAACCCTTGGATGAGGGGAACTAGTCAAATCACTGGACTGTTTATGCATTACTAACTGGTTCCACTAGGTGGCAGGGGCAGGCCGGGAAGGCAGCCTGCCAGCGGGTGTGGCGCGGATGCTATAGCTGCTAATGCTGTTTGTTGCATTTGTGAGGTGTTCCAGAACTCCCATCCCAAATTCAGAACTCAACGCGGAGTTCTCCCTGAGTTCTGATCTGAACTGAGCTACTGATTTAGGTCCTGGGATGACGCCCAGGCGCGCTCCTTTTTATATTGAGTAGCTAGGCTTACAAAGGCTCCTGGGAGGGAGAGAGGCGTGAGGGGAACTGTCAGGGGAAGGGCCTGATCAGTCACCAGTCAGTACTGACAGGTGGAGGGGCAGCTAAGTGGCCATTTCCCTGCACTTCAGCCTGCCTGGCAAGTAGACAGAGTGCCTTTCTGGGCACTTCAGTTGCTAGCCACACACAGGGGCAGTGTGAGGGCATCCACTTCAGACACCAGGGCACCCTGCACAGGGTTGTTTTGGACTTAAACTTGGTGGTGTTGCTCACCTCGCTGTTGTTGCAGTTTGTCCCCTGGCCCAGTGGGGAATAAAATGTCACGTTCTTGGAGACAGATGGCACAATGTTTAACAAAAAAGAAAACAACGGGGAAGCACTTTCTTCTTTATCCTTTAGCTCTGCCTAAGACCCCTGAAGGGATCACGCAGCAGACTCAGGCACCCCAAATGCTGGGATACTACGGGCTGCTGCCCTCCCCACTCCACTCATAAGCCATCACTGTGCATGGTAACCGACAACAGATAACAATTGTGGTTGTGTTTTTAGTGGGCATGATTTGGCCACTGTCCCTCTCCTTGGGACAGGGTGTAGACTTGTAATATGATCATGGAAACCCCTAGAGAGGGAGGCCAACCCCCACTGGCAGGGCCGCCAGCGACAACGCTTCGTTGTCCTGTAAATAAGCAAAGGGTAAGCAACCACTGGGGACGGAAGAGAGACAAAAACAGGTTAGGGGGTACGGGCACTTTGGTCAAGGGGGCTGGCTGTGCCGTCCACAGAGAGGCTGCTGCTTCTCTCTAAACACAAACCTGGGCCCCTGTGTGGGGAACCTCGGGGGGAGCTCAGCTGACTGATGCTTACTCAGAGCACGTGGGTCCGGCTTCCCTGGGAAAGGGCCCACCAAGCTGGAGGAAGGGGACTCTCGGCATTAGGACTTACTCTTTAAACATATATATGAGAACATTCATGCCCTATGCACCATCTCTGCCAATTTAGAAAGACCAAGTAATCACCGGATCATTCTTTTAATGGCTACATTATTAATAATTTATGCTGACTATAATCTGTCGTCTATCACATCTAAATGTGTTTTTCCCTCAGTTTTATTAAGAAATCATTGACATAGATTACTGTATCAGCGTAAGATACACAGCGTATGGTTTGCATTCTTTTAATTTTAAGAGGCAAAGGATGACTTTTCTTCTAGCCTGAATAGTTCTTCGTTTATTCCCTTGGGAGATGTGATGGGACCATGAAGAAGGTACCGCTGACATAAAGAAACTCCTCTTACCAGGGGCAGCCGAGACAGCTGTCACAACCGTCAGGTTACTTCCTGCACCCCTCTCAGGGGTGAACACACGTGAGTGTGTTTGACTCACTCCCTCTCACCTACAGGCTGATGGGGTAAGGAACTTTGTCTCTTTAAGTGAAGCGTGAATGGGAAAGGGGATGACCTCCACACACCACCCCCCCAACCACCAGGAACTAATGACACAGGCTGTCTATGCAGAGGATGGGGACCTATCACAGCACAGTGCTTGGGGACCAGTTATACCCTGGTCAGACTACCCCTGCCCTTGAGATTGAGCTGTGTGCTCTTTGCAAGTGACTCAGATGACATTGTCCTCATTTTATTGATACCCTAGGTTATCTCTGATTATCCCATCGTGAAACTTTAAAAGTTTTAAAATTAAATTGATTCTAGGCCGTTGAAGTTTGAACATGGATTGTACCCCACAATTCAGCACTGGGTTATTTCTGTCTTACACTGGTCGCCATAGATCCCGCTATAGAGGAGCTAACTTCTCACTGTTTTGATTTCAAGCTCCTTATGTGTAGAGACGTCTATTTTAGTCTGAGTAAATATTAGGTGCTCATTAAATGCTTAGACAAGTATGTAGTGTTGTCTCTTATCAACTCATATATGTTCAGGTTAAAGTCATACAGAATAATATCAATGGGTCAAGGGTTTCCCAATTCAATTAAGAAATCAGGTTCAGTTGCCAAAAATGTGGCTTTAGCACAGGATATGCTAAAAACAACACAGGATCAGCTACCCATTGTATTTTTCACATATCTGTGGCTTTAGGCAAGTTATCAGTATGTTAGGGCCTATCTCCCAAAGCCTCTGCTCAGAACAGCCTGTGGGGTAAATGGCAAGGGAGACAGGATCTCCCATTTCTCAACCCACAACTGACACAAGCTCTGTGTTAGGCAACCCAATTGGAAAGCCTGCTCTAGATGGCCCAGAAGCAAACCCATCAACCCTGAGATAAGTGTGTCCCACATTTTCTGATTTTTTCTTAACACCCATACCAGTCGGTCTGTCTAGGTGCACGCCACTCAAAGTATGACCTATGAACCAGCAGCCTTGACCTCTAGGAGGTAGTTGGAAATGCAGAACATTAGATGCCCTAACCCCAGACCCACAGGGTCAGAATCTGCATTTTAATAAGATCCTAAGGTGAAGTATGTATACTATATATACTAGACCACAGTCTCATATACATCTGTTGGGGGTTGCTTGTTTTTTTGTTTGTTTGTTTTTGGTCGCTAAGTATGTATTCCCCTTTCTTCAGGAAATCACCCATTTGTACTTAGTTTTGATAGAGTGATCAGTTAATGTTTTCTGTTCTCTCCCAGACAAGGGCATGGGGTTGGAGGAAGCTATGACTCAAAAAGTAAGTCATCTTAACAGTATCGCTTATCCATTTGTGTATGACAGACCATTCCTAAATTTAATAATCAAACAATATTTTGTTATGTCTCACAGTTCTGAGTTGGGCAGAACTGTGACCAAGCTGGGCAGCTTATAAACAACAGAAATTCACTTCTGACAGTCTGGAGGCTGGGAAATCCAAGACGGAGGCACCAGCAGCTTCGGTGTCTGGCAAGAGCCCTCCCGCAGGCCCACCGAGGGCCCAGCTTCTCACAGGGCCGAGGGGCGAGGGAGCTCTCTGGGGTCTCTTTTATAAAAACACTAATCCCATTCATAAGGTGCCACTCCTATGACCTAATCACCTCCCGAAGACCCCAATTCCAAATACCGTCGCATTGGATATTGGCATTTCACATACGAATTTTGGTGGGACACAGTCTGTAGCAAAATCTAAAGCTTAGTCTGGAGCAGGACAATGGATTGCTTCCCCAGAGTGTGTTCTGAATGCTAAGATATGCTCTCATGGTGGGAGCATTCAAGTCCTACGACTGTCGTGTCCGCCAACTTGAGAAACCAGGTGGTAAGTACATGCTCTCAGATGGCAAAGAGGCGGCCTCCTTTCCCACCACACTCCTATTCCCACAGGTCAGGACTGACTTTAACCAGATCACAATGAGGTAATTGTGTCCTTACATGCAAAACTGACCCAGAGGCAAGCCATTCAAAAATAATTTAGCACCACGTTCTAGTCCAAGAGAAAATAACTCAAAATAAGAGTGTAACCCCCAAGGGAAATAGATTTCTTGTTGGCAGAACTCTATGCTTCATTGTTCTACAGCAATAGCAGATTTCTCTAAGCTACTGAGTTCAGACAATGCGTTTGTATGAAAAACCCAAGGCATAAGGGAGCAATCAATGGACTTCTTTTTAAAAACAATTACCAACATGTACTTCTTCTTTATTATTATTTTTTAATTTATTGATTTTATAGAGAGACTGGAAGGGAGAAATAGGGAGAGAGAAATATCAGTTTGTTGTTCCACTTATTTATGCATTCATCAGTTACTTCTTGTATGTGCCCTGACTAGGGATCGAACTTGCAACCTTGGTGTATCAGGACTCTGCTCTAACCAACTGAGCAACTCGGCCAGGGCCCCAACGTATATTTCTTAAATGCTTAGTAAACATTCTGTTCTCCTGTATGATGCTACCTGTTCCATATCCCTGGTAAGACTCTGACTGCCATCCTGCTGTAACCCATAGGCCTCTCCTCCCTGTAGTATGTCTCATTGCCTTAGTCAGCAGATGTGGTGAATAACTGACCTTACATTTCCTAGTGCTCTTTCCTGGGCAACAACCAATGGGATAAACTAAAATGTTAATGAAATGTCCTGTAGCAAAATGGAACTAGAGCAAAAAGCCAAGTAGATAGATAACCAAGTGCTGATACAGACTTTTTTGGAGGGTGGAACCATTTTCAGCTAAGGTGCAAAAGGCATCCTGTAAAGGGGAGAGAGTTTGTGTCTTTGAATATTTCTTCCCTGTCATGAATCTGGTATTTTTTTGAGCCTACCAACCTTCTAGACTTTATGTTTGGCTTCAGGTACAAAACAGATAAAAATCCCTGCGTTTCTGGGGCTTGCATTCTGGTGTGGGAAGACAGACTATACATATAAGAGCATGTAGATTAAATTATGTATTAGAGAGTGATGTGTTTGGAGAAAAAGTAAAATAGGAGACGGTGTTAGAGAGTGCTAGGAGGTAAGCAATTCAAAACAGCACATTGTCAGGGAAAACTTCATTGAGGAGTTGACATTTGAATCAAACCTGAAGGAAGTGAGGGAGCAAGGCAACTGATGTCCTGGAGGAGAGAGTCTTCCAATCAGAGAAAAGAGCAACTGATAAGGCCCTGGAGTGTCGTGGGAAGCTGATTCTGGAGGAATGGTGAAGGGGTCCGAGTGCCTGGAGCCAGGAGAAGGAGGTGAGGTGGGCAAAACAGAGAGGTCTTGTGAGGCCTTGCAGGCTATTAAAGATCCCAGCATCCTGCTTACACCGTGACAGCAGCATCATTTGTAACCCCTATCCTTGTTGAAGCATCCGCGCTCCTTTATGTCCTTGATCCAATCTGAGCCAACCTTGTGACGTGGAGAAACACAGGGGTGTTGTTGAATCCACTTTAACCAGGCCCAGTAAGTGCTGAACAAATCACCAACTTCTCAGAGAGTCATTTGACCCGGATTGGACCCTGTGTCTCCTTATTTCTAGACCTTTCCTCTTTCCACCATATCTTGATTCCTATCCCAGCATATCTATGCTATTAAAACAGAGAGCAAATAAAAATGCAGAAACTCTAGCTCATTCTTAGCTTAGATACAGTCTCACTTTTGCTCCCTGGCCCATTTCACTATCTACAAGTGCAAAAGAGAACAGTTACACACAGCCTAGCCCTCTCGGGCACCATTCACACAGACTACAGTGTGAGAGGTGGCCCCCGGAGTTGAGCCAAGTGCTGGCTCTACCATTATCTACCATCTTTTTTTAATTTATTTTTTACTATTGCTCAGTTACAGTTGTCCCCATTTCCCCCCCAATTGTTCTCCCCTGCCCCATCCAACCCCTGTGCCCAAAGACAGTCCCCACCCCATTGTCCTTGTAATCTACCATCGTTTCTCATCTTGACTCCGTCTCTTATTTCTAGCCCTACAGTTGCCCTCTCAGCTCAATGGCAGAATTCCATCTCCCCAACTTTGAATCTTGGCATCCCGTAGACAGAACATAGTTTGCCCTGGCGCTTTGACAAATAACTGGCCAAAACCCAGCCCAGCCTCAGACTCATCTAGAATCATATGTCTTGTACATGTCAGCCATTCCTGTCCCCTCCTGTCCCTCACTCCTATACCCTGCAAGAAACATGGTGGCTCCCTTCCACCAAGTTTCTTTAGCCTTGAGAAAAGTAGCTCATCCCCTTGACAGTTAGTATTTATCTTTGATTCTCGTGTTTAGGTCAAAGTTCCCCAAGCCCTGGTTTGCAGCTTTTTTCTCTATGGTGTCTTTGCAGGGTCGTTGCCACAGGTCACTCAGCCGGGGCCGCTTTGATCAATGGAGTCTTCAGAAATGGACGCTCATGAAACAAACAGATCTGCTAAGCTAATAAACTTTGTTATGGGCTGAGCAAATTTCCTCTTATGTCATTACTCTACCCTCATGGTGGGGGGCTGTGGCGGGGAGGAAACTGGCTGCTTTCTCAAAGGTCTTTGTGTCCCTGGTCACTGCTGCCATTTACAGAGGGGTGACCACTGCCAAGTGTTTTCCCACGCCCCACCTCTTGGCTTCTGGGCTTGCTAGTGAATGTGAGAATCCTTGAAGCTACAGAGCTGAGACGTCCAGCGACAGATTGCCCCTGTGTGCTCCGTCACCGTGAGAGCCGTTCCCAACACTGCGTACTATTTCTCCACTGAGGACGCCTTGTCCTCACTCAATCAAAGCTCTTTTTCCTTCCTCCAACCCTCCAATCCTGGGTCCTCATTGCTCACACTGTTCTCTTAACCTAGAGCCAGGAAGCGTCCTTTAGAGGAAACAGAGGCACCTTTATCTCTTCACGTATGAAATAAAGATCTAAGAATGCAGCCACACGCAACACCAACACACCGCAGCACAAGGGCAGGCCGTCAGAGGGAGGCCTGCAGTGCGGCAGGCAGTGCTCCTTGCTTCGCGCTACGGCTTTCTGGCCCCTGCTTCACCTCGGGAACTGTGGTGTCTGGTCTTCCCAGCGAAGTAACCATGGGCAGAATACCTTCATTTTCACTGCCCAAGTGATGGCTTCTCACTTTGAGATGAGCTTCAAATAAAGGACTGAAAATACTCTTTAAAAAAAAATTCAAAAAGCAGGCTGAGCTGACTCTCAGGACATGGCCACAGGGCAGAATTTCTAAGACTGTAGAAAACAGCTACTTTCCTGTTGGGGATGAAAGCTGTGAAACCTCAGTCACTCAGAACAAACCCCGGCACTGGGGCTCCTCTCCTCCTGCTAGAAGTTTGCTAAGAGCTGCAAATGGCTCGTGTGTTACTAGGATATGGGACAGTAACAAATACTATCTCAGAGTATTCGTAACAACCGTATCTATTAGTAATAGTATAACTATTAAGTATTAATGTAAATATACATGTGTACCTATATATTTTACATCTGCCTGCACACTGATGGCTGGGAGGAGGAAGGGTGGGAGAGGAAGTTTAATGCCACACAGGCAGTATCATGGTACTTCACAATAAAATGTGTGTTTTTAGTTCCAAAACCAATATGCAAAAAAAAAAAAAAATCCTCCTGAACAGAGGGAACGCTGAACTGGCACAAAACCCAGGTGTGAAGAAAAGGTACACGTTAAAAGAGGGACATGGGGGCACAAAGGAAAGCTGTCCTAGGTCAACAAGCAAAGCGGAAAGTTGGCATTTTTGCAAAGAAATTAAAGCTGGTTAAGCCTCCATCTATTTTTCACGTAGAGTGACCTTCGAGTAGGTGTCTGTGGAAGACCAAGGACACTGCACACACACGATGAGAAGGGACCTGAGCATAGACCATGGAGTTCACCCTGGAACAGGATGGAAGGGAGCCTCATGCAATAGGTGTGTTGGGCAGGTGTGTGTGGGGCGGGGGGTGTGTGGCATTAGCAGGACTGAGATGAGATGTGAAGGAGGGGCACCAGAATGGATTGGGCAGAGTTTGGTTAAGAACCTTCCATGAGAACACTTGAAATTTTAAGTCAGAATGACACTGGAAAATTTTTATAACCACATGCAGCTGCTTCTCATCATTCACAGTAGTTATGTCCCATAGAGTCCCCACCAACACTCTACCAGGGAACACTGAAGAGTTGCTCCCAGGGGAAAAGCAAGGCGAGGGTCTCCTCTGATCACAATAGTTTCATCAGCTGATCAGTACCACACCTTTTTTAATGTGTGTTTCTGTTTAAAGAGTCCCTATTTAATATGTATTTTGATTCATTAATATTGAGCTCACAGCCAGCAGCACTGTGACTCACGTCACAATGAAATTTACCTCACGCGTGTGTTTTCTCCCTAAGGAACGTCACAGCCTTCTTATACTTGGGAGCACTAGGCAACGTTTCAGCATAGTGACTGTGGGGCACTTTAAATAGTGAAATCAACAACAAAAATGCAAAAACCATGGCACCAAAGTGACCACAAAAAGGACCTTGGATTACAGTACGGGAACTGAAACAAGAAGGCAGAGCGTCACCTGGTTCGACCTCAGCTGGCCGGGTGCCCTGTCAGATGACTCCAACTCGCTGTGCTCTGTGTCTGTCCCCAGAGACCGGGAAGGCGCCTGGTTCGGGGCTGTAAGTGCATTTTAGCAAGTAGGTGAATTCACAAACATGGCATCCATGGGGTCTAATGGAATTACTATGAGGCCGATCACTATTTACTAATTATCAATATCAAATATTATTGTGAGGATACGGATATGCATTTCAGTCAGCATACATATAGTAAGCGTATCTAGTTCTTATTCCAGAATGTGGTTTTCATTAAGTCCTTCTAGGATTTAATCCCTTTAATATGTGGATTCTAGGGTTGGGTACTTTTATCCTGACTATTCGAATTCAACCTCAGGTGCCCCCAGGGGCAAGACGAGGTGAAGAGAATGTGGTCAATAAGCCCCATGTGGGCCTGGCTCCACCACCTATTACCCTTGTGCATTTTTCAGCAGGACGTCAGGCCTGAAAACTGTGCAGTCGGCAGTCAGACTGCGAGCTCATCACCACACGGATGGATACAGCTCCAGGTGAGGGGCAGGGCTTCGCCCCACTCCCCGTCACTAGTCAGGATCCAGGAGCTGAAATTGCCTGAGCTCCCTTTTTTAGTATTACTGCAAAGTGTTACTCCAAAAACCTTCCAGTGGGGAGACAATAGGAGCTGCTGAGTCACCTGCTACCCGGGAAGTGCCCCGAGGGCCCCCACCACTGCCTGGGTTCCCACGATGGAGCTGCTCTGGCCCAGGACGGCTGCCTCCCACGGGTGCCATTGGCAGGCGCTGTGTCGTGCCTTCGTGCTGTGCTTCCCAGGACCCCGAGAGGCCAAAGCCCATTGGTATTCCGAGCAGAAGTGGGAAAACTCTCTGTGCTCGTTTTCCGAGGCTGCCGTAACAAACAACTGCAAACCTGGTGGTTAAGACAACAGAACTGTGTTCTCTCGCAGTTCTGGAGGCCAGAGGTCTGCAGTCTGGCCGGGCTGCCCTGCTTGGAGGGCTCTAGCGGAGAATCCTCGCCTCTTCCCGATTTTGGTGGGCCTCGTATTCCTGGGCTTATGGACCCGTCGCTCCAGTCTGCGCCTCCCTCTTCACACCTTCCCTGGGCGTCTGTCTCTGAGGAGGGCACTCGCTTGTCATTGGATTTAGGGCCCACCCAGATATTCCAGAATGATCTCACCTCAAGATCTTTAATTTAAGTAGATCTTCAATGACCCTTCTCCAGCAAAGTCATCTCCAGAGGTTCCAGGAATTGATATGGACATATGTTGTTAGTGGGGCAGGAAGGGGCACCATTCAGCCCACTACACTCTTTTTTAATGGAATGTATGTATATATGTATGTATGTGTGTATGTATGTATTGAAGTTTAAGGTTTTTATTGTATTTTTTTCCATTGCCATTTATTCCCCCCATTCTCCTGGGAACTAAAGTGGTCCCCTAGTCTTAGAGATAAATGGAAAACAAACTAACAAAAACAACCTCACTTAGTTTCAGTCCAAAAGCTTTTACTTCCCAGGGCCCGGAGAAGCCCCAAGCTGGAGGGAAGGAGCAGTCCCTACAGTGGGTATCTTCCCAGTTTCCCCCTCACCTCCCCTGGAGCTCCCTCACCAACACCCCACCAACACCCTCCAGGCTTGAGCTGTGGCCTTTCCCCCCTGCCAGCCATCTGCCTAGACATGATGCTCCCAGAATGAACGAAGCTGAGGCAAAGTCAGGATCCTCTCCACCCCCAACCCCAACCACAGATGCACCCCTAAACCAAAATCTTAGGAACTGTTTCTGTCTAAAATGAAACCACATAAGGAGAAAAAAAGAATCCCTGGCTGGTGTGGCTCAGTCGGTTGGAGCATCGTCCCCATAATCCGAACCGTCGCAACGGGGTTTGATTCCCTGTCAGGGCACATACATGAGTTACAGGTTCGCTCCCCAGTCAGGGCACATGCAAGAGGCAACCAACAGATGTTTCTCTCTCACATCGATGTTTCTCTCCCTTTCTCTCCATTCCTCTCTCCCTAAAATCAATAAGCTTGTCCAGCTTTGCTCTCAGTCAACAGTCCTCAAACTGTGATCTCCAAACTGCATCATCGGCATCACCAGGCACTTGTTAAAAATGCATATTCTCAGGCCCAGCCAAGACCTCCTGAATCGGGCACTCTCATGGAGGGGCCCAGTAATCTGTCTTTCCACAAGCTCCCCAGGTGATGTTGATGCAAGCTGAAGTTTGGGAGCCACTTCTTGAAGTATTGAAGACTAAGACATTTCCCATTTCCTCAGTTACAGAAGGTACAGGTATTCCTCCAAATACCTCTTTTGACCAGTAGGTCCTGAATAGAATTCTTCTAGATGAGCTATTGAAAATAATAATCTTGTACAACCAAAATGCAAGCATATTTAGAAAACACTTCCAACCTGACTTTTGTTGCACCTGGGAAGTTGGCAAACAGAAAGCAAGCAAATTTCTGTCAGTGCCTAACACTTAGCCTCCACTTTAGTTAGACTCTATTCCTCTTCGCTGCTCGGTGCCTTCCCTCATGTTCCACCCAGTTGCCTCACTGACCTGCCCTTTCTCTGATTCACCGATTCGTTATTCAAGGCCCAGCTGAGCCTCCCCTTCCCCATGATGTCTTTTCAGCTGCATTGCTCTCTCCCTTAACCGAATACCTGGTTGGATTATTGCATTGTCTCATTTAATTACTTCAGTTCAGCACTGGATTGCATTGATATTTAGCTCTTCTTCCCTCCCTGGACCCCA
Source organism: Desmodus rotundus (assembly GCF_022682495.2). NCBI lineage: Eukaryota > Metazoa > Chordata > Mammalia > Chiroptera > Phyllostomidae > Desmodus > Desmodus rotundus. The sequence continues at coordinate 49,909,542 of NC_071395.1, read as the reverse complement.
CAAAAGATTGCAAACTCTGAAGGGCAGGGTATGCAACTTTAGGTAGTATATGCCTGTCTAGACAGCCGAGACTGTTAAAATAAGACATATAAAGTGGGGCGGGGGGATATCCAGAGCAGAAAGTTATTTCTCACAGTTCAAGAGGCTGGAAGTCCGAGAGCATGGTGCCAGATGGTTGGTTCCGACAAGAGTCCCCTTCTGGGTGGCAGATGGCTGACTTCCAGTTAGGTCCTCACCTGGTGGACAGAGAGCTGGCTAGCATTCTAGTGTCTCATAAGGGCACTAATCCTATCACAAGGGCTCCACCCTCATGACCTGGTTACCTCCTGCAGGTCCTCCCTTCTAACACCATAATATGAGGGGTTAGACTTCAACATATGACATTTTTTGTGGGGTGGGGGAACACAACATTCAATCTCCATTCAATAGCAATACCCCACAGCCCCTAGTACAATGTTAAACACATAGTAGGTAAGCAATGGATACTTGTTGAATTGAACTGAATTATAAAGAGTTGATCACCATCAGTTTTATTGGTCTGTGGCAATTGCTAACAGAATTGCCTGTGTCTTGTTCAGCTATCACGAAGAAGCCTCTACTCCTTGCCCTGGAGGAATGGGGACGCAAATATCCACAAATAAATAGTGAAAATCGAACTGGGCCTTTGTAGAGGGCAGACAATGTGCTGCGGAATCACAGAAGGCAGGGGCAATCTGTATCTTTAGCATCCAGAGAAGTCGGTAAATATTTCTGATGGATTCGATGATGTCTGTTTTCTATAGGTTTTGTAGTAACTAGAACAGAATGTGATACTCAATAAATGTTTGTGGAATGAATAAATCAACTCACGGTAAACTTTAGTGCCCTCCCAGCCTCACAGGCTAGGAACACACCCTGCTATGTGGTGGACACTCTTGTTTCTAGAGAACGTAGTTGAATTTGTAGCAGGAATTTGCCTTTGCAGAGGATGGGTCAGAAGTTTGTTCCTGTGCAGGGAGTTGGGATCCTGCTGGGGGACTGCGTCACGTTTCCCTTGGGCAGTAACACTGTGTTCTGCATTATCTGGTACTTCTGAGGCACCTGTTCAGCAAACTCTGCATCCCTGGGGAGCTGAGTATCTCAGGTCCTCCTGGAGGTCCCGAATTCGCCATCATAGAAGTCCATGGGTGGAGCTTCCCCTGCTCCATGTTGACATGACTCACAAGCCCACCAACACCGCCGCCTTCCTTTGAGCTCTGGGACTGCGGGGAAGCCTTGGGCTGAATAAAGAACCTCTTCTTTAATGGGGAAGGTGACTTCCTTTGCCCAAGGGATCGGCGCTCCATAAGAAGAAAATGATTTAATCCCAGGTGGGACTACTTTCTGGTATATTGGGAAAGGACAAAAAAAACGTGAGACACGGACACCTCAAAGGTCATGAGAATGGACACGAGAATGAGAGCCAGGAGATACCAGTTCTGAGCACTGCCTTCAGCCAAGTGTATGACTCTGGGAGAACCACAGTGGAGGCTCCAGTTTTTCTGCACAACAAACAGACTAACTAGCTTACCCCTAAGACCCTTTTGGCTTAAACATGTATGATTTCTGATACATAAATCATAAATCTATGTATGATTTCCCCTTGCTTTTGCCTATTTTGTATCAGTCACCAGGCATCAAATTTGTTTGCCTCAAAGTAGTATGTCTCCCTGGCTAATACTTCTCCTGTTTGCTCAAGGTTCTGGCTACTGTCTCATCATTTTCTTCATCCTTCTGGGATTTCTAGCAAATTCTGATATCAGTCTCTTTACATCTGGTGTATAAAGCAAGCAACTAATCTCGCTGACTTTGTTTCAGCTGCTATGTTTCAGGATCAGCCCATATCATCCAGACTATAAAATCAAGGCTCTAAACCACAAACAAAGGAAGTTTCCTGATTAGAACCATCTCATGGCTGGACTCGCTGGGGTTCAGAGAGGTCAGAACTATAGCAGCCCAAGTTACTCAGACTTTGAGGCCTCCAAGGTCACCTGGCCGAGGATGGTCGGTATTTTTAGAAACTGGTATAGAGTTACTACTGAGAAATGTGAGAGTGATAAAATTACTTTCAGCAGGATTTGTTGGCTGAACTGAATAATCTTGAGCCTGTTTTGTGTTGTGATGACAAGGTGAACAAAGGGTATAGGAGTGTGGGATCTGATGCATTCAGAATTTTTTTTAATAAGCTTCTGGATGGAGCTGGTCTCAAACACCAAACGAGCACACGCTCTCTCTCAGGAACCGGAATGGTGTCTTCAGTGTTTTGACAGTTGCAGCACCAGGGGGACAGGGTTCTCGGTCTGGGAGCTCAGAGGACTCTTCCTTAATGGGAGTGATGGCAGCAGAGGTGGCTGTGCCCGCAGTGAGGAGGGAGGGAGGTTCTGGCGTAGCTGCTGGTCTCAGGGCTAGGGGGGGAAACAGAGACGTGAGGTGTGAGCATCTAAAAGGCCATATTAAGATCAGTTATATGCCATAAGTTCTCACAGATATTCTCAGAAAACTTTAAAGAAAATTCTTGGTTTGTTGGAGTTGTTTTTGGTTTTTTGTTCTTTGTTTCAGACAATCTTTCAGGAAATCAAAACTTCCCATTATTAATCATATCAATGACTATCATCCATTGAGAACCTAACATAGTCTAGACCTGTAATGTCTAACACAGGAGCTACATCGGGTTATTTACATTGAAATTAAATACAGTTAAAAACTCAGTTCCTCAGTCAGACTAGTCACATTGTGAGTAATCAGTACCCACCTATGACTAGTAACTTCCATATAAGATGGGCAGAATAGGGAATTTTCATTATTGTAGAAAATTCCATTAGACAGTGTGGTAGGCACTCTCTACATGTCTTATGGGTATTTCCCCTAATCCTCCTCACACCTCTGCACAGTTAGTACTGTTACCTCAGTTTGCTGCTAAGGAACAAGATTTCAGAAGGGTTCAGTGATTGGGCCAAGTTCACATACAGAGTAAGTGGTGGAGAGTAGACACAATTTTAAGTTAGTCTGGTTCCTAAGCCCCTTGTCCCTCTTTGTACCATGTTTCTTGATTACAACTTCTCATCATGAAACCTCCTTTTTCAAAAAGTCTTTCAAAAGGTCACAACTATCCACAATTGAACCTAAAACACAAAAGCAATAGCTAAGCAAACAACTAGAACGGGAACAGAATCACAGAAACAGATCACATGGAGGGTATCAGTGGGGAGTAGGAGGGGGAGAATGTGGGGAGAAGGTACAGGGAGTAAGAAGCATAATAAGTAGGCACAAAACAGACAGCGGGAGGTTAAGAATAGTATGGGAACTTGTATGCATGACCCATGGCGTGCACTAAGGTGGGCAAGGGGAGGAGGCTGGAGGGTTGGGGGCAGTGGTACAGGGAGGAGGATGATAAAGGGGAAAAAATTGGGACAACTATAATAGCATAATCAATAAAATATACTTATAAAATTAAAAAATAAGAAAGAAAAAGGATGTTCACCAAAGAATAGGATTGTCATTGAGCTACTGAGAATTTAAGTAGAGAGCCTGCCAAGCTGCCGAGCTGAAGGGGTAAGTGGTCAGGGAAAGGGCCCAGGAGCGTCCGTGTGCCTCCGTGTGAACACACCCATCGCAGCTGGGCAAACCCGATTTGGAAGCTGTCACGCTGCACCTGGTAGTTCACACTCCGACGATGAAGGCAGAATGTGCTGCTGACGTCAACAAGCCTCAACCTGCCATCAGCTATCACCTTGAACAATGAGACGCAAGCAGAAATTGTGACTCCATCTTATAGAAATTCATGTTTGGTCTAAAGCAGGAAGACTGGGTATGTAGTTCTAGAATGTACCTCAAGAAAGTGTTAAAAGAACTGCATAGAAATATACCAGACATGGGAAACTAAATTCATTAAGAAAATAGACAACCTCTATGCGAAGGGAGAAAAAAATATGAGCGCTTTTGCCAAAGGAGTGATGAAGGCAGCCCTGTGCCTGGAGTGGCTGGCTGGTCTCCGTGTTTCTCAAGGACAGAACCGAGTTTTGTCTTTTTTCCTTCTACAGCACATGCAGACACTGGCATACAGCTGCTGCTCCTCAACTGCTTCTTGAGGTGAACCAATTGTAAGAATGTCCTGTTTCCACAAATCCTGATGAAATAATTAGAATAATGGAACATGATACGAGGTGGTGTTTTTGTCACTTTCTGGATAAGAGCAACTTGGATCTCCTCCCACACGCGTGACACACTTGTCTTTGACACTGTGCTCCGTTTACATGGCTAACTCTCACCGTGGTTAACCCTCACAGGCTCACTGTGGAAGGCAACTTCAGCCCCAGCCCCTCAGAAGTGCAGACCCCTCAAAGGCAGCAGAACTCAGCTCCCAGGAAGTCTGTGTGCCCCACCTCAGACGTCCATACGATGGTCTGAGTACAGACTGTGAGTCCTTGAAGCTTGGGTGTCTGCCCTGGAAGGCAATTTGGACAGAAATGACCCCAGCTGTACTCAGACGTAGGAGAGGACAACATGTGATGCTACAGAGAATAGGACCCAAGCCAGAGGGCAGTGGAGGGAATGGAGTAACCAGAGGGAAACACTCTCATCTTGCCAACTTTTTTCTACTTCTAGGCAAGTGGTCATCAGCAAAGCCACTTCCTGTCAAGGTTACAGTGACAGGAGGCAGATCCTGCCTCACTCCTGCATGCCGTGGATATTCATACCTTATATGAATAGGACATTATCAGCCCGGGTGCCAGTCTCTGTGACTCACTGGGAAACAAAACGGTGGCATGTGTTGGGTGGTTGTTAGCTTTCCAAGAGTCCAGATCCCAGAGCTGAGAGTTGCTGCTCTGAGTATGGGTAGGAAAGTTTTAGCAGCTCTCTTCTTCAAGGAGGGCTGCCTAACGTGTTCAAGCCAGCGAACTAGGCCAGTGCCTGGGGATTGGTCGAAGAGTGACTAAACGGTTCTCTCTACCCTGGACTTTGGGGGATGTGGCTAAAGGAGAATCAGCAATGCGGAGAATGTCACAGGGATGAGAAGGAAGGAAAGCTCTCCTTAGCAACTCTTAGCCTCTGCTGCTAGTTTTTCAGTTTCTCCATGGAGCACTTTCACGCCAGGACAGTACATTCCAAAAGCTGTCTGATCATGCTGGGGATGCGTTCCGGGTCATCCATAGTGTCTGGCCATCCTGGGCCTGTGCGAGCACACGGGTGGGTTTGTACAGTAGCTACACCAGCACTGGGGGTGGGGAGTGGAGAAGGTCCCCCAGGGAGAGGGGTCTGAAATGAAACAGGTGCAACTGAGCAGTTAGCTAAATCGTTAGGGAAGGGTATTCTATGCCACGGGAGTAGCATAGGCAAAGGCCCATAGGTGAGTGACAGCATGAATATTCTGGGGGATAAAAGGTTCATTGTGACTGGGGTGCAAAACCTAAAAGTGGGAGCAGTGTGGATGCTGATGGAGAGATGGGAAGGCCCCATATGCCCAGCAGCTCACATCAGCGGAGCGCTGGTGAGAGCCCAGCACTTAGTTTTATGTGTACGGTTTCACCGCTATTCCCAGCCACCCCAGGAAGTAGTTACTATTATTCTCCCCACCTTTAACAATAAGGGGACTGTGGCTTAGTGAATTCATGTGACTGGCCCGTAACCATCGTTCTGTAGTTAATTACTGAGAGCACCAGAACGTGAGCCCAGGCAGCCTGTCACTGAGTGCGCTGTACCATAAGAACAGTACAAAGGAAATTAATGTACTCATTAGCCAGATTCAGCTAGGCTCATGAATTGTCAGTATTTTTCCATATGTAAAAATTATTGGTACTACAACTATTATTAGTTTTCTGAACCATTTGGAAATGAGAGGCAGACACGAACACTTTACCTGTAAATTGATCGGTAGGTGTTTCCCACATTCTTCTAACAACAGTGCAAGTGGAATGCTCAGGAAATGCTCCACTGGCACTGGTTTATTACACAATATGCACCTCGTGCTCTGACTTTTGTGGTTGTGTTGATAATGTCCCATGTAGTATACGAATAGATGTACATTTGGAGGTGGGGTCCAGTCAGGGACCACGTATGCATTTCCTTGTCATGACCCTTAAAGCTTCTTTAATCTAGGACCCTAGCCTCTTTTTTCTCTTTTATGACAGTGACATTTTTTAAGAGTCCAGACCAGTTGTTTTGCACAATGTCTCTCTATGAGGATTTTTCTGCTTGTTTCCTTTGTTTAGATTCAAGTTGGCATTTGGTCCTGTTCTTACTGGCAGCACAGGGCCCTGACAAAAGTTCCCATCTCCTCTGGGACTCCTATTAAAAACTCAAGTTCCTTTTCAGTCATCCCATTAATTCAGGCACAAGCTAATCTGCTATAACAGAGACTCACAACTTTGGGGCTCAACAAGATAAATTAAATTTCTCTCACATATGAAAGTCCACAGACGAACAGCCCGCAGTCCTGGTAGAGGGGCTCTGCCCATAGTGTCATCCAGGGACGCAGGGTCCTTCCGCCCTGTTGCCCCATCGTGTGATCTCAAAGGAAAGCTGCCTCATCAGCACCACATCTGAGTTTCAGCACGCAGGAGGGGAAAGAGAGGGTACAGTGCATGAAGTTTCTTCTTTTTAAGGGGTGAGACCTAGAAGTTGCTCTTGTAGCTTCCATTTGCATCCATCAGCCAGACCCCACATCTGCGCACCAAGGCAGCTGAGAACAGCAACCTGTAGCTGGGGAGCCGTTGCTCCGCTCAAACTCCAGTGGTGACGTTAGTAAAAGGAAGAAGGAGAGAGTGGATGCCCCGGGGACGCCAGTGGTCTCTGCCACAGTTGTCCTCGAGGCTGTTGTTTCCTTTAGTGAAGACTCAATACCTGAACGAACCCATTCGGCTCATCAACCTAACTATTTCCTTCAGTTACTGTTCGTGATACTTACTCACTCGTTTTCTTTTCTGGGGAGAGCTATTCAGAACTCTCTTAATATAGTTTTAAAATATCAAAACTGCTCAGTAAAAAATAATTGTAAGACCTTATTTCCAAGAATGGGAGGTTGCCACTTCAGAAGTTTTTTGGATAGTTCTATTTTCTCAAATATAATTCTAATGGGGATGACAAAATTCACACAAAAAGCAGATAAAAATCAGAAACTGCTTCACACCAGAGTCCAGGTTTTTCACTTTTCACTTATTCTGGGGGAGTCTTGGGAGGAGGGGAGACATTTATTTGGTTGGCTTATTTAATGTATAAAAGGCACAAACACTCGGAGAGGTAGCTAAGGCATAATGTCAAAAATGACCCTACACGGTGCTTCGACTCATTGTCTCATTCTACACGAGATGAAACAGTGGACACCTCGCAGCTAGTTAACTGCAAACCAGGACCTGTAACCCCATTTCCAGACCCTGGTGCCGATCGTCTCTGCGTGTGATGAGACCTCACACTGATTTGGGGCCAGTCTCCTTCCTTACAGGCCTGGCTCAGTTACTATACTCCAGGTAACATCTCTATCTCTTCCAAGTAATCTGGGGAAGAAAGTACATGAAAAAAAATTGTCGAAAATGTTTGTTTGAGTCATGGTTTGGAATGTTTTTAAAACTAAGAGAAGAACACAGGCTAGGCACGTCCGCCGTCCCTCACACTTAGGGATTATTGCTCCTGTCTGCGCCAGGCTCCACGGCCAGCCACTGCCAGAGCCCGGAGCCCCTGATGACATCACACCGGTACAGCTCTTTCTGTCGACAGCTTCCAGGACGGTACAACCTTATCTTTTAACCCTCTTTCCACTTTTATATGAAAGGGCCCCACAGTATTTTATTTATTTTTGCTTTCATTCTTTTATATTCTTATTGTAAAATATTTCAAATATTAAAAACAAGAGCAGAGAATGATATCACACTAGGATACCCACCACTGAATTTAAAGGACTCTTAACAGTCTGCCATATTTTTCAAAATAAGACCTATCATTTTATTTTTATTGTTTATGCTATTACAGCTGTCCCTACTTTTTTTTTTTTTTTTTGGCCACATTTGCTCCAAGATTTTTTTAAGTCTATAAAATGTTAAGATACTCTCAAGGCTTGAATTCATTCCCTTCCTCTTCTCCCTCTTCTTCCCTCCTGTGAAATGATTAATAAAATTTTGAAATTTTCCCCATTGAGGTCTTTCATATGCTTATCTGTCAACGTTATTCATTGGTACATTATAATTATTGTTGCTATTGTGCATGGACTTCTTTATATCTCTTTTGTTTTAACACTAGGGAAAGATATTTGTTTTGTTTTTAATTTAGGCTATATTAGTTTTTTTGCAGCTGCAGTATCAGATGACCACAAACTTTGAGACCTGTAACAAGAGAAATCGACCCTCCCACAGTTCTGCAGAGAGAAGTCTGAAAACAAGATGTAAGACTGGCGGAGCTCCCTCCCCAGGCTCTGCGGTAAAATCTCCCTCGCCTCTTCCAACTTCCGGTGGCTGACAGCATTCCTTGGTTTGGGGCAACATCACCCCAGTCTCTGCCGCCATTGCCTTCATTGCCTTCTCCTTTATTGTCTGTTGTAAGATCTCCCTTTGGCTCACTCTTGGGGACTTTGTGATTGTATTTAGAGCTCACCCAGGTAACAGAATAATTTTCCCATCTCAGGATCCTTAACTTAATCACACCTGTAAAGTCTTTACTACTCACTGGTTCCACAAATTGAGACATGGACATCTTAGGGGGCATTTTCACCTTCTGCAGGGGTTATACTTAAATTTGTAACATACAGATACTCAACTCTAAATGGTTCTGAAGAAGTAGAGAGCTGACCACAGCAAGCCTGATGGAGCACCTTACTTTTAGAACACTCCCACATCTTATTTTTATTATGTTTTATTTATACACATTTCTTTAAATCTCCATTCAAGGATATTTTTTCACTGCTTTTAGAGACTGAGAAAGGGGGAAAGAGAGAGAAATATTGATGTAAGAGAGAAACATTGACTGATTGCCTTCTTGTACGTACCCTAACTGGGGATCGAATCCACAACCTGGACACGTGCCCTGACCAGGAATCAAACCCGTGAGTGACCCTTTGTTCTACAGGACGACACTCCAACCAACTGAGCCACCAGGGCTATTTCTACACATGTCAACAAAGAAGTCTTTCCTTTATATTTAATTAATTATATTGTCATTTGTGGTTGATTTATGTTACCATTGTTTCTTTATCCTTGGTTCACTGTTTTCTTGCTGAAATATTTTACAGATCTTTTGGTGGGAATCTGTGGCTGATTCATTCTCTTGTTCATCTTACATCTGAAAAGTCCTTTATTTTGCCTTCAATCTGTAATGATTCTTTTACTGAGCAGAAAACCCTTTCCACAGTTATAGGCACTGAATTCTTTAAACTATTACTCCTTTGTCACCTATTGTAGCCAACGAGAATTCTGCCCCATGTCGGATTCTTCGTGGGGGATGTGCCCTTCGTTTCTGGCACATCGTTAAATTCTGTTTAGATTTTTTTCAGTTCTTTGTCTAGAGTTATTTCAATTCACAAATTCTCTTTTCAGTAGTGCTTACAGGATTCACATCTTTATTTAATTTGGGGAAATTCTTCTCAGTTATGTCTTCCAATGCTGCTTCTTCACCATTTTCTTCATTCTGTGCTGGAATGCCTAGTAGACCGAGGTTAGGCCCTCTCGACCTCTCCTCTATGTTTCACCTGCTGGTTACTGATTTGCTTATCCCTGTGAATTGTGTGCTAAACTGAATTTTGTACTCAATTCTGTTTGATTTATTTCAGTTTTCTAACCTTCCAAATTACAAATCTTCTTTTCAACAGTCTATTCAAGGCTTAGTCATAGGCAGAACTCAGGTGCCGTAAGAGCCAGGGCTCTGCTGCCAGCCTGTTCCGGAGGCAAGTCCCCTGCTGCCATTTATTAGCTGATGGGCTTGGACAAATTACTAGCTTCTCTGGACCTCAGTTTTCTCATCTGTAAAAAGGAAATAATAGTGCTTACTTCAGAGTGTTTATGATGTTAAGAGAGCCAATATATGTAAAGCACTTAAAAAAGTTCTTAGCACAGAATTAATATTGTTCAATAAATATCTAAATTTATTTCAATACTCATATCCTTTTTAAATTTCTGCCTTTAAATATTATTATTTTGATATAAATTACATCTTCATTTCTCTCTTTGAACATCATAAACATCTTTACTTTTAAGTATTCGTACTGTTCCACACACTGAGTTTCACTGGACAGGTTTCCTATTCTGATTCCCAGGGTCTGTTGGCCACTTTATTAAATGTCATGGGCTTGGGGGTGTAGAATAACGGGCTCATTTTGAGTGTGAAATTGTTTTGGTCTCTTTCTCCAGGGCTCATTCCCTTCTGTCTACCAAGCGTGCACTGGCCTCCACCTGGCCTTCTAGACATTCAAGTGTAAAAAAGGACTTTGAATAGTAATTTGGGTTTTATTTCTGCCCTAGATTGCTGTGGGGGTTTTCAAAGATAGTGGCACAAAGCCAATCCCTAGTTGGGAGCTACGAGAAAAATAAAGGCAATATGTTAGATTTTATGAGACCCAGGATGTCACTGATGGTAGGGTGCAGAGACGCCCTGTGTAACAGTTCAGGAAGACTGCCCATGAAATCTTCCCATAATGCTTTGTTATCACATAATACTTTTATTTTATATTATCAGAAAGAGCTCTTTTAACAGAGCTGGTAACTTGTATTACATATTAGTCTGCACACGCATAGAAGTCCACGGGCAAAGCGTCCCTGGAGCATCTTCACCTTTTCTGACTCGGACACTGGTGTCCGTGTTTTTCACGTCACATGGGTCTCTGTGCTAACTAGACCGTGGGTGACGGAACATTTCTGAAAACGTCTACAGAGTTTCCTTCACCCTCATTTGGTGTCTGTGATCTGTCGGAAAACCAGCTCACAAACACCTGCTGGCTGACAGAAATTCTGGGAAGCTTTCCGACTTTAGAGATACTGAAGTGTAGAAACATTCACATCATGGAATTGATTTTTAAGAAGAGGTAGTTACCGATTTGGATTCCTATTCAGAGTAAGCTATTTCACAGAACCCAAGACATTTTCACTCACAGTGAAAGGGGAAGCATGCTAGAACTTCCACCACTGCTCCGAGGGGGTCCACAATGTCGAAGAGCGCAGGTGGAAAAACTTACTGACCCTTCCGGGTCTGGGACCCAAACCAAGGTCCTTGTGCCCAGGGCCGTTCTCACCAACAGAACAAAACCGAGTCAGATAAAGCAAAGCAGAAACTGTATTCTTTGATCAAGGAATGGAGATGGGTGAGTTCCAGCTCTAATGGCACCGTCTCCCTGCCTGGGAAGGAGCCTTCTGTACTTACAGGCTGTGGCCCGGAGTGATCAGATTCTTTTAGATATGCACAGTTATTCCTCGGTTGCATTAGCCATTTTGCACATGATCCTTTTTGTACACATGCCCCATCACCATCTTGGTTTTTGTGTTCAGCACCTTGGTCTTTGAACTTGACCCTCTTCATTTTCCGGTCTGGAATCCTTTTTAAGTTCCTGTAAGTGATCATAACTTGTGACATAGCTTAGGCATTTAGACCTTAGTCTTCTAACTAATAGCCTGGTGACCAAACCACTTAGTAGCATTTTTACCTTGAACAAACTAAGTTCTCTACAGCTTAGTCCTCTTCCCTGTAGGGTCAGGAGAGAATTAAACCAGTTAGCACGTGCAAAGCACTGTCAACCAATTGTCAACAGAAACAATTCAATGCCAATAGGAATCCCCAATTTGCAGTGGGATACAGCTCAGCTGGGAGGCTGCTCTGCAATGGTCTGCTCTGCTCTGGTGAGATGTCTTCCGAACCTCAGATCTACCTGGGAAACACACTCCTGGCTGTAAACTGCACTCTGTGAGCCAGAGGGGAACTGGCTTACATGGACAGAAGTCCCCAACCCTGATTCCTGCTTGGTCTATCCTCATGCAAATAAGGACACCAAATCCTCAAAGTTTGAATGGTCCAAAAGGCACTGTCCTGATTGGTCAGAATAGAGCCACTCTGATTGGCCAGAGCTGTGCAGCTCTATTAGGATGAGGAAAGCCTTAATCCTACTGACTGTAATAGGATTCCAGGAAAACTTCATAAAGGCTGGCTCCAATGGTACAAACACAGTGCACACAGCAATTCAGTGTGAAGGAAGTTTAATGCAGGCTTGTCCATGAAGTGCAGTGTGCATGAGAGGCCCCTGTACAGAAATGGCTGCTAGGCTCTGCTTTGGAATTTGAGCCCAGTTTAGCCACCAGGAGTCCTTCTTAGTAGGTGTCTTATTTTTTTTGCCTGTCAGATTTCACGGCACCCAGAACAGTTAAGTATTCATGATTTTCCTTCCTCACGATGCTACATTTTTCTTATTGCCTAACTCAAAACTTCTCTTCTTTTCATTAATAGGGAAGATCCCCGCCCCAGCCCCTGGCTTCTAGCTATGAGCTTGGCTCAGGGCAGCTCCCTCCATCTCCCCCTACCCCCACTCCTCTGGCTCAAATAAAGCTCGTTTTCAGTCAGCTTTTTCTGGCAGGGTCACAGCTCTGGCCACAGTGTCTGTTTCCAGGCCAGAGCCTGTCCCTTCAGCCCTGCTCATTGCTCAGCTTCTGGCCCATAGAAATGTTTGTCTGGTTTCTGAGCTCAGTTGTATCTTTTTGGTTTTTTTCTTTATATGTTTTACTTGTGTTAAAGATAGACTGAGGCACATTAAACATTTCAAAAATTATCCTTTGAGACAGTATGGAGAACATTATGCTAAGTGAAATGAGCAGTCAGAGAAAGACAAATATCATAAGATTTCACTTACATGTGGAATCTAATGAACAAACTGAACTAACAAGCAAAATAGAGACAGACGCATAGAGGGCAGGATGACAGCTAAGAGGGGGGGATGAGGGGGTGGAGGGATGGAGTGAAAAGGAAAAAGGACTCATGGACACGGACGACAGTGTGGTGGTGGCTGGAGCAGGAGGGTATTGGAGTACAAAATGATAATGGAAAAATACGATAAAATTTTTTAATAAACAAAAAAAAGTTTATTTGAGCAAAATTCAACTCAAATTGGCCAGCAACAAACCAGAAGTGGTTAGGAGCAATCCACTGGAAGAAGTTAGGGGTAAGACTTTTATAGAGAAAAGGGAATAAATATTTGATTGGCTGTAGCTTAAGCATTTGCATTATTTGGAAAAGACTAGTTGGTTGGCTGTGACTGGTCATCCTTAGGTATTGATTTCTTAACCTCAGGCAGTCACAGGCTTAGGCTTTGCTTTATTTACATTGGCTGCTAAGGTATTAGAGCTGCCTCAGCCTAATGGTGTCCTTGTTTAATTTAGCACCAGTAAGTGTCATATCTTCTGACCAGAATGGGTAATTAAAGCATAGGTTCCTCGTATCATCTTGGCTGAAGTTTCTAGTCCTGTTTATACATACCTGTCCCTAGGGCTTATGTCTTCTTCACTTTGACAGCTAGTCCAGCACAGGACATGGGCCTGCCACATGGGAGAAATCAACAAAAATGATTAGGTGGATGAAACAATCATTTTTATTTCAAAACCTATCTCAGCACCATTTTTTAGGGTTTGGGTTTTTTGATTGTTTGTTTAACTGGGGACTCTAAGTTTCTGTTCTTATTCTTTCCTATGAGACTTAGGGTCCAGGTCATGAATTTTTGTTTGCTTTTTTTTAAGCATGTATTTTTTTTAATTTTGAAGTAGTTTTAAATCTATAGAAAAGTTGCCAGAGCAGTATACAGAACTCCAGCTTCTCCTTCTCTTAGAGTCCTTGTTTCCTGCATTATCTCAATAGTCCTCCCCTCCCCCTTCTCTGTGTATATGTATAGGTGCGCGCACACACACACACACTCTGACGTGATGCCCCATCACCCCTAAATACTAATGTGTAACCCTGGAAACAAGGACACTCTCTGACATCACCACCCAGAACCGTCCCGATTAGGAAACCAACACTGTGGCAGCACAAGCCCCCAGTCTATCAGCTCCATCCTGATTTTTCTAGTTGTCCAACTACTTTTCTCTTTCCCTTTATGGTTTAGGACTCTGTTCAGAAACTGGTACGTATTTAGTTGCCATGTGCCTTAGTCTTTTCGGGCTACTATAACAAAATACCATAGACTAGTAGCTTATAAATTTTTCAGAGTTCTAGAGACTGAAATTTTGAGATCAGAATGCCTGTATGATTGGTTAGGGCCCTCTTCCAGGTCACAGCTTTCTTGCTGAATCTTCCTGGAGGGGAAAAAATAATTTTCCTCTACCCTTCTGAGTTCATGGCTAAGACCACCCTATAAAACAGATTAACAGAAGAAAAGAAATAATTACATGTTGTAGCGGAGGAAAAATTTTCCTCCTACCCTTCTAGGTTCTGTTGGCTAGTCTAATAATTAAGTTGACATGAGACAGATTAACAGGAGAATTAAAAAATTTATTTCATACTGTTCACTATAAACAAATAAGTTGACTAAGTCTTTCTTATATTTATTGGGGAAAAGGAAAGAATTGCAATTTGGTACATGTAGCCATGGTGAGCCATGTGCCAGGCCCTGGGAAAACGAAGGAGTAACAGTCCTCATACAGAGGGGGAGAGGGAGTGGGGTGGGGCTGTTCCAACTGTAGGGTTCTTCTGATAGGGCTTTTGCAACTGACAGGTTATGAGAGCTCCTCCTACAGGCCTGCCCAATTGAAACTGTTTTTGGTTATTATAATAGATTTTTAAGTTTTAAAACAGTATTTTGGCATAGATGAAGTCAATGATGACACTTCAATGTTTTTTAATTTAGCTTTTGTTGAAGGTCTAAAAGATGGACTTGAACACAGGTAACAAAAAAAAAAAATACAACTAATTGGGTCACATGTAAACCCATGATTCAGTAAAACAAGAAAGAAAGCTCCACCCCCCTAAGTCCCCAAACTTAGGCAACTCAAATAACAATCTCACAGTTATAGCAAATCACAGCTAGTAAATCCACCTTTCAAGATCCCCAAGGAAACCACCACTCACAGGGGCTTGTAATTACTGCAAAAGCCTGGATATTGGAGGGGGGGGATTGTTTAAAGCTCAAAAAGGCAATTGCAAGGTCAACAGTACATAAAATTTGCAAATCCTCTCAAGGATTCCAACCTAAATTTTCTCAGCAATAGGACTGCATCAAAGATCAAAAGGGGATTTTTTTTTCCCCATTCTCCTAATGCTTTAAGAGAAGTTGATCTAACTATTGGGAATGAAGTAACTAAGGCCCCAGTAGATACTCCACCAGCTTCACCATTCCCCCTTCCCTGAAATACTAAAAAGGGTGGAGTTTGCCATCAACCCATGACTTCTCTGAATCCCCTTCAATTGCTCTTCAACTTGAACCTTTTAAAAAAACACAGATTTCTTTCATTTCTCTCTGCCCCTACTCATTTCCTAGGATGAGACTTTCTTGAATCTTACAAATCCCATATTTTTTTTTCTCTAGAGGAGGGAAATATTCTTATACCTTGAGGGTTTTTTAAGAGATTTTATTTATTTATTTTTACAGAGAGGGGAAGGGAGGGAGAAGGAGAGAGAGAGAAACACCAATGTGCAACAGATCTGTCCATCAGTTGCCTCTCACACACCCCCAACTGGGCACCTGGCCTGCAACCCAAGCATGTACCCTGACTGGGAATCAAACCAACGACCTTTTGGTTTGCAGGCCAACGCTCAATCCACTGAGCCACACCAGCTAAGACACCTTGAGTTTTTCAATAATGATCCTCAAGAGGACTTATCCACAGTTCCTTCAAAAATTAACAACAAAGGGACATAGGGAATCTAAAAAAACTCCAGTAAAACTCAATTTAAATATTTACTTATTGATAATGGTCCACATTGGATTTGATGGAACCCAGGGAATTTTAAATTTTCCTATCCCCACGACTAAAAGGCAACTCAGGAGATTCCTAGGTTTGGGCTGATATTATAGAAATTGAATCCCTAGTTTCCTGTCATGGCTCAACATTTACACTCTCTTCCCAAGACTGACTAGACAGAGCCCCTCACATCGACAGAGGAATTCCATAAAGCCTTCAGAGAAATAAAAGGCCATCTTTATAATCCAACTGCTTTAAGATATCCTAATTATCAGTTGCCTTTTTTCTTTTTTGTCTGTGAAAGAGAGAGAAGAGTCTTAGGTATCTTGACTCAATAACATGGAAGCCAACATAGGCCCATTGGATGCTACAGTCAACCATTTGATCTGGTGGCCAAAGGTCTCCCTCCCTGCATGAGAGCGATTGCAGCCACTGCCATTTCACTACAGCACTTAAAACCATAGCAGAGGGCCCTCCAATGACTCTTTATGCGCTTCATTTGTGGAAATCTTACTTAACTTTCATCACACGCAGCACCTTTCTGCTAGCAGACTAACCTCCTATGAAGTTCTTTCGTTGTCTTTATCTAATGTGACTTGTTCTTGTAAAACTCTGACTCCTCTTACTCTCTTCCCTCTGCCGACTGAACCCCTCATGTGTGCCTGCCCTTCACAGAATACTAATTCCTCAAAATGATGTACAGGAAATACCTCTCAAAAATGTTGAATTAGATTGCTTTACAAAGGTTCTCACCTAAAGATAAGCAGGCCACTGTCAAGGAGGCTATATGATTGTCTCTGTAAATAAACCATGGAGGCCAGTCCGATGCCTCAGGCAGCCTCTGCTCCACAAGCAGAGCTCTGCGCGTTAATCTGAGCTTGGAACGTGGCGGAAGTAAAACTGCTAACACACTGACAGTAGGAACGCCTCTGCTGTCCAAGACTTTGGTATGTTCTGGAAACAGAGGATTCTTGACTTCTTCTGGACAAAAGGCAAAAAAACAGTTCTTATGTGTTAGAATTCTTAGAGGCTATTCAATTACCTAAATCTTTGCCAATCATAAAAGACCCTGGACATTCAATGGCAAACACGGAGTGAAAATGGTAATCACTGGTTGACAATGCTGCTAAGTTAGCAGCACTAAGACAGTCGGCCCCTAAGGAAGCACCTACATTACCAGCTAAAGCAATTGAAGGTTTAAAAGATAAAATTATGGAAGAACAGAATTTAGCAGTTTGACACAACAGAAAGAAATGGTTAGATGTTATTAGAACAACACTGTAAATTGACCCTAAATGAAATTTATGGGTAGGTCCAAATGACCAGCCACTCTCCCTGACTGCACACAGCAGCATACATCGCAATGCATGCCTGACTTTACTCCATGGACACTGACAAATGGTGTCATGGGGAGACAGCACTCCTGGGGTCATCTCTGAAGACCCTTCCCGGCTACACTAAGCTGGAAATCTTTAAATAACTCAAGACCAACATTATAATTCTCATTCCAGGACTGATGCAGATGGCACCTGATGTAGATGACTCCCCAAGTCCCCAGACCAGGGCCAGTCACACATGATGCCACCCAGCAACCCTTACACATGGTCACCCCCCTCACCACCATTGTTTCATTTACTTATTATTTTGTTATCATTTGTTTTTTAAACAAATGGTTTTTAAACAAAACACTTGAGAGCAATATAAATAAATGATAGATAGATAGATAGATAGATAGATAAGCTGGAACTAAAAAACGTAGCTAGGAATAAAAAATAAGTGATATGTATATACACTGGAATATTACCCAGCCATAAAAAAGAATAAAATGGGAGAACCAAGATGGCGGCGTAGGTGGACACACTGCGCCTCCTCGCACAACCAGAACTGACAGAGAATCGAACAGCAAGGGGGACCAACACCAAGGAAATAGAAAATAACCATTCATCCAGACTGGTAGGAGGGGCGGAGACAGGCACCGGGGTGGAGAGGACTCGCGTGGCTGTGGCGGGACTGAGACTGGCGGAGTGTGGGACAAATGGCGCAGGCAGTCTGAGCACTAGCAGACCCTGCAGCCCCACATCTGCGCAGATAAACCGAGAGGGCCGGACTCAGAGTGGCGGAGAGTGGGGCAGGCAGAGTGGCGGGTAGCACCCTGCGGCCCCACATTCGCCCACAGATAAACCTGACGAACGGCGGGCAGCGAAGCAGACCGCTGCGCAACCCAGGGCTCCAGCTCGGGGAAATAAAGCCTCAAACCTCTGATTGAAAGAGCCCCTGGGGGTTGGGACAGCAGGAGAGACTCCCAGCCTCACAGAAGAGGTTGTTGGAGAGACCCACAGGGGCCTGGAGTGTGCACAGGCCCACTTACTCGGGAACCAGCACCAGAGGGGCCCAGTTTGATTGTGGGTAACGGAGTGAAGGATTGAAATCCGGAGGAGAGTGAGGCAGGCGCCATTGCTCCCACTCGGCCCCTCCCCCTCGTACAGCGTCACAGCTCAGCGACCAGCGTTACCCCGCCCTGGTGAACACCTAAGGCTCCGCCCCTTAAAGTAACAGAAGCGCCAAGACAAAAAAAAAAAAAAAAAAAATAGCCCAAATGACAGAACACTTCAAAGCTCCAGAAAAAATACAACTAAGCGACGAAGAGATAGCCAACCTATCGGATGCACAGTTCAAAGCACTGGTTATCAATATGCTCACAGACTTGGTTGAATCTATTCGAAAAACAGATGAAAAAATGAAGCCTATGCTAAGAGAAACAAAGGAAAATGTACAGGGAACCAATAGTGATGAGAAGGAAACTGGGACTCAAATCAGTGGTGTGGACCAGAAGGAAGAAACAAACATCCAACCAGAAAAGAATGAAGAAACAAGAACTTGGAAAAATGAGGAGAGGCTTAGGAACCTCCCGGACGCCTTGAAACGTTCCCACATCCGAATTATAGGGGTGCCAGAAGGAGAAGAGGAAGAACAAAAAATTGAAAACTTATTTGAACAAATAATGAAGGAGAACTTCCCTAATCTGGCAAGGGAAATAGACTTCCGGGAAGTCCAGGAAGCTCAGAGAGTCCCAAAGAAGCTGGACCCAAGGAGGAACACACCAAGGCACATCATAATTACATTACCCAAGATTAAACGCAAGGACCTACATCCAAGATTACTGTATCCAGCAAAGCTATCACTTAGAATGGAAGGGAAGATAAAGTGCTTCTCAGATAAGGTCAAGTTAAAGAAGCTCATCATCACCAAGCCCTTATTATATGAAATGTTAAAGGGAGTTACCTAAGAAAAAGAAGATCAAAAATTGGAACAGTAAAAATGACAGCAAACTCACAGTTATTAACGACCACACATAAAACAAAAACGAGAGCAAACTAGGCAAACAACTAGAACATGAGGGTTGTCATTAAGGGAGTGGGAGGGGGAGAGAGGGGGAAAGGTACAGAGAATAAGTAGCGTAGATGATAGGTGGAAAATAGACAGGGGGAGGGTAAAAATAGTGTAGGAAATGTAGAAGCCAAAGAACTTATAAGTATGACCTATGGACATGAACTATAGGGGGGGAATGTGGGAGGGAGGGGGGTGGGCAGGATGGAGTGGAGTGGGGGGGGAAATGGGGCAACTGTAATAGCATAATCAATAAATATATTTAAAAAAAAAAAAAGAATAAAATGTTATCATTTGTGACAGAGTGAATTAACCTAGAGGGTAGTATGCTAAGTGAAATGTCAGTCAGAGAAAGACAAATACCATGTATTTTCACTTAATATGTGGAATCTAAAGAACAAAATAAACTAACAAAATTGAAACAAACACATAGAGAGTGAACCGAGGGTTGCCAGTGAGAGGGGTTGGGGCACTGGGTGAAAAATGTGAAGGGCTTAAAAGGTAGAAATGGTACTCACTGATAGTCACGGGGATGTGAAGTCACAGCGCAGGGAACACCATCAATAATATTGTAGTAACTGTGTGTGGGGCCGGGCGGGTGCTGGCAATATCCGGGGGACCGCTCTATAAGGTGTGTGATTGTGTAATCACTATGCTACCCACCTGAAACTAATAAAAAATAATACTAATATAAACTGTAATTGAAAAATAATTTTTTAAATAAAATAACCGTATTTTTAATAACATACTTAAAATTTTTTTCACCCAGTAGTAGATATAAGCAATTAATTATGTGGAGCATGGTGTAAGTCTGCTTGCCAGTGCCAATCACATCTCTTTCGAAGCAACTTGGGAAATCCTTTTATAAGCCCCCCTACTTCTGTCTTTATAAGCTCTGTCCCCTCCTCCCCCTCAAAATAAGTTGGGTTTGTTTACTCAAATATGTGTCTCCTGGAATGCAATTCCTAAAAAAGATCCCAAAATAAAGGTTTTGTTTGTTTTGCAGTTCTTGGTCAATGAGGGACAATTCACTCATTTGTTTATTTATATCAGTTATTAACCTAACACTAAAAAGCCAAAGTGAGAGGCAACAAGCTTGTATTTGAGTTTATTTTTAAATAAAAGCTATTTGGAAAGCACTGATTCAGGCAGAACCCATGTTCCAATTAGGGTATTTTATGAGAAAGAAAAGGGAAATAATTACATCTATAGCAGGAAGGAATTTCTATCGGTGCTAATAACCTAAGTTATTCTTTAGCTATACATCACTGTTTACTGATTTTTAAGAATGTCTTTAATGTTTAGTACTTGTGGTTAGAATGTCTGCTTTCCTGTTAAGTCAGCATCAGTTGTTCAGACGCTGGTGCTCTGGCCCAATCCAAAGGCAGTTTTTTCCAGTTCAAACGTCCAAAGGTTCAAGGAGCAGACCATGCAATGCACATCATCTGGAGTGGCCACACTGACTCCATTTTTTAAATGGCTCCACTTATGCCAGATTTCCACACAGTATAGACTCATGATTTCCTAAGCATCACCCCACCCCTCTCCTCTGGGTGGGTAACATGAGGCTTAAGGGTAGATTGAGGATGGGGTGGTTGTCAGGCACAGAAGAGAGATTGATTGGACACATTATTTGGTATGTTGTGTAAATTAATCTTTTACATTTTAGTGAGGCCGTTTTTATACAAGGTATATAGTCCTCATGGGGCGAGTAGTCCAAACGGCCAAAGCAGTTACTTCAACTTGGACTTACCAAAATGTTGCATCTTAGACTACAAATATGTTTTTGTAGTCTAAGCTCTTAAATGCTCCTAAAGGCTCCTAAAATATCAGAAGGAGCATTTAAAAGTACGTACAGCAATTATGATTTGGTCAACGGATGTTGGGTAATTTCTATTCTATTCTTTAAACTTTCAATTTTCAAATGATTTACAGTTAATTATTTTGCATATACAATCAAACCCAAATTATTTTTAAAATTTTAACACAATTATGCACATGTTGTGTGATCACATCATTATGCATTTTTGTAAAATTTGCAAAAGAGTTTTAGCCCCAGCTGGTTAGGAGCACTTTCATGACCATTCCAACTTCTCTGTCACAGAGTGCCGGAGAGACGGCAGTATAACTGCCAAGCGGATGCTAGCAATACATTCATTTTTGGTTTAGCGGGCTATGTTATGTGGTTCATTCCAGCATAGGCTAGTTATTGCTACCTATCACCTCATTAGCTCGGCTTCCAGGAAAACGCCTACCTCCACCCACTGTGCCGATCACCCTGTACTGTGCATAAAAGTGGAAGTTAGAGGTTATATCAAGACACAAACCTGCCGACGAGCTAACATAGCAGGCCAAAGGTAAGGGAAAAGTTTAAATGTTTGGAGCCAGAAGCCAGCCTATGGAAAGGTGCTTAAAATCTGAAAGCTTACATATAAAAGAAAATTGTTAGAAGATTACTCAAATTTGACAAAAGCTCTAAAAATTCACATTATATTATCAACCAAACTTGTGATACTGAAAGAAACTTTTGGGAGTTGGTTGATAAAATTGTTATTTCTTTGGATTTTTTAATTTTTATAATATTCTTTAATTTGTAATTTATTATGCTTATTCATTATAAATATGTTTACTTTCATCACTAATTTTATATTTGGAATTTATATTATTTTAAAGGGCTCCCTTTCCCCCGATCTTATAAAGTCAGGCCCCCCAAACTGGATCTTCATGGGAAGGCACAGTCTCCCAGGAATGTCTTCTGGGTGCTTCTGAGGCCGCTTCCTTATTCGAGGAGTGTTAAGTGAGACACTGACTCTTTAATTCTTAATAGATCTTTAAGGATTGGAACTACAGTTAATAGTTCTGAGACAGCAAGGTGGAGGAGGCTGAATTTAGCGGGTTGGGAGGAATAAGGTAGGATCACAGTATCAATCTGTGGTGCTTCTTGTGCCTGGGTGCACTGTTTGTGGCCACTTTAAACAAATCTGATTTTTAATTTATTAATGTAAACCATTTATAAATCCCAGTTCTCGTTAAGCCTAGTTGAACAGAAGCTTTAAGTTCATTTTCATTCTATTTATAAATACAGTGAATATTAACAATCATGTTAAGGAAACTTGATTGTCGTTTAATTAATTTCTACTGAACAAAAAATTCTAAAGAACCAACCTTATTTACAACCTAATTATATATTTCCAAACATTTAAACTGTCCTTATGAGTGTAATATACTTGATTTCTTTTGAAGGACTTGCAATGCCTAACCTAAAAAAGCAAACCTTCTTTTAGTTAGCCACTTTACTAAATTTAAATAAGTTAATTTTTTATTTATACTGAATCCCATATTCTCTGAAACAGTCCAAATTGTTTAATAAACTTGTTCTCTTATCCCTTTCACCAGAAACTAGATTAGTTAATTACATGTTTTAAATTGGAACCCCAAACCGAATCTGTCAGATACACAAATATGACAAATTCTCTTAAACTTACCATCAAATATATAAATTATCCCTAAATTTAGCCCCAAGTTATTACTAAATATTTGATTGATTGTATTATCTCACTATATACAGTTTCAAGCCTTCCCAGGATTGAAAAACATTGACCATCCCTGGCAAATTGGGGTCTCCATCCCCAGGACCTGCAATGGTTACCCACCACAGGCTGATGACCCTGGTGCACAGACAGTCACCCAAGGTGACCCCCTCGGTGACCCATGCCGCCCAGATCTACTCCCTTGTGTAGTCCCTCCTTGGGAATCTGAGACTTGCTTGTAACCAATAGAATGTGACGGAAATGAAGACTTGCTGCTCCCCCCACTGTCTCCCAATGATCGCTCTGAAGGAAGTCAGCTGCTACGTAAGAAGTTCGAACACCTCGCGTCCACCATGCCAAGAGAAAGCCCAAACTAGCCACAAGCAGACGCCATATATGGATAGAGAGCTACGCCTGGCCAGCTGCGGCTGTCCCAGCTCACAGTCATTCACGTCGTCCCAGCTGGAGCCCCAGATACTGTGCTTCCCAAACACCCCTGGGGAACCCATCTGAACTCCTGACCTACAAAAATGTGAAATATAAAACTAATGAGTTTTTTTAAACCACTAAGTTTTAGGGTGGTTAAATAACTGGAATTCATGTAAGGTGACAGGGCCACTAATGATATGCTTTTCAGGATTTACTAACATAGCATTCCAAGCACATTTCTGTCATTCAGGGTCCCATTATCCTGACTTATACTAGTCCTTAAATTTGATCGGAGTCAGTTAGCACCCAGCCCAAAGATTCCCACAACTTCCTTCATGGCTTGGTTGGATCTTGCTTTTCGTTTGTTTGTTTATTTTCTCTCCTTTATTCTGGACTAAAACTGTCAAAGAAATTAAATGACATCTGACTGGATTCGCCATCTCTCTCTTTGTCCGGCTCCAAAGCCTCCGCATGAAAGTCGAGCTGATAAATAAAAGGAGGTTGGCGCCTCTGACAGCGTGTGGAACCCCCTGAGCCCACAGTTCAGGACGGACACTTCCCTGAGGTGGCTGGCGTTTCCCTCGCTCCCTGTCAGGGAAGCTGTTGTGAGACCAGGCGGCTGGGGCTGCTTAGCTCCGAAGGCACCGGGACTGCAGTGATCAGAGACTAGGCTTGTTAAGGTCTGAGGCCTACAGAATAAGTTACTGGCTTCAAAATATGCTGAGAACTACAAAATCAAAATGGGAAAGTATTTAATTAAATGTCCACAAATATACATTAACATCATTAAATACAGAAGTTAGCACTTACAAAAATTTCACTACATTTGAACACAATTTCGAGTTAGATTTTTTCAGTTAACGAGAATTCCTGAGAAGGCGTGAGTGCCCAAAGATCAGCTGACCATAAATTAAATGACTCACAAAAACCCTAAAAGTAAAAATATAAATACACTTTAAATTTTAAATAAAAGATTATATTTAATGTGGATTAAGTGTATGTACATGGTAAAATTTTCATGAAGTACGGTAGGAGTTCCACAAATAGGAGTTCTAAGTCTCCACTAGGTTCCTAACGTGGTCTTGGGAACTGGCTGGTTTGCTCTAAAAACAACCTAGGTTCATTGATTTAAAATTTATTTTTAATTACTATGAACATACAGCATTCTGTTAGTTTCAGGTGTATGACATAATGATTAGACATCCATATACCTCACTAAGTGATCACCCCAATAAGTCTGGTGCCCACCCGGCACCACACACAGCGATTACAGTGCTAGAGCCTGTGTTCCCTGTGCTGTGCTCCGCACCCCCGCCTTACTCTGTAACGGCAGCTTGGGCTGCTTACAGCCCTTCACCTGTTCAGTGCACCCCTCACCTCCTCTCAGCTGGCTACTGTCAGTTTGTTCTTACATCTGTGAGCTTGTGTCTGGTTTTTTGTTTGTTCCTTTGTTTTGTAGATCTCACACATAAATAAAATCATGCACACAGTACTTGTCTTTGTCTCTCTCTGACTTACTTCACTTAGCAGATTACCCTCTAGGTCCACCCATGTTGCTGCAAATGGCAAGATTTCATCCTTTTTTATGGCTGAGTAATATCCCATTGTATATGTGTACATTCTCTCTATCCATCCATCTATGCATGGACACCTATGTTGCTTCCGTATCTTAGCTACTGTGAATAATGCTGCAATGAACAGAGGAGTGCATATATCTTCAAATGAGTGTTTTTTTATTTTTTCAGGTCAATACCCAGACATGTGATTGCTGGATTATATGGTGGTTCTATTTTTAACTTGTTGAGGAATCTTCAGAGTGTTTTCCATGGTGGCTACACCAATTTACACTCAGGTCCGTTTTCTACAGTCATTCCCCTTCCAGCCTGCTCACTTGTCTTCGGCTGTAATACTCCTTTTCACTACTTCTCTTACAGAATTAGCTCTTAAATAATCCTACAGAGAGTTGGCCCTACCCTGAGGCAGTTAGTAAATTATTGTCAGGTTTAGAAATAAGTCACAGACAGATGAAATGACTTACCCCCAAATTCACAGCTAGTAAATAGACAGGCCAAGACCAAAACCCGTGTCTCCTCACTCCAACATTCTGTCCCTCTTACTTTTCCCTTCAAAGCTCCTTGTAACATTCATTTTACTCTTATGCTGAAAACCATTGTTGGTGGCAGGAAAAGTACACATGCAATTGTCCCATTCTGCTGGCACATGGACCTACTCCTATTGGCCAAGGAATCACTTTAAGAGCTGTGCTTGAAAAACAAATGGAGGATAAGAAAAGCTACACAGGGAAGGGAGGGGGAAAAGAGAGTTTGAGTGAAGAAGCACAAATGACAATGAACCCCCAAACCCAAACGACTTCATTATGCTGTCTGGGCCAGCCCTCTGGCTAACAACATCCTCTGTAGCGTGTGGGTCAGGGATTGGAGCGTAGGAGCCAGAGCGGTTTTCTGTGATTGATTCTGGGAGTCAAACAGGACAGAATATTACAGACAGACTGATTGCCTTTGGGAACTTGTGTTTACTCGCAAACCCAGTTCCCAGAAAAGGATCTGCTCTTGGTCACTTGCACAATCCAAGTCAGTGAATGACTTCCCGGAGGGACATTTGTGTCTCAGCTGTCTTATGTTTTGCTGCAAGACATAGGACTAAAGGTTGGCTCACTTTTTCTAATCATTAGGGCTTCGAGTGTCCTGTTTACTCACACTCCCCTGCTTTCCTATTGAGGTGTGGCCTTAATTTTTCATTCCCCTGGATTCTTTGCTGTAAAAGCATTTGTATTTTAATGTATGTCAGGACATTTTCATTGCTAGATAGAGTATAATTGATAAAGTTGAGAAATATCTCTGTCCCCGCAACTGAGAAATGCTTGTTTTTCCTAAAGCACTTTCACCTCTTAAATCCCACCCTTTAGTTGTATAGTCCTGGCCCATCCCGCTGACAAAGGGGCTGTCTCCCCTCACCATGGCCCAAATAGGCTGCAGAAGCCCCTCACTCATAGGAAGTCTTTTCCAGAGCTCCAAGCAAAGGACAGAACACCCAGTCGGTCTACGTGCTTGGAAATTTAGAAAAAATCAAGCCAAGAAGCAGGAGAATAAGAAACAAGCCCCTCACAGAATTTAAAAGCAAACAAAGTCCTCTCCTTTTCAATATTTTGACAGGGAAAACTGAACTAGTCCCACATGTCAAGAAGTTGATTTACTTTGCCTTCATGTTCATTCTCTGATGGTTCTGCCAACTCTCCCTTCCCTGGATGCTCTGTTGAGGGTGCTACCCTAGCCCGTCCAGTTCTGGTCCTGGGTGTGTCTCTCAAACGCTCCTGCAGGAGAGTCTGTCTAGTCCACTGGAAGAGTATCATCATCTTCCCCAGCTCAGCCATCTTACTCTCCGCCTCGAGTGTGCCTTCCCTCTGGAGGCCATTATGACTGGATCAACTCTGGCTGGTGTGGCTCAGTGGACTGGGCACCAGCCTGTGAACTGAAATGTCGCCAGTTCAATTCCCTGTCAGGACACATGCCTGGGCTGTGGGCCAGGTCCCTGGGTGGGGGCGTGTGAGAGGCAACCAGTTGATGGTTCTCTTGCACATCGGTGTTTCTCTCCCCTTCTCCCTCCTTTCCCCTCTTCCTGAATTAAATAATAAATAAAATCTTTTTTTAAAAAAAGAAGAAGTGCTGAGCCTACCCAGTCTGGAGAGCCATCCTGCCAATTCTCGTTGCCCTTGAGTAACCCCTGAGTCTCCCCACCCTTCACTGACCTGCAGTCACCCCATCTGGCTCTCTTGTGTCAGGCAGAAATCAGAGCTCTCAGAAAAATAATCACTTGAGAGCTTGCTGAAGATGATATGCAGCAGGATAATGAAGAGACCATTAAGCAACTTTCCTAGAAGAGCATGATCCAGTGACCTAGTTTAGGAGCTCAGACTCAGAGCCTGGAGTTCTTTAAAGGTCTTATTTTTCACAACTCCAGTCCCTTTGGCCCTATTTCCTCCTTGCAGCAGGCCCAGCAGAGATTAAGTGCAGCTGGTTGTCATTATTTCTTCCACCAGCACCTTTTGTATAATTTAAAACAACCACTTCAGACTTCCCTGCCTCCGATGAAATAATGCCAAATCCATAAATATTTCCCCCATGTTCAGTGTTCCAACTCTAATCATTTTCAATGTGAACATCTCATTAGGGGACTTGACTTAAAAAACCAATGTCTTTCTTCAGGGACAAATATTCAAATTAGGTAATATTATTTTTATTTATTTTATCAAATAATGTATGCATATGCACAAAATATAAAAGGTGCATAAGGGAACACGGTGCAAAGATAGTCTTCCTCCTACCTCTGTCTCTCAGCAACCCAGCTCCCCGCCCCTGGGTTCTGAGGGTCCTAGCAGAAATGGTCAATGCATTTAAAACCTTCTGTGATTCTATATATTCCCCACACATAGGTGGTAACAAACATTGTTCTCTAATTATTTCACTTAACTTTTTTAATCCTCACCCAAGGATGGATATATATACATATATGTATTTTTTAAATTATCGATTTCAGAGAGAGAGGAAGTGGGGAGAGAGAAAGAGAGAGAAACAGCGATGTGAGAGGGAAGCATCAGTCAGTTGCTTTCCGTATGTGCCCTGATTGGAAATCAACCCACAACCTTTTGGAGTGTGGGATAATGCTCCAGCCAGCTGAGCCACCTGGCCAGGACCACTTGACCAATTTCTGAGAGATCTTCCCAAGTCAGTACATATGAGGCTACTTCTTTGAAATGACAGCATACAGCAAAACGGTGGTACAGAATAATGCATTTAACTCTTCACTATATTCAAGTGTTTTTAATGTTTCATTATTACAAACAATGCTGTAATTAATATTCACATGCTTTTATCACTTCACACAGGTAAGATTTTATACATAGGATAGAAACCTAGTTTTGCTGGGCCAAAGCATATGTGAATTTTCAATAGTGAAAGATACACCGTGCAGCCCGGTATACCCTCCAACCTGTAGTGTAAGAGAGTCACTCTTCTCGGCATGTTTTCATTAAACTTTATTCTTCTTCTAAGAAGTTACCTCATAGTTTTAGTTTGCATTTCTATTATTATGACTGAGTCTGAAGCTTAATGTTTTCATAAATTTTAAAACCATTTACATTTCTTAACTTGGGACTATCTAGGCGTATCTTTCCCCATTTTTCTAATAATTCACTAGACTCTCCCCTATTGATTTGTGGTGCTAAGGAAATTAACTCGGTGGGTTTTGTCTTGGTGTTTTCTTAGCATAAAGCAATGCTTAAATCAATGTGGTTGCATATCTAACCTTTTTTGTTTGTTTGTTTGTTTGTTTGTATTTTTGCTTCAAAATTCTGTAGACATTACTAGAAATGCATTACCAACCCCAAGAAAAACTCTCATATTTTCTCTTAGAATCTTTATGGTTTAATTATTTTATGTTTAAATTATTTTGGTATAAGATGTAAAATAGTGATCAATTTATTTTCCAAGATGGATACTCAGTTGTTTCAATACCATTGGTTAAATAATTCAAATCTTTTCCAAGAATTGGAATTCCTGAAATGTTAACTTGTCATATATATAAACATACATGTGAAATACACAGACTAAAAATTTTAAAATCATATTTATTTTCAATTATAGTTGATATACAATATTGTATTAGTGTCTTATACACACCCCAATGATTAGACACTATATAACTTACTAAGTGATCATCCCAAGAAATTTTGCACCCATCTGACACTATATATAGTTATTAGAACATTGAAACACCAATTCAAAGGAACCTATGCACCCCAGTGTTCATAGCAGAGTTATTTACAATAGCCAAGTGCTGGAAACAGCCTAAATGCCCATCAGTAAATGAGTGGATAAAAAAACTGGTACATTTACACAATGTAATACTACGCAGTACAAAGAAAGAACTTCTACCCTTTGCGACAGCATAGATGGAACTGTAGAGTATTATGCTAAGTGAAATAAGCTAGGCAGTGAAAGACAAATACCATATGATCTCACCTATAAGTGGAACCTAATCAACAAAGCAAACAAACAAGCAAAATATAACCAGAGACATGGAAATAAAGAACAAACTGACAGTGACCAGAAGGGAGGGGGAAGGGGGATAACAGGGAAAAGGGAGAAGGGTCAAGCAAGGAACATGTATATAGGACCCATGGACAAAGACAATGTGGGGAAGGATTGAAAGTGGAAGGTGAGTGGTGGGTAGAGCATGGAAGAGTAATGGGGGAAAATAGGGACAACTGTAACTGAACAACAATAAAAAACATAATAATATAATATAAAATAAAATGACTGGTACAAGAAAAATAATAGAATATTATTGACTATATTCACTATACTGTACTTTACATCCCCATGACTATTCTATAACAACCAATTTTTACTTCGTAATCCCTTCACCTTTTTACCCATTCCCCCCAACCTCTCCCCACCACCCCATCCAATCTGGCAACCATCAAAATGTTCTCTGTATCTTTGAGTCTGTTTCTGTTCTGCTTGCTTATTTATTTTGTTTTTAAGATTCAATTGCTGATAGATATGTATTTATTGCCATTTTATCATTCACATATTTTATCTTTTTTTCTTCTTCTTAAAGAAGACCTGTTAACATTTTATATAATATTGGTTTGGTGGTAATGAACTTCTTTAGCTCTTCTTTGTCTAGGAAGCACTTCATCTGTCCTTCCATTCTAAATGATAGATTTGCTGGATAGAGTAATCTTCATTGTAGGTCCTTACTTTTCATCACTTTGAACAGTTCTTGCCAAAACCTTCTGGCCTGAAAAGTTTCTGCTGAGAAATCAGCTGATAGTCTTCTGGGAGCTCCCTTGTAGGTAACTAATTGCTTTTCTCTCACTGCTTTTAAGATTCTCTCGTTATCTTTAACTTTTTGCATTTTAATTATGTGTCTTGATGTAAGCCTCTTTGAGTGCATCTTGTTTGGGATTGTCTTCACTTCCTGGACTTGTACATCTATTTCCTTCATCAAGTCAAGGAAGTTTTCTGTCATTATTTCTTCAAATAGGTTCTCAACCTCTTGCTCACTCTCTTCTCCTTCCAGCACCCCTGTGATATGAGTGTTGGAATGCTTGAAATTGTCCCAGAGGCTTCTTATACTGTCTTCATTTGGGGGGGATTATTTTTTCTTTCACTATTCTGATTCAGTATATTTTACTTCCTTATATTCTTTTTTTTAATATATTTATTGATTATGCTATTACAGTTGTCCCATTTCCCCCCCCACTCCACTCCATCCTGCCCACCCCCCTCCCTCCCACATTCCCCCCCCATAGTTCATGTCCATGGGTCATACTTATAAGTTCTTTGGCTTCTACATCTCCTACACTATTCTTACCCTCCCCCTGTCTATTTTCCACCTATCATCTATGCTACTTATTCTCTGTACCTTTACCCCCCTTTCCCCCTCCCACTCCCTTATTGACAACCCTCATGTTCTAGTTGTTTGCCTAGTTTGCTCTCGTTTTTGTTTTATGTGTGGTCGTTAATAACTGTGAGTTTGCTGTCATTTTTACTGTTCCTATTTTTTATCTTCTTTTTCTTAGGTAACTCCCTTTAACATTTCATATAATAAAGGTTTGGTGATAATGAGCTTCTTTAACTTGACCTTATCTGAGAAGCACTTTATCTTCCCTTCCATTCTAAATAATAGCTTTGCTGGATACAGTAATCTTGGATGTAGGTCCTTGCGTTTCATCTTGGGTAATGTAATTATGATGTGCCTTGGTGTGTTCCTCCTTGGGTCCAGCTTCTTTGGGACTCTCTGAGCTTCCTGGACTTCCCGGAAGTCTATTTCCCTTGCCAAATCGGGGAAGTTCTCCATTATTTGTTCAAATAAGTTTTCAATTTTTTGTTCTTCCTCTTCTCCTTCTGGCACCCCTATAATTCGGATGTTGGAACATTTCAAGGTGTCCTGGAGGTTCCTAAGCCTCTCCTCATTTTTCCAAGTTCTTGTTTCTTCATTCTTTTCTGGTTGGATGTTTGTTTCTTCCTTCTGGTCCATACCATTGATTTGAGTCCCAGTTTCCTTCTCATCACTATTGGTTCCCTGTACATTTTCCTTTGTTTCTCTTAGCATAGGCTTCATTTTTTCATCTGTTTTTCGAACAGATTCAACCAAGTCTGTGAGCATATTGATAACCAGTGCTTTGAACTGTGCATCCGATAGGTTGGCTATCCCATCGCTTAGTTGTATTTTTTCTGGAGCTTTGAAGTGTTCTGTCATTTGGGCCATTTTTGTTTGTTTGTTTGTTTGTCTTGGCGCGTCTGTTACTTTAAGGGGCAGAGCCTTAGGTGTTCACCGGGGCCGGGTAATGCTGGTCGCTGCGCTGTGACGCTGTACGTGGGGGAGGGGCCGAGAGGGAGCAATGGCGCCCGCCTCACTCTCCTCCGGACTTCAATCTTTCACTCCGATACCCACAATCAAACTGGGCCACTCTGGTGCTGGTTCCCAAGTAAGTGGGCCTGTGCACACTCTAGGCCCCTGTGGGTCTCTCCAGCAACCTCTCCTGTGAGGCTGGGAGTCTCTCCTGCTGCCGCCCCAACCCCCAGGGGCGCTTTCAATCAGAGGTTTGAGGCTTTATTTCTCTGAGCTGGAGCCCTGGGCTGCGCGGTCTGCTTCGCTGCCCGCCGTTCGTCTGGTTTATTTGTGGGCGAATGTGGTGCCGCAGGGTGCTACCCGCCACTCTGCCTGCCCCGTTCTCCGCCACTCTGAGTCCGGCCCTCTGGGTTTATCTGTGCAAATGTGGGGCTGCAGAGTCTGCTAGTGCTGGGACTGCCTACGCCATTTGTCCCACACTCCGCCAGTCTCAGTCCCACCACAGCCACGCGAGTCCTCTCCACCCCGGTGCCCGTCTCCGCCCCTCCTACCAGTCTGGATGAATGTTTATTTTCTATTTCCTTGGTGTTGGTCCCCCTTGCTGTTCGATTCTCTGTCAGTTCTGGTTGTGCGAGGAGGCGCAGTGTGTCTACCTACGCCACCATCTTGGTTCCTCCCTACTTCCTTATATTCTAAATTGCTGTTTTGATCTCAGCTTCACCTACTCTACTGTTTATTCCCTGTAAACTATTCTTCATTTCTGACGTTTCTTAATGGTTTCTATGTCTTTTTCATGCTGTTGAAGTTCTTGCTAAGTTCCTTGAGCATCCTTATAAACGTTGTTTTGAACACTGTATCTGGTTGTTTGTTTGCCTCTGTTTCATTTAGTTCTTTCCAGGGTACTTCTCTTGTTCTTTCATTTAGGACCTGTTTGTTTTTCTCTGCATTTTGGCTGCTTCCTTATGTTTGTTTCTATGTATTAGGTATGAGCTGCTATGTCTCCCAGACTTGGTAGAGTGACCTTATGTAGTAGGTGACCTGTATGGCCCAGTGGCATAAACTCCCTGGTCACCCAAACTGGGTGCTCCAGGTGCACCCCTGTGTGGGTTCTATGCACTGTCTTGTTGTCTTGAGACTTCAGTGCTGTTGGCATCACTTGGAGGGATTAACCCCCAGGCCAATTGACTTCGAGGACCAGCTGCAACTGCAGTGGAAGAGCTGCTGTGCAGGAGTCAACCCTACAGAGCAGGACTTCCTTCAGTGTGGCTTTGGTGCTCACCAAGTCTTCTTGTGGACATGGTAGGATTGTAATCTGACATGGTCTGAAGCTGTCCACCAGCTGCACTGGCTCTGGGGCCTCCCAACAAGTGCAAGGTCAGCCACCGCCTGTGCCCTTCCTGGGCCATCTGGCATGAGCTACAAAGCAATCTGCAGATAGCTGCTACTTGTGCTAGGCTTGGAGGTGCCCAGGAGAGGCCAGGCTGCTAACAAGGGACATTTAGCAAGAGGTATGGGTCATGCTGAGGCCAGATGCTGCTTGTTTGAGAGATTTTAGGAAAGTCTGAAGCATGAGGCAAGAGAGGCCATTTGTATGGAAAAGCCACTGAAAACCACTTGAGTGGGCCCAAAAGTGGGGTGGAGCAGGGTCTCAGGGAATCACCAGGGCAGGGCAAACAGTGATAGCCAGGTGTATGGAGACACAGATAAGGTGCCTGCCTGCCAGCTCTGTATGGGGAAAGGGAGCAATCTCAGAAAAGGAACAATGGTGTCTGCGGCACTTTTGTCTGGCAGAAAGCTTTGCCCACCCCACCCCAGCTCTTGCCCTGATGCCAGACAATTCATTTCATTCCTGTATGTCCCTGGTTTCTCTCAAGCTGCTGCCCCAGAGCTAGAACTTAGAGGGAGTGAGTCTAAGTCTAGGTACAGGCCCTTTAAAAGGAACTGCCTGGGACTCCAGCTGCCCTCCTGATGGATTTTACAGCCTGAAGTTCTGAGGACTTCTCTTCCTGGCCCTGGAATCCTGGGCTTGGGAGGGTCTGGTATGGGGCTGGGGTCCCTCACTCATCAGGGGAAACCTCTGCAGCCGAGATATCCCTCCCAATTTTAAACAACCACACATATGTGTGAGACCAGCTCATTCTGCCCCTCTTACCAGTCTTGATGTGGCTTTTTCATTAAATCTTTAGTTGTAAGATTTCCATTCAGCTAGATTTCAGGCAGTTCTGAATGAAGGATGTTCTGTAGTTTAGTTGTAATTTTAATGTGGTTGTGGGAGGAGATGAGTATCGCATTTACCTGTCCACCATCTTGACTGGAAGTTGCACTAAAGCTTTATATATATAATATATATAAAAATTTGAGAGTCTGAGAATATATATATAGATATTTGAGAATATATATATTCTATTTTTCCCACTGAGCTGTCTTTTCATGTACCAGATAAGACTGTTTTAATTACTTCTAGCTCTATATTTTAATATCTGGCACAGTTTTTTCTCAGACATTTTTATTCTTTTTCAGAATCTTCTTGTTTTATCTCATGTGATTTTCAGAAAAAAAAATATTTTGTTAAAAAATTGTATTGGTGTATTTATTGGCTTCACATAAAATCCACTGATTAATTTAGGGATAAATATATTTTTATTATCTTAAATCAACATTCTTAATCAACATCATGGTATGTCATTCCATTTGTTCATCTGCTTTTCTGTCCAAAATAATAACTTTGAAGTCTATTCTTATTCTTTGTTGAACTAATTCCTAGATATTTGATCATTTTTTCTTGATTGTTGTAAATAAAGTGGTTTCTTTTATTTTAAATTCCAGCTTGTTATTTGTACATATGGAGGCTATAGAGTTTTATTAATTTCACCTCCAGCCACCATATTGAATTTTGTATTGAATAAAATAAAATTTCAGTTGATTATATTAGGGTTTTCAGATACATAATCTTATCTGCACATAATCACAATTTTGTCTTCCTTTTTAATGTTTATATAACCTTGTTTTCAATCTTTTCTAGTATTGTCTGGAACTACTAAAACAACATAAAATACCAGTGATGATAAAAAAAATCCTTCAGTCCCTGGGCTGTAGCAGGAATCTTTCTAAGATTTTCTGACTAATCTCAATACTGATGCTGACTCTGGGACTGAGTCAGATATTTTATGTTATATTTTTTATGTTAAAAAGTATCCATCGTTTCCTAGTTTATTAAAGTATATTTTCAAAGAGTGAACAATGAGATTTATTAACTAACTTTTTAGCATCTATGGAGTCAACCACATAGTTTTTCACTCTGATCCATTATTGTGAATGTATTAAGAATTCCTGACATTAAACCCCAAAATAAGCCTATGAAACCAACTGGTTGTGGTGTTTGGGGGAAGAACATCTCCTAAAATTATTTCCACTAGGAATATTGTATTAGATTTAGATTTTCTATCTCTTTTTGGGTTTTTTATGATTAATGTTTTATTGCATTCTGGCTCTCAAATTTATTTATGTTGAGTTCAGCAAGGTAGTTTCTTGTGATTATTTATGATAATATAAATTTCCTGAAGATCTATGGTTATTTTCCTGATATTCTCTCATCTTTTGAATCTATGAGTTTTCCTTTTTATATGGTTAAGTTTGCCAATCATATACTCAGTTAGTCTTTTTAAAGCCCTAACTTTGGGATTTATTTATTCTATTATTTTTTGTTTGTTTTTCTGCTTATTTTTGTGTTTATTTCTATTGTTTTCTTGTTTCTGTGTCACATTTATTTATTTCATTATTTCTAATTTATTGAATAAATGTTTCATTATTTCTTGTTGATAGTGTTTGGAAGTATAAGCATTGCTTTAGTTGAATTTCATAAGTACTGATATGTAATTTTTATTATTGTTATTTTCTAGGATTCTGTCACTTGGATTTCATTGTTTCTTTTTTTGAATTTTTTATTTATTATTTTTTTATTTTTTAATATATTTATTGATTATGCTATTACAGTTGTCCCATTTCCCCCCACACTCCAATCCATCCTACCCACCCCCTCCCTCCCACATTCCCCCCCTATAGTTCATGTCCATGGGTCATACTTATAAGTTCTTTGGCTTCTACATCTCCTACACTATTCTTACCCTCCCCCTGTCTATTTTCCACCTATCTTTTATGCTACTTATTCTCTGTACCTTTCCCCCCACTCTCCCCCTCCTGCTCCCCAATTGATAACCCTCCATGTGATCTCCATTTCTGTGGTTCTGTTCCTGTTCTAGTTGTTTGCTTAGTTTGCTTTTGTTTTTGTTTGAGGTGTGGTTGTTAATAACTGTGAGTTTGCTGTCCTTTTTACTGTTCCTATTTTTTTATGTTCTTTTTCTTAGATAAGTCCCTTTAACATTTCATATAATAAGGGCTTGGTGATGATGAACTCCTTTAACTTGACCTCTGGGAAGCACTTTATCTTCCCTTCCATTCTAAATAATAGCTTTGCTGGATACAGTAATCTTGGATGTAGGTCCTTGCGTTTAATCTTGGGTAATGTAATGATGATGTGCCTTGGTGTGTTCCTCTTTGGGTCCAGCTTCTTTGGGACTCTCTGAGCTTCCTGGACTTCCTGGAAGTCTATTTCCTTTGCCAGATTGGGGAAGTTCTCCTTCACTATTTGTTCAAATAAGTTTTCAATTTTTTGTTCTTCCTCTTCTCTTTCTGGCACCCCTATAATTTGGATGTTGGAATGTTTAAAGATATCCTGGAGATTCCTAAGCCTCTCCTCATTTTTCCGAATTCTTGTTTCTTCATTCTTTTCTGGTTGGATGTTTCTTTCCTCCTGCTCATCCACACCATTGATTTGAGTCCCAGTTTCCTTCGCATCACTATTGGTTCCCTGTACATTTTCCTTTGTCTCTCTTAGCATAGCCTTCATTTTTTCATCTAATTTGAGACCAAATTCAACCAATTCTGTGAACATCCTTATTACCAGCATTTTGAACTGTGCATCTGATAGGTTGGCTATCTCTTTGTTGCTTAGTTGAATTATTTCTGGAGCTTTGAAGTGTTCTGTCATTTGGGCCTTTTTTTTTTTTTTTTGTCTTGGTGCGTCTGTTACTTAAAGGGGCGGAGCTTTAGGTGTTCCCCCGGGGCGGGGTAACGCTGGTTGCTGCGCTGTGACACTGTACATGGGGGAGGGGCCGAGAGGGAGCAATGGCGCCTGCTCCACTCTCCACCGGATTTCATTCACTCCCTCCGCTACCACAATCAAACTGGGCCACTCTGGTGCTGGTTCCCGAGTGGGTGGGCTTGTGCACACTCTAGGCCCCTGGGTCTCTCCAATGACCTCTCCTGTGAGGCTGGGAGTTTCTCCTGCTGCCTCTCCACCCCCTGCGGGTGTTTTCAGTCAGAGGTTTGAGGCTTTATTTCCCCACACTGGAGCCCTGGGTTACGCGGTCTGCTTCGCCCTCCCGCTATTCCTCCTGGTTTATCTATGCTCGAATGTGGGGCCGTGGGGTGGTACTCACCGCTCTGCCTGCCCTGTTCTCCGCCACTCTGAGTCCGGCCCTCTTGGTTTATCTGTGCGCAAATGTGGGGCCGTGGGGTCTGCTAGTGGTCAGACTACCTGCCCCGTTAGTCCCACACTCCGCCAGTCTCGGTCCTGCCACGGCAACGCGAGTCCTCTCTGCCCCAGCTGTTGTCTCCACCCCTCCTACTGGTCTGGATGAATGTTTCTTTTTTATCTCCTTGGTGTCGGACTTCCTTGCCGTTCAATTTTCTGTCAGTTCTGGTTGTGCGAGGAGAAGCAGTGTGTCTGCCTAAGCCTCCATCTTGGTTCTCGGATTTCATTGTTTCTTAAACTCAAGACTTCAGTGAGGCAGTTATCGTTGCTCACCTCCTTGTCATCAGGTTTGCTTCTATCTTTTCTAAGTTTGTTATTCACTACTGGTTTTAGTGCTCTGTGATCACGGCTAGCTATGTCATATCCACTTTTTGAAGTTTATCAAGGTTTTACTAGTGGCCTACTGTTTATTTTAATTATTTTTATAATGTTCCTGGGTACTTGAAAGGGAGATGTTTCCCTATTCCAAGGAGAAAATACAGAGATAACAACAAATGGCCTCATCTCATTGTCAGATAGGCCTTCCTGCTTAGATAGTGTTCAAGATAAACATGACTTAATTTTTGACCAATTGAAAATGCATTGGCTAAATAGGGATTTAAAGTCATTGATTAAAGTCTGTTTTTTAAATTTCTTATGAAGTTTGCTGTGTGAATATTGATGCTGTATTGTTTAATATATTAACAATTGTTGGATTTTTATTTTTACTATTAAAAGATATCTTAGTTTCACTTCATGCCTTTGGCTGTGGAAATAAGTTCGTCTGCTATTAAGCTTATGATTCCTGCTCTTTTGTTTTTAATTGTGTGGTATACCTTTATTGACTCCTTTATTATCTATTTTTTAGAGAGGGGAAGGGAGGGAGAAAGAGGAGAGAAACATCAATGTGCGGTTGCCTCTCGCACGCTCCCCACTGGGGACCTGGCCCTCAATCCAAGCATGTGCCCTGACTGGGAATCGAACCAGCAACCCTCTGATTCACAGACTGGCACTCAACCACTCAGCCACACCAGCCAGGGCTGAGTTCCTTTGTTTTAAATACTTCTCAAGCATACTGCATAAAGTTAGATTTTATTTTGTGATCATGCTGCGCTATTTGCTTTTAATAGGTGAATTTGTATCATTTTCCTTTATGGGTATTACAACATGTAAGACAGACTTCCAGTTAATTTTTTTAAGTTTCTGTAAAAATACTCACTTTTACAATGTAGGAAGTATGCCAGGTCAGTTTTCAAACTTTTACCCAAGAGTAGTGAAGAACAACAGGGATGTATCTGAATATAAGAATTTTGCATTATATCACTGTTCAGCTGTCTCATATTTATTACCTCACACAGTCCCTGTGGGTCTGGAACTTGGGAGCAAATTGGCTGGGTGGTCCTGGCTCCTGAGATTGCACCGCAGACGTCAGCGGAGCTGCAGTCATGTGCAGACTTGACTTGGAGGTTGAGGATTTGCTTCCAAAATGGCTCCCTCACATGGATGGGAGTTGGCAATGGCCACTGGCAGGAGATCTGTGTCCCTTGCCATGTGGACTTCATAGAGCAGCTTAAGGGTCCTCATTCTGAGACACTAACTTCCCCCAGGGCAAGTGATCCAAGAGAGAGCCCAGGGGAGGCCTCCATGCATTTCATGGCCTCACCTTGAGAGTCACACACCATCATTTCAGCAACACCCTCAGGTCGGCCTGTTTCATGTGGGAGGGGCTATGCAAGGGCAGGGATTACAGGAATGGAATCGTCTTGGAAGCTGCCCACACAGTGTGCCCTCTGGCCCCTCAAGATTAACTTCTCTCCCACATGAAAAATGCACTTACCGCTTCTCAAGATGCCACACTATTATGTCTTTATAGCAACTACTCGAAGTCCAGGCAGGATCTTGCCATCAAATCAAGTGTCGGGGTACCACATTTTGTCGTGTATAATGTGCTCCCGTGCACCCACGTTTTAGGCCCAAACTTTCAGGAAAAAATCTTTTGTTTTAATTTTTTAATCCCACTTTTAATTTATTTATATTTAGAAACGAAACCAGTTATCATATTCCAGGGTATTATTTTGCATACAGATATTGTTATTGTTTTCTAGAGTTACACTTTTAATGCATAAGCATAAATAAAAGAATTAACAACATTTCTATAGATACAAAATTAGTACTACCCATGTATAATGTGGATCCTTATTTTTCCCTCAACAATTTGGGCAAAAATGTGCACATTATACAGTAGTTGTGCTTGCTAGAGCACAGGTCCTGGAGTACAGTGCCTGTTCATTGAAGACCGGAGCACTAAAGAGACACACCCAACATTCAACGGTGGGCCAGACACATGGTAGCTATCACAGACAGTCCCATTTGTAAGGGGGGTAAAAGTGATCATTCCCATTCCCATCATGAAATCCAGCTGGGATTTTCTTGATGGGAAAGTTTCTAGACTGGGTCCTGCAGCTTTCCTGGAATAACTCTGGCTCTTGGCTCTGCCTTCTAGGCTACAGTGGCCATTCTCTGAGTTATTCTGCCTCTCCCCCCAAAGGTGGCTTCTGCTTGCAGCTGAACAGTCTCTGTTTGCTTCCTGCCTGTGAGACTATGGGTCCAGAGCTACATTTCTGTTCATTTTGCTCCTTTCAGTCCAAGTCAGTATAATTTCTTCCTGTATAGCTTTCTTTTGGGGGCTTCACTGCATCAGTCAGAAGATGCACACACAGCATTTTCTTTATGATAGCCCTTCTTCATTTTGATTTTCAGCTAAGACTGTTGAGAGCACCCTGAAGTCACGATAAAGAGGAAGAAGAATATGAGTGATATGATGGAAGTGGTATTAATGGAACTTAATTAGATGGGGTTGAAGCAGGGGATAAGGAAATATCCAGAGTGACAATCCAGTTGCTGGCTGAGGGAGTGGCTGGGCTTTGCTGTCACTCACTGAGGTATCAAACACTGGAGGAACTGCAGAGGAGTGTTCCAAGAGAAGACAACGGTTTGTTTGTTGGTCATGTTTAGTTTTATATACCTGTGGGACATCCAGTGTACAGTTGTGTGGACTTATGTACACACACACACACACACACACAATCCCTGCAGCCCAAGCAAGGTCACTGGACCATAGATAAGGATTTCTGGTGAAATATGCGTTAGTCAAAGACATGAGAATTGACAAGATTACCCAGGGACTGCGCCCTGGCTGGTGTGGCTCAGTGGACTGAGTGCCAACTTGTGAACTAAAGGGTCTCTGATTTGATACCCAGTCAGGGCACATACCTGGGTTGTGGGCCAGTCCCTGGTAGGGGGCGCTCAAGAGGCAACCACACATTAATGTTTCTCTCCCTCTCTTTCTTCCTCCCATCCCCTCTTTTGAAAAATAAATAAAATAATTTTTTTAAAAAGATTACCTGGGAACTGCATAAAAATAAGAAAAGTAAAGGACCAAAAACAGACTCCTGAATTCACTAGCACAAAGTAGGTACCTAATAATTTATTTGCAATAAATAAATTTTAACTTATATGATTTGCTTGACTAATTTGGAATATAAACACAGTCACATTTTTTCCCCAACTAATTCTTTAGTTTTTATGTGCCGTGATTAGTAGCCAGTCTAATATCTACCCAAGAAGACTCCCCTTACCATCTGAATTTGGGTATAAATCTTTATCAGTTTCCTCCCAGAAGTCTTTTGGGCCCCATTAGTAGCAGCGTCTAACCAGTTGCCCAAGCCCAAAACAAATATCTGGGAACCGTTCTTAATTCCTCTTTGTCCTTTATTCCCCACTTATATCCAGTCCATTGGCAAGTCCTGTTAACTCTACCTCTAAAGTACACCTTAAATGTTTTCCCCATCACCGCCACCACCGAGACACCACCAGCCCTTGCCTGGGCAACTGTAACAGCCTGTAAATTTCCTACTTTTACTCCTGTCCATATAAAATTCATTTTCCATGTAACAGCCCAAATTATCTTTTTTGCTAATTGACTTTAAATAGAGAGAGGAAGGGAGAGAGAGAGGCAGACATCAATTTGTTGTTCTATTTATACATTCATTGGTGGCTTCTTGTTTGTGCCCTGACCATGGATAGAAACTGCAAGCTTGGCATATCAGGACAATGCTCTAACCAACTGAGCTACGCCTCCAGGGCCCAGAATTATCTTTTTAAAAAAGATAAATCAGATCATGTTGTTCTTTTGTTTAAATGCTCCAGTGCTTCCCATTGTATTTTGAGTAAAATTAATGTTCTTACCATGTGCCACAAGGCCTTCGTGATCACTCCTCTGTTTTCTTTTATTTCCTAACCTCCTGCCTCCTAAGACCACTGAACTGTGCCCTAACCCACTCCACTCCCCAGCCCCAGGCTTCTGGAAAACATCACACTTATTTCTGCATTAGGATTTTTGCACCGGCTGCCTCCACACCCCACCTAGAAGGCTCTTCTTCTTGCTCTGTCCATGGCTTGCTCTCTCCTGTTATTACATCTTAGTTTAAATGTCACCTCTTCACAGAGGCCTTCCTTGACTACCTGAACAAAAATAGTGCCATGTATCATTTTATCATAGTACTCAGCACCCCATGCTATTATCTCTCTATAGTTGAAGATGAAATACACCAGGTGATGTAGGAGATGATTTTATTCAGACTATTACAATAGGAAAAAAGTTCACTAACGGGGAATGCCTCAAAGGAAAAGAAGGGGGGTTGGAGTTTTGTAGGGGTAGGTAAACCAGGAGTCCACAGCAAGTCTTGAGGGAGTCATGGAGAAGAATGGAGAGAATATGCAGAAAGAACAGGGTGGGCCTCTGTGACTGGCCACAGATAAAGTTCAATCTTTCTTTCCCTTTCTCTCTCTCATAAAAAAATTTATAGATATTTGAAATAAAACTTTTAATAGTTTCAGTAGTATTAGATTAGATACTCAAGATGTCACTTTTCTAGCTTAAAAATCAATTATTTAAATGCTATATTAGGTACCTTCTTATCTACTTAGAATTATGTCTTACATATTATGTCTTTGGATTAATATGTCATCCTGAAAATGTTCATTGATCTACAAACTCTGAATTTTGAAGGAAATAGTGGAGACGTAAGTCAAAAAGACAGGCCATCAAAGGGCTCAAACATGGTGAGAAGTCAGATTTACAAAACGCCATGTATAACTATATAAAATCACAGAGTATCAGAACTGCCGGGGTCCTCGACCATGCCAAATCCCTGATTTTACAAATGAGGAAACTGAGGCCCAGAAGAAAGGAGGTGACTTGTCTGAGAGCATGCAGGATGCAGAGGGGTCGGCCTGAGTCTCCTGATTTCTAGTCCAGTGGGGGATTTTTTTCAATACATTATCTCTCCATTTATTTAAACATAGAAAAAAGTTTAAAATATTTTATAGGTTGTTTACTTCATCTCAAAAAAAGAAATCAAATTATAGTCATGTCAAGCAAAAAAAAAGTTGAGTGAATTCTATCTGACTCTTCTTATATATTTTTAAATGCATCCAGATGTAGGCAAGATAGCGGAAATAAAGTTCCTTTAAACTTTGACGTTTCCTTACTAATTTATGCTCATTGCAAATTCCTCCCTGGACGAGTCATTCTGGGAGCCCACGACCCTGACCAAGGTTTTGCCTTGCTGACACCTCTCTTTTAAATAGGCAGGAGCCCCGCTTTCCCAAAATCCACAAGGACCTAAACTAGTGACTAAATAAGAATGTTTTAAATTAGT
Source organism: Desmodus rotundus (assembly GCF_022682495.2). NCBI lineage: Eukaryota > Metazoa > Chordata > Mammalia > Chiroptera > Phyllostomidae > Desmodus > Desmodus rotundus. Next base: position 49,866,656 of record NC_071395.1, on the reverse strand, counting down.
ATATCAGTTTATTTTTGGAAAATAGATCTGAAGAAGTTATAAGTATGGTACTTCAAAGTAGTTTAAACAACTTCCCTGCGATGTTAGTTAAAGTACTAAAAAATCTTTATATATCAAATCAGACACGTCAACCCATGCCATGCCTGCCTGTTGGGTAACGAAGTCTCAAAACTTGAGATTTCAAATTAGTGAGCTTTTACAGGCTTTTCAATCTGTGGTCTACATCATACTTGGCCTCCTCAGGAGGTGCAGTCTAATATGCCGAGTATATATGTGCTGCTGTTGACATTTAATAAATACCAAGGAGAATAAGATTGTTTCTTACTAAAAGATTAACTTGGATTATAGCCTTTTATAGGATGGCTCTCTCCCCAAAATGAACTCCTAAAAATCCACGATCCTGTAAGAGAGCTCATTCTTAAAACTCTTAAGAAAACAAGAAATTCAAATGTTAGTTTATATGGTTGTATACTTTAAAACTCTGGATCATAAAAAAACATGCTTCAAACAATTATTATCTCTGGAGCATTTCTTATCTACAAAGTACTGCCCTAGGCTAGGCAGGGAGAGAAGCTGAGGCAGGTATGACTGAAAGAGAGTTCCAAACTTTAAAAAGCTTAAGATCCCCTAGAAGAGATAAGGCATACAAAGAAATGCCCTTAATACATAGTAATTGTGATGTACCAAAGGCCAGGCAAAACCAAAAAGATATATACCTCTTTTTTTTTTCTGTCTTGAAGTCATTATAATTTGATTTCATTTTCTGAGAAGAAATAATCAACTTACTTTTTTTTTTTTACTTTTTTCTATGTTTAAATAACAGGAATGCAGAAGCAAACAAAACCAAATTCCTATCTTAAAGGAGATTGCATTCTATTGGGAGAGACAAGTTACATGCAAATAAGCCGACTCTTCTACATCTATACTCATAGGTCCCTACTGTGTGCGTGGTGTCCGGTGGCGGGTGAGAAGAGAGCATGACATTATTTCAGATAGGGAGTTCCCAGACAGCCTCTTCTGATACTGTGATATTTGAGACTTGACGGAGGTAAGGAAATGAGCCAAGGAATCTATCTGGGGGAGAAGACCATTCCAAGCAGGTGGGAAACAAGTTCCAGGAACATTTCAGTGTGGCGGGGACTCAGTGTTCTGGTGGTGGGCGGGTCAGGAGAAGGTTAGTTAAGAGATGTGGCTGGAAAGGTTACTGGGGTCAGATCATCACTCCCCAGTGCCAAGGGCTTTGAAGGTCCTTGAAAGGACCTTGGTTTGTGACCTAAGTGAGAGGGGGGCCACTGAAGAGCTTTGACTAAAGCAGGGGCTCAATCTGACTTGGGTCTCCAAAGGAGAAGGATCAGGCTGGTTGCCGGGGAGATCAGTGAACAGGAAGGAAGCTCAGTCTGAGGGTGCAGTAGTGTCCTAGGGCTGGGCAACCAATTTCTAGGCAAAAATACTACACAGCTTAAAACAAGGAAATGCATCCTCTCACAGACCTAGAGGAAAGAAGTCTGAAATTGAGATAACTGTAAGGCTGGTTCCTTCTGGAGGGCCTGAGGGAGACCCCCTTTCCTGTCTCACTTTCCACTCCTAGTGGAAGCCCCCACTCCTTAGTGTCCCTTGGACGGCAGGCAGACCACTCCATCGGCCTTCCTCCTCACACTGCCTTTCTCCCTGTATCTATGTTCATTTCTACTTTTCTATTTCTTATCCAGGTGCTCATCATTGGATTTAGGGCCCAAGAAAAACTCATGTCAAGGTCCTAAACTTAATTACATTGGCAAAGACCCTTACTCCAAAAAAAGGTCACAGGCTGAGGCGCCGGGTTGATGTGTAAGTATTTTGGGGAGCCATTATTCAATCCAGCACAGGGGTGTTTGAGTAATTCCTCAAGGGCATTAGAGCAACTTGGGGAGAAGGCAAAGAGGCAGTATGCATTTTTTTTTTTTTTACTTTGAGTCCTCTGGCCCCAGGACAATGCCTGGCATATATAAGGTGCTCTATAAATGTTTGTGGAAATAATCTGTGTTATGGCCCCCACTCATCAGAAGGCCATGGCAGGGTGGGTCAGGAAACCCCTTGCTCACTGAGGTATGGCCACCTAACCTTCCCCTCCCCCTGGAATCCCTCAGTGAGACCTCCTAGCCCTTCTCTAACCTCCTATAAGCCTGATTATTCTCATGTGAGCTCTTGTGGCACAAAGTTCTCTGCAGGAGCCCTTTATCCCAAGCCTCCTCCAACTCCCTGAAGAGAGCCAGTTGCATTTCCTATCTTTTAGTTCAGCAAAACGAAAATAGTTAGCATCGTGGGGCTATAATCCCTCCACACTTAGACTGAGTCACTGTTGATTGATTGTCTGCGTGACCCAGAACAGCCTAGGAAACCAGAGACCTTTGACTTTCCTAACTGCCCCTGTAGCTATTGAGAGGCGGGGACAGGGGAGGAAGGTGCTTGTCCACCACTCATAAATAGCTGTGTCTAATAATATGATTCTCATTGTCACCCGTGCTCAAGGTCCTGTTCCTCTCACTGTGGCTGCTCCGAATTGGGGAAGAAGCCCACTCCGACAGGAGCCTATGTTTTTGATTCACATCCCTGTTCCTGGGGACCCTCTTAGGACAACGGTTCTGACTTGGCTGCACATTGGACTCACCTGGGGGAATTTTAACAAATATGGATGCTGGGGTCCCATCCTTAAAGATTTTGATCTCGTTCATATGGAGTGTGGCTGGACACTTGTATTTGTCAAATCACCCCAGATGATTCCAATATGCAGTGAAGTCTAAGCATCATCATCTTTGTAAAGGCTCCAGCTGATAATCAATTTTTGATTTGGGTGGGGTCTGTTGTCTCGGCAGTTTTGTGTGTGGGGAACAAAAAAAAAGCATTAGTGAGATAACTCTACAGGGAAGTTCCCAATGTTAAACCCTCCTGTAGCTTTAGAACCAGCTGCAGACACAGGCAAATCGCAGTCTGGGATTATGAGAAGGAATTCACCCTAAAGTAACCTTCCCCTGCCCACCCTCCCCAACTTGGAATTACGTTGGTTTAACACTGTTCTTCATGCCTAGTCTGCACTAACCAACGTGATACGTTTCCAGGAGACAGCCAATGCAAGCGTTAAAGCAGCGCAACTGTACTTTCCCCTTCACAAACCTCAGAGAGTGCTTTTTAATTAAAGCTTGTTTCTTAGGTCAGGGAACAGCTGGCTCCTCTGCCCATGGTCATTTCTGTTTTTCCTCAAACACGTCGTTGGAGTGGTTTCCAGTGGGGCACTAGGAACTTGGGAGCTTTTGCCCAACTTCAGACTGTTGGGAAAGGAAAAGGAGGGAGGGAGGGTCTGCCCTGGGCCCACCAGCAGCCGTGTGTGGAGGCTAATGTTGGCGTTTCTACGTTTCGAGATTCCCAGGGATGACAAAGCAACCCTACCAGCTGCTGCTTCCTGTTCTTAGTCCTCCTTAGGTACCATTACACACCAATGAACTAAACAAGATATACTTTAGCAATTTTTAAGTTGTTTTGGATAATTTTAATTATTCAAGAAATCATTCAGCACCCATTCCCACTCTCCCTCCTTGTCTTTCTCCTTCCCCCCCCTTCCCTCTTTCTCTGTGTATCTCCTCCTCTTTCTCTCTTTCTCAATCCCTCTCCTCTCTCTCCTCTTTCTGTCTCTCCCCACCTCTCCCCTTCCCTCCCCTACTTTCCTGTCCTCGCTTTCCACGACTCCTAGCAGCTCTGCTAGGCACAAGAAGGCCTCACTGACCTCAGAGTGGGGACACTGTGCCTCTGAAAGTTTTTTAAAAGAATCCCTGAAACAGGACACAAATCACATGGAGCAGCTTAAAACTGTGTCTGCTCCCTTAAAGCAAATCAGTGATTAATACACTTCTTGAGTGATCTTCCAGAGACAGTACTGGGCACATGCCACCCCCGTCCTCCAGCCGCTCCTGGAGCCAGAGTCTCGCCCCTTCCCGTGGAACCGAAGAACTGGGACACGACCAGCACTTGAGCACCAGAACCCTTCAGAAGTAAAGGGTCTGTAGTCCAAGAAGATCTGGTGCTGAAACTCCTTACCATAAATGGCCAAGTTCCAAGGTACCCCAATTAAAACTTGACCTGCCAGCACAGCCCCCAACCCCTAAAAACCCTCTAAGGGTAAGCCCTTCAGGAGTTCAAGCCAGGTGGGCACTGTCCACCCTCCCCAAAGAAAGAGGCAATTTGCATGAAAAAATCCTTGCCCTACCCCCATCCCAATGGTGGCCTGGAGAAAAAATCATTGTTCTGCTAATAGGTCCCTTGCCCCGCCCTTCTTCCTATAAAAAGCCTCCCACTTCGTGCGACCCCTCAGAGTGCCCTTCTAGTTGCTAGATGGGATGCTGTCTAATTCATGAATATATTTTTTAAAAGATTTTACTTCTTTATTTTTAGAGAGAGGGGAAGGGAGGGAGAAAGAGAGGGAGAGAAACGTCAATCAGTTTCCTCTCTCATGCACTCCAACCTGGGAAGAACCTGCAACCCAGGCATGTGTCCTAACCAGGAATCGAACCAGCAACCTTTCCCTCTGTAGGACGACACCCAACCAACTAAGCCACACCTGTCAGGCCATGAATTTCTTAATAAAGCCAATTAGATCTTTCCATTTACTCAGTTGAATTTTGTTCTTTAATAAGCTAAAGAATATGCAAAAAGAAATCTTATTTAAATTGCCCTTATCTAAAGCATAGCCTCCAGAAATACAGCTTCCTTGGACCCCTCCCACCCACCCTACCCTCCCACCTACCACCACCAACAACAACAACAACACCACCACCACCACCAACACCAACACCAACACCAAGGGCATTTCCTACAGAGTTCAGCTGCTGTGGAGACAGCTTACCAATATTCATTAGCATCAAAACCTCAAGAGCATGTTCCACAGCTTCCTGGTGAAGCCCTAAGCCACCCCTCCCCATTTGTAAAATTTGGTCTATAAATCTTTTCTCTCTGGCTATCGAGTGATTTACCCATCACTGAGTACTCCTGCTACTAGCTGTATGCATAAATAAACCTCTTCTTTTCTTTTGTTAATCTCTCAATCCTCAGTTAATTTGCAGGCTCCCACAACCATACTCAAAGGTGTTTTCCTTCTAATACCTTCTTCATATCACTGGGTCTGGGCACAGCTCTTCCTTCTCACTGCATGTACTGCTGAAGAGTATCCAAGGGTGGTGTACCTTGGCCTCCCTCTCCTGTCAGTTGAGGGTGGTCCCATTTAGGGACTCAGCCTCACCTCAGCTCTCCCAGGTGCTGCCTGTACTCTGGGTCTCGGCTTTGTCTTCCAGTCAGTGCTTGCCCCCCCCCCCCCCCCCCCCCGCCCCCGGGGCTGTCCTCCCTAAGCTTCTGCTCAGAGTCACTGCAACTTAGAGACCCCAAGTTAGACAGCGAGTCTCTTAACTCTTAGTTATCTTCCCTGTTCCACTTGAGGCCTGCAGAACTGTGACTGCCTCCCATACAAGAGTATAACTGCAAGAGATGTAGAAGCTCTAGTGCTGGCCTTTTCTGTGATCAAGAGACCACGGCACTGTGTCTGTTGGGGATGCCACCCCCAAATATGCCACTTTGTCATAAGGATTACTTTGAGCAGAAAGCAGCAGATGCAGGAGGAGTTCTCTGCTCTCCCTGTACCCACCTAAAAGTAGAGTATTATAATGGCAGGACCAGCCCAAAACGGTCCATTCCCGCTGAAACTGCAAGTCATGCAGCCAAAACAAGTGCAGAGGAGAGAACTTTGACCTCCAGCTGCGGGAGGAACCAGTCTCGCCCCACTCACGGAACCAAAAGACCGGGACAGGACCAGAACTCAAACACCAGAACTCTTTCAGGAGAGACGGGTCACCTGTGCAGGAAGATCCAATGTTGAAGCCCCGTATCATATTTTACCATGAAGAGCCAAGTTCCAACGCTCTCCAATCAAAACCTGCATACCAGCACTTACTCATACCAGCTTATCCTCCTGAACTCCCAACCCTCAACCTTTGCTTTAAAACCCCTTAATTAAAAGCAATCAGGGAATTCACATTTTAAGTGATAGCTTCCCATTCTCCTTGCTTGGCACCCTGAAAAACCAATGGCTTTAATTTCTCCATTGCAAATCCTGATGGTCAGTACTTGGCTTTGCTGCACCGCAGGTGAGCAGACCCTCATTCTCCATGTAACCCGTCTCTCCTGAAAGAGTTCTGGTGTTTGAGTTCTGGTCCTGTCCCGGTCTTTTGGTTCCGTGAGTGGGGCGAGACTGGTTCCTCCCGCAGTTGAATTTGCATAAACAGATCCTGCTAAAATAGCCCTTATCCTCCATTAGTTTCACGATATATTTTCTAGCTACTTTCCCACAATGCTTACGGAAATGCATTCCTTAAGCACAACCCCTCTTTTCTTTGTTAAAAGGGTATATAAACCCCCCAGTGTAATTACTTCTTTGGGTTTTACTTCTTTTCTGTGAACTCCCATGCACATCAATATTGATAAAAAATTGTGTGCCACTTGTCCTGTTAATCATCCTTTGTTAATTTAATTCACAGCCCCCCTGCAACCAGCTCTAAGAGTACAGAGGACATTTTCCTCCCCGATGCTGCTCTCTGTTAGACAGCTGATGTTGCTTCAAGGGCAACCTCCTTGACCATCTCCCAGAATCCCTCACAGGGAGCAGGGCACACGTTTCCTGATTTTTAACGTCTGTCTCAACCAATGTGGGTATCATTCGGAAGTTCTTGTGCCCCAACTGCCTTCCTGGTTCAAAGCCCAGGCCAACAGGACTGGGTCATTTTCAATCATCTATCCTTTCTCTTTAAAGGGGATTTTAATTCTCCTTTCTAAGCTGAAGTGATTAACCCTGCCTGCTTTTTCACCCTGTGGACTTCATTATAAGCAGTGAAGGGATGCAGAGTTTGCCACCCCAAAATATGCCTTTTGGGATATTGATTACTTTAAGCTCATTATTTTAAAGAAATGAAAGACTCAGGAAAAGCTTTGACCTTCCCCCCTAATTGCCTAAAAGGAATGAGATAGCGGACTTGCTCCAGGAAAGGAGGTATCATAGCAGATAACTATAGTTTAATGTACAACAGTGGTGGAGAGGGTCCTAGCAAGGCCTGCTTGTGTAAGGCTTTAATTTAAGCCTTACAACTTAAATTAAATTGCAGAAAAGCAGCTCTGCATTAGAAAATACAGGAAATGTTTTCAATATTCCTTTCACATGTATCTCCTTTAGAGCTAGGATGTAAAAGAAGTTATTCAAATACATTCTCAATGGCGTGGAATTTAGTCAAGGGAGATAGTAAGTGTGCACATTTGAATTCTAGAAAAATGGCAGCAGCGATGAAAGCATACTTTTTGGATATTCCAGAATACCAATGAAAAATAGATAGCAAAACCAAGCGAATAGGGGAAAACTACCAAAACTGCTAAGACCAACCTGGTATCGGCATCTGTGTACCAAAATGATCAGAGAAAGCAACGGGGAAACTTGAGAACCTTAGAACAGGGGGCTTCTACAATAGCCAACACTATCCACTGGCAGGCACGGCTAGGGGTTTGAGAAGAGCAACTAAACCAGACAGGGGCATCGCCCTCTTCAATAGATATAAGGGCAAGTCGCTCATGGTGAGGTCTTCGTAGCTGGAGCAGCCTAGTCCTATGAATGTTTGAAACAGGTAAACAGGGCTGTCTTCTGAAATAGGAACACAGTGAGGGAAAACTGAGGAGTGTGGCACTAAATATGAGCAGAGCAATAGAAATGAGGGAAAGAGAACATCCAGCTAAAAGTGGAGAAGACCAGAGCCAGAAAATCTTGGAAGTAAATGGCCAAATTTTGTGTGATTTTTAAATTGAAATCTTTATGGTGATAATTGTAGATTCACATGCAATTTTACAAAATAATTCAGAGGAATCCTTTACCCACCTATACTTTACCCACTGCCCTCCAATGGTAACATCTTGCAAAATGTAATATCAGAACCAAGACATTTTTGTTGATACAATCTACCAACCTAATTTAGAGCTTGCCCAGTTTTACTTATATTCATTTGTGTGCGTATTTAGCTGGATACACCTTTATCACACATGTAGGTTAGAATAGCCACCACAGTCAATAACACTGACATTTGCAAAACCACGAGGATCTTTCACGTTGTCTTTTTATAACTACATCTGCCTACCTCCCTCTCCACACCTCTACTTTCCGTGCAACCACTGATCTGTTTTTCCTCTCTGTGATCTGACCATTTTAAGGTCATTTTATAAATGAAATCATTATATAAATGGAATTATACAGTAACTTTTTATACTTGGATTTTTCTCACTCAGTATAATTCATGCCAGGTTCATCCAGGTTGCTGTGTGTGTTAATAGGTCTTTCCTTTTCATTACTGAGTAGTAGTTCATGGTATGAATACACTACCTTTTGTTTAACCACTTATCTCTTGAAGGACATCTGGGCTGTTTATGGCTATGGCAATAACAATGCTGTAAACATTCATGTCCAGGCTTTTGTGTGAACCTATGTCTTTAGCTCTTCGGGATCAAACTCCAGCATGTAATCACTGGATGGTGTTATAGTTGCGTGTTTCATCGGTTAGGAAGCTGCCACACTGCTGTCCAAGCTGGCTGCATCATTTCATCGTCCCACCAGCGACATACTTGCTCTGCAGGCTGGCCGGCATCTGTTGCTGCTGTCCCAAAGGCTTGAAAACAAAAAACAACAGGAAAAGAAGCTCTGTGAATTTAGCTCCTTCTACACATTTTGTTCTCTAAGAGAAGAAAGCTAATCTCATATAAACCGCAAAACCTAATTTCACATGAAAATGAGCAAAGGAAAAACCTCTAAGTTAACTTTCTTACAAAATTATTATAAGAATAGAAGAGAATGAGAAGCAAATTACCATCCCTACTAACAGCAAAAGCATTCCAGTGCCAATAAAACAGATCAAAACTAACCTATTTTTTAAATTAATTAAAAGTTACAATAGCCACAGGGGAGTGGGGAGGGGATAGTGGGGAGAGGGGTCTATAGGAGCTACTATAAAGGATACATGGACAGAATCAAGGGGGAGGGTGGAGGTGGGGGAGGGAGGCGGGTTCAGCTGGGGTGGGGTGGAGGGAAGGGGAGAAAATGCAGACAATTGTAACTGAATAAAAATAAATAAATTAATTTTTAAAAAGTTACCAAAAAGGTGATAAAAGACATGAGAAAACACCATAGATTTGGAAAATGCAGAAATGATGTGACTAGAATTCAAAGAAAAAAATAGAAAAACAAGAAAAAGTGTTTAACCCCTGCCTGGTGTGACTCAGTGGGTTAGGAATCATCCTGCAAACCAGAAGGTTGCAGGTTCGATCACTGGTCAGGGCACGTGCCTGAGTTGGGGGGGGCCAGGTCCCAGGTTGGGAGCATGAGAGAGGTGACTGATCGTTGTTTCTCTCCCTCTCTCTCTCCCTCCCTTCTCCTCTCTCTAAAAATAAATAAGTAAGTAAAATCTTTAAAAAGAAAAATCATTTAAGATAAACTAAAAGGAACACAAGTTCTGTTCACTGAAAAGGCTTAATGGCTATTCTATTACTGTGGTGGCCCCCGGTGCGCAGCTCCAGCTCCGTCCACACTGACCCTGGGACAGGTGCGACGGCCGCTCAGTGAAACACGAGCCAACGGCTCGCCCGCGGAGGCTTTATCAGTACTTGCGCAATGACGAGTTCACTCTTGGAATGCCAGCTCTGCAAACCCAGCTGCCCTTCCGTGAGCAACTCCACTTGGCCGTGGAGAAGCCATGCAGGGAGAAAGCTAAGACCTTGGCGGACAGCCCCAGCTGAGCTACCAGATGACGGCACCAACCTGCCGTCCATGGGTGACGGGTCAGCCCTGGGGGAGATGTTCCAGCTGACACCACGTGGGACAGACAGTCAAGGTCCACACAAGCCTGGCCTGAGTTACAGAACTATAAGAAAGTAAAAGATTATTGTTGCTTTATGCCCTTAGATTTGGGGGTACTTTGTAGGGCAGCAACCAATGTAATAAATCTAGAAATCTTGACAACTCAGTAATGTTGAGCATTCCGAGCACCCATATTATTGTCTTGAAATATTATTTTCCACTAAAAGAAACCAAGGTTTCTTGGAGAAATTCCAGCTCTGGGTGTGAAATGTGCAACATGCACGCCGGACATCTTTCTATACCAGAGAGCAATGGTCTGGAGACTCACTCCGGGCCAGCACGGACTCTGAACACACAGGTAAATCCACAGTATGAGCCAGACCTTTTCATTCTTATGTTGTATCCTCCACAGAACCCCGAAGGAAGCAGGAAAATGTGACCCACTAAAACAACAACCAACACATCAGAAATGAACCAGAAATGACAGAGATTGTAGGATTATAAAGACATTAAAATTATTATTATAACTTTATTTCATAAGTTAAGAAGCTAAAGAAAATATTAAACATGTTAAGTAGAGACAGAATATCTAAAAAAACCTCAAAATGAACTCATAGAAAAACTCTAAGATGAAAAAGACAATGAGTAAAATACACAGCTGTCAGTCTGTTCTTTGTCTCTATGAGTCTGTTTCTACTTTGTTAGTTTATTTTGTACATTAGATTCCCCATATAAGTGAAATCATATGGCACTTGTCTTCCTCTGACTGGCTTATTTCACTTAGCATAATACTCTCCAGGTCCATCCACTCTGTCACAAAGGGTAAGATTTCCTTCTTTTTACAGCGAAGTAGTATACCATTGTGTATTCCACTGTACCACAGCTTTTTTAAAATATATTTTATTGATTATGCTATTACAGTTGTCTCATTTTCCCCCTTCACTCCCCTCCACCCTGCACACCCCCTCCCACCCACATTCCCCCCCTTTAGTTCATGTCCATGGGTCATACATATAAGTTCTTTGGCTTCTACATTTCCTATACTATTCTTACCCTCCCGCTGTCTATTTTCTATCTACCATTTATGCTACTTATTTTCTGTACCTTTACCCCCTCACTCCCCTTCCCACTCCCCTGTTGATAACCCTCCATGTGATCTCCATTTCTGTGGTTCTGTTCCTGTTCTAGTTGTTTGCTTAGTTTATTTTTGTTTTTGTTTTAGATGTGGTTGTTAATAACTGTGAGTTTGCTGTATTTTTACTGTTCATATTTTTGATCTTCTTTTTCTTAGATAAGTCCCTTTAACATTTCATATAATAAGGGCTTGGTGATGCTGAACTCCTTGAACTTGACCTTATCTGAGAAGCACTTTATCTGCCCTTTCGTTCTAAATGATAGCTTTGCTGGATAGAGCAATCTTGGATGTAGGTCCTTGCCTTTCATGACTTGAAATACTTCTTTCCAGCCCCTTCTTTCCTGTAAGGTCTCTTTTGAGAAATCAGCTGACAGTCTTGTGGGAACTCCTTTGTAGGTAACTGTGTCCTTTTCTCTTGCTGCTTCTAAGATTCTCTCCTTATGTTTAATCTTGGGTAATGGAATTATTATGTGCCTTGGTGTGTTCCTCCTAGGGTCCAGCTTCTTTGGGACTTTCTGAGCTTCCTGGACTTCCTGGAAGTCTATTTCCTTCACCAGACTGGGGAAGTTCTCCTTCACTATTTGTTCAAATAAGTTTTCAATTTTTTGTTCTTCCTCTTCTCCTGGTACCCCTATAATTCGGATGTTGGAACGTTTAAAGATATCCTGGAGGTTCCTAAGCCTCTCCTCATTTTTTTGAATTCTTGTTGCTTCATTCTTTTCTGGTTGGATGTTTCTTTCTTCCTTCTGGTCCACACTGTTGATTTCAGTCCCAGTTTTCTTCCCATCACTGTTGGTTCCCTGTACATTTTCCTTTGTCTCTCTTAGCATAGCCTTCATTTTTTTCATCTAATTTGCAACCAAATTCAACCAATTCTGCAAGCTTCCTCATTACCAGCATTTTGAACTGTGCATCTGCTAGGTTGGCTATCTCTTCGTTGCTTAGTTGTATTTTTTCTGGGGCTTTGATATGTTCTTTCATATTTGGGCCATTTTTTTTTTCTTGGAGCGCCTGTTATGTAAAGGGGTGGAGCATTAGGTGTTCACTGGGGCGGGGTAAAGCTGGTCGCTTTGCTGTGACACTGTACATGGGGGAGGGGCCGAGAGGGATCAATGGCGCTTGCTCTACTCTCAGCCGGATTTGAGTCACTCCCTCTGCTACCCGCAATCAAATTGGGCCCCTCTGATGCTGATTCCCAAGTGGGTGGGCTTGTGCACCTTCTAGGCCCCTGTGGGTCTCTCCAACAAACTCTCCTGTGAGGTTGGGAGTTTCTCCTGCTGCCACCTCAACCCCCACTGGTGTTTTCAATCAGAGGTTTGCGGCTTTATTTCCCCCCGCCGGAGCCCTAGGTTGCATGGTCTGCTTCACTCCCCCACCATTCCTCCCAGTTTATCTATGCGCGAATGTGGGGCCGCGGGGTCTGCTAGCTGTCACACTGCGTGCCCTGTTCCACAATCTGCCACCTCACTGGGTCCGCCAGCCGCAGCCTTGCCGCGAGTTCTCTCGGCCCCGGCTGCCCATCTCCGCCCCTCTACCGGTCTGGATGAATGTTTCTTCTTTTTCTCCTCGGTTGTCGGACTTCCACACAGTTCGATTTTCTGTCAGTTCCGGTTGTTTTTTGTTTTTAAATTGTTGTTGTCCTTCTTTTGGTTGTGCGAGAAGGCACAGTGTGTCTACCTACACCTCCATCTTGGCCGGAAGCCCCCTTTTTTGTCTCTTACTATAACCTTTGTTTTAAAGTCTGTTTTTTCAGATATAAGGATTGCTACTACAGCTTTTATTTTCTTTCCATTTGCATGAAATATCTTTTTCCATCCCTTTACTTTTAGTGTGTGTGTATCTTTTCTTCTGAGGTGAGTCTCTTATAGACAGCATATATATGGGTCTTGTTTTCTTATCCACTCGGCTACCCTATGTCTTTCTTAAAATTACTTTGTAATCCTCACCCAAGGACATTTTTTCGTTGTTTTTAGAGAGAGAGGAAGGGGAAGAGGAAGGGAAAGATAGAAATATCAATGTGAGAAAGAAACATCAATATGAGAGAGAAATATTGACTGGTTGCTTCCTGTAGGCACCCAGACCAGGGATCATACATGACCAGACTGGGGATCGAACTCACAACCTGGGTATGCACCTGACCAGGAATCAAACCCACAACCTTTTAGTTATGGGATGATGTTCCACCCAAGTGAGCTACACAGGCCAGAGCTACCTGTTCTTACTTTCTTCTTTTTCAAAGTTGTTTTGGTTATTTTTCATCCTTTGCATTTTCAAATGAATTTTAAATAAGCTTATTAATTTCTAATTTTTAAAAACCCTGCTGGGATTTTGACTGTGTTTGCCCTGACTCTATAAATCATTATGAATATAACTGACATCTATCTGATATTTAATATTCTGATCTATGGACATTATATGTATTTAGAACTTATTTATTTTCTAGCATTATTGTTTTATAGTTTTCACTATACAATCTTATTCATTTTTTGTCACATTTATCTTAAGTATTTCATTTTTTGATGCTACTATTCATGATCTTGTTTTTACATTTCAGATTGATATCAATTTTCTAATTCTAATTTTCTGAGTTTTCATCAGGAATATTTGAAATACCTTTTCTGCATACACTAAAATATTTTCTTTATCAGTTGGTTAAAATAATGAATTACATTGATTGATTTTCTAATGTTAAACCAATCTTGCATTCCTGTGTTATACCTCACTGGGCCATGATACATTATAAATTTTACATAATGTTCAAATGCTACAGAATTCAAGCTGCTAAATTTTATTAACTTTTACATTCATATTTATGAAAGATATTAGTATGTAATTGTTTTATTTTGTAGTGTGTTTGGTTCTTTTTTTAAGATTTTATTTATTTATATTTTTTTAGAAAGAGGAGGAGGGAGAAATAAAAACAGGAAGAGGGATAGAGACATGAGAGAAAAACATTGGTTGTTGTTTCTCATTCAACAGGATTGGTCCCTAGTTGTTTCACACCCCAACTAGGGACCAAACCAGCAACCCAGGCATGTACCCTGACCAGGAATCGAACCAGTGACCTTTCACTTTACAGGACAACACCCAACCACCTGGGCCACAGTCAAGGTGTGTGTTTGGTTCTTATCAGAGTAATGCTGGCTTAAAGCGAGATAAGAAATGTCCCCTCCACTTCGGTTTTTATGAAAAACTTGTATAAAATTGCTACTATTTGTTTCTTCAAGTTTCCAGAGATTGGTCATTTTCTTCATCCTGGTAGAGAGAGACATAGCCTTACAAACGGACATTTTCTTCATAAATGTAAATATCCGTGACAACAGGTAACTTTTACTTGGTTTTCAGAGCTTCCCAGTGTCTGCAGTTTTTAAAATATAATCAGCTCAAGACAATCTTTGTGCCAAAGCGGCACATGTGGGGGTGGCAAATTCCACTTTCCTTCATAGCCGCTCGGAGGTAACGAATACATTCACTATAGTGACTATGCAGGTAGTTCCTTAAAATGCAAATAGTAATTAGTAGGACATTTATAGAATCAAATGCCATATCAGAGGAGAAGTTACAAATCAATGACCTTACTTTACTTTGTCTTAAGAAAGTAGAAAAAAAGGTCAAATTAACCCAAAATAAGTGTGTGTCTGTCTATATCTATGTCCATTTTAAAATTTGTATACTTGAAACATGTAAAGTTTATTTTTTGCCAGTTATAACTGGATGGCATTATAAAGGAGATAGCTGCCAAAGACAGTAGTTCCTAACCCATTTACTACTAACATGAATCCTCTGACATCTTTTGCTTTTCATCGCCATGTTTTCACTGAGAGATAAAATGGAGTCACTATAGTCAAGCTTCTAAATCACTAACATCAAGTAGGCTGAAGTATGTGGAAACAATTCTATTCCTGTTTAACCAGCCTGGGAACTTAAACTTTTGAACTTTCTAGTCCTGCGTCAATGTCTGGATATACATCAGACCTTCAGATAACCCTCTCATTACCTTCTGAGGGACTCACATATCCAAACCACCTGACATCCACCTGGCATCCATTATCCAGCCCACCGGATGTGACCAGACCACCCGGCATCCATCAGTCAGACTCTGACATCTGTCTGACAACCATTCTGGACCAATCCTAGGGCTAAGAATGTAGGACTGATTATTCTCAAGAATGCACCTTTTGACGCCAAAAGAAAGGCGTAGACCAGGAAACTCATGTTTGCCCATTGTCTTTTTTTAACTTTTTTTACATTTTATTTTTTAATTACATTTTAAATTAAATTTTATTTTGTATTAGTTTCAGGGGTACAGCATAGTGGTCAGACAATCGTACACTTCACAAATTGCTCCCCCCTATATTTCCAGCCCATTGTCATTTTTTAAAAATGTACCTTTTGAGTATATCAATCCATTTGATACAGTCAGGAGTAGATGTGATCAAGGGAAGAGATTTTAACAGTCCTGTTTATCAGCCAACATATTTGTGTAACAGTTTTGATAATAATGTGCTTGGATAATTGGTCTCAGGTGGCTGTCACTTTATGTTCCTTCCCACTTTCCAAACAATACTTTGAGAAGGAGAACTTGAAAAAATATTTGCTATCAATTAGACAACTTTTATAGAAATGTCAGGGAAAAAGAATGCACTTTTTACTAGAAGAACTCTTGTCTCTTTTGGAACACTTCTGGGGTTTTGCCTAATTGTGTTTACTGGTTGCAAACTCTAAGACCCTAAATGATAAATCTTTATCACTTATTTCTAGCTGAAGCCTCCAGAATATTTTTCAGTGTGTTTGACATTATTTAAGAAAATTTATGTACTTTTTTTTTGCCCTGAAGAGAAATAGCTCAGTCCAGTTTTATTCTGTGAGCTGAATAAACCTAAAGCAACTTCATTTACATTTGTTCCTTAAGCAACTGTTATTTTGTGAACACCTGTAACTTATGAGGGGGATTCCCAAGGAGTGTCAGACTTCTCTGTCCCTTAGCATTAGTGCCTGAGCAAACAAGATATCGAGCAAATGTTATGAGACAATGCAAAGCAGTTGTGCTCAGGGCCAAATGTGTGATGGAACAGTAACATCTATCTGAGTTCAGGAAAAGCACGAATGTGGCCTCAGCTGGCCTGAGAGGAGCAATGTGCCTTAAATAAGAGCTTATATACTGGATGGACTTTGTTCAGCTGGAGAAGCTGAGAAAGTGAAACATTCACACTGAGGGGAGGATTGAAATCTGGAATAAACTAGCTGGCCAAACAGAGAATTTCATGTTTGGGAATAATGTTCAGGCTATGTAAGTTACTGCTTACATCTTCTCTCTCTCTCTCTCTCTCTCTCTCTCTCTCTCTCTCTCTCTCTCTCTCTCTCTCTCTCTCTCTCTCCAGCATTGTTAACATACAAAGGGAAAGAGAGAGAGAGGAGACAGAGAGAAGGAAATGTCATTTCAAGATATGTAGTCAGTTCATTAGCCATATTCTCCATGGACACATACTTTTTTGTCCAGAAGAAGTAAAAGGAAGTCATGGCATTTATTTGTTCATCCGCGAGCTCCTTTCAGTACATTCTGGAAACCTAATAACATGAACACAAAAACTTAGGTCAGTGTCACCTCAGTTCAGTGCTGCCTCACCTTCAGAAAGGAGCACACACCATATTTACTACCGTCTGGCCCCACTTTGTGGACTTCTTGGCAGATTTCAACGTGAAGAGAAAAAAAAAATGTGTTTTCAACCTCTTTCACTTCACTCTCCACTGGTGGCAGCTAGCAGGGCCTCTGCCAGGCCCGACCACTGTTTCCTAAAAGTGAAGACAGTTAACAGGGGCTCACTGCTGTCAATTCAGAAGAAAATCAAGCTCAGAATTAAGCATGCAGGGGCCACTTTGCCCACAAAAAAAAATCAGATATAGCATGAGCAAATGTATTTTGAGTAATTATTTATTGCCAGTGATCTTGAGACTAGTAAGGTACTCTGGACTGAATTATGTAGATTTCTGAGAAGAAAGAACAAAATCCAAAGTTGGTTTTCTTTTCTCAGCTCTCTCCACTTACCACCTCTACCTTCTTTCATTCTCCATGAGTTTTCAAGACTGTAGATTTGGGGGAAATTCCTTACCGTTGGGCATTTGCCAAACTGTTTAGTGGCTTCCATGGACCTTTGGATCAAGTCTGAATGGTACCCAAGTTCTGCATGGTTTTGCCCGCCCTGTGCACCACCCTTGTCTTGTGCCTCCTGGGCTCCGGCAACAATGGCTTTGTCTGTTCTTCATTCTCCCCACTCCTTGTTGTCTCAGACCTTTGAGCGTGCTGCGTCCACTAGCTAGATGTTCTCTTCTCCTTTTATATTCTACTTGTTGCCTGAATAACTTGTATTTCTTTTTCAAGTCTCAGTTTAAATCAACTTTCCTCTGGGAAGCCTTTCCTAATCCCCAAACAAGCCAGCACCCTTGTTAAACACGGTGAGAGCACCCTATCCCAGGCGTTCTGGGCACAGCCACCGCCGCAGCATCCCCGGCACCTGGCGTAGGGCTTGGCTCATAGTAGACATTCAAATATCTGTCAACTAATGACTGAATAAATAACTGAATGAATAAAACTCAGTATACATTTCAGGCAGAAACACAAATAGCCATGTATTTTTATAATTTATTTTTTAATCATAGTTGATGTGTAATATCGCATTAATTTCAGGTGTACAACATAGTAGTTAGGGATTTGTACAACTTGTAAGGTGATCATTCTGTTAGTCTAGCACCCATCGGACCTCATACAGTTGTTACAGTATTATTGACCGCATTCTCTGTTATTAACTAAAGGTTGAGAGGATGCAATAAAACAATTTCTTTCCTAGTCACACTTTGCATTCCTTATCGCTTAATAGTGTCTTTCAGATTAAAAGAGAAGTTTTAGTGGTCAGCGGTCAGAAATAGTAGGTGGGACAGTTAAGTCCCTCCTAAGTCCTGGACTTTGGGACTCCAGACCTTTCTGAGGTGAGCTGCTTTAGGAATTAGCTGGCCTCATATTTCACAAGCAGCTGTTATAAACCATAACCACTATTTGTGATTGGTGTGCAAGCCAACTTCCTACATATGTCAGATGGGGAGACTAGTGCCGCCCTGCCTTTGGGACAAGTGCAGCGGCCTCAAACCACTCCTTGTTGGATCCACGCCTCCTCTCACCCTATAGCTTCTGGAGCTGCCAGAGGAAACAGCCGCTGACCTGACAAATCTGTTAAGTAAAAGAAGGAAGAAGCTGTGATGAGGTTATTCCAGGGCTTCCAGATCCTTCATTGCTAGGGAACAGGTGGCAGCAGCAGATTCAAACAGGCACGAGAGTCAAAGGAAGTCAGCTTTAGGATGGAAATACCCTCGGTCTTGCCTCACTCTTCTGCACTTCGTGACACATTTCTTTCCCTCATAAAGCCTTTCTTCAGGGGCCGTTGTAACGAGGGTTCTCATGGGGAAGCCATGTAAGGGGAAGCCCACTGTTGTTATCTGCTGGAAGAATCTGATTTTCTAGCAATGATGCTTTGTCTTGGGACAACTGCTATGGTCACACATCCCTCTTCCATTTTTCAGCTCTTAAGAGACAACATTTGCCACCAGCCTCTGGCCCCTCCGTTCCCCCTCGTGAGAGGCAGGGGCAGTCCTTCCTTCCACTTTCAAGAGCAGCAGCAGTCTGTGCGGGTTGTGTCATCCTCATCAGCGCCACGCCGCTTGGTTCCGTCTGGTCTCTGGGGAGCGGGTATGCATTTGACCTGCCCTGCAAGTTGCGGACGTAAAATTGCCCTGCAATTCTGCCCGGTAAAATAAAACAGCATGTGTGTTGTTTAAATGAGACACGCCACTGAGTTATTTTACATGAACTGGCCACCAGTGATTTCATTTTGGACTGGGTTCCCAATGCCCTAACAAATAATTTGTGTTATGATGAGGATGATGCAGCGCTTGGTGTGTGCTACTCTGGAAGACTGTACCTCGTGCTTGATAAAAACGAACAATCATTCCATTCATTAATTAGGATCCCAATTAACCTTCTGTTATGAAAGACATCATTTGTTTTACCCAGAAGGTTGTGCTTGATGAAAGCATAGTGAGATAATGAAAGTAAGATAGGGAACTTTTGTTTGGTTTTCTTTTATATGTTTTATTTACTTCAGGAATAGGTAACCTAGTAAAATAGTTCAAAAAACTAAACAGCTTTGGGAAGATATAGCAGAAGATCGCTCTAATTCTGCAGAGTCCGTTCTTTCGCCCTTCCTGCCACGAGGAGCCACATTTGCTAGTTTATTCTGTATCCTTCCAGAGCATCTTTGTGTTCATGATTTTGTCCAGCTAGCATCCCATGGATTTCACAGGATAGGCAAAGACTCAGCCTATGCTTTATAAACTAACCTCCTTAACCAAAGCCATAGGCTTAAGTTAAAATAATGATTATCCCTCACAAAAGAAGTGCATTAAGTGTTATGTGATATGATTTATTCCTTTCCTTCTCTTGTTTTTAATGGACCTGGTATTCAGTTTTCAACTACAAAATAGATACTCACACTCACACATAAAGAGAAACACACTGCCTCCTTTGTTGGCATTTATTTTGTTACTTGAAGGTAAAACGAAAGCCAGACAAAGGTAGTGACAGTCTCATACGTTCTAAAGACTTTGAATAAAGATGAAATAACTGCCCAGTAAGAGCCAGATCTGTTTGAATAAACATGAGTAGCCTTGTGTAGTCTTGGCTCTAGATGAAATTTAATGCAGATGTTTCCAGGCGTTTGTAGGTATGACCACAACAAAAATTACAATAATGTCCTTTTAAACATTATTTGTTGGGAGCCAAGTAGGTGTATGTATGTTACAGTGTCTCTCCAGAAACATAAGTAAAACCTGGGAGTGTTGTCAAAATAAAACCTGAGTGTAGTCTCCGCACCTCTGCGACATCCAGTTCCCTAACCTTCAAGGCTCTATCAGTTCTCCCATGTTTTCTCTGAAGTCAATCTCTTTCCCTCCTAATGCACAGGCCTAAAAACATGCTCAGATTTCTCTTTCTTAAAACAGCAAAAATCTCTTGCTCTACTCCTTGGATTATCCATTTCTCTCCCTCTTTGAGTTCCCAGCAAACTTCTCTTAAGGCCATTGGACGCTTTTGTGGAAATCCCGTTCATTCTTTGGCCTTCGCTATCTGGTTTTTGTCTTTGTCACTCTAGGGTTTATATGCCCACCAGTCACTGGGAGGTTTCCCGTGGCCAGACCCAGGAGCTTTCTTTGACGTCAGTTAACTGGCTTCCCTTTTTTGTGGAACATTCTGTGTATCTGACATTGTTAATTTCTAGTTATCTTTGAGGCTCTTCCAGTGAGTGGCTTCTTCTTCACCTCCTCTCCCAAATTTAGTTAGCCACAAAGGTTCCATTTTTGCTCTCTGTTTCTCTCTGCTTCTCCTTGGTTATCTTATTGAATTAGTTCTCACCTCTAAGGGCTCAGCTCCACCATCCACATCTCTGAACACAGCCTCTCTCCCAAGATCCCGACATCCTTCTCCATACACATGTGCCTCAACTGCCTCGAAGTCAGTGTATTGAAACTAAGCCCACCATCTTGCATGAGACTAAATTTCCTCCAGTATTTTCTAGTGTTTTTTTTTAAATAGATAAGAGGGAGAGAGAGAGACATCACTTTGCTCCACTTGCTTATGCATTCATTGGTCGCTTCTTGTATGTGCCCTAACCAGTGACTGAACCCACAGCCTTGGTGTATTGGGGCAACACTTGAATCAACCGAGCCAGCTCACCAGGGCTAGTTTCTCGTTTAATAAATGTGCAATTGTCCCATCATCACTCAGGCTTGAAATTTGCGTATAGACAATTCTTTCTCCCTTGTTCCTTCGCTCCCATTACTAACCTTGTTAAATCACTCACTTTTTCTTACCTGAATTACTACTGTTTTCTCTTCCTGAAACACTCGTCTCTTCTTCCTGAATTACTGTAGGACTGACTGTTCTCTCGGTCTCAACCCTGTCCTCATTCCAAACCCTTTCTGTGAGTCCTTCCAGAGAAATCTTCCTAAACATAGTTTATGAATCAGAATTTTTTTAGTTTTCCCAATGGTCACCCAATAAAGTCCAAAGTTCTTATTAGTGGCTTTGCTTTAATTCATTTGTTTATTCATTAGTTGAGCAAGCATTTCCTGAGCCTCTATTATTTAGTAGACTCTGCCTTGGATGTAGGCAGGGTTACTTCCTGCCGTCATGGCTAGCTGGAGAGGCAGTGGAAGAAGCATTTACGAGGGAGTGAGTCATGCTGTATGAAAGAAGTAGGGGTGCTCGATGAATCTCTGAGGGGCCCTAACTCAGGGTCAAGGAGACTACCCGAAAGGAATGACAGCTACAGGGGTAGGTGAATACTGTGTAGAATTTAGATACCCAAGGAAGGGAAACATTAGTTTACAGGTGGAGGCAACAGCATAGCTTTTGCAGGCTTGCTGGGATCTGGCTTTATCCCACCCTTTCAGCTGACTCCCTCCCTGAGCCCTTTTGTCACCCCCCACACAGTCCAGCCCAGCCACAGAACTCCAGGTGTTTTCCTGCCCCTGGGTGTTTGCTCCAGCCACGTGGGATGCCTTCCATTTCTCTGCCTGTTTATATCCCGCCCACCCTTTCAGACTCAGCTCAACTGCCTGCAGCTACGAAAGCTCTCACATTTCCTAGGCTGGAATAAATCTTTTCATTCTCTGGGCTTTTAGAATATTTTCTTTTTAATTTCTTATAGCACATATGCCTCCTATTATTATTAATGTTCCCTCGCTTTCTTATTCTTTTCTTTAGTGTCTACAAGTTCCTCAAGAACAGGGACAAAGTCTTCCATCTTGCTCACTTCAAGATCTTGCAGAAGTTCAGGGCATTTCAGGCACTGGATCCCCAAAGATTTCCCAGACCAGAGAGAAGCAGACATCTTCAAAGAGCAGGCAGCACAACCTAAAATCCAACATGGGGTCATATTGAGGAACGAGGAAGGGATGTTACTTCCATACACCCCTCACCTCACCCACACAACTATCTTCATGGGAAGTACTCATCCCCACTTTATAGATGAATCCAAGGAGATTCAAAAACTTGACTATTTTCATATAATCCTTAAGTGGAAGATCCAGCATTTCAGCTCAGTAGGAGCTCTGATGATTCCACACTCCGTGCCTTTTCCCTATGCCCCCAGCGCCTGGAGGGCCAGGAAAAGGCCAGGGATGTGTGCCACAGAAATGCAGGACACACTGAGGCCAGAGGAGCAATGTAAAGTCTCCGTTGCTTTCGTCAATACCAGCAACCAATGCCAAAAGAAGGGAGGAAAGCCTAGGGCTGAGGCCAGCGCTCCTCCACAGCACTAGGCTCAGAGGGAAAAGCCCATGCACAAAATTTAAGGAGCCCCTCATCCTCAGGGTCAGACAAGTGCACTAGTCCCCAGCCTAGCACAGAGTAGAGCTCCTAGCACTAGGAGCTCAATAAATGCTTTTTGAAATTCAAGTGATTTCACCCCTGGACAATGCTCCATATTGTCTGTTTGGCTTATGTGGACAGGACATTTTCGCATACAGAGGATGCTTGCATTTGCCCAGCCCTAAGAGCAATGCTTCCTTAAATTTTGCATCCTAGGGGGCTCTGTGGACACAGCCTAGTAGCAGCAGACTGAACGTTTGTGTCCCCTTAAAGTTAACATGTTGAAGTCTTAACCCCCGATGTGATGATAACAGGAAGTGAAGCCTCTGGATCAGGTCATGAGGGTGGAGTCCCCATGAATGGGATCAGTGCACTTACAAAGGACACCCAATGAGTGCTTGCCCCTCCCACTCTGTGAGGACACAGCAAGAAGAGGCGACCAGGAAGCAAGCTGTCACCAGACACCAAACCTGCTGGCGCCTTGATCTCGGACTCCTAGCCTCCAGAACTGTGGAAATACTTTTCTGTTGCATAAACCACCCTGTCTGTGGTATTTTTGTAATAGTAGCCAGAACAAGCTAACCCCCAGTCCTGGCCCCACATCTCTGTCTCAGACTACAAACAGGGACAGTTTGGTATACTATCCATTTCTTCTCAAGAGACTAGATTAGGTAACACATAGGAGAACCTACTGACTACCTTGCAGGACGTTTCCAGTCAAGTCTGACCAGTCAGACTGTTAGGAAGAGTAAAAGTCTGTATCTCCAAAGTCATTCATCTCCAAACTTGTATAATTTTCCCTCCTACATTCTCAGGGAAAATATGTTTAACATTTCTATCCGTAGCCCTGGCTGGGTGGCTCTGTTAGTTGGGGCATCATCCCGTGCACCAGAAAGTCGCAAGTTCTATCCGCAATTAGGGCACATACCTAGGTTGCGGGTTTGATCCCTGGTCAGGGCGCATAGGGGAGGCAACCAATCAATGTTTCTCTCTCTCTCTCTCTCTCTCTTCCTCTCTCTCTAAAATCATTTTTAAGATATACTCATGTGGTGAAATAAGAAGAAGGAGCAAATGACCAGCCTTTGGCAGAGGTAATAACTGAGAGATTGGCATCTTGGGTAACTGGGAAGTAGGAAGCTCGGGAGAGAACAGCCAAGGCTCTTGGTTTAATTAGTGAGCAAGGATACAGATTTCATCCTCCTGTGCCATTTTCTGTCTTGTAAGCTATTATAAATATGTTAATATTTATCACCATAGAGTGCTTTATAGCATATTTTTTCTCCAAGTAGAGACCATTTATATATTGAACATCTGCAATGTACAAACCTGTTTTTAATGCTTATGAATAAAGAGAAGTCAGACATGGTCTTTACCCTCAGGAATTTTAGAATATAGCCAAGAAGATAAATATTTTAAAACTATAATAAATAAAATTTAATTATTATTAAATTAACATAATTACTATATTATTATATATTAATGCAGAATATAACACATATTATAACACATATAATATAAGTTATACATAATATAACACATATAATAATTAATATACACCTGAATTAAAACTTCAGTAGAGGGGTCAAGAAAGAAAAAGTTATTCCTTAAAATGGCACGGTAGTGTGGGCAGCATGGAGCACCGTGGGCAATGCTTTCAAGTTGAATGTGCTCGTCCTCTCCGTTCACCCCTGACAAGGTAGATTTACACAATGGAACACTACTGGGCCATAAAAAAAGAAGAAAGTTTTACCGTTTGCAACAGCACGGATGGAACTAGAGGGTATTATGTTAAGTGTAATAAGCCAGTCAGAGAAAGACAAATACCATATGATCTCACTGATATGTGGAATCCAATGAGCAAACTGAACCAACACACTAAATAAAGACAGACTCATAGATGGAGAGCAGATGACAGCTCTGGGGGGAGTTGAGGGGATAGAGGGATGGACAAAAAGGAAAATAAAAAGAGAACTCATGAACACGGACAATAGCATGGTGATTGCAGGAGTTAGCAGTGGGTGGAGGTGGAAGAGAGTATAGGGGGATAAATAGTCATGGAAAAAAATACAATAAACCATCATTTATTTAATGCCCCTCCAGCATGTGTGGTTCCCTTTGGCAAGTTTTGGAGAGGCAGTGTGCCCTGTTGTGCAGAGCCAGGGCCCTCTGTGGACCCCCGTGGGGAGGAGAGCAGAGGAGGATGAGGGGAGGGCTTTTCCAAAGCCTACAGAGCCAAATCTTATAGGGCAGGTAGGATTTCCTTAGTCAGGGTGAGAGCTTTGTGAAGGAACCCTTGATAGCTTTATCTGTAATCTGCTCAGTTGATTGCCAAATCCCTATTTATTAAGTCCAGAATAATGTCACTCAAAACTATTTTTCTGGCCCTGCCATAGATCAAGTTGTTTCCAGCATTCTATTATTATACCAGGTGGCTTATTACTATTAATCTATTAATAATGATAATAATAAGCTGTTACTACTTCAGCAAATGAGCTAGGCTCTTTGCTGGGTAATTTAACTGCATTACCATAAAGTCTTGGGACAATTGCATGAGGCAATCAGTATTATATCCCTTTAAATGCCTTAGCATTTAACAGGCAGCCACACAGCACTGTTCTGTCTGTATTTTTGGACTTAGCTTGTTGACGTCCTGCCCACCTGCTCGTGTTCACTGCAGCCATAAACAGAGTCAAAGCTGGACTGATGTCATCTATTCCCAACGTATGTCCTGTCTGTGGAGGAGGGAGAGAGACGGTATGGACCACTGTCAGCGTTCACCAGGGGCCAGATCAGTGTAACTCAGCAAGCGTTTACTGAGTTTCTACAGAGGGTCTGATGTGTGCTCGGCTCAACGCCCTGGGGAGCACAGAAATGTGAGCCCTCCAGGGGGCTCCCAGGGCAGCAGGGTGGAGACACCCAGCTTCGCACAATGCAAGGCAGATAGTGGTAAGTGCTAACGGAGATATGGTTTAAACGCGCTGTGAGATGTGCTTTAGACGCCTTCAGAGGCGTCGTCACAGATACCGCATCTGTGGAGAACTGGGTCGCTGTTTGCTTCATGTCTTTGAAAACACACGCATTTGACACTAAGGTCAATTCCCAGTTAACACTTGAGATTTATAAAACAATAATTTATTGATTTTTGTCTAATATTATTTCATAGCCTACGTAATTTTTAGCAGAATAATTGTATTATATCTTTTTCAAATTTATTTTTCAGTTATAGCCAACGTACAATATTATATTAGTTTCAGGTGTACAACATAGTAATTAGACATTTATATACTTGATTAAGTGGTCGTCCTGATAAGTCTAGTACCCATCTGGCACTACACACAGTTATCACAGTATTACTGACTATATTTCCTACGCTGTACTTTATATCCTGTGACTATTTTTGTAACTGGCAAACTGTACTTCTTAATCCCTTTCACCTCTTTCGCCCTCTCACCAGACACTGCATCTGCTGCTCCCCCTCCCATCTGGTGACCAGTTTGTTCTCTCTCTGAGTTTGTTTCTGTTTTGTTCGTTCATTTATTTTGTGTTTTAGATTCCACGTATAAGTGAAACCATATGGTGTTTTGCTTTGTCTGACTTATTTCACTCAGCAGAATACCCTCTTGATCCATCCATGTTGTCACAAATGGCAACATTTTGTTTTTTATGGCCATGTAATACTCCACTGTATGTATGTATCACAACTTTTTTATTCATTTGTTTCTCGGAGACCAAAGGAAGAAACAAATTCTGCTTCCTGTTTCCTGTTAAAATGCCTTCCCATAATGGCACACCTGACAGAAAGTAGATCTGGGAAGCCAGTGTTCCTTACAAGACTTGGGAAAAAAGCAGAATCAAAGCATCATCATACATTGACCTAAGGAAAGGTTACCATGCTGCTTTTTGTCTGTCTTCCTTTGTGACTGTCCTCATTCCTGGCCTGGGTCCCATCTCTGTCCCAGCTGTGTGACTGGCATCCCAGAATGTCTCACTCCCAGCCAGGATTCCTCTACCCTCACATCTACCTAGTGCTGAGGAAGCTCAGCCAGGCGAGCTCCACTTACTCAAGAAGTTCACAAAGTCTTCTATTGATCTATGTCTAGAAGCCAAATCACCTAGAAAGTCAAGGACCTATGTATGTTTTTGCCTCTGGTGCTCTTTGCTATCCTCTGTAGTAAGGCTGGCCAGCCTCTTCATTCTCCTTCAGCCAGCTCTTTTGAATGAGCGTAACTCTTTTCTAAGGATCTATAGACCAGGCAGCCAATAGGAGCACCCTCAGTTGCTGATACCATGTAGCCTTTCCTAAGGCTGTAGTCATCACCTTACTTAAAATTCAAGTTCTCATAAATTGAGGGCCACACCTAATGTCAACCTCTCTGCTGACAGAGTTTATGAAGTTCTCTATTTTCAGAACAGACCCTACAATTAGGGATGCGTACCAGTAACCCAGATGGGTGCGTCCACGCACTGGGAGTCTTGTCTATTGTGGATTGCCACCCTGCTCACTGTTGTCCAATCCATTCCTGCTCTCAACACAGACAATACCACTGGTTGTATCCTAACCTGATCCTAGGAGCCAACACTGAACTTTGTCATTTAAACAGTATCAACATTGCATCTTTGTC
Organism: Desmodus rotundus; assembly: GCF_022682495.2. Classification (NCBI taxonomy): domain Eukaryota; kingdom Metazoa; phylum Chordata; class Mammalia; order Chiroptera; family Phyllostomidae; genus Desmodus; species Desmodus rotundus. Next base: position 49,839,585 of record NC_071395.1, on the reverse strand, counting down.
TGGAACATTTGCATCACCATCGTGTAGATAACAAGCTCTTTGAGATAAGGCACTGTTGGGCACTGAATGTTTGTGTCTTCCCAAAATTCATATTTTGAAGCCTCATCTCCAAGGTGGTAGCGTTTGGAGACGGAGACTTGGCAGGTGATCAGGTCATGAGGGTGAGTAAGAGACATTCCAGAGAGAGCTCTCACCTCTTCTCCAGACAAGGACACCACGAGAAGACTTCTGCTGTGAGCCAGGAAGCAGACTCTCCCAGACACTGAGTCTGCTGGTACCTTGACCTTGAACTTCCCAACCTTCAGATCTGTTGTTTAAACTACCTAGTCTATGATAATTTGTTAGAGCATCCAGAATTTACTAAGATAAGCACCATGGCTCATCTTCTATGGAATGTCCCCTGGGATTTGAACACACACAGCAGGCCATCAGACAGTATCACGGCGGGGGGGGGGGGGGGGGGGGGGCCTTTGTGTGGCTAGTGGGGTCGTCTCAACCATGTGCAGCAATAGGGCTACTAGAAAGAAGCTTCTATTGGCTCTGCTCTCCCGTGCAGCCCAGCTCAGCACAGCCCTTGGGCCTGTCGCCTGGGTTCAGCCCAGCATCTGAGCCAATCCTGATCAGGACAGGAGGGATATTAGTGACCCATCCAACCAGCTTGGGAAGCTTAGAATTAGAACAGTAGAGCTGCCACAGAGACAGTGTCTAGTAAACCTCAGACCCACCAAGTTGCTCCTTCCCCTTTTCCCTGTCATGTTGGTCAAGCTCCCAGGACAGGCCATCTACCTAGGTGTCCAGGCTGAGCTCACTTGTCTACCACTCTGACATTCTGGGTAGGTTTTGACAGTTTCTCCCCTGAAAAGCCATGGGATGGGTTTCCTGCATGTAAAGGTGAGTCCCCTGAAATACAGCACCACTGCCAATGCCACCAGTACTCCAGGCCCACATGCCTGTCTCTGCGAGACTGGCCTGTGTTTGCTGCCCACTGCCAGAGCCTGACCTGAGCTTGTCCTTGTCCTTGGGGCACCGAATATCAACCCTGTATAGCAGGTCTGGAACAAATACCACTGACTTCACCTACGTGTGGACTATAGGAAAAATTACAAACAAAACAAAAACAAACTCATAAATGCAGGCAACGGACTGGTGGTTATCAGAGGGGAGGGGTGTGGGGGAGGTTGTGATGGGTAGAGGGGATCAGCTGCATGGTGAAGAACGGAAACCAGACTTCGGTGGTGAGCACGCTGAAGTACACACAGATGCTGAACTATAATGTTGCACACCTGAAACTTATATAATGGTATAAACCAATTAACCTCAAAAAAAAAGTAAGAAGGGCTGAGAATAATAGCGGGATGTCAGGCATTGACTGACTGTTTGGCCCCTTCAGTGAGGACCAGAAACAGAAGGGCTTCTTTTCACTTATCTTTATGAGGCTCTAAACAGAAACATAATTTTTTACCAGGCAATATCTTGTGAGAGAGAATTTATGAGAAAATCTTTCACTCCCTGTCTCCTTAGAACCCAGCCCCACTCCAGACACACACACACACACACACACACACACACACGGGTCATTCGGAGGGTGGTATGTTTTATACTCGTGGTGAATTCCACCCGCAGCCTCTGCAGCCCCTCCAGGCACCTTCAGGAATCAGAGCAGGAGCAACCCATGGCGGGTTGCAGTCATTTAACCCAGCACTTCGCAAATGACCTTGACAAAGGACATTTTTTTAAAAAACATAATTCATATTGAGTCCCACAAAGTACAGTTTGGGAAAAGCTAATTATCAGACAACTACTGGTACCTAGTAATTATCTACCCGAAGCAAAACACAAGGGCCTGAGTCTCAGGACCCGAGGTGGCAGGTAAGTTTGTGGAGGATCTCTCTCCAGCTGTCTGCCCTAGTCGCTTGGCCAAGGGCCTTCGTGAGCCTTGCAGCTACTCTTCCGCTCATTGCACGACACTTCAAGGCTATTGGAAGATAGTTCCACTTTTGCAATCACTGTTGCTTTATCATCTGCCTCCCAGGGGTAGCCTCACTGTCAGGCACCAGGCCAAGGAAGGGCTGGGTTCCCTAAGGGGCTGACCTACTTCATGGCGTACTGTTCTGAAGGACTTCACAGTTGCTTCTTCTTTAGGAAGAACCGAGACCATTGCCAGTCACCTTCGGTGTAATGTGTTCATCAATATCAGCACTTGATGTGGACGTTAAATTTTTTGCTGACACAGACAACGCATGATATGTTCTCAACGTGATTGTAAGAAAGGGCAGTGCACACACTTATAAACGTACATTGGTTCACTTTCATTCAGACTGCCATTTTGTCCTTATTCCTTTTCTAGTAGGTTCTTCTTATGTCTATATGAGCACACCAAGCCTTAAGCAAAAACAAATGACCCTAAATATTGTCCTGTTCATCACACTCCCTGATGAATGTTTTCCTCCCATCCTTACTGTTAAAAAAAAACACACAAAAGGATAAGGGCTAACCAGTTTCTACAAGTGAGGGCTCTCTGGGGATGTTTCTGGGAACCTAGGAATTGTCAGGCACCCAGTCCCCGTCCTCAAAGGAGACCTGATGCCTGCCTGACATCAGAGGAGAGGAACCTGCTCCCTGGGAACAGTCTGCACCCTCACTCATCCTGGCACACGGAACCACCACCGCCTGACCTTCTACGGTTCAGGGGTGGCCCACCTTTTGGCGTCTCTGGGCCACGCTGGAAGGAGAAGAGTTGTCTCGGGCCTCACAGTAAATACATTGTGACATGTAAGCACAAAAAAATCTTATAATGTTTTAAGTAAATTTATGACGTTGTGTTGGGCCATGTTCATTGCCCTCCCAAGCCGCATGCGTCCTGCCGGCCACAGGTTGGACAGCCCTGGTACATGAGCTCACGTGGTGTGCATCCTCTGTCTTCACGAATACAGCTCTGTTCTTCCAGGGGTCTCCTGTCCAGCCAATCCGATCACTCCTTACAGAAACTTTCCAAAAGACTCATTAATTCTTCCATGGAAAACATCAACAATCAGTATACACCTGGAATTCCCCAGTCCCACTGTTTCGCTGGACTGTGATTGTAGGACTAGGAAACAAAGTTCTCCTCGACCCTCTCAAGGTCCCAGGCTGGGCCCCAAACTTAAACTGACAGAGTCCACTTAGCAGAAGAAGAAGAGCGTGCACATTAACTACATTTGACCAGACGTGGGAGCCTGCGTAAGGAAGCGAAGACACAGAGAAATACCTGAGTACTTCTCTGTGAAGTTTGACCAAGAGTGGAGAGTGGTGGGAAATATGCCGTAGGTCGGGGAGTATGAGTCAAGTGCAATAAACTGGGGGAAACTGAGCCGGGCCTGTTCATTAGGATTCTTCTCAGGGTCCCTTTGTCTTTCTTCACAGATAAGGATGCTCCTCTCTGACAGATGGAGGGAGGGCCCCTCTCACAGGAGGGTTTCATGACCTGTTTCAGGGGATAAAGGAGGAGAGAAGGTCCCAGTGCCCTTCCTGCTTCTGCCATTTTCTCAAAGTCCTCTGGCTTAAAATATTCAGCATATCAAGGGCCCCTTATAGTCCTTACTCAAGCCTCTGCCTTTTGACAGACCTAGGCAGGCCTGGGAGGAATGGAAAATCACCAGGCTAGAAAATAGCACCGTGGGAAGCTGCCTGCAGACCCTACCCAGGAAAAACAGATGCAGATTAGGGTCTGGGGTCAGCCTATCCGGCATAACAGGATGCAGCTTTAACTTGAGCCTGCACCCAGCAACCAGCTCTAGCCAATTAAACTCTGAAACCCTTCATTTAAAATCCCTGGCCTAAGAACAACAGAAGGAGTCCCAACCTCCCTTGATTGGCTCCACTTTCCCTCTTATTCCCGCTAATAAACCCTGCTCTCCTTAGCTCACTGCGTCCGTCTGGTTTCTTGAGCAACTCCGACCTAACACCTTTAAAGTCCCATCTTAAATCAAACTTCCACTTCTCCATAAATTCTGACTCGACCAACCCTGCTCAGAGTAAGCTTTGCCAGCATGTGTTTCTCCCAACTAAAGGAAGTAAAAAACTCAGCATTGTTTCACCACAGATTCTGCTGATGGCATTTTGGGAGCCATTTTTTTGGCATCTGAAAGGGGACACTTAAATCTAGCTTGACCTGGCTGGACCTGCCCCCTGAGATTATGTCCCCACCCTTAAGAAAAATGAATTGCCTGCCACCTAGGTTTCCCTTTTTGAAATTTCCTTTCTTTCTGGAACATGGAAAACTTTTTTTATTACTTTGTTACAGAAGAGAGTGACAACACAAGCATGTTAGTAGGTTGGTATAACTATTATTCAGCATGTCCTAAGTGCTGGGGACTATGCATTTGGCTATAAAGTTTTTCTCTGCCACCCATACCGCACTGTGCACTTCCAAAGCCTCTGGGCCTCAGCATCGCAGATGGGAGACATCTTCTTTACATGGTGGGGGCAGGGGGGGCAGTTAAGATGGAAGTAAGGTTGCTAACTGGCTGGCTGTAAAATGCAAGGTCTTGGATTACATGCTTGGGCCCAATGTAATCATAAAGGTTCTTAAAAGAAGAGGGACACAGAAGAGTTACAATCAGAGAAATGCACTGTAAGAAAGAACCAACCAGCCCGGACCATTTCTGAAGATGGACAGTGGCAAGGAGCCACACAGTCCATGAATCCCAGCCCTTGGGTTTGTCCCTGGTGTCTATGTTCGGAACCACTGATGCTCAGCCTGCATTTCCCCGTTTGCTTGGAATCAGTCCACATCCCCATTCTTTGAGGTCTGCTGGCTCAGCCTTTCCCCAGTTTCCAGCTCTTTGGCCACTGCTGGTGTCCATGTCCCGTTTCCTCTGTAAGTGCTGGTTTCTGTTCATGGGCACATGAGGTAAAGTCTGCACCTAACAGGAATCTGAGACGCCCAAGGGCTTAGGTGCTAGTTTGGCTCCCGGAAACCCAGAGGCCTAGCTAAAAGAAACAGGATCCTTTATAATCAAGGAGTTGAATGTGTCACCTCCCAGCACACCTGCTTATTTCATGTGTAAGAACTATAGTCCCAGAAGCTGCAGATAGCTAGAAAGCTGGAAAAATTTTACTAAAAATAATCTAGAATTACAATGGCTATTTTGAGCTGCATTCCAATTAGACAAGCTCATTCATTTAAGAAGCGCACTCAAAGCAAGGGCTCCCAAATTGAACAAACAGAATGGAACAGCTTTTTAATTGGCATGAAGATGCTTACAAAAGGCTTCAAGGTTCCAAAATAACTTCGCTAAAAGACTCATTACAGAAGATTAGTGAAAAATTGCACACACAAGAGGTACCAAGAGCAAAAGACCGTGACTGACATGACCCCTGCTGCTTCCCCGCCCCCACCTCTTCCCAACTGCCTTTTCGCACTAAAAAACAATTGGTCGATTACCTTTTAAAGTAAACCTACCCCAGGTTACAGACAAACCTCCTCAGGTAAACAATTTGTTAAATCCAGGAAGGATCCTCAAAAGTTTTTGTAAATGGATTACCCCTGAGCCCAGTGAGAGAAGGGAATAAAATTCACACCGTCCCTCCCTTTCCAAATCCAAATTGGTTATTGAGTCTTTCTCTTCCAGAGAGAGCTGTTGTCGTTTTGCTTGTCTCTTTTGATGTCTAGAGAGCTTGCCTTGGCCCTCCGCCTGCCTGGACCTGCAGGCTGTCTGAGCTCCCTTGCGGCTGTCTTCAGGAGTCATTCGGGATCCTGGGAAGGCAATAAACTTTGCACTTTCTTGGGTTTATGGGGTTGTTTCATACTTCCAGGAATATTTACTGTTTGTCCCAGCTGAAACCTGGGAAGATATTTGATTTAATAACCCTGTGATCAGAAATTTGGCTAAATTGGAAGCTGATATTCAAAGCCCAGTAATATTCTTGTATGCCTTTCCCCTAAGTTAAATGTACCCAGACAGAAGAAAACAGTCCGATGTAGGTGAATGGGTGTTTTAGTCCTTTAATATAATTTAGGCAGAAACCCAATGCTTTGAGGCATTGAAAACAGCTGTCTTTTTTTATAAATCTAGTCTTTACAGGACCAGAAGTCTGGCTGCTGGTCCAGTGCATTCTCTGTTACACCAGTGATTTGCACATTCTTTGGCTTATCATATTCTTTGAGAATCTGATGAATGCTGTAGGCTGTCTCCCAGAAAGGTATGCTATGTGCTTCCTAAGTGTTAAGTACAATTTAAGCCCTGGCTGGGGTGGCTCAGTTGGTTGGAGCAGCATCCCGTGACTGAAGGGTTGTGGGTTCGATTCCCGATCAGGGCACATACCCAGGCTGTGGGTTGATCCTGGGCCCATGTACAATCCCCGGTCTGGGTGTGTACAGGAGGCAACCAGTTGATGCTTCTCCCTCGCATCAGTGTTTTGCCTCTCTCTCCCTTCCTCTCTCCCTTCTTCTCTAGAAGCAATGAGAAAATGTCCTCAAATGAGGATTAGAAAATTAAATATAATTCAATAGACATTCCAAACCTCATCCATGAGCAAAGACCTCCTGGAAAGAGGTTGGCAGACTCTAGGTGAGGACCAGTATCATGCCGTTAAATGTGTAACAATACCTTCTTCCCATTACTTCTGCTATAAATGTTGGTTGATAGTTTTACTTTTTCTAACAAGACGAAAGTGAAGTAAAGATGTGTGTTATAATTTTACTTGTTTCTCTAATGTCACTAGTGGTCCCTTGCTAATCAGATACCAGTTTTAAAATGTTGAAAGAATATTTCTCAATTTTTTGTGCTATTCACAATGTGAAGACAACAGTCACACTTACTTTTTTTAAGATTTTATTTGTTTGTTTGTTTTAGAGAGAGGGGAAGGGAGGTAGAAAGAGAGGGAGTGAAGCACTGGTGTACGAAACACCCCAACCAGGGACGTGGCCTGCAACTCAGGCATGTGCCCTGACCTGGAATTGAAACGGCGACCTTTCACTTTGCGGGAAGACACCCAGTCCACTGAGCCACACAACTCAGGGGCACGCCTTACTTTTAAGTTTAATCTGCATTATGAACATTTTCCATCACTTCCTTAAGTCTAGACAATCAAAAAATAATAATCTGATTTGCAGTGTTTGCTGATTTACGCGGCGCGAACACTCCCACCAGGGCTCAGATTTCCCAGCACCTAGAGGATGTTACTGAGTGCGAAGCTGGGACGGTCTGCAGTCTGCGGTCTGCTGTCTGCTGTCTGCAGGAGTGCGGCATCAGTAGTATTTAGCTACAGTAGACACAACTCACCTCAACGGCACAGATAATCATAGAACACAGTTGTTAGAATTGGAGAAGTTTTGTATATTTATTAGCATTTTTAAAAATACAATTTATTTAATAAGTTAATATAATTTAATTTTTAATAATGTCTGCCTTTAACAACTTGGTTACAAAATCCCTGACAATTTATCAATGGGTTGGCTCCTCAGTGCCAGGTATGAGCTGACTCCGGCACGCCACCAGCGAGGAGCCGCCGTGCCCAGTCGTTTTGCCTCCTATCCACTCCACTTGTTGGGACTTGTTCAGCTGGCTTAGGCCTTGGAACCCTCTCCTGCAATTCTCAAGCCTACTTTCTTCTTCGTCTTCACCAAAATTACCTAATTAAAGGAGGGGCAAGATCGCAGGGTCACTTCTCTCCACCTGTGATGTCGGGATGACTAAATTCTCTGTTTTCCCGTCTTTCCTCCCCCTTTCTGCTGGGTTCCACTAGGCACTTTGTGGTTGAGTTTCCCTGAGTCTCTGACAGGTATGGCTTGCTGTATATCTATAGGCCTGCTATCCAGGGCCAGGCTGACAATACTGAATGTAGGCCTAAATTTTATATAATTAGGGGGAATGTTTTAAGAAAAAAAGAATACAAAATATAAGTTCAAATAAGGTACAGAGCTTTGGGGATTTCTGTCCCTGGATTTAGTTGGTTTCATGACAAATCCTCCTCCCCTGCTCCTAGGTTATATAAACTAAAATTAATTTTAGGCTGTAATAAGTTTTTAAAGCATTTATTTAAGCAAAAGAGCTACAGCCAGGAGGCACAGATCCAGGCAGCAACCAAAATTGTGCTCCATGAGATAAAGGGGAGGTCGCCGTTTACAGCAAAGTTCCTGCCCAGGTTTCCAGTTAGGTCCATTTTATATAAATGAGATATTTTGATTGGTCCAACTTGCACAGTCTTGATTGGTTAGCATTATGTCTCCTGAGTGGTCAGTGTGGGACAGTTCTAATTGGACAGGGCAGGTCTTAGTCTACTGGTCGGAAGACAAAATCAGGAACTCCCTTACAAGAGCTGACTCCGCTGGTATAGCGCAGGAAGTTCAGTCTGAGGTTCTTCTGTGTATATGACAAACACCTGTGGACAAAAGGTTGCTAGGTTCTTATTATTTATAAAATTCAGATTCTTGGTTGACCATGGGGAGTCCATCTAAGCAGATAAATTCTTTCTTGGGTACATGTCAAATGAATCTTCCTGGGGCTCACAGTTATTTACCGCAATAGAGGGTAGTTGGAGGTAGAGGTGTGTGTGTGCACATGTGAATGTACCTGTGCACTCGTAGCAGAGTGATGGGGAACACCCACAGCCACTAGGGTGCTGGTTGGTAGAGCCGGGACCAGGCTAACTTCACATTTACCTGGACTCCTCCTGTTAATATGCTGTGTGACCAAGTTCTTTTACATCAGGAAGCCTCAGTTTTCTCACTTTTAAAATGGATTATACTGAGTCCCTGTTTTAAAGCATCCATCAGTGTGATTTATTTTGAAGGCGTATGTGTGGGGGGAAGCAAATAGCACAATATAATGTGTGTAGAATGGATGGAGGGTCTGGTCATGACTATCACAATGGGGAGGGGGGCTATGGCAGGAAGCAAACCACCTGTTCCATTTCAGTTGCTGTGGGAGAGACTGGCCTGCCAGGGAAAAAGAGGGACAGCTGAATAAGAGATTGAGCCTTTCTTTCTTTTTTTAAAAGTATGTTTTATTGATTATGCTACTACAGTTGTCTCAATTTTTTTATCCCCTTTACCACCCTCCTCCCTGCACCCCACCACTTTCCAACATCTCCTGCCCCTTAGTTCATGTCCATGGGTCATACCTATAAGTTCTTCGGCTTCTCCATTTCCTATACAATTCTTAACCTCTCCCTGTCTATTTTGTGCCTACCTATTATGCTTCTTATTCCCGGTACCTTTTCCCTCATTCTCCGCCTTCCCGTACCTGCTCCATGTGACACCCTCCATGTGATCTCCATTTCTGTGATTCTGTTCCTGTTCTAGTTGTTTGCTTAGTTTTTGTTTTGTTTTTTAGGTTCAGTTGTTGATAGTTGAGAGTTTGGTGTCATTTTATTGTTCATAGTTTTTTATCTTCTTCTATTTCTTTTTTTTTAATTTATTTTTTATTTTTTAATATATTTATTGATTATGCTATTACAGTTGTCCCATTCCCCCCCCACTCCACTCCATCCTGCCCACCCCCCTCCCTCCCACATTCCCCACCCATAGTTCATGTCCATGGGTCATACTTATAAGTTCTTTGGCTTCTACATTTCCTACACTATTTTTACCCTCCCCCTGTCTATTTTCCACCTATCATCTATGCTACTTATTCTCTGTACCTTTACGCCCCTCTCCCCCTCCCACTCCCACTCTCCCCTATTGATAACCCTCCATGTGATCTCCATTTCTGTGGTTCTGTTCCTGTTCTAGTTGTTTGCTTAGTTTATTTTTGTTTTTGTTTTAGATGTGGTTGTTAATAACTGTGAGTTTGCTGTATTTTTACTGTTCATATTTTTGATCTTCTTTTTCTTAGATAAGTCCCTTTAACATTTCATATAATAAGGGCTTGGTGATGATGAACTCCTTGAACTTGACCTTCTCTGGGAAGCACTTCATCTGAGCTTGCATTCTAGATGATAGCTTTGCTGGATACAGTAATCTTGGATGTAGGTCCTCACATTTCATGACTTGGAATATTCCTCTCCAGCCCCATCTTGCCTGTAAGGTTTCTTTTGAGAAATCAGCTGATAGTCTTAGGGGAACTCCTTTGTAGGTAACTCTCTACTTTCCTCTTGCTGCTTTTAAGATTCTCTCTTTATCTTTAATCTTGGGTAACTAAATTATGATGTGTCTTGGTCTGTTCCTCCTTGGGTCCAATTTCTTTGGGACTCTCTGGGCTTCCTGGACTTCCTGGAAATCTATTTCCTTCACCAGATTGGGGAAGTGTTCCTTCATTATTTGTTCAAATAAGTTTTCAATTTCTTGCTCTTCCTCTTCTCCTTCTGATACTCCTATGATTCGGATGTTGGAATGTTTAAGGTTGTCCCAGAGGTTCCTCAGCCTCTCTTCATTTTTTTGAATTTTTGTTTCTTCATTCTGTTCCAGTTGGATGTTTATTTCTTCCTTTTGTTCAAATCACTGATTTGAGTTCCAGTTTCCTCCTTTCGCTGTTGTTTCCCTGTATATTTTTCTTTATTTTCCTTTTGTATAGCCTTAATTTCTTCCTTCATTTTGTGACCATACTCAACTATTTCTGTGAACATCCTGATTATCAGGGTTTTGAACTGTGCATCTGATAGGTTTTCTATCTTCTTGTCGCTTGGTTCTTTTCCTGGAGTTTTGATCTGTTCTTTCATTTGGACAATATTTCTTTGTCTGGGTGCGCCTATTACGTTGTAAGGGGCAGAGTCTTAGGTATTCCCCACAGTGGGGCAACCCTCTTTCCTGCGTTGTGGTGCTATTAAGTGGAGGAGGGATCCAAGAGGGAACAATGCCACTTGCTTGGCTTTTGCCCCACTTTCCATCACTTCCCTTGCTTCCCACAAGCAGATTGTGCCTTTTCAGGTGCTGATTTGCAGGTGGGTGGTTTTGTGTACGTTCTAGGACCCCATGGGTCTCTCCAACAGACTCTCCTGTGAGGCTGGGAGTTTCTCTCACCACCACAACCCCCACAGATTTTTACAGCCAGAGGTTTTGAGTCTTTAGTTTCCTTGTGCTGAAACCCTGGGTCCCACAGTCTGTCTCTCTTCCCTAGTTGTTCTTCCTGGCCTATCCATGAGAATGTGGGACCACCCACTCCACCAGCCACTGCCTCATCCACTCAGTCCTCCAGCCACTGCCTTGCCACATGTCCTCTCTGTCCCAGCTGCCCATCTCCACCCCTCCTACAAGTCTGGATGAATGTTTCTTCTTTAACTCCTTGGTTGTCGGACTTCCATGCAGTTTGAATTTCTGGCAGTTCTGATTGTTTTTTGTTTTTAAATTGGTTGTTATCCTTCTTTTGGTTGTGTGAGGAAGAGAAGCGTTTCGACCTATGCTTCCATCTTGGCTGGAACTCGAGATTGAGCCTTTCTTAAGTAACCTGTATTTAAACTCAGGTGAACTCATCCAATTAATTTCTTACAACAGCTCTCCAGCTAACTCCCTAGCAGCAGTAGTGTTGTGATGTTAACTTACTTTTCTCCAGGAAAGGGGGTGTGTCCTTCTCAGGAGAAGAAATATCTGGAGTCACCCCTGAATTATGGTCTATCTCCCCCCTGCCCGGCCTCTCTCTCTAACCCCAAATCTACATTTTAGAAAATTCTCTTTGATGTATTAAATAAGGGTGTCACAGATTTCCCAACCTCACCCTCACTGGCTGCTATTTCTCATCCCACCTCCTGATCTTACTTTCTATCAGAGTTCTCTAAGGCCTTCAATTGCTGGCACATTCCCAGCTGACCCTCACTTGCACACTGGAGCCCCACCCGCACCGTCAGTAATGACCACTGGGCCTCACGGTGGGTGGGCTTCAGCAGTGTGGAGGCATGAGGGCAGGAGGAATCCGGACTCCAGCACTTACCCAACACACCACCTCGACTGGTCATGAATTTAATCAGGTACTTAATTCACATGTTTATTATAAAGATTAAATCAGTTAATGTGCATAAAGGACTTAGTACAGTTCTGGCAGGCGGTAGAGAATCAGTAAATGGGAGATATTATTATTATTATATGTTTATATGGTCATGTACCATATATTCTGTGCGCACTCCAAAGGCAGGGTTTGCAAGCAATGCAAGTACTTCTAGTCCAACTGCACAGCTGACAAAATTTACTGAGAAGTTAAGATTTTTGCTAAAGCCAATTAGTTTTCATTGTGTAAAAATTCCTTTTCTATTTCCCTTCAACAATAATTTTTTAAATTTATATATATGCATTCTAAAAAGTTATATACTATAACTTTCAATTCTAAAATAAACTAAAAAGTTATATACTGTAATATCAATTGTAAAATATGCATGCTAAAAGTTATATACTATAACTTTTTAGAATTGAATGTATCCTTGGTTATCACTAAACATTAAATGAGATGTTGACAAAGACTCTGTCCTTGGCCAAACTTTAGTGAGTTGCCTCTGAGCCCTCTTGACTAGGCCTGGACCTTGGCCCCATTCTTGCTGGGCCTGCAAAGTCCAATTGTAGCAAGCATCCTGCTAAATCAGCTTAGACAAAATTCCTCCTCACTTCAATATATGATTCACCTTGATAGCTAATTAAATTTCACATGTCCCACTCTTGATACCTGATTACCCTGGCCTGCCCTCCGCAAGAATCTTGTTACTCAGATTAGCAAGAAAACCCCCTACCCTTAATGTCTCCTTTTAGTAATCTTTGATTCACCGACCTCCCCCACCTCGGCTCCTCAGCTGTGAATCCCCAGCTATCTTTGCCATACATGGAGGTGAACCCGACCTCTCCTCTGCTGTGAAGTCTTGACACCTATCAGGATAATCTCAGATAAAGTCTTCCTTGCCATTTAACAGGTATCTGCATAATTTTTTCTTTTATAATGTATTTTACCTAACTGAAGAAAGTGAAGGTGGAACTGATTATTCTGAAGGTAGACTAGTTTATTTTAAAATGTAAAATTCAAGCAAGGATTGGTTTTGTAAAATAGTCGGATTCAATTGAATTCACACAAACATCTGCTTTGCAAAGAAATTATTCTGTTTTAAAATTAAGCATCCTGCCCTGGCTGGTGTGGCTTAGTGGCCTGGGCTCCGGCCTGCAGACTGAAAGGTCGCTATTTCGGTTCCCAGTCAGGGCACGTGCCTGGGTTGCAGACGTAATCCCCAGTTGGGGGCATGTGAGAGGCAACATATGGATGCTTCTCTCTCACATTGATGTCTTTCTCCTTCTCTTTCTCTCTCCTCCCCACTCTCTCTAAAAACAAATAAATAAAATCTTTTTAAAAAATTAAATACCCTGCCCTGCCTGGTGTGGCTCAGTTGGGTGGAGTGGTGTCCTGCCTGGTCACAGTGCAGGGGTGCGTGAGGGAGACAACCAGTCAGAGTTTCTCTCTCACATCAGTTTTTCTCTCTCTCTCTCCCCCCACCCTCCCTTTCTCTCTCTCAAATCAATACACATATTTAAAAGATACATTGTTTAAATATATATATATATTTATATATCTGGCTGGTTTATCATTTTTGGGGAGCAGTACCATCTATGATCCTCTGTGCACATGTATTAAATTGGGTTTTCTCCTGTTGATCTGGTCTTTATGTCAGTGTTATTACCGTCTAGCCGTAAGAACTCAGGCAGGATAGAGGGGGAACTCTCCCTCCCCAATACCTATCTGTGTCAGGCATGTTTGTGTAAGAAGACTGGCTAAGAGAGCGGCGTTCAGGTCCTAGATTTTGTTTCTCCCGTATTGGATGTACTACAATTTGTATAACTACTCAGCAGTTCACGTGTCATCTTCTTTGTTTCCAGTGTTTAGCAACTGTAGATAAAGGTAAGCAACATAATGCTCTGCTCCAGAGATAGTTGGGTCTTAATTCCCAGACATTGTGAATATGTTCGTGGCAAAGGATTTTTGCAGATGTGGTTAAATTAAGAATTTCTGTATATAAGGAGAGGTTATTTTGGTCATCTGGGTTCACCCAGTACAATCAAAAGTGTCCTTATGAGGCAAAGCGGCAGGCAGGAGAGTTAGAGAAGATGTGGCAGCTAAAGTAGAGGAAAGAGACAGAGAGAGGGGGGGTGGAGGGAGAGTGAGAGACAGGTTTGAGGATGCCTCACTGCAACTTTGAAGAGGGAGGGGATGGATAAAGTCGTCCTCTTAGGTGAGGGTAGGCAAGAAAATGGACTTGAACTTAGCGCCTCCAGAATGAACACAGCCCTTCAGATACTTGGATTTTAGCCTAGCGGGAGTGATCTTGGACTCCTGATCTCAGAACTATAATATAACCATATAAGTTTGTGTTCTTTTAAGCCACTAAGTTTGTGGTAATTTCCTGCAGTGGTAATAGAAAGCTAATTTAGCTGTTATAAACTTTCACTACCAGTCTTTGTGTGGATATGTATTTTTATTTCTCTTGGTCAAATTCCAAGGAGTGAAAAACCGGGTCCCAAGGTATGTGTGTGTTTGACTTTATAAGAAACTGCCAAACTGTTCTCAAAAGTGGCTGAACCATTTGCATTCCCACCAACAATGTATGAAAATTGTAGTTCTATATTTTTGTCAGCACTTACTAAAAGTCAGTCTTTCTCTATTTTAATATGACTAATGATGATCATCTTTTCATGTGTTTATTTCCCAACAACAATTTTCTTCAGTGAAATGTCCAAATATTGTGCTGATTGTTAAGCACTTTTATTGAGATATTCACATACCATACAATTCACCTCATTTAAAGTGTACACTTAGTGGTTTTTAGTATATTCACAGATACTTGTAATCATCACCACAGTCAATATTAGAACATTTTTTATCACTTCAAATAGAAATCTCATACCTGCTTTCACTTCTTGTTTCCCATCCCTATCACCACCCCTAACCTTAATCTACTTTCTGTTGCTAAAGATTACCTATTCTTGGCATTCATGCTAATAGAATCACACGATATGTGGTCTTTTGTGACTGGCTTCTTTCATTTAACATGTTTTCGAGGTTTATCCATGTTGAAGCATGTATTAGTATTAGTACTTTGTTACCTTCTGTGGCTCGATGACGTTCCACTGCAGGGATGTACCATATTTTGTTTATCCATAAATTGGATAAATAAATGGGCATTTTTGTGTTATTATGAATAAAGCTGCTATAGATATCTATGCAATTTATGTGGACACATGTTTGCATTTCTCCAATTTATATGCACAGGGTAGAGTTGCCGGATCACGGGTAACCCTGTTTAATTGTTGGAACAACTGTCAGACTGTTTTCCAAGGTGGCTAAGCCCTTTTACTTTCCCACCAGCAATGTCTGAGGATTCTTTTTTTTCTTTTCTTTAATAAACAGTGAAAGAAGAAGTAAAGAAAGTAATGCCATTTACAATTGCATGGAAAAGAAATAAATGTCTCTGAATTGGAATAAACAAAAAAGTGAAAGACCTGTACTCTCAAAATTATAGAACATTAAGCGAGAAAGTGAAATGAATGCACAAAAAATGGAAGGATAAATCATTTCTCTATAATGGGAAGATTAAATTGTTATAATTACAATATTTCCCAAAGCTATTAGTTCAATTCAAACATGATCCAACTACTTCTCAGTAGAAAGAAAAAAAAAACCTTAAAATGTTTTCCATTCCTATGTAGAACCACAAATACCTTAAATAGCCAAATATAATTCGAGAAGAAAAACCAATGTTGGAGATATCACACTCATGTTCTCAAACTACACCATGAAAGTATAATAATCAAAACAGAAAGGTATCAGTACAAAACAGACGCCTAAATCAATGGAAGAGTATAGAGAGCCCAGAATTAAACCCCCTTACGTGAACAACTGAACTATGAGACAGAAGTTAAAAATATACACTGAACAGTTGACAGACCTTTCAAAACCTGGTCTTGGAGAAACAAAATTTATACATAAAATAAAACTTGTCTACATTTTTACATCATATACAAAAATTAATTTAAGCTGATAGGATCTCTGCCTACTTCTTTCATATTTTCAACTGACACCAGCCCTGCTTCCCTCTTACCCACCTCTCCCTGCTTTCCCACTGAAGTCAGCACCTCACCGATCTCTGCCTCACAGATAATTCCGGACCATCCATCTCTCTTTGCCTTCCAACTGACTCCATTCCTGACCATATTCCCTGTTTTCCAACTGATGTCAGGCATGATTAAGTCTCCTTGTTTTTTTTTAAATATATTTTAGTGATTATGCTATTACAGTTGTCCCATTTCCACCCCCTTTACTCCCCTCCACCCTGCACACCCCCTCCCACCTACATTCCCCCCTTTTAGTACATGTCCATGGGTTGTACATATAAGTTCTTTGGCTTCTATATTTCCTATACTATTCTCAACCTCCCCCTGTCTACCTACCATTTTCTACCTACCATTTATGCTACTTATTCCCTGTAGCATAACCTTTTCCCCTCTCTCCCCCTACCACCCCCTTGCTGATAACCCTCCATGTGACCTCCATTTCTGTCGTTCTGTTCCTGTTCTAGTTAGGAGGGCTTAGTTTTTGCTTTTGTTTTTTAGGTTTGGTTGTTAATAGTTGTGAGTTTGGTGTCATTTTATGTTTCATAGATTTTGATCTTCTCTTTCTTAGATAAGTCCCTTTAACATTTCATATTAATAAGGGCCGGGTGATGATGAACTCCTTTAACTTGACCTTATCTGGGAAGCACTTAATCTGCCCTTCCATTCTAAATGATAGCTTTGCTGGATAGAGTAATCTTGGATGTAGGTCCTTGCCTTTCATGACTTGGAATACTTCTTGCCAGCCCCTTCTTGCCTGTAAGGTTTCTTTTGAGAAATCAGCTGATAGTCTTAGGGGAACTCCTTTGTAGGTAACTGTGTCCTTTTCTCTTGCTGCTTCTAAGATTCTCTCCTTCTCTTTATCTTGGGTAACATAATTATGATGTGCCTTGGTGTGTCCTTCCTTGGGTCCAACTTCTTTGGGACTCTCTGAGCTTCCTGGACTTCCTGGAAGTCTATTTCCTTCACCAGACTGGGGAAGTGTTCCTTCATTGTTTGTTCAAATAAGTTTTCAATTTCTTGCTCTTCCTCTTCTCCTTCTGACACCCCTATGATTCAGATGTTGGAATGTTTCAAGTTGTCCTGGAGGTTCCTCAGCCTCTCTTCATTTTTTTGAATTTTTGTTTCTTCATTCTCCTCTGATTGAATGTTTCTTTCTTCTTTCTGCTCCAAACCATTGATTTGAGTTCCAGTTTCCTCCTCTCACTGTTGGTTCCCTGTATATTTTCCTTCATTTCACTTTTCATAGCCTTCATTTTTTCCCTCTATTTTGCAACCATACTCATCTAATTCTGTGAGCTTCCTCATTACCAGTGTTTTGAACTGTGCATCTGATAGGTTGGCTATCTCCTCGTCACTTAGTTGTATTTATTTTGGAGCTTTGATCTGTTCTTTCATTTGAGCCATATATATTTGTCTCAGTGTGCCTGTTTCATAGTAAGGGGCGGACCTAAGATTCTTACATCACTGCATCCTTGCGGACACTTGTAACTTATTACTCTAACCATCCAGTGTGTGTGAAATGCTCTCTCATTGTGGTTTTGATTTGCATTTCCCTAATGACTAAGCTCGTCAAGCATTTTTTCCTGTGTTTATTGATCATTTACATATCTTTTTGGAGAACTGTGTTCAGATATGTTGCCCATATCTTTAATTGGTTTGTCTTTTTATTATTGAGTTGTTAAGTGTGCTTTATACTCTAGATATAATTCTCATATCAGGTAAATGATTTGCAAATATTTTTCTCATCCTGTGTGTGGTATTTATACTTTCTTGATGACCTCTTTGAAGCACAAGAGGTTTTAATTCTGATGAAGTTCAACTCATTTATTCATTCTTTTGTTATTATACTTTGGGTTCATACCTAATAATCCATTGCCAAATCCAAGATCATGAAGATTTATCATTATGTTGTCTCCTAAAAGTTTCATAGTTTTAGCTCTTACATTAAGTTTTTTATTCATTTTGAGTTAATTTTTGTATATGATATGAGGTAGATGTCCAACTTCACTCTTTTGCATGTGCCTCTCCAGTTGTTCCAGCTCCATTTGTTGAAAAGACTATTCTTGGCATGCCTTTTGAAATCAGTTGATTTTAGATGTATGGGTTTATCTGTGAACTCTTAATTCTATTCCATTTGTCTGTATTTCTATCTTGTGCCAACACCACACTGTCTTCATTACCATTCTTTTGTTGTAAGGTTTGAAATGTGAGGCCTCCTTTTTTGTTCTTTTTCAAGATTATTTGTGTATTCTGTGGCCTTTGCAATTTCAGATGCATTTTAGAATCAGTGTGTCAGTTTCTGCAAAGTAGATAACTGGAGATCTGACAGGGATTGCATTGAATCTGAAAATCAATCTTAACAATGTTAAATTTTCTGATCTATAAACATGAGATTTTTTTCCATTACTCAGATTCTCTTTAATTTCAATAACAGGTTGTAGTTTTCAGAGTATAAGTTTTGCATTTCTTTTGTTGAATTTATTCCTAAGTATTTTGTTTTTATGCTATTGTAAGTGGTATTGTTTTCTTAATTTTATTTTTATATTTTTTCATTACAAGTGTATACAATACAATTGATTTTTTAAAATTGATATTGTATTCTGTAATTTTACTGAACCTGTTTATTTATTGTAATAGTTTTTTAGCGGATTCTTTAGTATTTTCTACATGTAAGATCATGTCAGCTATAAATTGAGATAGTTTTGCTTCTTCCTTTCCAATCTGAATGCCTTTTACTGAGTGCTTTTGTCCTGAAAGAATGTTGGACATTGTCAAATACTGTTTCTGTATCTGTTGAGATGATCATGCGATATTTATTTTCTATACTATTGAGAATGTAATGAAGTATTACATTAATCAATTTTTGGAATGTAGAACCAACCCTGCATTGCTGGGTTAAATTCCACTTTGCCATTATGTATGTGGCTATCCATTTTTTCCAGCTCCAGTTTCTATTTTGCAAGATTTGATTTGCTAGCAAAAGTTGAGAATTTTTGTGTTCATATTCATAAAAGATATTGGCCTATAGTTTTCTTTACTTCTGATGTTTGTCTGATTTTAGTATCAGGGTAACACTGGCCTCATAAAATGAATTGGGAAGTGTTCCCTCCTCTTTTACTTTTCAGAAGAGTTTGGGAAGATTAGTATTAATTGTCCTAAAACGTTTGGTAATTTAGCCAAGAAGAATTAGTTTGTTCTCCCTTTCCAGTGTCCTAAGATGGAAGTTCAATTATTGATTTGATTTAAGATTCTTGTTCTTCTTTTGTTTTGTTTCAGTGTCTCAAAAATGGAATATTTGCAGTATTTTCGCATCCAGACTTAAGCTGTTTATGGCTGCTTCCTCAAGACAGGAGCTAACTGGCCCTGCACAAAATCTAAGAAAGTCTTGATAAGCAAATTTCTTTTTGGTAAGTAGGCCATTTGTTCAAGTGAACAGACTCTTTATCTGTAGGAATTTTCTAAAATAATTGGTGAAATTATTTTTTGGTTTACAGTTTAATTCTCCTCTGGAACAAAGAACTATGTCATGTTGACATAGGTGGTCTACAGACTGATCGGAGTCATGTGGACACAGATGGTTTCAGTTCTCAACCCCCCCCAACACAATCCTTCTGAGACGTTTCCTGCCTGAGTCACTGGTAACAGCCACCACCCTCTTACTCCCCGGGGGAATAGGGGAAGCACTGGGCGTTATTTTTACTTCCCCATTCTCGAATGCAACCTCTCACCCTCGACTCCCATACTTTGCAATTGCTTCCCAAATGCTCTTTCAGCATCTCTTCTGTCTCCATTCTTTCTTTCACATAAAGTCTTATTTCTGAAATAAATAAGTCATTTCTCCCCAAAATGACTTCCAATAGTTCCACAATGTTTACATGGGGTTAGGGGGGCAGGGGGATGAGGGTGGAGAAGCAGGTCTACAGTTGTGAGTATGAAAAACCCAGTTTATTATTGTATTATTATTTATTAACTATTATATTATTTTCCATATAAACAACTGTAAACCTACTTTTGTCCCACCCTGTACATTAAACTATCATGTGCACACCCTATCAAATAATTTTTTATTTGTCAACTATACCTCAATTAACCTCTTGGAAGAAAGTTTTCCAGTGCTAAAAATAAAACCTGAACTTGATAGCACTGACTTCATGATCCTCCCTGAGCTGGTCCAACCTCTTAATTCACTTCACACTACATATATTTTATTCAATTTATTTAAACTTAAAATTAAAAAAAGTTTACCTGTTTCTCTCCATTATTTAATATAGGCATTCACAGCTAAAATTTTTAAGTTAAAAACTGCTTTAGCTGCATCTCATAGATTTTGGTATGTTGTTTCTTCATCTTCATTCCCCTCTAAGTATTTCCTAAAATCCCTTTTGATGTCTTCTTTGATCCTTTGGTTATTTATGAATATGTGTTAATTTCCACGTATTGGTGAGTTTCCCAATTTTTTTCTGCTATTGACTTCTAATTTCATTCCACTGTAATTGGAGAACATGCTTTGCATCATTTATAACCTTGTGATTTTATTGAGGTGTTTTTTGACCTCCCATACTGTCTCTCCTGGACAATATTCCATGTGCACTTGAGAAGAATATATATTCTGTTGTTGTTAAGTGCGATGCACTATAGCTATCTGTTAGGTCTGCTTTACTTTTTGATCCTCTGTCTCATTTTGTGTTCATTATTGACAGCGGGGTATTGACATCTCCAACTACTGTTGTCTAATTGTCTACTTTTCACGTCTGACAGTTTCTGCTTCATGTATGTTGGTGCTCTGTAATTAGTTGTATGTATGTTTATAATTGTATTATTTTCCTGATTGATTGGCACTTTTATTATTGGAAAATGTACCTCTCTGTCCTTAGTAGCACTTTTTGCTTTAAAGTCTATTTTTTCTGATAGTAGAATAGCCACCTCACCTTTCTTATGGTTGCTGTTTGCGTGATATATACTTTTTCCATTATTTTACTTTCAATCTAATTCTATTTTTAATTGCCTACTTAGAAACTTTAATTTTAATTTAAAAATATTTTACATGTTGGGTTGTTTGTTTTCTGAATGTTGAGTTGTGAAATTTTTTTAATACATTTTGAATACAAATCCTTAATCAGATATTTGTTTTGCAAATATTTTTCTTAGTCTGGCTTGTCTTTTCACTTTCTTTTTATTTGTTCTCTAACAGAGCATTATTTCTATTTTCAGCTCCCACTGGGCTGTAGTAACAATTGTTTTATGATGGGGGTCTACCTCCTTCCTCAGGGCTGTGTCCAGACTTGGGAATTTCTGAAGGGCTGCGATGAAGAGAATCGGGAGGCACCAGGTCTTTGTATCATTGGTCCCACAATGATTCTAAGATGCTCCTTGTCCACTCCAGTGTTGGTTTTCAGTCTGGCCCCTCCAATTATGGTGACTGCCTGGCTTGAGGGTGGAGGCAATCTGTGGCTTCCTTGCCCTGTGATGTGGCAGAAATCTGTCAGGTGGCCTTGCTGCCTGCCACAAAACATGTTCGCTGATGAAGAGCTTGAGGTTTTGGGTTAGCTGACTGGTGCAGAAAACCTCAAGGAGAAAGAATACAGCAAGGACTTGGCACATTGTAAAAGTTTGGCAAACATTTGGCAGTTGTCACTGATGTTCTGGCGATTATTTTATGTCAACAGGTTAATGCAGAATTATTTTTTCAGGGAACAAATACTTGAGTGCCTAATATGTACAAAGCACTGAGAATTAATGTCCCTGGCCTTACATCATATTAAAGGATGTTTAGGAAACAAACAATAGGCTAAAAAAAGAAAACCTAGACAGTTTCAGACAGGACACAGCCATATTTAGGGTAACAACTTGTCTTTTTTATTATTATATGTTATTGACTATGCTATTACAGTTGTCCTGATTTTCCCCCTTTGCCCCCCTCTACCCAGCACCCCCCACTCCCTCAGGCAATCCCCACACCATTGTTCATGTTCATGGGTCATGTGTATAAGTTCTTTAGCTACCCCATTTCCTAGACTGTACTTTACATTCCCATAGCTATTCTGTAATTACCTATTTGTACTTCTTAATCCCCTCACCTCTTCACTCATTCACCCCCTCCCCCTCCCATCTGGCAACCATCTGGTAGCTAACTGCTTTTCTCTTCCTGCTTTTAAGAGTCCCTTTTTATCTTTAACCTTTGGCATTTTAATTATGTGTCTTAGAGTGGGCCTCTTTGCATCCATCATAATTGAGACTCTCTGTGCTTCCTGGACTTGCATGTCTATTTCCTTCACCAAATTAGGGAAGTTTTCTTTTGCTATTTTTTCAGACAGAATTCCAAATTCTTGCTCTTTCTCTTCTCCTTCTGCCATCCCTATGATGTGAATGTTGGACTTCTTGAAGTTGTCCCAGGGGCTGTTTATACTATCCTCATTTTTTTGGTTTCTTTTTTCTTCTTCTTGTTCTGCAAGGTTGTTTTTTGATTCCTTATGTTCCTAATCATTGATTTGATGCTCGGCTTCATTCACTCTACTACTGTTTCTCTGTAAATTGTTTTTTATTTCAGTTAGTGAATCCTTCATTTCTGACTGGGTCTTTTTTATGCTGCTGAGGTCCTCACTGAGTTCTGTGAGCATCCTGATAACCGGTGTTTTCAAATCTGCATCTGATAGGTTGCTTATCTCCATTTCATTTAGCTCTTCTTCTGGAGTTTTGATCTGTTCTTTCATTTGGGCCATGTTTCTTTGTCTCCTTGTTTTGGCAGCTTCCCTGTGTTTGTTTCTATGTATTAGGTAGAGCTGCTTTGACATCGTGTCTTGGTAGTGTGGCCTAATGTAGTAGGTGTCCTGTAGGATCCAGTGACACAGCCATGCCTATCACCCAAGCTGGGTACTCAAGGTGCATCCTTCATGTAGACTGAGTACACCCTCCTCTTGTAGTTGAGCCTTGGTTGCTATTGGCAGATCAATGGGAGGTATTCACCCAGGAATGTCAGCTGCAAGGATTGGCTGTGACCACTCACCACCAGCCTCTATCCTTCATGGAGGATCAGCTGTGCAGGAGCAGAGTGGTGGTGCTCCAATGTGGTCTGTAGCTGTCCATTGGGTGCACTTGCCCTGGGGTTTTCCGGGTCCTGCAGGCCAAGATCAGCCCTCACCTGTGTTTTGCCTGAGCTGTAAAGCAATCTGAGATGGCTGCTACTTGTGCTGGACTTGGAGATTCCTAGGCGAAGCCAAGCCGTGAATCTAATCTGGCTGCCACTAGGGCTCACTGAAGCCAGCTGTTGCTTGTTTGATAGGATTTAGAGCCAAGACCAGCCATTCTTATGAAAAAGTAGTTTGCGTAGGCCCAATTAACTACTTTGAAAATTACAGCCAAGCAAACTATAAACGTTGTAATGGTTTACATTTGGGTGATGTCTCCTGCACATGCTTCCATCAGAAAAGAGAAAAAAAATGAAAAAAACAGAGAAGCTCTTTCCACATAAGGCATAGGACAAAATTAACCACATTTACATATTGAAGATGAAAATGAGTGGTTTTGGGACTCAAGCACATTATCCATGACAGAAAATTACATTGTTGTACAAAATAAAATTGTTAATTCTAACTTTTATTCTTTTTTTTTTTTTTTTTTTTTTTTTTTTTGCTGTGCTGGTGCTGTCTGTGAGGGAGGGGTCAGAGAGGGCACAATGCTGCTTGCTTCACTCTTATCCCACTTTCTGTCACTTCCCTCACTTCCCACAAGCAGTTTGTGCCCTTTCAGATGTGGATTTGCAAGTGGGTGGGTTTGTGTGCATTTTCGGAGCCTGTGGGTTTCTCCAACAAACTCTCCTGTGAGGCTGGGAGTTTCTTCAGCTGCCACAATACCCACGGATTTTTTAATAGCCTGGAGTATTGAGTCTTTAGTTTCCCACGCTGAAAGCCTGGACTTCATGGTCCGTCTCACTCCCCCACTTTTCCCCTGGGCTTGTCTGCACCTGAAATTCTAACCTTTATTCTTATACAACTTGAAGAATAGAGTTGAAATGATTGCCGTAAGTTGTAATGTTGGTAAGAACTAGACTATAATACAATGCAGTGCAGTGGTGAGCTGAGTGAGGACATTTGAAAATGAAGTCACAGACATGATTTTTCTCTATATTTTTTGTTTGTTTGAAGAAAATTATAAAGTCAGCAAGCAGTCATGGGTGAAAGAACAAATAAAATAGGTGGATTAGATAGTTAAGATGAGGAAAAGCCCTGGCCGGGTGGCTCAGTTAATAGGAGCATCATCCGGTACACCAAAAGTTTGTGGGTCCAGTCCCCAGTAAGAGCATTTTCAGGAGGCAATCTATGTCTGTCTGTCTGTCTCTCACTCTCTCTCTTACTCCTCCCCCTCCGCCACACCTACCCTTCTCCTCTGTCTCAAATCAATAAACATATCTTGGAGTAAGGAAATTTTTTTTAAAGATAAGGAACGAAAATATCTGTTTAGAGTTAAAAATGGACAGAGTGGTTTATTTTGCAGCAAGAAGAGAAAACGGTGGTGGATGGAAAGTGCCAGAGCAGGAATTTCTCTTCCAGCTTGTCATACTTCCTCCACTGCTGATGTCTACATTTTTCACTCGGGCTCTTTTACAGGGGTTTTTTGAAGGACATCTTCAGCTAATGTGAGAAAGACCTTTTCAATGTTTATGTTTGCTTTTGCACTAGTCTCAAAAAATCTAATACCGTGCTCCCTTGCAATCTGTTCTCCTTTTTCTTCAGGTACAACTCTTTGACCATCCATATCACACTTCTTTCCTAATACATTTTTTTACATCTTCACTGGCATGCTCATCTATGTTCCTAAACCAGTTGCTGATGTTTTCAAACATTTACCGTTGGTGAAGTCATGTACTAGCATGATACCCACTGCTCCTCTGTAGTAGGAGCTTGTGATGGTATGAAATTGCTCCTGGCCCGCCATATCCCATATCTGTAGATTGATCTTGTAATTTGACTGTGTTACTCTTAAAGTCTATTCCTATGGTGGAAATAAAGGTGGTATTGAAGGCATCACCCCAATCACATAAAAAGACACCAGTCGTCCCCACTCCAGAGTCCCAGATCAGGAGCAGCTGGGGACCCCAAAAGTAGGTAGGTCCCTCTCACTACGGCCAACTCCTCACTCAGGCATTCTCAGGCCACAGGGCCCGGGAAGCATGGGGAAAAGGAGGACTCGACAGGGTGTGGGCAACCTAGTAATGGCCTCATCTAGGAAGCACCGACTGTGGTGGCATCCCATGGTCCCAGAGCATCGACCAGGCTCCGCAGCCTCTCCTGGCCCTCAGGGCCCCCCTCTCACCTCAAGGCTATTCCCAGTCCCACCTGGTAAGTGAGCAAGCTCTGCCATGGAGGGAGCAATCCAGGCAAGAGTGGGGACAGTCTCTCCTGAGCAGAAACTCCACACTGGGATGCAGCAATGGCAGAGAAGGAGGACTCCAAGCCAGGGAGCTCAGATTCATAGCCACAGGAAACAGAGCCCCACCTCCCCAGAGCCACTTTTCTACTTGCTCTCTCACACTGGCGTGCCTATTTCCTTTCTTCTCCTCATTTTGGGCTTTGCTTGTTGTTCTTTTTCTAGCTCCTTTAAGTGTAAAGTTAGATTTTTTTTAATATTTTTCTTGTTTCTTGAGATAGGTCTGTAATGGTATGAATTTCCCTCTAAAGACTGCTTTTGCTATGTCCAGTAGATTAACTCTACATCTGGTAAATTACTTGCTCCATTTCATTTAGCTCTTTTCCTGGGGAGCTTCCCGTTCTTTCATTTGAGGCATGTTTCTTTGTCTCCCCATTTTGGCCACCTCTTTGCGATAATTTCTATGTATCAGGTAGAACTGCTATGACTCCCAATCTTGGCAGGGTGGCCTTATGTAGTAGGTGTCCTGTGAGATTCAGTGGCACAGTCTCCTTGAACACCCAACCTGGGTGCTCCAGGAGTGTCCCTTGTGTGGGTTATGTGGGCCCTCCTATTGTAACTGAGTCTTGATTTCTATTGGCCCACCCTCAGGCTGGCTGATGGTGAGGATCCACCCTGACCACGGTGTACAAGCAGCTGTGCAGGTGCTGACCACATGAAGCAGAATTCACCTCAGCAGAGTCTGGTGCCTGCTGAGACCTCTCTTTGGATATGCCACTTGTGAGGCTAATTGGATCCTGCTCTGATGTTGTCTGAAGCTGTTTGGAGGCCTCTTGGGAGGGACTCTGGTACAGATGAATGTCACATGCTGCCTGTGACTGGCCCTTGGCAACCTGTTGGGAGCTATAAGGCAATCCAAAGTTTGTGGGTGCTTCTGCTCGGCCTGGGTGTTGGTGGGATGGAGTAAGCTGCACAACAAGGCTGACTTTTTCCAGCACTTGGCCTGGGAGGCAGATCAGCAGAAGTCCCAAAGAGCACTGAGATTTACCTCTGTCTGCCTGTGCCTCTGCTTCTGCCTGCTGGCTGCCTGTTAAGCTCAGTCACTGAAAGAGCCATTAGAGGTGCTCCAGTTGCATGAGGTATATTCTCGGTGAGTTGCCAGGCAGGGGCGAGTGGTGTTCACCAGATCTATACATATTCAAACTTGGTGCCAGTGCTGGGTCTGAGGCTACTCAGCAAATACCCCAGGGTATACCAAGTCTAGCTTCTACCTGCTTGGTGTTTGCATATCTTGGTGGTGGGGTAGGGTCTCAAGGAGTCATCAAGGTGAGGCCAGCAGAGTTTATGAGGCCCAAACTGACCAAGATTTGGCTGTGTAACAGGAGGGCTCTGCACCACTCAGGCATGCAAGGGAAAATGTTCTCCATCCTACTGCCACACAACTGTCTGTCCCAGATTCTGCCAGGACCCCGATCACAGCAGGGTGGGGCCACTGGGAGTTAGGAGACGGGATGGTGTTGGTCAGGCTTTGGGGGAGGTAGGGAGAGTGACCTCCACCCCAGAGCCATACCACTCAGTCACTGACAACCCTGAGTCTGCCCCAGACCTCCACACCCCAGCCCTAGCCACTGACTCCTCAGCAGGGCGCTTTTCCTTTTCTTGACATTGTCTTTGGAAGAGCAGAAGTTTTAAATTTTGATTAAATCTTAGTTATCAATATTTTCTTTTATGGCTTGTGCTTTTGGTATCTTATCTAAAGAGAGCTTTCTCTAACCCAGTGTCACAAAGATTTTCTTGTGTTTTCTTCTAGAGGTTTTACAGTTTTAGATTTTACATTGAGGCCCATTTCTAGATAATGTTTGTATATGGTGCAAGCTGTGAATAGAGGTGGGTTTTGTTTTTGTTGTTTGGTTTTTATTACATCGGGATATCTAATTCTAGCACCATTTGTTGAAAAGACTGTTCTCTCTCCATTAACTTATGTGGGAACTTTGTAGATCTTATTTGTAGATTCCATTGGATTATTGACATAGATGATCGTGTTGTCTGCCAGTAAACATGGTTTTACCTCTTTCTTTCCAATCTGGATGACATTTATTTCTTTTTCTTGTTTCTTGCACTGAATGGTACCTCCAGTATAATGTTGGATAGAAGTGGCGAGAAGACCATCCTTGCTTTGTTCCTGATCTTAAGGGAAAATAATTCAATATTTCATCACTAAATGTGATATTAGCTATAAGTTTTGTAGATGCCTGTGGTGGTTAATTTTATGTGTCAGCATGAGTGTCTTAAGGTTGTACAGATGGCTGGTAAAACTTTTTCTCTGGCTATTTCTGTGAGAATGTCCCAGAAGAGATTAACAGTTGAATGGGTAGACTGAGTAAAGGTCACCCTTGCCAAAGCTGACGAGCATCATCTAACCTGTAGGGTGTCTGAATAGAACAAAAAGGCAGGCCTGCCCGCTTGACCCAAGATATCCATCCTCTGCCCCCAGACATTGACACTCCTGGTTATCGGGCGTTTTGATTCAGACCAGGACTTACACCGCTGACCTCCCAATTTCCAGGTCTTTGGACTTGGACTAGATTACGCCACCTGTTTTCTGGGTTATCCAGCTTGCAGACAGCAGGCCGTCAGATTTTGCAGCCTCCATAACTGCGTGAGCCGATTCCTAATACGTACAGTCTCCCACTGGTTCTGTTTCTCTTGGGAAACCCTGACTAATACAATACCTTTCATTGGACTGAGGATGTACTCTTCTACTCCTAGTTTCCTGAGAGTTTTTATCTTGAATTGATATCAAATTTTGAAAAATGCTTTGTCATCTTCAATTTTTTATGGTTACAAAATAATCCTAATTGATGAGCATATGTGTTGCTCACAAATTTGCTATTACAAATGAAATTGTGATGAGTGACACCATACTGGTATCTTTTTTCTGTGTGTCTTCAAGATGAATTTTCAGGAGCAGGGGTATTGGAAAAGCATGTGTATGTCTAATTTTCTTAGGCATTAGCAATTGCCTTCCATGGGGGTCATAGCAATGTACACTCCCACTACCAATGTGGGAAGTTCTTGCTTCCTTTCAGGGCTGCTATCAAAGTGTGTTTTCAAACTTTAGGGTTTTCCCAATCTAAACTGGTAAAAAGTTGCTTTAAATTTTCTCTCTTATTATGAGTGACAATGACTATCTTTTCATCTGTTTAAGAGCCTTTTATGTTTACTTTACTATTCCCATCTTTTGCCCCTTCCTCTGTGTGTGTGTGTGAGAGAGAGAGAGAGAGATTTTTTCATTAACTTTTAGGAGCTTTTTAATATATCTTTTGTGGTCAATTTGTTATTTTTTGACTTTGCTTTTGGTGTGTGTGTAAAAGCTATCTGTCAGCTTATCTTTAAAATGTCATATTCTTTCCATCATTTTTTCTGTGCACATTTCGGAATGTGGCCTAAGAGAAACTAATTGTATCAATTTCTTTGAAAAATCATTTTGTGAAAAGTGGTGAACCTTACAATAGTAGTGTGCTGACTCCTGCTAGTTTCTTTTACAGAAATAGTCAGTATAACTTAAACATTTCTTTCGATCCTTACATCATACCTTTAGGATTAGAAGAGCAGTAAAGGTCAAGGAACACCGTGCCACTCTTTGGTGTGCATGGAGTTAAAATATACCCTTTGATTCATGGTCATCTTAAAATCATTAGTGGCCCAGTTTCAGATAGAACGCTCCGTATCTCTGAAAGTATACTCGCCATTGGCATCGTAGCCCAGGCACACACAGTAGTAGAGAACTCCTAGGGCCTTACGTTACAGCCCAGACTCTCCAGCTTGCAGACTTCCAAGAGCCTAATTTCCTAGCTCTTACTTGGATATCAAAGTGCTGAGTTCATGGGCATGAACTCAACCAGCTCTTTATTTAACTGGCACTGCCATTGCCCTCAATATATGACACCATCTTACATGATGTTGGCACATACAATGATAAAAGAAAGTTTTTATGATTAATATTTATGACATAGTGTTATGACATAAACATCTTCCTTCCTTCTTTCTAACTTCTGTTTTCTATTGCTTTTTTTAAAAACCCCAACTCAACTCGCCCCCACTTTCCTTAGCTTTTTTGGGTCAGTATCTTGGTTCCTTTTTGTTTCCTTCTTCTTAGGACATATAGGAAAATTTCTTCCTAGAGATAATTATGTTCATGTTTGTTACATTCTTGAGAAATTTCATTTAATGAATCACAGGATGTATTTTTAGAACATCCTAAATGTCGGGTTCCCTTTCCTGCTCAAAGTTGCCAATGACACCATGACCCTAGCACCTTACAAAATGCCTGCACTTGGTCATGCCGGATAAAATTTGTCAGTTTGGATTGACCCTGCTCTTTTCGTCCTCTGTCCCTCCAGCTGTTGATAATATTGTTTGTCACAACCCACCACCAAAGTGTGAAGTGCCCAAGATGTCAAGCTTTCCTGACTAACCGAGTCCCCCAGAAGCCAGTACAGCCTATAAAAACCACCAGAGACCCCAATGCATTAAGATCTTGCTGAGAAAATGTTGGGCCAAAGTTCCCACCAGACCCCACACCATAGATCTCAATCTAGCCACCCGCAGAGCAGTGCCTTCTCCCAAACTCTCAGGCACACTTCCACAGGGGCCGGCCTGCAAGACAGTAAGAGCAACAGACACCTGGCAGAACTCAAAGTTGTCTGTCTCCTCTCTCCTGGCCCCATGTCCATGACTTGCTCTGTGTACTCCAATTCTCTTTTGCCTTAGGAAGATTTTTCCTCCAATAGATTTCTGGTAGGTCATCCCCAAGTGCTCTGATACGTCAAACAGGCTTAAAACTTAGAGGGAAAACAACAATGACTTTGAAGTCAGACCTGGGTTTGAATGTCAAGTCTTCCACTTACTAGCTATGAGTTTTTCTAATCTCTAAGTTACTTAATTTCTCTGCATCTCAATTTATTAATCAGTAAAATGATGATAAAAACACCTTTTTTGAGGGGCTGTCGTGAGAATAAAACAAATATAAATGGAGTGCCTGGTACAGTGCCGGCACATAGTTGCTACAGAAACAATAGTAGGTACTACTCTTATTAAAGAAACATCTGAGCAAATGTATGCTGACATTTGTCACACTTGTGCTAACAGGTCCTGCGTGATAGAAGACAAGATTGAGAGAGAGCATTCTGAAGAATGAATATAGTCATTAAAGGTACAGAGAAGATAGGGTGATTATTATAGACAGGATGGCCACATGAACAAAAAATCTTGTTGGGGAAAGAATAAGAGACCATGCTATCTGGGGCGGAGCTTCCATGTCAGATGAATGAAGAGTAACTTGGTTCAGTTGGAGAAGTACAGGAAGTTTATTGTCTCTCCGCTGAGCTACTCTTCTTGATGTATGGTTTGGACCATTAGGTCACCATTAAGGGGTTTAAAAAACTCCCAATTTTGCTTTGGCTCAGCCTGACTCAGGAGATGGTGTTGGAATTGCATCTCCCGGCAGCCATGCCGGTGGTGTGAGCCTGGACTTTGCACACAGCCTCTCCTCATCAGCAACGGGAAAGTGTTAACTGCTTCATAGGTTATCACAGAAGTCAGAAAAGAAGACACATGTAAGGGCATGGAACCACAGTCTCGGGGCCTCAGGTGTAGAGCAGGTGCCAACCCTCAGAGTCTCACCCATGGCATGATTTCTGCTGCCTCACTGTTCTCTTCTTGGGATACAAGACTGTAAAGAAAATTTCACCATCCTTGGCTAATGAGGCCAAATTTTGCAAATCTTATTATTGGTCTTATCCCCTTTAGGAATTCCTTCAGTTGTGTCATAAGAATGAGTTTCATCCAGATTGTGAAATCTTTGTCTTTCACCTTTGACTAAAATAGAACTGTCTCAGCTCAGCAATTAATGGATTTCTAAACCTGAAAAAGACCAGAGATATTAGAACTCTGGCAATGGGAGAAGTCAGAAAAGTAACTTAGGTCTGGCTACTTCCCCTAACCTCACTTCTTAGGAAAAGTTCCAGTTTAGGTCCGGAAGCCTGGGATGAGAAAGTAAAGAACTTGGGCCATGATGAAATAGGGAGGTCCCCATACTGGAACTTCAGTGCAGGCTTTCTGCATTGTCTTTTTAGAGCCCAAATTGGCTGAAAAATCAGTCATTATGAGTAAATGATTTGTGAGAATGGGGGTTGCCGATGTTATTCAATGGAGAAAGAACAGCCTTTTCAACAAATCATGCTGGAATAATTTGACTGTGTAAAATAATCAGTTACTACCACCACACCTTAACAACAACAGCAAACACATCTGTCCATAGCTTGCACCATATAAAATAATTAACTAAAAGTGGGCTAAACGTAAAACAGCAAACAACAATGCACACACACGTGCACCAACGCACTTGCACATGTGTGTGCTCCCATATACAAATGATAATTTACAGTTTGTTGTTAGCCAAAGAGATTGAGTTTTGAGTAGATGAAAGGGATGTTACGTTGTATTCTAGAAAGTGCACCTGGCTGTTACATTATTGACAGACGAAGGGGTAGCTAGGGCAAGCAAAGAGACCAGGGGAAGACTATTACAATAATCCAGGTAAGAGCTGAGGGCAGTGGAATTAAAAAGAGTTCAAAGTGGTCAGATTTGGGATATATTTTGAAGCAGAGCTATAGGATTTCTTGACCCATTGACTATGCCTTGTGTAAAAAAGAAAGAATTCAAGCATAGATTCCAAGTTTTCCTTCCTGAGCAACTGGAAGAAAGAAGTTGCCACATACTAGGTGAAGAAAACTGAGAAATTAGTAGGTTTTATGATCAATAGCCATGTTTTTAACATGTTAGATTGCTGCCGGAGTCAGCAACCTCATCCAGGCTTGGAGCCCAGAAACCCTCTGTGGTTTGTTCAGTGGCGGAGGCCGTTGCTATGGCAAGTCACATGCAAGCACGAGCATGGATGCAGGGAAAACCCACCCAGCCAAGTACCCAGTTTTTAGTTCATCTCTTCTCCTTTTTTTACATCTCAGGTCTTCAGGTTCTTGGCCAGCTAAGAGCCTGAGGCCCGCTCAGCTTTCCTCTAGGTTGTCTCCTGCCTCTGGGGCTACCAGGGAATCAGTGAGACGGAGTATTTACCACACAGAGCACAGCACCTGGAACTTGAGAAGGTATTCGATAAACACGGTTAGCCCCCATGGGCAAACGCTGACTGGCTACTTGGTCCCTTCACCTTGATTTGCTTGGAGAGATCTCAACAAGGACTGGGCATGTCTCTTCAGAAAGCTCCCAGGCCCTGGACTGAATGGCGTAATAACAGAAGGGAGACCACACACTGACTTGCAGTCATGCTACTGGATAAAGACTGGTATGAGCAGGGAAGACAGCTAACTCAAACAGAGAATTTCCAAGCCACAGGAATCTCCAAGATTTTGTGTGTGAAATCAATTTTCTGAAAGAATTTAGTTGATAAGTTAGTGGGTTGGTTACTCTTAGCCCCAAATCTCACTGGACATGACTCTAAAATGACCCTATTATGTGGAGGAACTGCATTACTTAGTAAAAACAACAGTGAAACACAGCAGAAATAGAAATCAAAGAGCTGATTATTCATTATCTTTTGCCTTACCAAAGAAAGACCAGAGGAAGGAAAAGAGGATTCTTTCAAAATATAAGATTCCCAGGTTCTTTCAAATCATGGTTTCCTAAATGTTCAATTTATAAATAACTATTGGAGGGTCACCTATCAGGTAAGTAAACTATGTGTGTTTGTTATCTATTGCTACAAAACAAAATAACCCCAGATTTAGCAGCTTCACACAATGAACATTATTTCACAGTTTTTGTGGGCCGAGGATTTGGGAGTGTCTTGCTCAGTCTTGCAAGGCTGCATTCAGGTTTTTGGTGGGGCTGCGCCCTCGGATGCCTGCCTGGGTTGTGTGGAGCTGCTGTAGAGCCTGCCCCATGGTTGTTGATGGGAGGTGTTAGCTCTTCGCTGTGTGGGCCTCTCCATGGAGTCAGCCACAAAACAGCTTCCCCTGGAGCAAGCAACCCAAGAGAGAGACAGATGGCACAAGAGAACAACCAAAATGGGAGTCAGGGTCCTGTTACAGCCTTCTTTTGGAAGTGACATGCCCCCTCTGCGGTACGGTGCAGTGTGGGAAGAAGCTGCCCGGCATGCCAATGCCGGGAAAGGAGGACCTTTGGGACCGACTTGCTGACTGGTCACTACACTGTTCCAGTTGTTCTGCACACAACTGGTCTTCAGTCCGATGATCCCCCTGTCTGGAACCCTGTGATGACACAGGAAGATCTGAAGTGTGATGAACTTAGTTGGTGGCCCTGGTGTGGAGTGCCCTCAGTGGGGAGGCTCCCCCCTGCACACATACCGTGTCACTGGTCACACAGACGTGTAAGCCTTTTAGTGCAAATTCATTTATTCTGTTAGAAGTCCCAGGCATGCACCTTCTAATGGGAAATGTATGGCGCTCTGTCTGTATGTGAAGCAAAGTCAAAATGAAGCACATAGTTTATAAAGTATTTAGGAGACAGAACAATGTAAACAAATGCGGGTACACAGAGTACTAGTCAGTAAGAACCAGTTCTAGGCCCATGCGTGTTACTAACTAGAGCTACAACCTCAGGCAAGCCCCCCAACCTCTCTGGGCTTACTACACCAGCTAAAAATTGAGTGTCTTGTAGTAGGTGATTTCTAGTAATACTGCTACTTCTAAAGATGGTTATTTAATCATATTCTAAATATGGAAAATTCCCATGAGATGCATTTCAGAGTACAATTTTTGAGTCAGGGCATTTTAAAATAAGACATTTTTAATAGGACAAGTTCATTGACAGCATTCACTTAGGACAAACTCTGCCATATGCTGGCCCTTGGGAGACTCAAGGCCAGTGTTACAAGGTGCTGGTTAGAAGGACCTCTGCAGAGGTCCTCCCATAGGAAAGTACAGTTTCCCAGGTCACATATGGGGATAGCATGTGGTCATGTCTATCCCCACAGGTCTAGGTGCATACATGTCTAAGACCTTTATTGAAGCAAAATTTGCATGCCATAAAATTCGCCTATTTGAAGTGTACAATTCCATGATCTTTAGCAAATTACACAGTTGTGCTTTTCTAACCGCAATCTAGTTCCCATCATTCCCCAAAATCCCTTATATCCATTTATAGTCAATTGTTCTTTCAACTCCCCTCCCCAGGCAACCACTAGATCTACTGTCTCTATAAATTGCCTTTTCTAAAAGTTCCATGCCAGTGGAATCACACAGTGTGTGGTCTTTCGCATCTGCTCCTTCTGTGTAGCAGAAGTTGTTCAGGTGCATCGGTGTTGTAGCCTGTCTCAGGGTCTGTTCATTTAGTTTCAGATTAATGCTCATTTGCGTGGACGTTTTGTCTATCTCTTCCCCCGTGTGTGGATGTTTGGGTTGCTTCCCCTCTGGGGCTGTTATGAATGATGCTGCTGTGACATTTCTGTGGAATCTTTGTGGGCATATGTTTGCATTTCTCTTAGGTATATACCCAAGTAATGGAATTGCGGGGTCACGTGGGCTAAACTCTGTAGTTAATTTTTCAAAAAACTGCCAAACTATTCTCCAGAGTGGCTACGCCATTTCACACTGCCACCAGCAATGTATGGAAGCTCACGTTTCTCCACATCCTTGCCAAATCCTCTATTGTCTGCCTTTTTTATTATAACAGCAAGCATTGATTAGCAGTGAGGAAAGTGTGAACTGGGGAGTCTCTTCCTCTCGGGGGAACCCCAGCTCCAGAAAACCTTATGCCTAACTGGCAATGACGTTTTGGGTCAGGGGCCACTGAAACAACTGGTTTCTGGACTAAACTCTTCCGGATTGTCCTGAGAAGCGATCCCTCCTTAGCCGTGTGGGTGCTCTTGTGTGTTCTTTTCCACCACCCAGAGAGCCCAGCGCAAAGTCCTGAACGATGTGCCTCCCGTCCCAATAGTTGGTTTTATTGTGAATGCCAATCTCTTTGTAGCTAACATTCAGGCCTCAGAGGGAGACAACGTATTCCAGAAAATGGTCAAAGATGTTTTTCTATGAATCTAACATTTTGTGGAAAAGTATCCTGCAGGCCAGAAAAGTTGCGTGTGATTTATTGAGGAAAATTCTGTATCATTTTCCTCTGTAGTTAAGTTTAAAGGATCTTCAAGACTTGGGGAGACCTAGAGGGTAATATGCTAAGTGAAGTAAGTCACGCAGAGAAAGATAAATACCATATGATTTCACTTATGTGTGGAACTAAAAAGACAAATAAATCAACAAACAAAACAGAAACAAACTCATAGATCCAGAGAATATTGTGATGGTCGCCAGATGGGAGGGGTGTTGGAGGAGTGGGGGAGAGGGGTAAGGGGATTGAGAAGTACAGATTGGCAGATATCAAACAGTCCCGGGGATGTAAAGTGCCGCACAGGGGAGACGGCCAGTATCGTTGCACCAGGTGGGCACAAAAACACCAGGGTGACCACTTTGGACGTTACGTAATGTCTAATCACTATGTTGTACACTTAATACTAATATAATATTGTATGCCACCTGTAATTGAAAAATAAAACATCATTTTTAAAAAATCCTTAGCTTGTGGGCCATGTAAAAATGGATCATAGGGGATTGTTTGGCAAATAAGTGAATAAAGTATCTCTAAGACCCTGTACAAATGTAAATACAAAAAATACATATAATGTGTACTGTTATTTTTAGAAGCCATATTTTTTTTAGTAAATATAGCAGTTACTCAGTAAAAATGTGCTGAATGAATCTGCCCTAAGAATAAATTTCTATTTTAGGGGACTAAAATAATACAAAATAATGACTTAGTGTTGTAATAAAATTTTGTCAATTTTATTAAAACTTCACATAGTTAAGTAAGTTTGTTTTTTCTGAAAGCCCATTTTATTGCATTACTTCATCAGCGCAAGGTGGCCCAGCAGGACCGTCACTGATGAAGACACAGACAGAGTCAGCACCGCGCATCTAGAAATGCAGATCGCGTGGGAACCTCCCGCTATGTACAACCCCGTTACACGTACACACACGTATTTACAGCCAATAAATAACACGTAGAGCCAAAGCACTGATGATATAGAATTTGTAGTGAAGTCTAGAGAAGCCAGAGTTTCCAGGGCCATACACTGATTTGATTCGCATGTTCTTACGTTTATGCACCCTCGCTCAAAACCCAAATCCGGAAAATTAATGAATTAGCAAAAAGGGAGAATGCCAACCACACATCGCACATTTTATTTTCAGAGAGAATTCCTGCCAAACTGGCTGATGTCGACCCAGCATCCATCCTGCTCCGCTCAGGCACAGCCATACCCCTCAGAGGAAGGGCCAACAACCCCCCACACCTTTTCAGCGTCCGCCTTCCAAGCGGCGCTGAGTGATCAGCGCACAGGCGGGGCTTTCTCTGTGGATGTGTGTGTGTGTGTGGGCGCCCGCAACGCGTTCACAGTCTGGGTTCCCCGCAACAGCCTCTGACATATTTGACTTCTTTATAGTTTTATATTAATTATATAGAAAAGCATTCTGAACACAGGAGATCCAGATTATAAGCAATTGCTCACTCACTCCTGACTCGTTGTTAAAAACAGCTACTCTGATGACGTTGTATGTGGCTGTGGCAACTGAGGATTCTTTCCATTGCCCACAAGGGTTTAAGCGCTGTTTATGAATAGGTCCCAGTGGTTTTTCCATCTCTCTACTTAGTAAAAACAGCCCTTGTCTAAAATTTGTAGGCCTTTGAGTGGTGCAAAATTCGACTTCGAACACGTTTTCTTATCAGAACCAGGGAAAACAGAGACACACTCCAAGTGTGACTGGAGAGTGACCAAGATAGGCCTGAGACTGAGTAGGAACCATTGGATAGTAAATGACTTCAAATCGGTGAACACAGTTTTGAAAATCTGGTACGAAAGTTATGGGGTCACTTTCTTTCTCCATAACTAAAATTATGTGTCAGCTGAGTATGACAGGCTCCTGTTAACACCTCCCGAGGGAGCGGTGTTAAAATGTAACTTTGAGACAAAGCAAGAAAAGGAAGGAAGAGATTAAGCAATAAACTGTAAAGCCTATTAAGATTTAATTGTTCTAAATTTCATATCTCCTTTAATTTGTAACTTAGTTATGACGCAACCAACCACAGAGAGTGTTTAAAGGTTCAGTTCAACTCCATTCTCCCTTCCTCACTCCAAACCACTGGTTCCTGGCTCACTCCTGAACTGCTTCCAATGACAAGAGGGGAACCATTCCAACAAGGCAGGTGTTTAGACCAGTCAGGAAATGGGTTGAACTCAGGCCAGAAAAGAATAGCTTCTATACTCAGACTTGGAGTGAACTTTGAGAATGTATCAATCCAGAGAATGCAGAATTCCAATGGAAATAGGAGGTTCCAATCAATCGTAGGCTATGGCTAAACACATCACATGAAGCAGCTTTATTATTTTACCGCGGCCTGGACAATTCTTGTTTCTTTCTCAAAGGACAAAATGCAGTGCTCTTCATACCTGCTGTTTTTTAATGTTGGGAGATGTGCTATTCGGCCACTGTACTCCTCAAGTTGAATGAGCCACTTTTTAGTATTTGAGATTGTCTCTTAAAATAACTAACAAGGATAGCTGGGATTAATACTCAGGAAAATTCACTTTTAACCACCCAAAGCTCTGGGCATCTTTTGTAAAAGTTACTTCCTTCTTCACAGAATTCATGTGCTGTTCTTCCTTCTGTAGGTTTGCCCAGTTTCTGAGGAAAAAAAAAAAAAAGAGCGAGAGAGAAGGAAGGGAGATTTATTATCTGCTTAGAGTTTTATAACCCCCTCCCCTCCCCCACCACTTCAGGAGGAAAAGGATTTCAACTGCAAGTTCGGAGTGAAGTTGTGAGAATAAGCCCATGTGGATAAAGGGCCAGAGAAAGTGGCAGGTTCCTAGAAAGGACAGGCACACCGACCTCTACTTAGCCATGTCCCAGTAAAGCGTATCATTTTCAGAAGACTAAACCAAATGATTTCGAAATTTAGGAAGATATATTACTTCTAAAACTTGCCAAATGAAATGCTTGGGTTTTTTTTCTTGTGGCATGAGACTTCTAAAGAGTTATGTCAGAAGGTAAGAGAAAGAAAAGCTTTTGTCTGATTAATTTAATCAAGGAAACTGCAGAAGCTTATTAATCTGATTCATAACTACCTCTTAGATAAAGTTCAGATGCATTTTTTTAAAAAGCTGTCTGAGTATCTGTTGTCTCAGTAATCCTATAACTAGACGAAGAATGTATCACTAGACTTTCTCAAGTAAATTCTTGTAACCTATAAGTAGTACAACCAGAAATACCTTATAAACAAATGGTGTTCTTTCCGAATGTGGGGCTGTTTTCTTTTCTTTTCTTTTTCTTTTTTTTTACATTGACATATAGATTTAAAGTTGTGAATAATTTTGGGAGAATGTATGTGTACGTGTGCATTTGTGTATGTTTTTATGTGACATAAACCCAGGTATAGGAGTCCCTTTGTAAGAGTTGGAGCAAATGTGGAATTGCCTCACATTTGAGATGAGGAAGAACAAAGTGAAGACCCTCTTAGTGAAAGTCTCCGCTAAAATAAGAATTCGGTTCCTCTGCCTGGCTCAGTGCCGGTAACATTCCCCATTTCAAGTTTGCCTTGAGTGTCCTGCGGGAATGTCCTCCATCCAGACGGCTCCACCTTGCTCTCGAAGTGCATAGGCCATGATTCCATTTTTGTAAAATAATAAAAATATATAAATATGACCCATGCATAGAGAAAACCTGCAAATACACACAGGTGTATCTCAGAGATACTGCAGGCTCGGTCCCAGACCCCTGCGAAAAAGCAAGTGTCACATTAAAGTGAGTCACACGAATGTTTTGGTTTCTCGGAGCCCAGAAAATTTACAATATACTGTAGTCTATTAAGTGTGCAATAGCATTATGTCTAAAAAATGATGCGCATACCTTAATTAAAAATACTTTCTTGCTAAAGATTGCTAACCATTGTCTGAACCTGTTGGGAAGGTAGAATCAATAGACTTGCTTAATGCAGGGACCTTGGCCACGAACCTTCAATGTGTTAAAAATGCAGTATCCAGGGAGCACAATAAATCGAGGTCTGCCTGTATTTAACACGTTAACCTAGGGTTGTCCCTGGGCCATAGAGTCATATGATTTTATTTTCTTTTTGCCTCTTTTTTCTAATCTATCCATAACCCATAATTATCCATGATAACTTACAATATAAAATATAAATTGAAAATGAAAGAAATCTTTCTTTAGGGTCTTTCTAAAAGGGTCTTTAATGAGTTTAGGCAACTCTTATTCTGTACTTTTGTCCACAAATGGAACTGGGAGAAGGCAAACCAAAAACAATTGCTTTTTCTGTTTGCAGATAACATTGTGAACAGCCTTCCCAACTGTTTCTTGCATCCCTGGCTTGTAGGACAAGATGTAAGCTTTCTCCTTTCTACCTGCCTCTCACAAGCCCTTGGCACCTGGCAGGGGAACGAGTGGAGGAATGGAAGGGGCCTAGGGCAGCAAGTCAGGAAGGGATGGGGAAATCACATGCTTAGTCTCCACTTAGTATTGACGCTCTGGAAAAATTCAGCTGACAGCTGCCACACGGATTAGCCTGAAAGGTCAAGTAGGGAAGAGCCAGGAAGCCGTTTTGAGATGGAAAAGAGAATGAGAACCGTCTCCTACACTCCACCTCCACTAACTCCCCACCTCTGGAGTTTTAAGATGGATGCTTGGTGGCTACCCCTTGGGCCCTCTGCCCCCAAGTCAGCTGGCACTTGGAACATCATAGAAGGACTATGTGGCTGCAGCTGCTGCTGTGCTCTCCTGGATACGCCCCAGGAGGAGCTGCACCCACAGCCACAAGACTGCTCACGTGTGCCACAGGCTCTGCATGCAGGATCCTCAAGAGAGCCGGAATGCTGTGCAGGGGAAGCACCAGTGAAGATTTCGTGGTTGCTCAAGAAGTAAAATAAAATCTAAAAAGTGTGCCAGGGATGGAGGTCAGAGCTGGCAGGAAGACCAGAAAGAGACAGAATAAAAGAACAAGTACTGCCCGAAGCACATGGACCAGTCTGATGTCTACGTGGAAGGGCCAGGAAGACTCCGGGAGGAGTCAGCACGGCCTGCAGTTCTGGGTGCGGAGCCCCGCACGCAGCAGCCCACGGACCCCGGCAGCTTCCGCCCCGATGCTCACCAGCCAGAGTTTTTATTCAGGGACTTCTCGTGGCACTTCACAAACACCACAGATGACTTCCCTTTCTGCAGGTGAGACACTTTCTCCCGGGAACAGAAGATCACCCTGGGAGGAAAAACATGGATGTGAACACGCCGTGTGGCACAATGAAAAAGGCAGTTCAAAGGTGGGTGGTCGGGGCAGGGCTGTTTAAACCCCACGTGATCCATCTAATTAACTGTTTTGATATTTTCAATAATTAACTGTTGACACTCAGGCCATTCCGGTCAGCAACACCTCGGAGTCAGAGGGTTGGTTATTTGAGGGCCCAACCCACCATTCAGCAATAAAGCCGGTTAATCAATCTAAACTTCATACAAAGAGCCTGGAGTGGCCTTGAAATCACAAGGCTCTCACCACGAGATGATGCAAGATCAATTTCCCCACCCCCGAGTGTGTGCCTTCCGGGCTTCGCAAACCAGCCGCCCCGCAGGCTCTGCTAGAGAAACCGGGGCTCTGCTTCTCCGGCCACAACCTCTCCTTCTTTTTTTATTTGTTATAAAAGAAAATGACAAAAGAGAAATAATAACTCATCGATATTGATTTAAAACATCATATTTGCATTAATAGTATTATAGTAACACTGTAGTTGCAAAATCCCTGTCCATTTAGTAAAAAAGTTTTCAATCCTATGGGGTTCTCTACGCAATTCATTTT
This sequence comes from Desmodus rotundus, assembly GCF_022682495.2. Classification (NCBI taxonomy): domain Eukaryota; kingdom Metazoa; phylum Chordata; class Mammalia; order Chiroptera; family Phyllostomidae; genus Desmodus; species Desmodus rotundus. The sequence goes on along the minus strand of NC_071395.1, from coordinate 49,798,286 downwards.
ATAGATATGTGTGGGGTGGGCCTGGGGAGACGGGGTGAGATTCTCTTGGCATCTCATCCTTCTTGAAGAGGTTAGTTCTAGTCTTAGAACATCAAAGTAACATCTCTGAGGTTCCTGAGGTTCTTTCCATAATTGTTTTGTGCTAGCAAGAAGCTGTGCACCGTGAGAAGCTGAGATGCCTGACTTTTCCTGTCAGCTGTCGCTCACAACTCTGACCAATAGGGGCTCATGTCATCTTTCCATGAAATTCAGAAATACTACTACTTTCCTAGTATGACAGTTAAAGAACACTCTCACAAAAAATACACAGGTGTAATTATCTAGCTGATACCGTTTTCTTAAATTTTTAGATTACAGTTGACATTCAACTTTATATTGGTTTCGGATGTACGGCATAACGGTTAAACATTTACATAATTTAGGCAGTGATTCCCCCGATACGTCCAGTGCCCACCTGGCACCACACAGTTACTGACGATATTCCCAAAGCTGTGCTGTCCTTTACATCCCCGGGACTATTTTCTAACTGCTAATTTGTACTTCTTAACCCCTTCCCCTTTTCACTCAGCCCCCCAAGCGCCCTCCCATCTGTCAACCATCAGTTAGTTCTCTGTGTCTATGAGTCTGATTGTTTTGTCTGTTTGCTTATTTTGTTTTTTCAGATTCCACATACAAGTGAAATCACATGGTATTCATCTTCCTGTCTGACTCATTTCACTTACTAGAGGACACAGTTTTAATGACGAAGCTTATTAAAATTTCACCTGAGTGTGGAAGGCTCCAGAAGTGCTATCTCTAGGTAATGATGTTAGAGAGAAGTCTAAAGGGAATGGAGAAAAATAAATGCAATTACTTCTTTTGAGTCTCTCCTGCTTTTACTCTGATCTTCTCAACAGCAAAGCCAGAGCTGCTCCACCAGTCGGACCAGCTGAAGTACGAGTCGCTGTTCCACTTGAGCTTCAACATGAGCAGCTCCCCGATGTCCACCTCCGTGTAAATGAGGAAGGAGTATGTCTTGTTTGTGGAAACTTCGGGCCTGAATGCAGAAATCAACAAATTTGGTTAGTTCTCGGAATCAAGGGTTTTTCCCCCCCTTTTCTTCTTCCCAAGATGGAAAGAGTTTTATTTTTTGGAAGGTATTTTAAAAATGCAAAAAATGTCCAACAAAATACTCAAGATGAATGTCAATGGCATTTAGTGTATCTCAAAAGATAGCTCCGCCCCTTTAATCAATTCTAACTTTTATCCTAACAATATGAACTATTTAATACAATTTTAAGAGAAAAAATCCATTAACCAATTATTCAGAGACATTACTTTCATAGATTCTCCTTCAATTGGCATTTATATGTGAACATGTGTTTCTTGCGTAACAATCACGGTGCTCATATAATTCTCTGTTCTTTCTTTGTTCACTTCATATTTTACCTTCCAGTCTTGCCCTGTTTTACCTAGCTTTATGTAGTCCTAGTTTTTAGGGGATAGATCGATGGTGCTGATTGGTTAAATCCGAGCTCACTTAACCGCGGCCTCAGCGTTGCGCGGACGTTTACTTCGTTTCCAGCCCATGCTATCACACGCACCGCTGTAATGGACATTTTTGCCATTCAGCTTTTTAAAATTCTTTTGGAGATTTCTTTTTCTCCGTGGCTTACTCCTCTCCTGTTCCTCAGACCAATGGTTCGGGCAGGTGGCAGTGCGCGACAAGCCCACGTGGGGGAGGTCAGGCTGAGCGCTACTCACAGGGTGAAAGGGATGTTCTCGCTCTCGGCCACGGTGCCGTACAGAGAGATCTCGAAAGCCTGGTTGGTCTGCCTGTCATTCTCGGTCCCAAAAAAGTGAATCTTTACTTGGTAATGGAAGACTGTAGGGAGAAAGTCAAAGCAAGTGCTCATCAGCCTTAATGAAAACACCACAGCCCCCCAAGAAGCAGGCAACTCAGAACCACAGACTGGATTTCGCTAGGGGTCAAGCAGGAAGTGTTCACTCAGGACAGTCGGTGCGGCTTATAAAGGTTTCTTCGTGTCTGTAGAGTGTCCGCTACTAGGCAATTCAAACCTTGAGTTCTACTCCCTTTCGGAAAAGTGTGGTTGTGGTGGGTAGGGAAAATCCAGGTGTGTCTGAATTGCCTAGCAGTCCCAGAAAGCAGTCATCTTTGATGGGCACTAAGGAGAGGACATCAAGAGGCCACACTTCCCAGGATGCTTTCTACATGAGCTCCACCTCTTTCTTGGCCAGCCGGTCCCTTGGCATCTATACCGAGCATGTTTGACGTTTGTTACTGTGTCAGTGTCTGTGACTATGCCTCTTCATGTTTCATGGGTCTGTCTGGCCTCCCTACCCTGTGTTTACGCTCCCTGGGCTCAGAGCATCACACTCATCCTCTGTCCCCGCATCGTCTAGCACAGAGTGTCACAATAAAACTTGTCTTGTTGTACCACCAGCAAGGCTGTACAGACCGTCAGCTCCTAAAGCGTCCTGTGTGGGAGACAGCCTCTGGAGGCAGGTACCTGAACTTGAACCTCTCCTCCCTGCTCAGCCCATCTCTACCAAAAGCCCTGAGCAGATGGGATGGGGGAGAAGACAAGGGCATGGGAAAGGCAGAGCACCTGGGGCTCCTCTATACCTCACACACACGTCCTCGTTCTGAGGAGTCAGGGAGACTGAGGGATCTCTCATGACTTACAAGCTAATTCAATCCTTGATTAGAGGTGCTCCACACCTCTGGGTCACCAAATGCACCTTTAGCAATTGTCACAAAGCACCTGACAAACAGATGCCTCTACCAGATACATAGAACCATATAAATATGGGGAACTTTTCTTTAATATCTTCCTTTCCCTTGCATTTCCACTGACTCCACGTCAGCCAGCCCTCCTGACGTTAGCCTTCTGGCCAGGTATCTGCTTATCTCCTCTCCTGTCTCCCCTCAGTTCCTGCAGGTCTTGTTCCAAGCAAGCTGCCATGCTTGAAATTCAAGAGAGAACAAATTCATAATGAAATGGAAGTACCTCAGGAGGTTTGGTATATTCTCCCTCCCAGAAATAGTTATATTTTAAAATAGAGGTGGTTCTTGCCTTCACTTAAAGCAAACTTTAGGAGCTGGCAAACTTTCTCTGTAAAGGGCCAAATATAAATATTTTAGGCTTTGTAGGCCACACGGTCTCTGTCCCAGGAAAGTAGCCTCAGCCAATACAGAAACAAATGCAAGAAACTTTATTCTAATAAAACCCTATTTACAACAACCAGTGGTGGGCTGGATGCAGCCCATGGGCCGTAGTGTGCTGACTCTGGATGGATGGTTCCAAATGAGCTCGGAGCCTGGTACTCTCGGGCTGGTGCACGCTAATGGCCACATTACAGAGAAGGGGGCCAGCAGGGCTGCCCCATAGGGCAGGGCCGGGTGTGCCCTGGGCCTTGCTAGCAATGGGAAGTCAGAGCTTCAGCAAAGTGGATCAGCACAAGTCCCTCTCTACCCACAAACACACAAGTGGGGGCTCAGTGTTGAGTAACATCCTTTTATCACCTCTGTTGCAATGAACAGCATCAGTGTGTGTGATGCAATGAGCATGATAAAAAAGAAAAAGAAAACAGGATCAGATTGGTTTTCCTGTTTACGGCAGTCTCAGCTTACCTTTGTAGGGCATCTGAGAACGAGTCTTCAGGTACATCTTGCTGCTTCTTTTGGCTCTGACCTTGTTGACCTCATAGCCCACATTGTTGCAACGGTTCTTTCTGCAGCTCAGGCAGAGCCCTTTCTCAAAGGCTTCCTTTGAATTGCACCGGTAGGCCTTACTGGGGTTTTCTTCATTCAACAGAGAGTCGATGAAGAGGTGAATGGAGCGCTCATGGGAGCACTTCACGAGCTGGTCCACATCTGGGGAAGGGGAAGCAAAGAGAACTTCAACTCTGTAGAGTCCTCAATGCGTGCCTCACCCAGCACGTCCAAAAGAGCTTAGGTGTGGTGTTAAGAATCAAATGACCTCAGGATCTAGTCCTATGACTTTTTGGTTGTATGTTCTACATAAGGAAGTATTATTGGTGGCAGCTTCTCACCTACCTCCAATAATGTCAAAGTTGCGAATGTACAGGGAACTTGTGGCTTTACCGCTGTCTTACACTTGTATGTGTAGGAAGCTATAATAAGAGACATCCAAGGCAGAAGTTGACTTCGCCCAGTTTTATTATATGCTTCATATCTAAAGCATATCTTCTAGATGCTTCCAGATGCTTCTAGAAACATAATTCTAGAAACCACATCATAAGAGCATAATTATTAAATAACTGTTATTTTATCATAGATGCTACATAAAATTCTAGGGTTCTGTTACTACTAGTGATTTTTACATTAAATGAAGCATAGAAATAATCATCAATGTTATAAGGATGTATCTATTTCTATAAACTTTTATAATAATTGAAAATAGGACCATGATGTGTTAAGTTTTATAATGTACACGAAAGTCCTGAGCATATTATCTACAGGTGCGTCCCACTGTCCACAAAGTACGCAAAGTTCCCTTACAAAAATAATACATTAAACACAAGCTACCACAATTATTAAAGCAATTACTAAGCCAATATTGTATTTTCTTCTTAAAATTTGAGAACATTTTCTGTTAGAGAATGGTGATTTGTTTATCCAAAATAACTCTAAAGTTATTTTGTTAACTTTAAAAGTTGTAAATCCAAAATAACTCTACTTGTTTTGCAACTGTGTTCCAAGTATGATAGCAGGTGGCCAGAGAGCATTTATGCTGCTAGAAGGCAGTGGGGTCTCCCTGTCTAAACCGCACCCGTCTTGCCTTTGCGCTGTGAGTGCAGGACGCATGAGAGAGGAAACACCTGACTGACCACCGGAGGGGGATCGTGCTGAACCTGGCACTTCATCTGAGCCGTAACTTGGCTGGATGTGCATATTAAAATGACATATTCATGGAGAATGGTTTGACACTGAGCCAAAAAGAGTTAAGAACACAACTCGCATTTCATTAACTTCTAAATCGTATTTACCTCCAAGGCCTCTCTCTGCAATCACGCGGATAGCTTCCCCAATGTTACAGCCTGGTTGAAAAGTGCCTCCATTAGGATAAATGTCAACATGCCCCACTGGTTTCTGGATTCCAATACTCCGGCCAGGTGACCCTCTCGTGAATGTGTGTAGGACGTCTACAAAATCCGCGTCATCGGGAGAAAGGCGACTTGGAGCTTCTGCATACTCAAAGTTGGGTCCAGCTGGATCTAGGCCTTCGTGGGGGGAAAAAAAAGCCTCAGAGATCTTTAATTTCCTACTGTTCTCAGTCTCCACCAGTATCACCTTAGCATTCCATTGCTCACCACTTGAACAGAATTGGCAGCCTCACAGATTCTTATTACTTCTTCTTCAATAGTGATTGGATCTTTGAATTACTGGGGGTTAGGAAAGTAGGCTTAGCTCCTTCTAAAATGGAATTTGAGTCTCTTAAACTAATCATGAATTAGAAATATTCACAGGATGACTTGATTTCCTTTCGTAAATTATTTTTGAAGTTGGTGAGAGGCCCTTCATCAGTGGCAGGTTCTTCCTTCCCCTCTGCATGTGCCAAACCATCTACTACCACTGGCCCAGGTGAGTGTTCTCCTGTTCCCAAATGGCTGTGGTCCTTTCCATTTTCCCAGTCTTGACGGGAGGGGTGACACGTGGGCAGCACTAGCAAAGCCCCGGGTGAAAGGAGGAGGGACGCCGGTGGGCTCTCTGCGCTTATCTCTGCTCTCTTTCTCTTCGGCCAGGAGACCTGCCCACAAGAGCAAGGGCCAATATTCTGTCTCACTGCAGAAAAAAGCCCTCCCGTGACATAATCAAGTGGCTGGGCAAACCCAGAAGAACACACACGTATGGGCATTTGACAGACATTCTCACTCTCTTTCAGGATGACAGGCATCTCGACTCTTTTCTTATAAGAGAAATGGCACTGCTTTCTTACCGGTGATTCTGTTGACCTTCTTATTGGTCAGACTTCCTGCAATGCCCGCCACATGGGCTCCGAGGCTGTATCCCAAGAGATGGACATTGCCCAGAGGATAGTTAAATTCCTCCTTCAGAAGAAAGAAAAAAAGAAAAAGGCTCTTAGGGTTCTTTGCAAGAGATCAAAGATAAAAGAAGTAAAATGAATATAAATATTGTTTCAACATGTTGGCAATACTGGAAACTAATTTTACTTAACTTAAATTTTGTGTTACAGGTAAGAAAGACATACACTCTACTGTTGAGACCTTTCTCTTTCCTTAACTATGTATTTGATTTAGAAAGTGTTTCAATACATCTGAAATTTAAATGTATAGAAATCTTAACTTCCATACATCTGAAAATATCTGCATGAATCTATATGCACGTGTAGATTTAAATATAGATATATGTACGTGTATAGATACACACACACAAATTTAACTTTAACCCATTATTTCTTACTCTAAATGCCCTGCATCACTTTATTCCTGGAGGTTAGCCAAGCAAGCACTAAAAATCAGGAAATGTTACAGGGCAAGGGAACGCAGGCACATAGGGTCCAGCCTCCTCTTTCAACAGATGGGATGAGAAGCCAGGGAGGTGATCTGATTTGCCCAAGTTCATGTTCCTGGTTAGCAAAAGAGTCAATAGTCAACCTTTTAAGGGTTAGTCCAATAAACATAACTTATTGTTTACCTCCAAGCATCTGACTTCAGTAATTTGGCCCTGTCAGAGAATTAGCTTCCTTTCAGCCCCAAGAAACCTTCCAAAGGTAGGTTTCAGAGGATGGTCTCAGGGAGTCGTGCAGGTAAAACTGGCAGCTAAGTTGGAACTCCTGACCCTGGGCCACCTCACATCCTATAGACTATCCCTGCCACGTTCTTCCTAGCTCAACTCCATCCTTCCCCTAACGCTCAACAAAAATATGGGCCTTTAATGCACTCTAAGGAATAAGTACTATTAATGTCTTCATCGAGGAGATGAGTATCCTAATGGGTCGGAGCCAGGATAAAATTGCACGTGCCAGCCAACTGATAGGGAAGGAATGGCCTGAACAGGACATCTTCCCTGTGCCCAGAAATACTAAGCTTTTCTCTGTTCTGCCCACTTAGTTCTTGGTCCCAGCAAATCTATTCACTATGAAAATATCAAAGTACAGAGCAGGGCAGGACCACACCTTGGCTTTATAGTTTTATCATTCTTATCATAATGCTGCTTTTAGATAAAAAATAATGCCAGTGTCCATCCTGCAGATTTGAATTGCCCCAGAAAACACCTACATCCAAGTGAAAGGAACAAAGACCAGCCACTTGTCCAGCTCTAGCCAACAGATCTGTGTTGGACACATAAGGCCCCTCCCCCCAGTCTTACCTCCATCCAGTTGATGAACGTGGCCACATCCTTTCCCACCAGCTTGGTGTAGCCCGCGGACACTGGGTAGTGCTGCTGGGCCCGCAACAGCCAGTCCACCACGATGACGTTGGAGTCAGGTTCCCTCTTGTACAGGGCAGCCACAAGCTTGGGCACCCAACTTTCATACATTCCTGTCACCTGAAGAGGACAATGCAAGCTTTCTTAAAATCCCCACCTGCAACTTGTCAGATATGGCAGCCCACTATACCTAGATTAAGCGGGGAAAACAACCCCACAAGGAAACCCGTAGGCTCAGACAGAAGAACCAAAGCACACGAGAGACTGCTCAGACTCCCGGGACAAGCCTGAGGGTGCCCACGGAAGGGCATGCTGAGCTCAGGGGTGGCAGACTGCGGCTTACCGCGCTTTCAGTTTTAACAGCACATTTTATGAATTCAGGAAAATGCCAATAATTCATGGTATTAAAAGAAAAGATCGATCTGAACAAGTTAAAATTTTGCAGCAGAGTTTCAGACTATCTTTATTTTTAAAAATCCATTTCAGTACTATCCATTAGGCTAATAAATGTGTCCCAACAGAATTGTTTTAGCAGCTATAAATGCCCTTTTTTTCATATAAAGAGTCACATACAACATTTGATGTGCTAATGAAAAAAATAGTTTTAAACATGCTAATACTTTTAAACATGCTAATCTCTCCCAAAAGAAGGTACATTTGCTTAGCAATCTCTTTCTTAATACATAAGAAAATGATCAACTTCGCTCAGACTTTTTCATAAGTCTCTCGAATTCTTCATTATCAGTGTGGAAATTAGTGAAGTGTGATGCTCAGATTCCCCTAATTGTTAGATCGGTCCTGCTCGGAGGTAAGCAGACTACCAACAGTAATTCTCTGTTTCTTGTTAAAAAAAAAAAAAAAAAGGCCCCAAAATTCGAAGTCAAAAGAACTACGGGACCCTCAGATTAACTCTGTTTATGTAGACACTGGGCCCCGTGCAAAGCTGCACGCTTCGGAACAGTAGAAACACATTTTAAAAACTGCAGATTACCAACTGTACACCACCCTGCCATGAACCTGCACACGGCAACAACCTGGTTTAAATTCCCGAATCTACCCGCCCTTAACATGGCCTGAGAGCAGATCATATTGTAGCCAGAGTAAAGGTTAGACACCATGTCCTCAGCAAAGAGGATTCTGAAATCCACGTGCACGGCAGCTTTTCAGGGGATCCCTGTAAAACCTTTCACCTTCTGAGAGGAATTCTAACAGAAACAAAAGGAAACATCATTCGGAACTTTGATTTACGTGGCAGATTCTTTCAGACTTACGCTTCCATTTCGTTTCGTCTGTTTTCTAGACTAAACGATCTAAACACGATGGCTCGCTTCCCTCCTGACGCTAACAAGCTGCGCAATCTTTTGCCCCGTCACTGCTCCGTGATAGGAGAAAGCAGGCCTGAGGCTCAGGACCTTGGTTCCAACCCCAGCTCTTCACTCACTACTTCTATGAACAGCGTGGGCGCTGCTTGCACCTCACTGACACCTTCAAAGGGGACAGACTCGGGGGGCTTCAAAGTCATCCTCCACCTCATAAATTTCCTCTCGGGTCCATCTGGTTTCCGATTTACTTGCAGTGGTAAAATCCCAACTCTGTGGGTATTTTAAGTGGGAAAACAAAACAAAGAAGAAAAAGTACAAAAGTGATGTTTGCCCGTCAGGGACTTCCTTAAATCATCTTTGAACATGTCCCAGCGAGTCTCCTTCAAGTCTGGGTGCAGCCTGGGTCTTCGAGAGAACCCGTAGAACACCCGCCTCACATGAAACCCTGAGACATTGGTCCTGCCCCGTTCTCCTCCATCCGAGACTGGGGGCCACCCTGAGCAGCTGCCTCTCAAGAGAAAACGACGTCATTCCTTCAGAAAGTAACGTGAAGCCCTCCTTTCAGCCAGGGGCGAGGACCTCCTGCACACAATGCAAACCCTGTCCTTAAGGCAGGTGGCAGAGCTCCAGCACAGCCGTGTCCAATCGTCTTCTGAGATGTGCCCTGCGCCCCTGCACACTCAGCATTCCTTCTGGGTTCTCACAACAAAGCTGCAGAACCTCCTCACTTAGTCCTCAGCCCTTGAGTCGCTGAGCAGTTTACCCCAGACTAGGCAGGAAACTGGTTTGCTGTTAGGCCCTATTGTAATTTTCTGTACTATCAGTATTTCCAACCTGCCAATGAGGCAACCTGCCAAACAGCAAGTAACCCAACTTACTCCTATGTGACTGATCCTTGTATTAACTGCCTATCAACTAACCTAATCCTCCCTTTTCAATTCAACATATATACTGTAACTAACCAAAAGGGGTGGGAAACCCAAGTAAGTCCCCACCTTCTTCAACTCTGGAAAGGTATTATTTTCTAGGTTTTTCTTCTGATCGTCTTTAAATCAGTGCCAGTTTTTTTAATTTTTTATTAGCAGAGACACAGCCGAACTGAAGCCCCCCTTGCCACATGCACCAGGAGTTCCAGCCAAAGCCGCCAGGGAGCTCGCTGAGGCGAGCTCAATCCAGGCTGGCTGGCTGTGCAGAACAGGCAGCTCCCTGCAGGGATGCTCAGCCCCAGCCAGCGGCCAAGCCCCTGAGCCCAGGCTCTCAAAAGGTCAGGACCTCAAGGTGAAGAGCACAAACTGGCTGAGGGGACAGGGGCACCGGTGAGGAAAACGGCACCATGCCCTGAGAAGGGGTTAGTTGTGTCATCTCAGTATGAGAAAAAAGAAAGAAAATGTGTTTTTAAAAAATGCCTAAAGTATAAAACTCTCTCAGGGATAAGTGGTGTGAGATATTCAATTTATTCCTGTCATATGGATGCTTATTAAGTTTAAACTTTTTTGAAAAGTATTAAAAACCAAGTTCTAAAGACAACCTCTAAACCACCATCAATTACTTTTTCCTATTTAAATCTTCTGGAATATAAAATGATGTATGTTAGGAATTTGAATATGTATACTTATCAAAAGATATTTAATTTACTATATTAACTCTAGTAAGTAGATATATTTTGTTAGAATAAACTTCCATGTAAATTCTATTAGAAGTTGCCTTCACCTCCATAAAAGTTTTAGCAACGGTCCTTCGCTGTCAGTGATGGTTGGGAATAGAGGCATGTCAATCATTAGCTAATTCACCGCATTAGAGTTTAGTATCTATTACTGTATTTGCAAAATCTGATGCAATGAAAATATCTCCTTAACCACCCACTTTACTGAAGTCCTTCCTAATAAACAGTGAAATCTGCTCCCTGGGGATTGAAGTTATTAAAAACCACCTGAAGCACATAAGTAAGAACTGCACCACATAGAGTGACTACCCGGCATAGTTAGGAAGGACTAGTTTATTCATGTTCTTTACAAGTAAATGTAACTGCAGTTTTTACCATGTCTAACCCTCTTGCATGACAGTTCGCTGGCTAGCCCTTTTTCACCTCTGGAAAAGCTCCCTAAAGTTTATAATTGGACGATGTCAGAAGTGGCAGGATGTCTAGGCCAACCTCTTTGCCTTACAGATCAGTAAACTGAGGCCCAGAGATGAGAAAGTCCTTGATCTGCATCCCAGAGCTGGAGAACCAAAAAACCAGGCCTGGAAGGAACACCTCCTCACTCCACTCCAGTACCCACTCACTCTCATGGGTTGTCTTCCTTAGGAAAGAATCTCGGGTGACGTGCTGGGCAAACCAGGATCGTGCCAAGTTTCCAGCGATTCCCAAAAATGAGAACTACATCTGCTCTGCAGCTGAGCAAAGCCTCGTTCTCCACCTCACGGGAATGGCTGGTTGGAGAGCACCCATGGGGTCGCAAGGTAAAGTGAAGGTCAATGTGGCCTGGGGGAGGTACTCATGAATCTGTGACTTTATAGTCCACAGTCCTGGCCTGAGCCCAAATTGCCTTCATTCAACTTTAAAGCAAAGCCATCTGAAAACAAGCAGAAGTGGGGGATGTGGAGGCCCACCACTGGGTTCCCAACAATTGGCGCAAGCTGGTTGGGACGTGGGCGCACCCCAATACATTCCTCTCTAAAGAGCCTCTCTTACCGTCCAGCCATGGATGACCACGAAGGTTTTGCTGCTGTGGTTGAAGTGGCAGTTAGCCACAGATTCTGGTACCCCAGGACGGAGGTGGCAAGTGTCCTCAGCTGTGTCTTCAGGGGTCCTTAGAGAAAATTTACTTTCAATGTCTTTAAAATCTTTTCCTCCTGTAATTTCTGAAAAGGAAAATTGGATAGAAAGTTGATTGGAAGATTGTTTCCTTTTCACCAGCATAATTTTTTTTAAATATTAGCAATAAGAAAAGCTGGTGACACGCGGAAGCTTTTGTACGGAATGGCCCCACGCCCGCGGCAGGACACAGCAGTTCAGGATACTTTCAACAATCACGTAGCGGGTTGCTCAGAAATACTTGCGCGGTGTATGAACCATGGTTAACTCTCTCCCCAAATATGTCTTGTCCCACTTATGGCTTTAGTCTCCCACAAAGTCAAAGCTTAAAAACCTACCGCAAAGCTGGTTTGGGAAAGAATCCACTTTGGTTCTTCATAAGTAATCCCAAAACAAATAAGGACAGAAAGAAAACCTTTATTGTCCCTCTGGACAATAAATCTAAATGTTGATAAATCTTCACAAGGTATTTATAAACAGTACGTATCACGTCACAGTGAACACCTGAAGTAAACTGTATTGCAGATAAAATCAGACTATTTTACAAAGCAAACACAGTCAAAGGGAAATTATATTATGGGAAAATATTTAATGTCTTGTCAAGTCAAAAGTAATCTGTTCATTCGCTATAAAAATGTAGTAACTTGTAGATTTCAGATTTCACTATTTAAAACTTTCAGAAGATAACTAACTGAGGTTGCATAGAAATACTTCTAATTTCTGAAGCTAAACTTCCTCTCTTTTCACAATTCAAAAGCTGAAAATCTGTGATTTTAGAGAACATTGCAAAAGTGAGGTCAAAAATAAAAATAAGAATGCTATCTATCATGCATGGGATAACAAGCACCTGACCAAACTTATCATAGATTTATCTGAGGACTGGCCAACTTTTTCCTGTTTAATTATTTTTCAAAATTCCTGCAACACTCTTGTGGTTACCTCTTGCTAAGGGAGTCATTTATGTAGCACGTTGATCGCACACACATACTCACACACACAATCTCTAGAACCTAAACATTCTAATTTATTCAAATCAGAGATTGATATTTAAAGTTTTTTTTATCTCCTATAGTAAGATTGCACTTGAAATTCACTGACCCATCAAAAATACACTCTGCTTCTCATCTTGTTTGAAGATGCAGGACTTCCTTTGCCTTCCTAACCAGAAAGCACTCTGGTGGCCTTATTATTTATCTGACAGTGGAAAAAATACATTGTACATTTTCAATCTGATTCTGCTTCCAATATGCAAGAAGTTCTTTTACTGTTGGAAAGTGTTTTAGATAACTTGAAGCTAAGTTCGTTTCCCTCCCCCACATCTCTCCCCATCGAATAGCTCATGCCTCCTCTCTACCGGTCTTATTTTAACATGTTTGATTAGCAGTCTTTTTAGAGCAGGATAATCTGAACCCTGGCAGCCGGATCTCACCCACCACCTATTTGCCAAACTGATATTTAAGACTCTTGCTTTGCACAACTCCGGAGAACACCACTCGCTTTTAGTCTATTTTTCCCTAGAATTGTGCAACACGACGGCCCTGGTGTTGCTAGTGATTTTGAAATGGTTAAGAATATTCTTTGTAATTATTAAGGCTGGCTCTGTGCCTTTACACACACACACACAGTGTGTTCAATCCGCAGACCCTGTGTCAGATCGTCTGAATAGCTCAGGGAGAGCTCCGATTTCCCACAACCAAGGTTTGTTGCTGGGTGTGTAGCTTGCAAAGGAAAATAATAGGAAATTCATACATTCTCAAGCAAACTTTTATCTGGAGACCTTTATTTCACTTTCCAAGGAAATTATTTTTCATTGTAAGTTACAGAAAACATAACGGAGCGTTTGACCAAAATATACTACCCTCTATGTTGTGTGATGTTTTCAATTCTGTCTCAGTCCTACAATTGAAATCACAAACATCAGTCTTACCTTCTCCTGATATTCTGATAGGAATTTTCCCACTACAGGCATTTGTAACCCTTCAAGGATGCCTCAGCTTCCTGAAGACTGTGCTTTGCGAGCCTCTATCAGCCCTGACTTAACTACCTGGCCACGTAGAGACAGGGAGGAGGGTGGATCCCAATGGCAGGCAGGCAGTACGTGTAGCTGTCCAACACACACGGGGCTGCACCTGGCCAGCAGCTGAACTAACTTGACTTCATTGTTACTAAGGAAATTGCTGTCTCCATACATGGAAATGATATTAGTGACTCTGCACATATTTTTTAAGGGGATAAGAACCTTTTACCAAGTCTCTTTAGAAATTCGAGCCATCTTAGAATAGTAAAAAAAAGGGAGCTACCTAAGGTGTATTTCTTTATAAGAACCTCCATCCTGAATTCAGTTTATCAGATCAGCACCGCCATGCCAGCCTGGCCCCATCAGGCCTGTCCTTATTAGGCACCAAGGGGAAATACTGGGGGGCCAGGCAAATTTCAAGTTAATGCCTTTTGTGACTAGGTAATCTTTATTCCTAAATTCCTAAACAGACAGCTAAAACTCTAAGTGTGCACATAAAGACAGAGAATTCATCTTAGTGTGGATAATACCTCACAGAGACAAAATTAGGCAGAGAAGTCAAAGCACTTTAAGGATAAATTTAGAGAGGGTATATTATTGCTTCCTGAAAAGGAAAAGCATAGAGCATCCCAGAAAAGACATTCTAAAGGCAGCTCACAGTTATTAGATGAATTTGATTGACATTTATAAGAAGACAGGAGGAACACCAGCTCAATTATAATGCAATTCTTTTTGAAGTTTCTACTTTCTCTCCCCCCTCACACACACACACACACACACACAGTCACACTGCTAAAGGACCTCATCGGTAATTTGTCTACTCTCTAAGACTGATGGTCACAGTTACTGACTCAAGCAGCTTCTGCAGAATGCCAAGAAACAAGATGAATTGGTGAAAACAAAAAACAAGTTCAGTGAGGAGGAAAAAAAATCAATATTGCTATCTGACTGAATTGATTGGTCCTTTGGGATATTCCAATGCAGACGATACAGACTTATTTAACAAGCAGATTAGCTTTTCATTTTTATACACAAAATGTTGGTAAAATTAGAGGTTGTGAACTGTATAGCCCGATTTTTCCTCCAGGAATGAAGCAAGCAAGGAGGGCTGAGCTAAAAATACACCATCTGAAAGAAAGTGAAAATTTTCCTTTAAAACTTTCTCCCGGTGCCTGACTCCCACCTTTCAATACAGCTATTAACCAGTCAGCCCCGTGCCAAGCTCTGCCAGAGGCGTCTGCTATTTTGCTGTCATCGCCCAGCGTGTTTAATTCAGACGTTGGCCTGGAATCCACCGTGACCAGTCAAAAAGAACTTCAGCCGCTGAGCGCTGACCCATATGCTGGTCTCCTGGTCCTTTGGGTTTCCTGGGGAGGCCACGCAGAGATTTCCGGTGGCCTCCAAGAACAGAGAGCCTGCGGGCGGTGCCTCCTACTCTCAGGCTCTTCCTAGAATGAACTGGGGAGTGACTGAGCCCAGGCAGAGCTGGGAGGTGCTGCCTACCACTCCCTCGCACCTGCGCCTTCCTGCTCTGAAACTCCGCATCCTCAGATGAGTTCCTCTGGGGAGAAAAGGGGCAGAGAGCGGCTGTGGTGGGAGAGGCACAATATAAAGGGCGGGGGAGGGGGATAGGGAGAGGCTAGGATGGCAGGCAGTAATTTCAAGTCTCCTTAAAAATGATTCCTCGACGCATTTACAGTCAGGAAAAGCATGTGTTGGTTAAAACCCAATTTAATGTATGAATCACTTGTGTCCGTGTAAAGCAGGGTAGGAATTAGAGGGGCCTGAGAGAAATCTGAGTCTGATCCAAACTCCCCTTCAGGGTTGAGGGAGACCGGCTCCGAGGGGCGACACTGATTAGCCCAGGAAGTTGGGGTCCTGCACCTCTAAGCGAGCCTAGCAAGAACTTGCTCCCCGGATGACACACACCTGTGTGTGTCTGTGGGAGAAGGAACACTGCCCTGGGGTGCACTGGTCAAACACAGGAATGTGGCGTCTGCCCTACGATCTGATCTCCGCTCGCGTTAAACGCTGTGGGGGGCGGGGGGGGGGGGGCGACACCACACAAGATGTTTAAGACTTTCTAACTGAACCTCTGGTGTCTCCAACTCACCGGACAGGAAAGATACGTGTCTTTTCTGGCCAATCCAGCTCTGGTGGGATCTACTTTTTTTAACCTAGCAAAAATGTTCCTTCACAGAACTCGGTTCTGAAATAAACTTTCAGCTGCAATAAAAGTCGTGGACAAACTCGACGGTAACCTGAGCCCCAGCGGCACGTGCCGCCTGAAAGGACTTCCAAGCACCGCCCCCGGAGAAGAGAAAACGCCACCTCCGTGTAGTTCTCGCTTCAGCTGCCGTTTTCTGTTGGGGGGGGGGGGTTGTTTTGTTTTTCTGTATTTTATTTATCATTGAACACACACACACACACACACACACAGAGGTAAGTTCTGTGTTGCTTCAGTAAGACCAAATAGTTAATCCTTTTAGATGCTGTTGCGTTAGCGGGACCTAGGTTCAGGTTAAGCAGGCTGCGTCTATCGCGGGCAGGTCTCGGACTGAGCGCCTGTTCCCCTCTAAGCCCGGCTCGCACCCCACCTCCACCCCCGCGGCAGTAAAGAAATTCGCCTCTGGCCTCCAACGCTTCAACCCTGGCTGGCGGACGGCTGCGGAGCAGTAAGGAGGCACAATGCAAACCTGGCAACCCCCAAGCCCACGTTTCAAAGAGGGTCGCTAGATTTGTTGGGCGCTAAGAAAAGCCGAGCGTGCAAGAGTGGCAGCTGGAGAGCTTCCCCGTGTCCCGACGCACGAAAGATAGGGCGTCTCCAGGCCTCCGCGCCGCGGGTCCCCGGTCCCCCACTCCCGCCTCGACGCAGAGTGAGAGTGTCCAGTGCTTCTAGGATGCAGGGAACCCTTCCCCCCGCCCCCACCCCGGGCCGGCTTCTCCAGAAGGGACCACTTTCTGCCAGCGCTCCCACAGGCGGGAGCTCAGTCGCAGCCACAGCCTACCCAGGGTCACCTTGGCTCGCGCGCCTTTCATTCCAGGGCCGGGATGGGACTGCGGGTCACTGCCCTCTGGACCCTTCCTCCCACCTCCGTTGTCCCGCCCTTCTCATCGCCCCTTTCCCTTCCCAGCTGAGCCCGGGAACGCGGCCTCAGCTGGCGCGGAGGGGACAGCGCGGGAACCCAGGAACGCGGGAACTGCTAGCGGCCCCCGCAGAGATCGGAGGGAGCATTCTCTCCCTGCCTCTCACGGATCCCGCCTGGGTGACCTCTCCGAGCAGCGCGCGGGCTGGGCAAGTCCTCGGTGAGCATCCGAATCCCCTGCCCACTCCCTCCTTCTCATTCTCCAGGCGCGTGGAAGGGGCCGCTGGGCCAAGTCTGCAGGTGAAGGGGAGTCTGCGCGCAAAACTTACGGTTGGAGGCGGCCACCCCTGAGCGGAGCGCGGTCAGACTCTGGAGACACACGCCCAGAGCCACCAGGAGCAGCGCTTTGCTCTGCATCTCGAGGCTTGTCGCTCGGTCGCAGCTACAGGGCACCGACCGAAGCGCGGACAGACTGATGCGCCGCGGAGCCCGAGGCGGGAACAGGCAGAGCCTGGGTCCTGCGCGGGGCGAAGCACAGAGCCGGGCAGCTAGAAGTGGCACGTTTCCTCGGAGGAAGAGGAATCGAGTCTGACACTGTTTCCACTCCAAGGCTGCTTATGTGACTGGAAATATGCAAATAAACCTCATCACCTATTGGCTATAAAATCATAAGTTGGGAGGAGGGCCCTAAATTCACTTCCAAATGTTTGAGCAAACCGTAATGAAGATCAACCCTGCCAGCGAGAAGAGGGTGAAAGGGCAGAAGGGAAACGTGCTTTCTCTATGACTTTCCTATTCGCTTTTCCTAAGGGTCTGGCTCCCCAGGGCCCCCTGTACAAGCACCAAATATGGGTTTATATGGATTTATGTTAAATACTCCTCGATCACCAGTTTTCCAACGAGGAGAAGTTAAGCTGTTAAACTGTATTTTGTCCAAACTTAAACCCACTCTTCTTTTGGTGGATCCTTTTGTGACTTGCAGGGTTTATTTTCCCCAGAATTCTTAAAGAAAGTGTCCATTTAAGGGTCCATAAACACACACTGTTCTGTAGCTTGTGCTGAACAGTCTGGTATTTAGCATTGGCAAAATGGGTTAGCTGACCTGGGGGGGAAAAGCTCTCTTGTTCTACCTCGTTTCTAATTTTTGCCTCATGCAAATTATACCCAAACTCATCAAAGAATGCGAGTATAACATTTTATTCTCAGAGTCATGATATTGAGGTCAAATAATCTAACGCTGTATTGTTATGTGAAGTGGGAGAAGCTGGTCACAAAAGACACATTGTAAAATATCCACCACAAATAGGCAACTCTTACAGACAGAAAGTAGACTAGTGGTTGCCTGGAGCTGGGGGCAGAGGAGAGAGAGTATGGAGAAGTTTCGATGCTAAAAAATTGACTTGCACACTTTATATTGGTGAACTTTATAGTGTGTAAATTGTATCTTATTAGAGCTATTAACAAAGATGCATTGAGGTATGCAGTTAAAATAATAAGAATAATGAAATCTTATATTTTTGCCAAAATGCCTAGAATACTATCATAATATCTTTTTAAGTGTAAAGGATTTGCATTAGCCAGAAAGGACAATTAACTCTATACTCTCCACTTTATATCTGAGAAACAGGCTCAAAAGTCAAAACCTCTAATTCACTGTCTTATATTGTGTTACTTCTCTGAATAGCGTTAATGCTTCCTTCTACTCATCCCTCCCTCCTACCTCTCTCTCTCTCTCTTGCTCTCGCTCTCTCTCTCACACTCCACATGTGTATGTTAGAAGGATGAAAGGCTGTACTGTTTAAACTAGGCTCACATTTAAAGTTTACCTCAAAAATGGAATGCACCTGATAATACCCACATCATTCCAAGTGCACTGTTCTGAAGACTAGAGTTCTACTTTTTTAGTTGATGCATTAAATGGCACAACACAATATATTGTCCTGTGTTGCGATTATTAAACAATATGTTGTGCACATTCATTCTATCCTACAAAGTGTGTGGAGGAATTTTGAAACTTGCCAGGAATGAAACTCATCCGAAGAGAACAGACCACACGGAGGGGGGGGGCGGGGGGGGCGGGGAGGACGGGGGTGAGTAACTATGAGGTGGCAGTCCTCCGAGAGTTATATGGTAAATTCTAATTTTAAAAAATGTTACAAAATGAGTACAATTGTATTGCATGTACTCGGGTATAAATGACATAAACAGAAGTCCAAAATGCCTACCATCTTTTATAGAATATTCATGCTGCCTATTTTCACACATAAATTTATTTTTTTTCAATCATTTGCTAAGACAATCAAGCCAATTTGCTCTTCTTTGCCTTTCAAAGAACTGCAAGAAGATTGTCAAAAAGAATTCTGATGCTTATACTGAATGTTTAAAATGATTTTCCAGGTCAACAGATAACAAAATCAAAGAGTTTGAGTAATTCTTCTCCTTTCTTTTTAAAATATGAAACCGGTTTTGGAGTGGCCTGTAGTGTTATACTCCGTGTCCATTAGAGACGCAGAGATTTCCAGGAAGAATTAAGTCAAGCAGCTCAGCCTGCTAGAAAAGTAGACAGCTTGGCTCCAATCCCATGACCGGCGGTGGGCAGGTGGGTGTGGCGACAAGGCACTCTCCTGATTGGCTGCTGTCGGAGCAATCTGGTGCTGAGGTTCACATGACTCCAAGCCCTGACTGCAAGTGCGTTAGCGGCCGTCTCCACCAAACTCCAGCAAGGTTATTTGATCGCCAGGAGTGTGAGGTTTGACGTTTTCCATAACTTACTTTTCCATCGTAACAGACTTAAAAAGTTTCAGATTAAAAGAAGCTAAGTTGTTTTTAATAAACCTTTCGGTACTCGTGGCAGGCCCGTTGCTCCTGGTATAAGTTAAATTGTCATAAGTAAACAGTTAAACGAGCATACCTAAAGAACCAGCCAGAAGCTCCCGAATTCCACATGCAGGGAAATTCTATCTGTCATCTCTTTTTCTGTCATTTATCATCCGTCCTATCATCTACCTATCTATTATTTAGACAGAGGGCCTGCTATTTGCACACACTGGGCACTTTTCATGCCTTTCATTTAATCATTACAAAAACATCCTGAACCTAATAATATTTACATTGTACAGGTGAAGAAAGATAAAATGCAAGGAATAGCCCTGACAGGTGTAGCTCATTGGATTGAGCGTGGGCTGCAAAGCAAAGGGTCACCAGTTCGATTCCCAGTCGGGTCACATGCCTGGGTTGTGGGCCAGGTCCCCAGTGGGAGCTCACCAGAGGCAAACACACATTGATGTTTCTCTCCCTCTCTTTCCCCTTCTCTTCCCCTCTCTCTACAAATGAATAAATAGAATCTTTTTTAAAATGCAAGGAATATTAAATAACAGTAACCACAAATCAGAAAGTGTTTTTTGTTTGGTGATCCCAAGAAGGAAGGAACTTAACAATCAAATACATTTTCATTGCCAACCTGAAAAGTCTGGAAAGCAGGGGTTTTTTGTACATGCATGGTTCAGTGCCGATTTTATTTTGTGACCATTTTTGCTACATTACGATGAAATGCCTGGGCCCTAAAAGAGCATCAGTACTGACGTGGATCTGGTGTCTATGAGAAAAATCGAATTCAATGTAGGAAATAGTATGGTTAATATAAATAAAATTTACAAATACCAAATCATAAATATAAAAAGTGTTTAAATCTACTGAGCTTTAAGTTTAAAAAAAAACACAAGATGTTGCCCTGGCCAATGTGGCTCATTTGATTGGCACATCAACCCATACACCAAAAGGTTGGGGATTCAGTTCCTGGTCAGGGCACATACCTAGGTTTCAACCAATCCCTGATCCCGGTGCATACAGGAGGCAGCCAATCCATGTTTCTCTCTCACATTGACATCTCCATATCTCTCTCTCTCTCTCCCTTCCTCTCTCTCTAAAATCAATAGACATATTGAATTTTTTTTTAAAAAACAAGGTGTTTACTACAAGTCTTTAAAGTCTTTTCCACTGCTACCCACATGTATCCCAGCATTAAACTGTAAACAGGGAGGAGCGCCGCCTAGATCTGCACAGATGGGGATGAGACAGTGAGGAGAGGATGAGGCCCTCGCTCTGAGATGTGGCACCTTAGGCTGGAACTGTTCCTACCAGGCAGTTAAGTGGAGATGCTGTTCTCCTGGACCTCTTCTTTGACTCTTCACCCAACAAAGCTGTGTTGAAGAAATTCCAAGTAGCAGTTCAAGAAAGAATCAAACCCTGGCTGGTGTGGCTCAGTGGACTGAGCACCCACCTGCAAACCAAAGGGTCGCTGGTTCCATTCCCAGTCAGGGCACATGCCTGGTTTACCGACCAGGTCCAGTCTCCAATAGGGGGCGCTCAAGAGGCAACCACACATTGATGTTACACTCCTTTCCTTCCCCTGTCTTAAATAAATAAATAAATAAATAAAAAGAAAGAAAAAATTAACCCAGAAAGAATATGCCGTAGTTCTCCCTTTGTAACATTGGGTGTCATATTCTGGAAAACTTGAAATGCAAATAAGTATTATATTCAGCCAATTTGCTACCGTCTCCTTCCTTCACCAAGTGAGAGTAAAGGGATCAGGAGAAGGAATTGTGGGACATGAAGAGAATTACTTCAAATGATAAAAGTGTGGTGTTAAATAATCCAGACATACTTTAAGGATTTAAGTTTTCTCAGTTTGGAGATACTCAACCCCTCTCCTCTCCCCACCCCACCCCCCAAAAAAGAAAAGAAACAAAAACAAAGAAAAAATACATATTTTAATATCAGCATTAAAAATTGACTAAAGTTAAGAGAGATAAAAGATTAAAAAGAGTGAATTTTTTAAGCATGTCAGTGTATTGCAATGGCCTGCCTGCAGCAAGGCATTATGGTGAGGGAGGCACATCAGAATAGGACAGGGAGACAGATGCTGTCACGAAGGAGCTGCAAAGGCCAGGTCTGGGGGAAGGATGCAAGCCTTTCCTGGAAGACAGAGCAAACAATCTAAAAACAATGTCTCACCAGTAACCCACTGGATTTATAATCTACGTTTATTTATAAGTAATTTCCTTCTCCTTTAAAAAAAGTCCCAAACTTAAAAACTTAAGTCCATGTAGAAAATCCAAGGAGACCTAGTCGGTGGCTTGAATATGCAAGACCACAAATATATGAGAGGGGACCCTAAAAAAATGGAATTATCTTCTGGAGGGCGGGCCCCTTGTAGCAGAGGCTTCCTCTGTTAGGTGAGTGTTCTAGGAAAACATTGGTATCATGTACCAGCTGGCATTGTTGTGAGAGGCTATGTTCGGCTTCAGTGAATTTTTTCTGAAGGCTCAACACATTTGCCCATGTCATGATGGGTGATTTACAAGCACACCTCCATTGAATGTTCAGCAGTTTTTGACCAAAAATCAGCATCACTCTGTGCCCCACCCTCCCTATTCACCCAATTTCACTCCAAGTGACTTTTTTTTGTTTGTTTCCCTGGATGAAAAAAGTCATCAAAGGGGAATGTTTTGCCGATGTGGAAGAGGCAAAACAAAAAACAGCAGAAGCACTAAAAGGCACCAAAATCGATGAGTCCAAAAACTGTTTTGAGCAGTGGAAAAAACAAATGGAGAGTACTTTGAAGGTGACTGAAGTTTAAACATGTAAGAATAAATACACAATGTTTTAACAAATAAATTCTGTTTGGGGGGGATCCCCCCTCTTATGTTGCTAAGGACTTCACATTTTGTGACAACCTCAGAGAAATCATCAAAACCCTAGCTGAGCGGACTCCATCACAGATATGTTTGAGGTGCCCCCTGCTGACTTCCTGGTGACACTGTAGCATCTCAGAAAAAGCCCTTTTATGAGGTTTGAAACAACCACCTTGAGTAATAATTGGCTCTTGTATTGTACTGGAATTTTTCTTGTTTCTTTTGTTAAATTATATGTAACCACAAGGTGTTCTTCTCCCCTTTGTGGTACTTCCCCAGCATCCCTCTGTGCGGGCGGGCTAGGGGGCTCTTAGTTAGCAGTTGTTGGGTGAACGCATAACACAGAGTAGAAGATGACCCAGTGCTACATGGGGGAGAAAACCAGGGTGTTTTTTATTTTAAATTTTCACTGTGTTTAGTAATTATGAAACTTGAACGTGCGCGCGCACGTACACACGCCCCCTTCTTGCCGTAATCTAGTCTACTCAGACCAAATCCGTCTGCTTAAGGAAATGGAGAACAGCCTTGTTTAACTGGACATTTTTCTTGGCCTCATATATTTTTCAGCTTCCTTTTCATTAACTTTTGTTAAAAAGGTAATATGTTCTTGACCAAAATAAAACCACAAAAGACAAAATTTCCAACAGTACAAAAGCGTGTGCAACTGAACCAAAGTCCTTCTCTGACCCAGACTTCCTTGTGTATTTTCTTGAAACGTCTGTGCATTTACAAGCATAAATGCATATCCATCCACACATTTACAACTTACGTTTTATAGTGATATCAGCATACCGTAAGCACTGTTCTGCGATTTATTTTTTTACCTAGTAATGTGCCTTAGAGATGAGCTCATGCTCAGGGCCCCTGTTTTTCCTTTCTTTTTAAAGCCGCTGCAGATTCCCTTCGATGGTCGTACCATCACTGTTTAAACCACACATCTATTAATAGCTGTGTAGTTCTTCCAATAATGTGAACCATTATAATGAACCAAGACGAATTCTTTGGAATTACTGGGTCAAAAAGTATAAATATGTATCATGTTAATAAGTAAACCTACTAGGTCCTCTAATGAACACGCGTGAGTTTACATTTCTATCTACAGCCCAGGAAAGTTCAGTGACTGCGGGCGTTCTGGACACTATTGTGTCTTCCTGAACTATTGAATCTCTACCAACCTGGAAAGTGAAACATGGTCTCTTGTTTTAATTATCATTGTAAATAATAATAATAATAATAATAATAATGGCTAACTCTCATCTAGTACTTGCTGTGTGCCAGGCATTATTCCAAGAATTTTACATATATGATGGATATAATATTAAACAGCTTAATTCAGATACAATTTACATATCCCACAAAAAAGCCATTTAAGGTGTACAAATAAATTGTTTTCAGTATGTTCACAGGATTCTGTAAGCATGATCAATTTTCTTTTTTCTTTTCTTTTTCAATCCTCACCCGAGGATATGTCTATTGACGTTTAGAGAGAGGAAGGGAGAGAGAGAGAGAGGGGGAGAGAGAGGGGGAGAGAGAGGGGGAGAGAGAGGGAGATCAGTTGCCTCCCGTACACGCCCTGACAGGGAATCAAACCCACAGCCTAGTTATGCGCCCCGACCAGAAAACAAACCTGAAACCTTTTGGTGCACAGGACAACGCTCCAACCAACTGAGCCACCTGGCCAGGGCAAACATGATCAGTTTAAAACATTTTATTTACACCCAAAGGAGCTCCTTAGCTATCATTCCACTCACCTCCCTCCACCAGCCCTAGCTCTGGGCTACTTTCTGTCTCTACAGATTTACCTATTCTAGACATTTCATATACTTGGAATCACATAGTGTGTGTTACTTTCTGACTGGCTTTTTCCACACAGCATAATGTTTTGAGGTTCATCCATGTGGAAGTGTGAGTTGACACGTTCCTTTTTATTGCCAAATGATATTCCCTTCTATGGATATAACATATTTTACTTATCCATTTATCAGTTGCTGTACACCTGGATTGTTCCCACTTTGGGACTACTATGAATAATGCTGCTGTGAATATTTGTGGACAATATATTTTTGTGTGGACAATATATTTTTAATTCTCTTAGGTGTACATGAAGGAATAGAATTGCTGGACCATGTGGTAACTTTATTTAAGTCTTTGAGGAACTGCCAGGCTGTGAAGCACCTTATAGTTTCCCGTATTTCCCTCTGGAGGTTTGTCGCCGCCTCCTTGTGTTGAAAGTTAGTGTTCATTTCTTGATTATTGTACTCACAAAGTTGGGGGTGAAGTCCATTCACAGCCTCTACTCCTTCACACCAAACACAGAGCTGGGCACCAGAGTAGATACTCAAACATGTCTGTGAACAAATGATAGAACAGAGAGAGGGGAGAGGAAGGGAGGAAGGGAGGAAGGAAGGAAGGAAGGAAAAAAAAGTTTGAAAGGTGAAAATCAGTATATACTGCAAGGTAGTCACTTTTATCTCAAAACTTATTCTCTATTTTCCTTGCCAAAATAGTTAAATAAATGAGCCAGAATTAAAAGGCTCAGTTGAAACCTTTGAAGTCCTCAAGAAGTGCCCGTACGAATGAACACGGCACTAGCACTGCTCTTCGCCAGGAAAGCAAGGTAACTGCCAGAAGCTGGAACCAAAGCGGAAGAGGCCAGCGCTGAGACGCACCGTCCCAAACACCTGTGATTATTAGATGGTGGCGCTTTGACTTTCGTCATGACTTTGATATGTGATATAACTGATACAATTTTATAGGTGGTTTTTTTCCCTTGAAATGTTAGTGTCAAACTAATTATCGTTTTGTGTGTTTTGTCATCACTACTAAAGTTATAATACTATTTTATCAGAAACTTACTTATAGCCCTGGCTGGTGTGGCTCAGTGGATTGAGCGGAGGCTGTGAACCAAAGGGTCGCCAGTTCAATTCCCAGTCAGGGCACTTGCCTGGGTTGCTGGCCAGGTCCCCAGTGGGGGCCACATAAGAGGCAACCACACATTGATGTTTCTCTCCCTCTCTTTCTCCCTCCCTTCCCTTCTGTCTAAAAGTAAATAAATAAAATCTTTTTAAAAACTTATTTATATGTTGTTGAGTACCAATTCCAATACCTTCCATTCAAGACATTTAAACAGTCTAATAATAGCACAGTATGTCACATATTAGCAGACTTCACAGTTGTGAACACTAAGCATCATACTCGGAATTGAGAATAGACCTGGGCCTGACCTGGTTCTCAAAGAACCCTCAGGAAAATCCGAACACAAATTGATCTCCAGAATTATTTCTCAAACCTCTACTCTTTGACTTCCTACATCAACAACATATTTCCTCTCACCGCATGGGGATTTGGTTGACCCTTGTCCTACATTCTACCCAGCCATCTTAACTCCACTGCATGTACCCTACCCTGGATGCACTCTTTGGACCATTTTAAGCTACAGACGATCAACCCAGTTGACTTATCACCTAATAGCAATGTAAGAGGAGCACACGTCTGCCAGGACCTTGAGTCTACATTATTAAAGGCTTTCCCTAGAGGCCTTTAACCTAATTTGCCTGCTTGACTAGCCAGGAGTAAAAGGGGTTAGTCCTGCCTGAACAAGAAAGGCATTTCCATCTCAGACTTCAGCTGCACCAGCTTCACTGAGGAGTTCCAAGGAAAGCAAACCTCCTCAGAACCTGATAGAGAAAGATTAAGAATAGGTGGCAAGGTCCACAAGGAAACAGGAAGAGACCGCAAAAGTTGAAGCTCTGGGCCTATTCCTGGTTGCCAGGACCTCAGCCCCGGGAGATCACCCTGACCCCAGCAGTCTCAGACGCCTGGAGATGGGGTGCTCTATTCACTCCAGCACTGTAAATCCTGCTCTGCAATGTGGTGAAGTCAGCTATGTCAGCTATAACAGCTTGCTAAAGCTGACTGTTAAATCTTTAGAAGAGTTTTGCAAGCAGGTTAATGGCATTTGTAGCTTGAAATAAGCCACTGAGGGAGTATTTACACCACAGAAATTGGCAAACAGTACAAACTAAGACTTTTTCCCCAAGACCGTTGGCTGTCAAATTTTTACCAGTAAACCACTTATTCCTAGCCTGTAAAAAATCTACATATAAATCAGTGATTCTCAGCCAGGAGTGATTTTGGCCTTCAGGCAATGTCTGCAGGCATTTTGGGTTGGGGTGTGTGTGTGTGTGTGTGTGTGTGTGTGTGTGTATGTGTGTGTGTTCGGGGTGGGGTGGTATTCCCATCTACTGGGTAGAAGCCAGAGATGCTGCTAAGCATCTTATTACAACTCCACATAAAAAAGAAAGAATTCTCCAGCCCCAAATGTCAACAGTGCTGAGGTTGAGAACCTTGGTGTGTACCTTGAGAAAGTAGAGCTTCCTGATAGGTCACACTCATTAAGACCAAAATAAATTCTCCATGATGAAACTCACTATCCCTGGAATTAGTCTCTCTTTCCCCATTAAAGGGCTCATGTGGCCACCTGACGACCACTGGTAGTGCTCACGTATTAAAAAGCAGCTCTGCGGGCCCTGGCTGGCTAGCTCATTTGGTTCAAGCAACGTCCCAACACAACAAGGCTGCAGGTTTGATTGCCAGTCAAGGCACATACAGGCAGCAACCAATAAATGCACAAATAAGCACAAAAAAAATCAGCGTTTCTCTCTTTCCCTTTCTCTCTCTAACATCAATAAATAAATTTTTAAAAAATTAACTTTTTTACCAGTAAAACTTGCTGCCTCTTCTGCAGCAGTCATATCTACACAGGTGTTGCCCTGCCCACCACCCAATGACTTATATTTCATTGTCTCTTTCAACCTGTTTTGGTGACATTCTGCTATCTGCAACCAACCCCCACCCACCTCTCCGACTATCTTTTCAAAAAACAAACAGCTTTATCAAGATATAATTCACATATCACACAATTCACTCATTCAAAGTGTAAATGGAATGGCTTTTAGCACATTCGCAGAGTTCCACAACCATTACCACAATCAATTTTAGGACATTTTCATCATCTCAGAAACAAACCCCACACCTAAGCAGTCAATCCCAATTTTTCCCAAGCCCCCAGCCCTGGGCAAGCATTAGTCTACTTTCTGCGTCTACAGATTTGCCTATTCTCAATATTTCATACACATGGAATCATACAGTAAGTTTTGTAATCACGTCGAATGATAATCCATTTTATAGATATACCAAATTTTATTTATCCATTTATCAGTTGGTGGACATTTGGGTTGCCTTCACTTTTTGGCTGTTTTGAATAACACTGCTAGGAACACTCATGAGTACGGGTTTTTGTGTGGGCACGTGTTTCCAGATAGGAGGAGAACAGCTGAGTTAAATGGTTGCCCTTTGTTTAATCAGGAACTGCCAGACTGCTTTCCAAAGTAGCTGCACCACCCCGGCCAGAGTGGCTCAGTTGGTTGGAAGGTCAACCCATAACCAAAGGGTGGCGTGTTCAATTCCCAGTCAGGGCACGTGCCTAGGTTTTGGATTCGATCCCTCGGCGCAGGTGCATATAATCCCCCAGTTTGGCAAATAGAGGAGGCAACCAGTTGATACTTTCTTTGCTCACTGAAATATTGATGTTTCTCTCTCTCTAAAAGCAATGAAAAAAATGCCCTTGGGTAAGGACAGATTAATTACTTAAAAAATAAAATAAAAGTACCATTTTTACATTTCTACCAGTGGTGTATTCAGGTTCCAATTTCTCCACATCCCCATCAACACTTTTTATTATCTGGTTTTTTTATTATAGACATCCTAGTTGGTGGTATCTCATTATGGTTTTCATTTACAGTTACCTCATAGCTAATGATATTAAGCATTTTTGTGTGTATATTGGCTATCTGTATATCTTCTTTGAAAAATATGTATTTGGATCTATTGCCCATTTTTTAGTTGGGTTATGTGTCCTTTATTATTGAGTTGTAAGACTTTTTCATGTATTCTAGATACAAATCCCTTATCAGATGTATGATTTTCAATTTTTTCCAATACTGTGGATTGTCTTTGCACATTATTGATGGTGTCCTTTGAAGCACAAAAGTTTTTAAATTTTGATGAAGTCGAATTTATGTATTTTTTATAGTGTGTGCTTTTGGTATCATGTCTAAGAATATGATGTTGCCTCCTCCATGGCCGTGAGGATTTACCCCTGTTTTCTTCTAGGCTTTCCTCTTACAGTCAGACCTCTACTCCATTTTGGCTTCATTTTTACTCATGCGGTGGTATAGGGGTCCACGTTTATTCTTTTGACAGTGGATGTCTTACGTCCCCTCACCACTTGTTGAAAAGACTGTTCTTTTCTCAGCCTTATCCAAAATCAATTGACCATGAATGTGAAGATTTATTTTTGAATTCTTGATTCTATTCTATTGGTTATACCTCTACCCTTTTGCCTGTACTACACTATCTTGATTACTGTGGTTTTGTAGCAACTTTGAAATGAGGAAATGTGAGTTCTTTTAATATTGCTTTGGTTATTCTGGGTCCTTGTGTTACTGAGGAGACCCGACTTGAGGGGTCCCCCTCCTCAGTTCTTGCCTTGCTCACAATAAAAAAATTCAGGTGGGAGACGAACACACACAGTGGAAATGAGGTACAGGTTTATTTATGAAGCACACCCAAGCACAAAGCTGCCAGCAGGCACAGGCTAGTCTGAATGCCTCACATACAGAGGAAATAGTTGTTAGTTTGTTCTATACACCTAAGCCCGAAGCTGCAAGAGGGCACCCAGCTAAGCTGAGTGTGCCAACTATTGGGGTACAGGGGTGATGTACTTTAGTTGGTTTCTAGGTTCCCCTTCCTCCTCCCCTCCCAAGACCTTGGGATTAATACACAGTCTCAAGCGCTTTTCCCCCCCAGCTATTGGAGATGCTACAGACAGAACTGCAAGGGTTCCCCTCCTCCTGCTGTCGTAGTTCTGCTTGTCGCGTTCGGAACACCTGGCACTCTTATTGGACTGAGCTCAGGACTGCTGAATCAACAGGTGAGACACGTCTCCCTTTTGTTCCCAGCCTCCTGTTATAAGTTCTTTATTAGACTGCACTGGGTGGGGTCCCTGCTTTATTTCCCCTCCGACTGTTCATCCAAGCTGCTACTTAATGTTCCCCCCTCAAGTATAGGAACCCAAATCTTTGGGGACTTCTGGACATTGGCTGCTTCCTGCTGGAAGGGCACGTTATTAAGGTTTGGGTTCCTACACTTGCTGGCTGTTGGTCAAGGTGAGTGATGTCCTTCTAGGAGCCCACGATAAGGGGTCGAAGGTTGATGGCTGGTTCTTTCAAAGTGGGGTGGGCTGGAATCCCCGAAGAGTCATCATCTTGACATGGAATCACTGCATCCTAGAGGCGACAAATTTGACAAGAAGATTACTGGAGTGGAAGACCTGGGACATTATTCAATAAGGGTTCAATTTAACAGGAATGGAACATCCCTTTTCTGGGGCAGGAGGCTGAGTATATTGACAGGCTGGTAGAGTGTCAGAAATACGAGAAAAACAATTATATGAAGGCCTAGTTATTGTGTTCCTGATCTGTAACAGGTTTTGTTTTTGGAGAGGAGTTTGGGGTCCCCACCGACTCACAGGAGCAGGTGGTATTGTCCTGGGGCTCTGGAAGTCCTGAAGGAGTTGGCTCCTTCCATGATCTGACTGGAGAGTGATGTGTCCAGCTGGAGATGCCAGGGACTGGAAGGCTGGTAGGGGAGACCTAAGAATAGGGAGGGGTCCTTTCCACAAGGCTTGGAGTTGAGAACTAGGGGGACTGCTGTCCCTCCAGGTTTTTAAACAGACCATGTCCCCTGGTTTAACTTGTTTGTGTTGGTAGACTTAAGCTTGTTTCTGGACTCCTGCAATGCTTTTTGTATCTGTCTTAGATTAATGGTGTAAGACAATTTAAGGTCTGTGTTACTCCGTGGAGCAGTTATATAGGTCATTTCCACACTTGATCAGCAGGCCACCCCTCTCGGGTGACAGGCCCCTTAAGGCCTCTGCTAATGTGTGTCTACATAAATGAGGGGTCCCTAAATCCCTGAGGGAGGACAGCCCAGGATTATAGAGAGAGGGGTCTGGAGAAGGAAATAAGGAAAGAGTAGGTGGCCCTGGTGTCTAATGAAAAGTTTATTGTCCTACCTGCCACATCCATGCATACCCCAGGCTCTAGTCTGGTAATGGTGACCTCTGGAGGTGGGGCCAGCTGGGGTGGGCAGCTTCAGTCCTGAGTTACCATCTGCAAAGCAGCCTCGGCCTTGGGTCCGGGGGGCCTTTCGTCCCAAGGGAGACAGTGCTGCCTGTCTCCACGTACTTATGGCGTGGTGCCTGAGGAGGCTTATCACTGTTTGGGCATTCCTTGGCCCAGTGCCCTGCCTTCAACATATGAGATATTTGGTGTCCTTGGAGTGGACCTGGAAGGGCTAGTGGGACGTGTCATGTCTAACCTCATTCTTTTGTTCCTTCTCCTGAGCCCCATCCTGTCTCTCCCGACCCCCCTTGTGGAAGACTGTATTAGCTGGGGCTGACATCTCATTTAAGGAGACTCGAGGTTTCTGGATAAGCTTCTGGAGTTTTCTCCTAATACCAGAGGCAGATTGGGTTGGAAACTTATCTTTTATTATGACCTGCCTTTCATATGATTCTAAAGCTAGTCTTTCTGAAAATGTGGTGGGGTTTTCATCCAGGCTTTGGCTGACAGTGAAGACCTCAGAATAGTTTATGGCCTTTTGTTGACCTGCCTTGAGGCCCATTTTAATGCAAATTAGAAAGTGATTTCTTTCCCATTTTTGGAAAAGAGTTACTGTAGTCCTACTCAGGGTCTACCTGTAGAACCGCCAACTCTCCTAAAGGGTATTTGCTACCAGATAGGTGTAAGTTGTTGGCAAACTTTCTGGCTTCCTTTATTACCTTTTCCTGCTCAAGTTCTGATAAGGTCTGCCCCCCGATAACCAGAGTGTCCTGCCTGGTTAACTCATAAGCCAGGGTAAGGTGTTGGAAGGTATCTATGTACTTATGTGTGTTGTCGGACTAGCTTCCCACGTCTGCCTTAATCTGTCTAAGTTCTAGGGGAGAGAGAAAGGGAGACAGAGAGAGAGGTTTACTTACTAGCTGTGGGCCATGCTCTCCTGCAGCCTCAGTCAATGGTAAAAGCTTAGTCGGTAGAAAGGTCCTAGGGCCAGAAGGCCTGAGGGTTGTGAATTGAGTTGGACCCTGGATATGGCAGTAGTGACGAAGATGTTGAGGGTATCTCTTCTAAAGGGGTTTTTCCCTAAAGGCTACTAGATGGCATTGTGGTAGGAGTTTGCTTACCTCTGTAGCAGGTCCCCTGTGCCCCTCAAACAGAAGAATGCCTGTACATAGGGGATGTCTGACCACCTGCTTGGTATTTGCAAAGAGACCAAGCTGGAATTTGGTATTGTGATTTAAGCTTCTGTATAGTGGCCAGGATTTCCATCAGCTAGCTGATATTGAGGAAGAGCAGTGTTGCAAAAGAATATTAGCCTTTTCTTATTTAGAGTTTGGGGGTCAAACTGTGACCGATTGAAAAGGATGCAGCCCATCTGGGCTGGACTCCTGATTTCCCATCTGGAAGGAAAAAGCACCAAGAGATTGGAGAGCCCAGCATCCTGGGGTGTAATCTGAGGGCTCAGCTCCCCAGGACCCGAGACCCTGCGTATTCAGAACGGACGTCTCCATTATGGACAGATGTAGAGACGAAGAGTGTACCTCACACCTGTCCCTAGTTTCTTCCAGAGGGATGATAGCGTTTGTCCCTACCTTCCTTCAGCTAGTGAGAAGGAACCTACAAATCAGCAGGATTTCCATAGTTCAGTGGTCAGTTTTGGGAGCGGGAAAGGCTCAACCTAGGGGAGGGGGAGAGGGTAAAGGTTGGAATGTAAGGAAATGCTAGTGGTCTAGGGTGTGTCGCCAGTCTTAGGGTATCCCTCCTTGTCTGCAGGAATAGCGCTGTCCCTCTGTTGTCATTTGTAGTCTGGGGGCTGGGGGACCCTGGGTGGCACAATGCTTCGAGCCACAGCTAACAAGTGGGTCTTTTGTTTCCACCAGGAGGTGGCTTCCCGCTTTTCCTGTGCCCAGTCTTGATTGTTTAAAAAAGACGCTGAAAGCTATCCTTACAAGTTGCTAAGCAGGGGGCTGGGGCCCCAAGGCCAGCCTTTGTAACTGTCTCCTGAGGTCAGGGGCTGCCAGGGGACAAAATGCATCCCCAGGAGTGCCTGGCCCTGGGCAGACTCAGGGTTGACATCTGTGTGACGTCTGTGTGCTGTGTAAAGCTTCAGTTAACTGTCCCTGGAAAAGGACAGGATTTTCGTTTTTTCCCCCTTGTCCTTTGTCTTTCCCAGTTTGTTAGATCCAGTTAGGGTCCTGATCGGGGTTTGTGTTTCCCCTCGTTGATAGGCGCTGTTGAGTATAATGGCCAGCTAGTTCATCAGCGTAAGCCCGAGCAGCCCCTGTTATACACTGCTTTTTATTTCAGGGCAGCCATGGGAGAGAACAATCTGTAAATCCCTCCAAGTTAGGTTATAAGTCAGTGATCACAACTCATAGTGGATTTTGCTTTTTGTAATAACATTTTGAATCAATTAATGTGTTCTGCATTGTCTAATTGTACCTGGGGTTTCTGTTGGGAAATAACAATTGGCTTTGGAAAATCAAAGGGAGCTCTTGGCTTTTTCATTTGTCATTAAAATTATCTTTACCATTTGTCTATGTGCCTTTCCTTTTCTTATTCCTCATTTTCCTCTTTTCCATTTCCCTTCTTGAGTTTCCTACTCCAATGTCCTTTCTTCCTGTATGTCTCTTTCCTTTACCCTTTCTCACCTTTTCTTCACTTCTTCAATTCCTTCTCTCTTTGCTTCTTCCCTCTACACAATCCATCTCAACTCACACAGGCCCTCTGCAATGTATACAGCCCTTCTGCAGCTTCCCTAGTCCCTTTTAACTCATCTAGGGGTCACTAGCCCAATTTCAGTTCTATAATTTACCTTTGATTACCAAAACCATACATTTTCTCCCAACTTGATTACAATTTCCAACTTTTAGTGACAACCAAAAGTAATTAATTAGCATTCTTTAGATTAATAAATTTATGAACATATTTTATAACTTTTAGAAACAGTTTTTCCCCACTGGCAGATACACACCATGCGCAAAAGTGAGCTGTTTTATTATTGAGTGACCTAGACGACTGCAAGGAGGTTGGAGAAGACAGGGGGTGGGGGGGCTAGATATCAGGCTCGGGAGACCCTCAGCCACTTCGGTTTTAAAAATACCAGTTTTTCTCTTTTACGTCAGAGGGGCCATTTTTCTCCTTTACATTGGGAGGCAGAGTTATTGCTTCTGGGGACTACAAAACAAAAGAAAGACTTAGGGTGGAGGAAGTAACAGTAGAAACCCTAGGTGGGCTGCTTGGCTCCCTGGAAAATTTATGGGACTGGAATGAGCTGAGGCAGGGCTGCTGTTAGCTCACCTGGAAGTCAGAGGAAAAGGGGGCCCTGGAGACAGGATCAGGGGGTTAGCCCAGGTCAAGCTGCCACTGCCCACTGCTTCCCCAGCTGCAGGTCTCCTTGGGACCCTTAAAATTTAGGAGGAAATAAAGAGTTCATGCCCAAGAAGGGGCACAGCTATTTCTCAAGAGAGGGAGAGAAAGATAGTTGCCTGGCAAATGCAACCCTGCCCCTCAGGGGAGAAATGTAGATAAAGTTGCCAAAAGCCTTCTGGGGCAGAGAGGTGTAGTAAACTTACAACAGACCTATGATTTAAACTTATCCTTCCCCTGGCCATGTTTTAGAGACAGAAAAGACTAGGGACTTAGGTCAAAGTTACATCTCATCCAATCAATTTTTATCTATGAGACTGTACTTTTCTGATCTATATAAAATTGTTTAGGCTGAAAGGACCCACGCAAGGCAGCTGACCAGACCATGTGGCAAGGCGGTGGGTGGCTGAGAGAACCAGGGCAAGACAGTGGACCACGTGGGTGGGGCTGGTCGACAGGAAACTAGGACTCAGAGCTGACTGTGGACTATGGCAGGGGTTGCCACGGTGGGAGAAATTCCCAGTCTCACAGGAAAGTTTGTTGGAAAGTGGGGCTAGAGCCCAGCTGTGGGGAACCATTCCAAGCGTGGGAAATGTGGCTCAGCCCCCACTTGGAAAACCAGTGGGGAGCGAAGTTGGCGGGCAGGACCCACGTCCATGGATAAGTTCTCCAGTGGGAAATCAGGCCTGCATTGTACTTAGACTGCTATGAGACTTGCTCTTGCTAAAAAACTCCCTCACCCTGAATTGAGGAAGCAAATGTTTACTGAGTATCTTTATCTTCCTAGAATCTGAGCTAGACCCCCCAGGTATGGGACAAAGCCTTTTCGACCATTTCTCCTTTTACATTGCAAATATCCCCCTTTGATGTACTCAGTGTCTTCTTCTCCTGTGTCTGCAAAGATAACCACCCCAAACAAACCTATGAATAATAAATGAGGACCATCTTTGATGTAGGAGGCCTAGAAAAACAATAAAGCCTGTCCAGGTGAGGGTGAAGGGGTCTCTCTCTAACTTGGAGAGTGGCCACGTAGCCCCTTTTCCCCCACCGGATTTCTATAGTCCGTGTGTATGTGTGTTTGAGTACTGAAACCTCAACAGCAGATCTTGCGGGATGAGATCTGCGTCACCCAGCAAGCGAGCTGCATTGTTCCCTCTCTGGCCCCTCCCGGACAGGCAGCACCACAGCCGCAGCAAAGAAGGTTGCCCTGCCGGGGTGAACACCTAAGGCCCCACCCCCTTACTACTTATCAGGTGCAGCGAGACAAAGAAATAGGGCCCAAATGAAAGAACAGAGCAAAACTCCAGAAAGAGAGCTAAGGGATGAGGAGATAGCCAACCTATCTGATGGAGAGTTCAAAGCTCTGGTAATCAGGATGCTCACAGATCTGATTGAGCTTGGTCGAAAAATGAAAGAACAAGTGTAAGATTCCCAAAGTGAAATATGACAAAATATTCAGGGAACCAACAGTGACAGGAAGCAACGATTCAAAGCAACGATTTGGAGCAAAAGGGGAAAATAAACATCCAACCAGAACAGAATGAAGAAATGAGAATTCAAAAAACTGAAGAGAGACTTACAAGCCCCTTGGACAACCTGAAACATTCCAATATCCGAATCATAGGGGGGCCAGAAGGAGAAGAACAACAGCAAGAAATGGAAAATTTATTTGAACAAATAACAAAACTTCCCCAATCTGGCTAATGATATAGACTTCCAGGAAGTCCAATAAGCCCAGAGAGCCCCAGAGAAGTTTGACCCAAAGAGGAACACACCAAGGCACATCATCATTAAGTTACCTAAAATTAAAGATAAAGAGAGAATCTTTTTTTTAATTTTTCTTGTTATTCAATTACAGTTGTATGCCTTTTCTCCCCATCCCTCCACCACCTCTACCCTCCCCCTTAATTTTGTCCATGTGTCCTTTATAGTAGTTCCTGTAATCCCCTCTCCTCACTGTCCCCTCCCCATATACCGTATGATCTCACCTTTAACTGGAACATAATCAACAGAAGAAAAAAGCAAACAAAATATAACCAAAGAGAGAATCTTAAAAGCAGCAAGAGGAAAGGAGAGAGCTACCTACAAAGGAGTTCCCATAAGACTGTCAGCTGATTTCTCAAAAGAAACCTTGCAGGCAAGAAGGGGCTGGAAAGAAGTATTTGAAATCATGAAAGGCAAGGAACTACATCCAAGATTACTCTGTCCAGCAAAGCTGTCATTTAGAATGGAAGGGCAGATAAAATGCTTCCCAGATAAGGTCAAGTTAAAGGAGTTCATCATCACCAAGCCATTATTATATGAAATGTTAAAGGGACTTATCTAAGAAACTGAAGAAGATCAAAAACTATGAACAGTAAAATGACAACAAACAACTATCAACAACTAAACTTAAAACAAAAACAAAAACAAACTAAGCAAACAACTAGAACAGGTACAGTATCAGAGAAATGGACATCACATGGAGGGTTTTCAGTGGGGAAGGGGAGGGGAGGAATGGGGGGAAAAGGTACAGGAAATAAGAAGCATAATTGGTAGGCATAAAATAGACGGGAGAGGTTAAGAATGGTATAGGAAACAGAACTCAAAGAACTTATATGTACAACCCATGGACATGAACTAAGGGTCGGGGGAAGCTGGAGGATTGGGGGGCTGTGCAGGGCAGAGAGGGGATAAAGGAGGAAAAATTGGGGAAAAATTTGTTAGTTATTACAGTTATCCCATCTCCCTGATACTCCTTACTCTTCCCACACACATCATATTTCTCTGTAGATTTTTAAACATGTTTTTCATAGTTATTTTTAAATCTTTGTCTGTTAATTTCAGCACCCGGATGCTCTGTGGGTCTGTTCTGCCAGCGAGCATCTCTCTCGTGCTATTTGAAATCTTGGCCCGTGCGTGTGCTGTGCAGAAGTCAGCAAAGGACTTAAAAGGGACTTATGTGGAGATTTTATTGACCACTTTTCATGTTATTTTGTAACAAAACATATATTTTGAAGTTAAGTTATTCTTATTTTCTGGTGAGAGTAAGATTCCAAGAGTTAAAAATTTATTTTTAATTGACATATAATTATAATCACAAAATTAAAAATGAGAAAAATGACTTTTGAGAAGCATTTCCTTACAATTGGATTGGGTGCTTACTTTCTTTTTTGAGAAAACAAAGAACTTGAAAAATATTTTTCCCAGAGTAGAGTCTTATATTTTCTTGACATAGATATCAGTATTTTGAATTGTCCCATTGTTGAGTGTCCCCAAGGATTTTATGGCAAAGTGCAAAGTAATCAATAAATGGGAGCTCTTACTAACACTGTCTGCAGGTCCCAGGTAGCCCTCAAGGCACTGACTGAGCCCCGGTGTGACAATTCTTTTTTATCTTCAACACATTAAACATCGATTCAGTTTCTGTTGTACTGTACACCTACTGAGATCATCCTCACCTTCTTCATGAAACTTCCCTCACACTTCCAGCCCTCAGCAGAAATGTTCAGCATGAAAAACTATTTTATATGAAACCAGAATTAGCTACATACTGTTTCATACTGTTTCATTTCTGTGTATTAATCATGTGGCCCAAACAGATTATACCTTTGCTGAGGACAACAATTCTGGGGTGACGCTCCCACCAGCTGAGCTACCTGGCCAGGGCAGAGGACAACAATTCTGATTTGTAATTCTATATGCTGCACGTGTCCTCATGGATGAACAATTAATTAACTTTTTAATAACATAAAACATGTGCTATGGTGCTATTTCAAGTTGTATTTCTTGGCTTCTGATCAGCATAAGCTGGATTTCTTGTTTACAATTATTTGCTCATTGTCACTTAATTATTATTTGCACTGAATTTCCAAGAAACTCAGACTCAGGGATTACGCAATGCCTCCATTTCAATCACAAAACTGGGGAAAGAGAAGGGAAAGAACATTGAGCTCCTACATGGAAATAACACCACTTACACAACTAAGGTGCCAATCAACTGCTTCACAAGCCTGCCCGCTTAGTGCACCTGAGTGTCGTGGCTGTGCTTGCAAATGAAAGACTACAGACACCTGTGGGAAATGACCAGCCAGCACTCCACACCAACTTTCCCAGATTAATTTAATGTTAACTATTTGAATCACTGTCCATTCTGACAAACTCTACTGAGGAAATAAATGGTCCCTCATTAATCACTTATTTATTATTCACTCATTTTTTTACTCACTACACGTTTATTTAAACCGTGTGAGTCATGGAAAGATGGACATAATTCATGGCCCCGGTCCTGAGCCTCTTCTTTCTTTCTGAATAGTAATGTTGACTAGAGAATCACCTTCCTTATGCTGGTGTCTCTTGTCTCCACCTCTCCCCCAAAACAAACAAATAATTGAACAAATACGCTGAACTCCCAGTTAGTATACGGTATTCTTTTTTAAAAGATTTTATTTATTTATTTTTAGAGTGAGGGGAAGGCAGGGAGAAAAAGAAGAGAAATATCCATTGGTTGTTTCTCTCATGCACCCCAACTGAGGACAAGGCCTGCAACGCAGGCACGTGCCCTGACCAAGAATCGAACTGGTGACCTTTTGCTTTGCAGGTTGATGCCCACCCAAATGAGCCACACCAGTCAGAGCTCTGTATGGTATTCTTAAAGTCACCCAGAAGTTTAGGAATATGGTCTCAAGAAGGTTGTCTCCATCTTTTTTAGTTTTTAATCCAAGATTTTTTTTAACATTTTATTTATTTATTTTTAGAGAGAGGAGAAGGGAGGGAGAAAGAGAGGGAGAGAAACATTGATGTGTGGTTGCCTCTTGTGTTGCACCCCCTGCTGGGGACCTGACCTGAACTCTGACTTGTGCCCTGACTGGGAGTCGAACCAGCAACCCTTTGTTTCACAGGCTGGCACTCAGTCCACTGAGCCACACCAGCCAGGGCTCCATCTTTTTTTATTATCATTTTTTGGAGGACTTTTGTTTCCTAAAGCTCCTTACCCATACACTTCAATAACACATATATACTATTTTTTGGTTTATATACTTTGGCCCTTTAGAGGACTACATACCAATCTAATATCTGAGATTTTTTCCATCCCCTAAAAGCCAAATTTTGCCCCCCTCAGAAGTGGTATGATTCCCCTTGAGAACGCATTGTCTTGAGTCTAAACTGAATACTACAGAGTCTGTTGGGTGTCTGGCTGGTTCTCACATGTTGTTCCTTGACTGAAAATGTAACCGTGCAGAACCTTGTTTCTTTAATCTGAACTTTCCTCCTTTTTTCCTTTTGATTCGAACAGCCTTGTCCAACCCAGAAGCACCCGGACTCACTCATCTCCCTCTCACTCGCACATTCATTCTCTTAATCATTAAACCCTGGAAACAATTAAGTTCTGGTCAGCACCCATAATCTTAGGAACAAAGCTTCAGGTCTATTGATCCCTGAAACAGAGGGTTAGTCAAACTCAAAATCACATCCAGGCCTCAGTTGTGTTTCTGCTCCAGACCCAGAAAAGCAGAACAACCCCACCAACCACACCCTTGCAAACCCAGACAGAATGATCCACGGCCAACATCAGGACCAGATGCACTGACCAACTACCTCCTACCCTAGCACCGAGCAATCAATAGAGACCATGACCCTGACCACAGTCCTAACTCCCTTAGCCACTGTGCTTAAGGACTTTCCCCCAATATAACCCACCCCCTAGAAGCCACTGGGGAGCCAGGTCTTAGAGTATTAGCTCACCTGTGGCTCCAGGCTTGGCACCATTTCCTTAAATAAACCTTTACTTTCTTTGCTGCAAACTCCCGTTTACATTTGATTGGATGCATGAAGGTGAATGAACCCCTTTAGTTCAGAGACAGAAACAAGAGGTCCTTGAGAGTCTTCAGAAACTGCTGAGTGCTACAGATGTATCTTTGTGCAAGAGAGGCACTGTCCTTGTCCTCATGGAGTTGTACAGGTTTTAAATTGCAAGAAAATAATTTTAAACTATAATTATGGCTTCTTCTTCTGAGTAAGATATACTACATAGCAGGAGGTCTTCTCTCCTACTGTAACACTAGGAAAAAGAAGTTAAATTTTGAAATCATGTCTTCAAAGGCATTAGACAGCTATGATAGCAAAGAGGACTAGATGAACCCAGATTCCAGAAAGGACAAGGCCCATCTTTGGGCACTGATTATGGTCAGACAGCTTCTTTGATAGAGGCTGAAAATTGTCCTGTACCACCTGGGAAACCCAAGGGCCAGTACACCCAGTGGACAGCTACAGACCATGTCGGAGCACCATCACCCTGCCCCTGCACAGCTGAACCTCCACACAGGGCAGAGGTTGGTGGTAAATGGTCATAGCCAATCCTTGCAGCTGATGGGCCTGGGTAAATCCCTCCCATTGACCTGCCAATAGCAACCAAGTCTCAACTACCAAAGGAGGGAGTATTCAGCCTACATGAAGGGTGCACCTCAAATAACTAGCTTGGGTAATAGGGGAAGCTGTGCCACTGGGCCCTACAGGACACCTATTACATTAGGCCACACTACTATCAAGACACAGAGTCAAAGCAGCTCCACCTAATACATAGAAACAAACACAGGGAGGCTGCCAAAACGAGGAGACAAAGAAACATGGCCCAAATGAAAGGACAGATCAAAACTCCAGAGAAAGAGCTAAATGAAATGGAGATAAGCAATCTATCAGATGCAGAGTTCAAAACACTGGTTATCAGGATGCTCAAGGAACTCAGTGAGGACCTCAGCAGCATAAAAAAGACCCAGTCAGAAACGAAGGATTCACTGACTGAAATAAAGAACAACTTACAGGGAAACAACAATGCAGTGAATGAAGCCAAGAATCAAATCGATGATTTGGAACATGAGGAAGCAAAAAACAAAAACACAAACAAACAAAAAACAAACAACCAGAAAAGCAAGAAGAAAAAAGAATCCAAAAAGTGAGGGTAGTATAAGCAGCTTCTGAGACAACCTCAAGAAGTGCAACATCGCATCATAGGGGTGTCAGAAGGAGAGAAAGAGCAAGAAATTGGAAATCTATCTGACAAAATAGTGAAAGAAAACTTCCCTAATTTGGAGAAGGAAATACGCATGCAAGTCCAGGAAGTGCAGAGAGGCCCAATTACAATGGATGCAAAGAGGCCCACTCCAAGACACATCATAATTAAAATGCCAAAGGTTAAAGATAAAGAGAGACTCTTAAAAGTAGCAAGAAAAAAAGAAGTTAGTTACCTCCAGGGGAGTTCCCATGGACTGTCAGCTAATTTCTCAAAAGAAACTTTGCAGGCTAGAAGGGATTGACAAGAAATATTCAAAGTCATGAAAAGCAGAGACCTACAGCCAAGGTTGCTGTACCCAGCAAAGCTATCATTTAGAATCAAAGGACAGACAAAGAACTTCCCAGGCAAGAAAAAACTAAAGGAGTTCATCATCACTGGACCATTATTATATAAAATGTTAAAGAGATTTATTTTTAAAAAAAGAAGATCAAAACTATAAACAATAAAGTGGCAATAAATACATATCCATCTACAATTGAACTTAAAAACACACTAAGCAAACAAGGACAGAATCACGTAGACAGAGAGTGTTTTGGTGGTTGCTAGGAGGGAGAAGGGTGTGGGGAAGAATGGGTGAAGACGTAAGGGGAGTGAGAAGTACAAATAGGTACTTACAGAATAGCCGTGGGGATGTAAAGTCCAGTACAGGCAATGGAGTAGCCAAAGAACTCATATGCATGACCCATGGACAGGAACAGTGGTGTGGGGATTGCCTGAGGGAGGGGGGGTTCTGGGTGGAGGGAGGCAATGGGGGAGAAATCGGGACAACTGTAATAGCCTACTAAATAGAATATAATTTTTTTAGAAAGTGCAGACCCAAAGATGATCCAGATGTTGGTGTCAGCAGATAAGGACTTAAAATACCTATCACAACTATGTTAAAAAGAACAGTAGGAAAGACACACAAAATTGATGAAAAGATGGAGAATTGTAACAGGACTGCAAACTATAAAAAACAACCAAGTGTACATTTTAGAACTTAAAATGTATAAATTTAAGAACTCATTGGATAAATTTAACAGCAGCTTCAATATAACAGATGACAGAATTAATGAATTTGAACACAACACAATGGCAAATATCAAAGCTGAAGCACAGAGAGGAAAAAATAAAAACAACAGATCAGATTATAAAATATGTGTTTTTACAGCCTAGTGAACTAACTATGGCTTTTGTTTTTTAAAATAATAATGGTAAATATTATTATTATTATTTCTAGCTGTATTGAGGTAAAACTGACTCATTAAAATTGTATGCATTTAACTTATACGATAGGATAGTTTATATACATTGTGAAATGATTACGATCATCAAGCTGGTTAATATATCCATCATATTACATAGTTATCATTTTGCGTGTGTATGCTGAAAATACTTCCGATAGATTCTCTCAGAAAAGCTCAGGTATAAAGTACAGTTTTGTTATCTATAATCACCATGCCGTACATTAGCTCTCCAGAACTTATTCATCCTGTGTAACTGAACCTTCGTGCCCTTTGACCAAAAGCTCCCCATTTCCCCTACCCTCTAGCCCCTGGCAACCACCATTCTTCTCTCTGCTTTTGAGAGTTCAACACTTTTAGATTTCAGATGTAATTGAAATTATGCAGTATTTTTTTCTTTCTGCATCTGTCTTACTTCACTTAGCATTATGTCCTACAGGCTCAGGACCTCCTGCTTTTTCAAGACTGGATAGTATTCCATTTATAACATTTCCATTTTATAAAGTACTTTATAATACTTTTTTTATAAAAAAAAGTATTCCATTTTTTCAAGACTGGATAGTATTCCAAATATATAACATCTTCTTTGGCCATTCATCCCTCAGTGGACAGTTGGGTTGTTACCTCATCTTGGCTGTTGTGAATAATAACGCCAACATTAGAGTGCAGATATCTCTTTGAAATCAAGCCCACTGGGATTCTTCAAACTAGACT
This sequence comes from Desmodus rotundus, assembly GCF_022682495.2. NCBI lineage: Eukaryota > Metazoa > Chordata > Mammalia > Chiroptera > Phyllostomidae > Desmodus > Desmodus rotundus. The sequence continues at coordinate 49,755,393 of NC_071395.1, read as the reverse complement.
GCTTTCCCTGCCTTGCCCTGCCTTTCCACGGAAATGTCTGTGGAGGCTCTTGTCCTTGTTTCCCCCTTACTCCAGCTGCCCCATGACCCACCCTGGGGTTTCCCTGTGTGCCCCCTGCATGGCATGGAAGGTACCCTCCTCTTGGGAACTATGAACAGCAAACTGTTTCCTCAGTGGTCATTGTCCCTTTATCCACTGGTCTCAACATATCCAAGTAACAAAACCTACATTTTCAAGCACTACAGATTCAAGATGTTTGGTTAATATTTTAAAAATCACATGTAGGCACAACATAGTCAAGTTGCTAAAACTAAAAGCAAAGAGAAAAATCTCAAATACAGCCAGGGAAAAATATGACACATTATCCACAAAAAGCAACAATAAGACTAAAGGCTGGATTTCCAAGACAAATTATGGAACAGAGAAGAAAACAGAAAGACATCATTAAAGTGCTGAGAAAGAAAGGAAAGCCCTGGCTGGTGTGGCTCAGTGGACTGAGTGCCAGCCTGAGAACCAAAGGGCCACTGGTTTGATTCCCAGTCAGGGCACATGCCTGGGTTGCCGGCCAGGTCCCCAGTAGGGGACGCGTGAGAGGCAACCACACATTGATGTTTCCCTCCCTCTCTTTCTCCCTCCCTTCCCCTCTCTCTAAATAAACAAAATCTTTTAAAAAATAAAAAAAAGGAAGGGAGGGAGGGAGAGGGAAGAAGGAAGTGCCAAGCTGTAAAGGGCTAGGAGCGAATGTTGTTATTTATCAAGCTACTTGTCTGGCTCAGTGGAGATGTGAGTAAATAACAAAAAGAAAGCAAGCAGGAAAGAAAGATGGCATAAATAGAGGAATGAATGAGAAGACAAAGGTAAGTTCTGCTTCACCCTTACACAGAGGGGCAGGCTTACATTCCAACTGCGGAAACAGTGGGTAAAGGTACTGGGCCCAGCCCATGTGCCACCCCGGACCCATTTGTCATCACCTATATCTTCCCCAGCTGTGTCCCCAGGTTCACTCCTTTGCCCTCTTTTTCTGGCCAAAGTGGTCCTTAAAAGGACTCATGCTGTTGCGATAACAAAGCCAGTGACAAGCAGAGCTCACCATACTTGTCCTCCGGTTATAACGGACCCATGGGGTAGATGGAATTCCCAGCAGATCCTTAGAGGAATCAGGTAACAGCCCAGAAGTGTGGAGGATCTCATGTGCTGTCGGGAAGACTTTGACCAATGGGAGAGGAAACCAGGAAGGACCCAGCAGAAACTGTTCACTTTTCCTCCCCCTACGAACTGGCTATTCCAGGTGTGGTAGTTTTATATTTTCTCAGGAGCCATCCTGCAAGGCCAAACAACCCGTTTGGCCATTTCAATAATGCATCCCTTGTATTTGCTTTTTCTCTTCCCCTGGCTCCCCTCCTCTTTCCCCCTGTTCACTTTTCCTTGGCATTGCCCTGCCACCTCCCAGGACAGGAAGAGCACATAAGCCTTCATCTCAAGCATTACATTGTGAACAACCTAAGCTACATCATCAGGGAACTTAACTATAAATCTGCATGCATAGCCACAGGGGTTAGTAGTGTTATATTCATTTATTTAAAAAAACGAGCCAAGAAAATTTCATTTTCTAGATTTCCTACTTCCTAAACCTGAACTATTAGCAGAAATAGTGCACAATTTTTGAGACTTAATCACCTTTCGAGCTTGTTTTTTTAATAATACAGATTGACTATTAAAAGGCATTTTTTGTGATTAAATCTATTTACTGCCTCATGAAGGAAGTCCTCTGCATTTTTATATGAAATGGAAAAAGTATATAACCCCTAAATAGCTCTATTTAGAACAGGGTTGGTTTTTTTCCATTGAATTTCCTGAATGCTAAAAAGGGCAACTTTTCTGTTGGAGGATAGCCAAGATCAGTAGCTGCCCTCCCGTTCAGGTACAGATTCAACTGAAGTGAAGCATCTTTTCAAGAAGTGTGACTGTGTCATTCTACAGAAGCAGGAGGAAGAAGAGTAATGAGGGGCGGAAATGGACGTTAAAGGGTGGTGATCCACCCCGAATCCTTCGTGTTGTGTGAAGGGGTCGTGTAGTAGGACCAGTCAATGTGTGACATGTGAGCCCGAGATAGCACAGTCACATGATTTTTTTCTGTTTCAGTCAAGCTTTTCACATATAAACTTAATTAGTAGTAGTTCAGTGTGAAATTTCTTTCCAAAGGGATCTATTTTCTCCTATGTCAGTGAAACAAGTTGAGATAAGAAGTGAGAATACCTGATTCCTAAGAACAAGTAGTTAGGTATGTACACCCTTAAATGTCTCAGCAGACTGAATGATGATGATGATGATGATGATGGTGATGATGATGATGATTATGTGTTGTTGCTTATTTTTTTACAGACCAACCTTCGCATTAAAGTTATTTATTTACTCATTCATCTATTTATTAATTTATCTATTTATCATTTATCTATTTATTCAATATTTTTGACCAGCCAGATTCCCTACTTCTGGTGAAAGTGTTACCAGACAGGGGACCTTGTCCGGAACGGGTCTGCCAAGGGCCAGCTATAGTGTGTGAGTTTTTGACTTTGTGTAGAAAAGATTTCATAACCCGAGTTTAGCTAAGTATGAGGATCCATTTATGAAAGCTGGGGACAGGGAAACAAGGAAGGCCTCAGCATGGAAGAAACAACAGCAGAGCCTAGGCTGGGCTGCCTAAACTCACTGGCAAGTCAGAGAAAAAGGGGCCTTGGGGACAAGTTCATGGGGTGAGCCTGGGATAACCTGCCAGCTACCCATTGCCTTAGAGGTTTTTTCTGATTTTTTTGCCTGTGAGGAAAGCAGTGGGGGAAGAAGGGAGGAAAGGCCAGCTGCTCCCCAGAGGGAGAGCTCAGGAGCTTCATCCTTTGTCTTAAGGCTTTTATCTCTTTCTTACAGGCAGACACATTAGGGGTGGCTTCAGGGAAGGGTTTCAGTAGAGTATTCATCTGTTCTCCGGGTGTGTTCTTTCAGGGTCCTGGTTCGGGGTTGTGGTCTCCACTCACTGGTCAGTAACAGGGCAGGGGGCTGGTAGTCATTGAAGCTGGTCCTGGCTTCACCCACCTCATTTTGCTGTTTTTATGGGCCTGCAACTGAAATACAACTAAGGCCTAGGGAGGTGACTTCCTATATCTGGCTGTAAATTGGCCAATTTGTGCAGCTGTCTGCCTCAGTTTCTCTATTCCACTTGCCAAGAAATTTTCCTAGCTTCTTACTGTTCTGTCTCAAAAGCACCCACAATCCCAATATCAGCCAATGGTTGGAGAGCAGGGTTGAACCTCTCTTCTGGATCTAAAAGTGTATATGGTACCCAAGTCTAGCCAATTAGAATGTTCCATACCACTGGTCAGAGTGTTATCTGCAGGGCTGGACACATGACCCAAGCCAATGATTATCGGGTTTGACGGAGAAAGAGAAAAGCCCACCTGAACAAACCACCGCAGAGGAAACCATGCAAGGAGACAGCAAGAGTGCAAGCTCTGCTCTCAATCTTTAGCCCCCGGTTTTGGTTTCGGACATTTCCATTTTGTGAGTGAACAGACTCCATTTTATTGTTGTGGAAGACATTCTAAGCCACATTTCTATCACGTGCATTCCAAAGAGTTCTGACAAACACATAAATTGGTCTTGGAGGTGGAACATTGCATATAATAGAATCCGAAATGTAGACTCTGCTGAGCTGATGTCTTTGTCCCTGAGATGGAAAGTTGGCAACTCTTATCATGGAGATAGAAAAGCAATTGTTTAAATTGTTGCCTGTGTATCTTTGTACTCCGAATGTATTTCTGCCAAGTCTGAAATCTTAGGGAACTTGGTAGGAAAAAATAAAAACGTCAGGGTGTCTTTGATACTTACTGCAACCCCTCAGGATATGTCTGCGATAAAGACAAACTACAGCCGAAGCTAGGATATGTAAAAAGAGAGAGAGAAAGGAGAAGATATGAATGTACATCTTGGCTAAAAGAGATGTTTTTGCATGGGGTCAGCCATCTAAAATAGATATTTCTTATTGTTAGATTGGAAAAGCCAAAATATTTGTCTGAATTTGTTGGCAGCAAAGATAGAGGCTGTGTTAAAGGTGACAGATAAGAATGGAGCCAAGAAGGAACTGGAAATTCAAAAGCATCTCACTTATTGAGGTAACAAGTATTTCTTATTGTGAAGAGAAACATGGTGCAGTGCATTCTGGGGCAAAGAGCAAATTAAAATTGGTTCCATAGTTTTGAATGGAAGATGAAAATAAACAGAACAGAATGGGTGAGGGCCTGGGGGCCACGGAGAGAAAAGTCCCAAGGATGCCATCTGTATTCAAAAACTGGATTATCCCAAAGATGTTTAGTGAGTAGGGGCAAGGTAGGTATAAGGTGGCAGGACCTACAGTGGCCTTGAGCAGGGTAAGGAGGTAGTCCCCGAATGGGGAAGCCTGCAGCAGGGAGCTGAAGCCCAAGCAGGGGGAGGTGGGTATCCACACAGCAGTGTGGCCTGGAGTGGGTGTTGGAGCTTCTGCACAGGAGCAATGGTAGCAATGGGACCATTCGTTATGCACAGGGGATTGATCATATAGGTAAATATATGTTAATAGAAGCCGCTGTGAAAGAAGGAAATTACAAGTTTGGAAAGAGAAAGCTAAAATGAACCCTTTGGCGCCGATGGGCACTGGCGGTATCTGCGTGAACTCATGGTTTTCAATACATATTGGTAGATATGAAAATAAATGTAAATAAAGCCTGTGGGTGGATGTGTATATATATTCACACACATTTATTTCCCAGGATGTTTTTCCTGGGAGGACCCAGGAGCAATGATATCATAATAGCAATTGTGTGCTCAGTGCTCAGATGTTAGCTTCTAAAAGGAATGAGCGCTCCTTGGAGAAAAGGGCAATTAGCTTAGGGCTGCAGCAGAAAGTACAGGGTTGGCCTGGAATGACTTCCTGTGCCCGCAGGTGAGAAAGTGTGTAAGAGAGCGAGAGACAAAGGAAAAGAGCAGGAAAGCCAGCTCAAAGAGGCTCCCATTGGCAGAGCCTGGGACAATTTGAGTATCAAAATAAATGGCTAACTATCAGGTTACAAACCAGGGAATAAAATAAGATGCATGAGTCCAAACTGATATAAATAAATTAACAAATTACATTTGATGAGAAAAGAATATTTACAAAGTTATACAACTTCCCACAAAACACAAATTACTTATAAAAGAAGAGCAAGTTTATAGGGGAGAAGCTGCCAGACACACATTAATTAAGTGATTAAGGAAGTGTTGGGGGGAATCTTAAATCATATGTCACCTGGTAGAAAGCAATGAGAACTAAAATCATGTCTCTGGTATATCTACCATAGATTTTCTAGAAGTTTGATATTTTTCAATTTTTTTTTAATTGGGGATGTCATCAAGAAGATGGAATAGGAAGCTCCAGATAAACAGCGGCACAAGAATCAATTCACTGATTCAGAAATCCAGAAACTAGGTGAGAGACTCACTGGGTGACTAAGAAATCACCCACATTAAGACGGGTGGGAAAGACTGAGATTCACTTTACTGCAAACCCCGCCCCGCCACAGCACATTACAGTCAGGAGGGGAGCTCCAACCCGCAGCATCTCCCTGAGCAATGAAGACTTTGGACCACACATTTGTTGCCCCAACTTTAATGGCTGCCCTCCAAGGGGCTGGCTTCTGGCTCACCTATATATATATCTGGGAGCTGACATGGCCTAGCATTCACCAGGCCCCCAGGACCACTGAAATCAAAGAAGTGGTTTGTTTGTTTTTTTTTATTTTCAATTACAGTTGACAATCGATATTATGTTAGTTTCAGGTGTACAGCATAGTGGTTAGACATTTATACCATTTACAAAGTGACCCATTGTTAAGTCCACTACCCGCCCATCCCTACACAGTGATTACAACATTACTGACTGTATTCTCTGTGCTTCACTTCACATCCCCGTGACTATTTCGTGACTGCCCATTTTGACTTCTTAATCCCTTCCCTTTTTTCACCCAGCACTCCAACCTCCCTCCCATCTGACAACCATTAGTTTGTTCTCTGTATCTATGAGTTTTTTCCGTTTTGTTTGTTGGTTTATTTTGGTTTTTAATATAAGTAAAATCATGTAGTATTTGTCTTTCTCTCTCTGACTTATTTCATTTGGCCTAATAACCTCTAGGTCTATCCACGCAAATGGTAAGATTTCGTTCTTTTTTATGACCAAGTAATATTCCATTGTACATACGCACCACTTCTTTATCCAATCATCTGTTGGTGGGCACTTAGGTTGCTTCCATGTATTGGCTATTGTAAATAATAATGCAATGAACACAAGGATGCACATATCCTTTCAAATTAGTGTTTTGGATTTCTTTGAATAAATACCCAGAAGTAGGATTACAGGGTCATGATAGTTCTATTTTTAATTTTTTGAGGACCCTCCATACTGTTTTCCACAGTGGCCGCACCAGTCTGCATTCCCACCAACAGTGCGCGAGGGTTCCCCCTTCTCCACATCCTCTCCAGCACTCGCAGTTTGTTGATTTATTGATGAGAGCCATTCAGGCAGTGTGAGGTGATATCTCACTGTGGTGTTAATTTGCATTTCTCTGATGATTAGTGATGTTGAGCAGCTCTTTATATGTCTATTGGCCATCTGTATGTCCTCAAAGAGGTGGTTTTAAATGGGAGCACGAGTACTTCTCTCACTTTCCCAAGCTCAGTGTAGAGCAAGTAGGCAATAAAGTTCAGCTCTCAGCTTCTCCCTGGATGAGGTGGACTGCACTGTCCCAAATTTCCTACCTGTCGCCCAAGCATTGGGCTTCTAACCAGCCTGCATCTAGTTAGGTCAGGCAATAAATAGGTCACCAAAAACTGGAATGGGAGCATGGGCACTTCCTGCAATTTTTTTCCTAGCCTACAACTTCTCCCTGAAAAGAGTTGGTCCACGCATCTAGTGTCCCAACTTTTACAGCTGCCACCTGAGGGACTGTCTCCTAATTCACCCAGCTCTGAGAACTGGTGGAGACTGGCATTTGCTAGTTCCCTGGGTCCACAGAGGACTCTTCTGAAAAAAATTAAAAAGGGGATAGTACATCCAAATTTATTCTTTGAGAACAACATTACCCCAATACAAAAGTACACAAGGTTACCACAAGAAAATGATAGGCCATCATTTCTAATGAACACAAATGCAAAACTCCTCACAAACACAAATCAACAACTCATCAAGCCCTGGCTGGTATGGTCAGTTGATTGAGCACTGGACTGTGAAGCAAAGGGTTGCCAGTTCAATTCCAAGTCAGGGTACATGTCTGGGTTGCAGCCCAGGTCCCACATAGGGGGCACAGGAGAGAACACCACACAGTGATGTTTCTTTTCTCTCCCTTTCTTTCTCCCTCCTTTACCCTCTCTCTAAAAATAAATAAATAAAATCTTTTTAAAAAACAGATCAAAACATTACCAAGTAGAATTTATACCTGAGATGCAAAGTTGGTTAAACATACAAATCAATCAATGTGATAAACCATTTTAACAGAATGAAAGTTTAAAACCACATAGTCATCTCTACAGATATAGAAATACCCCTTGAAAAAGTTCAACTTCCATACATGATAAAAATTCTCAACAAAATAGGTATAGGAGGAACTTGTCTCAATATAATAAAGATCATTTATGAAAAACCCACAGTTGACATTTTAATCAGTGGGGGAAGACTTCATGCTTCTCTTGTGAGATCTGGTACAAGGCAAGGATGCGCACGCTCACCCCTTCTATGCAGCATACTCCCGGAAGTACTAGCAAGAGCAATCAGATAAGAAAAAAGTAAATAAAAGGCATTCAAATTGGAAAGAAAGAAGTAAAATTATCTCTATTTTCAAATAATATAATCCAGAGGTTCCAGCCAAGATGGAGGCATAGGTATAAGCCCTTCACTTCCTTGCACAACCAAAAGGAGGAGAACAACCAATCTAAAATCAATAAACAACCAGACGTGTCAGAAAATCAAACTGCATGGAACTCTGCAAGGAATTAAAGAAAAAATCAACCAGAACAACCAGACTGGTGAACCAAGACAAAGATACAGGACCCAAATGAAAGAACAGAGCAAAACTCCAGAAAGAGAGCTAAGCAATGAGGAGATAGCCAACCTATTCAATGAAGAGTTCAAAGCTCTGGTAATCAAAATACTCACAGAACTGATCAAGCTTGGTCAAAAAATGAAAAAACAAATGAAAGATACCCAAAATGAAATAAAGCAAAATATTCAGGGAACCAACAGTGACAGGAAGGAAACCAGGACTCAAAGCAACGATTTGGAGCAAAAGGGAAAAATAAGCATCCAACCAGAACAGAATGAAGAAACAAGAATTCAAAAAAATGGGCAGAGGCTTAGGAACCTCCAGGACATCTTTAAATGCCCCAACATCCAGAAGGAGAAGAGGAAGAGCAGAAAATTGAAAACTTATCTGAACAAATAATGAAGGAGAACTTCCCCAGTCTGGCAAAGGAAATAGACTTCCAGGAAGTCCAGGCAGCTCAGAGAGTCCCAAAGAAGCTGGACCCAAGGAGGAACACACCAAGGCACATCATAATTACATTACCCAAGATTAAAGAGAAGGAGAGAATCTTAGAAGCAGCAAGAGAAAAGGACAGTTACCTACAAAAGAGTTCCCATAAGACTGTCAGCTGATCTCTTAAAAGAGACCTTACAGGCAAGAAGGGGCTGGAAAGAAGTATTCCAAGTCATGAAAGGCAAGGACCTACATCCAAGATTACTCCATCCAACAAAGCTTTCATTTAGAATAGAAGGGCAGATAAAGTGCTTCCCAGATAAGGTCAAGTTAAAGGAGTTCATCATCACTAAGCCATTATTATATGAAATGTTAAAGAGACTTATCTAAGAAAAAGAAGGTCAAAAATATGAACAGTAAAATGACAACAAACTCACAACTATCAACAAATGAACCTAAAAGAAAAGAAAAACAATGAAAACAAAAATTAAGCAAATAAGTAGAACAGGAACAGAATCAGAGAAATGGACATCACATGGAGGGATTTCAGTGGGGAGGGGGAAGGGAAAAATGGGGGGGAAGGTACAGGGAAGAAGAAGCATAATTAGTAGGCATAAAATAGAAGGGGAAAGATAAAAAATGGCATAGGAAACAGAGAAATCAAAGAACTTATATGTAGAACCCATGGACATGAACTAAGTGAGGGGGGGAGCTGGAGGTTTGGGGGAATAGGGCAAAGGGGGGATAAAGGGGGAAAAACTGGGAAAACTGTAATAGCATAATCAATAAAAAATACTTTAATATAAAAAATAAAATAAAAAATAATATAATCCTGTATGTAGAAAACCCTAAAGAATTCATTTTCTAAAACTGTTAGAACTAATAAATAATTCAGTGAATTTGCAGAATACAAAATCAACACACAAAATTTAGTTGCATGTGAAAAGGAAATCAAGAAAACTACCCCATTTACAAGGGCATCAAAAACAATAAAATACTTAAGAACAAGTTTAACCATGGAGATAAAAAGTCTATACACTGATAATAATAAAACTTTGATAAAAGAAATAGAAGACACAAATAAATGAAAAGATATCTGGTGTTCATGGATTGAAAGAATGAATATTGTTCAAATAGCTATACTATCCAAAGCAATATACAGATTTAATGCAATCCTTATCAAAATTCCAACAGCATTTTTCACAGATATAAAAAAATCCTAAAATTCATACGAAACAATGAAAGAACCCAAATACCCAAAGCAATCCTCAGAAAGAACAATATTGGAAGCAACACACTTCCTGATTTCAAATTATATTACAAGACTATAGTAATCAAACAGCATGGTGTTGGCATAAAAACAGTCACACAGACCAATGGAAAACATTATAGAGCCCAGGAATAAATTATTTTTTTTAATTGAAAACTTGAAAGGGAGCTGATTTTGAGAAAAGATCTCTAAATGCATAACTGCTTCCAAATGCAAATAAAGTTAAACACTAGGAAGGGAATTTTATTGTCAACAACTTTTTTTTGTATTGCTCAGAACGTAGAGTAATCCTACGTCTCTGGCGCTGACAGTAATGGGAAGTGAGCGGTTACACTGGTGGCAGACTCCAGAAGAGATTCATTTCCAACTTCTACCCTAAGTATGTCTAAGAAGAACACTGGATAAGAAAGACACATCATAGGTCACCCGGGTCACAAAGGGGGACCAAGGGAGATGACAGCTAGAGGGCACAGGCTTCCTTTTTGAGGTAATGAACATGTTCCAAAATTGACTGCAGTCACGGTCACACATATCCATGAATATACTCATTAAAATGTATGTTTTAAATGTGTCACGTGTATGGTACATGAGTTATATCTTAGTAAAGCTGTTAAAGAACAAGTAGGAGAACTGCCCAAGAGCAGGGGGCGGTCAGCCTGGCTGACCAAGGAACTCCTGTCAGCAGGGCAGGGGGTCTTGCTGTTCCTGTCAGGCAAGACGCAATGATGCCATGCAGGGGGAATATTACACGGTGTGGGTGTGGGTGTGCTGGGGAGGAGGCAGAGTGAGTGGGGAAGATTAAATTCACCCTGTAGTCACAGGTTGCCGGCCCTTGAGAACCTATCAGGACATCACAAAGGAAAATGCCTAGCATCCTCGGAAGCCAGGCTGGGAGCGGGGCTCAGCGACTAGGTAGGACCCTGAGTTCTCCCTTGGGTACATTTCCTTTTGCATTGTTTTGGGAGGAGGTATATTCAAGACCCATTTAATATTATTTTTAAATGCTTCCCTTGCAAAATAAAAATAAAAACTAATTTCTCACTATTAACAACTTTTCTCATTTTAGTTTCTGTTTGAAAGATTGTTGAGCCTACTTGTCCTCTGGATGAGTCCGCATTAACATTTACCTGATTCAGAGGCTGAGGGACTAAACGAATCTCTCAAAGACGTTTCCTGGACTGACTCCAGTGCTATCATCTGCATCTCCTGCCTGGGAGCCCAGAAGGTTCCACTAGAACAACGCCCCATTGGGAGAACGTGGATTCAGAAGAGCAGCTTTTTCCTCCCACTTGGGTCTTTGGTCTTTCCGTAGGGTGTCAAAATATCTAGATGAAAAATTTTAAATGCAGTCACTGATATATTTTACCTACATATTTTGATACATATAAATGTATCAAATATTCTACAGAGTTGGGTATATATGAATACTCAGTGTTAATGTAAGTAAAATGTACATTTTCAGTTTATTGTCATAAACATTTGTTATCCCACCACTGACCACTTTACAAGCCCTCAGTAAATATTTGTGCAATATTTGAATGGGAATTAAAGGAAAAAGTTGCAATTTGCCCATATGCAAATGTACTCTGAAATTACTTGTGGTTCATGAGAATTAAAAGTCATTAGATATCATGCATAAAGATATTATTATTATTATTATTATTATTTTCTTAAGGAAATTGAGACACAGTGAACCATTACTATCTCATGCTACTGAGAGGGGTTCGAGTCCTCATATTTCTGTTTATAATGTGGGGGCGGGTAATTCACATACCCAGTCTGAGCCTTTCAGTTTCTTCATCTCTAAAAATGAGGTAATAATATCTGATACGCTTCCTCCATAGGGCTGTTTTGAAATGAAATGGTGTTTGAAAGGAAGAGCTATGCACCTGTTGGGGTTTGGGGATTGCTTGTAGCTTCCTTCTAAGGTTTGACATATTAGTATTTTGAAATGTGATATTGCTCCCCAGAAATAAACTTTCAAAATTAATGATGAAAAATAATAACAAGAAACCAGTTGCACTTCATGCTAAAATTAATGTTGTTTCTGAAACCATACCGATGTCTGAGTGGAAGGTGAATTCCACTTACAATTCTTCTGGTTTGGTTTGCACTGTGCAGCATAAGAGCTCGTCCTCATGCCCAGAATTTACCCTGCAAAAGTCACAGTCCTAAGAAGTGCCCCAGGCAATGGCTTTGGAACCCAGAGCCCAGGGCCCCTTCTCTGTGTGGGACTTTAGCAGTGAAAATGTGAGCGACAAAGCATCATGTGTGCTCAGCATCGTCCACCCCAGGGTCCTTAAATGGAGTGAGTTCTGGGCTGGCAAATTTCCTGGAGCCTGAAGTCTCACAGGAGAGCTGTCTCTCCTGCTCTGACACTTCGGTGTCCTCTCAGGAGACGAGACTGACTGATGCTTTAGCTTCCTGGTTACGTCTTCTTTAAGATGCTCTGAAGGCATCCGCTTGGATGGCATCTGAGAACGTGAGGACTTCAGGAGGATTTAGCAGCTATTTGGTGACCACTAACGTACAGCTCTTCGTTTGTGTGGCAGCTCAGCTTGTAATGGCCAGCAGTCTGGGTCAGGGTGAGAGGCCGCATTGCCCAGACTGAACTCCGTACGGGGACATTGTAGGCAGAAGGCTGGCTGCACGTGTCCCGCCGTGGCTCCTCCTCCCTCCTTGCAAACTAACTGGCAAACACAAATAAGCCAGACACAGAATTCCTAGAATGAACTCAACCAGGGGAGCACAGCTGGGAGGTGTTCCCTAGATAGCAGGACTGCACTCTATTTCCAAATCAAATATTTTATTTGTCCATTCGTAGATTGTTGTTGGGTGCTTATATATCTTCTAAAACTAACTATCTCTTAAATCATCTTAAACAAGAGAGAGAACATGTTTGAAGAAGAAGAAATTAATTTTTTCTATTTTAATGTTTTTTCATTTTAAATATGGCACCATTTTTTTTTAATGAAGAATTGTAGTAGATGGAAACAATGTATTCTCAAGTTGTCTTGGGTTTTTTGTTTGTTTTTTATCCTCACCCAAGGACATTTTTTCATTGCTTCTAGAGAGAGAGGAAAGGAAAGAGGGAGGGAGGGAGGAAAGGAGGGAGAGAGAGAGAGAGAGAGAGAAACAAAGAAACTTAGGCGACTTCTCCTAAGCACCCCAACCAGGAATTGAACCCTCAACCTTTCAGTCTACGGGAGGGCGCTCCAACAAACTGAGCCACGCCAGCCAGAGATCTAGTTTTGTTTTTGTAAAGCAGAGTTTGCACTGAATGTAGATTTATAGATTTGTTTAGAGATGCAGCGACATTTCTTGGTTGCTGTTTTGTGTTTTGGTTTTGATTTTCTGCCCTTTGAATTTTTCAAAGAGCACTCCGATTTGGTGGCTGTTTTCACTGCGTCTCTGAAACCATTCTGTAGTTTGAAATATTTTACTGTGAAAATGTTTGCCTGTGGAGATTTAATCAAATGGGATGCATTTTCCAATGCTACAAATTTGGGTTGATTTCTTTTAATGGTTGAAATTTTTGTGTCTAAAAATCTGTTAACAACCTGCCGTGTTTTAACTTAACATAGTGGATTGGATAAACGATCTTGTGAGGTCTCTATAATTTGGTGCATTTCACTGGGGATCAGCCCATGTTTTGGGAAGATATACTATAGAACAGGGCTGTCAAACTCATTTTCACCAGGGGCCCTATCAGCTTCGCAGTTGCCTTCAAAGGGCGGGATGTAATTTAGGACTGTACAAAGCACAGGTAGCAAACACCAGGCCTGCGGGCCGAATCCAGCCCTCCGCCTTGTTTTATCTGGCCAGGTGCCTTGTTTCTATCTGGTGGCAGCACTGAGCTCCTTCCCCTAGTTAAGGAGTAGTTACATTTATACAGTCCTAAAGTTACATTTGGCCCTTTGAAGGCAACCATGAGGCTGATGTGGCCCCTGGTGAAAATGAGTCTGATACCCCTGGTGTAAACGTAACTACTCCTTAACTAGAGGCAAGGAGCTCGGCGCTGCCGCCAGATAGAAACAAGGTGCCTGGCTGGATAAAACAAGGTGGAGGGCCGGATTCAGCCCACGGGCCTTGTGTTTGCCACCTGTGCTATAGGAAGAAGAAGAGTACGTGCTCTTGTACACTATATTTGACTTCCCAGGTATCAAGATCCATTGTTTTTGTGGTATTGGTTTGGTTTTGCAGTTGGGAGTTAAAAGAATTTCTCGATAGTATAGAAGTTCATGATATTTTAGTTTGTCTTCATTACACCAAGAGTATAAAGAAGTTATTCAGATGATTTGTCTACATAACATGAAACACCTGGATATTTGAAAACCTACCAATGGTTTGGTAATCTTTTTCCAGTTCCTAGTCTAGACATGTAGTGCTGTGTGTGAACCCAACATAAGAATCCCGCCACATGAAGGTGACTCATTGCATAACGTGACACGTCATCACGCATCTCTCCTCTCACGCGAGTGCAATCCTGGATATGATGTTTTAATACATGTTGCCACTATTTACATCATCATACATAATTGCCACTGAGAGGATAGATAGGTAGACAGGTAGGTAGATAGGTTGCTAAATAGATGATAGATAGAAAGAAAGAAATCTGGAGGAAGTTTCAAAATAACCGTAAGACGGTCACATAATTGAATCCATTCTGACTGAGCTTATAGGGTCTATTTCACAAGGAGTCCTCCTTATGCCACATCCCAGAGATCCAATTACTCTGCCAGGTGCCCATTTTCCTGCCCCGCATGACTAAAAACACATGTAAGGAGACCACCGGGTCTCCTTACATTGACATCTCCGTGTCCCTAGCAAGTGCAACTGAGCATCCATAGTGGTAGCAAGAGCCAGCAGGCTCCTTAGCTGTGCCGCGGGTTCAGTGGCTAGGGACAAGAGCTGGTGGTATGCACACAACCGGCTGTGAGGGCCCACTTCATGTCCTGTGTGGACACTCCCATGTCGTTGTTGAGGCCAAGACAGACAATGGCTGGAGCGCTGGCAGTGTGGAGGTCCTGGCTGTGGGCACGCACTGCATTGGCTGCCGGGTCTTGGTCTAGGTGCATGGCAGCATGGCAGGGTGAGGGCACTGGACTGGTGGCACACAGGTGCTCAGCTGTAGGGGCCAGTTGCAGTGATCACAGTGGTGCAGGCCAGGGACAGAAGACAGGGCCCACAAGCAGCTCTGGGGAAGGGGGTGGGGGAGCAAGGTTTCCAGGTGTGCTCTTCTGTGACTGCATCACCTTTCCTGGGTGTGCACCCACAGTGAAAGGCTGGTGACAGGTGCCAGGCTGGCGGTGTGCCCTTGCATGACTGGAGGGGCTAGACCCAAGCACACGCACAGCTACGGAGTCCGCTATATGGTTCTGGGCTGGTATTTTGCCATCACAAGGCCTCTGAGGCCTGGGCTGGCTGCTGATGTAATTCCAGGGCTCCAAAGGCGGAAGGAGGGTACAGGGAAGGACTCAGGTGGCTGGAGTCAGTGAATGTGAATGCCCAGAGGGAAAGCAGGCAAAACCCGCAGGAAGGTCATGGCCACTGTGCTGGCCATTTGTTTCTTCCCTGCTGTTGAAAGCAGCTGGGTTTGTCTGTAAAGCAGGTTACTGCAACCTAAATCGCTTCCCTGCATGGCTGCTATTGGCAGCCACTGCTTTTCTTTGCCGTTCTAGCCGTCTCTGTATGTCTCAGCTTTGCCGACCTAGGTCGGGTGAAATTGAAGTGGGACCTTCATGCAGAGCCCCAGCAGGCTAGGGACGCCAGTTGCTCACCCCACTCTTCCTTTCCTGGTGAGGGAAACTTTTTCTAGCTGGGGAGTTCCCTCTTGGCAATAAACAATGCCAGTTTGGGGGACAAGATGATGCAGGGAAAATCGAGCTGCCTTCCTCCTCTTCCTGTGTGGTTTTCCTCAGGTGTTTTATCCGTTGCGTAACCTAAGTTTCTTAAATGGACTCCAGGGCTCTCCAGAGCTGTTTTGGTTAACAGGTAGCTGTGTAATTGTTGATCTTTGTGAGGAGATGGAGCCTGGGTTGCCTCTGCGCCATCTCAATGAATGACGTCACGTTGGCCTCAGTAAGCGCTGATTGAATGTACAGGTGCAGCGCTTACCACAACCCAGGGTAGCAATATTCTCAACGCCAATATTTCACGTAAGTGCAAACTGCCTCTAAATGGTCAGGATCTGCCGTCTCATGCTCAGAAGTGCATATTTCTGCTGATAAAGACCTTGTTTTGCCATTTCCCTCTCGCTGTCTACAAGTGACACCACTTTTCATTTGGAGATTGTGCGTCACTTCTTCCTGGTCCAGGAATGGAAGTGGAAAGCACGGCAACCAGCTGGCCTCACAATGCACGCCAGGCACGTGACCTCTAGGGTTTGCTCACCAATTTATGTGGGCCATTTCCATCGGCATCTGGGGTGGAGGTAGGGACAAGGGTCTAAACGAGATAAAGCTTCTCTGTTTACCTCAGAGTTTTGCTGAGTCTCAAATAAGAAAGTGTGTATGAACACTCTTTTTAAACTGTAGAACACTCCAGAAAATAACATATTACTAATAATGCTAAATAGTTAGGTAAATTTACCCTTATGACTCTGCTGTCACTACTCCCAGTGTGAATGAAGTATGTGTTGTCAAATCTTGCTGCGTACTGGGCCAGGCAAGTCTCTGATTTCCTTGTTTCTTATAGAGTTTAATTTGTGTATTCCCATGTTTTATAGTTATTTTACTCCAGCAGACATTCACCTCTTTACTTTTCTGTTGAAGGACTTCCTGTTTTTATGTCGCTGCTTCACGTGACTGTTCATTTTGTTTTACATTTTGGAGGAGGAGTACATATTACGCAATTTGTCCTTTTTTATTTAACCTTTTCTAACACTATTGAGAAACTATCAGAAATTGTTCTTTGATATTTCTCACTTTTCATAGTGACACAAGTTCTATGGGGCAAGATTTTTCTATTTTAAAATAAGTCTTTATCTTACTCAATTCACATGGGTTGCTGTTTGTCCTGATTGGCCAGACATTGGACAGCTGGAAAAGACATTTTCACAATGGCTTGGCATTTCAAAATCCATGCAGATACTGAAAACTCTGAATTCTCCAGGCACTCCCAATTTCAGATCAGAATTTTATTTAACATTTTTACTACATTAGCCATTGATATGATATGAGGTTCACTAAAACCTATGCAAACATTTGTGTACCTCTCGCTTTGCGGGCAAGAAACAGACGTCCAACACGTACTGACTTGTGTAAGGTCAGGCACTTAGGGAGGAAGATTGCCCTGGGGCTCCTGCCTGGCTGTCCCTACGTCATGCTGCCTACCGGGCAGTAACCTGGACCCTTTTTGCTGCAGAGAGCTGCCAACCTGAGTTCCCGCAGGACTCCATCCTTGAGTTCGCATCTAATCATGCTGTCTCTTAGGGCAACGTGATGCTGTGGGAATGTCAGCATCCCTCGCCCATGGCTGTGGGCCGTCTATCGTCACATCGGTTCAGGGAAGTTTCAGATACTAGCACGCCGCACAGGTCTCACTAGGATGTCTGAAATACATGTGAAGGAAATAGAATTATTCTATTTGCTTTCCAAAAAAGTTACAACTGCGATGTATTTAACCTCTTGTCCATTTTTTTTATCATTACTTATAAAAGAACACTCATCCCTTTAGATTATTTTGATGTAACAATTTTCAGGTGTAATAAAACAAATGATCTGAGAAGTATCTTTGGACATAATTATAAAAATATTCTTCCTTACTACTATAAAGGACACATGGACAGAATCAAGGAGGAGGGTGGAGGTGGAGGAGGGAGGTGGGTTCAGCTGGGGTGGGGTGGAGGGATGGGGAGAAAAGGCATACAACTGTAATTGAATAACAATAAAAATTTAAATTTTTTTTTAAAAATCCTCCTTTAGAAAATCATTTACTCATAGTGACTTCGTGTCTTAATTGCCTCAAAGTCTCGCCCTCAATTTGCCCTCAGTAGGAATCTCCGTGTTCGCAAAAGAAAAACGGGCACAGGAGGAGGCTGAGCGGGAGCAGAGGCAAAGCAAGGCTCTCCCCTCGTATCCTTTGTAGTGTTCTGCCTTTAGGAATCGTTAGGTCAATTTTTTCATACCTTTGGAAAAATTATTGAGCATTTCTTTTTAATGTGGTTTGTTTTTTTTGTTTTTGTTTTTTGTTTTTACTTTTTAAGAGAAAAGGGGAGGGAGAAAGAAAGGGGGAGAAAGAAAGGGGGAGAAAGAGAAGGGGAGAAACATCAACGGATTGTCTCTTGCATGTCTTCAACTGGGGACCCAGCCCACAACCCAGGCATGTGCCCTGACTGGGAATTGAACTGGCAACCTTTTGGTTCACAGGCTGGCACTCAATCCAGTGAGCGTTTTTCATTTGGGAACTTTGCTAAATTCAGTCAAAGGTAATTTTAGAAATACTTTGTCCTCTGATATAAGCCACCCTTGTTCTAGTGGGCACCTGGTCCCTCTCTAAACAGTAGTTACTATCTAAAATGTTTCCTAATGCGGAGTCCCAATCTGTTTCCTAGTGTTATTTATTGAGGAGACTCTTTGTGCCTGAATCAAGTACTGTGAAAGATACTAGAATCACAGAGATAATTACAACTACAGAGATAAAGAAAATGTTTCCTCTTTCACGTTAATCAGAGTGTAGCAAGTTTGGAAACCGTAAATGAAGAAGTGAACTACAGAGATGAATACGGGGACCAGTATGGGACAGTGTGGTAGAAATTATGATGCACAGATGTCCCTATAAGATACCATCCACGTGAACTTTGGGCCTGGGTCAAGCATCACAGTTGTAAATGTGGCACTTTATCCAAATTACAGGCCTCTGGCAATAAGCAGAAAACCTCAGAATCCAAACTTATAAATACCTCAGCTCACAGAAGAGCACTAACTAGCTGTGTGATCAAAGACAAGATTTTCAAAGTCCTATTTCTTGATATGTAATTTACATTTTACAATGTATCCTTTTTAGTTTTCAGTTCTACGAGTTTTGACAAATGCACTCAGCCACGTAACCATCACCTCAGTACAGAACAATACCATCACCACAAAACTGTCCCAGGGCCCTTTCGCAGTCAACACCTCCACTGATGCCAGTCCCTGGCGTCCACTTCTCTATCCTCAGTCCCTATAAAGATGGGATTCTCGGTCTTTGTAAGCTTTGGCTTTCTCGTTCACTGATGGAAATATTAATAATATCATCTATCTCCCAGGGTAGTTAAAAGAATCAAATAAGATTGTATGTATATACATATATCCAAGTATATGTCAATAAGATTATGTATGCATGATGCTTAGCACAGTGCCTAGCACATTATGAGAACAAGACGTTAGTGACTTGTTATTGTTATCATCATCCTTATCATTGTCATTCAATGTTGAGCATCAAGTTGAAAGCCAAGGTAGTAAGTAAAACTGAGAGTTTTTAAAACACAATCTTCCGTGTAACGTAGAAGCATATTCTAACACATCTTGACAATTGGTTATCGAGCCTCCATTAGCATGCTCTCATCAACGGGAAACTCGGGACTTCTCAAGGCACTTTACTACCTGGGTGGACAGTAATCATTGCTAAAACGTTTTTTTTCCTCTCCACGATTTCTACTCATACATCACAATGACCCAGAACACAAGTGCAATTTCTGTTTCACGTAATGGGTCTTTAAAGAGGGCACTCTCACCTCTCTGCTTCTATTCCTGAATCTTCTTCCCACTAAAGAAGATCAAAACCGATAAAGCTAGAAATGATTGGTGAGGCTGCAAGGAGGCAGAGTAGGGCTCAGTATAAAAGGAACGTTGTGAGAGAGTTGCTTAAAGACAAAAGAGGTGAAAACTGAAGTAACTATTCTGACATCCCTCAGGATGTTTAAATCCTGGTTGAAGAACCACTGATCAGAGATGCTGTAGAGTATTACATGGCAGTTGGCCCAAGCAACTGCTAAGCTTCTTCTGGCCTGAAAAGTAGGATTCTGCAAACGTCCATTCCTTTTGCCCTGCCTCTGATACATTTCATCTGCCATTTCTGAGAGCCACAGAAATCAGTCTACTTCCACAGAGATGGTTTCTGCCACATATTTAAAATCCATTTATCTTTCTTCACTTGTTTATGCAAACTCATCTCAAGTTTTTGTTAGTCACATCTGGATAAGAGAAAATAATGTATATCAGAACCTCTTTAAAAACTTTGATTATGCAAAATAGAAGGTGCTATAAAGCTCTGTCTAGTCAGAATCTTTGACTAGAATAGCACCACAAAATTTGAACAGTTTTTAACGGAAAATAGTTTAAATTCCATTTATGCTATGGTTACAGTTTTTACAGTTAAAGCATACCTTGTGCTTAACCATCTTTTTATTTTTGTTTACTGGAGATTCCACATTTTCTGCATAACTCAGCTTTATTGTTAAGACTGTAAATTGGAGTATTGAGCTGCAATACAATTATGTTCCCAGGGCTAGAAGACAAGCGTAAGGATGGGTCTTTGCTCCCATGTACGCGCGCGTGTGTGTGTGCATGCATGTGTGTGCATGCATGCATGTGCATATGTGTGTGTGCATGTGTACATGTGTGTGCACGTGGGTAGGGTTTCTGCATTTTGCTGGGTCTTCCACCCCCAATAGCTGTCACAATGCACTTATCTATAGAAATATTTATCTGTTTTCTAATTTGGTGTGGCTTGGAAATCAAAGATAGAAGCTTATTAGACTGATATAAAATACACCAACTCTCATACATGGTTCTTATCTAGTGTTTATTTTTGCAGCTCCAAGTACTTAAAAATTAACTTCTAGTTCTGTCTTGTATTGTGAAGAGGAGAGATGAGATTGTGAGCTACTTAAATAATGTAAAAGCCAGAGTTCATTGCTCTATTTTTTATTAACCACATTCATTCTCTGACCTTCCCAACGGCAGCTGCGTCTCCAGCTCACGTGCTGTCTCGGGACGAGGACAACAGGTCGTTGGAGAGCAGCATTCTTTCAGTATCAAAAGAGGAGCCAGGCCAGCGTATGATCCTAAGCCAGCTATCTCGGCTATTTTTACTAGTTTTTGATAAGCATCTCATTAAGTGAATATTATTTCAAGGAAAACCATGAGGAACACTAGGTTCAAAGAATCAGAGAGGAAGCATAGGAGAGGATCTCTCCCAGCAATATCTGCACTCAGAACAATGGAGCTGAGAGACTGGAGCCCAGAAGAAAGACAGAAGGATGTTTGTAGGAGGAGAAAAGCTCCAAGAGTCAGGAAGAACTAGGACCGGATTTCTTTGAGCTCATTTGGCCCTGGTTTTCCAGGAGGTATATTTGGCTCTTTATTGCTGGTAAAAGACATGCTCCTGGATCTTGCGCAGTGGCACCATCCCAGGTGTGGCACCAGGAGGAAGTTCAGAGGTCACCAATGTCAACAGGAAAAACTGTAACCACAAAAAAAATGGCCTTCCTCAAATCCGCTGGACACCCTCCATCATCTGCAGGCCCAGGCAGGACTCGTCCCCTCAGACTGCCTGGAACTGTGCTCCCAAGCCCTGAACTCAAGCCCAAGTACATTTTTAGATAAGTGCTTGTGAAGTTCAATGTGCATGAGTCCTGCAGCTATCGGACACACTTTCCGACTCAGCAGACCTGGGTAGGCCTGGGTGGGCCTGAGACTCTGCGCCGGCTCCTTGCCCACGGGCCACTCTTTGAGTAGAAGTGTTTGAGAATATTTCAACTCTGATCAAATCAACTAGAAATCTGGAAATGAAAGGGAATAGATACAAAGTAAACTAAATTCTGAACTCTTCAATGTTGTGCCAAAGAGGCATAAAGAACATCCAAAACTAGAGGCCCAGATAAAAAATTGAATCTTAACACTTATTTCTCATGTTTCTGGAGGCTGGGAAGTCCAAAATCAAGGTGGTGGCAGATTCAGTGTCCAGTGAGGGCCCACTTCCTGGCTCCCTCGTGAGTGATGGCCCCTGATTTCCGGTCTGTGACTTTTCAGGGGGCCGTGATACACCTCGGGAAATGAGTGTGGAAAGCACTAAGAGAGGGCGCTGGGACTGAAGAGGAAGTTAGGGCATGAAATGCTTACCTTCCGGGTGGAAATGGAGGCCTGTCATGGAGTCTCAAGAAAAGCATTTCAGGAGACTCACACCTGGGAAGATGAGGTTCGGTGGTAGGATCTATTTAGGTGAAAAAGAAGGCTGTCCCCAGGTTCCCAATGTCTTATCTCCATCCCTCTCGCTCTGAAAGAAGTCCAATCTTGTCTTCACCAGGCCCAGAAATTGGGCCAGTGTCCAGACATTCTGCACCATTGGTTCAGTCCATGTCTCTGTCCCCATCCGCCTGGCTTAGTCTGTTCCAGGCTGGTGCTGTGCTCAGGCCCACGGAGTCTTCCCCTGGGCTCAGGCTGCTGCCAGGGCCACATGGCTGCAGTAGAGAGAACTCTCGAACAAACGGGGCAAACTCATGCTGGGGGGTGGGGGTCGTGAAGGGGGAGATCATGCTTCTTTGATAGGCTGACTACATTACCTTGGGTTTGGGAAGGACCAGGCACCTCTTCAAACTAACCAATCAACGTCCCAAGCTTTCTTGGGCTTCTGATGGGTCCACCGCCTAACCAATCTATTTCCTAGATCTTCCAGGGTTCTGTGTCCCTTATCCAATCTGATTCTTTACCCAGGCTAGACTGACAAGTCCTTATGGTCACCATCTTGGCTTCCAAGGTTCATGCCTCATAGAAGCACCGCCCCTGGCGTCATTTTGACTTATGCAGGTGCTTATGCCCCCTGCTCCCCACCCCCCAAAATCCAGTCCTGGAGGGTGGCTGCCCCCTACAGTGGGGGAAGGGAGATGTTAATCCCCTTGGCAGGGCCAGTGCTGTTATCCTCTGGAGTGTGTGAAGCTGTAGCTTTCTTGTTAAACTGGCTTATCTCTGGCTGATTAGGCTTAATAATGTCTGGTTCCCTTTTCTTCCTTCCTTTGTTACTATCTAGCTACCTACTAACAGTTTCAGGTGTACAGCATAGTGGTTAGACAAACACAGCTCTCTTGAAGTGAAAGCCTGGCTGTGTAGAATGAGTCTGATCTTGCACAGAATTTTCTGGAAAATTGTGGTGGAAAAATAGAGGTAGGCCAAGGTTATATGAGAGGAGTGCTGAACATAATAAAGTAAAACAATAACTAAAACTCCTGGAGTGTCAGATCTGAGGCTCAGGGAATAGAGGGCTCTGCATTGCAAGGTCAGGAGGACTCAGCCCCCATGACCTCCAGCACCGCCTCTCTCCACTGCTCCCAGGGCTTCACCCCTGCCAGTGAAGCCAACTTCAACCCGTGAACTCCAGATTCCTCAGCTGCTTATCGAATTCCTGTCTACCCTGTGGGCCTCCTTCTATGTTCCACCCTAGACTACAAGGTTACTTCTAGCCTCTAAGTTCATATTTGACACTTAAATATGTAGTGCCTTGACTGTTTGTTCAGATAAGCCAAACAATCCACAAGGGGGACTGGGTGGAATAGACATTGCCTTTAGTGTTCACATTACAAGGAGCTCCAACGGCAGCGAGCCAGCAAGAGGGATCGCATCCCCTATGTCTGAGGCTTGTTTTAAGGGGTCCCAGACAAAGAAGGCATGTGTTCTACGCCTGACTCTAAACCACATTACCTGATCAGCCCTCAGTCATGGGAGGGGGGAAGGGCCAAGTTTGTTGACCCCACATATGCCCAGCTTCCTGTTGCTTACAAAGAATTGAATAACAGGTGGGACTCCCAGATGGTGTCAGTCCTACCACTGAAGGAAGAGGAACTCAGGGATGTCAAAGTAGGGGGGCTACAAAGCTGGACACTGATGCAGGATTTCCCCCTAAAGGCATTGCTGGAGCATTCCAGAGGGGTTGCTACCGGGGTTACAGCAAGTGGGTCAACCTGAAGAGAGGGAGCGGAGCATCGCTGGGGTTCCTACGGTGCTGGCAGCTTTCTGGCTTTTCAATTGCTGCCCTTCTTACAAAGAACTGAAACATGAGCATCGATGCAAGTACCAGTGAAGAGGCCCCATGTGGGCCCCACATTCCTGACCATGACCTTTGCCCCACACCTCTGAATCCTTTCATATTATAATTAACACCTAATGAAAGATGTTTGATTAAAAACATTAAATACCAGGGTAACTGGGAAAAGTTGGTATTGAGCTCATTACTGTATGTTCACTTTGTCAACTCTATCAAACTCATTCTGGAAACTTCTTAGCCTCTCCTAACTTAAGGCCTACTTCTTTTTCCTCTATGGCTTCTGGACTGGGAGTGAAATTGGAAAGAAATGGACAGAGCAACAAGATCACCAGGCTTCTTGCTGACAGAGTCTTGCACCAGACCAGCAGTCATCCCAATAATAATATTTACACCTATTATTAGAGAAATAACTTTCTTTCTTCTCCTAGTACTGACCATATCTCATCTTGAGCAACAGAAAATTTACTTAGCTACTGAGTCATTGATAAGGAATTATTTTTGCACCCTAACATGAGCTCGATAAGAAGCTGTTCTAAGCACTTAATGTTATTTTATTTAAAATTCAGTTTTAAAAAAAGTTAGACTTGGTTTTTGAGATGCTCTAACTACTTAAAATAATCCATTCAACAGACTAGGCAAGCATTACCTCTGAGCTCCGTTCTACCTCCCTGGACTTGTAACATGTGACAACGTGGAAGCGATACTTCACAACAGGCTGCCCAAAGACAGCTTAAACCAGAGTTCCACTGAAATGACTCAGAACGTTCTGTTCGCATAGAACTTTCTGCAACACCTCTAAAGCACTGTATTTGATAGACTTGAAGGGCACCTTTTTCCCTAACATTTTAACAACTCTGAAATTGGAACGTTTATCACCTTGCTGTCCACCGAGAAGCATCTAGGGCATGCTGGGTTTTGCCTGCACGTGCACAAACATCAAACACGCTCATCTCACACAGCCTGGCTTCTACCCACTGCCCTGCCTCTGTCTCCCACCCCTCTCGCTGCCCACCAGCTCACGCCAGACACAGAGGCCTGCCTACTTCCTGCCTCCGCTGTGCGTTAGAGCCTCATGCCCCCAGTTCAGTACGCCCGGAATGCACCTGCCTCCAGTCCCATTATGGTCATCATTCTCTCACTCAGGCCTCAGCCTAAAATGGCCAAGTCATCACCTCAACTCACAGAGCTGTCTGGTCATTCGATATCCACACGCACTCACCACCATCCAAAATGTTTCTGATTTGTTAGCTTACTTATTGATCGGTTGATTCACTGGTTGCCTCCCCTCAGCTGAATACAGGCCCCTGCTGAGTCACTCTGCCTGCGGGATCCTCTGCTGCATCCCCGCCACACTGAACAGCACCGCACATGCAGTAGGTGCTCAATAAACATAAAAGAATCACGTCAACTTTGTTTTAACCCACATAATATATGATACTGGTATAACTAAGACAAGGTTTTTTTTAATATTTTTAATATGTTGACCAAAACAAAAAACAGAAGGAAACATTAATTACGCAGGTCTGGCTGGTGCGACAAAGCTGTGCTGTATCAGAGATTAATGGTAGAAACCCCGGCTGCTCCCCTTCCCCCAGTTCCAGTTTTTAAGGCTCTTACTCCCTATTCTCATGGGAGGCAAATCCATACTATCTCCTTTTTTCATGTCTCAAGAAATTTTCAGAAGCGAGAGAAGTACCTGCACATAGTAGCACACGTGCTTTTTTGAATAAATAAATGTATGTTAGGGAGTGACTTAGTAATCCCACCCAGTGACTGGGTAATTCTTTGGAAGCAGGGCAGTTTTATGTGTGGATCTGAGAAATAACAGGATCATTGTCTAGGAAAGTACAAAGTTCTATTTCTTTTTTTAATTTTTTTTAAAGATTTTATTTTTTTAAGATTTTATTTATTTATGTTAGACAGAGGGAAAGGGAGGGAGAAAGAGAAGGAGAGAAACATCAATATGTGGTTGCCTCTCACACAACCCCTACTGGGGACCTGACCTGGCCTGCAACCCAGGCACATGCCCTGACTGGGAATCGAACTGGCTACGCTTTGGTTCGCAGGCCAGTGCTCAATCCACTGAGCCACACCAGCCAGGGCAAAGTTCTATTTATTTCTTATCACCATGGGGCCACATGCCCCCATTTCCTCTACTGGTACAAAGGATGCTCTTATATTTTCATATAATGATCCCGAATCACTGGGTAACTATTTTACCAAGTCCTCTTTCCAGAAGCTCTTTACTGTGTGCCAATTTAAGGGAATTGTAATGGACTAGAAATCAGCATCTCTCCTGGTCCAGGGGCTGCAGCTTCAGGCCTGTAGAGATAGTTTCATGCCTTTTTTTTTTTAAACCTCCCTGGAGGACATGTTCATTGATTCAAAAGAGAGAGAGAGGGAAAAAAAAAAAACCAGTGATGTGAGAGGAAAACGTCTATGCCTCCTGTGTGCACCCAGCCAGGGATCTAACCCTCAACCCAGGTATGTGCCCTGACTGGGAATTGAACCCGCAAACTTCTTGGTGTACAAGACAATGCTCCAATGAACTGAGCCACCTGGCTAGGGCTTATCATGCCCTTTTTACAAATAAAGAAACTAAGTCCAGAGAAACTGAGGGTAAAAAGCCTGGTTTAAGGTCATTCATTTTTGGCAGGTGCTCTGCCCCCTGGGAACACGCCCTCACCTTTCCCTTTCCCCTCTCCTTCCCTCTCAGGCGTGCATCTCCTAAACTCTCAGGGTCCACACCAGACTTGCAACCAGGGGAGCAATGGGCGGCGGCAGCTTGTCCCGGGCTAACCCCCGGAGCCTGTCTCCAAGGCCCCCTTTCTCTGACTTTCAAGTGAGCCAAAGCAACCCCACCTGGGCTCTCTCCCGCTGCTTCTTCTGTCCTAAGTTCTTCCTTGTTTCACTGCCTCCAGCTTTAATAAACATACTCTCAAAATCAAAATATATATACATATCACTTACTTTTGAGAGTGGAGATGACAGCAAGGTCTCCTGCCCCATACACCTCGGTTCCGTGTAGTTCTGCTTCCAGCTCAACCTGGCCTCATTTTAAAACTGAGGCAAAAATACCTCTGCCACTGACCAATACCAAGTTATTCAATATCAGAAAAAAGTTTTGGTTTTCTTTGGTTTCTATACTCACCAAATGCTTATTGTACACACCGTGGCTTCCTTTATTAGTGTAGCCTTTAACCGTGCAGAGGACTCCGCACATGTTCTCTCTCTTTACGGGGAGGTTGGGACGTTGTTACTGAATCCATGATAGAAGAAATTTGAAAGACCCTGACCCTAACCTTAATCCTAGCCCTAACCTTTACCCATAGAGTCAGCCCAAGGCACATTGTTACCCATGGAGAATGACAACCGGCTAGAATTTAAAACCTGGAAAGAGTCCCAGCAGAAACACACAATGTTGGAAGGACTGGTGGAGGAAAGAGCAGGCGAGGCAAAGAGAGCAATGTGAGTAGGTGCAAAGGAGGCACTGAGAGAAAGCTACCACACGGGGGTGGATAGACAGGTTGACAGGTGAGAGGAGGTGAATGTCAAGGCTGGAGAGAAAGTGAGAGGAGAAGGCAGGTAAGTGCCATAAAGGACAGGGCACAGGTAACTCCAGTATATGTGAGAGTCTTCAGGAAGCAGGAACCACTGCTCAACAAACTAATCTTCTCTGTTGCTTCAGTATCTACTTTCTAGGGTCGCGTACAGCTAGTGGAGATGCCATCAGGTGACGTCAACTCAGTCTCTCATCTTACTCCTTGTAATCAGTATCTATTTAGATTCTGAGTTATTTTTCTAACCGATACCATTTATACTTTCAAAATGTAATATTCTTAATGGAATCTCAAGTTAAGTAGGCAAATAAATACATGGCTCTGCGAAAATTTGCTAGTTTTCTTTGAAGGAAAATGTTTAGGAAAAAGAGAAGGGCTTAGTGAATTCATCTCTGCTTTAGAGAAGTAAAACATGAGGATGAATTTACTGTATTTGATATAATTCCGGTTTAGTGTATTCACTACAAAAATGTTTGAGGTTGCCTAAAATCTATAGAAACAATTTCCGCAGTAAAGATCAATCAGTTTAGACTTCCCATTTCTTGTGAGGAAAATGCGGTACAATCTACTGTAATCAAGTGAGTGAGGAAATAGCAGAGGATTTAGGAAGAGAAGTTCCACGCCGACAGAGGGAAAATAGCGCCACCTGCTGCTAAGCACTTAACATTTTCATTTTCCTTAAAAAAGAATTAGGACATTTCTTTTTAATAAAAATCTTTAATTTAAAAATAAAATAGAAAAAGCCCCATGAAACACATTTTAAAATGAAGTGTAATTAAATAACACAACAAAAAACACAGTCTACAACTTCACTCTTCCTTCCCCTTCTCGTGCGTGCTTCACAGAGGCAAGCACTTTCAACATTTTTGCTGCGTTTTTCTTGTATCGATCTTTATAGATCATTTTGGTAACAGTCTTAAACTTCTGCCTCTTGATGTGTCCATTTTGATACTATATGTTCATTTCTCTGCAACTTTTTATTATGTAAGGTCAGAGTTCCCATTAGTATATTATATTTCAGTATTACATTACTCTTTCCTTCTAAATCTCCTAATGTAACACCACTTTATCACCTGCCTTGTTCTCTGCTTTTCCTGGGTTGCCTCTTTGTTTTCATTGGTATAATTTTTTTGTTAATTTCATCTGAATTTTTTTTTTCTCATTGGCTATGTCAATTCCCATTAGCAGTTTATTTCTAAAGGCTAACACGTATTAGACATTCTACCGGCTCCATTCTTTCCTGCATCTGTCCCTCAAGGGATGCCCCTCGGCCTGCTCAGGTTACTATCCGTCGCTCTGAGGCCACCTCAGTACCTGCCGTCTTGGGAAACTGCTGGCAGCCTTCCCGTAGCTCCTTCCTGAACCGCACGTTTCCTCCTCTCTGCTGTGCATCATGGAACAGTTTCTTAAGAAAGGGGGAAGGAGATGTGAACGTTTTGAGTTCTAATAAAAATCAATATGTACTTGCTCCACTATCACACTTGACTGATATTTTGCTGGACATACAATCATTAGTTGAAAACATCCCCTCAGGATTTTAAGGGTTTACAATCAGGGGTGTACAACCTGCAGCCTGCGGGCCACATGGGGCCCAGGATGGCTATGGATGTGGCCCAACACAAAATCATAAGTTTACTTAAAACCTTTTTTTTGCTCATCCCTTTTCATTAGTGTTTGTGTATTGAATGTGTGGCCCAAGACAGCTCTTCTTCCAGGGTGGCCCAGAGATGCCAAAAGGTTGGACACACCTCTCTTCCTCACCATCCCCCACAGCATTATTGAGGGGTAGCTGACAAATAAAATTGTATATAGTTACCGTGTACAGAGGAGTGGCGTCGGCATCACGGTGCAACACGATACCCCTTGTACTTATCCCCTCCCTCAACAACAAGAATTTAGCATCCACCCCTGGACTCAAGTGCTTCTGGGGAGCTGTGGGATCCAGCACCATACACCAAGGAACCTGAAGGGTCTCACCCACCGCGCGTCAGCTTGTAGGCCTACAGAACTTAGTCCCAGCTGGGCCCTGTGGGGGCTCATGAGTAAGCTCCGGCACCTCCTGGCCACAATCCAGGGGGCCTTGGAAAACACTGTCTGAGACAGTCACCCACAAATCAGAGAGCACCTGTGGAAGCCCAGGTTTCCAGAGTATAAGTTCCAGCACACCGTTGGAGGAAAAAGTAAAGTCTGGGTGCACTGGAGAGAGCAAGAGGAACAACTTCACTTTCCTCCCCTGAGGCAGCACAGCGCAGGGCAAAGAGAGACATTTCAGGCCCGCAGCTCCTCTTAGGAGAAAGTAAAAGTGCGCGAGTGAGCAGCCGGGTTCTCCAGCTGTGTGGGGCACTGCCGGAGGAGCTAATTTCTCTCTCACCCCATCCAGAGTGAGATCTGGAAATACCTTTTTGTCTCATGTTGGAAAAGCAGCTTTTATGTGGGTACAAGATCGTGGTAAGAAAGGCATGCCTGTAGAGACTCTCATAGATGGTTCGGGAAAAAGTGGTCGTTACGTGACCAAGCAAAAGCAAGATGAAGGATCTGAAGCTGGAGAGTTTTAGGCCAGCAAAGGATGGGTTGGTGATTTTAGGACCAGGTTTGGTTTAAAAAGTCAAGACGACAGGAGAAGCAGTGGACAGGGCCCCTGGCCACCTAGAACCCCGTGAGTTCAATACCGCGGGTGTCAACATGGTCTACTTACCCCCAAACACAACATCTCTAACTCGGTCTCTAGGTCAGGGGGCTACTCCGGATCTACACAAGCTCCTCTATGGCAAGAACTGTCAACGCTGTGGAAGAGAACCCCGACAGGGAGGACATCGTGAAAGTCGGGAGAGATTACAGCATTGAAGACGCCATCGCTGTTATATGAGGCCCGAAACAACAAATTCCTGCTGGCGAAAACTGTGTCCAGGTGTTGTGCCTGCCCTCACAGGATCTACGACAGAGCCAGTCAAGGAACTCATGAAACAGATTGTGGACATGGCAAGGGAGAGAAAGAAGGGAAGGAAGGAAGGAAGGAAGGAAGGAAGGAAGGGAGGGAGGGAGGGAGGGAGGGAGGGAGGGAGGGAGGGAGGGAGGGAGGGAGGGAGGGAGGAGGGAGGGAGGAGGGAGGAAAAGGAAGGAGAAGGGTTTCAAGGTTCAGATCTTGGAGAAACTGAGGAGCTAGCAGACACCACACCAGAGGAATTAACAGAAGACGACTGATAGAGATGACTGCTTCCAAGCCAGTGCCACATGATAAGGAAGAACACGTAGCAGCAGTGCCAAAAAACTGACATTAGACAATCAGGCAGAAGCGTTCCGATCTTTCAAAACCGCTTTTGACTTCCTTTACAACATGGACCCTTCTGGTACAGGCACTGAAACTAGAGCAAAAGGTGGAAGACTTGGCACTACTGTACAGAAACATTTTTAGAGAAATGAGAAGGCAAAGCAGACAGACAGGAATTACCATGTGCTTCCCTAGAGTTACACCGACTGTGCCCACCTCTTCTGCCTCCCTCTTCACCGCCTCCATCTCTGCCCCGTCCTGAGACTCAGCACCGCCCCCCCCCCAACATGAAGACCAGGACAAAGACCTTCACGATGACCAAGGTCCACACAACGAATACTAAATAATCAGCATGCCGGGCGTTAATAAGCTTACCTGTTGTGCACGTGTGTGAGCAAGAACTGTGTGAGACGTTTTTGTGTCCTCATCATCATCTTCATCATTGCCTAAGTGCTCAGTGTGTACAGCACTTACGTGTGCAAGACTTACATGCAAGCCTGTCCTTACATGGGCACAAGGTGAATGATATTTGATATGAAATTAATAATGTGTTGGTTTTTGGGTTTTGTACTGTTTTTTAACTTTGCTTTCAAAGAATTACCATTTAGTATTCTTTCTCATAATTGGAGAAACAGGGTATCAGTGGGTTTTTTAATGTAACAATGTTTCTAATACTGTATTATGAGTAAGACTGTAATACTGCATGCCCTAAAAACGTTATAGCCCTGGCTGGTGTGGCTCAGTGGATCAAGCGCCAGCCTGCAAACCAAAAGGTCACTGGTTCGATTCCCAGTCAGGACATATGCCTGGGTTTGGGGCCAGGTCCCCAGCTGGGGGCCTGCAACAGGCAACCAACTGATGTATCTCTCACACACTGATGTCTCTCTCCTTCTTTTTCTCCCTCTCTTCCTCTCTCTCTAAGAGTAAATAAATAAAATCTTTTTAAAAACATAATAATTCATTCATTAGTGTATAAGCTAGGCTATTGTAAAGCAATTATATCAAATACACTAGAATTAACATAAAACAATCATATCATTGCTTCTTTGTTATCAATGAATTGGCATCCCTGTAATAAATATGAATTTGTCACATTATCTCTTCGCGTTTGATGCCCAGGGCTAGCAGTGCATACGCCGGCTACAGTGTTTTGTGCCACAGAGGACAGCGTCAGTGCGGACACTCACACTGATGTCTGCCCGCATCACCTTGTCCGCAGACATGTGAACTTACGCGTCAGTGAACCCACTGCAGGACGCCGAGGAAGGACAGGACTTCCTTGTGATTGTCTTAATAACATTTTCTTCTCTCTAGCTTGTTTTACTATAAGGATACAGTATATAATACACAGAACATACAAAATATGTGTTAATTGACTGTATGTTGTTGATAAGACTTCCAATCAACAGTACGCTATTAGTGGTTAAGTTTGGGGAGAGTCAAGTGTCCTACGTGGTTTCTTGATTGCATGGGGTGGGTGGCCCTAGCCCCTACTTGTTCAGGGCTCTGCTGTGAGATGGGGGATGGTGAATTAAAATGCCAGAGGAATTCGTAGGCCTTGGCTGTGAGCTGCAAGGCCCACCACAGCCCCCACCCCCTTGTGCAGACAGAGCACAGATCCCCTGCTGGGTTCTGGGGGGGGGGGCCTTGGCAGGGAGGGCAGTGGGGCTCAGTCACTGGACCACAAGCACAGGAGAGGGGGGTGGGCGGAAAGGCAGCTTTCTGTCTCTCTGGGAACCACGGTAGGCAGTAGTAACTTGATGGAGGATGAAAGCAGCAAGTAAACGCTGCACAGAACCAGATGGGCACCCTGCAAAGGCAGGACTGTGGGCATGGGCCCTGGAAGGCCTCAGTCACTGCTGGTGGCTGGGGACAGTGAGATGAGGTAACCATGCAGCAGCGGGGCAGGTGGGCATCCTGGAAGAGGCCTTGATTCCTTCACACCTGGGTCAGCCCTTGGTGATTTGTGGTTTGCTTTGTTTTTAGGTTCCATACGTTCCGGCTCAAGGCTGGTACCCATTGTGAACAGGAGTGTCTGAGGAGGGCGGTTTACCCTTTGTTCCGTAGGGCAGGGCAGGGCCCTGCCCATGAGCCAAACTCCACCCACAGCCTGTGCTGTAGGACTTAAGGACGGTTTTTATGTTTTGAAATGGTTGGGGAAAAATTCAAAACAACTACACCATTTTGTGACACATGAGAGTTATATGTCCTTCAAATTTGTGCCCATAAAGTTTTATTGGAACACTGCCATGCTCCTTTTTTTTTTTTTACCTATTCTCTGTGGCTGCTTTTGGCAAACATGGCAGAGTTGAGTAGGTACAACAAAAATCAACAATTTAGGCAAAGTCTAAAGTATTTACTATCTGGCCTTTTATAAAAGCCTGCCAACCCCTGCTCTAGAAAAGTAGTAATGTTTAACTGTGTGCTGAGACATACTTAAACAGCAGTTACATTTTTAGTGAATTTTTGCCACTTGAAATAAACCTCCTTTGGGTAAAGGCAAAACTGTTGCTATTACTGTCAGCAATCTTGGTTATAAACACAAAGACACCAAATCCACAACTGTTACTTTACTAGGGAGGGGAATCCAATCAGTACCTTTTAATCTAAAAAATAATCACAGGTCAGTGTAACTGAAATATAGCACTCATCCAAATTAGCATCAATTACAAAAACTGCCAGATATTTCCCCTGCTTTGAAATGGGCTGTTTTAAATTTTAAAATGATTGACTTTGAACTTTGGGTTGGAGTACTGTAGTGTTTGCCAACATTAATTGATCATGAAAGAAACATTTTTTAAGATTTTTATTTATTTTTAGAGAGAGGGGAAGGGAGGGAGACAGAGAGAGAAAGAAACATCAATCATTTGTTTCTCGCAGACCTGGCCTGCAACCCAGGCCTGTGCCCTGACCAGGAATCAAACCTGTAACCTTTCAGTTCACAGGCCAGCTCTCAACCCACTGAGCCACATTAGCTAAGGCAAAAAATTTTTTTAATATTTTATTGATAAAACACTATCGAGGAATTTACACCATTGATATCTGAGTTACATTTACTCTTTAGCACCAGAAAGATGCTGCAAACATTCTCCTTATCTGTGCACATGTGTACATGTAAATACCACGCCTCAACCCATTAAATTTAAATGGGCCTCAAGGTTATAATGAATGTTTCAGCCAAGAAATTAAGAGCAATTGATCCAGAGGGGCCAGAACTCATGGTGCAGCTCCTACCCTCTCCCTAACCAGCCTTCTTGCAGGTTAAACTTACAGATTAGACATCCTCACCATGCTCCTCTTTCTCCCGGCACCTTCTTTTTTAGGACCATTTGTCCAGCACAAAGAGCAGACCTTTGGATAGTAGACTGACAAATGGATTTCTCAGGGACCCAATTCAATTCAGCTCAGTTCTGACACTCAACTCAATTCCGACACTCTGTCCTGGAAGATAGCCTCAGATCCCCCAGGTGAAGGGCTCAGTCCCACAAGATGCTGCCATTTCAGATGCCAATCACAAGTCCAGGCTGTCACCTGTGCTTCTGACTGGCTGTAAATCAGAGGTTTCCACAACACCCTCTTGTGTGGGATTAATTTGCTAGAGTGGCTCACAGAACTCGGGAAGTCAGCTTACTAGGTCACCGGTTTACTACAAAGAACACTAGAATACCAACCACCTGAAATACACAGAACGAGGTCCCAAAGGAGCTTCTGTCCCTGTGGGGTTTGGCAGCTGGCACTGCGCATACAGATGCATTCTGGCTCCCCAACAAGGAAGCCCTGAACCTCCTTCTGGGTTTCTTGGAGACTTCATGACATAGTTATAATGGATTAACTCATTGACCCCTGCTGATTGATTCAAACTCCATCGCCCCTCTTCCCTCCTAGAAATCAGGGGGTGAGACTGGTGGTTCCGACCCCCTACTAGTGACCAGTTCCCCTGCAACCAGCCCACATCTTAGGCGCTTTCCAAAGGCCACCTTATTAACATAAATCCAGGTGTGGCGGAAAGGGGCTTGCTATGGCTAACAAGAAACTCATTTCACCTTTATGGCTCTGAAGTGACCCCAGGAACTGAGGACCCAAAAAACTAATAAAACAAAAGATGGTCTCATTGATCTTTTTGCTCAGAAAGTACCAAGTGTTTGGGGCACTATGATCCAGAAGCCACAGATAAAGACCAAATATACAAGAGAAATATATTTTGGTCACAGGAATGACCTAACAGCCTACAGTTATAACAGTCTTATGAGAATTTGCACCAACTTAACTTCAAGAACATATAAAAACTCTGCTCCTTCACAGCTTTAATCCCATCCAAATAGTTTTTAATGTCACAATTACATCTGCATGATTGTGTATCCAAAAACATAGACTAGTGATTGTTATATATCACATTAGTCTCTTAAGTAAAAAACAAAAAGTAGATCTACAAACCTAAGGTACAATAGTACTAGCTTTTCTATTGTCCATGCATTTACTTTTAGCAGAGATCTTTATGTCTTCATAAAACTCTGCATTACTGCCCAGTGTCCTTCATTCCAACCCGAAGGACTCCCTTCACGCAGGGCAGGTCTTGTGGGAAAGAACTCTCTCAGCTTTGGTTTATCTGGGAACATCTTAAAGTCTCCCTCACTTTCAGATTAGCTTTGCCAGATACAGGATTGATTCTTGGTTGACAGCTTTTTCCCTCAACCCTCTGCCTTCTGGTCTCCAAGGTTTCTGATGAGAAATCTTCTCATCAGTTAAGTTGTAGCGTCATTTCAAGACCAATCAGAGCTTAAGAAAAATGATTAAGTGTCGATACTGTAAGGTCTTTAAAAGACTAAATTACAGATTTTCAAACTATAAATGAAAGGGTTGCTGAAGCATCCTACAGATTTTAATTTCTAATAAAGTGGGCATCAATCTTTAATATCCCCTATAAACAACAAAAAGCTGTTGGGAGGTTTCGTTATTTTTAAATATCAGCTTTTATTTCTTTTTAAGATTTTATTTATTATCTTGAGAGAGAGTAGAAGGGAGGGAGAAGGAGAGGGAGAGAAACATTGATGTGCAAGAGAAACACCAGTTGGTTGCCTCTTGCAAGCATCCAAACAGGTACCTGGCCCACAACCCAGGCATGTGCCCTGACTGGGAATTGAACTCATGGCCTTTCAGTTCACAGGCCGGCACTCAATCCACTGAGCCACAGCAGCCAGGGCTGGAGGTCTTGTTTTGTTTTTTCCAGAAGGTCATCAAGAGGTCTTGATACCAAAAAGTGAGAAAAACCACTGTGGTTTGTCCCCAGCTGTGACTGGTCCATATCTTGCTCTGACCTCATAGGGTACCACTGTAGTGTAATTACAAATCTCCTATACAAGGTGCTGGCTGGGCTGAGTGAGGATTTTGTCCTTCTAGCCCAAAAAGCTAATCTGTGGTGACTATGAAAGCTAAACTGTGGTGACCTGTTAGTTTGTTTTCTTCTGATTTTACATTTTTTTTCTTTTGTCTTAACTCTTCTTTCTCATTTCTCCTTTTTATTAAATATTTTCTTTTTTAAGATTTTATTTTTAGCGATAAGGGGACAAAAGGAGAAAGGGGGAGGGAGAAACATTGATATGCAAGACAAACATCCGTTAGTTGTCTTTTGTATCCCACCAACTGGGGGGGACCTGGCACGCAGCCCAGGCATGTGCCCTGACCAGGAATCAAACCTGGGACCTTTCGGCTTGTAGAAACAACGCCCAACTCACTGAGCCACACCAGTCCGGGCTCTGTAGTACTTTCTTTTTCCTTATTTTTCTTCATTTCTTTTCTCATTTTCCTTTTTCTTTTTCTTCTCAGTTTTTTCATTTTCTTTTTCTCAATTTTTCTTTTCTTTGTTCTTTTTCCATTTTTTCTTATTTCTTTTGTTTTTCATTCTTTATTTTAAAACAGTTTAAATTAGTACTTAATTAGTATCGTTAGTGTATTTAGTATAGTTAGTATTGCTATCATTAGTATAGTTAGCAGTTGTTTAGTATTGTTTATCAGCATAGTTAGTAATCATGGTAGCATTGTTTATTAGTAACGGTTAGTTATCATAGTTAATATTGCTTGCCAGAACAGTCAGCATTGGTAGTACTGTCAGTTGGTGCAGTCAGCAGGTTAACGTGACCTTACAGCCATGTCTACTGAAGGGGAGCCCCATATTGGCCACTACGAGCTCCCGAACAACATTGGCCAGGAAACCTTTGCCAAGGAGAGGCTGGCCTGGCACATTCTGACCAGGACAGAGGTGGCTGTCAGTCATTAGTCAGCAGGGCTCTCCCAGACTTTTTCAAGAAGTCCGCTGCATGAAGGCCTTGAATCACCCAAATATTGTAGTTATTTGAGGTACTTGCCACCGAGAAAGCATTATTTCCCATTATGGCACATGAGCAGAGGGGACATGTTCGATTCTCTACAGGACCATGGCCACATGACCAAGAAGGAGGCCCCAGGCATTTTCCAGCAGATGGTCCCCACTGTGCAGTTCTGCCACCCAAGGGGCATCATCCACAGGGACCTGGAGCCAGAGAACATGGTTTTGATGCTGAGCTGAATGTAAAACTTACAGACTTGGCCTCGGCAACAAGTCAGTCAGCCCCAAGCTGAGCGCATTCTGTGGCAGCCTCCCTTATGCTGCCCCAGAGCTCTTTCTGGACCAAATCTGTCATGGCCCTGTGGCAGAAGTGTGGCCCCTGGGGGTGGTTCTGTATAAGGTGGAGAGCACTTCTGGGAGCTTCAGCAGAGGATACCAAGCAGCCATTACCATGTCCTCTATTTCATGTCTTTGGAGTGTGAAAACCTCTTAAAAAAATTAATTACCCTTGACCCCAGTGACAGAAGAACTCTGGAACAAGGAAAGACCTATGGCTAAACGCGGGCCAGGAGGGGGAACTCAGGCCCTGTAGTTAGCCGCCCTGTCACAACAGGTGACCACCAGGTGACCAAGGTCATGACGAATCTGGGGTTTGAATGGAACCAGATCCAGGACTCAGTAACGCATGAAAATTGGGACAAAGTAATGGCTATGGACCTGATTCTGAGCACCAAAACACCCAAGGCAGGGGGCTACACCACCAAAGTAAGGCACATCCTTTCCCTGGACGTCAACAGCCATGGTCCTTCCTCACCCACAAGGTCAGCCATGAGGCGGGAAGACCAAAGAGCTTGTCACTTCCTCAGCCCGCTTAGAGTCGAAGACCACCACTCTCCCACCCAGCCCAGAAGAGAGAACCACCACCCCCAGCCCAGCCTCCCAAGTACAGCCTTTGGGGTTCCCCCTCCAACCACGGCACCAGCAGCAGCAGCAGCAGCACTGGAGATGTCCCAGAGGGAACCATCAAAGCAAACTCCCTCCATGCCGGGCAGGCTGATGGTGTGATCCCGGACTCTTCGGCCACAGCCATGGCTGGCAGGGGGTGGCTTGGAGGCTCTTCAGCTTTCTTAAGCCACCAAGAAGCAGCATGGAAAATGGACCCAAATATAAAGTAAATGTAATATTTTAAATTGTGGACAGCCAAGGCAGGGGGCAAGTCAAGTCACACTCCCTTCATTTTAAATGTCGAACTCAAAGATGCTAAGTTCCAGAGAGGCAGGCAGCTTGACATGAGAGATCAGCCAGAAGCTGGACACAAATAACAGAGGGTGTGAACACTGCAGAAAGTACACGCTGTGTGCGGAGGAGCCCTGGTCAGAGAACTTGGTCCAGCGGACGATGGAGGTGCGCACACTGCCCCAGCATTCTCTGCACAGCATTCAAAACAGGATGGTTCCGGCATCTCCATTGGTGTCAGAAGCATCTTACCCAACATTCCTGGAGAGCTTGGGGGACAGCCGGGAGTCCCCTAGGGGACGAGAAGAGAGGCCAGCCTCACTGCAGGTCCACTCTTCAGCTCCCATCTGGGTGCAACTTCAGGGACTGGACCATTTTTCCTGGGGCCCTTCCCCCACTGCTCTTCTTTTCTTCCACATTTATGGGAGAGGGAGTGGCTCTTACTAAAGAACTGAGTTCTCCCAAATCGAGTAATAAACTGGATGCTCCAGAAGGATGTATCAGGTACTCTGTTTGTGTCCTCCCTGCACAGAATGGGGGTTGTGCGTCCTGCAGTTTGAGGGGCATGTCGTGATGTAGTACTTGCACTTAGTCAGAACAACTAATGGAAAAATTACTGGATAGAATTATCACAGGAACTCCCAAAAGCAGCCACTGTGATTCCAAAAGGAAAAAGCTGTGAGCTGTCCTGAAAGACAGAAAGACAGAAATTGTGTGTTACCTTCCTACACACACAGCACCTCACATTTTCAGAAGGACGCAGTAGGGGTTTTGGTCCTGTGCCCTGTGTTCATTACAACCAAGAGGCCTGCAATAGAACAGCACAGTCCCAGGAACCAGCCTTGGAGGGGGGATGTCAGAGAACTGACGAGGTACAGGCCCCAAAGTAACGTAGGGGTCCCTTACCTGTGTGGCTCAGTTTCCTGGCTATAAGGCAAAAGTTGAGCCTTCCTCTTTTCCCATTGGGAAGGGGCCCTGATCCATGGGTTTGACCAAGAAATGGACATGACCCCTGACTGGTGTGGCTCAGGAGGTTGGGCATCATCTGATTCCCTGTCAGGGCACATGCCTGGCTCTCAGGCCAGGTCCCCAGTTGGGGGCATGAGAGAGGCAACTGATCGATGTTTCTTTGGCACATCTATGTTTCTCTCCCTCTATTTCTCTATACCTTCCCTTCTTTCTAAAAATAAATAAATAATCTTTATTTTTTAGTATATTTTATTGATTATGCTATTATAGTTGTCCCAATTTTTTTCTCCCCTTTATCTCCCCTCCACCCAGCACCCCCACT
The DNA here is from genome assembly GCF_022682495.2 of Desmodus rotundus. Classification (NCBI taxonomy): domain Eukaryota; kingdom Metazoa; phylum Chordata; class Mammalia; order Chiroptera; family Phyllostomidae; genus Desmodus; species Desmodus rotundus. The sequence goes on along the minus strand of NC_071395.1, from coordinate 49,715,899 downwards.
TCCAGCATTCCTCCCACCTTAGTTCATGTCCATGGATCATTCATATAAGTTCTTTGGCTTCTCTATACCCTATACTATTCCTAACTTACCCCTGTCTATTTTATGCCTACCAATCATGCTTCTTATTCCCTTTATATTTTCCTCCCCATTTTCCCCCTCCCTCTCCACTGATAACCCTCTCTGTGATCTCCACTTCTGATTCTGCTCTTGTTCTAGCTGTTTACTTAGTTTTTGTTTTTTAGGTTCAGTTGTTGATAGTTATGAGTTTATTGTCATTTTATGCTTCATAGATTTTGTTCTTCTACTTCTTAGATAAGTCCTTTTAACATTTCATATAATAAGGGCTCAATGATGATGAACTCCTTTAACTTGACCTTATCTGGGAAGCACTTTATCTGCCCTTCCATTCTAAATGATAGCTTTGCTGGATACAGTAATCTTGGATGTAGGTCCTTGCCTTTCATGACTTGGAATACTTCTTGCCAGCCTCTTCTTGCCTGTAAGGTCTCTTTGGAGAAATCAGCTGACAGTCTTCTGGGAACTCCTTTGTAGGTAACTCTCTCCTTTCTCTTGCTGCTTTTAAGATTCTCTCCTTATGTTTAATTTGGGTAATGCAATTATGATGTGCCTTGGTGTTTTCCTCCTTGGGTCCAATTTCTTTGGGACTCTCTGGGCTTCTTGGACTTCCTGGAAGTCTATTTCCTTTGCCAGATTGGGGAAGTTTTCCTTCATTATTTGTTCAAATAAGTTTTCAATTTCTTGCTCTTCCTCTTCTCCTTCTGGCAGCCCTATGATTCGGATGTTGGAGTACTTAAAATTGTCCCAGAGGTTCTGCAGCCTCTCCTCATTTATTTGAATTCTTGTCTCTTTATTCTGTTCCGGTTGGATGTTTATTTCTTCCTTTTCTTCCAAATCATTGATTTGAGCCCCGGTTTCCTTCCCTTCACTGTTGGTTCCCTGTATATTTTGCTTTATTTAACTTTGGGTAGCCTTCATTTATTCCTTCATTTTGCAACCAAGCTCAACCAATTCTATGAGCATCCTGATCACCAGTATTTTGAACTCTACATCAGATAGGTTGTCTATTTCCTTGTCACTTAGCTCTCTTTCTGGAGTTTTGATCTGTTCTTTCATTTGGGCCATATTTCTTTGTCATAGTGCACCTGCTGTTAGGGGGTGGGGCCTTAGGTATTCACCAGGGAGAGGCAAACCTCTTCAATTCGTTGCGGAGCTGTCTGTGCAGGAGGGGTCTAAGAGGGAACAATGCCACTTGCCCATTCTGCTCTAGCCCCTCTTTCCAATGAACTCTCCTGTGAGACTGGGAGTTTCTCCCACCTTCGCAACCCCCACAGTATTTGCAGCTAGAGGTTTTGAGTCTTTAGTTTCCCAGTGAGCCATCCCCCCTCCTCACCTGCAAGGTCGACCACTTTGCTGCAGGTCTTCTCTGCCTGTCCAGCTCCACCCCTCCTACTGGTCTGGATGAATGTTTCTTTAATTCTTTGGTTTTCTGAGTTCCATGCAGGTTGCTATTCTGGTAGTTCTGGTTTATTGTTTTTAAATTGGTTGTTATCCTTCTTTTGGTTGTGTGAGGAAGTGAAGTGTTTCTATCTGGAACCCCATAACAAATCTTTAAAAAAAGAAATGGACAAGAGGCATGGGGGTGGGGGAAGCTAGAGTGTTAGGTGCATACAAGACAGAGGTGGGGTAAAGACTTGGGAAGAGGACTTAAACCCACACCCCATTTTTTCCAGGACGACCCCATTGATACACTTTGCACTGCATCCCCAAACTTAGACATCCCCCAGCTCCAAGGCTGGTCCCAACCCAGTCAGATGACATAACCCTCCGCTCAAGAGGCTTTCTCCGTCTGTGAGCTCTGGCCTTAACTGGCTAGGCCAGTGGCTGCCTCTGATTAGTCTCAGTTCACTTCCACAGCGAGGGCTTTAGGTTTGGTTCTAAAGAGCAGGGAATCCTGAGAAGGTAGGGACGTGATCAACTGTCATTGATTAATACACCTCTGGCTGCTTGTGTACAGTGAGCTCGGGTGGTGGAGATCTTCAGAGTCAGTTACTGAGTCCCAACAGTGATTTTCCTGCAAATCTAATGAAAAGTAGCGTTCCCAGCTTCCTCTGCAGCTGGGTGGGTATGTGACCAGGATCTCCCTCTAGGGTGAGAAAGGAAGAGATTTGCACAACTATTAGGATAGTTCCTAGGAGAGAGAAGTAGGCCTTCTTTTTTTTTTTTTTATCCTCCCCTGAGGATAAAAAAAAAATCATGTTTATTGATTTTAGAGAGAAAGGAAGGGAGAGAAAGAAGGAAAGAAAAATCCATGTGAGAGAGAAACCTGATCAGTTGCCTCTTGCACTCACCCCAGCAGGGGAACAAGCCTACAGCCCAGGCATGTGCCTTGACCAAGAATTGAAACCGTGGCCCTTTGATCTACAAGACAACATCCAACTACCAGAGCCACACAGGCCAAGGCAGTAGGCTTTTTTTTTTTTTTTTTTTTTGAGAGAGAGAGAGAGAAAAACATGGATTTGTTTTTTTGCTTATTTATGCATTCATTGGCTGATTCTTGTATGTGCCCTCTCTTAAGGGCATGTGCCTTGACCAGGGATCAAACCTGCAATCTTGGCACATAGGGACAATGCTGCAACCAACTGAGCTAGCCAGCCAGGGCAGCAGGCCCTTCTTTCTGCTTCTCCCTCTGCTCTGCTGCTAGGAATGTAAGCTCTCAGGCTGGAGTTCTTTCCTGGCCCCTGTGGGCAAAGGCAACTTCCCTGGGATGATAGGGCATCAGGGAGAGGAACTTCCTGGAACAGCCCTGCCAGACCAGTCCTGGACTGTTTGTCTCTAGACCAAGCAGGAGAGAGATGCAAACTTCTGTCTGCCACTCTCGGTGTGGGCCCTTTGTTACAGCAGCTGAGCCTTACCCTAAGCAGGATAGCAGTTTTATGTGTGGTACCCTTGGGTCAGGCTGCTCCAAGACCCACAGCTGTCTAAAATTTTCAGCCCTCCCTTCCATGGGGTGACAGCCAAGCTCAGCTGTAGCCCACTCTTCTCTCCTAGTACTTCTCTGGAAATCTAACTCATGGACATTGAAACTACCAACTAAATGAGTCCAGCACTAATACTGTTATTCCACATATGCCTCTTGTTTTTTCCACCCACCCTTGTGCATGTCCCCAACTCTACTCTCTCCCAAAGATGCAGCTTGTTTTAAACTATACTGTGCTGTTTCCCTGATAGTATCTGTAGATTCTAATTAAATAACTCAAGAAGCAGGCTGTTTCACACCTGTTGTAACTTGATTATTGCTAAAAAGATGAGTTTAGAACTGGCAAATTCCCTCTAAGCTGACAAGCTTAAAAATATAATTTCGGCAGAGAACCAAGATGGCGGCGTAGGTAGACACACTGCGCCTCCTCGCACAACCAGAACTGACAGAAAATCAAACGGCAAGGAAGTCCGACACCAAGGAAATAAAAAATAAACATTCATCCAGACTGGTAGGAGGGGCGGAGAGGGGCAGCCGGGGTGGAGAGGACTCACGTTGCCGTGGCGGGACCGAGACTGGCGGAGTGTGGGACAAACGGGGCAGGCAGGCTGACCACGGCAGACCCTGCGGCCCCACATTTGCACAGATAAACCCAGAGGGCCGGACTCAGAGTGGCGGAGAACGGGGCAGGCAGATCGGCAGGTAGCACCCGGTGGCCCCACATAAGTGCACAGATAAACCGGACAAACGGCAGGAAGCAAAGCAGACCACGCAACCCAGGGCTCCAGCCCGGGGAAATAAAGCCTCAAACCTCGATTGAAAACACCTGTGGGGGTTGGGGCGGCAGCAGGAGAGACTCCCAGCCTCACAGGAGAGGTCGTTGGAGAGACCCACAGGGGCCTAGGGTGTGCACAAGCCCACCCACTCGGGAACCAGCACCAGAGGGGCCCAGTTTGATTGTGGGTAGCAGAGGGAAAGATTGAGGTCCGGTGGAGAGTGGAGCAGGCGCCATTGCTCCCTCTCGGCCCCTCCCCCACGTACAGCGTCACAGCACAGCGACCAGCGTCACCCAGCCCGGGAAACACCTAAGGCTCCGCCCCTTTAAGTAACAGACACGCCAAGACCAAAAAAAAAAAAAAAAAAAAAGGCCCAAATGACAGAACACTTCAAAGCTCCAGAAAAAATACAACTAAGCGAGGAAGAGATAGCCAACCTATCAGATGCACAGTTCAAAACACTGGTTATCAAGACTCTCACAGAATTGGTTGAATTTGTTCGAAAACCAGATGAAAAAATGAAGCCTACTCTAAGAGAAACAAAGGAAAATGTACAGGGAACCAACAGTGATGCAAAGGAAACTGGGACTCAAATCAATGGTGTGGACCAGAAGGAAGAAAGAAACATCCAACCAGAAAAGAATGAAGACACAAGAATTCGGAAAAATGAGGAGAGGCTTAGGAACCTCCAGGATATCTTGAAACATTCCAACATCCGAATTATAGGGGTGCCAGAAGGAGAAGAGGAAGAACAAAAAATTGAAAACTTATTTGAACAAATAATGAAGGAGAACTTCCCCAGTCTGGCAAAGGAAATAGACTTCCAGGAAGTCCAGGAAGCTCAGAGTCCCAAAGAAGCTGGACCCAAGGAGGAACACACCAAGGCACGTCATAATTACATTACCTAAGATTAAACAGGAGAGAATCTTAGAAGCAGCACGAGTAAAGGACACAGTTACCTACAAAGGGGTTCCCATAAGACTGTCAGCTGATCTCTTAAAAGAAACCTTACAGGCAAGAAGGGGCTGGAAAGAAGTATTCCAAGTCATGAAAGGCAAGGACCTACATCCAAGATTACTGTATCCAGCAAAGCTATCATTTAGAATGGAAGGGAAGATAAAGTGCTTCTCAGATAAGGTCAAGTTAAAGGAGTCCATTATCACCAAGCCCTTATTATATGAAATGTTAAAAGGAGTTACCTAAGAAAAAGAAGATCAAAAATAGGAACAGTAAAAATGACAGCAAACTCACAGTTATTAATGACCACACCTAAAACAAAAACAAGAGCAAACTAGGCAAACAACTAGAACAGGAACAGAACCATAGAGATGGAGATCACATGGAGGGTTGTCAATAGGGGAGTGGGAGGGGGAGGGGGGGAAAGGTACAGAGAATAAGTAGCATAGATGACAGGTGGAAAATAGACAGGGGGAGGGTAAGAATAGTGTAGGAAATGTAGAAGCCAAAGAACTTATAAGTATGACCCATGGACATGAACTATAGGGGGGGAATGTGGGAGGGAGGGGGTGGGTAGGATGGATTGGAGTGGGGGGGGAATGGGACAACTATAATAGCATAATCAATAAATATATTAAATATATATATATATAATTTCAAAAACCAATCAAATTTCACTCATAATATGAAGGCAGACATTGGGACTTGGTCAAGCCTTGGCTTGAGCTGTCAGTTTGGATATCACATATTTAGGACCACCCCGGGTATCTCATCTTGTGCATACAATTTCCTATATGTACTTCATTCCTATGGAGCCTGAGATTCCCTGAGAGAATGGTACTCCAATATTTGAAGTTGTTGAGGATATTGTAAAAAGGTATATAGTTCATTTGTTCTTCATTTGATTGCTTTAAGCATTTGCAAAGGGCGTGTAGGGTTAAAGTAGAATGTATTACTAGAAAATTTGAGGTTCAGTCAGGTCAACAGACCAGAAGTGACAGCCATTGAAAAGATGGCTTGTTACGGTTTCCAGAGGAGGGGCACCCCACGCCATGAGGGAAGCATCAGGGTGGGTCAAGAGGAGAAAACCGTGAGGTTTTCTTTCTGAAAGGAATGAGATGGAAAGACAAAAAGTTGTCTCCTTTTTTCTGGCTTGAGCACTAACTATGCAGATGGGATGGCTGGAGTAGAGGCAGCCATAATGCAACCATTAGGGAGTGACACCAACATTCTATTAATTGTGAAGCAGAGAAGTGGTTGGCATCTGGGACACTGATGACATTGTTGGGCCACCTGACCACCTCTGGACCTCCCATCTCTCATATCTTTAAACATTAAACATTAGATGCCTTTGTAGATTAAGCCACTCTTAGTAGGGTTTTCTGTTTCTTCAGCCACATATCTGATACAGCCTTCAAGTCTCTGTTGAAAATTCTCTGTCCTACCCTAGCTGGTGTGGCTCAGTGGATTGAGTGCCAACCTGCGAAACAAAGGGTTGCTGGTTCAATTCCCAGTCAGGGCAAATGCCTGGGTTGCAGGACAGGTCCTCAGTGGGGTAGGGGGGAGGGGATTGCGAGAGGCAACCACACATTGATGTTTCTCTCCCTCTCTTTAAAAAAGGAAAAAAAATTCTCTGTCCTTAACTAGTTCTCCAGAAGACTTGGGTCTCTGCCCCATCCCCCCACCCATGAAAGCAGCTCACAAGCTATGGAGCTCTAGCTGGATGGCTGGCTTGTCTGTCTTTGGTCTGTAAAAACCCCTGGGGCAGGCCTCTGCCTCCTCTGCCCTCTGCACTCTGAGCCTGGACACAGTGGGCCTTCAGGATACATCAGGGACCTCATCGCACCCCCTGCATCATGGCCAGAAGCCTCCAGCCATCAAAACGCTTGTAGATTCACTCTGCCTCAAGCACTGCTTCTGGACCCTGGGGGCGTCTGTGGCCACTTCAGTGTGAAGAGGTCCGAGCTGTCAGATCTCAGCTCACATGTGCCTTCAATGGCTGAGCTGGTGTCTCTCATCAGCCGGGTCTCTCCTGTGGCAGCCACAGGAGGCCACAGTGGCAAGGAGTTTGAGTTGAGTGTCAAGGGAGACATAGAAAGGGCAGTTATTGATACATACCATTCCAACTGAGTGAAGTTTCTACATGTTCTGGAAAAGACCTCTGATGTGCAAATGGGAAGTAGGATCCCCCAAAGCCCAAAGAAAGGAGATGTCCCCAGGTATAGGGAGGGAGAAGGCTCTTGGACTCCCGTGTAGGAGCTCCAGATGCTGGCCTGTGAATGGTGGGGGGGGGACTTCTCATGTGGTCACATGAGCATGACTTTGTAATTGCCAAGCAAAGCAAGAGAAAGGGGTGCTGAGTGTGATGGCGCCAGTGAAAGAAGGTCTCCCTACCCCCTTCAGTGTAAACTGCTTTGGAGCAGCTCCTAGTGATCACATGGCAGTTACCAAGTCTCAGGCTCACACAGTAAACCGGGCATGGGGCCGGGTGCCTGACACTGTCACGTGGACAAGCCACGTTATGCAGCTCCTCCAAGCACCAGCAGCAGAATCTGGGTGTTTGGTCTGGCTCCACACTTCCACGCTGTGGCCCACTTATCTCCCTTCTCTGGGCCTCAGTTGTGCTGTCTAACATGGGGATATCAATTGCTACCTTAACAGGGTTAATCCCGTGACGATTAATTTGGGTGACGTGAGTGGCCTAGCCCAGCAATTTTCAACCAGTGTGCCGCAAGAATTTGTAAAACATGCCATACCTGATTGTTTAGTCAGGGGCACTGACCTCCTTTCCCGTAGATTGTCAAATAAAAAATGACAAGAGCCAATACAACAATAGCCATCCAGTGTGAATGAATCAAAATTATACCCATTTTCTGTCAGATCAGCAAAAAATATATTTTTTGGTGTGCCATAGAATGTTGGTAACTAGTTGCTGTGTGCCATGAGATGAAAAGGGTTGAAAATCGCTGGCCTAGGCTATTGCTTGAATCCATCTGGATCTCCACGTTAGACTAGAGTCTGACAGTGTTACCTGGAAGTTCTTCCTTGCAGCTAGCCTAAATCATACTGCTGTAGTTCCAGGGTGCTCCATTTGGCCAGCTGAAAGGAACAGTCACAATTTTTTGACAGCCAGTGACAGGAACCCCAAAATGGCTAAAACATTCAATCATAGCAGGAGAAAATAATTTATGAATCTAAGAAGTCTCATGACAGATGGCCTCAGGCCAAGCTGTGCCTAGGCGCTCCATGAGGTCAACAGGAAGCACCTCTCCAGGCACCTTGGCTTTGCGAACTTCCCTGGCTGCCAGCGTCATTGTCAGCTGGGATCTCTGCTTATGAAATCAAGATGGCCGCCAACGCCACACGCTGACAGCGTATCCCCTCGGCGTCCCAGCTGAAATACAGCTTTTGTGGCCCCAAGGTTCCAACACTAAGGGCTCACACCTGGGGTCTGATTGGCCACTTGCCTAGCCATGAGCCAATCACTGTGGCCAGGGAGGCTGAAATATGGTGATTGTCCAGATCAAGGTCATGTGACCACTCTCTCCAAGGAAACCTACTGGATACCCTCCTGGTTCTGGGTGGGACATACTGTGAAGGCTGAGGTAGTGGGGTGAGAGTGCAGCCGCTGCGTTCCTCTGGGCTTCATTTCCTGGGATGTACCTGCTCATATCTTGTTTCCACACTCCATTGTCTTGCTTACAAAAAAATCTGTGGTTGCACCTCTTCCCTTCCCAAGCCCTGTTTCTCCCAGACCAAAAAGAATGAGACCTCCTATTTGAACACGTGATCTGGTGTTCACTCCCAGCTTCAAGGCCTGCTTCTAGTGTCGCATTATAATCATTTATTCAGTCCACAAATGTCTGCTGAGCACTGACTATTCTTCTGAGAGTGCCCATCACCCAGAGTCTTCAAAAGAAAATGAATTTCATCTGAGCAAGCATCTGGAGGTAGCTTCCAATCCCACTCTGCCATTCACTGTGTGGCCCCGAAGGAATTACTTCCCCTCTCTGGGCTTCTGCTTTCACATCTGCAAAATGAGGCACTGGAGAAAATGAGATCCTGGAACCCACTCAGCTCTGGCATCCTGTGGTTGGGTCTTAGAACTGTGTCTCCAGCCGGGAGTCATGCCAGGGCAGAGGAGGATCTGGGGTTTTCTGTGTGTGTGAGGGCCCTGGCTCTAGGTTCCTGTGAGGTTGCCTGATATTACTGCTGCAACAGAACATCTCTTTCTGGATGTTTATGAATCCCAAGCCCTCCCACCTCTGAAAGTCAAGTTTGGGACTCTGAAGGGGAAGTGGAAGGGAGAAGGGGGTGATTTAGAGGTTCCATGGAGCCCATCCATCTCTTCCTCTCCCTCCCCTATTCCTCTTTTTGCCCACCCCGTTTTCACTGTTGCAGCTGAAATTGGTCCAGGCTCCCTGGGAGAATTGAGACCCCTTTTGTGTTGGTAGGGGAAGGAAGGATTCCTCTCTAAGGTATCCTGAGTGTTTCAGGCAGAGGGCGGGGGGACTTCCTTTTTCTTCTGGTTGAGTCTAGCTTTTCTTCCCATTTATTTGAACATTTGAGGATATGATTTAATTGCCCTGGTCATTCTGTCACTCGTTTGTCAGTTCACTCAACTGCTCACCTTCTTCTTAATCCATTTGCTCCCCCCTTTACTTAGCTCATGGTTTTTTGTTTTTTTAGCAAGAGAGGTTATTTATTGGGGAAACAGGAAAAAAAAATAACAAGAACAGACACTAGAGCAGCTGAACTACTCAAAAGACTACAGCCAGCATCTGGTAATACTGAAGAAACCAAGTCTGCTATGTTTCTTCCCCCAGCCCCGGGCCACACAGTCACTCATCTCTGCTTCTCTTTGCGCATCACTAGGTCCTCCTATCTTTTAAACCCATTGATTTCTCTTTATTTACACTGCCATGAGAGTGATTACATGAAACCATGGAGGTAGAAACTTTGAGTACATGCATTCTGTATCTTTAGCAAGTTTAGGTGAAGTGGGCCTTGGGAGAAAATGTGGTGATTTATAAAGATTTTGAAGTTATTGCTAACATTCTGTAAATTGACTTTGGAGTAGTTGAACCAATCTCCCAGTTTGACAGACTTCTGCTGAGATCTTCTGCTCATGACCTTCATCAAGTCTTCTGGTGTCCCACCAATTCAAAAGAACCTATGCACCCCAATGTTCATAGCAGTACAATTTACAATAGCCAAGTGCTGGAAGCAACCTAAATGCCCATCAGTAAATGAATAAATCAAAAAACTATGGTACATTTACACAACGGAACACTACACAGCAGAAAGAAAGAAGGAGCTCCTACCCTTCGCAACAGCATGGATGGAACTGGAGAGCATTATGCTAAGTGAAATAAGCCAGGCGGTGAAAGACAAATACCATATGATCTCACCTATAAGTGGAACCTAATCAACAAAACAAACAAGCAAGCAAAACATAACCAGAGACATTGAAATAAAGAACAAACTGACAGTGACCAGAGGAGAGAGGGGAAGGGGATAACAGGGGAGAGAAGGGAAAGGGTCATCAAGGAACATGTATAAAGGCCCCATGGACAAAGCCCAAGGGGGTAGGATTGAAGATGGGAGATAGGGGCGGGTGGGGCAGGGGAAAGTGGAGGCAGGAAAATGGAGACAATTGTACTTGAACAACAATAAAAAATAAATTAAAAAATTAAACAAAAGGTCTTCCGGTGTTTCAGTGACATTTCTAAGGTCTTAAGAGCAGAGCACTTGCTACCCAAAGACTCATATCACAAAGAAGGGGCAACGTGATTGACAAATACATATCTCTAATACAGTATATCTAAGATAAAAAGATATTTTACAAAGGTGTTTACAGATGGACAGAGGGAGAGGGGAAGAGATGGAAGTGGACACAGACAGGTTTTGGACACAATTTTACATGTCTGCATGTGTCACATGGAACATCTTCCTGTTAGTGGATCACCTTATAGTTGGTACTTGTAATGGATTTTCATTATATTCCAAATGAAATCGAAGAAAAGCAAGCAAGTATTCCCTGGAGAAATTCCCTAAGGTTATACAACACGTTCTGAAGAAGCGTAGCTACATAAGGAACCTTGGAGAAGCAGTGTCCTCGTCATGAGCAGTCACGCACTGCCCTCTGGTGGCCGAGTGGGAATGGCATGAGTGCTGCAGTACTCACGGCTGGCTGCAATAGAAGCGGACACCTAACTGAGACATCTTCCCAGGCTTCTTGCAGTTAGACCAAAATTAATTCCATAAGATTTACTATTTGGGGGATGAATTCCAGTGAAGTCGTTATCTTGGCATTTCTCACCATGAAAAAATCAGACCAGCTCCCAAGTGCAGTATCTCGGGGATTATTTATTGAGCGCCTGAATCGGGCCCTGGGTTCCAGGACAGAAAATAGGAAAACTGGGTGTCTACATCACAGCTCTGTGTGTCTGGTATTTAAAAAATTACACAAAACAAAGGATATTTCTGATACCCTTCTGGTTATATGAATAAAACATTTTGAAAAATTAGAAAATTATAACAGCATATCTGCATAATTTCATCTGAATTTACATAGAGTATTTTTTCATCCGAATTTACATAGAGAATTTACATAAAGAGGAATGGGATCCCCCTATATTCCTGGTCACTTTTCTCTTAATGGAAGCAATATCCTCTCCCTTTAAATTTTTAGAAAAAGTGATTTTCAGTGCTGCATCATATTCCTTCTAATATTGTGTACATAAACGATCTGCTTGTATCGTTGTTGCTTCCTTCTTCCTCCAGCAGCCGTATCTTGTCTATCTCTGAAAGCGGAGTTCACTTGCAGCCATCTCCATCCAGGCAGCTTCCAAGTCTCGAAACACGCACTGAACTTCCAGAATACTTTCACTTTATCGCTTTCTCCTGGGATGGCAGGCAGTTTGTACTACATCCTACCTCCTTCTTTAGATGTGGAGCTTCTCCAGGCCATGATGCTTTTCAATCAAATCTCAGTCCAGACCTTCATATAGCACTTGGCGTATAGTAAATACTCAAGAGAGTTTTGAAAAACCCTATGAGTTTGAATGAGTTACTCACTGCTGCAGAGAAATTTAGCTGTCCATCAAAATCCATTCTCCTGTCTTAGGGCTGGACTGCATCTCCCAGTCCCCTTGTGACCCTACAGCCATGTCCTTAACAGTGGAAGAGGAAATAAAACTGACACGCACATTGCTTACCTGGCCCATGACGTGATGCCCCCACATGCATTTCTCCGCACTCCCCCCATTTCTGCCTATGGATGTAGGTGAGGATGAGGTCCTAGGGACAGAGAAAGCACACAATGAGGAACTCTGGGTTCCTGAATGAGTGCAGTCTCTCCAGCCTGCATCCCACCAAAAACCACTGTTATTTGGAATAATTTACAGTAATATGCTGTTGAAATGGTAAGAATTATTTGGTAATTCAGCATAACCTAATATACCCCCAAAATTTAATCACAGAAATCATTTAAACAGGCATCAATCTAGTACACATAAAATAATAAAATTTGATTTGCCGTTGCTAGTTTTATCCTTCATTATAACCCTGCTATTCTAACCTAATCATTTTACCTCAGAAACTTGATCACTCAAAATATTTTTATTCTGGATGTGAAAACACTGAAATCAGAATTGTTAACATTATTTCCAAATGTTTGTGGGAAAGTATTTTCCCAAGAAAACTTCAATAAGACACTTTAATTCCTTGATCCTACTTGGAAATACAGCACAGTATACCAATTGTAGTTATTCCATGTTTATTTTTACTTTATTAAAAGTGTTTTAATTGGGATCAATTTTGTCTTAAATATCCATGACAGGATTTTATGTCTATATCATAATTTACTGACAGTTGATACTGCCTTTATAAGATTTCTTTTTTTATTTTTAATTAAATCATTTTTATTTGAATTTTTTTTTAGAGAGAGAAATATCAATTTGTTGTTCCACTTATTTATGCATTTATATGTTGATTCTCGTATGTGTCCTGACCCAGAATTGAACCTGCAACCTTGCTCTAACAAATTGAGCTACTTGACCAGGGCCAAGATTTCCTTAGTGATCATTATTGTACCTAGTCTACTCACCTGAATCAAAGAACATATATCAAAATTTTCCAAAGTTTTCTTCTTCCACTAATTTTGGAATGTCAATGGTACATTATGTCATGTCCAATTTTAGTTGGTGTGAGTTATTTTTACTGATAATATTCACCATGAGGGTCCAAGTGTCCTTAAGTTCAAAATGCTGGTGTCCAATTATAGAAGACCGTTCAGCGTGACATGGGAAATGTAGCTCAGCTCCCACTCGGAAAGGCCAGTGGAAAGCGAGGTCTGGCACACAGGACCCATGCCCATGGATAAGTTCTCCCGTGGGGAATCAGGCCTGCATTGTACCTAGGCCACTTTGAGACTTGCTTTTTGCTAAACCTCCCTCACCCTGAATTGAGGCAGCAAGTTTACTGCACATCTTTAAAGTAACTTCCTAAAATCTGTCTTAAACCTCCCAAGGACAAGTGTAACCAGTTCAACCACTTTTTCCCTTTACATTTGCAAATATCCTTCTTTTTGATATAATTAGCAACATCCTCTCCTTTGTTTTCTGTAAAAGGTAACTACCTAAAGCGAACCTGTGCATAGTAAATGAGGACCATCCTCAATGTAAGGTACCCAGAAAAAAAGTAATAAAAGTCTGTCCAGGCAAGGGACAGGGCCAGCCCTCTCTTTCACTGACAGAGCAGCTGTGTCATCCCTTTTCCTCCACAGGATTTCTGTAGTCCATGTGAATTTGTCTCATCTCATCCATAACACCGCGGACACTGTGGGCCAGTGTCCGCATCATCCAATCAGTCTAATTCTTTGATTGACAGAGATTCAGTTTTGACCAGGCTTTTGGTATATGCTGCCTGCCTAAAAAGCTCCACCACCCTCCTCTTATGCCCACCTCCTTAGGGAACAGAGGGGGATTTCTCAAAGCTACTGACAAAGTGCAGGCAGATGAAAGCTACAAAGTGGTTCCACTCATTCTGTTTAGGAATTAAAAACCACTGTCCTGCTTAAATATCCTGGTCTGGAACCAAACTTCTGATATCTCTGGGAATGAGGAAACAGAGTATGTGGTAGGTAGATGAATGCCCCACTCACCTAAAAATCCGTCCATCCCTCATCTTTATTTGGTGTTTAATGTAGAAAAAGAGTACTGGTCATCACCATGTGGTTCTCATTCTCCTTTTTTCCCTAAGAACATGAGATTCAGTTTTATTTGCTCACCAAACTAAAGGCTCTAATTCTTAACCTCTCTTGTAGCTAAGAGTGATCAAATGAACTTCCAGCTAATTGGATGTGAGCAGGATTGTACAGTCCTCTGGGGAGGCTGCTTAGATGGAGCAGACAGCCGTGTGGGCCCTTTAGACCTACATCTTTCCTCCTTCCTGCCCCAGAAATGCTCCTGCAGCCATCTTGTGCCAAGACACCAAGACAGTCTTGAGAATGGACACCAGCCAGGAAGTGCTGGAGCAGAGAGACAGGTGATGGCCCACTCTTATGGTGGGCAATCACAGGTCAGCATGGACTGTCCACATCCATAGCTCTTTTACACGACAAATGAAGAAATCTCCCTCATCTGTGCCTGGATTATCCTGAGTTTTCTGTTCTGTTTAGAGAAATCCAACCTTAAGGGAAATACTAGCTTAGCCTTGAATCACTGTGTGAACTTGTATGAGTCACTTCCCATCTCTGGGAAACATCTTCATATCCACTGTGGCAGATGCAGGGGCGATGCTGCCCATATAATAATGAAGAACGTGTACTTTCACCGGGTCCACATCTATGTCATCTTCTAGTAGTTGCAGAGCCTCAGTTTCTCTTTGGGGAACTATCCCTCCTCCCTCGGTCCACAGGGTTAAATGAAGCTGAAATGCTTCCCTGGCTTCTGGCTTCAGGGCAGAGGGCCCACAGAGCCACTGCAGTGCCTCTCCCTGTGAGGGAGGCCAGAGGGTGCTCCTGGCACCTGCTGCCACACCCCACCCACGGAGCAGGAAGCATAGGCTGAATTCAGGTTGGGTGCAGGCAAGAGCCGATGGAAGCCCTCGGTGCCCAACATCCAGGACCTATACTGATATCCTCTGACCCCATGTCAAATAAACATTCATCTTGTACAGATTCCTGCTTCTGGGCTTTTATTTACTCCATGTCCATTCACTCATTTATTCATTCAGCAACTATTCCTTGGTCTTTTCAGTGTCCACACACTCTCGCCAGGTGGACTGCAGTCTGGGAAGTCTTCCTTGGGGTGGGTTCATGGGGATTCTGTAAGGAATGGGAGTTCTCTGTCTTTGACAGCTGAATGGAGTGGCAGTTACATTTGTGACCACTTATCTTCTTGCTGCTCCAGAGTCAGCTTCAGAGCCAGCTATAAAACCAGCTCCAGCCCTGGCCAGTGTGGCTCAGTTAGGTGGAAAGTCATCCAATAAACCAAAAGGCCACAGGTTCAATTCCTAGTCAGTGCACATGCCTAGTGTTTGGTCCCAGTCTGGGCGCATACGGGAGGCAATTGATCAACTTTTCTCTCTCACATCAATGTTTCTCTCCCTCTTTCTTGCCCTCTCTTCCCCTTTCCCTAAAAATCAATAAGCATGTCATTTGGTGAGGATTGAAAAGAAAAAACATAGAGTTTGCCAGTCCTAACCCCAGCTCCACCACCATCTCCAAAGACAACAGGAGCTCTAGCCCTAGCCCTAGCCCCAGCTCCTGCACCACCTCTGGAGTTAGAGCCATTTCTGCATCAGCACCAATGGTAGGGTCAACTCCAGCACCAGCCCCTGTAAGAGTTCCAGAGCTGGGTCCAGGTCCGACTCCAGTCCTACTTCTAGAGTTAGAGCCAGTGCCATTTCCAGAGCTAGAGCCAGCTCCAGCATCAACTCCAGAATTACAACCAGTAATAACACCAACCCTAGCAAAAGCTCCTAGCTACCTCTAGCTCCAGCAGCAGCTCCACAGCAACTCCAGAGATAAGGAAATTCTGCCATCATCTTAGGTGACAACTCTAGCATCAGCAGAAACACCAGCTCTAGCCCTGGCTGATGTTGCTCAGTGGGCTAAGCACCAGCCTGTGAACCAAAGGGTCACCAGTAAGATTCTGAGGTTGGGCCACATGCCTGAGTTGTAGGCCAGGTCCTCAGTTGGGAACATGTGAGAGGCAACCTATCAGTGTTTCTCTCACACATCAATGTTTCTCTCCCTATTTTTTCCTCCCTTCCCTTCTCTCTAAAAAATAAATGAATAAAATCTTTTTTAAAAAAGAAAAAAACACACAGCTCTAGAGTTGATATTAGCTTCCACACCAATTTCAGAGTCACAAGCAATGACAGGCCCAGTCTAGAGCCTAATCCAGTACCAACTCTGGCAGCTCCAGGGTTGAACCCATCTCTAGTGCTAATGCCAACACCAGAACAAGCCCCTAGCACCTCCTGAGTTACAGTGAGCTCCAGCACCAGCTCTAACTATAGCTCCTCTACCAGAATGAGAGCCAAGATAGAACTAGAGCCCTTTCCGGAACCGGCTCTGACACTATCTCCCAAGATACACTCAGACTCAGCTCTGGCACATACTCCATGCTAAAGTAGTGCCAAGGGTAGAACTAGATCAAACTACACCAGCAGCTCTTGCATCAACACCAGCTGGTAACTCCTGTACCAGTGCAGCAATCGTTCCAATGCCATGTCCAGAGTCTGAGCCACCCCTGAGGAAAAGCCAGCTCCATCACCATCTCTAACATCATCTCCAGAGATCATTGCAGCTCCATAACGACCTTCTATCCTGCCTCTGTTGCCAACTCTAAAGCTAGAACCAGCTCCAAATCAATTCTGGATTAAAGACAGCACCAGGTTTAGAGGAACAGCCAGAGCCGGCAACAGATTCACCTTTTAAAATATTTTAAATTGTACAGTTTAGGGCATTGACTACATTCACTATGCTGTGCGCTGTCACCACGATTTAGTTCCAGAATATTTTCATTACTTCAGATGGAATCTCATACCGATTAAGTAGTTACTCCCCAATGCCTGCTCCTCTTAGTTCCTGCAACACTAATTTGTTCTATCTTTATTCTAAGACAGAGAAAGACAGATACTATATGATCTCAGTTATATGTGGAATCTAAAACATGGAACTCATAAAAAAAGTAGAATGGTGGTTGCCAGGGATAAGGGGCGAGGAGGTAGAGAGATGTTGATTGAAGTGTATGAACCTCCATTTATAAGAGGAATAAGTGCTGAGGATGTAAAATACAGCATGGTCACTGCAGTTAACAAGACTGTATTGTATACTTGAAAGCTGCTAGGAGAGTAGAACTTTAATGTTCTCATGATAATGACAAAAACAAAGTGGTAACTAGGTGAGGTGAGAGATGTGTTAACTAACCTTATTGTGGTAAGCATTTCACAATATATATACATATCAAATCATTACATTGTACACCTTAAACTTACACAATAGATATGTCACAATTATATCAACAAAGCTGGGCATAAGTAAATAAATGTCATCAGTTGCCATTTAAAAAAATGGCTTTCGCCAGTGTGTTTCAGTTCCATAGAGCATCATCCCATAGCGGAAAGGTTGTGGGTTCGATTCCCGGTCAGGACACATGCCTAGGTTTTGGGTTCAATCTCCAGTCTAAGCGCATACAAATCACAATGTGGGTGCCTACAAATCCCCAGTCTGGGCGCATATGGGATGCAACCAATTTGTTTCTCTTTCACATCAATGTTTCTCTCTCTCTTCCTTCCTCTCTCTCCAAAAACAATTTTTAAAAAACCCATGAACACAGATGTTTATAGCAGCCTTATTCGTAATTGTCAAAACTTGGGAGTAACTTCAGTAGGTGAATGAATAAATAAACTGTGGTTCATCCCAGGTAATGGAATATTATTCAGTGCTAAAAATAAATGCACTATCTAGCCATGAAAAGACATGGAGGAGTCTTAAATGCGTATTACTAAATGAAAGAAGCCAATCTGAAAAGGCTATATACTGTATGATTCCAACTATATGATACTCTGGAAAAGCCAACACTATTGGAGACAATAAAAAGAGTGATCGTTATCAGGGGCTGGGGAGGAGGGATGAACAGGCAGAACAGAGGATTTTTAGGGCAATTTACTCTGTATAATGATACTTTACTCTGTATCTGATACTATAATGATGGATACATTTCATTATATATTTGCCTAAACCCATAGAATGTACGACATCAAAAATGAACCCTAAAGTGGGCGGAGGTAGAAGAGGGTAAAGGCGGATAAGTGGTAATAGAAGGAGACTTGACTTTGGATAGTGAACACACAATACTATATACAGATGATGTATTATAGAATTGTACTCTTGAAGCCTACACAATTTTATTAACCAATGTCACCCCAATAAATTCAATTTAAAAAATGTTTAAAGAGTAAACCCACCCTGGTTGGTGTAGCTCAGTGGATTGAGCACAGGCCTGCAAACCAAAGTATAACCAGTTCAATTCCCAGTCAGGGCACATGCCTGGGTTGCAGGCCATGTCTCCAGTAGGGGGTGCACTAGAGGCAACCACACATTCATGCTTCCCTCCCCCTTTTCTCCCTCCCCTCCCCTTTCTCTAAAAAATAAATAAATAAAATCTTTTTTTAAAAAAGAGTGAATCCTAAGGTGAACTGAACTTTGGGTAATTATGACAAGTCAATGCAGGTTCAATTGTAACAACATACCATTCCGGTGCGGAATGTTGATAATATGGGAGGCTATAGTGATCTTATACAAAATAGCTGTAATTTTCTCTCAATTTTGCTTAGACCTAAAAATGCTCTAATAAAGTAAGGGGGTTTTAATTTTTTTCCAGTTTTACTGAGATATAACTGACATACATCACTGTGTAAGTTTAAGGTGTACAGCACAATGGCTTGACTTAGATTGTGAAATGATTACCACGTGTTTTTATCCTCCATCATCTCGTATAGAAACAATAAAAAAAAGCAAAAATGAAAAAAAAAATTCCTTCTCATGAGAATTCAGAACTTACTGCCTTGATAAGTTTCTTGTCTATATTACTTTTTATTTTTACTTATTTATATTTTATTGATTATGCTATTACAGTTGTCCCACTCCACCCAGCACCCCCCACTCCCTCAGGTAATCCACACCACTGTTCATGTCCAGGGATCATACATGTAAGTTCTTTGGCTATTCTATTTCCTATACTGTACCTTACATCCCCCTGGCTATTCTTTAATTACCTATTTGTACTTGTTAATCCTCTCATCTCTTCACCTTTCCTCACATCCCCCTCCCATGTGGCAACCATCAAAACTCTCTCTGTATCCATGATTCTGTCTCTGTTCTTATTTGCTTACTTTGTTTTTTAGATTCAAATGCTGATAGATATGTATTTATTGCCATGTTATTGTTTATAGTTTTGATCTCCCTCTTTTTATTAAATAAGTCCCTTTAACATTTTATATAATAATGGTTTGGTGATGACTAACTCCTTTAGTTTTTTCTTGTCTGGGAAGTTGTTTATCTGCCCCCCAATTCTAAATGATAGCTTTGCTGGGTTAAGCAATCTTGCCTGTAAGTTCCTCCTTTTCATGACTGAGTATTTCTTGCCAGTCCCTTCTAGCCTGCAAAGTTTCTTTTGAGAAATCAGCTAACATTTTTATGGGAACTCCCATGTAGGTAACTAACTGCTTTTCTCTTGCTGCTTTTAAGATTCTCTTTATCTTTAACCTTTGGCATTTTAATTATGATATGACTTGGAGTGGGCCTCTTTGCATCCATCTTGTTTGGGACTCTCTGTGCTTCCTGGGCTTGCATGTCTATTTCTGTCACCAAATTAGGGAAGTTTTATTTCAGTATTTTTTCAAATAGATTTTCAATTTCTTTCTCTTCTCCTTCTGGCACCCCTATGATGAGAATGTTGGAATGTTTGAAGTTGTACCACAGGCTGCTTACATTATCCTCATTCTTTTGGATCCTTTTTTCTTCTTGTTGCTCGGCATGGTTGTTGTTGGGGGGTTTGGGGGGTTTTTTTGTTTGTTTTTGCTTCCTTCTGTTCCAGATCACTGATTTGATTCTTGGCTTCATTCATGCTACTGTTGTTTCTCTGTAAATTGTTCTTTCTCTCAGTTAGTGAATCCTTCATTTCTGACTGGATCTTTTTTATGCTGTTGAGGTCCTCACTAAGTTCCTTGAGCATCCTGATAACCAGTGTTTTGAACTCTGCATCAGATAGATTGCTTATCTCTGTTTTGTTTAGTTCTTTTTCTGGAGTTTTGATCTGTTTTTTAATTTTGGGCCATGCTTCTTTGTCTCCTCATTTTGGCAGCCTCCCTGTATTTGTTTCTATGTGTTAGGTAGAGTAGCTATGACTCCCTCTCTTGGAAGTGTGGCCCAACATAGTAGGTAACCTGTAGAGTAGGGTGGCATAGCCTCCCCTATCATCCAAGCTCGGTACTCCAGGTGCACCCTGCTTGTAGACTGAGTATAGCCTCCTCTTATACCTGAGACTTAATTGCTATTAGCAGGTCAGTGGGAGGATTTGCCCAGGCTAGCCAGCTGCAAGGACTGACTATGACCACTGACCACCAACTTCTACCCTCCATGGAGAAATCAGCTGTGAAGGGGCATGGTGGTGGTGTTCCAACATGGTCTATAGCTATCCACTGGGTTTGCAGGCTCTGGGGTTTCCCAGGTGGCACTGGCCAAGTTCAGTCCCTTCCTGTGTTTTGCACAGGGCCACCCTGCCTGAGTTATAAAGCAATCTGAGATGGTTGCTATTTGTGCTGGGCTTGGAGATTCCCAGGCAAAGCCAAACTGTGAATCTAGGCTGGCTGCTGCTAGTACCGTGCCTGGGGTCACTTAGCAAGACATACAGCGGCTGAGGGCTCACTGAGGCCAGCTGTTGCTTGTTTGAGAAGATTTAAGAAGTTGTGTAGCATGAGCCAAGATCAGCCATTCATATGGAAAAGTCTGTTAACAGCTTGGGTAGGCCCGTAAGTTGGGTGGGATGGAATCTCAAGGGATCTCCAGGGCAGGGCAAACAGTGTTAGCCAGGTTGATGGAGTCTCAAATATGGCACCTGCCTGCCAGCTCTGTAGCTCTGCAGGGGTAGGGTTCAGAAAAGTGAGACTGGCCTGTCTGGGAGAAAGCTGTCCCCCAGCTCTCACCTTGATGCCAGGCCCTTTCACTTCCTCCCTGTATGTCACTGGTGCCTTTAAAGCTGCTACCCATGTGCTGGAGCTCAGAGGGAGTGAGTCTTGAGTACATGAGTCTGTGTGTGTTCTTTTAAGAGGAGCTGCTTGGGACTCAAGAAGTTTCTTCCACCAACTGAGACCCCACTGGTTTCTGTAGCCAGAAGTTATGGGGACTTATCTTCCTGACACTGGAACCCTGGGCTGGGGGGCCTGTTGTGGGGCTGGGATTCCTCGCTCCCCAGATAACCTTCCTAAATTTTTATCCACCACATGTGGGTATGGGACCGGCCCTTTCTGTAGCTCTGCCCCTCCTACCAGTCATGATGGATGTGGTTTCTTTAATTCCATAGTTGTCAGACTTCCATTCAACTAGATTTCTGATGGTTCTGAGTGATCATTGTACTACAATTTAGTTGTAATTTTAACGTGGTTATGCAAGGAGGTAAGCCGTGTTTATCTATGCTGCCATCCTGACCAGATGTCTTGATAAGTTTCATATACATCATACAGCAATGCTAACAGTCACCACACTATCAGATTCCTAGTACTTATTTACCTTGTAACCAGAAGTTTGTACCTTTGGTCCACCTTTCTCCAATTCCCCCAGCCCCCATCATTCCCAAGGATTTCTCTTTTAAGTTGGCCTGCTGAAAATCATATTTTCAAAGTCTGAGAAGTGTCCTGTAATTCGGAACTCCCTTAAAGATTAGAATGGAGAAAACAATTATAGAATGGAGAAATTTACACTGCTTCTCCAAAGTTGTTTTGTTTGTTTTTTTTAAGAAAAACACTGATTTGTTGTTCTACCCATTCACGTATTAATTTGGTTGACTCTTGCATGTGCCCTGATAGGGGATGGAACCCACAGCCCTGGTGTATCCAGACCATGCTCTAACCCATTAAGCTACCCAGCCAGGGCCCAAAATTTTTTGAAGAGGCAATATGGAGCCCGGACAAGGAAGAACTAACTGACTGCCACTAAGGTGTTTGGTGTTCGACAAAAACTCATAGAGCAAGTAATAACAATAATTCATTTTTGAAATAAGACCACTTCAGAGATCAAAATGCCATCAGAAAAGGAAGTCAGTCAAATTAAAGAGCACATTCTCAGTGTCCTATGTATGCGGAATCCAGCTTTGATTTCACAACTTCAAATTCCCTCTATGCTTCAAAACCAATCTCCCTGAGAGGGAAGGTTTTGTTTATACTGTGTAATGGGACACAAATAAATGTCATCGTTAGTTTACTAAATACAGGATATTATCTAAGTCCTATTGCACTTAAGTTCTTTTACAAAGTTTAACATTTATGTATCTTAAGAATATGCCACCATGTAGCCAAGAAATTTAAATATCCAACAAAAAGTTGAAAAAGTAGTTCAAATAGCCCTCACTGGCTGGTGTGGCCCAGTAGGTTGAAGGTCTTCCAACAAACCGAAAGGCCACTGGTTCCATTCCCAGGCAGGGCACATGCCTGGGTTTTGGGCTAAGTCCCTGGTTGGGGATGTACAAGAGGTGGCCAACTGATGTTTTATATTTCTCTCCCTCTCTTCCCCCTCCCTTCCCCTCTCTCTAAAATAAACAAATATTTTTAAAAAGTAGTTCAAATAAATTGCTGTTATCAGAGAACACAAAGAAACATAACAAAAGTTATACTTTCTTCTCCCATGTACTGTTTAATTAATCCTGCTAAAATTACTAATTGTCACTGTTAAGTAGTTCTATTGTGGTTTTGTTCAAATAGCATTTATGTAACAGGAAATAGCACAAAATAACACAGCATTTCAAATAAACACAAATGTTTAGTATTTTTATGTTAAAGTAGTAACTTCTTGTGTGTATAATTATCCATTACGTGATGGCTCCTGTCCAGCGTGGTTGTGCAGGGTACTAGCTCTCCAACCCGCCCGCCCCAGCCCTGCCCAGGACCCGAAGAGAAGGACCTCCCAGCCCCAGGTGACGAACTTGGGGCCCGCCCATCACAAGCCCCGCCCCCACACGTCCGGAATCCTCAACGCCTCCAGGACCAGTGCCCAGAACGCCGGCACTTCCCTGACGGGCTTGCCTCCGTAACGTACAGGTTTCGCCACTGATTACCCAGACAGGCCGATGCCCGTACAGTCACGGAAGAGGGCCGGCGGCTTCCGGTTCAGGTTGTGGTGTTGGCGCCGAGCCCGCGTTGCCTCGTCTTTTCCGGTCTCAGTCCGGCGTGGCAGGGCCGCCCGGCCCTTTCAGATCCTTTCTGTCATGGCGGCGCCCTGTTGCTCCTTCCCACCAAGCCTGTCATGGCGGCACCCAGATTAGTCACTTCTGGACCCACCCCCTCAGGCTGCCCTGGCTCTTCTTACCCTCCGCTGCCACGGCGGTTCCCAGGGGTCACCGGAAGTAAAACTTTTCATGGGAGGCGGGGCCTCTGCCCGGAAGCAAGCGCGGCTCTGGGAAAGATGGCGGCGGCGGTGGGCAACGCGCTTCCTTGCGGGGCCCGGTCGTGTGGTGCTCGGCCCGGCGGGCATCCCAGTCCCGTGCCGCAGCCACGCACGCTCCTTGCGGCCGGGCCGGCGCTCATAGCGAGCGGGGACGAGCTGGTCGCCGCCGTGTGGCCATGCCGGCGACTGGCGCTGTTGCGGCGCCTCACGGTGCTGCCGTTCGCCGGGCTGCTCTACCCGGCCTGGCTGGGCGCCGCGGCCGCAGGCTGCTGGGGCTGGGACAGCAGCTGGGCGCAGATCCCCGAGGCCGCGCTGCTAGTGCTTGCCACTATCTTCCTCGCGCACGCGCTCACCGTCCTCTCGGGGCATTGGTCCGTGCACGCTCACTGCGCGCTCACCTGCACCCCGGTAAGTGCGCGGGCAGGAGCCCGACCCCCACAGGGTCGGGTCTGGCAGCGGGTCCCAGCCACGGCGTTTATATCGATCTCCAGCCCGGCCCCGGCCTCCCATCATGCTTAGGTCCCCAGCGACTCCCCATACCCTTTAGCACTGGCATAATTTTGGTCCCACTGCTGACTTGCTGTGCCACCCTGGCACAGGTTACGTCCTTTCTTTGGAATTCCTCCCGGTGCTGTCATTCGGATTTCATAAGGTAATACCTGTAAAAAGCTTGGCACAGGACCCAACACGTGTCTGTTTGATAACTCCCATTCTAGCGAACTCGATTGTTTCTACTGGAAACGGTCCTATGTTCCTTATCGTCTGCCTCCCACCTTGATTTTCAACGTGTGAGGCTAGACCTGCCAAGTGGGGTTTCCTGTCTGTGAAGCTTGGTTTGAAAACTGAACATCAGCCCTGCTGTCCACTGCTCAGAGGCCTCCTGTATTGTGACCAGAACCAGCTTGAAGTGCAGTTAATGGTAGCGTTTAAGAGAAGCAAGGAGCTGTTTGTAAGCAAGCAACTTGACTGCTTGGGGTCTCTTTATGTCTGTCTGCAAGTTGAGGGTGGTGATGGCATGCACTGCTGTCAGAATGTGGCCCTTAGCCCCAAGATGCAGAGGAGCGAGAGGTGCCCTGGGGTCAGCAGTTGATGTCCAAGACTGCGCCACCGCTGTCTAGGCCTGCCCATCGCAGGTCTGGAGCGATGGGTGTGGAAGTCAGCCTCAGGCCAGCCTCCCCTCTGATCCCAGGTGGTGTCTGCTGAAAGAAGAGGGAAAGGGAGCAACACCAGGGGCTGCAGAAAGGGGCAGGAGCCGCCATCTTTGACTTATAAATTGGACTGAATCCTCTTTCTCTTCTGAGTGTAACCGTCCCCCACCCCTTATACCAACAAGGCTTATTCCAGGGGAGGCGCTCAAACTTTGGGGCTTGGTTGATGCCAGTCAGTACAGTGAAAGACCCCAGCAAGGGACAGGAAAGTGGAAGGAGGGTAGAGGGAGTTTGACACCCCCTGAACTTACAGCTGCCTTCTGGCCTGCATCTTAAAAATGTGACTTGACTTCCTTTCTAGGGACGGAGAACAGGAGGAGCTAAGCAGCTGTGGGTTAGGACAGAGATCTGGGCTTGCATCAGAGATCTCAGATACCGTAGTTTCAGTTTCCCCGTCTGTAAAGTGAGAGCCAGAACCCTACCTCAGGGCGCCATCGCGACAAGAAACCTGGCGTCTGCACAGCTCCGGGCGTGGGGCCGGCCGCTGTGGCGCTTTGTGCTTTTCTTCCGTGGCGCTACCAGAGAGTTTACATATGTGTGTTACTATTTTCTGCCTGCTTCCATTGCCCACAGACTCTGGGGATCAGGGCCTCGCTTTCCTGGTCACTACTGTGACACCCTCCCTCAAACCCACACCGGCAGAACGGCGGGGGTTGGGGGGCAGCTCGTGACTGAAGGGGCACTCGTTGAGCTCCATTCCTCTAGGTGCTGAGGCAACAGCAGTGGGCAGAGCAGACAAAACCCATTCATTGCCTTCACAGTGTTAGTGGAGGAGACTCGTGCTCAGCAGTCAATGCTGAATAGAGAGAGGATAGGGACGAGGATAGGAATGTGGTGACAGAACTTCACATGGGGCATCTAGGTGGGGCCTCCTGAGAAGATGTTTAAGCAAAGGCCTGAAAGCTGTGTGACCACACGTTCCACACAACAGCACAGGCCAAGCCCCTTAGCTGCAGCAAGGCCTCGTCGCTCCTCCTTGCTGGAGGACGCAGCAAGAATAGTAATGTAGTAATGGGGTTGGGGGAGGAAGCCAAGCATCAGTAGACCAAGGGAGCTTTGACAGGGCTGGGTTCACATGGATCAAGGGTTGCTCCTCGTGCTGCGCAGCATTCTTCCTGCAGTGGGGGTTGAGAAGGGCTCGGCAACATTGCTTTGCCTCTCGCAGGAGTACGATCCCAGCAAAGCGACCTTCGTGAAGGTGGTCCCGACCCCCAACAATGGTTCCACTGAGCTCGTGGCCCTGCACCGAGATGAGGTAGGGACCACCTAACAGGCAGCCCAGTGCGGGACTTGGGTGAGATTCCCACGCACTGACCTCCCAAGTCAGGCACCTCCACCACAGACAGGCCTTCTTCCACAGGGTGAGGACGGGCGGGAGGTGTTGTCCTTCGAATTCCAGAAGATCAAGTATTCCTATGACGCTCAGGAGAAGAAGCGCTTCCTCCCCGTGGCCTTTCCTGTGCGAAATTCATTCTCTTACTACCAGAGCTGCAGGGGCTTCCAGGAAGACGCGGAGATCCGCGCAGCTGAGAAGAAGTTTGGGAGTAACAAGTGAGTCCTGACATCCCTGTGCCCCCGCTGCTAACAGGTCCAGGCCTCGGCCAGTGAGCACAGGCGTTGCACTGTCTTGGAGGCCAGTGGCCCCTTTCCTATTTCTGCCCCTTCGCACTCCTGGGTTGGAGGGCCTAAGGAGGGAGAGGGAAGAGTTTACTGTTCCAACAAAACATCTCAGGTGAAAGTAGTGTCCCTAGGGCAGTGCGCTCTAGTCTAGTCTCCCCTGAATTTGCCCACTGACAGGAATCTCATGGAGGGCTCTCGGCCAGGAACCCTCCCTGGGGAGCCTGGCCCATGACATACAAGAGTGGGCTGTGGGTCCTTGTCTTGGTTTTGTAATTCCCGTCTTCATTGTAAATTCTTTCTTTGCCCTGCCCAGATAGCTCAGTTGGTTAGAGCATCGTCTCAATACACCAAGGTGCGGTTCAGTCCCCGGTCAGGGTGCAGACAAGAATCAACCAGTGAATGCATAAATAAGTGGAGCAACAAATCGGTGTTTTTTTCCCCTCCCCCCTTTAAAACCAATAAATTAAAAATAATGATAATTTTGAAGTTATTTAAGAGAAAAAAAATCTTTCTTTAAATGTCGGTTCTATCCCAGCACTTAAAGAATGGTGATAAAGAAGTCGGTGAACGGGATAGCTCTTAGCTGTATCAGGCAGAACGGCAGGCACTGCGTGTGCACTTTCTCCTTTAATCTTCACCACGGCTGCCAGCAGCGACGTGAGCCTGGGCGAGGGCACAGCTGGACTTCTGAGCCCCTGTCCTGGCCACCGTGGCAGTCATCCCCATGACCCGCAGAACCTCTAGGGAATTCTTTCTGGCCTTAATTGTTTATCATAACCATCAGTCTAATAGGAAGATTTATAAGAAATGTTGACCAGTTCCCATCTCTTCCCCCTACCTCCCGTCACATCATCCTGGCTCCTTCTAAGGCAGAGGACACCGTACAGGGTGGGGCTCTGTTCATTGTTACCACAGTGTTTTTCCCTCACACCCCCATCCAGGAGTCCGCTGCACACAGTGCTGCAGACCGGACCCTTAGCCCCCACTCCCCCTTTCATCACATTCCTGAAGCTTTCATTTAGGGAGTTTTGGGGAAATCCTGGCTCCAGACCTCCCCTCTTCAGAGTGAGGTGGGGCTCGGGCTCTGTTTTTCAGGCCTCAGGGGGCTCAGAGGCCTCTGGCTGCTCGGCCTCCTCTGTGCAGCTTCAGCGTTAAGGCTCCCATCCCAGTCAAAGGTCGTTCCACTTGCTTGTCTCCCAACCAGATGATGGGTTCTCATTTCACCAGCCCCCACTTGGGTTGGGGGGTGTCGCTGCCTGAAAAGCTTGTTGCCATTCAGAAGCTTCATCTGGGTTCAGCAGAGCAGAGGGCCAGGGCCAGTTAGCATGCCTTCCCCAGTGCAGGAGGAGAACCGTGGCTGAATGTAACATCCTGTCTAGAAGCCTATAGTGCCCCCAGGTGGAGGTATCAGGGTGGGGCCTCCCAAGGCCTCCCAGCACAAATAAGGCCTGAGGTCTGGTTTCTTGCAGGGCAGAGATGGTGGTGCCCGACTTTTCAGAGCTGTTCAAGGAGAGAGCCACAGCGCCTTTCTTTGTGTTCCAGGTAAAATAGAAGCTCCAGCCCTTCTCCCCCGCCCCATTCTTTAGGACTTTCATAGCCAGAGTGACACGTGTTCAATTCCAAACCCAAAAACCTTGTCCTTGGGGGTCAGAGTCCGTGGGTGGAATGGCCCTCGGTATAGGTCCAGTTCTCAGCAGGCGTTCCCTCATTGCGTTCCCGGGCAGGTGTTCTGCGTGGGACTCTGGTGCCTGGATGAGTACTGGTACTACAGCGTCTTCACACTCTCCATGCTGGTGGCCTTCGAGGCCTCCCTGGTGCAGCAGCAGATGCGCAACATGTCTGAGATCCGGAAGATGGGCAACAAGCCCCACACAATCCAGGTGTGGCCAGCAGGGTCCCTGAGGTCTTAGTGGGCCCAGCACAAGTGCGTTCGCAGAGCTGACCATGCACCACCCCTCACAGGTCTACCGAAGCCGCAAGTGGAGGCCCATCGCCAGCGACGAGATTGTGCCCGGGGACATTGTCTCCATTGGTGAGGCTCAGGTCTGCTCTTTCCCGGTGGCAGCTTAGCCTTGGCTTCTGCCTCACCCTCTGGCGGTACCCCGCAGGTCGCTCACCACAGGATAACTTGGTGCCATGTGACGTGCTCTTGCTTCGGGGCCGCTGCATCGTGGACGAGGCCATGCTCACAGGGGAGTCGGTGCCACAGATGAAGGTGCGGGGAAGGGGAATCCTCAGTCCACTCAGGTGTCTGGCTGACCCATTCATGGAGGGGCCACCGGCCAGGAAGTGTTGGAATGCTGCCCGGACGCACTTAGGGGAGAGGGGGAATCCTGGCCCAGGAGGCTGTGGGTGCAGCATCTGGACAGAGCTGCCAGGTCTCCATGCCTTGGCGGATGGAAGCTGGGAAGCTGGGTGGTGACAGGGAGAGCAGATGAGAGTCCTAGAGCACTGGGGGCATCTGGGTATCCCAAGATAACAGACTGAGGGGCACTGAGAGAAAGGAGGAGAGAGTGAGTTCTGGGAGAGGACAGGTACAGGGTCACAGGGAGTCAAGGTACATGCTAGTGGCAAGAAGACAGGGTATGACCTCTGTCCCTGCTGAGATCCACTGAGCCAGGCAGCGAGCCCTGTGAGGAGCGGGAGGGCTCTTCCAGCCCTGGGCCCAGCTCTTCAGAGACAGGGTGGAGGAGGGGGCTGGGGTGGGACCAACCATCGGCTTCACTGTCCTCCCCAGGAGCCCATTGAAGACCTCAGCCCCGACCGGGTGCTGGACCTACAGGCTGACTCCCGGCTCCACGTCATCTTCGGGGGCACTAAGGTGGTGCAGCACATCCCCCCGCAGAAGGCCACCACAGGCCTGAAGCGTAGGTGCCTTGGGGGTTTCTGGGGGTGTCCTGGCCCCACCACCCCTCCATGTCTGCTTGGCCTTGAGGGAGTCTGGACAGACACAGAGACACTGGCTCTGCTTGTTTCCACAGCGGTCGACAGTGGGTGTGTAGCCTTCGTCCTCAGGACTGGATTCAACACATCTCAGGTAGGTCATCTTGCCTGGCTCTGGAGAAGATGGGCTCCACGGCAGGTGGTGGACACTTGAGACTGTGACCCTTTTAGACCCCAGAACGTTCACCCGACAGGCTCACTCTGACAGCAGGCACCGGGCCAGAGGCCATGTGGAGACGAGTCCAAAACCTGCTGAGGGTCTGGTGGGGAATGGACAGCGGACCAGCTATTACCACATGTTTTCGGGTCATGAACAGAGTTGAGCCTATGAACTCATTAAAGCAACAAAAACACTGACTGGTAGAGGTGATAGCCAGACCTCCTTCCAGAAACTTCTGCCCCCATCTCAGCCACTTCCTTCTCCCACCCCCAGGCCTTGGCCACTGGTCTCCATAGCTCTTGGCTGAGTTGCAGCCACCCATGTGGCCATGTGGTCCCTGGGGCATTTGTGTGGTGGATTGCAGGGTTCACTGGTGGATCCCTAGCTGTGGGTGGACCTGCTTCTGATGCCCTCAGGTGAGGGGAGCCCACCCCCAACCCCACCCCCCAGGAAGGGCCTCTGACTCTGTCCTTCCAGGGCAAGCTGCTGCGCACAATCCTCTTTGGGGTCAAAAGAGTTACCGCCAACAACCTGGAGACCTTCGTCTTCATCCTCTTTCTCCTTGTCTTCGCCATCGCGGCAGCCGCCTACGTGTGGATTGAAGGTAAGTGCCACGTTCCCCACCAGATTGTTGGGTCCCATGCCCATCACCCCAGGCTGGCAGGCCCTGTCTCCTCAGGCACCAAGGATCCCAGCCGGAACCGCTACAAGCTGTTTCTGGAATGCACACTGATCCTCACATCCGTTGTGCCCCCCGAGCTGCCCATCGAGCTGTCTCTGGCTGTCAACACTTCCCTCATTGCCCTGGCCAAACTCTGTGAGTGCCTGGAGCAGGGCTGGGGCACCAAGGGCTGGGGCCTGGCAGGACCCTGACCCTGGCTTCCCCTCCCAGATATGTACTGTACAGAGCCCTTCCGGATCCCCTTTGCTGGCAAAGTGGAGGTGTGCTGCTTCGACAAGACAGGGACCTTGACCAGCGACAGCCTGGTGGTGCGAGGTGTGGCTGGGCTCAGGTGAGCGTGGAGGCCTAGGCCAAGAGGTGCCCAGCCAGCAGCAGGAGGCTTTCTGGGATCTCAAGGGCCTGGCAGCTGCCCACCCATGCCCCCAAAGTGAGGCCCTGTCAGAGGGCCTACTGCAGGGGTCTGATGTACGGGGCTTCCTGTGCAGTCTCAGTGAGTGACAGCTGCGAGTCACCCTGAGCTTCGAGCGAGCAGCTACACAACATGTAGGGGCATCCATCAGAAAAGTAAAGGTGTCACAAGGTCCAAATGACACCCTACTGCCCCTGAAGTGACCGGCACGGAATATGGGGGCTCATCCCTCCTCCTGGCTGGGAGTTCCCAGGGGTCCTTCCACCCTGTAACCAGCTGTTCCCCTTGCAGAGATGGAAAGGAGGTGACACCTGTGTCCAACATCCCCGTGGAAACACACCGGGCCCTGGCCTCATGTCACTCCCTGATGCAGCTGGACGATGGCACCTTGGTGGGTGACCCCCTGGAGAAGGCCATGCTGACAGCTGTGGACTGGACACTGACCAAAGGTGAGGGGCTGCAGTCTCGGGCCCAGTGCAGACAGCTATCACCCCCTGGGCCAACAAGACTGACCCTTCAGAGACAACTGTGGATCCAGTCAGACTGGCGGGTGGATGGAGGCACCTCTGACCTGGGACCTGCCACCCCTTTGGGTGTCCCCTGGGTTGGAACCCACCCCACCCAAAGCTACAGGGCAGGGTCCTCCAAGCCCTGGTCTCTCAGCTCTGACTCCCTGGAGCCAGGAGCCCATAGGCCCCGGGTCTGGGGACGGGGGTGGGAGGAAGGAGGGACAGGTGGGGGGGGCCTGGCTGCCTCTTTGGAGCGAAGGCCCTCAGGACTCGTACTTATTTGTTTCCAGATGAGAAAGTATTCCCCCGAAGTATTAAAACTCAGGGGCTGAAAATTCACCAGCGCTTTCATTTTGCCAGTGCCCTAAAGCGAATGTCCGTGCTCGCCTCCTACGAGAAGCTGGGCTCCACGGACCTCTGCTACATCGCGGCTGTGAAGGGGGCCCCTGAAACCCTGCACACCATGGTGAGCTGAGCCCGGGGTTCGGCGGTGGGGGGGGGTCAATGCAAGGTGGTCGGTGACATCCCCCTGCATTCCCTACAGTTCTCCCAGTGCCCACCCAACTATCACCACATCCACACGGAGATTTCCCGGGAAGGAGCCCGTGTGCTGGCTCTGGGGTACAAGGAGCTGGGGCACCTCACCCACCAGCAGGTAAGGGCCCAGGCTGCCCACCCGCCGGCCTCTCCTACCTCCATTACAGCCGCGTCTCCTTGTACCCTCTCAGCGTCCCTGTAAGCAGGCATGGTTTCGCCTTCCTCCTCCCCGATCTCTACCTTTGGAGACTCCAGGTGGCACTCAGTCCTCTGGCCCTTCCCCTCTGTGGTGCCCTGCCTCCATGGGACCCCATCCTGTCCCGGAGCCTAGGGCTGCCTCCCCCCAGCCTCCTATCCCCACACCGAGGGGTCCTTACTCACCCTCAGGAAACATCAGAAGACAGCTTGGATTACTGTTCAGTCTATCTCTGCCCCTGCCCAGCCTAGCCACCTGGTTCCTGCATGGTTTGGGGACATCCCCAGTTCTTGGTTGTACCACCGCATGCCATCCACTCTTCTCCAACCTCCACTGTCAGCACTCCTTTACCTGCTTCCACCTTGACCTTCATCCAGGCCAACTGAACCCAGTGGCCAAGAGATCCTTCCAGAACAAATGCCTGATCACATAACCACTCCTGCTCGGCGCCACCCCTGACCCTGCCTGCCCTGTTCCACTGCCTTCGTCTGCCTCGTGGCACTCAGCACTCTGATTCTGTGGTTTATTTACTGCACTCCTGCCCCGAGAGACAGGCTTCAGGAGGGCAGGCGTTTTTGGTTTCTGGGATGAGGCAGAGGGTGAGCACATGCTAGGTGGTTAACAAAGAAGAGTTACTGACAGAAGCCGAGACACAAGGCCTCTGTGACGACATGCCATGTCCACACCTGGAAACAGAAGTGCCATTGGAGACAGGGACCACCCACCCGTTGCCAGGCCCCTCAGGCCCTTCTCTGACCTCTCCACCAGCACACTGTTGGAGCCCAGGAAGTGTGGAGAGACAGGTCACAATTATGAGAGCCCCCCATGTTTGTCCACAGGCCCGGGAGGTCAAGCGGGAGGCCTTGGAGTGCAACCTCAAATTTGTCGGCTTCATCGTGGTCTCCTGCCCACTCAAAGCTGATTCCAAGGCTGTGATCCGGGAGATCCAGAATGCCTCCCACCGGGTATGGCTGCAGGACCCCTCCCAGCCAGGCCCCTCAGTCAGGTGGGCGGTGGGTCTTGGCTCTTCCTTGCAGACAAGAGATTGTGACAGCAGAGGACACTTCCACCCTCAGTAGGGCAAGTGGGTGCTTCCTTGGGCCCACAACATCCATGGGAGGCTGAGGCCAGGTAGGGCTGTGGAAGCAATACCCAGACAGCTCACGTCTGTCTGTCTGTCTCAGCGTCTTTAGTCTCTTCACCCTGGTGGTTTGTGGCATCTAGTTTGGGACTCAGGATGCAGTGTAGAGTGTGGGAGATAAGTGGGCAGTCCCAGAGAATGTCCCCACCCACCCTACACACAACCTCCTGGGCCCTCACCAGTCCAAAAAGGTCCACACCAAAAGCTGACTCGTAGTCTACACTGCAAGGAAAGGTACGGGTATTCTCAGAAAGACACACGTATACGTATCATTTTTATAAAACGTAGCCAGGTGGGGGTACATTGTGGTCTTGGAAGCCCAGGACCTCCCTCTGTGGCCTTCCTTAGAGGGGACTGAGGCACCAACTCTCCAGGCTGAAGTTCTGCCCCACTGAGCCTCCGCCCCTCTCCCTAGGTGGTCATGATCACGGGTGACAACCCGCTCACTGCCTGCCACGTAGCCCAGGAGCTACACTTCATTGAAAAGGCACGCACACTGATCCTGCAGCCTCCCTCAGAGAAAGGTGAGACCCTGAGTGGCTGGGGGCTGGGGGGATCGCGAACCCAACCCAGAACGGCTCCTGGGTTGCCAGGCCTGAGCACGCCCAGTGTCATTGAGTGCCTGTAATGGTGGCAGCAGTGTGACACAGGCCTGTGGATCACAGCTCTGCTCCTTAGGCCGTCTGGCCAAGGACCTCCATGCTCGTGAGGGTAGTCACTGGCTCTGGATCAGTGGTGACTTAAAATCTCGAGGCAGTTGACTATAGTTGTGCCATCCCACATTTCCTGTTGTCACATCTTCCTCAGACGTGACAGGCTGCTGGTGCTCAGCATGGCCAGGCCCTGGGCAGAGGGCCTGTGTCCCGCTTCCACATGGTACCTTCACCATGCACAGGAGGGCTTGCCATCCCCCTGCCATGTAGGAAGGAGCCGTCTGGGGCAGCTGTTGGCACCCAGCCTTATAGACCAGGAAATAGAGAGAGGTGAACCCGCCCACTCAGGTCATTTGATGCCACTGTGACTAAGCATTCGAACCTGGACGGCCTGACTACAGCCACTGGCCACTCCTGAGAAACCAAAACCTGGTCGCTCAGTTGGCTGCAAGTAGTACCCCAGAGTCAGGCCAGTCGAGGAACAAATCCAGCGCCAGCACTTTCTGGCCGGTGGGGTGGGGTCTATCAGACGCTGAAGGATGGTGCCCAGGGCAGGACCTGGCTAAGGGATAGCATGCACCAGGGTGTCACAGGGCTACAGGCCAGGGGAGGGTGTTGGTAAGGCCCCGCCAGGTTGGCTTCTGGAACCTCCTGGCCTTGCTCCCAGTCTGCACTGCTGGTCCCAGGGCTCCATTCACCTCCTGTCACCAGGCTCTTGACAGGGCAGGGATTGTGGGCAGGTGGTCCAGAGCGGCGGCTGTTAGGGCTGTTGATTGGCAAGTGAAGCTGCTTCAACAAAAGGGCAACAAAAGTCGGAGGTTTCCTGCCCAGCCAGGACAGTTCAGGGTGAGCCACCCAGTGCCAGGAGGACGAGAGGCCAGCCATCTGGAAAGAGGAAGTTGATAGCAAGTGTCTGGCTAGAGGAAGTGACTTGAGGTTCCCCAGCCCTGAGAGAGTGGGGTTCTAGGAAGGCCATGAGGGTGGAGCTAATTAACAAGTGTGGAGTATGCCTGGGTTGGAATCTGGCCCCTTCACATGGTCTCAGGCCCTGGGTTCTGGGACCTCCCATCTGTACTGGAGTGTTCTGAACAACCTCTGTAGGGCATTCAGTGGCCAGGGCACAGGTTGGTGTAGGTGAGGCTTGGGAGAGGTGAGGACAGGTGCAGGGGTCGAGGTGGCGCTCCAGAGAAAAGAGACTGGGGCCAGGCATGTGGAGTCCGCATGAGGGGCCTGCCTTGTGTCTGAGCCCCGTCCCTGACCCCGGGCACCGGCCCTGCAGGTCGAGCCTGTGAGTGGTGCTCCATCGACGGCAGCATTGTGCTACCCCTGGCCCGAGGCTCCCCAAAGACACTGGCCCAGGAGCATGCCCTGTGCCTCACGGGCGATGGCTTGGCCCACCTGCAGGCCGAGGATCCTGAGCAGCTGCTGCACCTCATCCCCCACGTGCAGGTGTTCGCCCGCGTGGCCCCTAAACAGAAGGTGAGTACACGGGTGACGGGGCAGGCAAGGCCTTAAGGCAGCACACAGCGCTCACTTGGTCCTTTGCCCACACAGGAGTTTGTTATCACCAGCCTGAAGGAGCTGGGCTACGTGACCCTGATGTGTGGGGACGGTACCAATGACGTGGGTGCCCTGAAGCATGCCGACGTGGGTGAGCCACATGGGCAGGGGCTATTCCTTCCTTCACTGTTCTGCCGACAAGGGCTCAGCATAAAGGGCACCTCCCCAAGCATGAGGAAGCAGTGGATAGGGCTGGGCTGATAGGGTCAGGGAGCCAAGGGTCTACAGGGGAAGGAAGGAACAGTGTGGCAGGGGCGACCACAGCTATGGGGAAAGTTTAGGGAGCCAGGGAAGCTCTGCAGGGCACGTGCAAATTGGTATGCTCAGGCACCTTGGGCACCATGTGGGCACAGAGGCCAGGGAGAGATGGGACGAGTGGGAACAGACAACTAACTGGAGCTGAAGCGTTTGCCAGCGGTTCACAGCCTGGAATCTCTATTGACAATACAGTTACTTGCCAACTAGAACATTTACCAAGTGTTATTTACCTGTTAAAACTATGATCCTTGGCAGTAAACTTCTTTGGAATTCAGTTAGTCTTGACCCATTTAGTATTGGGGGTTTGGGGGGCTTTTGGGTTTTTTTTATTTTTAAGCAGTTTATAGTGAGTAAGATAAATGCTGTCTGAGGTACTCCTTGGTGGGAGGTTTGGCTCCAAAGCCTGTGGCTCCATCTTGGCATTGAGTAGACACCCAGCTCTGGCCTGGGGCCAGTGGGCTCCCCTGGACCCTAACACATACATCTCCCCACCCCTCAGGTGTGGCACTCCTGGCCAATGCCCCAGAGCGGGTTGTCGAGCGGAGGCGGCGGCCCCGAGACAGCCCTGTCCTGAGCAACAGTAGCATCAGGGCCACCTCCAGGGCAGCCAAGCAGAGGTTGGGGCTCCCACCCCCTGAGGAGCAGCCCACCTCTCAGAGGGTGAGTCTCGGGAGGGGTCGCCGGCTCCCCCTTGTGGCCATACCTCACCCACTGCCACCCACCCCACAGGACCGCCTGAGCCAGGTGCTGCGGGACCTGGAGGATGAGAGCACACCCATTGTGAAGCTGGGGGATGCCAGCATCGCAGCGCCCTTCACCTCCAAGCTCTCGTCTATTCAGTGCAGTGAGTCCCACTACTTGTCTTGTCCCCCTGCTGACCCTGCATGGCACCCATGCCCACATCTACCACCCTCCTCCTCCCACAGTCTGCCACGTGATCAAGCAGGGCCGATGCACGCTCGTGACCACACTGCAGATGTTCAAGATCCTGGCCCTCAATGCCCTCATCCTGGCCTACAGTCAGAGTGTCCTCTACCTGGAGGGCGTCAAGTTCAGCGACTTCCAGGCCACACTACAGGGGCTGCTGCTGGCCGGCTGCTTCCTCTTCATCTCCCGCTCCAAGGTGGGCTGGGATCCCAGGCAAAACAATGGTTCCTGCCCCATGTGAGGGCACCCTCTGCTTCTGGGCCACAGCACCTGCCCTGGAGGCTTCGTGGATTCATGGCAAGGGACACTCGGGCCTGGCAAGACAGGCTGCTAGAGGTGCTGCCAGATGTCGTCTTTTTTCACCTCAGCAGCCCTCAGGGTGGGAGTTGTCCCCACGTTACAGATGGGGGTGCAGAGGGGAGCCCACTGAGACTTCAGAGTAGCACAGCTAGGGCCCCAATATTGTACATGGGCAAGCAGGGCTCTGGAGGCTGTTACCAACCCATGGGCCCAGAATGTACTGGGTCTGCAGGAGACGTGGTGGCTGGGTGGCCCAGAGCATTCTGGGCTTTGACACTCTCCCGTCTCCTCACCACACCGCTGCCCACCACTGCAGCCCCTCAAGACCCTGTCCCGAGAGCGGCCCCTGCCCAACATCTTCAACCTGTACACCATCCTCACGGTCCTGCTCCAGTTTTGTGTGCACTTCCTAAGTCTTGTGTACCTGTACAGTGAGGCCCAGGCCCGGAGCCCTGAAAAGTAAGTGCCACCCTAGCAGCGGGTGCACAGAGGTTGCACCCTAGCAAGGGCACCCGGAGGAGGCAGCATCCCTTGTGATGGGAGGTGGGAGGAGGATGCAGGTGCGGGCGTTGGCCTGGGGCGGCCAGGGTCAGGCAGAGCCCTGGCTGAGGGCAGGGGCAGTGGGAGCAACAGAAAGGCCCTGACGCCCACACATCCTGCAGGCAGGAACAGTTTGTGGACCTGTACAAGGAGTTTGAGCCGAGCCTGGTCAACAGCACTGTATACATCATGGCCATGGCCATGCAGATGGCCACCTTTGCCATCAACTACAAGGTGAGGTCCAGCCCTAGCCTAGGTATGCCCTGCCCACCCACCCGCCCCCCACAGCATACAGCTTTTCTTCTCTCTGTCCCCATAGGGCCCACCCTTCATGGAGAGCCTGTCTGAAAACAAGCCTTTGGTGTGGAGCCTGGCTGTGTCACTCCTAGCCATTGTGGGCCTGCTTCTCGGTTCCTCACCTGACTTCAACAGCCAGTTTGGCCTTGTGGACATCCCTGTGGAGGTGAGTGTCCCTGTGGATGGGGCCCCAGGGCTTGACCTGGGTCCCTCTGCAGACACCCAGCTCATCACTCCTGCCCTGCAGTTCAAGCTGGTCATCGCCCAGGTCCTGATCCTTGACTTCTGCCTGGCACTCCTGGCCGACCGTGTCCTGCAGTTCTGCCTGGGGACCCCGAAGCTGAAAGTGCCTTCCTGAGATGGCAGTGCCAGCACCCACTGCCCACCCTGCTACCGCCAGGAGCCCCATGTGGGCCCCAGAAGGGAACACTGCCCCCGTGGCAAGGCCGGCCCAGCCTTGCCCACCAAGACTGAGCTGGGACCCCCCACACAACCCAGTCTGCTGGTCTGGCTGGCAGAACCAGCCCCCAACCAGCACCTTTGGTAAATAAAGCAGCATCCACAGTTTTAAGAAGCCCTGTCTCCACATCTGTGTGTACCACACAAGGTGTCAGTGGGAGGCTGGGTGTTCACCAAGGAAGATCCTGGTACCCTCCCAGAGGGCTGTGTGAGGTTGTTAACGACACCCTCTGCCTCGGCCAGTGCTTGGATGGTCTGAGCTTCCAGCACAGAGAACTCTGCATCGTTCCTGGTTGAACAGCACTCCCATATTTCTGTGGTCTCAGCTTCGTATTTTGACCCCTCGGGCACTGGGGGAGCCTTAGGGTCTATGGCATTTTTCCCTTTTCAGTAATATGCAAAATAACAGCGTGCCTCCGCCACCACTGCACTCACCACCACCACCACCCTGGCACTGCCCTCATACTGACACTCCGTCCTGTTCTTTTGTTTGTTTGTTTTTGTAATCCTCACCTGAGGCTAGGTTTTTATTGATTTTAAAGAGAGAGGAAAAGGTGGGGCGGGAAGAGAGCCATCAAGGTGAGAATCTTCGATTGGTTGCCTTCCATATGCACCCCACTGGTGACTGGAACTCAGACCCACAACCTAGATAGGTGCCCTGACCAGGGATCAAACGTGCTCCAGCCAACTGAGCCACCTGGCCAGGGCGACACTCCTTCCTTTCAAAGGGCACTCACCGCAACTCAGGGACGCCAGAGTGGGCATGCCACATGAGAGGTGAGAGTCAGAGCCAGCTGGTGACATGCCTTCTCCACAGCAAAAAACTTTAGGAAGCAAAGTTACAAACATGAAGTCTTCATTTACAGCCAGGAATTCTATGGAGTGAAGAATGTGGGTGCATGTTTACAACTTTGACAAGCTGCATGTGACAACCACAGGCCAGGGGACCTAGGCCCAGACTTCTGGGGACCTTCTCCCCACCAGTGCTCATTAGGGGATTCTCAGTCTTCCCGGCCCTGCCCCGTTGGTCACCCTCAGCAGCCCACCGCTGTCTGGCTTCCCCAGTCAGCGGAGTGTTGCCTGCAGTCCAAGGAGCCCTCGGGAAGGGGCCAGGATGGCTGTGAACACCTGCGAGCATCCCATGAGCAGGACTGGCCAAGGTCTCCAGAGCAGTGGCCCCAGGCCCCAGCCTGCAGAGGGGTGCTATGGTCATGTGCGATGCAGAGGGACGCCAGTCCCTGAGACAATTCGAGACGACTCAGCGGGGAGCACTCTGGGCTTGGGTTTGCCAGGGATGCTTCTCTGGGGGCTCAGGGCAGGGTCCCCGTGCCACCCTGCCCCATGCCTGAGAAGCGCCAGGGGCCCTTCTGGCTAACACTATAATAGGACCTCAAGAGCCTGATCTAGCTTTTGAAGGCCACTGGGAGTCCCCCAGGCATTAGGGAACTTTGGATTCCGCTGTAATTGGACAGGACTGCAGGCCTCTACAAGGGGCTCCATGTCTGTGGCCAGGCTGGGATAGGTTCAGGGGTCCAAGAGAGGCTGGCTGTTCACTGGATGTTGAAGGGTGGGAAACAGGCGGACTCTGGGGTTGCTCCTGGGTGAGTGTACGGGGGCTTTGGGGCCATGCAAAGAGCTGGGTAGGAGAACCCTGGCCGGGATGGGGTTCTGGAGTGTCCTTGGCTGGGGCTTTTCCGGCTGGGGTGATCGCCCAGGAGACACTGGCCCTGCAGCATCTCTGCTCTCCGTGCTCTCTGCTTCTGGGCCTTGGGGGCGTGGCCTGGGGCAAGGGCGGGTTTAGGGTGATAAACTCGGGGGCGTGGTCAACCATGGGGCGGGGCGACGCAGAAAAGGAGTGGCTGCTCTGGCAGGAAATCTGAGCTAGGCCCAGCCGGCCAGCGCACGATCCCATCCCAGTCTCAGTCCCCACCGAGCGATCCCTGGGCCATGGACGCAGCAGAGCCGGGTAGGCGGTCCGGGATACGGGATCCAAGAGGGGCATCCCCAGCCATACCCCGCTTCCTAAACTGAGGAGCCATGGTTGTCCCTCTCCGACTTAGAGCAGGGAGAGTTCCTGATTGGGGAGGATGGGGGATCCTCCATTGTGGGGACTCCCAAGCCGAGAGGGGCCCGGGACACCAGTCCCTGACCCCCTCCCCCTTTGGAGTCTTCACCCGGATGACTGGGCGAAGGGGCCCAGGAAGGGGAAGTGGCTGCTTCTGCTTCTGATATTTGTGATGGGGGCAGGGTGTCACCACTGCTGATGGAGTGAGGGGAGGGCGGCAACGCAGGCGGACCCCCACCCGGATGCCCCACAGCCCAGGGAGGGGCAGTGCTGATCCAGGCCCCCTAGAAGAGGGGCTGTTGCAGAAATGCAGCAAGGTTCCACTTGTGTTTGGGGCGGCCTTTTATGTCTCTGCTGTGCATGTTGAGTGTCAGTCTTTATGGCCCTCATGGTCCCAGTCTGCCAGTGTGCCTGCCACAGCTCTGTGCCTGTCTGTCACACGTGTATTTTCATCTGTCTGGCCTGAGGCCCATGTGGTTCCTTTGTCAAGCTGGCTGTCTCCCCTGGGGACAGTGTGACTGCATCTGGGGCATCTGTGTTTGTCTCTTTGCTTCTGAGCCCTGCCTTGGTGGGTGCCTCTGTGTTCCGTGTTGGGATGTGCCTGAGTCCTTCCTGCCCTGAGTCAGCCCCACCCACCCAAGTCCAGGCTCCCTCCATCCCAGCTGACACGCACTCCATCATGCACTCCCCACGAAACCACAGCCTTTGCTCTCTCTCCTCTTCCTGTCTGTCTCTCCACCCTCCAAACAACCAGCCCAGGTCCTGTGGAGGGAGGCTTTGGTGTGCTTATGTGTGACACTCCACACCCCCCCAGGGTTACCCCCAGTTCCTGAGAGCAGGAAGAGATACAGTGACATCTTCAGGAGCCTGGACAACCTTGAGATCTCACTGGGGAACGTGTGAGTCTGAGACTGGGCCACCCCCAAATCCTGCCAGGATCTGCAAAACACCTAAATATCCCAAAATTCAACCCCCTAAATCCACTGGAAATCCCCATAGTGGTCCTAGAACCCCCACATATCCTTCTTGTGACCCCTGAAAACATTTGAGATCCCTATAATCCCACTCTCTGAGCCCCAAAGTTACCTGTAACCCATCAAATTCTGTCTCGAGTCCCATAAAAAAAGTTCAGCTGGTTCTCCCCCAAAACCCTATCCCTTAGATGTCCCAGATACAAGATATGTCACTGAGGTGATATCCAGGACCATCTGCGACACCACCCTGGGACCCTCAGCACCCCTAGGTGGGACAAGCTGGGTGGAGGGTGGTACCCTGACATCCTTACCTCCCAGGACCCTTGAGACGCTGGCTGGAGACCCGGCCCTTTCAGGAGACCCAGAGCCTGACAAGACTCCCACAGCCACCTCGGTGAGAGGCAGAGCCAAGGGGGCAGGGAGGAGGGGTCTCCAGGAGGAGGGATTTTAAGGAAGTGGCCCCTGCCCTGCTTGCTCCTGAATCTGTCTCCCTCCCCCTAAGACCAGTGAAACCAGCCATTGGAGTGGTGCCTCCCCAGAGGGTCCTGTACCCCTTACAGGTAAGGGGCTTTGAGGCCAGGGTGTGGGGGCAGAGTGAAGCCCTTCCCTTAACAAGTCATCACTGAGTGCCTGCCCTGTGCTCCTGGGACCCTGCAGTGCACACATCCGAGCTGAGCCCTCGCCTTCAGGGAGCCACCAGTCTGGGTGGAGAATCAGCGCAATACTACGAGTCATTGTAAAAGGGCATTTTGGGGAGGCTTAAGGTGTAGAATAAGGTCACTAGTCTGGTCTGTGGCCTCAAGTGAGGCCAGGGTTCCATGGGAGTTTAGGATTCAGAGGTCAAAGGTCCACCCATCTGCCCCAGGGCAGGAACTGGACTTGCGGCTCATTCGGAACAAGGGTGGTGTAGATGCAGCCCTGGAGTACGCCAAGACTTGGAGCCGCTATGCCAAGGAGCTGCTGTCCTGGACCGAGAAGAGAGCCAGCCTTGGTGAGGGTCCCTTCCACTGGGCCCCAGGCTCCAGGCAACATCCATACCCCTCCTAACTGAGACCCCTGCTGTCTCCCCCAGAGCTGGAGTTTGCCAAAAGCATTATGAAGATTGCTGAGGCTGGCAAGGTGTCGATCCACCAGCAGGTACCCATGACCAGACCACCCCCCAGGGCCCAAGCCCTCAAGAACCCCAGCCCGATCCCCCTCCCCCTAGATCCTCAACATCCTCCAACACCCCCACCCCAGAGCCACATGCCACTGCAGTACATCTACACCCTGTTCCTGGAGCACGACCTCAGCCTGGGAGCCCTGGCCGTGGACACGGTGGCTCAGCAGAAAAGAGACTACTACCAGGTAAGGAAGCCATGCTGCCCACGGCCGCGCAGCAGGTGGCACCGTTACCACCAGTGCCATTGAGCCGATGAGGAAGCAGAGGCCCGTGGATGCTGAGGAACTTGCCCAAGGTTACACAGCAGAGATTCACACCAGTCTTCCTGTGCAGTTGCAAAATCGTGCTTTTGTTTGTTGGTGGGGCACAGGGTGAGGTGCTGAGTGTTCCCAGGAAGTCTTGGCATCTCTGGGTTGAGGCAGAAAGGCTGAAGTGACCGCTAAGCCTCTTTGTTGGAACAGGGGGTTGGGGGAGA
Organism: Desmodus rotundus; assembly: GCF_022682495.2. Classification (NCBI taxonomy): domain Eukaryota; kingdom Metazoa; phylum Chordata; class Mammalia; order Chiroptera; family Phyllostomidae; genus Desmodus; species Desmodus rotundus. The sequence continues at coordinate 49,673,420 of NC_071395.1, read as the reverse complement.
GTGGGTCTGGGTGAGCAGACTCCCCACCCCTCCAGAGTACAGACCCAGAGAAGGGTCCAGAGGATGAAAGGCACATGGCCTCGGAGGATGGAAGGATCAGGTGGCCCTGAGACAACGTTTCCATCCCCCATCATTTGCCAGCCCCTGGCCGCCAAACGGACTGAGATTGAGAAGTGGAGGAAGGAGTTCAAGGAGCAGTGGATGAAAGAACAGAAGCGGATGGTGAGGCCTGGGGTGAGAGAGGGCAAGCCAGGGGAGGGGAGGAAGGGGGGCTGACTGCTCCTGCCCTGGCCCCAGAACGAGGCGATGCAGGCCCTGCGGAGGGCCCAGCTCCAGTATACGCAGCGGAGTGAGGACCTGAGGGTGCGCTCCCAGGCATCCCCGGAAGACCCACCCCCCCAGGCCTCACCAGGACCCACAAAGCAGCAAGAGCGGCGGAGGCGTTCGCGAGAGGAGGCCCAAGCCAAGGTAGAGACCTGCCCCTTGGCCTTCCAGCGCTCCGGCGCCCCCCTCCCCATGCAGTCTCCCACACTTGCCCGGCCTGGTTTCTCCAGGCACAGGAGGCAGAGGCGCTGTACCAGGCCTGCATCCGCGAGGCCAACTCAAGGCAGCAGGACTTAGAGGCCACCAAGCAGCGGATCGTGTCGCACATACGGAAGCTGGTGCTGCAGGGGGACGAAGTGATGAGGCGGGTGAGACCCTTCCCTCCAGCTGAGGGCCCCGCCGCCTGCTCTCCCTAAACTGCTTCCAGGGCACAGGACTCCTCCATCCACATACAGCCAGTTCCCACCCCCAGCCCCTGACTGCGCCTCTGCTTAGGCCCTACTCCTCTGGGTCCTACCCCCAGGGTGACCCTGCCAGCTCTGACCAGACACCCCCACAACGGACTGCTCTCAGCCCTGAGCGGCCTCCCACTGCTGGACCCCACCCCCAACCCTGACTATGCTGGCTGGCATTTCTACAGGTCAGCACCCCAACTCCACCCACCCCTCATTCTTGGTCTCTGCTGAGCAGGTGACCCTGAGACTGTTCGGGCTGCGGGGGGCCCAAGCAGAGCATGGTCCCCGCGCCTTTGCCGCCCTGGCCGAGTGCTGTGCGCCCTTCGAGCCCGGCCAGCGCTACCAGGAGTTTGTGCAGACACTGCAGCCGGAGGTCCCACCACCCCCACCACCTGCCTTCTCTTTCAAGGAGTACACACCTACCGTGCACAGGTGGGCCCCTGGGAGCAGAGTCAGGAAGAAGTCCCCCCGGAGGCAGTGCCAGCTGTCGGCATCACGGGGCTGAGAACTCAGGGCCCCAGTACTTGGAGTCAGTACCCGAGGCTCTCCCTTGGGAGCGGGTGCCCGTCCTGGGAGGGTCAGGACTTGAAGCCCCTGCTCTGCCACAGTGCTGCACACCAGGGCCAGGAGATGGATCCAAGGTGCGGGACTGGGTGCCGGCTGCTGGCACCCCTGCCAGTGTCCTGGTTCTCAGAGCCCTCAAACCTGTGCTCTCAGCTCCCCTCTGGACACAAGAAAAAAGCTCTCTGGCCCCTCGCCTCCACGGCTGGATGAGAGCACGGCTGAGCCAGGCCCTTGGGAGGACGCAGGCCCAGGATGGCAGGGTGAGTGTGGTGAGGGGCTGGCGGGAGTGGTGCTGGCCAACAGCTGTCCTAACAACTGACCTGTCCCCTCCTAGGGACTCCAGGCCCCACTCCAGGCAGCGATGTGGACAGCGTGGGCGGTGGCAGCGAGTCTCGATCCCTGGACTCTCCCACTTCCAGCCCAGGTGTTGCCAGGACCTGGCCCTGACCCACTCCTAACCTCTGACCATCCTCGAGTCCTGGCCAGGCTTCAACCTTTGATCTCTAACCACATTCCTGTCCTATTTCTTCAGCCTCTCACCTGTCTGACCCCCTCCTGACCTCCAGCCCTTTCCCCAAGGTCATCTGTGGGTGGTTCTGAAAGGCCTGAACACCTTCTTAGCCTTGGAACTTCCCCATGCGCCCTATGACCCTGAACTCTGACCCTCTGACTCCAGGCCCTGGTACGAGGCGGCTGGTGAAAGTCTCATCCACAGGCACTGAATCCTCAGATGACTTTGAGGAGCGGGACCCTGGTGAGGCTGGAAGTGGGTGGGAAAGTGCTGGAGGCAGGGGATGGGCCAGGCCTCCCTGACCTCATTTTACCACAGACCTGGGAGATGGGCTCGAGAATGGATCAGGCAGCCCCTTCCGGAAGTGGACTCTGTCCAGTGCAGCCCAGACCCACCGGCTACGGCGGCTGAGGGGCCCAGCCAAGTGCCGAGAGTGCGAGGCCTTCATGGTCAGCGGGACCGAATGTGAGGAGGTGTGGCCCGGGCCAATGACCCAATGCCCTCTGCCAACCCCCAGTGACCTTCCTGACCCCAGACACTTTCTGACCTGACATTCCTGTGACCTTCCCATCCCAGGAACCAGCCCTGATCTGAGGATGTCCCATGAGCTTCCCATTCCCTAAGGACCCTCACAACCCTCACTTCTCCTGCTGACCTCCCTGCCCCTGTGACTTTCCCCCTAGTGCCTTCTGACCTGCCACAAGCGCTGCCTTGAGACTCTGCTGATCTTCTGTGGGCACAGGCGGCTCCCAGCACGGACATCCCTCTTTGGGGTCGACTTCCTGCAGCTGCCCAGGGACTTTCCAGAAGAGGTGCCCTTTGTAGTCACCAGGTGCACGGCCGAGATAGAACAGCGTGCCCTGGGTGTGCAGGTGCCACCTTGACTCTTGACCCTTGACATTTGACCATCCCCAGCAATCGGCTGGCCCTCTCCATGGCTGGATTACTACCCAGATGTTTATTTCCCACCCTACCCTGCAGGGCATTTATCGGGTCAGCGGGTCCCGGGTCCGTGTGGAACGACTGTGCCAGGCTTTTGAGAATGGGCGAGCACTGGTGGACCTGTCAGGGAACTCACCTCATGATGTCTCAAGCGTCCTCAAGAGGTTCCTCCAGGAGGTGGGTGCTCAGGGGGCAGGGGCAGGGGCCGGGCAGGCTCAGGCTAAGGACCTTCTGCAGCCTACCCTCACCCACGTTCCCTCTGCCATTCCACCCCCAGCTCACTGACCCCGTGGTCCCTTTCCACTTCTACGATGCCTTCATCTCTCTGGCTAAGACCCTGCATGCAAACCCTGAGCATGACCCTGGGACCCCCAGCCCCAGCCCTGAGGTTATTCGCTTGCTGAAGACCCTCTTGGTGCAGCTGCCCGACTCTAACTACAACACCCTGCGGCACCTGGTGGCCCATCTGTTCAGGTGTGCACTGTCCCTGACCTTGAGATGGACTTCTGACCCGAGGCACGGATCTGTGAGCCCTTCCCTGGACATGTGACTACTGATCCCTGGCACTGACCCGTGACCCTTGCCTGTGTTTTCTGAGCTTTGAACCTTAATATATGTGACTCTTGACTTTGAGTGCCTGCTCCTGACCCCCATTGCTGGGCATGTGGCTGCTGGTCTCAAACAGTGGCAGGGGCCACTGACCCGTGACTTGGGCATGTTGACACTAGTGTGGCCTTCGGGTCCTACCTGATGAGCGATGACTGTGCACTCTGTGCCCTTACCCTTCTCCCCACTCCATCCGCAGGGTGGCTGCACAGTTCGAGGAAAATAAGATGTCTGCCAACAACTTGGGAATTGTGTTTGGACCGACGCTGCTGCGGCCACCGGATGGTCCTGGGACGGCCAGCACTGGTCCTGTTACCCGCCTCCTGGACTCTGGGCACCAGGCCCAGCTTGTCGAGTTCCTCATTGTGAACTATGAGCAGATCTTTGGGATGGACGAACTGCCCCTGGCCACTGAGCCCCCGCCTCAAGATAACAGCCCAGTCCCTGGGCCGCCCACCACCAGCTCCCAGCCACCAGCCCCATACCTTGCCCCAGATCCCCAGCCCCCAACCCTACCCTCAGACCTGGGCCCAGACCCTGAGCCCCACGGTGCCCTGGAGAAGCATCCTGAGGCCACGCCCCCCGAGGTAGGAACCTGCTCAGCCTAGGGACAGGGGTTGGGTCTTCTCTCCATTTAATCTTCTCACTCTCCTTTATTCCTTCCTTTCCCTTTAAAATTTTCTTTCGTTGCTTTCTTTTTTTTAAATACATATTTATTTTGAGAGAGGGGGAAGGGAGGGAGAAAGAGAAGGAGAAAAACATCCATGCGCGAGAGAGACCTCTATTAGATGCCTCTCTCAAGCCCCCAGCTGGAGATCTGACCCAGGCCTGTGCCCTGACCGGGAATCGAACTGAGGACATTCGCAGGCCAGTGCCCAATCTACTGAGCCACACCAGCCAGGGCATCATTCCTTTCTTATGTACCCTGTGCTTATTCTAGGAAGAGAAGTGAGGAATGGAGTGGGTAGGGGTAACAGTGAAGTGACAACAGGATGTAGCCCTGCAGAGGGACTAACACGGGTGATCACTCATTCCTCCAGCAGAATATTTATTGACACCTGCTATGTACCAAGCATTGTTCTAGGCATTACATCCACACATCAGTGAGCAGAATATTCAAAGACCCCGTGCTCTTGGTGCCTACATTCTTGTGGGAAAGAAACCATTAATAAACAAGAAATATGATACAGAGTTAGTTATATAGGATGTTACATGGTGACAAGTATTGTGGAGAAAAGAAAAGGTAGCATATCAAAGGTAAGGGATGTCAGGGACACCAAGGTGAGAGGTGACGGACAGTTTATAGCAGTAAGTAGGATGGTGTGGACAGGTCTCACGGAGAAGGTGGATTTGAGCAAAGACTGGGAGGATATCAGGGAGAAATAAACTGGGTGGAAATCAAGAGAAGTGTGTTCCAGGCGAAGGGAATAGCCAATGCAGAGGCCCTGAGGTGGGAGCACGCCTGGTGTGTTCAAGGCGCAGCTTCACGTTGTAACGAATGAGAAGGTGGTCAGGCGTAGAGCCAAAGAGCAGTCTGTGGGCCACCACCTACTATGCGTGGGCACTCTATAGGCTTCCTGTCGTTCTCCCCACAGCCCTGAGTCGTAGAGACTGTTAGTGAAAACCATTTACAGGTGAGACTCCTTGGGAGGTTTCCCTGACCCTCCTTCTCTGCTACACCTGCCATTCCTGAGAGCACAGATCTCCTCCATGGCGGCCCCAGGCTGGGAAAGGGGCTGCCGGTGTGCGGCGGGACTCTGCGCACCAAAATGGCTCAGAAAGGGCTCAGGACAGTGTCTGACACATGGAAAGAACTCTAGCTGCTATTAGCATTTATTTAGTTAAAGACAGAACAGTGAAAATGTACAGCTAAAAAGCAGGCATAATATGGCAGAGAATAGAGCAGAAAGGAGATTTACCTCGTGTGGGGATGGTTAAGTCACAACCTGGCCTGGCCCTCCGCTGAGCCAAGGCGCTGCTGCCCTCACAGAGCCCGCCGCCGAGACCAATGCCATTGCCCTGCACAGCAGGACCAGCAGTCCACTGTTAAGGGCATTATCTCTCCCCAAACACCAGAACTACAAAGGAACTTGCAGGTGCAGGAACAAACCCTCAGTTCTCCAAGAGTCTCAAAGAACTGCAATTTCATTGTTAGGGTCTTGGTCTTGGGTTTCTCCCTACAGATTCCAACTTTACAGAGTGACCAGAAAGAAGAAGTGGCCGATGATAGGAAAGATGAGAGCGGGGAAGGTGAGTGTGTTGGGGAGTAACCCAGGAGTTCTGCGGGTGCCCCTGCTCAGGATAGGTTGGCTGAGAGATGACTCCCCAGGGGCTGGGGACCCCTAGAGGACTTGGGGATGCTCAGCAATGACCACCTCATTCCACAGTGTCCAGCCAAGGCCCCGAGGACTCACTTCTGGGGACACAGTCCCGTAATTACTTCAGCCGCCAGCCAGTGAAGTATTCCCGGGGGGGCGTGCGACCTGTCACCCACCAGCTGTCCAGCTTGGCCCTGGTGGCTTCCAAATTATGCGAAGAGACCCCTGTCACATCAGGGTCCCAAGGGAGCTTGCGGAGGAAGGGGCTGGGCCCTACTCCTGCCACCCCCGAGGACAGCCCCCTGCGCCGCACCACGCTGCCCAAGCATTTTGAAATTACCCAGGAGACAGCCAGGCTACTCTCCAAGCTGCAGACAGAGGCTGTGCCCAAGGCCACCTGCTGCCCGGCCCCCCAGCCTGAAGAGGAGGAAGCCGAGGACCATCTCTGACCATCCCAGCGCTCTGACCAAATTGCTCAGGACTGAGGAGATAGACCCACTTCTCCCCAGGAGTTCAATGTTGGGGGTTCTGGAGAGTTCCTATAAGGAAAAACTGCATGGCCTGGGGGAAGACTGAAACCCTTTTTGGTGCAATGTACCCCCCACTAGACACAGGTCACTGTCAAGCATCAGGGCCACTCAGGTTCAGAGGTCACTCAGGGCCAATACTCAGGTTCAATATAGGTCACAGGATCCTTGGGGTCCACCCTGGGATCCCCTGGGATCCTCTGACCCCTGGGACAGGCGTGCCTTTTGCTACTTCGGTTGTAGCCACTTCCCCACCTCCTCCTGGCTCCTTAGCAGACCTAAAGTGACCAGCTCTTGGGAGTGCGGAAGTGACAGCCCAGACGGGACATCTGGAGGTGCCTGGGGTCTGATGGTCCCTAAATAAACTGTGTCTTTATGCCCTTGAGTGTCTTTCTTCGCCAGGTGAGGGCAGCATCCTCTGGCCCCATTTTACCCGGCAGGGAAACCGAGGCCCCCTCTCTCTGAGCACCTACAGGCAGTCGAGCTGGACCTGGGCACCGAGCTGAGTCATGCCGGCCCGGCCCTCCTCGGGCTCCACGTCTCCGATCCGGTCCTGCATAATCAAATAGAACAAAGTGCAGATAACCCGGACAATGGAGCTGTGTTCTCTGGGCCGGGCCGTGGGAGCGCGGGGCCGACGCAGGCCTGCGCAGGGCAGAGGGCAGTGCCGCCAGGGGCTGGGGGCGAGGGGGCGTGATTGCAAGAAACTAGAGTGCGGCGGGACGGTCAGTAGGGGCCGAGCAGGTCCGAGGGGTAGGAGAGGCGGTGGCACGCGGTAGCTGCGGGCTAGGGAAGCCGCGGTGGGGCGGGGGTCCGGGCGGTGGGAGCCAAGTCGGATCAGGGCGTGGCTTGGAGCTCGGCGGCGGATTGGACGCGTGGAAGCGGGGTTGGGTGGGAGCGGGGGTGCGGACCCTGGGACCACCCGGCGCTGAGCCCGGGCAGCGTGAGGTCACGGCGGGAATTCTCCCGCCCCGAGTGACTCAGCCACCCCCAAGGCCCGAAACTGAGGGCGCGTAGGTGTGCAGGGACGGGGTGGGGGTCTCGCCGGAAGTGGGGAGGAAGTGGGGGGCTGAGGTTCCGGGCGACTCCGGCTTCTCCGGGCCGCTGAGGCCGGGGTCCCCCAGGTGGCGGGGGCGGGGCGCCGGGGCTGGGCAGGGACAGGGCCGTGGGGGCGGGACTCGCCCTCTGCGCTGTGTGCGGGCGGCGCTAAGCGCCCCCAGACTCGCCACTTCCTACACGGTCGCTGGGCTATGGGCCTCGGACCCGGCCCTACCCCACGCGAGGCCGTCCCGTCTGCGGCTTGACGGGTGGCCTAGGTGAGACCGGCATGGAGGGGGTGGACGCGAGTCCCTGGGTGGGTGCGGCAAGTGGCCGCGGGGCGGGTGCTGCCCATTTCTCCCCTACCCACATCCTCCCTCAGCCTGGGGCTCCGGAAAGCCCCGCCAGCTGCCCCCTTTGTCGCGGAAGCCAGCAGGGTCGTCCCAGACTGGCCCGATACCCCGCCGCTTCGGGAGCGCCCTTGCCCAAAGTCTGCCTCCCAACTTCTGGGGCTGGCTCGCCGCCTTCCCAGGTCTCCCCAGTCAGCTCCACGCCGGAGCACCCACAGCCTGCAGGGTCCCTGCAGTGATCCCGCCCTGCGCACACGTGACTTCTGAGCTCTGCAGTCTGCAGTGACCCCGACACCAAACTGACCTTCCCTCCCCTCCTTTCACAGCTCACACCCCTTTGTCCTACCCTAGCCCCCACCACCTACAGCACAGACTGGACCCAAACTGGCAGCAGGTGAGCAGATGGGTTTGGTTTTGTTTCTTTAAGTTACAAAAGGCAACCAACTGGAAAAGGAAAAACAAACCTAGGTAGTCGTTTGATTTGGGAGATATCTTTGTAACAGTCTTATTAGTAAATAAGCAACAGCTGTCCCCTCCACCTCACCCCATAGAGCTTGCTTTTCTAGGACATCCCGGTCCCCCAAAACACTTTGCCCTGAGGCATTTGAGTTTGAAAGCTGTGGCCTACCTGTCTCGACCCTATCCTCTGGGTGCTGTTCCTTTCTAGGTCCTTTGGACCATCCCTGCCAGCACTGACCTTTTCCTCTGTGCCCCCAGGTAGGTCACCATGGGCCAGTGCTACTACAATGAGACCATCGGCTTCTTCTACAACAACAGCGGCAAGGAGCTGAGCTCCTACTGGCGGCCGAAGGATGTTGTTGTGGTGGCGCTGGGGCTGACCGTCAGCGTGCTGGTGCTGCTGACCAACCTGTTGATCATTGCGGCCATCGCCTCCAACCGCCGCTTCCACCAGCCCATTTACTACCTGCTTGGCAACCTGGCTGCGGCCGACCTCTTTGCTGGTGTGGCCTACCTCTTCCTCATGTTCCACACTGGCCCGCGCACAGCCCAGCTCTCGCTCCTGGGCTGGTTTGTGCGGCAGGGTCTGCTGGACACAAGCCTGACTGCGTCAGTGGCCACACTGCTGGCTATTGCCGTGGAGCGGCACCAAAGCGTGATGGCCGTGCAGCTGCACAGCCGCATGCCCCGCGGCCGTGTGGTCATGCTCATTGTGGGGGTTTGGGTAGCCGCCCTGGGCCTGGGGCTGCTGCCTGCCCACTCCTGGCACTGCCTCTGTGCCCTGGACAGCTGCTCACGCATGGCTCCCCTGCTCAGCCGCTCCTACCTGGCCGTCTGGGCTCTGTCCAGCCTGTTCGTCTTCCTACTCATGGTGGCTGTCTACACCCGCATTTTCTTCTATGTTCGTGGGCGGGTACAGCGTATGGCAGGGCATGTCAGCTGTCACCCCCGCTACCGTGAGACCACACTCAGCCTCGTCAAGACTGTTGTCATCATCCTGGGTGAGTGGGACCCGGATTCCCCCCAGCTCCTGCAAGATCTGGTGGAAGAGCATGATGGGCGGAGATGATTTGGGCGGGGAAGGTTCTCCAAAGCGGTGATATCTGAGCAGAGGCCTGAGTGCTGGGGAAGGGAAAAAAAGTTCTCAGGCAGAGGGAACAGAGAGCCCCAGACGGGACCAAGCAGGCCAGCACCCCCAGAGAGGAGAGGATGTCAGCACAGCCTCGAAGGACACAGATAGGAGTCAGATTTTGTCCTGAATTCCGTGGGAAGCCCTTAAGTTTTTGGCAGGGAGTAACGTGGTCACTCTGGCTGTCGAAACGTAGGATGGTCTGGGTGGGGCGGGCAGCGGGAGACCTTCACATTGGGATATGCCCCACATACACATAAGAACAAGGAGCAACTCTTCCCAATGATGGCCTTCCCCTGACTGGGTGACTGGCCTGTCCCACGGTGACCTGCTCTCCCCCACAGTGTACCAGTTAGGAAAGGAGTCCCTTCTGGCAGACAAGTTAAAGTAAAGAGTCCCTTCTTATCACTCCTGCCACATCACTCTGCCAAGGCAGCAAGACAAGCCTCTCTGGCACTGTAAAGCACAGCTGTTGTCCGAGCTCCGGACACCCCTGCAGCCCTGAGTTCAGAGCCGTGGGTGCCAGGCCCCCTGACAGCTGGCCCTACTCACCTTGGGCTTCATCCTGCAGGGGCGTTTGTGGTCTGCTGGACGCCAGGCCAGGTGGTGCTGCTCCTGGACGGTCTGGACTGCAAGTCTTGCAACGTCCTGGCTGTGGAGAAGTATTTCCTACTCTTGGCCGAGGCCAACTCACTGGTCAACGCTGTGGTGTACTCCTGCCGCGATGCAGAGATGCGCCGCACCTTCCGCCGCCTCCTCTGCTGTCTGTGCCTCCGCCGGTCCACCCGTGATTCTCCCCGCTACACAGCCTCCACCCAAACAGGCGCCAACACTCGCATCATGCTTTCTAAAAATGGCCACCCCCTGATGGACTCCACCCTTTAGCCAGCCTTGGACTTCAGCGGGGAGCAGAAAGTGCCCTATTGCACCCCTGACTACTCGTGGATGTGCCTGGTTCACCCCAATCTGAGGGACAGAATTCAAGGCAGACCCTTGGTCTGGATGACACCAGTGCCAGGCCTCCCCAGGCGCACAACTCTGCCTGCTTCGGGGCCTAGGGGTACGTGGTCATCTCCAGTGCCCGGGAGAGTGTCAGATGGGGTTCAGAAACTGGCTCTTCAATCGTCTCAGGTTGTGGGGTTTTTAACGGACGTTTTTCTGTTTTTACCGCACATCCCTGGCGCACCCTGTGGCTGGCTTCTTTGTGCGCGTTGGTGTGTGTCAAAGGTGGGAGCGATGAGGACTCTCAGGCCACACTGCCGAAAATCACGAGGACAGATCACAGATGCACCGTCTGCCTGAAGCTGATCCTTCAGTGGCATGGACTGAAGGGTGCTGAGCAAGAGCTGGGAAAGGCGTGTGACCATGTGAAGCCTCTGGGGCTCGCCTGTCCCTGTTAGACTTGAGGGTGTCCACGAGGAGGGCATATTAAGAAGTAAACCTTTCTTTCTCCTCTGGGATTTCTAAAGCACTTTCTGTCATTAACTCAGTCTGTCACTGTGTCCCAGAATTGTCCACCTCAGCTTTAGCCTGGCAGGGATCCTTCAGCGCTATTCTCATTCCCCTTCCGTCTCTGGCTGGTTGTTACTCATGCGTCTTGGAGTTTGGCATCTGTTCCCTCTCGTCTGTCTTCTCCACTCATTCCACTGCTTCCCTCTTGCCAACTGCCTGTCTTTGTCCTCTGGAGCCCAGAGGAGTTCATGGCCCACATGGGTCCTCTCCTGCCTGCCCTTCCGACCTAGTCCAGGTTGTCAGGTGTGTCCATCCCATTGCACACTACACACCAGGGCCAGGGGTAGTGGGATCCATGGGGCAGGGTGTCAGATTTGAGTGTTGCCGTTTCTCAAGCTCCTCTGACGTTGCCTGGCACACCGATAAGCCCTTCGGGTGCATTATTTAATCATCGCCTGCAAGCATTACACCCCTTTCATGCGAGGACAGTGGCTCTGAGGGCTTGAGGTCTGGCCCATGGTCACACAGTTTTGAAGGGGCCCAGAGATGCATCCAGGGACTAGAGAGGCCCCTGGGGAAAGGGCTTCAGATTCTCACAAAGTATGGAATTGGTCACAGCTCAGCCTGACTTTTTTCTTTTCCTTTCTTTTTTTTTTTTTAACTGTTTATTGACTTTAGAGAGAGGAGAGAGTGAGAAACATCAACTTCTTGTTCCACTCATCTGTGCATTCATTGGTTGATTCTTGTATGTGCCCTGACCAGGGATCGAACCTGCAACCTTGGCCTATTGGGACAACGCTCCAACCAACTGAGCTAACCAGCCAGGGCTCAGCCTGGCTTTACCTCACCACATAGCCCCTGAGGGCCTGAGACGTGTCAGATTCCTGATGAGGAACCCTGTCTCAGATGCTCATAGGGACACCCTGCTAGGCATGGTGTAGACAGGATCTGGACTCTCTGCTTCCACCTGAGGAGGAGACGGGGTTATGTCCCTACTTCAGGTTCACACACAGATAACAGCCAAATGTGAAACCAGGCCTCCCATAAGAGGCCCAGTTCTTAAGCTACTAATGTAAACATTGCCAAAGAACCAAAAACATCTAGGTCCTTCTATGTTAAATGCAGCAGGCTTCCCTTCAGGAAAGCCCCCTGCCCTAAGGCAGCTTTGTGAGGAGGCAAGAATGAACTGGGATGCTGGGTACTTCTCCAGTGTCCAAGGTGGGCAACATGGCTCCTAAGGCCTGGGGCCTGAATCTCCAGAGGTGGTGACCCAGGCCAGCAGCTTCCACCATGTGCTTGGCCACTAGCCCATGAACGATGCAGTCCTTGCCTTCATCGAGCTTTGGGCTTGCTGGGCAGACAAGCCACTGCGGGGGGGCCAGGCAGCCAACAATTCCAACCACCTCCAAAAGACAGCTCTGTGTCTCGCCTGCTCTGAGCTGGCTGCTCTTGCATCAGCGTCCTCCAGGTCCTAATTCCCACTCGGACTCTGTCCCACCAGCTTTCCCCTCTCTTGTAGGTCTCTCTTCTCTACCAAGTGTTTGTCTCTGCTGGTCTTTCAAACACCTATCCCCTACCACATTCTCGGAAGGACACCAAAGTTCGCCACTATTTTCAGGCCTCCCGTGCAAGTGCTGTGCTAGCAGCTGACCTTTCGATACAGAGCATTGGCTCTCAATGGCACCCACACATCTTCTAGTACTTCCTGTTATTGGGGCCAAGTGTCAACTCTCATCAGGAAGCTTTCAAGGTTGTTCTTACACGGCCCACATCACTCATTTCCATTCCGTGATGTCTTTTGGAGTCCCCCAGTAAAATCACTCCAAATGGTTCTTGCATCTCCTGTCCTGCCCTGCCTGAAGGGTTGGCAGCCAGGCTTGAGGACCTTGTATGAGCCGTGTCTGGAGCCTGCCCTTAGAGCAAACGCGCTCCAGGAGGTCCCATGAAGTTGGATAAATAACTTGGCCAGTCTGTTCCTTTTCTCTCGCATGAGGAGCTGCTGCCTCGGGGTGCACCACAGGGTGGGTCTTCCTCGTTAGTTATCTACGTGGTAGTGTTTTCTAGTCCTGGAATGCCGCAGAGCAAGAGAATGAATAAACAAGAGAGGTCATGCTCGAGCCAGACCTTGAAAGGTAAATAGAACTGACTTCTGCAGCTAAGAAAATGACTCAGTGCTAACCTCCCGGCCACCATCAACACACGCTTGTGACCCTCATGGAAAGCTTCGAGGCAAGAGCCAGGATGCAGGGAGCCCTAGTGACCCACCCCATGGGGCTGAGGAGAGCATTAGGGGACTGAGCAGGGGGCTGGGGCTGGGGCTTCTGGAGATGAATTGGGGGGTGTTGATGGAGTCCAAGGGAGAGTCTGAGAAGGAAGGGGTGGCTGGAAGGAAGAGTGGGCTGCCCTGAGAAGTGGGGACGCAGGAAATGTGTGGGTCCCTGAGGAGTGGGGGGCTCAGGTTTGAGGGCCTCTGAAGAGAAGGAATAGGGTCTCTGAACAGGAGGTATGGAGAGGAGTAGGCAAAGCTGGCCTTCCCCTCTCTAGGGCTAGAGGATGGGGGTGGGGAGCGCCGCTGCCTTGACAAACCAACCCAGTCCTAGTCGAGGACTGGGACTGTTGGGGGCGTGTCCGTGGGCGGTGCTCCCCGGCCTGGGCGGCGGGGTTGGCTGGCAGCGGTGGCGGGGTCCTGTCCAGGCGCGCACAGCGCACAGGTGGCAGCAGTTGGCTGCAGAGTCCGTGCAAGTGCTCCAGGCCCGGCGGCCCCCCATCAGCACCCGCCGCGCCCCGCCGGCCCTGGACGCCCAGACTCTGGCGATGTCCTGCAGCAGATCACGGCCAACGCCGACCAGAGTCTGGAGGAGGCGCAGGCCAGATGCTGCGCGGGTTGGCCGAGTGGCCAGGCGGCTGGGGGTGTGGAGCAGAGGAGGGGCCAAGGCGACGGCGTGGAGTATCTGAGCCGGGAGGGCAGATTTGAGGGGATAGGAGCTTGAGGAGAACGACGGAGGCATTTATGGGGTTGAAATGGAACGTATGGAAAGGCTTACGGGGCTGAGCAGTGGGGTGGTGGGTTTGGGGAGCTAGTCCTGAAGAGAGAGATACGGGTTTAAGAGGAGTTTGTGGATAGGGAACTTTATGGTGAAAGATGCTTCTGGGGTTTATGGAATTGTAAGGGAGTGAGAGGAGTGCTGAGGGTGCAAATGGATGGGTTAGTGGGGGTTCATGAAGTGGGAAGCTTTGAGGACAGGTAATGATAAGTTGTGGGGATGGGACTTGGGAATGAAGAGATGGGTGACTGAGTAGGTGTGGCAACCATCAGGAAAAATGGTTAGTGGGAGAGCAAAGGATCCCCCCTTTTTAATTAATATGGCAAATTTAATTAATATGCAGAGCACCGAACTGGCTGCTGTCAAAGTCCTAGTTCTCAAGCTCATGGTTTGCGGGAGAACACGAGTGCAAAAACCTTAGTATGAATTGTGAGAAAAGCTGTAAGGAAGGGGATGGCGTGCTGTGGGAAGCCAGGTGGAGAGGGTGCGACACCTGCAGGGGCCCTGAGGTGGAGAACAGAAGAAAGGAAGCAGAGTCAGGGACTGAAGGTCCGCAGTTGAGTTTGGAGAGAGGGTGGAACTGGATCACAGTAGGCCTACAAGTCTCAGAAAGAGTTTGGGGTTTATGTCAGTTGCAGTGGGGAAATCACAGCAATTACAAGACCGCTGCACTGCCCCTTTACCTGCACCCGCCCCTGTCAGCCCACCAGGACCGGCAAATGCTCCACCACCAGGCAGCCCATCGTGTTTGGGTTCTGCCCAAATTATAAGAAAATGGGAAAGGACTGAAGTGCTTTTGGAGGACAAGTTCTTGTTAAATGGGGGCCTGCTTGGGGGAGAAGGGTGGCCCCTGGGGCTGGGACCAGCGTCCCGTTGTGTGGACCGTGCAGTCAGTCACTAGAGGGGTCACAAAGCCAGTTGCACCGCAGCCCTAGGCAGTTTCATAAGCTCTATCCTAAAAGTTAGGGTGTCACTCCCCCACCACTATGTTTACTCTACGTTTTGAAGTATCGTGCTAGGTGCTAGAGTCCAAGACAGCTAAGATGTTCTCGGCCCTCTTGGAGCTCACTGAAAAGTAGAGTGTGTGGGATTATAAATAGCTGTCATATCAGGAATATTCTGAGTAGAGGTATTTCCTGGCACAAAAGAGCGGGGATGGGAGAGGGTGTCTCTGTGTGACTCACGATTTGCGAGGCTAGTCAGAGAGCTTTGTTGTACTTCCCTTTGTATTGCCAGGGCCTGGCACCTCGCAGTCATAAAGTTGGGTGGCGTTTCCATTTGGAGAGGATTAGCAGGAGCTGGGGGAAGGGAAAGTGGACTGTTCACCCTCAGAAACCACAGAGACAGTGCTCTGTGTCTTCAAGTTCCTTCTGTTTCTTGGTGCAGAGTCGCTGATAAGTGAGCTCTGCCCAGCGATGGCCTTCCTCAGGAACCTGTCGCCCCAGCACAGCCCCTAGGCTGCTGCTTTTTTCTTGTAGCAATCTCTTGACACTCCCCTAGATAGGCTTTAGAATAAAATGCAGCCAGTCACCTCTATTTACTCTTCTTGAAGACAGCTCTTTTTCTCTTAGGGCTGAGAAAATGGATAGTGGGGTATTGTATGTGCGTGACAACACGCTGTTAGATATCTGGTTCCAGGTTTCCTGCTGTGGTAGAAAGACCTCTAGGGCTTTTATTTTGAGACTTAGAGGCTTCAAATATGCCCCCGTTCTTTGTTTGTTTGTTTTTTAAGATTTTATTTATTTATTTTTAGACAGAGGGGAAGGGAGGGAGAAAGAGGGAAAGAAACATCAATGTGTGGTTGCCTCTCATGCACCCCCTACTGGGGACCTGGCCCGCAACCCAGGCATGTGCCTTGACTGGGAATTGAACCAATGACTCTTTGGTTTTCAGTACAGCACTCAGTCCACTGAGCCACACCAGCCAGGGCTGTCCCCCTTCTTTGGATGTTGCCTTTAGATGAACTCAAGGCCCTAAAAGTCATCCAAGTCCAGACAACGATCTTCAATTCTCAGGTGGGCCACTTACTTCACTGTGCCGAAAAACAGCCTGGGCAGGTCTTTTCCTCATAGTAAACTCTGCAGCCTGGTGGACTGTGTCTCTGCGGGTCCGCTGATGGGGGGAGTGAGGCGTTTCTACGTCTTTCTGACCCTGTTCTCTCACAGTGTGTCTGCTGACCCCTTCACAGTCCCTGGGGTCGGTTTTGCTCAACTGGCTAGCAGGAAAGAATTTTTCATCTCAGCTGTGAGGCTATCTCAGCCTGTTTTGTCACCATAAGTAGGAAAGCACACCTACTCTCCAAAAACCTAGATTCCTACCTACATCTTTCTGCATTATTAAGAAGGCAGCTCCAGCCCTGGCTGGTGTGGTTCAGTGGATTGAGTGCCGGCCTGCAAACCAAAAGGTCGCCAGTTCACTTCCCAGTCAGGGCACCGTGCCTGGGTTGCAGGCCAGGATCCCAACTGGGGGGTTGTGAGAGGCAACCTGTCAATTCATCTCTCACACATCGATGTTTCTCTTTCTCCCTCCCTTCCCCTCTCTCTAAAAATAAATAAGAAATCTTTTTTTTTAAACAAAAGGCAGCTCCAAGTGCTCGTGCAGAATTCATTCCTTCATTATAGCTCAATCGTCTGAGGATAGTGAACTGTGTGTTGTTCCTCCTTCCGACTACACAGATGGGGGAGGGACACTGGGGACTTTGGGATGTACCATCTTTGTTTAGATTCAGCCCGAGTCAGCTGGAGACTTCCTGTGTGAGGGGAGACTCCTTGAATGACCTTCTGACTCCGTAGGCCATACCCCGAGCCCTTCCTGGAGAAGAGGCAGTTCCACATCTTCTCGTTGGAACCTCTCACCGATCACGTTCTCATTCATCTCTTGTACAGGACCAGTAAAGTAGACATGTATAACGCATTTGCCAAGGATTGTCTGAATATTTTGCTTTATCATACATAGCTTTATTTTTTTATAATAAATTTTACAACATTTTACAGCTTACATAGTTATTTCATTCGCTTTTCTCAGCCACCTTTCTGAGGGGGTTATGAGGGTTCCCAGACTAGGGCTGAGAGCTCCTCTGTTGGGATTGTCAGGCTCCAAAGTTCTACCCACTTCTCAGGGTCCTTGGCCAATGTTTGACTCTGGGGCCCTTTTGGAAATCTCCTGCACGCCCTGGGCCCTCCTCCCAGCCCTCTGCAGCCTGGCCCTTTACCACACCTTCGTGGGTCCTCAAGCCTCAGGTCCCCTGGAGCCTGGACTGCTTCTCTGTCTAGTAGCGAATTTCCTGAGGAGTCAGTATGAAAACTCTAGAGCTAGGAATGGCTGAGGGGTGAGTTTTGGAAACCAGATCAAAAGGGGAAGCAGAATGGTCAGCAGTGTCGCCCCGGAAACCCAGTCTCCGTACCTCCGTTCTGGTAGAAGCAGCTGCAGAGGCCTGAGCCTTCTGCACGTCATCTGCGTGCGGGCAGGACAGGCAGGCTGTGTTGCAGGGCTGGCAGATTTGGCTGCAGCGGTTGCTTCTTGGCCCTTCGATTGCAGGTGCACACAGATACGCTAGAGAGGTGCACTGTCCATTGTGGTAGCCGCTCACCACGTGTCTTTTTAAATTAAAATGAATTCAAATTAAATAAATGAAACATCCAGTTCCACAATTGCACAGTTACAGGTGGTGGCCACCATATTACCTCAGGTGGAGAACATTTCCATCACCGCAGAACGGCCTCCCGGACAGTGGTGTTCCGGAACCGCTGCTCAGGCTCAGGCGCCACACGGCAGCCCTCTGTGGGGTCTTACGGCAATGCAGGTGGTGATGCGGTAGGTCTTTGGGGGTTGGGGGGCAAGAGCCCACATTTCTAACAAGCTCCCAAGGGGACCAGTGTTCCTGGTAGCAGACCACACATGGGGAGGTCAGGCTTTCCAGAGTGGAGGTGATTAAAGTCCCATTATTTCAATTTTCATAAATCAATTTACCTTGTAGATTGTTAATCTGACAAGTGGAAATTATTTTTGAGACTGAGTTGTATTTGTGGGCATAATGGATTTAAATTAATCACAAGGGTCACATACAAGGGGGGACCCCCAAAAAACAGAATTTATTTATTAAAAATTGTGTATTCTTACAGGTTTGAATTTCAGTCACCTTCCAAATACTCTGCATTTCATGCTACGCACCTATTGAGACATTTTTCCACTGCTCGAAACAGTCTTTGAACTTGTCGATTTTGACGCCTTTTAGTGCTTCTGCCCTTTTGTTTCGCCTCTGTCACATCAGCCAAATGTTTCCCTCTGAGGACTTTTTTCATCCAGAGAAACAGCAAAAAAAAAATCACTCAGGGCGAGATCAGGTGAATAGGGAGGCTGGGGCAAAGCGTGATGCCTTTTTTTGGTCAAAAGCTGCTGAACACTCAGCACAGTGTGGGCAGGTGCGCTCATAAATCACCCATCATGTAATGGGCAAACACGTTGAAAGAGTCTTCAAAAAAATTCACTGAAGCCGAACACAGCCTCTCACAACACCACCACCTGGTACATGTACTACAAGGGGCCTGCCCTGCAGAAGATAATTCCATTTGTTTAGGGGGAATTCCCCTCTTGTATTTGCATTGTTTTTCCTACTTAATATAGAAAGAAAATTAGAAATAAAATTCAGGAAATAGTTCATTTTTTTCTCCAAATGAATCACGCGGCCTGGGGCCATGGGACCCTGTTGTTTTAGGGTCTGTTTACACCTTTCCATCTAAGAAAACCAGGCTTTGGAGGCTCCAGAGTTGTTTCTGTATGTCCTTTGAGTCTATAAAACCACAACTCAATTTGTGTTCATTTGTAGAACTTGAGTATAATAGGAAATGACCATTGGGGAATGGTAAGAAGATTTTTAAGGCAAAAAAAATATTTACATATAGCGACTAGAAGTATGATGGAGAATGGCCACTGTTATACATGTTTTAGGAGCAAGCAATTTGGTATGTGGGGCGGTGTACCTGAGACTAAAAATGTTATGTTTAGAAATTGGCGTTTAGGCAACATAGCAGGTCCTACAACTGTGCCCGTGGCATTTCTTAGGAAGAAAAGCCTCTGAACTTTTTTCTTACCACTTTTTAAAAAGATTTTATTTATTTATTTTTAGAGAGAGGGGAAGGAGAGGAGAAAGAGAGGGAGAGAAACATCAATGTGTGGTTGCCTCTCACGCACTCCCCACCGGGGACCTGGCCTGCAACCCAGGCATGTGCCCTGACTGGGAATCGAACCAGTGACCCCCTGATTCACAGCTTGCGCTCAATCCACTGAGCTACACCAGCCAGGGCTGAACTTTTTTTTAATTTGATTTTTACACATATGACTTCTTAAGTTTTTTCTGCCAGTAGAAATTTTCCTGACTTTCTTAATTCATTCAATATTTCTGCAGACTGACTATGCTTATAATATGGATTCAATTCTAATTATTAAAGGGAGATGATATAATTTTTGACTGTCCTTAGAACTTACCCAAATGGCAAGGCTTAAATCGTCCACTGAACAGTGTGGTGTGCCCTCGTCTTAGCGCCTCTGGAGTACTAGGTAAGGGGACATAGCCCTCGAGAAGCGTGCGTGTTAATGCATGTCGGCCTCGGCTTTCAGCACACCCATTCAAAGAATTCAGCAGGTCAGAGGAGGAATTTATGGTTTGGAATTTCCCACAGCCAGAGAGCATTAGCATGAGAGATTCTATTCGTCCAAACCTGGGAAGTAGAATTTCAAAGTTGAAATTTTCTTTTTCGTCATTCTTTAAGAGCTTCAATAGACACTAACCGACTGAGCGCCTGCGGTCCTTGTTCTCAGCCTGCTTGCAGGTTTCAGTTTCCGTCCGAAGTCAACGTGCTTATCTTGGCTTGGCCTAGCGCCGAAGGAAAGTCTTGATGTCTTTGGTGTACTTGGAGTTGACATTTTGGGTTCTAAAACGGTTTCTTGAAGCTATGTAAAATCTTGGATTACACTAGAATCCGTTTTGAAGTGATTTTATTAATAAGTAAAGAAATGTGCCCTGGCTGTGTGGCTCAGTGGATTGAGTGCCGGCCTGTAAACTCAAAGGTCGCCAGTTCAATTCCCAATCAAGGCACATGCCTGGGTTGCAGGCCGGGTCCCCAGCTGGGGGCGTGCGAGAGGCAACCATCGATGTATCTCTCACATATCAGTGTTTCCCTCTTTCTCCCTCCCTTACCCTCTGTCTAAAAATCAATAAATAAAATCTTTTTTTAAAAAAAGAAATGTGCAGAATGTTTCAGAAGTTTCACAAATGAGCAGGTACCACTCATTCATTTAAGTGACAGTTACCGAGTGTCTCAGTCTGAATACAGGCCTCCCAGTAGTGCCCCGGAAGTGAGTGGTTTTTCTTTAAGTCTGTAGATGAGGAACTGGTCCTGAATGAGTAAGAACTTGCCTGAGGTCAGACAGTGAGGGGGTGGTTGGGTGGAGATTTGGCTCTACTGTCTTAAACTTGGGTGCTGCCCATAGCCCTACCTCCTCCCAGAATTCCTGTGTGCTCACTAGAACATGACATCACTTCTTGTTTCAGGTACTTCAGGAGATCAGGCTGTTGAGCTAAGGCTTCAGAGGAGCAGAGAGATGAGGAGTTAGCTAGGGCAAGGGAGGCCATGTGTCAGCAAGAGGAGAGCTCGTGGAGCACGAACAACAGGACCCTAGAATCCAGCTGAGGTTAGGCTGGGGCCCAGCACAGGAGCACGCCCCAAGGAGATGACCTGGACCTGGGTGTGAGCCTTTTGGCGCAACAGAGAAAGTAGGCGCCCCACGCTGGGCTGGGGCGAGCCCGCACACAGGGCAGGCTCAGAGCTGTTGTTTCATCTGGCCGGACGGAGTGGAGGCCATGGCCTCTGAAGGGGGACTCGGGGGGGTGACTGCCTGCCTAAGCTGCTGTTCAAGCAAACATGGCCTTGAACTCGTTGCCAAGCAAGGAGTAAATATGCAGTTTGTTCTGGTCCTTGTTCCTTCTCGAAGGACTCTGACCTTCCTAAAATATTTGTCTTAAATCAGAGGAAATAGTCATCACGTCCGTTCATCTGACCACCTCTGGGTGAGTCTGTGCACTTTTCAGGCTGAGAGTGTGATTAGATTGGGGTCCATTCACATAACCCAAGTCAATCTCCCCACCTCAGGATTCTTAACCTTAACCACATCGGCAGTGTGTTCCCTCGTAACATACCCACGGTTCTGAGGATGGCACGCAGACGTCTTTGGGGGCCATTCTTCTGTCAACTACAGCTCCCATCACAGGTAAACAAAAGCCAGAGCCGGCCCCACCGGTCTCTCTGACTTCACCACATGCCTTCCCACTCCCCTCTTCCGCTACAGCAGCCTGGTTACTTACAAAGCCAGGTGTATTCTCACTGGGGCCTTTGCACTGGCTGTTTCCTCTGCCCGAATTATTACTCTCTTCAGCCCTTTCCTGCCTGACTTCTGCTTGTTCCGACCTTGGCCTTGTTGCCACCTCAGAGATGTATAAACCCCAGTAAAACCTCTAGTCACCGCGCTAGTCAAAGCCACCACAAAGCACCTGCCATGGCTGATGGTTCTCCTTGTGTGTGTCCTTGGTGCCTTTCCCTCCCTCCATCTTAACTGCCACGTGGGTAGGAACCTTGTTTGTCTGTGTCCCTGGGACACTAGCATGGTGTGTGGCACACAGTAGGTGCTCAGTAAACACCCGCTACAGGAACATGGCACAGCCCTGGGGTGGGGTTTCCGCCTACCCACCAAAGCACGGCTGCAGGGCCCTGGCCTTTAAATAGTTCTTGATGAGTTATTGCATTGTTTGTACCGTTTAAAATTCTACACGTGAAGGGAGATGTTTTGACTATTTACTTATTGCTCTATTTACACTTTGTACAAATCGAATTCGTATGAAATGCTATGGTACGGTACCTTTGTGAAGGATTTTCAGCAGAACCGGGAGACTCAATGTGGAGGATCTTTACTCTGGTGGACAGGGCGACGCCGTCTTTCTCACACACTTCTCGGTCAGCTCTTTGAGAAAGCGTGCTCTTAACTGCCATGGGATGAAGGCTGTTGTCTTCAGTGTGCTCGGTGAGATCGAGGAGGAGACAGGTGGGCCGCTGAGTAGGCCCGTCCTGGGTGGGCCCAGGTCCTGGCTCGGCCCTGGTGTGAATGGTGGCCGTCCCGCGCATGCCCTCTCCCTCTGGCAGCGGTGGCTCCCGGCCGGCCTGTCGGAGCCCTGCTTTCTCACGTAGCTCACCCCCTGTTTCACCCGTTGCTGCTGGAGCGGGGCTGTGGCCGGCAGTCACAAGCAGCTGCATTTGTCTTAAGCAAGACCCAAGAGGCGCTGTGGCTTACGTTTGGGAAAAGGAAAAGATGATAGAAAACTAGAATAACAATTTTGTCTTGTTTGTTTTAAAGCATCCAACATTATACCCATGGAAGACTTTTGCCACTGCAAATCCTTCGTTTAAAAAAAGGAAAAACTTTTCATTTTGAATTAGTGTTATATTTGCAGGAAAGTTGAAAAAAAAATAGAACAAAGAATTCCCCTGTACCCTTCTCCCAGCTTCCTCTCTCAGGCTGACGCCTTCAGAACCAGGGTGCGGTGGCGAGAACCACAAATTGACCCTGTGACGGTGTTCTTTCACTGAGCCACGGGCCGTGACCGGCTCTCCCCGGTTGTTGCCCTAATGCCCTTCTTCCAGTCCTGGCTCCCACATGGCTAAGTCTCATGTCCCTTAGTCTCCTCCCGTCTGCAGCGGTTCCTCATCTGTGATGGTTCCTCTGTCTTCCCACTTCACCCACAACCCTCACACACTTGCTGAGAACTACTCAGTCATTCTGTGTCGTGTCTCTGCGTGTGGTTTGTGCGCTGCTGCCTCACGCGAGACGGAGGCAGCAACCTGTCTTTGGCAGGAATCCCACAGAAGCGATGCTGTGTTCTTTTCTGTGCGTTGTGTGAGGAGTGCGCGCTGCCGATGTTTCCTGTTCTCAGGTGGTGCTGACCTTGATCTCTCAGTCGTGGTTAGTAACAATTTGAAGGTATTTGACAAGAGAGGCCACCAAATAAGATCAAGATGTCATTGAAACCAAAGATCATCAACAGAAAGGTTGTCACTTGATTTCTCAGAGTGAATTCATCTGAGGGCAGTTATTTGAATTTTGGGTGCCACGTTGGAGCACGGCACTTCAGCGATGCGGAGGACCGTGGCAAGTGTGTACAAAAGGACAGTTTGCTTCTTTGTGAATGTGGTTTTGACACAAGATTGACGTGTACTTGGTGTGCAAAGTAGCCGAGAGGAGCAATAGGGTCTGAGTTTTGCTTCCCCTCTGCCTGACCTGGCATGTGATTGAATCCCTGACCTCAGTCGTCTTCCGTGAACAGGGGACAGTGGTAACACTTAGCTCGTGTTGTCAAGGACTGTGTGAGTTCATGCGCGTAAGGCTGTGGGTCCAGTGCCAGCCGCCAGTGCTTACCTGGTGCCTGAAAGAGAAGTTATTTTAAACCTATGCTTAAGTTTCACCCAAATGCTGTAAGGACGTGGTATTCCTTTTTTCTCCCACAGATTGAATGTTTTTTACTGCAATAAAATGTACATAACATAAAATTTGCCACTTTAATAATTTTTAAGTGTACAGTTCCGTGGCATTAAATACATCCACGCCATCGTGCAGCCATCGCCACCATCCGTTTCCAGGACTTTTTTATCTTCCCAAACTGAAACTCTGTCCCCGTCAAACACTCACTCCTCACTGCCCCTCCCCCGGCCTCTGGTAACCGCCATTCCACTTTCTTTATGATTTCGACTGTTTTAAATACCTCGTGTAAGTAGAGTTATACAATATTTGTCCATTTGTAGCTGGCTTACTTCACTTAGCATGATGTCTTCAAGGTTCACCCAAGCCGTAGCCTGCATCGATTTCATTCCTTTCTAAGTCTGAGTAACATTCCACTGAGTGAAGGACCACGTTTTGTTATCCAGTCATTTGTGGCAGAACATTTGGGTTGTGTTCCACTTTTGGGCTGTTATGAATAATGCTGCTGTCAACGTGTGTGTGCAAATATCTTTTTGAGTCCCCGCTCTCAATTCCTTAAGGTATCACACCCAGGAATGGGATTGCTGAATCACGTCATTCTCTGCTGAACTTTCTGAGAAACTGTGAGACTGGTTCCACAGTGGACGCACCATTTTACGTTCTGACTGGCTGTGTGTGGTCGCAGTCTCTCCACATCCTTGTCAACACTTGTTACCTTCTGTCTTTGTTTTTGTTTTTTACAGTAGCCCTCCTAGTAGGTGTGAAGGGGTTGCTCATTGTGGTGAGCATGATCTAATTCTTTTATGCTTGTTTGATGTTTTAAAGACTCTATCTGATGACAGCAGATTCTGGGAATCATATTAGCTCAAAGAAATACCTCACTATGGGTCTTCATGGTGTCACCCCTTAATGCAGGGAGAAGTCAGAGTTTTATCTGTTATCTTTAACACCACTTTCCTTTTTCATAGAAGGCAGCCTGTGCTAGACTTTTTTTTTTAAGAGTTTTTTTAGCCCTGGCTGGTGTGGCTCAGTGGATTGAGCACCAGCCTGCGAACCGGAGGGTTGCCGGTTCGATTCCCAGTCAGGGCACAAGCCTGGGTTGTGGGCTAGGTCCCCAGTAGGGGGCGCGCAAAAGGCAGCCACACATTGGTATTTTCCTCTCTCTCTCCCTTACCCTGTCTCTGAAACTAAATAAAGTCTTTAAAAGAAAAAGTTTTTAAAAACTATTTATTATTTTTCTTTTATGGTTGACAATACAATATTGTATTACTTTCAGGTGTGCAACCCAGTGATTAGACATTATATAACTTACAAAGTGGCCATCCTGATAAATCTAGTGCCCATCTGACACCATACATAGTTATTACAGTGTTGTTGACTGCATTCCCTGTGCTGTACATCCCCATGAATATTCTGTAACAACCAATTTGTACTTCTTTTTGTGTGTGTCTTTTTTAAAAATATTTTATTTATTTATTCTTAGAGAGAGGGGAAGGGAAGGAGAAAGAGAGGGAGAGAAACATCAATGTGTGGTTGCCTCTTGTGCCCCTTAGTGGGGGCCCAACTTGACCCACAACCCAGGCATGTGCCCAGACTGGGAATCTAACCGGCGATCCTTTGGTTCGCAGGCCGACACTCAATCCACTGAGCCACACCAGCCAGGGCCAATTTGTACTTCTTAATCCCTTCACCTTTTCATCCATCCTTACAACCCCACTCCTATCTGGCAGCCATCAAAATGTTCTCTATTATCTGTGAGTCTGTTTCTGTGTTTCTGTTCTGCTTGTTAGTCTATTTTGTTTTTTAGATTCAATTGTTGATAGATATGTATTTATGGCCATTTTGTTGTTCATATTTTTTATCCTTTTTTTCTTCCTTAAAGAATACCCTTTAACATTTTATGAAATACTTGGTGGTGATGAAGTCCTTTAGCTTTTTCTTGGATGGAAAGCTCATTATATGTCCTTCAATTCTAAACGATAGCCTTTCTGGATAGAGTATCCTGGTTGTACGTCCTTGCTTTTCATCACTTTGAATACTTCTTGCCAAACCCTCTGGCCTGAGAAGTTTCTGTTGAGAAATCAGTGGACAGTCTTATGGGAGCTCCCTTTTAGGTAACTAACTGCCTTTCTCTTGCTGTTTTTAAGATTCTGTATCTTTAATCTTTCCTGTTTTAATTATGACGTGTCTTGGTGTGGGCGTCTTTGGGTTCATCTTGTGTGGGACTCTCCACACTTCCTGGACTTATATGTCTATTTCGTTCTCCACATTAGGGAGGTTTTCTATCATTTTTTCACATATGTTTTCAATTCCTTGCTTTTTCTCCTTCTGGCACTCCCACGAGGTGGATGTTAGTGTGCTTGAAGTTGTCCCAGGGGCTCCTTGTACTATCCTCATTTTTATGGATTCTTTTTTCTTTTTACTGTTCTGATTGGGTGTTTTCTCCTTCCTTATCTTCTAAATCTCTGCTTTGATCCCCTACTGCATCTACTGCACTATTGATTCCCTGTAAATTATTCTTCATCTCAGTTAGTATATTCTTCATTTCTGACTGGTTCTTTGTTATGGTTTCCATGTCTTTTTTATGCTGTTGAGGTTCTCTCTAAGTTCATCTACTTTTCCCCTAACTTAATCGAGCATCCTTATAACTGGTGTTTTGAACTCTGTATCTAGCAGATTGCTTATCTCCGTTTTGCTTAGCTCTTTTTCTGGAGTTTTGATCTGTCCTTTCACTGGGGCCATGTTTCTTTGTCTCCTCATTTTGGCAGCCTCCCTGTGTTTGTTTCTATGTATTAGGTAGAGCTGCTATGTGTCCTAGGCTTGGTAGAGTGGCCTAATGTAGTAGGTGTCCTATGGGGTCCAGTTGCACAGCCTCCCAATTCACCCAAGCTGGGCACTCCAGGTGTCCCCTACCTCTGTGCGGGTTGTGTGCACCCTCCTATTGTAGTTGAGCCTCGATTGCTGTTTGCATGTCAGTGGGAGGGATTTATTCCCAAGGCTGATTGACTGCAAGGACTGATTGCAACCACCATGGAGGATCAGCTGTTCAGGAGTCTACCTCACATAGCAGGACTTAACTTCAGTTGGACCCTGGTCCCCACTGAGGCCATCTTTGTCACTTGTCACTTGTGGAGGTGGTTGGATGGTGCTCCAACATGGTCTGAAGCTGTCCACCAGGTGCGCTGGCTCTGGGGCCACCTAGTTGATGCAGGCCAAGGTCAGCCACAACCTGCATTCTACCCAGGGCCACCTGGCATGAGCCACAAAGCAATCTGCAGGTGGCTGCTACTTGTGCTGGGCTTGAGGTGCCTAGGAGAGGCCAAGCTGCAAACCAAGGCCGGCTGCCACAAGTGCTAGGCGTAGGGCCCCTTAGCAAGAGGTATAGGGCACACCAAGGCCAGATGCTGCTTGTTTGAGAGATTTTAGGAAAGCCTGAAGCATAAGCCAAGACAGGCTGTTTGTTTGGAAAAGTCACTGGAAACAGCTTGGGTGGACCCACAAGTTGGATGGGGCAGGTCTCAGGAAATCACCAGTGTGGGGCTTACATATTAGCCAGGTTGACGGGCCCCCAGACTTGGTGCCCGCCTGCAGGCTCTGTGTGGCGAGGGCTCAGAAAAGGAACAATGGCCTCTGCCAGCACTTTTGCCTGGG
Source organism: Desmodus rotundus (assembly GCF_022682495.2). Taxonomy (NCBI): domain Eukaryota; kingdom Metazoa; phylum Chordata; class Mammalia; order Chiroptera; family Phyllostomidae; genus Desmodus; species Desmodus rotundus. The sequence continues at coordinate 49,646,528 of NC_071395.1, read as the reverse complement.
ATAAAGCTGCCCTTCCAACTTTAGTCCCAAAGCCAGACACTTCAGTTCCTCCTCCTATGTCCCTGGTGCCTTTTGAGCTGCTGCCCCAGTACTGGAGCTTAAAGCTAGTGAGTCCAAATAAGTCCGTACGCAGCCTTTAAGAGGAACTGCCTGGGACTCCAGAAGTGCTTGGTCTCAGTCACAATTCCTACTGGTTTTTACAGCCTGAAGGTATGACGACTTCTCTTCCTGTCTCTGGAACCCTGCACTGAGGGGCCTGGTATGGGGCTGAGACCCCTCACTTCTCAGGGGGGACCTCCACAGCCAAACGTCCCTCCCAGTTTTTAACCCCCACGTGTGGGTGTGGGACCAGCCCGCTCATGACTCTCTCCCTCCTACTAGTCTTGATGTGGCTTCTTCTATATGTCCTTACTCGTAGAATTTCTGTTCAGCTAGAATTCAGGCAGGGCTGAATGGTAGCGTTTCTGTAGTTCAGTTGTAATTTTGATGTGGTTCTGGGAGGATGCAAGTACCATGTTAACCTACACCGCCATCTTGACTGGCAGCTCCTATTTTTCTGTTCTAATTCTTTTCCTTTCTAGTGCACTTTGTAACCAGAAGGTTATATTCCTTTCGGTTTACAAAGCCATTGTAGCTTGAGTGCTACATTTGTTCTCATAGGTATTTAACTTTTTATTTTGAAATAATCACAGGCTTATAGAAATATTAAGTTTTCCATTTGTCCATCAGTATAGATTCATGGAGTCCTATTTTGTCAAGGTCATTTGCTATTATCATTCATTCTGATGCTCAAATGGTCCCAGATTTAGATAGAAGGAGCCCCTTCAAGAAAGCCTGAGTCCTGACACGATGCCATCTTCCTCCGAACACTTCCTTACTTGCGGTAAAAGGTTCTGTACCCACTTTCCTGCGTGTGGTGGGAGGTTCCCCCACACCAGCAAGTAATTCTTGGACACTGGCTGAGTGTCCTACAGTTCAACTCAATTCTGAAACTAACTGCCTATAATCCTCAGACCCCACAGGTTAAGGGCTCAATCCCACAGACTGCACGTCCCTGCCTCCTACTTCAGATGCTCAGGTTATCACCTGTGCCTCTGACCCACTGGCTATAGATGGGAGGTTCCAATGACGCCCTCTTTGGGTTTAATTTCCTAGAATGGTTCACAGAACTCAGAAACATTTCACTGACTAGATTATTATAGAAGGATATAACTCAGGTACAGCCAGATGGAAGCTTCATTACAGAGGCGCTATGGATTAAATCATTGGCCATTGTTGATGTATTCAACCCCAGCCCCTCTCCCCTCCCCGGTGTCTGGAGGTTGAGAGTGGGGTGGGCTCCCTGGCAACCAGTTCCTAGCCTTAGGTGCTGTCCCAAAGTCACCTAATCTACATAACAAAAGACACTTTTTCCCAGGTAGGATATTTTGTTTGTTTGTGAGAGAGGGGAAGGGAGGGAGAAAGACAGGGAGAGTAACATCCATGGATTGTTTGCCTTCCATACACCCCCAACCAGGGACCGAACCTGCAACCCAGGCATGTGCCCAGACCAGGAATTGAACTGGCGACCTTTTGGTTTGCAAGACATGATGCCCAACCAACTGAATCACACCCGCCAGGGCGTTTGCAAGGGGTTTATGAGCTCTATGTCAGAAACGGGGATAAGACTAAATATACGCATATATATCTTATTATAAATCACAATATCACAGCTGCCATAGTATGCTCGGGCTCCAAGTCTACTCCCTTCACTCCTGCCAGAACCAGCCATTTCTCCGAGAAGCCCCGGCTCCATTTAGAGTAGATCTCAGCCCTGGGCGTGCTTGTTGCTGTCCAGACGTCACCACTGATCGCTCTCCGGGGACAGAGCTAAAGAATATTTGTGGTTGATGCATATATGTGTATATACACACGTTCACATCTATTTAGTCTACATCTGCACATGCTGAAAACCGCAGGTTCATTCCAGTATATTGCATTCTAGATCACCAGCGCAGGGCTCATTCTGTTTTTTCTCTTTACAGATTTGTAACTCTTTTCTCTGATAGTGAGAAGCCTGCTCCCAATAGCCTCAGTACTTTCGCTTATTTAATCAGTCATTCCCCTCCACTGTGAACACCCCGTCCTCTCCCCGCCGCTCCTGCTTACTCCCTTGGCTCCTGACCTCTGTCTCCCGACACCCACCGCTGCTGACAGCTCCCACGTGATGCCCTTCTCACCCTTCTTACGCCCCAGGCTACATTCCCCTCCTCCAAAGACACCGCCTCACTCTGTAGGGCTGTGACCCCCCACGCTGAACCACCGTGTGCCTCACAGGTGTTTGAATGTCTGATGGTTTGGTCTCATCTGCTCCTTGTTGAGATTGTGGGGAGCAGATGCCATGGCTTCCACTAGGTGGAAGCACAGAGGTCTGGCTGACGTGAGTTGTATGAACAGGCAATCAGCATTCCCGCATCCACTACCTGTGGGCTGAGAGAGACCATCCCCGGGAGGGCGGGGCGGACGCCAGCCTCCATCCCCTGGAGTTGCTGGCTCCTTAGTGCCATTGAACTTGTGATATTGATCACCCTAAAAGGGGTGCCCTTCAGCCCCTCAGCCTTCCGGTGGGTCAGACTCCCATCCTCGCTTTCTTCGTCTCCTCCTCCCCGCCAGCACCCGAGGACGGAACCGGGGAAGCCTCCCTGCCCGAGCCTGATGTGAAGCAGGAAGGGTCCCCGGTGAGTCCACAGGAGCAGTGTGGGAGATGCCTGTTATCAGGTCAAGGAGGGTTCTTCCTATTTCTGCTTTGCTAAAGTTTTTATCATTAATATTTTATTTGGTTTTTTTCTTTTTGCATCTTTTGAGTTACGGTTTTTCTCCTTTAGGTTACTGTGATGATTTAAACCAGGGGTGTTAAGCTCATTTTCACTGGGGACCACATCAGCCTCGTGGTTGCCTTCAAAGGGCCGAATGTAATTTCAGGACTGTATAAATGTACCTGCTCCTTAACTAGGGGCAAGGAGCTCGGCGCTGCTGCCGAGTAGAAACAAGGTCCTGGGCCAGATAAAACAAGGTGGAGGGCCGGATTTGGCCCGTGGGCCTTGTGTTTGCCACCTGTGATTTAAACTGAGAGATTTTCATTTATACTTATTCACATTGATTTCTATCTACATTGGCGATTTACACTGACAGCTTTGAAAGTAAGTGCCTTGTGCAGAGATAAATCCTCTTGGCTATGCTTCATATATTCATACACATACACGCCCACAGAGGCTGCTGACTGTAGTCTGCGGACCATTCTTATAGCCGTTCTGGCTCTCTCCGTGGATAGGCTGGGCCACGACTCCCTGATAGAGCACCGTCAATTTCTTCGAATGGTGAGTGCGTGGCTTTTCATGAGTCTCCTCTCTGAAGCAGTTTGTTGGGGAAAGGGGCTCTCCCTTCCTCGAGGGCCAGAGAGCGGAGGTCCGCAGGCTGTCCTAATGGCCTTCTGGGAGAGCTTTCCTGGTTCTGGAGCATGATTCACAAGGCCAGGTGTGTTCCGGGAGCTGGGGCGATGGCAGCACAGGCCCTGGTGACCAGGGCGGCTCCACACGGCAATGACAGAGGGAAGCCTCCGGGCTGGGGTGGGGTGCTGGGGGCGTCCCTGGGGCGCCGTCCATGGTCTGACGGAGTTTTTCTCAGCAGCAGCAGCTCCCAGGTACTGGGGTGTGGGGGCAGGAGGGCGGTACGCCCCATGCTTCCCTGGTGATCGCGTTGAATCCTCATGTGTGAGACTCCCAACTTAAGGATGCAGGAACTAGGGCTCAGGAACTGCCCAGTACCAGTAACAACGAGCACTGACTGAGTCTGGCTCAAACTGGTTTCCCTGACAGGAAGCCGCTAATCCACAGCCGCTGCCAGCTCCCTGAGCCCCATGGGGGGTGGGGGGTGCAGACATGGTTCGTGGGTCCCTGGTGAGTCTAGAACTGGTTGGGAGACCTGTGGCCTTTTGGATGAAAGGACTCCAAAAGGAAGACTCCAGGATCCTACACACAACTCTACTGGTGTCCCTCCCAAGGCAGGGACCCAGGGGACACCCAAGAGATAGAAACAACAGAGTCGGAAAGAACAACCGCAGCACATGGAGACCTTTCCTGTAGCTGAGTGTTTTTCTTAAGCAGTTGGGGTCCAGGAACAGAAGGTCATTTCCCTCCTGCCACCCCTCTCCCCATCCTCTGATGTCGGAGGCATCATTTAGGGAGGAAGCACCTTCGCAAGTGATGGCAGAGGTGGTCGTTGGGATTAGCACCGTGCCAGAATTCCTTGTACCTTATTACCTTATTACCTTTGCTTCTTTGACTGTAAGAGACGCTGGAGCTGGTGGAAGCTGAGCTCAAGTTCAAGAATGAGGACAGGAAAGGTTAACTTCACAGGTCACAGTGACCCCCCTGGGTCCATGCCGAGGCCTCGTTCCTGCCTAAATGTAGCCCCCAAAGCCCCTGCTTATGCCCAGCACTAAACTGATGCTCAGTAAGTAATCAAAAAAAACCCACATTAAACTGTTTCTGAAAGCAAATCCCCGAGTTTTCTTCCCCGTTTTTCTCATCTGTAACTGCAAAAATGCAAGTGCTGTGGCTTCCAGACTGGCGCTGTGGACGGGCATGCGAGCAGATGGACATGGGGATTGGTGTGACCAGAACAGACGCCAACCACAGGCGCTCAGCCTGTGCCCGAGACCCTGGGGCTCAGGCCCGACCCTGAGGTCCCCTCCCCAGGAAGCTCTTTGGTCGTCCTTCTCTTGGCTCCAACTCTTCTTTCCGTCCAGGTTCTCACAGCTTAATCCACCTTAGGTGATAGATGGTAGAGACCCCACCGTGCTGGAGAGGGGGGCCTTGTTCGGTTTCCTAGGGGTTTTATCACCCTCACCACGTTGGGAACAGAAGGAAACCGTTCCAGCCCCTACCTGCTCTTCTGAGTGCCCCCAACAGATGGTGGCCCTGAGCTGAGCTCCTGGTCCCCAAGGCCTCCTGCCCAGGTCAGGTCGAGGGCCCTGGGGGAATGGAGGAGCACGTCTGAGATGCTCTGGAACAGCCCACTGGAAATGAACTTGTTGTGATCGAAGGCAGCGAATGTCTAATGACCATAATTAGGCCAGTGACAGCGCACTGGGAGGACAGATGCACCGCACCAAGGGAGGTGCGGGCAGCACGCGGCGGGTAGCTAATGGAGGGCAAGGGACACTTTGCACGCAGAGAAAGGGAAGCCCAGACCCATGAGCTTGGCGTGGCCTCGTCCACAGCTGTCACTGGTAGCGGTGACCAAGGCACCAGGGAACTTATTTTTTGTAAGCTAGGCTTTTACTGACACATGTTGTAGAAATATATAACCTTAAGCTTGTATTGTGATTGGGGTTTTTTGTTTGTTTTTTAAAGATTTTATTCATCTATTTTTAGAGAGGGGAAGGGAGAAAGGGAAACATCAAGTGTGGTTGTCTCTCGAGCGCCCCCTACTGGGGACCTGGCCCACAACCCAGGCACAAGCCCTGACTAGGAATCAACTGGCGACCCTTTGGTTCTCAGGCCGGTGCTCAGTCCACTGAGCCACACCAAGCAGCGGGCTGCTGTTCAGAACTGCATCTCAAGACATGTGCTTGGTTATCACCATCAGTGAGGCGTGACGTGCAAGTTGTCTCCCTACTCACGGTCATCGGGGCGGTTCCGTTCCTCACAATTACAAGCAGCGTGGTCGTGCGTGTCCTGTGAAGGCAGCGTGCATGGGGGCCAGTGCTCCCCTGGGGTAAATTCTCAGCGCAGGAGTTTGGAGATCAAAGGACATGCGCTTTTCCAACATTAGTCAGCATTTCTAAACTGCCCTCCAGAAAAGCCTGCACCAGAGCACACACCCTGGGAAGAGAAATAGGATCAGCCTTGGGTATTCTCTCCGTTACTTAGAGTTTTTATTCTGAGAACAGTAAGCTGCCTGGGTCAGGGAGGGGGGGTCTGTTTGGTGTAGTTCCCGGCTTGTGGTGAGACCTCGGAGGCTTGCTGTCCCATGAGTAAAAGAACGAAAGACTGCCAGCCCCCCAGCAGCCCAGCATCACACGTGCACACACCCATGAATACACACCCCCACACACCCTCCACTGAGCTGTGTGCCCCAATCTTGGCTGCTCCTTCCCTAATTCAATTGAAGCTGTAGGCATTACAGTGTAAAGGAAGGGTGGGTGTGGCCTCTCCACCCCTGGGCATGCTGGGGGGCCTGCAGGGAGGGACTAGGAACTGTGTACCCCTCCCAGCCCACTCCTGAGCACTGGCCTGGACGCAGGGAGGAGCTTCTGAATCAGCCTGGAACAGGAGCCGACGTGGGTGTGTTGTCAGAGAGCGGAGCAGGGCCCGGCAGAGGGAAGGGTCGTGAAGGTGGGCTTGGAAGGACACAAGGTTTTACCTGTGGATGCCAAGGAGGCGCTGCCATCTTTGAACAAAAGACGGGTGTGAGGAACACAGCACTGGGAGGTGGCTGGCCGGCGGGTATGCTTCTCAGATCGGAGGGGAAGGGGGTTTTCCTCCACAGGTCACAGAGGCTCGAGAGGGGAGGTGCAGCAGGGCCCAGGAATGGCATTAAGGGAAGGGGGCGGGTGGTGGGTTGATTGTGAAAGCGGATCAGGAGGAGGTGAACACAGAGGGACGGGGGAGGGCGCCCAGGCTGCCGGAGGCTAGGAGGCTGGGAGGGTGAGGCCTGTGCAGTTCTCGCGCAGGTGAACTGGAGCGGACTTACGGCCGAGAAGCTGCCAAGGACCTTTTTGGTCCTTGGAGTCCGAAAGGACCAGAGGGGGTATGCGCAGCCCGTGGGCACTGTTCTAGCTGAGAGGACTTGTCCCTGGTGGACAAGGCCCCCCCCTAAACCCTGGAACCATCCCCAGGAGGTCCAGAGCTGCTCAAGTCCCCCTGAGGGTTCCCTAGACCATGACCATGTGCGAGGTGGGAGCGCGGAAGTTCTGGTGCAGACAGCACACTGTGAGTGCCCTGCCTGGCTGCGGCGCCCCACCCTGCTCGTGGCAGCCCCGCCCCGGGCAAGCACAGCTGCTCCTTCAGAGAGCGGGTCTCAGGCACCCAGGCTGCCGGGGCTGGGAGCCATCACCTCTGCCCTGGGCGCCCGACGAGTGTCTGAGTTGCCCTTTGGCTCCCAGTCCCACCCCTGTGTGCCAGTCCGTCACAACCCGGTCCTGCAGGCAGAAACCTCCCCTAATCACTCACATCTGCCTGCTGGGAACACAGGCCTGTGGGCATCCACATGAGCACAGCGTGTTGTCCCCATGAGGCCGGCGCTTGCGTCCCCACTGCTCTCAGACTGATGGGTGGAGCAGTACTAGCCTCATGGTGTCTCCACGTCACAGGCGGAGGCAGCCCTCAAAAAAGCCTGTGGATTCCTTTGCCCAACGCTGTCCTCTGAGGCACAAACACCGTGGCAGCTCCTTGGAACGTGGGGAGGAAAGAGCTGAGGCAAGGGGGGTCCTGGTGGGCTGGACAGGGTAGGGGGCCGGCAGGAGGGCTCAGCCTGTAAAGGAAAGTTCGAGGGAGGAAGTTGAAGAGGCTCGTGCTGCACTGCCCGGTAGTGGTGGCCACAGTCTCCGGCAGAGTCAGGAAAGGCCGAGCCCTGAGGGTCACATGGAGGGTGTGAAATCTGGGCACCTGTGAACAACTGGCTGGGGAGCCAACTCCAGGGCCCGAGCTGGGAAGGGGAATAATAGCCCAGCTCTCGTGGGCTGCAAACAGATCTCACCACAGAGCAGACCGCCTGAGAAGAGCCATTTTCAGTGGTGTTTTCCACTGGGTGGGGGGAACGTTCTGGGGACAAACATCCCCGGTCACGTGTGCTCAGTACATCTCTGCAGATGGAGCCCCAAGCGTCCAGCCAGGTTTCTGAGCCTCTTCCCTTTCACCGCATCCTTCCATGATGCCTCAGACCGTCCTCAGCTCCAGGCCTGACTGGGTCTCCCTCTTGCTCAGTATATAGCAACTTCAGCTGTGCTGAGATGCCACATTAGTCCTTCTCCAGAGCTCCATGGGATGGCCCCTGGCGGCCAGTTTCCTGCTAGGGAAGCACCTTCATGTCACGGGTCAGGCACTGAGGCCCAAGACTGACATCTCTGTATCTCTTCTGTCTCCTCTTCATGGTTCTCCAGGAAATGAGCAAGACTGGCCATCAGTCCCAGGGCGGCCCCTCTGACACTCTGGTGCTGTTTTTTCAGGACAAGGGCAGCTGGCGGAGGACCCCCCACACACCACCAGTGTTGACTGCTTCACCGGCTGGTGATCCCGTCAGTGTCAACTCGGGTGCATTTCATTAAGTTTTGGGGACAGCAGAAAAGAGGACAGTTCGACCTGCCGTGGAGTGCCAGCATTGGTGTTCTACTGAGTGTGCTGCTGACGACCTCAGAAAATGCAGAACTGACAGCCAGTGGTTCTCCCTGAGCTGCTGCCGGGGACACCACACCGACTCTTGCTGGCAAGTTGGGAATCGAAATGGGCCAAGATGCCGCTCATTTTCCCAACTCTTTTTTTTTTTTTTTTAAATTTTAGAGAGAGAGGAAGGGAGGGAGAAAGGGAGAGAAACATCAACGCAAGAGAGAAACATCGATTGGTCACCTTCCACACGCGCCCCAACTGGGGACCCAACCCACAACCGAGGCATGTGCCCTGACCAAGAATCGAACCTGTGACCCTTCGATCTGCTTGGACAACACCCAACCAACTGAACCACACCAGCTGAGGCACAACTCTTTTTAATAGTAATTTTACAGCAAAATAATGACTTGTTACAAGTTCTCCCATTAAAAAATTTTACCTTAGTTTTGCTATTGTTCACCAGCTTTGTTTCCGGAGGTAGTTGACAGTGGGGGCGGGGGTCGTGGCCGCTGGGTCGGGTCGTACAAGTTGTGATCCCGTCCGTGCCCTTGTCAGCACTGCCTGCCATTGTGTGGTTTCATACGGTTTGGGTTCAAGTCTGTCGTGGGCTCAGACTTTAACTGGGGATTGGTGTTGTCTTTTTGCTGTTAATACAGATCACACCATTTTCAGCTGAAATGTCATTGAAGACCATGACCGCACTTTCAAAGGACAGTGGTGCCTTCACCTTTGGCTCTCATGCGCCCTCTTGTGGCCATGGTGTGAATGCAGATGGTGTTTGGGTTGGCTACTGACTTCAAGCTGGGCCTACTTAGAGAGTTTTAATTTGAGGAAACGCCCGTGGGTCAAATTCTGCACATAAAGTCACACTTCACTAACATTTCGTATTGCACTATTCAAAAATGCTTAAAATGTGGCCCCACGACAGCAATCAAGCTGTAAAACATACAGGAGCACAAAGGAGTTGCCCAGGCACTCCCTGTGCCTTCCCTGCAGGCATAGACCCTCCCTGCAACAGGTGGGGATGCTTGGGCTTGGAGGCTTCCTGCCCTGTGCCCCAGCCCCCATTTAGGAGGGGCTGGCAGAGGGCAGCGCTGGAAATTGCTCAGCATGGCTGTCCAAGAAGGCAGTTTTCCAGAACCTATTAATATTAAAAATGCAAATACATTTTCCCTCACCAATTCCAGGGATTTTTCTACAAATACTTGGATATGAACGCAAACGATCCATTTCTTGGCACTTTTTTTTTTTCAAATTGAAAACAGACGCCTGTCATTTGGGGACTGTTTAAACCAGTGATTGCTCAGCTGGGCTTACGGGTACTACATACCTGTTAAAAAGGCTGATGGGGCTTTTCTCTATGATGTTCATGTCAACAGTAGGGAGGGTGACATCTTGTATACATTTTTTTAAACTGTAGGGGAGGGACTTTTCTCCAGATATCTGGAAGAAACACAGGTCACAGCCATGGCCCCTGGAGAGGAAACCAAGGACTTGGGGGTTGATGGGAGTCAGTTTCTCCTCTCTTCTTTGGCAGTTTGCATTTTAAAAATCCTTAAGAGGAGGGTGCGCCAAGAAAAAAAAATGGCCCAAAAGATAGAACAGGTCAAAGCTCCAGAAAAAATATAACTAAGCGGTGAAGAGATAACCAACCTATCAGATGCACAGTTCAAAACACTGGTAATCAGGAAGCTCACAGAATTGGTTGAATTTGGTCTCAAATTAGATGAAAAAATGAAGGCTATGCTAAAAGAAACAAAGGAAAATGTACAACGAACCAATAGTGATGGGAAGGAAACTGGAACTCAAATCAACAGTGTGGACCAGAAGGAAGGAAGAAACATCCAACCAGAAAAGAATGAAGAAACAAGAATTTTTAAAAAATGAGGAGAGGCTTAGGAACCTCCAGGACATCTTTAAACGTTCCAACATCTGAATTATAGGGGTGCCAGAAGGAGAAGAGGAAGAACAAAAAATTGAAAACTTATTTGAACAAATAATGAAGGAGAACTTCCCTAATCTGGCAAAAGAAATAGACTTCCAGGAAGTCCAGGAAGCTCAGAGAGTCCCTAAGAAGCTGGACCCAAGGAGGAACACACCAAGGCACATCATAATTATATTACCTAAGATTAAACATAAGAAGAGAATCTTAGAAGCAGCAAGAGAAAAGGAGACAGTTACCTACAAAGGAGTTCCCATGACACTGTCAGCTGACCTCTCAAAAGAAACCTTACAGGCAAGAAGGGGCTGGAAAGAAGTATTCCAAGTCATGAAAGGCAAGGGCCTACATCCAAGATTGCTCTATCCAGCAAAACTTTCATTTAGAATGGAAGGGAAGATAAAGTGCTTCCCAGATAAGGTCAAGTTAAATGAGTTCATCATCACCAAGCCCTTATTATATGAAATGTTAAAGGGATTTATCTAAGAAAAAGAAGATAAAAAATAGGAACAGTAAAAACGACAGCAAACTCCCAGTTATTAACAACCACACCTAAAACAAAAACAAAAGCAAACTAAGCAAACAACTAGAACAGGAACAGAACCATAGAAATGGAGATCACATGGAGGGTTATCAACAGGGGAGTGGGAGGGGGAGAGAGGGGGAAAAGGTACAGAGAATAAGTAGCATAAATGATAGGTGGAAAATAGACAGGGGGAGGGTAAGAATAGTGTAGGAAATGTAGAAGCCAAAGAATTTAAATGTATGACCCATGGACAAGAACTATATGGGGAGAATGTGGGAGGGAGGGGTGTGCAGGACAGAGTGGAATGAAGGGGGGGAAATGGGATAACTGTAATAATATAATCAATAAAATATATTTTAAAAAAACAAATGCAGATCAAAATCAAAAAAAAATGGAGAGAAGGAGGAGGGAAGGGAAAAAAAATCCTTAAGAGGATGGTGTAAGGAGGGAAGCGGGAGCCTTGATACCCTGATCACTTCCCTCAGTCAATCCTGCTCATAGTTCCTCCTCCAACCTGAAGCCTGGGCGTGGGTGATCAGGGGTTTCACCTGAGAGGGGAACTGGAGACCACAGCACAGAGGTGATCAGGGTGGGATTGGGTGAGAGGTCCAGCCGCTGTGTCCCAACACTAGCACCAGGGGTCGCTGTGGCCCACAAATCCTGCAGAGAGCACAGAGATGGATACGCCAGTCCTGGAGACCTGTGACTGTGGGGTCTAAGGGCTCAGCAGGACTCTGGGGACTTACGTCATTACTGTTATACCCAACGTGTCCCTTGCAATGTGTCTGATGACTTCCACCGCAGACCCAGGCCCCTTCCCTCAAGTTATATTTGCATAAAATTTGCGTGGTCTGCTTTGTTTGAATTTAACTCATGTTGTATTTGCATATTGTTTGCATGTTATTTGCGTGGCTTTTCATAGACTTGTCTTGATTTGTGCACCATTTTGGTGGGAGGCAGAGACTGGGGAGCCAGGTCCTGGGCCGCCTCTGGGATGTGAGTGGACACTGTATATAGCCTCTCACCTCTGAGTTCCATAAAATCTTATCTCCACTCTCCTGGTCAGGAGCCCTAGGAAGGCATTCTCTGTCCTTTTAGGGCCTCACAGGGTCACTGAGGCAGAGGCCACACAAACCCAAGCAGGGTTCCAAGCAGTGGGACACAAGACCAACCGGGAGTCCTCCAGTCATGGGGTCTCCCCTCAGGGATATGGGCTAGGGCCTCTCATATGGCTAAATGCAGGCTCTGTCCACGTGTCTGGGTAGAAAGGCTGCTAACATTCTCCCCGATCCACTCGTTTTAACCTCACTCCTCTTACTGGAGAAAAATTCTGATGCAAAGTAATTAGCAAGGTATCTGGGGTTGATTTAATAAAAGGCTGGGTTCTGAGTTAGAGTTTTTCAAGTGGTAGCTGAATACCTGCAGGGTGTGGTCCTGAGTGGGGTAGTCGCCCTGCCTTAGCCTGGACACTGCACACCCATCGCTTGGGGCCGGCTGAGAAGGGCCCTGGCTGTCACGGGCCCTGGCTGTCAGATCCCTGGGGCTCCTTATTTTGGAATATCTAGAATTTGGAAAGAGGGATGGGACTTTCCATCTCAAAATACATTTCCAATTCTGTGGGAACCAGAGGTTGGGGAGCCGGAGGACCTGAATTTTAAAGTAAATTACAGGCACAGGGACATCTTGTACCCATTGTGCTGATGTGGACACCAAGACAGGAAGGCAGGAGGCCGGTCATCTGACTGAGATCTGCAGCCTTGAAGGGGCTCCCACTGGCCTATGGCGGCATCACTTGATTCAAGAATCACCAGCAGGCACCAAAACCAGCAAAGGTAAGTTTGAGGAAGGTGTTGGTGCATTCTCACTCTCTTCCCTCAACCAAAGAATCAGGGAAACCGAGGCACAGGGAGGGATGGGGGGGGGTAGGCCCTCTCCCCCACGTTCTGGGCTCCACACCCACAACCCTGCCCAACCTGCGGTCCTCACAGGCCCTTAGTGCCTCCTCCAGGTCCTGGCCCTGGTCCAGCTGCCTGGCCAGGGCCTCCTTACACCAGGGATACCTGTCAGGAAGGGCTAGAACACTACCTGAGGCCAGAGCCTAAATTCACATCCTGCCTCTGCATCCATGTGCTACCCTCCCTGAGCCTTGGTTTCCCCCTTTGTGAAGTGGAAATAGAAGTAGCTCTGCCTATAAGGTTCCGTGGGAATCTCATAGGCACACACCCACAAAGCACCGAGGATGGTGCGCGTGCTTGCAGAGAGTCTGGGCTTATATGGTTCCCATTCTGCCCAGGGAGACGCCAAGACAAGAGGCCAGTTGTCAGACCAAGGCCAGCCTCGCTCAGGCTGCCACACTTTCTGTGACCCACTGCAAGGGCCAGAGGGTGAACCAGACCTGCCTCCTTGACGTTTTCCACTGGGTCACCAAGGGGCAATCTTTCAATGATCCAGGCCTGTTTACTAACAGGGCCCTGGTTTCCCTTTCCTCTAAATCCAAACCTCCCTCCTCCTCTCCCACCAGGCCCTGCAGGATCCACCTTTAACATCACCTCTCTCTTCACTGGCCCCCAACTGTCCCTCTGATAAGTATTTACATTCCCACCCCAGGGCCTTTGCACTGGTCATTTCCTCACCTAAGTACCTTCTCTTCCCTTCTTTGCCCAGCTAACTGCCCTGCCCCTCCTCCGTAGACCCTTCTCTGCTCCCAGCTCACTCCCCAACATCCCCAGCCCTGACCCCTCCCCAGCTGTATTCTCCCCTGAGCCACCCCTACTCACTGGCCAGCTAGCAATCCTGGGACCTCAGCCAGGGGCTGAGGCACCTGAGGGTCTGGGGCATTGTTTCTCCTACCTGGCACCTTGTTCTCTTCTGGAGTAGAGGCAACTCCAGCAGCTGCTGGCCTGGTTCCTGCTGATCTTCCTCTGGGCCTCCAGTGGCAGCCAAGTAACAGGGAGGGGCCTGGGCTTCATGTCCCTAGAGATGAGTCTGCCCCTCCCTGGTTCTCAGCCTTTCACTTGCCTGCTGAGCTGTCGTCTGGGATTGGGGGTCTGTGATCTCAGTCATTCCAGGTTGGTTGGTTGTCAAAGTTCCCCCAAAGCTTCTGGTTTAAATTCCTGAGGCAACCTTGGCTGGTGTGGCTCAGTGGATTGAGTACTAGCCTGTGAACCAGAGGATTGCCAGTTCGATTCCCAGTCAGGCCCCATACCTGGGTTGTAGGCCAGGTCCCCATTAGGGAGCATGTGAGAAGCAACTACACATTGATGTTTCTCTCCCTCTCTTTCTCCCTCCCTTCCCTCTGTCTAAAAATATTTTTTTTAATCTTTAATTAATTAATTAATTAATTAATTCCTGGGACAGACAGGCGCGTGTTCTGGTCCACCTGGACCCCAGCCCTCACCTGACCCTCCACTTCTCTGGGATCTCCGTATATCACCCCCGCCCGCTGCTGTCCCTGACCTTGACTCTGGTCCCTCCCCTCATCTGACATTTGATATCACCAAGCCCTGGCTCTATCCCTTATTGGGGGTTTTGGCTTTGCCCCAGATCCTGACTCCACCCCTTCTCACCTAAAGCTGCTTCACTCTTCTCTGCTGCTTCCACCGGAAATTGGAGTTACGTCAATGGCAGGTTCATGCAAACCCCTCTCAGGGTTTCCTCCAACCCTCTCCTCACCTCAGTTTCCCACCCCCAAGAAAGGCCACAACCTCTCTCTCCCAGGGCCACTCGTAAGGGTGTGATCCTAGAAATGGGAGTTTTCGTGCACCCCTCCCCCCATCCACCACATGGGAATTTGGAGGCTCCTCATGTCCAAGCCCTACCTAGTAGAAGTTTTCAGATTCCCTGGGCCAATACATGGAAAGATTTAGAGGTTGCAGAAGTATGTTCAGGCCCAAATTAGGTGGGCTGTGGCAGCTTCAAGTTCTCCCACATGCAGTTTCAAGATCCCCACCTACAGTTTCAAGGTCCCCCACATCAAATTTCAAGATGGAAATTCCAAGATCCTCTTCATCAGTGCCTGATGAGGCCCCATACCCAACCCCTAGTAAAGATTTCTGTTCCACTCAGACTCCAGGAGGCGTCTCAAAGTCTGCCACAGCAGAGCCCTGGAGGAAGTCTGGAGGCCTTCCGACCTGGTGGGGAAATCCAGGCCCTGATTTAGGTGTTTTGGGAAGTTTTATTGTCCCTCACTCAACACTACTGCAAAGCCCTGGGGAGACGGTAGCTGAGGCTGTGGAGCTGGGGCCACCTAGGACACCACAGCTTCCATCCCTGTCCCTCTCCTGCACGTTACTGAGTGCCTCCTGCGTGCCAGCCGGCATCCACCAAGACCCGCAGAAGAGAAGCCATTGCTAGCCCGCTCCTCTGCCAGGGAGACAGGCCGTGAGGTTGACTGGGGGCAGGGCCTTGGTTTGACCCAAGGCTAGATTTTGTGCTTAGGAGTATCTGGGGTGACCAATGGTTCACCCAGAGACCCTGCCTTCACTGAAGAAGCGTGGGAGCCAGGCAGGGTGTGTGAGCAGGGTGTGACCAGGGCTTGTGGGAAGCCAGAGGCACTGTGGCTCAGGCTGCAGCTCCCACTTTGGCCTCCAGGGGCTTCCCCAGCACAAAAGGCAAGACCCGTAACCTGGTGCCCGCAGAGAGCGGGATCCTACTTCCAGAATCAGCCCCTGCTACCCCAGGACACCAAGTGAACCCTCTGGGCCTCAATTTTCCCACCTGTAAAGTGGGGCAATAACAGGAACATCCTCACTGGGAGGGGTCAGTGATGAGATGCAAGGAAAGTACTTCAGCGTCCAGTAGGTGCTCAATGAATGTGTGAGCCGTACCTCAGGGCAGGTGGACAGATGGACATTGCTGAAACATAGCCATGGGCAAGGAGCGCATTCTGGGGAGAGATACTCAGGTCCACTTGGAACATACTGAATCCAAAGGGCCCGAGGAGGTCCAGAAGCCCAGAAGGGGTGAGACCCACAGATGGGCCTGGGGTGAGTCTACTCAGGCTGCCCTGACCTCCCTCCATGTGGTGAAGGGAGCCAGAGCCTCCTGTGGGATATCAGTCCTATTATAGGCTCCTGGCTGCTGGGTGTGATGGCTGTAAAGGGGTGAGCTCCCCATTGTCAGGGGCATACAAGTACACAAGGGATCTCCAGCAGCAGCTGGGCCAAGCCAAGAGGCCTGATTCTCCAAGGACAGACTAGGAGGTAGGTCACAGACTGAGGGCAGGAGACCAAGGGTGGTACCGCCCAGGGGCTGGATTCCCTGCTCAAACAACAGGTTCTAAAGAACTGAAGAATCAACATTCCTCAGCTCTGGGCATCGGCAAGCCACCCTTGCCTGTTGAAACGTAAGCTGGGCCTGGCCCCGTGGACTGCGTGTTTTTCCAGTGGCTTCTTCAGCCACGGCCTGACCACAACCTAGATTCCGTTGGTTGGCCATTTCCAAGTGTTTGTTTTCAGCCGGGCCAGACAGTGGGTGCGGACCAAGGCTAGGGGCCCAGGCCTCCCAGAAGGCCTAGAGAAGCACCCCCAGGCCCTCCC
This sequence comes from Desmodus rotundus, assembly GCF_022682495.2. Lineage (NCBI taxonomy): Eukaryota > Metazoa > Chordata > Mammalia > Chiroptera > Phyllostomidae > Desmodus > Desmodus rotundus. Next base: position 49,630,160 of record NC_071395.1, on the reverse strand, counting down.
ACTTGGACCTCCCTCTGCTTAGAAGCCCCTCATTAAATACACTCAGCAGCCAATGGCAAGGGATGGAGGGAGTTAATCTTGCTGAAGAGGCCCAGCGGGAGCTTGTGTATTTCCTGCTGAGGGTTCTCCATCCCCCACCAGGACCCCAGGTACAAAGACATGACCCCAGGCAAAGCTGACTTATTTGAGTTTTACTGTTCTGTCCTCCAAACTTTAGGGTCAGTTTGAGACTAGGTCAGCAGCCACAGTTGCAGGTCAGAGGTCTGGGTTATGTGTGACCCTCCCTGTGGGGCCCGTAGGCAAGGCGCGTCCCTCTCCCAGCCCGGGTTTCCTCAGCTGTAAGGGAGGCATGGTGATGGAACCTGCTTTAAAGGGCTATTGACAGAATACAACCCAGTACACAAGTAGGTGCTTCACAAACCTGAGTCTCTTCTTCTGTCCCTCCTGGCTCCTGAGCTCTGCCTACCTGCCTGACTGGAGCCGCAAGGGCAGAGGCTGGTCCTCAAGGGAAGGGAATGAATCCAGTTTGTTTGACTGTGTCCCTCCCCTGCCTAAAATTCTCATAGACAAAAGGTAAACTCCAACACCAGCAGTCCAGACCTTTGGACATCTGACTTTGGTTTGGCAAATTCCTCTTCATCCTTCAAAGCCCATATCAAATGCCCTCTCCTGCAGGAGGCCTTCTCTGCACCCTCCTCTGCGCTTTCCCAGCCCCTGGGCCGCCTGCTGGCTGGGCCCTGACCCTCCGGGCTGAGGCAGCTCTGCCCTGCTCTTTGGCCTGGGGCTGTGAGGGCCGGTCCAGAACTGTGCATCAAGCACATGTGTGCCCACGGGTCTGCAGGTAGCCATCACATGGGAGCACACGTGTGCACATCTGTGTGTGTGTGCCTACCTGTCCCTGCTGTTGTGCCAGGCCCCGGGATGGGGAGTCAAGCCAACCGCCGGACAGCCTGAGAGAGTGGTGTCTTTAGGAAGGTGGGCCGAGCAGGGCCCCTTTATGAAGGAGCCTGGCTCAGCCAGGGAGAACTGGGGGTATGAGCAGCCGGCCTCAGCCTCCACCATTAAATCTCAAGCTCCATCTGGGGCCAGGATCGGGGGGGGGGTGGTGGGGCCCAGGGAAGACTAAGTCCTGAGTGGGAGCTCCACCCGCCCCCGCCTGGTGGAGGCCCCACAGTCAGCCTTCGAGGACATACCTGAGGTTTGGCTGCACCCTCTGGCCAGCCCCCAGGGCTGAATCAGCAGGAAGAGATTCAGGGCTTCCCAGGAAAAGCTGCCGGGACATTGAGCACCCGCCCCCAGCCCCAACCCCTGCGGTCCCCAGGGCCCAGAGAGGGTGGGAGGTTCACATGCCCCTGACTGTGGCCCAGTGTGCTGGAAAGTACTGAATGGTGTCAGGGAGGGGGGAGTTGGCTAGAATCACCCTTACTAGGGTACTCTGGGCGTCTGGGAGTCAGAGGGCCCTCAAATGTGGGGAGAACACAGGGTGACTGGGTGTGTAGATGCTCTGTGCCAGCACGTGACACCTGCCCACCGGGGTGCATCTGCCTGGGCAGCCAGGACAGCATCCAGGGGGCCCGTGTGCCCAGAACACTGGGCGAGTCAAGCCATGTGCACCTTGGGCAGCGTGACTGCATGTAGGGCTGCCACTGAGAGTGGCAGTGTAGCTAAATGGGTGACAAGAAGGTGGCTCTAGCAGTGTGGGAGTGTCAGGGACAGGGCGTGACAAGGACAGTGTGACCTCGGGAATGATGGCAAGGCATCTGGCTCTATGTGCCATATCCACTGTGCGGCAGGGTGGGTGTGACTCTGGGCAGGGTAGTGTATGTCGCCCCACACCCACCCCAAAATGTCCGTGTCTGCTGTCGCCTCATCCCTGAGTCCCCTCCCTCCTGCCTGCATCAACCCCCACCCCAGGCCCTGGGGTCTGGCCTCAGCTGCTGCCCCAGGGGGTGTTCAGGACAGTTACCTAGACTGTGCTTTCTCTCCTGTGGCCTTGCCTGTTTCCGCCATTAACGCCAAGCATTCCCCCGACCCGACTGCAGCCAGGTCTCCCCGCCAGGCTGGCTCCAGTCTTTGGGGTCTGAGGCTGGGCCATACCCAACTCCAAGGGCTGATGAGAGAGGCAGACAGGGCCGGGGAAGCGGTGGGGGCCCACGCCAGGCCCACGAGGCCCCAAAGGAGGAGCCAGCAATGTTCAGCCAGGACAGAAGGCAGGAGGGGAGGGGGTGCTGGGCTGCAGGGTTCGGACCCTGCAAGGGCTGCCACGTGGGAGGGGGCAGACCCCAGTTCCATAAGGTAAACACTGCAACAAGCTGCATGCGGTGCCCGCTCCAGGGCAGTGTCTGTTGTGAGAAACCGTGCAGACTTCCCCTGCTCTGGCACCTTCTGTAGCTCACAATCACCCGCCAGAGGCAGCTCAGGATCCTAACGCAGCATTCAAAGCTGTGTTTGCCTCCCTAGGTGCCCTGCCCTCTGCTGCTCTCCTTGCCTCGCCCCCCTCCCCAGGCTGTCCTCCTCCAGGCCCCGCATTTGCCATTCCAGCTACCTGGAATGCCCTTCCCGCTTTGCCACCTGGCAAAACCCAACACATCCTTCAAGACCCGGAGCTTATGTTCCCTTCGCTGGGAAACATCGCCCTTCCTCCCAGGGCAGAGTGTCTCTATTTGCTGTGTCACCCTGGGCACACCACTTCGGCTACTGCAAAATGGTGATAAGTGTGAACATCACACTCCCTAAAAGCCTGTTTTGAGCCCCAAGACAATAAATAAACATTAGAGGCCCTTGAAGTGAGTTAGGACCTGGGGGAGCAGGGAAAGCTGGCATCCAGTCATTGCTCGGTGTACGTTCATTTCCATCCTCCGCTTCTTGGATTCTGTGATTTTAAGACTCTCTTGTTTTAAGCATTGTTCCAGGATTTTTCTCCAACTCATGGTGCTAGGAATTTTAAGAACCCCTGGTTCTAAAATTATAAAAGTCCAAAATGCTGTGGGCGGGCCCAAAGGCCTCCTTGTGCCCTGAGCTGACCCCGGAGTGGCTCAGGAGCCTGGGTCTCTGGGGCCTCATGCCCTCCTCTCCCCCCAAGCTGGGGGGCGTGGTCTGGCGGCCCCAGCTGTGGGGAGAGCACTGGGTTTACCAGGAGGCTGATGGCCAACTTTCCGGTGGGGGGACTCCTTGCTCAGCTGCCAGAAGGGGGTCACAAGGCAGCGACAAGAGGCACAGGGCTGGCAGCTCAAAGTGACGGCCTCTTTGTCTTGGAGCCTCAGTTTTCTCATCTGGAAGCTGGGGCCAGGGGCTTCCTTCTTGAAGAGTTGTCAGCAGGACGGGGCAACAGTCCCTGACCGGTGTTCACCGTTCACTTGCGCTGGGCCCTCCTCCCGGAATGCCCTCCCTGGTCCACTTCCTTCCAGGAGCCCCTGCTCACTCCTGGCCAAGTCATGGCAGCTGGGGAGGGGGCTTCAGGATGATGCCCACCCTCCCCTGCTTCATCCCAGGGAAGGGGGACCAGCCGTCTACCCCAAACCCATCTGCCTCAGGCCTGGAATGGGCCTCAGCCCAAAACTCTTTTCTCTGTGGAGCCTGACACCTCATTACCCTTGGCATGAACACCGGCTTCGCCTGCAGGCTGCACGAGGAGGCTGACCCCCCTCCCCCCAGGACCCTGCAGGCAGCCCTGAGCAGGGCTTTGGGGCAGGCAGGCTCAGAGTTTGGTTGCCTTGGGCAGGGGGCCTGCCCCTCTGAGCCTCCCTGTCAGCTGGAGGTACAGACCCAGCAAGGTCTGGATAAATACACATCTCCTGGCTCCTGAGGGGCTTCGAAGCATCTCTCCTCTATCGTCTGCCACAGCCTGTCCAGGACAAGTCCGGGGTCCCAGCACCAGGGGCCTCCCAAACCTTGACTCCAGCAGAGCCTCAGGGCCCACCCTCAGGGACTGTGGCTGATGACAGGCATTTGCCTTGTTGTCCCTGACACTGCAGGACCCCACGTCCACCACCTATGCAGGGGCAGGTGTTCCCGAAAAGGGAATGGCCTAAGCAAAGGTGTGAGGGCGGTAGCGGCTGGGAGTGGTCAGGAGGAGAAGAGCTGGCAGGCTGTGTTGGGGTCTGCGTGTGAGGCCATCGCCCCATCCAGGCTGGGCCCTCTCCAAGCCCCGAGTGTGCACAGAGGTCTGACACCTGTAAATGCTGGACAGGCAGATGGTGGGGTGGTCGGGATGGGGTGCAGGCAGGCAGGTGGCTGAGTGAATGGGTGGGTGACAGAAGGGGAAGTGGGTGGGTGAGTGTGCAGAAGGCCCCAGCACACCGCAGGCTCCTTTCTTTCACTGCTTCCCCAGGGTGATCAGCCAGGCACAATGCCTCCCACGCCAGCTCCTCAGCAATGCCACTTCGCTGCCTTCCAGCGGCCACCATCTGCACTCAGCCCCATACATGTACTCAGGGAGTTGCTGGGTCGCCAAGGGAGCCCTGCCTCCTGCCAGGAGTCACTCCAGGGTTCAGGCAGGCCTTTGCCTCTCCTTTTGGGGCCTCATCTTCTATTTGGAAAGTGGGGGTGTAGTCAGAACAGTGCCTACCTGTGGGGTTTCAGGAGGACTCACTCAGCCATGTGCACAGAGCAAGAGCAAGTGGTGGTTCTGCTGCCTCCAGGCTGAGGGTCCCGGTGAGGTTGGAGGGTCCAAGACATGGTCCTGGACAGCCCAAGTACCACTTGGCCAAGGTGTGGGCCCTGCAGTGGGGCAGCTATGGTCTCCACTTAGGCAGCCCACTGTGGCCTCAATTCCAGCCACCTGGGACATGCAACCCTGTCAGGGCCCCTCCCTGCCCACTGCAGCCCCGGAAACACAGCCAGGCCCCTAGGAGGCAAGAGCAGCCGCTACTACTGTGTTCAGCGGTCAGAGCTGCACACACATGTCACAGACACACTTCTGCACACCTCAGCCACGGCGGGGGGCCTACAGGCCTGCAAGAGGCACATCCTGGGCCTTGTGGGGGCCCCGACTGTCTGCACATGAATGTCCTTGTGTGTTGGGGCCTGTCTCTGCCAAGGTATGTCTGTCTGGCAGCCTCAGCCTCCATCCTTTGCTCCCTGAAACTGACACCATGAGTCAGAAATGAAGCATCTTTAATTGATTCCCTGCCCTGACCCCCTGAGGGTCTCCAAGCACCAAAGATGAGAATTGTGCCCACAGCCCCAGAACCAAGAAGCCCCTTCCCAGACCTTCACTGGGCCTGGACTCCCACTCACCCCAGTGACCAATCCCACAGGCTTTGTTTCAATAAATAACCCCAAGAACAAAGCTTGGGGCAGAGGACCTGATAAAGCATGCAGCTCAGTGACACACCGGGGGCTTTGGGCCAAAGGTCAGAAACCCCAAGGGGCAGAATATTTGAAATCAGGATCAAAATACAACTGAAATCAGAGCTGGCATGTGATCTGGGAGCCATTCCCTCCAGCCTCCGCGGTCTCCCCGGATGCTGGTTCCCACAGTCACGACGGACTTCAACTCCATTTATTGTCAGACAGCAATAATCACCTGCCTGGCATTTCCACCATTGGACTTGACTCTGAATTCTGAGCAGGCGGTGGGGAGGCAACATCTGGAGAAGGAGGTGAGACTTCCCAGGGACAGAGAAGTCCAGAGCAAGGCAGAGGAGGGAAGCTGGGGCCCAGGTCACTGCCAGGCCCTGCCCCGGCGGGTACGGAGGGGACCCTCAGCTCGGGCCTGGGCCTGGGCCTGGGCCACCTGGCTCATCTCCCTGCGGATGTCTCCAAGTGCTGTCTCCGGGGACTCCAGCAGCCTCTGGAAGAGGCTGGGCCGGCCAGCCGCCGGCTCCCGGCACTGGAATGTGACAGCTGTGCCCGCGTCAGCCTTCATCTCCCTGGAGAAGCCGTCGGAGGAGCCATCGAAGCAGCGGCCAATGGCGATCTCCTTGGCCAGCCTTGGGCTCTGGTCGGTGACCGTGTAGACACCGTAGTTGTGACCCAGAGGGTCCAGCGGAGCCAGCATGGCAAAGGTGGCCGGGTCATCAGCTGGGGCCAGTGGGGGATGCCGGGCCAAGTAATCCCGGAGGAGCCCACTGACAGCCACACGACGACAGCTGCCCTGGGGCATGATGGTCACCAGCGTCCTGTCCACCTGTCGCTGGTCAAACAGCATTCCACTGCACTTGAACTCCACGCAGGCAGCAGACGTTCCAGGGCGCTGCGGGTCTCGGACGCTGCGGACATCCCGCAGCCCGTAGAGCTGGCCCCGAGTGCGTGGGTGGCTGCCCCCCACGTTGTGGGAGCGTACCATGTACTCTTGCGGCCCTTGGACCTTAACCTTGAGGAAGCAGGCCCGGAACTCCTGTGGGTTGGGCCACCAGGCCAGGAGATCTCCAGTCCAGGAGGCTGGCGCGCCCTCTCGGAATGGGACAACGTTGTACTCGTACTTGTCCACCTCCATTCGTGCAAAACGGAAGTGGCTGGCGGTCACTGGGGCCTCCTGGCACTCCCGCAGGCTGCGCCACGGGTACACGGGGCCGTTGACTTCAGTGGAGTCACCAGGCCTGGGTTTGGCGAGGTTGATGCGGAAGCCGTTTCGTTTCAGCGCTGGGTCGTCGTGGTCGGTGCGGCGGTACCCCAGCTTGTCCAGGTAGGGCTGTGCCACGCCCACGGTGGCCGGGAGAGGGCGAGGTCTGGAGGGGGCGGGCTCCAGTTCCTCCCCACCCAGGGTGGCCGTGACCAGGGCTGTGTAGGCGTCTGGCTGGTCTGCATCACAGAAGGCAGGGAGGCAGGCGCCATTGGGGCCTGTAACCGCACTATCGAACCGGCCCCAGGCGCGGGGATTGGCAGAGTAGCCGGGAGCTGGCTCCAGGTTAACCAGCGTGATCACCACGCCCTCTACCTGCTCGCTAGGGGCGAACTTCTCGTTAGCGTAGGCACGCACCTTCACGAAGCAGCGGCGGCGCTCAGGCACGTCTAGGTTGAACAGACGCCGCTCGCGGATCTCCACGTTGCCCACCAGGAAGACTCTCTCTTCCCGGCGGACCCGTGCGGCCCCTGATCCCTCGCGCTGGAAACTGCTCTCCTCTTCCCACAAACCTGTGTCGGGGTTCAGCGACCACAGCTTGAGGGCCTCCATATGGCCCGCCATACGGATCTGGCCAGCGGCCACACGCACAGCCAGGGGACCGGCCCACAGCTGTTCAGTGGAGCCAGCGGCCCGGAGGTCTACCGCGAACATGCCATAGGTACGCAGTGGGGCCAAATCGCCATCACTGTCCACAAAACGCAGGTCACTGGGGGCGGCAGCCGCCGAGGTGAGATCTCGGGGGTCCACGAAGGTCACCCGAGCCTCCACAGCTCCCGAATAGGGTTCTCCATCGGCTCTGCGGAAGGCTCCGGGTGGGAAGACTAGTTCACCCAAAGGAGGCTCTTCTTCCAGCTCCCCGAGGGGGAGCATGTTGGTCTGGCTGGCATCTAAGATGACAGGGGCTTTCTTCCGCATGGCCTTGACGTCGTGATACACACCAGCACCTCGAGGGTCAAAAGGCAGGACCCTGACAGTGTCCATGAAATCGCCGCTGGGTTCCACGAAAGTCACCACCAGCCGCTGGGTAGAGGGCGGCACCTCGATGGTGAAGTCTCCCTGGTAGGAGGTAAATCCAATGGGCTTGCCACCCAGCAGGATCTGGGCAAAGCGCAGGGGCTCCCCCGAGTCAGCGGCCACCACGCGTCCCCGGACCAGCCCTCGAGGGGGCAGGCATTTCTGGCAGCCACACTCAGCCACCACCTTGACAGGAAGGACATAGCTGGAGCAGTGAACCTCCCTGCTTTCCAGGCGGCGCACAGAGCAGCAACGGGAGCCTGGGTCCCCACACCTGGGGCTAGAGCCTGCGGGGCTGGGGCAGAGGGTGTCAGGGCAGAGACCCACATCCAGATAGGCAGGGCCAGTGCCTGGCTGACTGCAGTCATCTGGGAGTTTGATCAGGTGCTCACGAGGCTGGGGGTCACAGGCTGGCTGTCCGGGGGCTGGGGAGCAAGAAATCAGCCAGGTCAGGGTAAGGGGGGAGGACTCCATTTGAGGCCAAGGGTCGGGGCTTGGACTGGGGTCAGGGGCTTAGTAGGGGCCTGGGATCAGACTCAGCAAGGTCCGAAGTCATTCTGACTTTGGGGCTCTACTTGGGGTTGAGTTAGGATGTGCTGGAGGGAGGTGGCAGGGTGCTTACCAAGCACAATGAGCCTGGCGGAACCCGAGTGCACAGAGCCCGCGTCATTCCATGCTTTGCAGTGGTAAGTGCCTGCCTGGTCTGGGCTCAGTCCCCGCAGCTCCAGGTGGGCCCCATACCTGTGCTCTCGCCTGTCCAGCAGGGTCCCATTGTGGAACCTGGGTGGCGGGTGGGCAACACCGTGAGGGCCCTTGGCACAGGGGCGGGGCTGTCCCCATACCATCCTGAACGCAGCCCGGGGTGGGTACACAGCATTTCCCTCCAGGTCTCAGAGACACCACATGTCACGAGAAGTCCAATCCAACCCCAGAGCCGGCACAAGGCCCTCGAGCATGGGTTGGGGCACTCACCAGGAGTACTTCTTGGGCACGGGGTTGCCTGAGGCTTTGCAGCAGAAGGTCACATTCTGGCCTGCTTCTCGCACTCGGGACTCAGGGTGCTTCACCAGGTATGGCTTTTCTGAGGGCAAAGGCAGTAAAGATCAGGGCACTGCCCCATCCCAGCTTCTCCCAATGATCCTTCCCAAGAGCAGGGCCCTCCCTCTTCTTTCCAAAGACACCCTATCCTCCCAACTCAAGTTCACCCCACACCTGCTCTAGATGATGCCCCATCTTAATGCTTCCCTCCGCAACTCCATGTCTAACCTCGGGCGTTCCGTGACTGCATCACATCTCATTTCTTCCCCCAGGGACCTCACTCTCACATCTCCCCAATTCCAAGTGCTTGGTGTCACCCAGAACTTCCTCCCTAGTTCCTAGGCCTCCTCATCCCCTTTGCCACAAGGCACTTACCCAGCTTATCGAGAACAATAGTGACCACAGCAGATGTGGAGCTGTTGGCCTGGGCCTGGGCCACACCAGCAAAGAAGCCATCCATTTTGGCACTGACATTGGTCCGGCTGTTGGCACAGACTCCAGGCATCCGGAAGGTTCCGTGGGCATCGCTGGCGGTCACAGTGCCAGGCCAGTCTCTCATGGAGACCCTGGCCCCTGGGAGCGGTCGGCCAGATGGCGTGACCACTGAGCCCAGAAGGATGTGACTGGGGCATCTGCACGCGTTGAGGCTGCACCCTGGGGGACACAGGGAGGCAGAGGGGAAGAGGGACGTACACAACAAAGGTGCTTAGGCAGAGCTGTTCTTGGAGCAGCCCCTACTGTGAGGGGGACGGGGCGCTCAGTGGTCAGGGCTGGGCAGGGCGAGGGACCTGAGGTCCAGAGGGGTGAGGAAGAAGCCCAGGAGGAGAGGACAGGAGAAGCGACTCTCACAGGACCAAGAGGCTCCTTCCAGCATAAGAGAAAATGTCCAGGCAGGGGCTGGGTCTTGGACCCAGAACATCTCCCTCCCCTCCCAACCCCGCGGTTTCTCCATAAAATGGAAAATTCCACTGGAAACTTCAGGGCAGAGGCGCCACAGGGAGGGCAGAGCCAGGCCGGGTAGGGTGGGGACCCCACCACCCCATTGGCCACCGTGCTCCCCCACCCGGCCACAGGCTCTGCCGGCAGTCTCCAGACCATGTTTGTGGAGCCCAGGCCGGATCGGAATTTCCACTGGCCTCCTGGCTGGCCTGGTGTCTGGCCCTGGGAGGGCCTGAGTATCGTGTCTGCCAGGGTGTGAGCGCGTGCCCACATGGGCGTAGGGGACAGGCAGGGGCTGCGAATGCCATGTGTGTAAACCCCAATTGAGTGAGCTGCTTCTGTGTGTGTCAGTGATCACCTGGACATCCGCACATTTGGCCACGCACAGAAAGGAAGTGCCCCCTCAGATCTGCCCTTGCCGGACTCGAACCCCGGAACTTTCAGCCCTCCAAATGTGCACAGTCACCAATGGTACCCGAGAGGAGGGGAGCCAATAGAACGGAAAGACCTATCTCCAAGTGAAACAAGTTCAGGCCCTCCAGGCCCTGCCCATACCGGCCCACCCTACTAGCCCCTCCCTTACAGGTTCATCCCTCAACTGGCCCCGCCCCAGAAATTCAGGCCCCGCCCCTCCTACCTGGACAGCGAGGTCGCACACACTTCTGCGCCTCCAGGGGACGACCAGGACATGTATCCCCATTGGGGCTTGGGCAGTGGCGGCGGCGCAAACGACGACCTGGCCCGCAGCTCCCTGAACAGGGACCCCACGGGCCCCACGCGCCCCACGCGGCCTCTGCGGGGAGGGCGGGTGGAGAGGGTCAGGCAGCCACCCACCCTAGGACTGCTCCTCGGAAAGCTGGTGACAATGTGGGACAGGCCCCCGCCACGTGCATCGGAGGGCAGGTACTCCAAACAACAGTCCTGCCCACTGTTTCCACCGTCGCTTCCCTAGGGGCACCCGTCGAAGGTGCAGTTGGAGTACCTCCTCGCTTCCCTATAACCTCCCCGAGGTGAGCTCGCTGGTCTACCTGCTTCTCACACACATTTTGGGCTCAAAACACACCCCCACAGAACGGAGCCGTTACAGATGAACAAATGAGGGCTGCGAAAAGAGATGCGCCCCCCAGGGGTCTCTTTCTGCCCATCACCTGGGACCCAAGCTATTCCTAGCCTCTTCCTACCAAACCCCGCCCCTGTCCAGTCCTGCCCTTTTCGGGTGCCAAGTTCCTAAAGGATCTCGCCTCTCCCTAGCCACGCCCAAATCCACAAGACCCCTGTCCTTCCCCCACACCGCCCCTTCGGGTCCCGCCCCGACCCCGCAGGCCCCGCCCCCCGGGCGCCGCCTCACCCAGCGGGCAGCGGAAGCGCACGTGGTAGTTGGAGCAGCGGCGGCCGCGCGGCTGCTCGCGGTTGAGGCACCAGAAACCGCGCATGGGGTTCAAGTGCACACGCTCGCCGACAGTGGACGGCAGGGCCCAGTCAGTGGTGCGAGCCTCCAGCGCCAGCGGCTGCTGGCACACACGCGCCGGCCCGTAATAGAAGCGGATTGCTGCCAGGCTCTCGAAGTCGCCGTCGCCGCCCGGATGGTCCACATTGAACCAGGACGTCCACTCGCTGGCCTCTGTGGGCAACATAAGCGCTTAGACCCGGGCCTCGGCCTGTCAGGCCCCATCTGCATGGTACGGGCCTTACATGCTGTGCAAGGGGGGGCCTCCCACCCACCCCCACACCCCAATGACCGAAGGCTAACTCAGCCCGCCCAACTCCAGGCCCTGATCCAGAGTCCTCAAGGGCAGAAGGAGCTGTGAAGGGGTGACAGGGAGGTTGACCGTTCCTTGACCAGCCCTGGTTCTGTTGCCTAGTGCCTGAACTGGGCATCGGTGCACACAGAGATCTTGCCGCTGTCTCACAGGTCTCCACCCTCAGGGTACAGAACGCCCGAGGTGTGAGGAGATACGAAGGCAGCCACAGACCCTGGCCTGATACCGGCCCTAGTTGTGGCCTTCCACTGCCTGGTAGCTCCCTGTTAGTGCCAGCTGGGACCTTGCTCACTGCCTGGCTGAACCCACCACTGGTGAGAAGGGTTTGGCCCTGGATATCAACCACCACTAGGGGAAGTTTACTCCTTTTCTGATTCAACAGCAATCATATAGAACTCTCCTGGTCTGGAAACTGGAGACCCAGGTTCCAGAGCTCCTGCTTTCCTATGTGGCCTGAGCAGGTGGTCCCAGCATCCTTCCACCACCCCTTCAGTTTCCTCCTTGGCAAACAACCCGGACTCTCAGCTCCCTGCTCCTAAAACAGGAGCACCGCTTCCAGGGCTGTCATGTCCAGGGACCAAAATGGTACTGTGCTCTTCACCCAGCTTGTGTCCCCTCCTCATGTGTCCCCACCAGCTCACACAACAGCCCACAGCAGAGCCAGGACTCGGACCTGGGCTAACTCACCTTCCCAGTCCTCCAGGGCTGGCGAGGGCAGGCCAGGGCGCAGCGATGAACCTTCAAGACCCCACATGGTCTCCGTGGACTCCTCAATGGGGGTGGTGCCTGTGGAAAGGGTGAGGAATGGGGGGAGACAAGGAGCACTGATGGGGACCCCTGTGAGCTATTGTGTAAGATGCTGCCATGATCATCCCCATTTGACAGGAGAGAAAACTGAGGCTCTTAGAAGCCAGAACCCAGCTCTGGCAGACCACAAGAATGGCAGCACCCCGCCCCCTCCAAGAAGCCTCCCTCTGACCTCTCAGCCGCAACCCCATGGGCCTTGGAAGCCTGTCGACCCTACCCCAGACCAAGTTCTCCCCCTAGGTGTGTTCTGCCCTCAGGTTGAGCTGCACTCCCTGTGCCCATTTGCCTGTTAGAAGTCCTTCCCTCACTCTGCCTTCCATCCCTGCACTTGGGGGCCATGTTGCCAGCAGGAGGCTTTGGAATTGAGCCTAGCTTCTCTGGCCTCAAGTTGTCTGAGAGAGTTGGGCTGGGCAATGACCTCAGACAAGTCCCTTCCCTCTCGAAACCTCAGTCTCCTCATCTGAGAAATGGGCCCAACTCCCCACTCCACTGGGTGTTCCAGAGAGGAGACTTTCTTTTCTGAATGGGAGGTGTGTGTGGAAGAGGGGAGGAGTTAGGTGAGAGCGGCCAGGACTGTTGATCCAGGGTCCAGACTCTGGGGCTGAGATTGAGATAGATACCCCGCGGTCACCGGCAACCCAGAAAAGCCTAAAGTTCATATCCACACTCCAGGTGCCCCTACTGTCTCCTAGAGGAGGGAAGAAAGCGGAGGTCTCTCCTGCCCTCGGCGGTCCTGGGCTCCGTCTCCCTGGTGCCCTCTCGCTATCCCTGTCCTGGGCTGCTGGCAAAGGGGACCCAGGACTGAGGGAGCGAGTGGTCCTTTGGTTCTTTCTCCAGGCGGGCCGCATGCCAGGCCTGCTGCCGGGCGTTTGGATTCCTATGGGATAGGCTAGGGCTTTGGGGGCGCCTCACCTCGGACCCCCGCCAGGTGCGCGGCGGCAACACAGAGGCACAGCAGTGGCGGCAGTGACGCCATGGCCAGGTCCGAGTGTCCGGGGGATGGTCCGGGCTCCACCGCGCGCTCGGGTCGGACTCCCGCTGCTCTGGCGGAGGCTGGGGCTGAGGGTGGGGGCGGGACTCGCCCGCAGGCCCCGCCTGGCCCAGGCCCCGCCCCAGCCCGGCCAAGCTCCTTTGCCCTGGGTGACTTCGGTGCCTGAGTAACCACTCTGGGTACCCCCCCCCCCAGAGTGTCCGGCTTCAGGCTGGCCTGCGTCCCCCTGTCGCCGGCTGCTGGAAGTCCTTCCCTCCACCCACCCTCCATTCTCCATGCAGGGTCCCAAGCTGCCTGTGGGAAAGTGCCTCTTGGAATCGCACCTGCAGCTGCCCGACTCTTCACGCTTTGGGCAGCCAGAAATCCTCCAACGAGGGGAACTTCAACCCCATGGCCTTAGACCATCAAGCAGGATGGAAGTCCCTGAATCTACTCTTTATGGAGGACATCGGAAAGTCCTACTTTGCGTCTGCCCGCCATCCCTCCATCCTGGGGCCGCCTGGGGACAGGTGGGAAGTCCCTACCCGAGTCTGCCCACCCGCAGCGCACAGAGGAGGCGAGGCCAGGAGGTGTTGGGACAGCTGTTTATTAGCGCGCGTCCAAGCAGCGTGGGCGCGGTGGCAGTCACAGCGCCGCCACGCAGTCGGTGCCCGTGTACCCCGGCAGGCGCAGAGCGAACTTTCGGCGCACGTCGTCGGGCACGAATCTGCCGGCCACGAAGTGGTGGCGTCCAGAGAAGCGGCCGGCGCAGCGCTTGGGCGCCGCCAGTGAGACCAGCACGTCGGGCCGCAGCCCGTCCTCCGAGCCGCCGCCTGTCTCCGCATCCCAGCCTGAGGGAGGAGGGGTGGGAGGGGCATCAGGGTCTGAAAAGGATGCTCACCCTCAGAGAAGAGTCCTGCGCCCCACCACCCACTTCCCCTTCCCCATCAGACCCAACCTCTGATCTCAGACAGTGAGGTGTGGTCACACCTGCCTCACCACAGAACTGAGCCCCCGCCCTCAGGGGGAGTCCCTCCCCCTTCTTGGAGATGTTCTTCTCTCCCCCCTCCCACCAGAGCCCTCATACTTTTCTGCCCCTCCTCCTATCCTGGTACCCAACCTTCCTCCTCCATCTGACTCAGCCTCTGCCTTCAGGCTACATCATTTCCACCTGCTGCCCTTTCCTAATCAGACCCATGCTCTTGGGGGGTCTGTCTCCATGCCTGCCTCCCTCCCCATCAATCCTGAGCTTCCCCACTTAGACGAGAACCTCTGTCCACCCAGTCTCCCCAGCCAGCCTCCTCTCCGACCAGAGCCCCACTCAGAGGACAGACTCGCCTCCACCCTCAGGCAGCTCTCCCCTACCTGACCTGTCTTCGTGCCTCAGGTTCTTGCCTCTGACAGCCAGTGCTCCCTTCCCCACCCAACTTGAGCATCCATCCTCCTCACTCTGGCTGATACTCCGCCCTCTGATCTGACATCACTGCCTTCACCCTCATGCTAGATCTTGCCTTCTCACAGGACCCCACCACCTCACACATCGCATCATAGCCTCTGCCACCTCTCAAACAGCACTCCGCCTTCTGACTGGGGACCTTGCCTTCGCTCCTGCCTGACTGGAGTCTGGAACCACTAACTAAAAGCCTCCTCCTGGTGGGCTCCCCCTCCTGGGAACACACCTGTGCCCTTCCCTTCCCCCTCTCCTCCCCCGCCCCCAAGGCTCCTATCTCCTAAACTCCAAGGGTCCCCAAGAGACTTGCAACCGGAGGAGCAATGGGCAGTGGCAGCTCGTCCAGGCTAGCCCCCTGAGCCTGTCTCCAAGGCTACTGTTCTCTGACTTAGCGAGCCAAAGCAGCCCCACTTCAGCTCGTTTCTCTCCTGTGACATTCCTAGAGAGCCAAAGCAGCCCCGTCTAGGCTCTCTCCTGTTGCTCCGTCTGTCCTAAGTCCTTCTTTTTTTCACTCTCCCCAGCTTTAATAAATGTCCTCTCAAAATCAAAAAAGAAAAATATAAATAAATAAGCTTCCTCCCTCTGACTTTAATCTTTTCTTCTGTGGCCCTAGCCTTCTCCCTCACACCAGACAGCCTGTCACCTCCCACCCCCAACCCCGCTCTTCAGCACCCTGCTGGAATGGCGCTGAGGTCTCTCAAGCCAGGGGACGTCCCTCTGAATCCGGCCACCCCCTGTGGAGGGTCCGGCTGGCCAGCGGCTGTTTGTTCCATCTGCCCATGGCCTAATGGCTCCAACAGGCATGGGGCGGCGGCCAGGACAGGCGAGGCCTTTGCCCAGTGAGCTCACGTCTGCCCGGGTAACTGGGCCAGGGTGGGCAGCAGGCATGTTAGGCTGGGTGTGGTGAGGAGGCGACACAGGGTCACCTGGGAAATAGCCTCAGTCTTCCTCATCTGAGGGGTACAGGTGACCCTCTGCCATACCCAGAGTGCACATCCATCCATGCTGGGGAAACCGAGGCTTGGAGTAGGCAGATAAGCCAGGGTAACAGAAGCTGGAGCACATGAGGCCCCCGGGTCTCCCAGGCCCTGACGCACCCCCCTCCGCCTGGCATGCCTGAGGGAACGTCCAGGCTCACAAGAGGGATGGACAGCAGCTTGAGCGTGGCCAGCGCACGTGTGCAGGGGCCCCCGACCTCACGGGGCTCCACGCCAGGGCCCAGCACGGCATCTACCACCAGACCATAGGCATCATTGATGAGCTGGACCTGGGAGGACAGGCAGGGTAAGGGGCGGCCTTGGGGCACCATCCCCCTCTGGCCCTCAGCTGCTGAGGAGTGCTGACCTCTGTGGGCAGATAGGACAGGAAAGGGATGTCCATCTTCTCACACTGGGTGGTCAGGTCCCGGTGCAGGGGATCCAGTGAGCGTGTGGGGTAGAAGATGGTCGGTTCATACTCCTGGGGGGTGGGCAGGACGTGGTCAGCGTGGAGGCCGCCCAAGCTCCTACTTGGCCCTGCCAAGCCTCCAGACCTGGTACCAGGAAGCAGACCCTGCACAGGGCAAGCACTGAGCGTACTCTGTGACTTGTCCAGTCCCAATGTTCCGCTGGGACACTACAAAGAGGAAGCAACTTCCACAGGGACAGGATGGGGGCTGACCCCCGGAGGTCAAGGGGGCCCTCGATACTCACAAACACCCGTAGGTGCCGGGCACAGACCAGACCCACCGCCCCGTTCTGCTCTGGGCCACACACGACCAGCACTGTCCTCTGCTTCCTGGAGAGGGCAGGCAAGGGGAACACCTGTAGGGGGCACAGACAAAGGCACGGCGGCGCTTGGAATTCCTCTTTGCTCACGCTGGGAAACTGAGGCCCAGGTTGGGGAAGGGACAGGGCTTGGGCTTGAAGGCAATAGAACAGGATAAAAGGAGGGGCATTCTGGGTGATGGGTGGGGCCTCTTGGGGCCTCAGTTTACTCCTTGGAGATGCAGAATCCTTGCCTCAGTCTCTGCCAAGACAGAACAGGAAAGCTGCCTCCTGCCGCCATTGGAGCCGGGACTGTGGTTTGTTTATTCTCCGCCGGAGTTGCAGACATTCTTCCACCTTTTTCCACTGTAGTGGCTGCCCCTCCCCCGCCCATTTTCCAGGCCTCAGGCACTCCCAGAGGCCCCAAAGTTGGTGGGGGGAGGTATTTTTCCAACCTGCTGTGCCCGTCTCTCTCTCTCTGTCCCTCTCCCTTGGCTTCTGTCTTTACCCCCTGTCTCTCTGTGTCTCTCACTGTCCGTCTAGTCTGTCTCTGTCTCTGCATTTGGTCTGTATCTCTCCGACTCTGTCTCTGTGGGCCTGTGCTTGTCTCTCCTCTCTCTTTAATACAGGAAGGAGCTAAGCATTGTGTTCAAGTCTCCGCCTGCCGACTCTGCATCACTCTTTGCTGAGCCCTCTCTTCTCTCCCAGACTCCGTTTGCCTCTATTAAATAGAAGTGACAATGTCTCTGACAGGCCATTGAGTTGGGGGCTCTCCCTGGCTGCACAGGGCCTGGCCTACTCTAACCTCCAACCTCACAGAGAGGAAGTTGTTGCATTTTTTAGTCTCCTCCCCAAGGTGTCAGTGAGGCCCTTGACTGACCCTGACCTGCCTGCGACCCACCACGCCACATCCAGAGTCATAAAGGGTGACACTGGCTGACTGGAACCAAGGGGCTTCCAGCTGGACTTGGGGCTTTCAGGGCAAAAACCGGACAGTCGGTCACCAAGGGCCAGGCAAGGGTTTACTACACTGGCTTAGATTTTCACTATATCCTTCTCCTTTGGGCACCTCACTCAGGAAATGTTTCTTTTGGAAATAAGAACATTTAAGTAAAAAAATAAAATTGAGTCCACATAAAAAATATTGAGTTTTTAAAAAGTATACAGTGGTAATAAGGAAGGGAAGAAGGGGAGGAAATGGAGAAGAAGAATCACAGGCTGGATCCCTGACCCTATTGGGCACTTTTCTAAGGAGTTTGTGTTTATTACCCGGTGTCAGTTTACTTCCCTTGTTCGGAGGCAGTTTGGGGCAAGGCCCTGGGTGGCAGCCTCATTGTTGCTGTTCTTCTCTAGTCCCCTGCAGACATCTCAAGGTGGTGGTGTGGCGGGGGGTTGGCCCAGAACCAGACACAGCTATGCTTCCCACCCCCTGAGACCCTGCCCAGGCCCCTCCCCACTTCTGGGCCTGTTTGCCCACTTGTGGCACAGGATTGTTTGGGGGTGCTCCATGCCCAAGATCCAGGAAGTGGCAGAGCCAGGCGGTCACGTCTGCACCTCAAGGGCCCCAGACCTATCCCTGCAGCTGCCTCAGTCTCTGCCCTGACCCTCATTGACACCCTAGGTCTTGGGTCCCTTCCTGGCCTGTCCCAGTGATGAGCCTCTCTGGGCCTCAGTTTCCCCATCTGATTGATAGGCTGGGGCGGCCCCAAGCGAAGAGGAGCTTCTTGAGGGATGGACCATCCCGGCCATGAGGGTCATGCAGCTAGGCATTGGCTCTGGTGGGCTGGCCGTCTGGCTGGGGTCAAGGTCAAGGGTCAGGGGTTAGGTACCTTGGTCACAGCCACAGCACTAGCGTGGCCACATAACTCCACCAGCTGTTGCCGCCCAAAGCGATAATCTTCCAGCAGCTCCCGCTCCAGGGCAGCCGCCTCCTCCGTGCTGGGGAACAGAGTGGGGAGAGACGCTTAGAGACACAAAGACATGGAGACAGAGTCTCAAATAGAGTCAGAAATGTTCTGAGCCAGTCTCTGACGCCACTCCCCAACCTGTTTCCCCATCCACAGAGCAGCGATTGCACGGAATCTGGCACACAACTGGAGGTTTGAGCCGAAGGGGCGCGGGCGCCCTCTCGTGGTAGAGGAAGGGCACGGTGGCGCATCTTGGTTCTGTTCTTCCGAAGTGGAAGACTGAGCCCCCCAGAGGCCCCCAGCCCCCCGAGATGGGAAGAACTCAGGAGGAGAAATGGAACGTGAAGGACTTTGATGAGGACGATGGGTGGGTTTCAGGCAGAGGAAACCAGTGATTGGCCTCCAGGACACCGGAGGGGGCTGACTGGACTGGAGTGCCTAGCGGAGGTGTGTGAAGGCTGCAGAGGCATTTGATAGCTCATTTAGGGAGGCGGACGTGCTCCCTCTTCAAAGACCATGGTGAAATTCAAATAAGTGTGCCTAGAGAGATGGGGCCAACCCGCTTGAGGAGAAGCTCTGCTACGGAGTCGAGTCACGGAGCGACCAGTGTGTTTCATCTTTCCGAGCCTTCTTCCTCCTTTGCAAAAGTGAAGGCAGGTTGGACTAGATGATTTTTGAGGGCCAGTTCAAAATGCAAATGTGGGGCCCCTTGTTCAAAAATTAATAATTTCATGGAGATGGCAGAGTGCTAAACCAAGTGTTGGGCCCTTCTAACATCAGGAACCAAGCTGGCCCTGGCTTAGGGGCCTTCCGAGGGTCCTGGGCTCGGTGGCCACGGAGGGAAAGCTGGTTTTGAAGATTGGAAAGTGTTCCTCACTCCAGAATCAAAGGTTGTGCAACTGGACAAGGTCTGTGGTCTGATGGCAGCTTCCCCTAGGCAGGACTCCTTCCTGCTAGGGAGCTGTACCTAGCCCCTGCTCAGCAGAGGGTAGTAATAACAATAATAACTATAGAACCAGACCCAGAGAGCTGGAAAAATATCCAGCAACTCAGAGAAGCCAAGAGACTTGCCCAGGGTCATGCAAGGAGTGGGAAAACTGGGACTTACACCCTTGGTGTCTGTCTCCACAGCCACAGACACGTGTGGACAAAGCAGCAGAGGAAGATCTACAGATGGCAGAGGTTTGTTGGAATGAAACCTAGATTCCCTCCTTCGATTCCGTGAGCAGGAAACCACAACCTTCCAGCCAATTTTGCAGTGTGATCAAGCTAAGCAGCAGGATGGGAAGAGGTGGGGGATGAGGACTGCTGTGGGATGGGGAGTCAGGGAGGGCTTTCTGGAGGAACTGGCCTAGAGCACTACGGGAGGTGATCCAGGTAGCAAGAACAGCGAGGGCCAAGGGCTCATGGTGGAAGTGAGCTTGGTAGATATAAGGGGCAGAAGGGAGGCCAGTGTGGCTGGAGCAATGAGAGACTGAGAAACTGGGTTAGGAACACACCTGGGGGGCCCAGGCAGTTGGGAGAGATGAAGACTGAGGACAGGGAGGTCACATGCCCTGAGACCCCAGCAACCAGAGCTGTATCCAACCCTCTGTTTGTCTTCAGCCAATGTCAGATGAGGTTGAAGTACCAGCTGGGGAAAGGAGCTCCTGGTGGGGCCAAAGGAAGGCACCTCCACCCCTCCCAGACCCCAGGAGGGGCAGGCCAGCCCAGCTCCTGGGAATGGTGTTCAGGAATATGGCTTATTTCTCCACCTTCATCTTGTGACAGTTCTGGCTGCAGCCCCAACAGGAGGACAGAGTTGGGGGTGTGGGGGGTGGGGTGCATGAGAAGGGTGGAAGGACCGTCCATTTCTCCTCTTCTTCCTCTCTCCCCAAACTGTGGCCTCTGGTCACAACTTGGAACATTATCTTCCTGCCTAACTGGTCATTAGTGACAATGGGGACTCCATGGGAGGAGGGTGGTCCAGGCTAGGGTCCTGGGGTGGTGCCTTATGGGTGGGATATGAGTGGAAATTGGGGCAGAGCCACTGTGGACTCAGGGGTGGGGAGGGCAGCTCAGTTATGGATGTGCTTCTTGCTTCCCTCATCCTATCCCCCAGATGAGAAAGGCTGTGAGGCCCAGGATTTGCCCACCAGCCTCAGAAGGGCTGAGGTGACCTGGTTTCAGAGAGGCACTGGGCCTGACACTTCCAAAGTGCTTCCAGGAAGCCAAAAAGCCAGGATGCCTGTGCCAGACCCTCCCTGTATTCTCAGCTCTACCTGCTTCTCTCCACCCACACCACCCTAATGCCTGTTCCTGCCAGCCTGTCATTACTTCCTACCTGGATGCCTGCTGCAGTCTTACGCCACCCTCTGCCCCCCAACTCCACAACCCCAGCCATGGGGGCTTTGAAAATGTGAACATCAGATCACATCACCCTCTCATAAACCTTAAGTCTCCCCAGTATTCAGAGAATATTCAAATCCCTCATGACTCCTACACGCCCTCCATTATGTTTCCAACCTCATTGCCTCCTCTCCCCTTGTTCACGAGCCCCACTTCCACCCATCCCACAGAGCCCTGTTACTCTTCAGCTGGCATCTGAGGCACCCCACTGTCCCCCACACCACATGAACATTCA
Source organism: Desmodus rotundus (assembly GCF_022682495.2). Taxonomy (NCBI): domain Eukaryota; kingdom Metazoa; phylum Chordata; class Mammalia; order Chiroptera; family Phyllostomidae; genus Desmodus; species Desmodus rotundus. Next base: position 49,609,339 of record NC_071395.1, on the reverse strand, counting down.
TCTCCCTCTGCCTAGGATGTGCTGGGGTTTAGGCCGAGTCTGGTTATCAGTCAAAATCTGGACATCAGACAGTATCAGCCTTAAGAAGAGCTGATTGGAGAGTGGGCAGAAGTGGTCAGACAAGGGACTGTGGAACAAATCTAGTTTATTGTGAGGTCCACAGCCCTACGTGCAGTCCCATGCCACACAGGATGACTCAGAACAAGGTGTGAGACAGCCATAGCTGCCAGCTCCAGACCCCTGCAAGTGGCCCATGTGTTCAGAAACTGCCCTAGCCCTGGCTCAGGCAGTGGCTTCCCTCCCCAGGCCTGTTTCCTTCTCTGGACAAGGTGATAACAGCAGGCGAGCCGCCGTGGAGTGAGCATCCGAGGAGCTGAGGTGAGAGACAGTGTTCAGATGGGGAAGGAGGGTTGGGGGGTCCACGGCCCCTGGGAGATGGAAAAGGGAGGTGGGCCCGGTCGGAATGGGGGCTGATGGAGGAATGAGGGGCAGTGCTGATGACTAATTCACCAGCGGGGCAGGGATCTGCTGCTGATGCAGTTTACCTGGCAACGCAGCTTCTGAGGCAGTGGCATCCTCTCCAGTGAAATGCGGCGTGGGCCTCGGATTCAACAGGCCCTTTGGACCATGCTCCTTCCCCCATTACCCCTCCCAGCTATGCCCCCAAGCTCTCCCGGTCACACCCTGGCCACCGAGTCCAGGGCAGCAACCTCGTCCCGGCTGACCTGAGGAAACGCCGCTCCTCTGGTGCATCGGCAGGGTCCCGGCCGGCTGTGGCGCTCATGGCTCAGGTAAGCCTGTGCTTGCAGCAGGGGACCCTGCTGGACTAGGCCTTTTAAGCTATCCCAGAGCAGGCTCCAGCCCCTCCCACCTGCCAATCAGAAGGCGCCTCGCACGACCATTGGTCAGTAGGTGCAGGTGGACTTAACCCTTTTGTGCTAGGAGCTGAGCTGTTGCAGGGATGTAAGGACGCCCAGGGATGCCCCTACTGGCAGGGAAACAAAGTCTAGAGGGGCAGAGGTGGGTCGTGATGGGCCAAGCACCCCTGTGGGATCCTGGCCTGGAAGTAAGGGGATGCACCTTTGCCCCCGACGCATACGACCCCACTCCTCCACGTCCCTGGCCATCCCTGCGTTCTGGTGAAGCCTGCAGCTGCGGACTGCAGTTGAACAGGATCGCAACAGAGGTAAACAGTGAAGTTTGGGAGTCCAGGCTGATGATAGGTCCAGGGCAGCCTCTTGGTGTTTTTTTTCAGGCCACCCAGCTTGGTGCTTTCTGTCAAATCCCCAGGTCCAGTCCCTGAGACCCCACATCACGTGTGACCGACCCAGTGGCGCTTCACCTCCCTGAGCCACTCAGTCCCTGGGACACAGGCAGACAGATTTCCAGAGCATTTATTGTCTCCATGGGGAGGGGATGGGATCCAGGGGCCGAGGAGCGGACCCTACATGTACCAGATGAAGCCATAGGCAGCATTGACAATCTCCTCACTCGTGCGCAGTCCGTACAGCTCGCCCATTATGGGGGTCACCCAGCGCGTTGTGTGGAACACAGACTCGCCCACCTGAGGGGGAAGCAAGTACAGGTGGGGGTGCTGGCTACGCTGTCAGACAGAAGCTGCTGCTCTCCTCTCCTCACCCAGCACCTGCTACCCGTCCGGGTCCTAGGTTTTCTGTGGGAGGCTACACTTCTACAGTGGCCTAGACCTCTGCCCTCCTCCCTGCATGGCACCCACCTTCCAGCCGGGCACATCCTTCATGATGATGGCCTCCTCCTCCAGGTTCTCCCGAAGCATCTGCAGGACCCTGCCAAGGATGGAGTGGGAGGTGGGGGACAGACCTGAGAACCCCAAGGGACTCCTGCCTAATGCACCTGCCAGACCCCTCCCTGCTCAATCTCCCCATCATCTCCTGTCACTTCCAACCTTGTACACACTGACCCCTTTCTTTCCTTACCTCTCTCCCTGGCAAACTCTTACTATCCCCTTGCTCCAGCCCCAACATCCCTCCATCCCCTCTTACAGGAAGCCTTCCTGTTCTCCCCCTTGGGTATCCACTTTGTGTAAGGGCCCTCTCCAAGGGTGACAGCAGTCCATGTGTACAAGGGTGCAGCTGCCAGCCCCCCCGTGCATTTTTGCTGTGTCCCCACACTGCACGCTGAGGAACTCAGGCCTGTGACCTCCTGACCCTGGTCCTGGTGGCCCCACCTCCGGTCCTTCTCTGCCTGCAACAGCGGCATCAGTGCAATGCGGGCCTCAAAGTCCTCGATCTGCAGGCGCCTGTGAAACCCCAAAACCAACACTTGGATCAGATTAGTGGGCGGGCTGGGGGGTGCAGACAACATGGTCCCTGGATATTCAGGGTGATGAATGGGATGGTGGTTGGGGAAGAGGCAAGCAAGTGGGACAGAGCTTGAGCAGTGGGCCCAAATGGATACCTAGGTGGCACAGGCGTTGGTCCACAAGACTGCTGGCTTCACATTTTCTTTTCAATTAAAAACTTTTTTTTAATCCTAAAAATAGCCCAGGCCTGTGACTGCAGTGAAGGAGGGGGAGTGTTCATCACGGGGCTATGGGCCTTACAAAACCACGTCCCCTTCATCTCAAAATAACCTTGGGGAGTGAGCCCTGGGCAGGCAGTTCCTTTCTTCTCCCTGCTCTTCAGCATGTTCCAAGCCACCAGCCCTGTCTGTGCTGGAGGGTGGAGGGAGAACAGCCATGTTGTGGCCCAGGGAGTGGCCTTTGGCCTTGTCCCCACATCACCAGGGATCTTAGAGAGGCACAGTAAAGGGGTAGAGGAACTTCAACCCTTCTCCCTGCCCCACCCCCCAGGCTGTTAACCTCACCACAGCCACACACTATGGTCACTACTCTGTCCCCCTGAGAGGCTGGGCTTGGTCTTGCCTATCCAATGCAGGGACCCTAACACCCAGCACCCACCAGGTGCTCCTGAGTTCACTCAACAATGTGGAGCACCCTTCACAAGCTGGGCCTTCTCTAGCACCATCCTCAAAGACCCTTGGCCTTGTGGGAGACACTAAAACACATGACACAGGTGGGACACGGTAGAGGAGCCCAGGCAGTCAGGTTGGAGCCACTTCAGGGCTTCAGAGGAGCTCAGAGGTAGATAGAGTCTGAACCGAGGCCACTGGCAGGACTTGTTCCCTCAGACCCCATGTGGCTGGCATGGCCACTGTCTTGCGTGATCTGCTTTCGAAGCCCTTATATCATCACTGCCTGGTCACCATGGACAAAAGCCTTCTAGGAGAACCTATTCCTGGGCTACTTCTCCACCTCTACCCAATGGGCTATCCTAACCAGGACCCTTGAGGCGCCTGGTTAACTCTTAGAGGCAAGCTCCTCACTCTCTAGTCAATCGTCGAGGGTAAAATCCAGCAATGGACTTGTTGGGTCCCTAAGGCCTAGGGGATTGACAAGGGTCCCTGACGTATACCAAGTCCATAGACACATGCCCACCCTCACCTGCACGAGGCCTACCTGCGTTCACGATTCCACTTCATTATGCTCCAGTACCCAAAGAGCAAGGTCCCAATGCCCACAGCGAACATGCTGTAGCCTGTGGGGAAAGGAGCGCCGGCTCAGCATCTGCATGCGAAACAGGCCACCCTTGTCATTTCTTCTCAAGAAGCAAAATTCGCTCGCTGTACAAATAACCCCAGAAATATAGACGATGGGGAAGGCGAGAGTCCCTGACCCCTTCTCAGAGATGGCTCGTATTTCTTCAGGCTACTTTTTTGTCTCTATGGAATGTCCACCGGCCCTCTTCTTTGGACACCCCCTCTTCCACAGCTGCAGAACACTCTCTATCATGTTTGTCCGCTCTGCAGGCAGGGGACATCAGAGAAGCCTCAGCTTCTCTCTCAGAGGCAAGGCTGTTGCAGCTTCGACACCTTTGCCCCCATGCTGGGGTGCCTGGAAGGTACAGGTTGGGCAGAGAGGGACTGCAGGAGGGCTCAAGGGTCTACATGTTTATGGTTCGGCGGCCCTGGCACCGCAATCTTCTAAGAGGTGGTTTGGTTCCCAGTCAGCCAACCAGTCCCCTCAAAGAAGGTCAGTGTCTGTGGCTGGGTTCCAGCTCCATGGTGGCTCCTGGCTGCCTGGGCCACCTCCTTGCATGCTGCCCACGGGGGGCTAGACAACACTGCCAGAGGCAGGTGATGCCCTTCAGGGGTTGCCACCAGCCCCCTGGCCTCCTGGTGTGCTGCTGCTCCCACCCCAGGCCCCACGGGACAGGATGCCATGAATATTTACTGAGCTCCAGCTGGCATCCACCATAATCCTGACTGACAGGCTGTGGGCCCGCTGGGGTCTCCAGGGAGGCCCAGACACCTGAGGCCTGGCTGTGGCTGGCCCTCTACCCCCTCATCTTTTGAGCATAGTCTCTTCTCTAGCCAGGCCTCGAGGTTGCTGTGACAAGTGGACAAACTCAGCCAGGTCAAGATCCAGTTAATATCAAGTAAACAATGGGTGGTGCCACTCTGTGGGCCTCATGGGGAGACAAAGTGGTGACTCTTGCTTCTTCCGCTCAGCTCTGATGCAAGGCTCATCAGTCACCTCTACTGGACCCACAGATAAATAAGAAACTGGCTCTTATTTTTCCCTTTAGTTCAACCTGTTAAAGCCACCAGCTCAGGCCCTGACCAGTGGGGCTCAGTTGGTTGGGTGTCATCCTGCAAAGCCAAAGCTCACCAGCTCGATTCCCTGGCAGGGAACATGCCTGGGTTGTGGGCTCAGTCCCCGGTTGCAGTGCGTATGAGAGGCAACCAATCAGTGTTTCTCTCCCTCTCTTTCTCCCTCCCTTCCCCTCTGGAGACCACAGCTGGGGACTGGGACTGCAGCCTTAATGAGGAAGAAATGAGTTAGGGCTGTATCATCATAAAGGGTGCAGGTCCTAGAATTTATCTTACAGATGGGCCCACACTTGGGTGCCTGGTGTGATGGCAGAGAATTTTCACAAAGACAGCCTAGGTCTGTCCCCGCGGTGGGATCAGAAGGGAGGCTCCCAGGCCTCTCCACAGCTATTGAAAAGAATGAAGCATCTCTGATAAAATGCCCTATACAGGCAGCCAACCACTGGGGGTGCCAGGAGGGGTCCTGCCTCTCCATGCAGGAACCAGGTTGCCCTCACTGACCTGAGCTGGTGGGCTTTTTTTAGTTTGTTTTTTAAGAGTTCAGTCCTGGCTGGTGTGGCGGCTGGTGTGGCTTTAGTAGACTGAGCACTGGCCTGTGAACCAAAAGGTCCCTGGTTCCATTCCTGATCAGGGCACAGGCCCTGGGTGGGGGATGTCTGTGCCTCTGGAGCTGCCAGTATTGTGGAGGAGGCCAAAGAGTGGCCTACCCAGAAAGGTATATGGACCACGGGTAAAGACCTAAATAAATGACAACACATCCTAGGTTCATGGATCAGAACTTAAACATTTTGTTCAGATGGCAGCACTGTCCAAAATGAGGCAGAGTCAACACAGTCCCCTTCAGAATTCCACCCCACCCCCCCACAGCCTAATAGAAACTGACAAGCAGATTGTGAAATTCATAGGGAAATGCAAGGGACCAGAATAGCCAAAACAATTCCGAAAAAGAACAAAGTAGGAGGACTCACATTACACAATTTCAAAAGTTATCACGCAGCTGTGTGTACAGGACAGCGTGGCACTGGCATAAGGACAGACATGTACATCGAGGGAACAGAGCTCAGAGTCCAGAAATAAACCCTCACATTTATGGTCAATTGAATTTATACAAGGGTGCCAAGACAATTCAATGGGGAAAGAATAGCCTTTTCAGCAAACTGAACAACTAGATAGCCACATGCAGAAGAATACTGTGCTCCTTCCTACTCCCATCCACAAAAACTAACTCTAAGTGGATTAAAGACCTTACCGTAAAAGCTAAAACTCAAAAACTCTTTAGGAGTCAGTCTCTGTGACCTTGGATGAGGCAATGGTTTCTTACATATGACACCAGAAGCACAAGAGACAAAAGAAAAAATAGATGAATTGTACTTCACTGACATTAGTGGCTCAGTTGATTGGGCATCATTCTGCAAAGAGGTCACTGGTTCGATTCCTGGTCAGGGCACATGCCTGGGTTGCTGGTTCAGTCCTCGGTCAGGGCACATATGAGAAGTACCAATCAATGGTTCTCACATCGATGTTTCTCTCCCCCTCTTTCTCCCTCCCTTTCCCTCTCTCTAAAAACAAATAAATAAATGAAATCTTAAAATAAAACAACTTTTCTGCTGCAAAAGGACCTGAAAAGATAACCCACAGAATGGGGGAAAGTATCTGCATATCACGTATCTGAGAAGTGAACGGTATCTAAAATATATAAAGAACTAAGAAAACTCAATGATAATGAGATGACCAACCAAATTTAAAAATGTGTAAATGGCCCTGGCTGGTGTGGCTCAGTGGATTGAGCTGGAGCCTATGACCCAAAGGGTCGCCATTTGGATTCCCACTCAGGGCGCACGCCTGGGTTGCAGGCCAGGTCTCCAGTGGGGAACACATGAGAGGCAACCACACACTGATGTTTCTCTCTCCCTCCCCCTCTCTAAAAATAAATAAATAAAATCTTTAAAAAAATTTTTTTAAATGTGTAAATGATTTGAATAGACTTTCTCCAAAGAAGCTATACGAATAGCGAATAAACATAAGAAAAGATGCCCAACACATTAGTCACCAAGAAAATGCAAATTAAAACCACAATGAGATACCACCTCATACCCACCAGGATGGTGAGACTCAAAAAAAAAAAATTGGTGTTGTCTAGATGTGAAGAAATTTGAACTCCCATATGCTGTAGGTGAGAACGGAAAATAGTTTAGCTAATGTGGAAACCAGTTTGGCAGTTCCTCAAAATTTTAAATGTGGAGTTACCATGACCCAGCAATTACATTCCTGGTGAAATTTCGCCTAAGAGAAATTAAACATGTGCCACATAGACACCTGTGCATGCGCAGTCATAGCACAACTGCTCACAACAGGGGAGAGGCAGAAACACCTCAAATGTCCATCAGGTGGGAAATGGATACATGAAATGTGGTCCATCCATACAAGATTATCCAGCGTAAAAAGGAATGAAGCACTGACACATGCTACATGAACATTAGAAATACCGTGCTGAAAGAAACCGGACACCAATAACACATCGTGAATGACTGCATTTGCATAAAATGTCCAGAAGAGAAAAGTCCACAGAGAGAAAGCAGATTAGTGGTTGTCAGAGGGTGGAGGGAGAATGGGGAGTGACTGCTAATGGGTATGGGGTTTCTTTTTGGGGTGATGAAACTGCTGTAATCTTACACCACAGTGATGGTTACACAATTGTGAATACACTAAAATCAGTGATTTGTACACACAAAATGGGTGAAATGCATGGTATGGAATCTCAATATAAATGTTAAAGACACAAGAGAAAAAGAAGCCACACAGTAGGCACAGGAGGGAGTGGAGAGAGGAGCTGGGTATGAGAGATGAGGGGATGTGGGGGCAGCAGACACTTTGGGAGCAGCGTGGATTAAAGGCAGCCTAAGTCACTGTGGCATGTTCTGGAATGCTGGCAGTGAGTCGTGCAGGGAGAGATAACGGCAGTTGGTGTCCAGCTTGGGGCCATAGTGCCTTGACAAGAGCAGGGGAGGGTAAGACTAATGGGGAGGGGGCTGCTGTGGACCATGGCTCAAAAGAGGCAAGGATGGAGGAGGGCCAGGAAGACAGAAGATGAGGGTGGGGTACAGGATAGAGCACAGGGCCTTTGCACTTGCTGCTTCCTCCACCCAGGGAACTCCTCCTCAGAGAGGTTCCTCAGGCCCACCCTGGCTAAGGCAGACCCTGGTTAGCCCAGGCGCCACAGGTCACCGCAATGGAATTCTGGCGTGATGTGACAGTGAACTCTCCAAGAGCGGGCCCACAGCCACGTGCACACTGAACTAGTTACCGAACAAATGCAGGTTCACAAACAAAGACCACAGCACCAGAGGGGTATTTTCCTCACACCTCTGCAGCCAAGAAAATACTGGGGTGGGTTGGTATATGCTACAATGGAATTGGGTGTAAAATGATGCGATTAGGAGAGCCAACCCCAGGGAATGGCACTTATGACCCATGGGAGGTACAGCTGTGACATGAACAGAAAGAGGACCAGTATAAAGTGATGGTTTGTGACTTAGAAAACAAACAAACATGCTGACTGGGGAGAGCCCAAAGAGGCCCAAAGGCTAGAATCCTTCTGTAGCCTGGTCTGGGTACAGGTCACACAGGTCCCTATGTGTAAACAGATCTCATACGGCACACCTGCGGGGCGCACTGGTCTGGGTATTGTGTTATACCGCGAGAGAAAAAAGGAAGAGACTCAGATCATATTAGATTCGTTCAATGTGCTCCAGGATGAGTTGAGTGCCCACATGGTGCTAAATATAGCCTGTAACCTGTTTTTTTGTTTGTTTGTTTACAGATTTTATTTATTTATTTTTAGATAAGAGGAAAAGGGAGGGAGAAAAAGAGGGAAACATCAATATGTGGCTGCCTCTCACATGACCCCCACCAGGGACCTGCCTGCAACCCAGACATGTGCCCTGACTGGAATGGAACAGGGGACTCTGGTTCACAGGCTGGCACTCAGTCCACTAAGTCACACCAGCCAGGGCCTGTAACCTGTTTCTGTATGGCCCTTGGGGTAACACTTTTAGATCTGTAAAGAGTTGTAAAAAAAAAAAAAAAGCAACAGCAGTGGCCACCTGGCCAGTAAAGCATAATTTTTTTTTAAAAAAAGATTTTATTGCCCTGGCTGGTGTAGCTCAGTGGATTGTGTGCAGGCTTCGAACCAGGGGGTCACCGGTTCGATTCCCAGTCAGGGCACATGCCTGGGTTATGGGCCAGGTCCCCAGTGGCGGCCTTGTGAGAGGCCAGCCACACATTGGTGTTTCTCTACTTCCCTTTCTCCCTCCCTTTCCCTCTCTCTAAAAGTAAATAAATAAGACTAAAAAAATCTTTTTTAAGATTTTATTTATTTTTAGAGAAAGGTGAAGGGAGGGAGAAAGGGAAGTAGAGAAATATCCATGTGTGGTTGCCTCTCATGCACCTCCTACTGGGGACCTGGCCTGCAACCCAGGTATGTGCCCTGATTGGGAATGGAAATACCGACCATTTGGTTCGCAGGCTGGCACTCAATCCACTGAGCCACGCCAGCCAGGGCCACCCTTAACATGTTTTAAATTTCTTTGTATTTCTTTGTTAATCCTGGGTGTAGAGTATGAGTGCCTCTGTGCCTTATACTTCCTTTCTTACATTTTTCTGTGATGAACCCAACAGCAAATTTTTTTTAAAACTACTTAAAACATTTGAAAAATTAAATACATATTCCTGGGATAACATGCAGGTGGGGTCAACAGCGAGGATCCACCACACCGAACAGCTTTTAAATTCCTTCGGTGTTCCCGGGTTTGGCCCATGCTTTGCTATAGGTGGTCCTGGCGGGGAAGGTCGCAGCCTCTCTTGGGCCTCAGTTTCCCCACCTGTAAAATGGAAGCGCGGAACAGGGCTAGGGACGCAGACTATACTAATCTCAGTTTAACCTACTGAGAAATGGGAATAACTAACAGGACCGACTTCAGAGCTGTTACGAGAAGAAATTAAAAGATTTAGTAATTGTTCGACAAATTGCAGCAGTTATCCTTGTTACACTGACACTATGCGGGATCCCCTGACGCTGCCTCTTATCACACTGCAGGTAGATTGAGGCCTTGTAGTTTCCCCAGAGTCCCGCCCCCGCCGCGGCACCCAATAGTCCCAGATCCTGACAATCGACGCAGACGGACACTGACCCGACAGTCCCCGACGCGGAAGGTTTCGTTTGTAGTCGATGGGGCCGTAGCCCCCCGGCGGGGGCATGTCCTGTTTCACCTTCGAGGCCGCCATGTTCACAAGGCTTTACACTTCCGGTCATGGACGGATGTGACGTGCAAGCTGCCGCCGCCACAATGAATGTGGCGGAAGCTACCGCGCAGGTCTCGAGCAAGGTCAGGGAACCTAGGGCACTGGTGTAGCGACTGTATAGCGCCGGAGAGCTCGGGCTGCGATGCCGGACGCGGCCAAAAAAATCGTTATTTCTTCTTCTCCCAGATGGGGCGTGGCTCAGTGGGTGCGGACAGCTGGAGGCCGCCAGGTCACCGGGGTCCTTGCATCAAACGACCTCCCATTCACCTTCTCTCTGGGGCGGTGTGCAAGGCAATCAAACTGCCGAGGGAGCCGCTTCACCGAGCTAAGCCCCCTTACTCGTTTTCTCCCCCTCCGGGTTTGTGCGGGCTGGGCACAAGAAGTTGGGTGGGGGCTGCTGCTGCTCAAGTTTGGACTCGCGAGGAGCCACCCCAACCCCAGGCACGGATTCTGTCCCTCAGTAGTGGAAGGGAGCCCTTCCTTGATAGTAGCCTCTCATCGGGAACTGGACCATTCAGAGCGATTATGAGTCACAAAGCCCTAGCGCCTCGGGGGGTCTCCTTCCCAAGGCGAGGTGACGCCCGCGGGGCCCCCACCCGGAGGTGAGGTGACGCCCGCGGTCACTTCACAAGGCAGAAATTGTTACCTGGGCAATAAAAGGCACCGCGGCGGAGGGGGCCGAGGAGTGGGCACATGGGGGTGCAGGAGTGCAGGTGCCAAGCACCATGGGTTAGGCCCGAGATTGGAGTCCGGCCGCCCCCCGACAGCAGCCGCCTCCTGCTCCCCGCGCGCCCCAGGCGCCATGTCGGGAGACAAACTCCTGAGCGAGCTCGGCTATAAGCTGGGCCGCACGATAGGTGAGGGAAGTTACTCTAAGGTGAAGGTGGCCACGTCCAAGAAGTACAAGGGCACGGTGGCCATTAAGGTGGTGGACCGGCGGCGCGCACCGCCAGACTTCGTCAACAAGTTCCTGCCGCGCGAGCTGTCCATCCTTCGAGGCGTGCGGCACCCACACATTGTTCACGTCTTCGAGTTCATCGAGGTGTGCAACGGGAAGCTGTACATCGTGATGGAGGCAGCCGCCACCGACCTGCTACAGGCCGTGCAGCGCAACGGGCGCATCCCCGGGGGACAGGCGCGCGACCTCTTCGCACAGATAGCCGGTGCCGTGCGCTACTTGCACGACCACCACCTGGTGCACCGCGACCTCAAGTGCGAAAACGTGTTGCTGAGCCCTGATGAGCGCCGCGTCAAGCTCACCGACTTTGGCTTTGGCCGCCAGGCACACGGCTACCCTGACCTGAGCACCACCTACTGTGGCTCGGCAGCCTACGCATCGCCTGAGGTTCTCCTGGGCATCCCCTATGACCCAAAGAAGTACGACGTGTGGAGCCTAGGCGTCGTGCTCTACGTCATGGTCACCGGATGCATGCCCTTCGACGACTCAGACATCGCCGGCCTGCCAAGGCGCCAGAAGCGCGGCGTCCTCTACCCCAACGGCCTCGAGCTGTCTGAGCGCTGCAAGGCCCTGATCACGGAATTGCTGCAGTTCAGCCCGTCGGCCAGACCTTCGGCGGGCCAGGTAGCGCGCAACGGCTGGCTGCGCGCTGGAGACTCCGGCTAAAAGCCGGGGTCCCCCACCTCATTCCCGTCTCCCCAAGCACTGCGCAAGCGCGGCGCACGCTCGGGAGGCGTGTTTCCGGAGTCCTGGGAAGCCGCCGTGCTAAGCGTCCTTTCCCCTTTTCCCTCTTCATCGACCGCGGGGCTGTGACCGCCCGGGTTTCGAATCTACTTCCTTCTCCACGATTTGGAGAGCAGGAGGGCGCATGCGCATCCTCGATTCCCTGCCAGAAGGCCCCGGCAAGAGGCGGGACCAGAGGATGCGGAAGCATTGCGCCTACTCTGAATGAGCGATAGTTGTGCAGCCGCAGGAAGCTGCGGTGAGCAGCTGCGGGCGAGGGCAAGCACGCGAAGTACGATGGTTCTCGCTTGTGGCTGAGGCGGTCGCGGGACGGCGCCCTCAGGGCGCCACCCTGGTTGTAACTTGCAATAAACTCGCTCTATCTCGCACCCGGGCTCTAGTGATGGCCACCTTTCACGGAGTGGGGAGAGGGGATCTCTCCCCCGGAAGGCAGGCGCGGGCGCTCCATTTTACGGAAAGGTTTGTGAAGGTTCTTGCTACAGTTCTCAAAGGGAGTTGGGGGGATTCCGTCCCTCTCCCATCCTGGGAAGAGTCAAAGGGGCTTTAAGGTCATCCCCGGCGTCTTGATGGTCCTGGGAATAGAGATGCTGGGCTGGGGAACAAGGGCCCAGCATCTTTCTCGTGTTTCAGAAGGCGCGGTGTGGACGTCGACTGAGCGTTCACAGACGAGGAAATTGAGGCCCGCATAGATGTCCCGTGCCCCAGAACACAGCTGGGATTTGAACCCAGATATGGCTGAAGTAAGGTGGGGAGTTGGTGGAAGCTCTTCTTAAGTGAGGGCCCTTCCTTAGGCTAACGGTGGGAGGAGTCAAAGGTGTGGCATAAGTCTACCCGTCAAGCTGATTCGTTCAGTCTTCATTCATCCATTTATTGAATGCCTGCTGGGTACCAAACTCTGGGACTCAGCAGAGAGGCTTTAGATCCGTCTCTGCCCTCAGTGAGGAGGCAAGTGAAAAGTCAAGTAGAAAGTTGCGTGGAAATCTTTTTAAAATTGTCAGTTGTGCTAAGTGCTGGTTGGGGGTGACACCTGAGGGATTGAAGGAGGTATCTGAGCGGAACCCTGAAGGAATCAGCAACTGGAAACAGCAGGAAGTGTTTCTTGAGTTCCCAAACAGGATGGAGCTGGTGTGTTTGAGTAATGCCAGGAAGCTCCTGTGGCTGGAATGGAGAGGAGGTGGAGAGGTAAAGGTGTATTGTCTGGAGAAGGACTGCACATGGCCTGGGGGAGTGTGGGGATTATTTTGCTACAATGAGGTTACTGGTATGGGAAATGTCTCCCTAAGTCTTAATTCTACCCGCTCCACCTGAGACCCATGACCAGTCTCTAAGGAGGCGGGTCAGCTTGTGTGTTTGACCATGTCCCATCCTTGCTCACTCATCTTCCATGGCTCTCAAGCACCTGGGGATTAAGTGCCAGCTCTTCTCTCATCCCTTTCAATGGGCTGTGGCCCACCCTCCTCATTTTGCAGACCGGGAAACAGGCTGAGAGAGGGATAAGTGTCTTGCCTTTAATCCTGGCTTGTTCATATCTGAACTGAGACAGAAAACCCAACTCTTTGATTTACCTTAGAAGGGTGCCTCTCCTGACCTGGACCACACCTAAGGCTCTGCCCCTGGAAAACGGAGGCAGGAACTCAGCCTTGGGGTTGTTGGAAGGGCTGTAGCACTGGACTCAGAATAAAAGTCACGTCTTCACCCCTATTTCCCACCGTCCAGCCACAGTGCCCTCATCTTCCCCCTGCTTGGTCACTCCTCTGAGACTTTTCACTGGCTGTTCCCACTCCCAGCAATGCTTTTCTTCTTTTCATGCAAGACTTGGCCTACCGAGCTTACCTCCTCTCTGTCACTTTATTCTTTTTTTCTTAATATTCACTTGATATGTTTATTGATTTTAGAGAGAGTGGAAGAGGGAGAAACATCAGTCAGTCTGAACCCACAACTCAAGCAAATGTCCTGATGGGGAGTCAAGCTTTGTGGGACGACACCCAGCCAACTGAGCCACACCGGTCAGGGTTGTCACTCTATTCTTTACCTCTTTGCCCTGTCACAGGTTTGATCCAATGCCTCTGGTGTGGCGCATGCTTATTTCTGTCCTTCACTAGTGAATCTGCATGAGCAATGAGCCAAGGTATCCTCCCACCCCATGGCCATGGCTTGGTTTAGGGAGGGACAAAGTCTCAGGGAACCAGGTGTGAGTGTCCCATTTGTTAGCTGGAGAAACTGAGACTCACCCTCTGGGTCCGCCAAGAAGCCTGTAGCTGATCTACCAAAGACTCACTTGAGGGCTGAGTGCAAAGCCCCTGAGAAAGCACCACCTTAGTGTGCTTTTTGCAGCCAGCGTTAGAGCATAGGGCACCAGTCAATGTGTCACAGGTAGACTGGTTTGGGTTTAATTTCTGTCAGTGCTGTGCCTGCCCAGGTGAAACCAAGCTGGCTGTTAGGGAAGGCAGTTAGCACTCACTGCCGGAGGCAGGGATGCCTTAATAAAAACCAGCAAAAATAAATAAATAAAAGCACCTAGGAAAAGTGGTAACATTACCAAAGTGAACACAGGACTCATGTTACGAATAAAATTTCAAACTGTCGACCTCTGAAAACAAATTTTCAACAGGAAATTGTTCATTTCAGGGCCTGGCTGGGTGGCTCCCTCTATACTTAAAACCTGCATCTGTAATACCATGTTCAGCAGACACCCAATGGGGAGCAGAGCCTGAAAAGCACTCCAGCAAAACCTACCAAGCCAGGCTGGAGACTGGAAGGGGCTGAGAGCCAGCGCAATGGGAAAAACCTGTTGGAGTCTCACCCCTGGTTCTGGTGGAGATGGAGGACCGGAGGTGAGACCACAGCACCCAGTTGGGGAGGACTCCCTATGCATGGGAAGTCAAGTCCAAAAGAAGCCCAAGAAGCAGATGTCTCATCCTTTGCTTCCTTGCTACACTTATCCAAGTTTCCAGCCTGCTCCATTGCTCAACTAAATAATGCAGGAAAACCAGGACTGAGGGGCCAAAAGAAAAATATAGCCAACACGTCATCCATTTATTATCCTTCAGTCTAAAACATTCTGGGGACACCATGTATAGCCACTGATTCCAGCCTCTGTTTATTGGAACTTCTATTTTGGTTTGGTAGTCAAGTTTTTGGTTTTACATTATCAGAGATTTAGAAAAAGTTGACTCCCACCCACACCCACTTCCCAAAAACCCTTGCACTGACATACTGTTTATTATAGCTTAAGGATTATAAAACTTCAGCTGTCACATAAAAGCGCAGTCCAAGTTCTTCAGACAACATGTGCAGTGTAACTCAGAATTTAAAAAAACCCTATGGTGGAGCATCAAAGACCATCATTTCCATTATTTCCACTCCTGTGTTGAGAATGTTTACATTACTTACACAGAAAATTCCTCCCTGGTGTGGCTCATTTGGTTGCAGCGTTGTCCCTTTTACTGAAAAGTTGCAGGTTTGCATATGGGAAGCAACTGATTGATGTTACTGTCTCTCTAAAATCAGTAATTGTATCCTTAGGTGAGAATTTTTAAAAAGCCCACTGGAGTTAAACTCCCTTCGTCTCCCTGCCCATAGGAGTGACCAGTGGGACACGTGACACGACAGTACTCAATTGCCTCTTATTCCCTCCACACTGGGGAGAGCTTTTTGTTTCAAGGTCTTGGAGGACAGGAGAGGCTCCTGGTGTAGGGCCGTCTTCAGCCCTGTCAAAGATGTGGGTCCAGGCCCTGGCTGGGTAGCTCAGTTGGTTAGAGCATTGTCCCGACATGCCAAGGTTGTGGGTTTTCTGTCAGTGCACATACAAGCAGCAACCAATGAATGCATGTTAGTGAAACAACAAATTAGTATTTCTCTTAAATTAAAAAAAAAAGGTGAGTCCTGATGTCAGAGTAAAGACATTGGATTAGACAGGGGCAGGATGGTCAGAGCTATGGGTGGCTCCAAGTGGACATGCATGTATCTGTGCACATATCCACTTATACACTTGGTGCTTCAAACCTGCTCCTTCATCAAAACTGGGAACAAGCTTTGTGAGCCCCACACTCCAGTCCACCCGGTGGCTGACGTTTTAAAGTTTCCAGTCACTGCCAGGAGACTATTACCATCGTCATTTGGGCCTGGGGGCTCCCACATTCTTACTGCTTCTGGAAACCAGGACTTCTCAGGCCTGATGCTCCCAAGACCAGGACCCCAGTGCTGTGGCATTTTTTGAGGGAGTGAACTTTGTTGCTGGGAGAACACCCTTCCCATTAGCATCCTTTCCTAGTATGTTCAAAACCCACATCCAGAGAGGTGTTTGTCGTATTTTGCTGGGCGTAACGTGCATCCAGTTTTGTGCGCATTATACACAGTATTACTTATAGCCATGGCATGTCATCATTATACCCACGTATAATGCACATCCTTATTTTTCCCTCAAAAATTTGGGCAGCGCGCTGGCTGGTGTGCCTCAGTGGAGTGCAGCCTGCGCCCAACTGAAAGGTTGCCAGTTTTGATTCCCATTTGGGACACGTGCCTGGGTTTTGGGCCAGGTCCCCACTAGGGAGCACGCAAGAGGCAACCACACATTGATGTTTCCCCCTCCCTTTCCCTCTTTCTAAAAATACATGTAATTTTTAAAAAGGCAAAATGGTAATAATGCCTTTGCTGTAATACCTTTAACTCAATCACATAACCACCCATCTGGGGCTCATCACAGCTGTTACACTGCAACGTGGGAAACAAAAAAAAGAGAGGTAGGAGTTTTAAAACAGAACTGAAGATTAAAGCCTCTCACGTTCTTGCCCCCACTTTAAAAGAAAAAAAGCTACATTTCCATCACAGTAGGTCCTCCCTGATGGGAATGTGCCTGGGAGTGTTAAGCGGGAGATGGTAAAGCCAGGGCCCGGCTGTCCTGTCCTCCATCCAAGGTGGTCTGGTTAGGGGAGCTGAGATGACGTGGTTCCTGAGCAATTGGTGAGCCAGGTTCTGATGGCACTGGGGACCAACATATGCCTTTGAGTCACAGACCCAGTCATCCCAGCCAGGAGTGCAACAATCCTGGCACACCCCTCCAGTGCAAAAAGAGACCTTGGCCCAGACACCTGATCCCATTACTGCACACAACTGAGGTCTGTCTGGCGGCATTGGCCAGCCCAGTGCTCCTTGTTGCAGGATTTGGAGAGACTGGCTCACGTAACTGAACAGAGAGGGATAGCAGCTCAGGGTAGTATAAGACAGGTATTTATTTACCAGGCACACAGAAAAATGCGAGGAATAGAAATGCTTACATATTCTTGAGTTTTTGGTGTATAAACACACCCTTTCCCCTTCACTCCTGAATGTTAATTTCCCTCTTTCCCCCCAAATCCCTGCATCTTGTAATGAAAGCCACCCTTCCCTGCCCTCCCTTCCTTCAGCCCATCTACTCAAAACAAAAATCAATGAGAAATTTAGGGTTCTACAGGGGGAAAAAAAAAAAGTAGAAAGTTTTCCAAAACTAGGTCTTCTACAGCATGTCAAAAATGTTTTCTAAACACTGATATTCATACAACGTGAGAGAGGGGGTTAAATGAGCCTTTATTAGAATGTTGAAGCAGTGTGTTTGAAGAAGGCAGCCCTACAAAATCAGGATTTTAAATTAAGTCCCTAACTGCATGGACAGGAAAACCAGGGCAGGGGCTGAAGTGGGAAGCAGTGTACCCATCTCCCCATCCACACACACATGTGCGCACACATGCGATGCCCTCACGTGCATGGCCTTGGTCTCATGTGCAGCATGCACATGACATCTTCTGCCTTTCCTTATGGAAATGATTTTTAAGGAGTGGGAGGAACCAAAATGAAACACAACTAAGAGCAGACCTGATCCTTTGTAAGACATCTCTGTGGACTCTAAAGAGGGTTAAAAAGAAAACCTGAAGGCGAACGCTGGGAGCATGGCCCTCCTTGAAGGGAAGGTTCTAAACTAGACCCAAATGGAAACCCTGAAGTCTGTGGGGGCAGGGGCACCTCCCCACCTGACACACCTGATGGGAGTACAGGCCAGGGCAGCTTGGGATGTTGTCCATCAAAATAAGAAGGAAAAGAAAAGGAAAAATTTAATAAAATAAACCACAACAACAAAAACACACAATAGCCCGCCCCTCCAACTTCCCGTTCAGGCTCTGTATGTTGCTGCCGTTTCTCTCCTCCCTTCTCCAAGGGCAGCAGCGTGGCTTCCAGCATCCCAGGCTCTCTGGCTGGGTCTGACTTGCAGTTTGTTCTTTTGCTAACTGTGGGAGGTTGGGCGGGGGGGGGGGGGGGGGGGGGGGTGGTCTCTGGGACGAGCAGCAGCACAGGCCTTCCACTGGAGCAAACGAGGGCTGGTCAGTCAGTGGCCCATCCTCTGGGGCATGGGAGCTGTGCTCGGCAGGAACCCCTGGGTCTGCATGGTTTACTTTAAACTCCATCATCATGAGGTGATTAAAAAAAAAAAAAAAAAAAAAAAAAGTCAACCTAGAGATTGCCGTGAAGGAAGGCAAAGATTGGGAGGCTAAGACGGGAAAAAGCAAAAACGAAACAGAACGGTCCGCTCAACTTCAGAAGCCCCAGGCTCCGGTCTCGCCCAAGTGTGTCACAGTGTCCAGGCCGCCCGTGTGCCCTGAGGGGGCTGAAGGGGAGGGCAGGAGCAGAACCAGCCCCCGAGGTCCGATTTTCTGCTGGTGTTGGGCAAACTAAAGGCAAAGAAAGGAGGGAAGCCCACGGGAAAGGTCCCCCAGTAATGATAATCCTCGTCCACCTGTGAAGCAGCCCTTCAGCCACGTCAAGACTTTGCAGCCAAGAACAGAGCTCTTGCTACCACAGTGTGGCAGAGGCTTGTTCGCTCTCTTGGGGAGCAGGGTGTCTTCCCCAGAGCAGAGGGTGGCAGGCCAGGTGGGAGGGAGAAGGGAGCCTGTTCTCCACTGGGCCGGCTCACACTATTTCCACGTGGCCGACTGGGGGATGGAGCGTGGTGGGATCATGTCCAGGAGGTACTCCCGCTGGCGGTCCACGGACGAGGAGGTCTTGTGCACTGCCAAGCTTGGGCTGACAAATGCAAGGGCCCCACCTGCAATAGAACAGAGAAGCCGGCTAACATAGCCCCAGTCAGGGGTAGGCTCAGGAGAACACAGGGCCCACCAAGCACAGGCAGCAAAACTCCCAGCCTCAGAGCTAACAGAACTTAAACGAGATGGCCAGTCTCTCATTAGACCATTCAAAGGAATACCGAATGGCAACCACAGCATAATCCCTTTGTAGGAAACTTATTTACACATGTGACATGAGAAGAGATGACTGAGGAAGGCCCCTAAGTGCTGCATTTATTCTCCTGAGGTAGAAAGTACTAGTCACTGCCATCATCTTCCCTTTTTATATTCGCTCAATTTCCCCAATGAACTAGTATCACTTGTTTTTAAAAGATTTTATTTATTTTTAGAGAGAAGGAAAGAGGAGAGAAACATCAATGTGTGGTTGCCTCTTGTGCGCCCCCCACTGGGGACCTGGCCCGCAACCCAGGCATGTGCCCTGACTGGAAACCAAACCCGTGACCCTTTGGTTCACAGGCCTGCACTCAATACACTGAGCCACACCAGCCAGGGTACACTAGTATCACTTTTGTAATTGGAAAATGAAAAACTGGCCCACACCCACCAGCACACCTCATTTTGGGGCTGGCCTGGTATAAGGACTGCTCTCAGACCCCCAGCTGTAGCAGGGCCCACCCAGAATAAATGCATTACCCCAAGAGTATTTTTGGTGGAGGTTAATAGACTTTGTGGAACAAAGGTTCTGAATGCATTAGGGATCATACAACGCCAACTAGATCCCGCCCAGTTTCCCCCAAGCCACCACCAAGAAACCCAGGTAACCAGGAGCTGTGGCAGACTCTCCTAGGAAAGTGGCTTCTAAGCCATGACACTTAACTTCAGCAACTTCTCCTTCATATTCCCATTCAAACATTACCCTTAAACGCACACAGTTTTCATGTGGTTGCTAACACTGTACACATGCATATACTTATACTTGACTTTTCCACTTCATATACTTTCAAATTTACCATAAAAGGAATTTCTAACCAGCCTGTGAGTTTTCCGTTGTATCTTATACATGCTGAGCAAAACTGTCTTTGCCTGATGTGTTCCCAGCTTTTGAAAAGGAGGGTGGGTGGCCCAAATTCTTCTGCAGTCGGATGAACGTCTTTCTTCTCCTAAGCTCTTCTCCAGTGGGAGACTCTGAGACTCGAGCATCTCTCTACCCCATGATCAGCTGCATGCACACTGGGCTCCTATGTTTCAGTTGCACTAACAGCCCTGCTTTCCCAGGTCTGACTAGGGTCTCTGTGACGGAGCTGCTGCTTCCTGTCAGGGCGCAGTATGCACTCCACTCCTGCAAACAAGCACTCTCACCCACCTTCTTCACTCAGCCTTCTGTGCCTACATTTCACCTTCCCGTTTTTGAGACACAAGAAATAGTGAATTTTCTTCTCATGTTAGCACATGAGTAAATTAAAAAATAAAAACAGGATGACCCAGGATAGTGGAGCTGTGGAGGATTGAAAAATACCTGCTGGAATGTCTCCACACCCCCTGGGCCATTCCTCAAATGTCTCCTCAGAGGCCTTTGCAGCCTACCCCAGTTAAAATCTCGGCCCCCGTGCCAGGGCCCCCGCCTGCCCACCCTGCATTCTTGTTCTCTACTGCACTTTGTACCTCCTGACCTGTCCAAGCCAGAGGAAGGGGTAAGACAGTGGCCTACAGATCAGGAAATAAAGGACACTGTATGGGTGAGCAAAAAATAGTACAGCAGGAAAGAGGGTAGGATGAATGTTTGCTGACAGAAGTCCACTGGATGGTGGGGTAACTGCCTGAATTGGGTCTGTCCCACATTTTGCATCAAGGGCTGTGAGTTTAGGTACAGAGTGTGGAGACAGTGAGGGCAATTAGTTTCTATCCAGGGCTGCCGCTTGATCAGTGCATCCTATTTAATGAAGAGATTTAGCTGAAGAGTTGGAGGCAGGCGCTCTCAGGGAGTAGATTGGGGGTCCAGGGCCCTCTGTGCCACTTCCCTTCACCCTGTGCACATGCACATCTTTGTTAAAATAAGAAAGGAATGGATCGAACCACAGCAAGAATCCTACTCAGAGCCCCTGAGGGGCTACCCACCTGTACTCAGGGGTGCCTTCTTCCAGTTGGAGGTGGCATTGCCCTTGCCAGAACTAACAGCTCTCTCGGAATGTCTGCCAGTCCTGCTGACGAGGGCTGTGGCTGAAGCTGAATTCTGCAGTTTGGGGGACTGGCTGAACGTGTGCAGGACACCTCGGGGTGCTGTGGCCGAGCCCCGGGACAGCTGGCTGGAGGCCTACAGTGGAAAGAGGATGCAATGGCTCATGTGGGGAAGGGAAGGGCAGAGGGCGAGACGCTCAGTGCAGCCTTTCCTTGCTGTGGCAGACCTTTTCCCACCCACACAGGGTCCCTAAAGTCCAAAATCAGGAGACCAGGTTACACCGAGGGGACAGGGGAAGGAAAGAGGGAGAGAGAAACAGACAGACGCAGGCAGCTGATGTGGTCACGGTCTGGGGCGTGAGGGCTGGTTGGTGGCACGGTGCAGGGGACTCCCGGCACTGCAGTTCTGACCTGTAGCACAGCCCCGTTACTCCAGTCGCGGGCCTCTCCTGAGCGGAACGCCAACTTACGCCGGGGTTTTATGACCTACACAAATGGGTTGAAATCAAGGTCAGCACCATCCATAGGCCAGCCCAGGGTGACCTAGAGTGACCAAAGGGCAGCAGCTGTGGCCACACGAATCCTAGTCCCCACAGGACAGGTCGTTTCCTGAGGGCAGTGTGGCCTCCCACTACGCAGAGACCTTGAGAAGATGCGGTCATTAGTGAGTTACAAATGACTTCCAAAGGTACAAAAAACTGCCAACAGGGAGCTTTGGATCTACAGGGGTGGGAAAGCAGAGCATTAAAAAAAGCAGCCAAAGGAAAAAAAAAAAGCAAAACAAAAAAAACTTGATTTCAAAGTTCCTTCTCTCCTTAACTTAGCTAGAATAGTTCTTCCAAACGCCTCTTTTGTATCTCAATATGGCTTTCAGAAAAGTCCTTAAAGACAAGAAGTACTTGTCAGCCGGCACACTGAGCGTGAAAGCTACAAAATCTAAAGAAACTGCAAATTAGTATTTTCACCACCAAACACCACCATTAAATGCAATTTAGACGCAGTTAACAATCAGGCAGATGCTCGCTGAGTGTGGGACTGAATGCCAGAACATTGTGCCTGCTAGGGACAACTTCCCTGCCAGGGAACGGACACCTCTCTTGGAGGGCAATGCCCCAGTCCAGCTCCCAGGCCTCCAGGTCACAGCTCTGGCTTCCAGACAAGGACTCACCTGCTTCAGAGCGGGGTGCGGGGCAGTGGTGGGCTCAGCTTTGGCCTGCACAGGAGCAGGGCCCTGCTGCAGAAGGCGCTGCTCGATCTCTTGCTCCTGCTGCAGCGCCTTCACGAAGGCGGCCTTCAGCCTGCTCGTGTGCTCCACCTTGAGCGCCTTCTTCTGGTTGGACGCCATGCAGTTCTCACACATGATGGCACCACCCTTCTCCTCCCGCCAGCGGCACGTGAAGTCTGTCTTGCACTGTGCACACATGTAGGGCTCCCGGGACAGCACAACAGCAGCTGACATCCTGCCCGCTGTAGGGGGAGATAGGTGGGCGCACATCAAAGAAATAAGACACCAGTCAGAACCCCCACAACCCAGGGTGCAGGACAGAGCACAAGCAGCATCCCGAGCCACGTGGCCCAGCAGTTATCAGAAAACTAATGTTGAAGCCAACTGTGTGCACACACTGGGCTGGACCTCAGGGAAGATTTTCTGGCCAAAGCTTTAGAAACGCTGTGGGTCAACCATCTTTGGTATAAATTCTCAAAAACATTTGCACCACCAACTTGGGTTCCCCTAATCGCCTTGTCCACCCACAGCAGGATGGGGAGGCATCTTGTCTGGACTCAGCCTCCTGCCCATCCTTCCTATACTGGCCTTGCAACAGCTCTTTTGCCAATAACATGACTTCATCATAAAGGAGATACCAAAAGGACTCAGACACATTCAGGCCATGTCAGAGCCTGTCCCCTTGTCTGTGGTCCCTTAAGGCAACCTGACAGGTGAAGCCTGTCAGCCCCTCCCCTGTTCCTCTGGACCAGTTGTAAGTATGCCTCCTTCTCAGCACTGAGCAGCTGACAAGATCACATAGGAAGAGGGTTCAGGCTGGCTGCTCAATTAATGTTACTACCAGGTTCATCGCAGGGCACAAGTGTCCCCAGTTCAGTGTCTGGTGGAGGCTCCCTAAGCGCCAACATGGCTTTCACCACCATTTCTAATATTATTTTTGATCACTATCTGGTTTATGCCCTTTTATTCCTGACACCTCCTGACATGCAGGTATGCTTTCCAAACTGCTTCCAAAGAGGGTGATTTAATGAGTCTGGGTCAGGTGCAGGTATCCCTCTCTCCCATCCTGGGGGCTCTGAACACTCAAAAGTACCACCTCTGTGATGACGTTCTATCTGGGAGCAAAACCAGTCATGTCAGTCTCCTGCAGGCATTCCTCCTCACTCCCCACCTGCCTCATGGCACACCCGCACCACAGTGCTGCCGCCTGTCCCCTGCACCACACGTGGAGACCCTGGGCCTCATCGGGGCCTGGCTCTCAGGAGGCACTAATAGGAAAGGTGCGTACAATGTGTTTAAGAAACTATCAAACCTCAGAGCAAGCAGGACTGATAATGAAACGTCATTTATAATCTCCAACCTTTAAGACAGCTCTGGGTATATTGTAGGCACACAGACATGTGCTATACATTGAAAAAAAAAAACCTATGTAACAGAAACTTTAGTGGCAAGAAATGGAAACAGCCCTAGCCCAGGGCCCACTCACCCTGTGTCTCCAGCAGGTTCTGTACCACTTCCTCCAGGCCAACCAGGTAGATGAATTCGTTGTTGGCTGCACTGGGCAAGAAGTTCATCTCTGGGGCAGGGGGCTTGGGAGGGGGGATTTCAAGCAGCGTCTTCTCCAGCTGTTTGCGCAGTGCGAGCTTGGCGGCCGCCTGCCGACTGGCTGGAGAATCACCAGATGTGACCACAGAGGTCACGCTGGTGGAGGTGGAGTTGCCCTGAGCAGAGGTGGCTGTCGTTCCTTTCAGTGAGGCTGGGGAGGGCTTTTGAGAAATAACAAGCAGGTCAGGGTGCTGGGAGTGCCCGGCTCTGAGGCAAGCCCTACCACTACACCCACAGCCCAGGTCAGAAACATCAGCTGCACTAAATTAATGAGTCCTTAAGAAATTCCAAGCTGCCTGAAAGCTGTGAGCAGCAGGCAGAGTAGCATTAAAACATTTACCCTATGAGATGACTAATATTATACACACACTTTTTGAGGCTTAGCTGATATCCAATAAACCACACATGTTTAAAATCTGTAATTTGCTGCATTTTGCCAGGAGGACACCCCTAAAGCAAGCCATCACCATAACCAGGACATAACCTTGTCAATGATTCCCCAGCACCAACCCGGACAACACTGCCACTGTCCTATCTCTATGGCCTGAGCCTCCTCTCAGCACAGGTCCGGTGGCCTCTTGTCCTCACAGGGGTACAATGGTGGCTCAAGTAGCATCTGTGGCATTTCCCTTGCGAGCATCTTTGTGTGTGCTCATCTGGAGATGCTAACAGTTTAGTCACATGTCCTCATCAGGGTTGTAGGACAAAGTGGCTCCTGCACTTGCCCCTCACCCCTTGCTATTCCTGTACTACTTTATTGTCTTTGTCTGAACCCCAGTGGCCAGTTCTCCATCATCAACTTGCTCCAGTCCACTCGCTCCCAACTGTCAAGTGTTCTCCCCAAAACCTAGAGCTAACCACATCAGTGCCCTTAACATCGTATGGTTGAGGAACTGTTTAGAAATCTGAGAAAAGCTGCCTTCATCATCCCCAGGAAAATGTACACACCTGGTCACTTGCCTATAATGTATCACAGGGCTCAGAAAGCCCAGGATGCTCTCCCAGGTCCCCTGCCCCCACAGAGGGTCTCGGAGCCAAAGAGGCTCCCCAACACGGAGGACGCCATCATAGCACCTTGGCCTGGCCAATCCCCCACTGACTGACCAGTTTCTCCCTGAAGCCCTCTTGGGTTCCCCACCCCACTGGGAGCAGAACCCCTGCCCTGCCCCACTGGCTCCACTGCTGCTGGCCTGCTTTCCATCCCCCTGGCACGCTGAGCTGGGAACAGGGTCACACCAGAGGGATCTGATCAAGGTTTTATGTGGTAAATGAACGGCTTGCACAGGTCAAACTTTTGCTCTGCCAGGACATCCCTACATGGTGGCAGGACTGCACGTGACCCTGACGAAAAGGAGGCAGGTGAGGATACATCATGCCAATGGAGGCAGAGAAGCTGACCCAGCAATTTTATCTATCAATGAAGCGCTGCTTCCAGACTGCTGGCTCCCAGTCCCATCTTCCCAGTTCTGTTGGGTGGAGACAGACCCACCCCATCTTGGAGGCTGTGTCCAAAGCTGAAGGGACTTGTGGATGTGAACAGAAGTACTGGGGCTGTAAGGACATTTGTAGACGCGTGCTCCTCATGAGCTTGTGCCTATAGGGGGAAGGGTAGGGAGGCCCCTAGTGCCCCCCCACCCCCCGCCATCTCTAAGCCCATCAGACACCTTTCCTGGGCTCTTCTATCCCCCCAAACCTGCCTCCTGCAACTGCTCAAACTCCCCATGTCTCAGCTCAGGTCTGCACCCCTCACTATCAGCAACTCTCCACCTCTGCCGTGTGGCAAATCTGAACACGGGACTCCTGCCTGAAGGAGCTCAAATACAAACCACAAGGGGTGTCCAAGCCCTCACCTGGCTCTGAGGGAGCAGGCAGGTCACATCGCACCACCCCACTGTGCCCCAGAACTGTGGGCCCTTTCAGTGGTAGCTGCATGGCACACTCCCCATGTTGGCACAGCATGGCCCTCACCTGTGGGATGTTGACGAGCAGACTGGTGTTGGGGACGTTGGCGACACGGATAAGGCCCTGCTGGATGATCCTCTGCCCCTGAATTTGCACATTGGGCACAGATGCCCGAGGGGCCAGGAGGAGCGGCGGTGGCCCCGTGCTGGAATGTTGTCTGATGTTGTGGATTTGCTGTGGGGTGGGATGGGGACAAGACAATGAAGGACAATGGAGGGAGGTATAGGGAAGAGATGGGATCCCAGCCTGAGTACTAGAAATGGTCATTCTTGCAAGGTGTACAGTTGTTTGGGGCTGCCTGGGCATACTCCTGTCCCAAGGATACACCCTGCTCACCTGGGCCCCCCTGACGAGTGGGGGCATGACGACCTGTGAGCTCGCCTGCGGTCCCAGCTTCGAGGACACCTGCTGCCCACCACGGACCAGGGGTGGTGGGATGACACTACCAGGCATTCGCGTTGAAGAGGTCTGTCAACGATACCAACCCTCAGATCTTACATACACAGCTTTTTAAAAACAAACAGGTTTTGTTAATGTTTGTAAATCCACATACTTGTTAACAAAAACAGAATGAGGTAATAGAAAAACACACAAGGAACACAGACGCCAATAAGAGACTTATAAACCTGGGCTGAGGGTGCTGGCTTCGGCAGCACATATACTAAACCTGGGCTGAGGAAGACACAGGCCCCACCACCGCAAGAGTCCAGCCAATCGGGACTGGCGCTGCCACCTGCTGGTGGGAGCTGGGGCCTGTTTGAGGGGAGCAGGGGAGGCTGGAAGCTGTGCTGGGACAAGGCCCCGCTGCCTTTGGGAGACTCAGGATGGAGGGAGTCTGTGTAGGTGGATCTTAGTCCTTTCTCCAATCTCAATAGGGGTGAGTCATGGGAAGGGCCTCCTATGCATCGGTGTGATTTGTTTATGATGTCACTGGTGGCGTTGTTTGGGAACGTGAACAAGGTTTATTGGGGCCACCAGCAGGAAAACCTCACTCAGTCTAATCAGAAGAAATAGGCGGCCTTTTTGTAGGTCTGCTCAGGAGTCTTAGGAGGAGAAAACACTGACCTGAAGTGATGGCTTGCTGGAAGGAATGTTCTGGGTGCCCCGCACAAGCGGGGGAGGGGTGGTCACAGTGCTCCCAGTGGAGCCTGCGGGCTGCAAGAGACAGGACACTTGGGAGATGAGACAGCCACCAGTCCTGCCCCACCCCCATAATCCTGATGGGGGACAGTTTTCTCCCTCTTCCAGAGGTACCAAGCTAGCAACGGTTCTGCTTCCAGCCTGGTAAGTGACTCCTGTCTATCTGTGACAGGAACTGACATGTTCAATATGGGCAGAAGAGAGTTGTTCTAGCACCCCTCGCTCCCTGGGGACTCCTGTCATCGCACTGTGGTTCAGGTGCTATCTCTGCCCTCCAGGGGGCAGGAAGGACTGGCTATGGGAAAAGACCCAGGGCCTGGACAGGTTCATTCCAACCTTGGGCTTCTTAAAGTAACACATCCCACTAGGGAAGGGGCAGTGACAGAATTGGATCACTATACCATGTCTTCAACAACTGACAAGGAAACAAGTAATAGGCAGAATCTGTCACCTAAAGATTAACAGACATCAGGTCACATCCATTTGCTGACTGGGTGGGGTCAGAGCTCAAGCAAACCCTCAAGTCAGACCTGTGAGTGTCCTTCTCCTGTCCCTCTCTCTTAGGGGATACATGTTCTACATACTCTGTCAGCCGTCCTGCCCGACATGCACTCACTTTTCTGGCTGAATGACAGTGGTTATCATAAGAGTAGCTGCATAATCAACCACGAACCTTCACAGAAATCCAACAAAACTAACATGAAACTTGCCCTACGTGGTGAGCTGTGCCCAGAACAGCACCACAAAAAGCCTCAGGTACCAGGGGAGACAGCAGGTGCCAGAGGACAGGGCCTCTGCCCACAGTCCCACGGCAGCCTGTGCTGATCAGCACAGCCAACCACAGGGTAGAGACCTTTCTAAAAACAAACTCAGGACAAAGCTCTGAACCTAGAAGTGTGCTTCCAGTAGCTCCACACATCTATCTGCTTTCCACTGCCGTGATGTTTTCACAGGAAGTGAGTTTTACGTACTCAGATCTGGAACACTGTAGACCAGCAGTACTCTGATATCCTTTTACCTAAATCCAACATGGGAACTTGAGTCTGCAAGTTCCTGTTAGGACCTTGGCACTCATGCCCCTGAGGAAACCTGTCTCCCCAATGACCAGCCTTTCTGTCCCCAGCTCTGAATGGCTCTCACCGACCCTTGAAGAAGATACAGGCTTGCACACACCTTCTGGGCGGTGGTTTCCTTTTGTATTTGACTCTGCCGCAACTTTTTCAACAAAACGAGTTTTGCTTCTTCTAACCGTAATTCTTCTTTCAGCTGCTTAATCATCCTTTCTCGCTCTTCAGGACTACTTTTCTGCAAGCCCAAGATAAGGGTTGAGAAGGAGGGTCAGCAGCCAGGCTCACAGGCCCCACTGTCAACAGCTGCACTCAGGGATGCCATTGGGTGTGGTGGTCCCTAGGATGGGGACAAGGCTCACCATGAGGGCCTCAGTGCTGGTCTCCTGCAAGGCCTCCTTCGGAAGCCCATTCACCCGCGGGCTCATGGGCTGCTCGTTGTCAGAGAGCACAATCACATCAGGCGAGGGGGCTCTCTTCTCAGACTTCATGTCACTGTGGAGCAGGGACAGTGAATTGTTATCAGAGCACCCTGACTGTGCTGAACACTGTTCCCCAGAGACCGACGCCCACACCCTCCAGGCGCCCAGATTCAAACACTGACAGCAAGGAGGTGGCAGGCACACTGCCCCACTGGTGGCAACTTCTCTCCTTGTGACCTCCCTGACGGCTTCCCTACCATCCACCAAAGCTGCCTTCTCTCACTGTATTTATCATGCAGTACCCAAACCCACCAGTACATGGCTGGGCCCCGCCCAGTTGGGACTGTACTTGGCGCCTGCCTCTGTGTCCCCAGGGGTGAGGACATCTATATGTTGGAGGATGACATGGGCATTTTGGAAAACACCACCACTCCTTTCTCTAAAATGTGGCTAGGTGTTGAATTACAAAAGCTTGACCCTGGATCCTAGCAAAGGCTGCCTGCTGGACAGTCCTTCCTGGGCCGCATGTGGCCCCTTCATCCTTCCAGGGGCAACAAGGCAGTAGAGGCTGCAAGTTTTGAAATAGACTAGAACGGGAAGTACATTTTATCTTGCATATATGGATACTCTTCACCCACCTGGTCTGCTCACAAACTGTTTCCAGTAACTCCCACCCCTGCCCACTACTCTCCTGCCCTCTCACCACAACCCTGCCCACTCCTAAGTACCCTAAGACATATATGCACATCTGAAGCTCTGCTATGGTGTCAATGATCCCACACACAGGACCAAGGCATCCCAGAGACAACACTTCACCCCCAACCAAGAGGCTCCATTTGCTGAGGATACAATGTAAACTTTCCCCTAAGATCTGGCCTCACTCAACACCTGTGTTGAAGAAATTGATTCTTCTTTCCATCAGCAGCAGATCCAACTGTGTCCACTAGGTGGCACTATTGCCCAGAGAACAAACAATGAAGTTAACCAACAGCTCAAAGTTGTCCCACTCCTTTCACCCTATTCCAGCTAAGCAGGGGCAGTTATAGACGGAAAACTGGTGCTTAAGAGCACACTAAACCACCTTTGCTGTTCCTGGAGTGAGCTGCACATTCACAGAGGACCAGATGCTGTGAGCGTTCACTGACTCCTCCAGGACCCTGGACTCCTGCATCCACTCTGGGCCAATCCTAATCCCAACTCCCAGAGCTGTATGGCAGTTGCACCTCAACATTCCCAGATGATCCAACTTAACCAGTACCGCTGCTGGCTGGCCTCACAAGGAACCAGGGAGGGGACAAAAAGGCACCCATTCAAAGATATACAACCCCTCACTGAGGTTATCACCCCCTTTTCTCAAGTCCAGAAACCAGCTGCTGTTCATAAAGTAACCCAGAATGGTCTCACCCTGGCCTCAGCAAACCAAAACAATCAATTCATGAATCACTGCTCTTTCAAGTCTCTCCCTGTCGGCTGCCCATTCGGCCCAAGATCAACTTCCAAGATGATCTCGGGCTCCAATTCCAGGTTTTCTGGATGTGCATACAGACACCAAGCAGATGCAGGGCCCCAGCATAGGAGCTCTGGCACTGGTCCCCACCCAGGTAGGCTCCCAGGTGGCTGCATGCAGGCAGAGCAGCAGCCCAGGCAGAGCCACGTCTAGAGTTAGACTGCAGGCGTTTCCTAAGCTAGTGAGTGCTGAGAGGACTGATCTACAGGGATTTATCACTTTTTATCATCTCATTGAGGGTGTCCTAGGAGGGTAAAATATCTAAAAAAAAAAAAATTGAAATTTGCTTGAGGGAAAAGGGCAGGGTGAGGGACCAAGACCATCTGGAAGTTGAAGCTCCCTGAGATGGCCACTCTGACCACAGCACTACCAGGTCCCATCTTGGACTGACACTAATCAATAACTCATCCAAGAGATGACATCACCTCCCATCAAAGATCACTCAGCATCCCAGCAGGGAGTGTACTTCCTGTATGCTAATCAGGCCACCAAAAAGTCATGTGACAAAGGCATTTCCCTCCCTGGTCATGTGACCCTTTAACTGTGCCTTCCAACGGTGAAAACCATGGCAACAGCCAGTTCTAACCAGTTTGTGACAAGCAGCCTTCATTTTGAGAAGTGAGGTAGGGTTCAGGTGTTGTCAGAAAATGGAGGCACCCAGTTCACCCTGGAGCTGCCAGGCTGGTAGGCACTTCCTGTGTGGTGCACGCCCACAGAGACTGTGTTGTATTACAGTGACTGGGTCACTCCTTCCAAACACAGAGAGGCCACCAGCCCCTCTAGTTTCCAATATAAAAAACTTTCCTACACTCCATCTTTAAAGCAAGGATGCTTCAAGTCTCTCAGTTCCTTCCCAGAGAGTTCTTTTAATTCAGGAAAAAGAATACCTCTTTGACACAGGATAAACATTAACGTGGGCATTCTTTTTAAAAAATTTGTTTTAAATTACAGAACCACTTAGGCCAGGAGAATAAAAGCAGATGAAATCTAGCTCAACGTGCTAGGGGGACGGTGGCATGGCCAGGTATACTGCTTCAGCGCACAGCAGCCGCCTGGGTACTAAGTTGTTTTTGGAAACTACATGATTTCAGGGCAAACCCTGTAAGCCCATCTTACGAACCCTTATGTAAAATATTATGATCAAGAGATTTTTATGTGACCTACAAAAATCCCTGGAAGCAGGCTAGGCTGTTGTCTGTGAAAATGGTCTCACCACCTCCTCCCCTTGGGCAAGCCCCTGGCTAAACCAACATAAAAGCTGTTAACCTGCCAGGAACTTCCTTCAAGTTTTCTGGAGGGAAGACCTGGATTATAAACAATTTACAACAGAATCCAGTACCCACAATGCCAGGCTACTATCCCAGCTTTCACCAGCCAGTGGTCAGTGTTAATATTTAGTGTCTCCCTAGCCCATGCCAGGAAGCCTCATCGAGGGAACACAAACTGTTCTCAGCAGCTCTGACCTTTGTGGTTCTCTGAATGAGCCTGCCTGATGTTGGGGAAGGAGTGCTTCATCTATACTCCTGCATTCATTCATTCATTCACTCACTCCTTATTTGCTGAATGCCCACCTAAGAAGTAGGTGTGGTACCAGACAGTGATGATCAACCCTTGTATATAAGGTGGTTCTGTCCTTAGGATCCAACAAGGGTGGGGGGTGGGGCATAGGGCCACTGCCCTCTACAGCTCAGGAGCAGCTGGGGCAGATTCTCCAGTGGGGCTTGTGGAAATGCGGCATGTCCTAGACTTGCTTGATCTAAGCCTGCATTTTACAAAACCCCTGGGATTCCTGCACACAACAGGGAAGTTGGGGATGACCACAGACCCAATAAGGCCTCAGGACAACAAATTCCTCCTCAGGGCCAGCGGCAGAGAGGCAGACAGGCTCTGTATCTCTCCAGCACAAGAGCTGGGAGCAGAAGCAGGTGGCTGCTAGTTGTGGTTAAAGGTGGGATGGGGAGTTGCTAATCAACACCAGCCTCACCTGTTCCTTCTGCAAACTCCCACCTGGGTCCCAGGACAATCCTCTCACTAGAGCCCATTCACACCTCCCAGGCCACTCAGCCCCACTAGCCTCTATACCCTTGGGCTCATCTTGCCATAGGCTCCTACCTTTACCACCGTTCCCTCCACCAAACTCCCAAGACCCCCTTGTGAGATCCAACTTACACTTCAAGATGCATATCAAACCTTCTGTGTCCTCAGAAGATCCCTGGCTGGCCCAGCCCCGACTCCTGTAGTGTGGTCAGTGTTCCCACAGTATGCATGCCCGCAGACGCCCTTTTAAGCCCTGTCCACTACTGTCCATCCTTGGGTTAGGGAGCCCAGGGCAGAACCTGGGGATCCACTTAAGGGCAGCACAGGCCTGAGTAGAGTCCCCCTGCTGGGACCAGCTTCCTCACCCTCGCTCCAGCAAACTTGTCCAAGGAAGTACCTCTGACTCCACCTTCCCACACAGTGCCAGCATGGCAACCCTGCCCAGTGAGCCCACAGAGTCATTGCCCGTTTGACAGATGGGTTCTCTCAACCCACAGTGGGGACTGCAGGTTGTCACAGAACAGCAGCCAGGGCCCCATGGCCCTACTTGGAGCCTGTCTCCAGAAGGCCTGGGTACTCCAGCTCCCAGTGAGGACCCGGGATGTCCCCAGGGTAACCCAACAAGTAAAGGGCAAAGGGGGGCGGCGGGCAGGCAGCAACCCCTCATGTGATACTATGGACCCAGAAGAGGGCTCCCCATACCTCCCTGAGAGCCAGAGGAAAAGGAATCTCCTCCGAGTGCCACACCAGCCAGGGATGGTAGAGAGGCCACAGGGCCTCCTCCCAGACCCCATGGCCATGCTCACAAAGGCCTATCGTGAGTGGGCACTATACACCAAACTTGCACACTGGGGAAGGGGTTGGGTGTTGCTGTCATGTTCCCACAAAACTGCCTGTGGAGGTTCTGCCTCTTGCAAGATGAGAGGCCTAGAGCAGGACACTTCCCTCTCTGTGCCTCCTTCAAGGATGGGAACAGGGTTTTCTGCCCAGCTGCCCCTCGGAGTTGCTGGGTGAGGCTCAGATACACAAAGAGGCTGTCAGGACAGTCAAAGCTGACCTTTCCTGATGCACTAAGGGGCTGCTCACAATCGGCCACTGGGGTAACATTAAAATATTCTCAAATCTTGGAGGAGCAGGGATAGTAGCTGCTGTGTCCCCGCAGCTAGAGCAGACCTGGTACAGTGGGTACTCAGGCAACAGAGCTGGCACACAACCATTTCCTCCTTTTCCCTGGCACCTGGTTCCAGGATGGGGTCTGTGAGTTCACGAGAAACCCAGGAATACCTGTAGAGTGACTGATAACCTTGCACACATGGGTGATCATGTCCACAGGCACATAGATTCTATGTTGCTAAAGATGTACAAATTCACTTAAAAGGATTTCTGAATTCTGTGTCATTATGTGTCTTTTCAGGAAAGAAGCCCTGGAAGTCCAACCTCTAGCCTATGAGTTCAGGACTTTGGTGGATGTTAAGAGTGAGCCCTAACACTCATGATCAACAAAACCCTGTACAGAGGACCAGTATTCTACCCTGATGAGGCCATCAGTCCAGCCTTGAGAGCTCTTTGGAGGCGGCTCCTTCAAGCTGACCCTCACCTACGCTCACAGCCTGTCTGGTCCTGGACCCAAGACCTGGCCTGGTTTTGTGGCTTGCTCTCTGAACTGCAGGAACATGCAGGAAGCAACGTTGCGAGGTTTCAAGGCAAGGCCGCAGGAACTTTGCAGCTTCCACTTGGGCCCCTAGAGTGAGCACTCCAGGGGTGTCCTGAGTGCACCCTAATGTAAGATGCCAAACCAGCTTTGTGGAAAGAGGGTCTCTGAGGGTCACAGATACAGACACGGAGATGGGCCTAGACATGCCCTGTGAGTGACACAGCCACCGGAGACATCCAGCCCAGCTGACATGGGACTGCAAGGACAAGAGTACAAGAACCAGTGTCCTGCTGGATCAGGCAACCAGCAGACAACTCCACACCACTTTGAACCACTGAGATAATGGGGCCAACAGGGCTAGCCCACACCATGGTAACTCCTTGTCCTCCCCCTCAGAATGTCCCCAAAAGAGGCCATACACCCTAGACACTACCCTAGGAGAGACAAGGGGGTTGGGGGAGAAGAAAAGGTTTTTCCCAGTAACCAACCTTGCTGACTCTCAAAAGCCTCCCAAAGGGACCAGCGCAGAGCAGTTCAGTTCTCTACACATGGGGGCTGTCTGTGGCAGGTACAGACTTGGGATAAGATGGACGTGAAGTTCTGGGAAGACCCAGCAAGAGACCAGAGCTGTCCAACAAAGGGGGTAGGGAAAAAGTCCCACAGGAAAGGAAGGGCCACCCTCAGGCCTGGGAGCCACCAGAGTTTCAAATACCACCTGGAGTGGTACCTGAGTCAAAGCCAGAAGCAATTCCACACGCTTAACCCAGTGAGCATCCCCACCCACCCCACAATTCCAGAAACATTTCTAGGGAAGTCCTATAAGAGAGAAAATAAGAGTTATTACCAGTTCCTGGGTAGTCCTACCACGTGGCACCATCTCACCGGCAGGCCCCTGTGAACTGGACGTCTCAAAAGACACATATTATTGGGACCTTTCACGGCCACCTGGGTGTGGTGGCTATTCACTGGGACCCCATACTCCACCCTCCTTTTCTCAGGGGCGCCAGTGACTCAGACATTCGATGTGATTTGAAAGGAAGCTCTGCTACACAGACACAGACTGTGCCCCAAAGCCCAATTCCTGCCTGCCCTGGCCCAGGGCAGGGGCTGTGGGTGGGGGTGGTGTCTGGTCCCTTCTCGAGATCTTGGAGCCCTGAAACCCACCCACTTCCCACCTCTCTGCTCCCTTCTTGGTATCCACTGCCCCTTCTCCCAGCACTGTAACTTGACACCCAGTTGGCTGGGATATCAGGAGAAAAAAAAAAGCCTGCTTTGTGGAGGCCGGTAAATCAGAACACATTTTGCTTCTTGGTCACAGGGGCCATGGAGGTGAGCAGCTGCAATGGGATTTCTGAAACCCAGCCATTATTCTTCCTGGAAATTTCAGGTCCAACTATCACTCTGGGACTCCATTATAGTATACCCTGCCACAGCTACAGCTGAACATCTCAGGAGAAAAGGAGGGAGCATGTGTGGCCAGGCTCTGGCCTATGAGCTCATTCCCCCTTTACTGCCCCCAGCACAGAGGTGGGCAGTCCCAGGGCACGTGGCAGGAGCAGAGGATTGCTGTGCCCTTAGCAAGGTCAGGGGGCGTCCAGCCTATCTTGCTGGGGGGTTTTCTAGGAAAACAGGAACCCCCAAAAGTCACAAAACCTGGCCAAGGAAGCCAAGAGAACCTCACTGTGACTGGAAGCAGTGATAGAAGCCAGTTTCAGGGGTGTGCAGAGTTGCTGCGAACTGTAGAGAGGACCTCCTTGAGCCAGCAGCTAGCAGTGGCCCCAAGACCCCAACACCAAGTGGCAATGGAGCAGCCAGCAGGGCCAGCTCCCACTCAAGCAGGTCCCTGCAGCAGGACTCAGACAGCTGCCAACCTGTCCAGCCAGGACGCAACAGCACCAGGAAGGTTTAATCAATTCAGCATACTCTGCTCAGAAATTCGGGAAGGGGCACTTGTTAGGAATGACCACAGTCACAGAACAGAGAAGCTGATCTATGTCAGGTTTGGAAAATCACCCAGGACACATACTGATCCTTTACAATGGCCATCTCTGTTACCAACCCTAAATTCCATGCTTCCAAGAAATCTTATCAACTGCCTGTCATCCTGGTCCACAGGTGAAGTCACTCCTGGGAGAGGGAGTGACTTGCTCAGGTCACGTGCCTGTGGCCTACAGAGGGTTATAGGGTTGGACAGGATGGGTTCCATGTGACTTTCAACTCTGATTCCTCTACCTGGGATCACCAAACACTATATTGTGGACTAGATTAAAGGGGGAAAAAAATTTTAAGATTTTAATTCTCACCCGAGGATATTTTTAATTGATTCTAGAGAGAGAGGAATGGGGGGGAGGGGGAGAGAGAGAGGGACAGAGAAACATCTATGTGAGAAACAATTGATTGGCTGCCTCCCATACTTGCCCACACCAGGGACTGAACCCACAACCTAGGTATGTGCCCTGACTGGGAATTGAACCCGTAACCTTTTGATGTATGGGACAATGCTCCAACCAACTGAGCCACACCAGCTGGGGCAGAAAATGTTTTCATTTATACTTGAAGGATCCTAGACAGCAAGCAGCACCTGCATTATCACGTCTCTGAGGTGACAAAGAGATGACAGTGTGGAACACATACATGGGATCCTTGAACTTGACTGGGAAACAACTCTCACTACACATGGACCACCATCTGCCTGACAAAACTGGGTAGGGTTCTGACACTTAGGAATCCAGGCTCCCCAAGGGCAAGGGCCCTGGAAGAGTGAAAGAAAAACAAACGTCGAATGCAGACTGTTGGCCACAGCATCAATGCTAGCCTTCCTCTGGTCCCCTAACTACACGCCAGGCCAATCTTCCACCAGGGAGGACGTGATGAGAACCCAGGAGCACTCTCTAGCTCAAAGAGACTACGGCCGTCAAATGAACCCAAACGCACCAGCTTCCTCACCAACATACGGCAAGAGTAACCTGTTTGTAGGTGAAAACCACACACAAGAAACATCACTTTCCAGCGTGCAATGACCACAAACTTTTGTGATCAATGGAAAGTGCATGCTTTGCCTCAAAGTTTCCTGTCCCCCTTAAATACCAATTTGAAACTGCTGGATCATCCACTACCTTCCACTGGCAAATCCTTTCAGGGTCAGCTGTCCCCCAACCCCCGACAGACCTGCTCCAGCTGCTCTGAGTCCAGCAGCCACAGGACTCCACACAGGTCAGCCACCCAGGTCATACAGGAGGACCAGGGGGGCTGGATGCACCTCTGCCAGGAAGCTGGCCCCAAACCTCAATTAGCCTTGGTTTCTTCACATGAAGAATGGACGACACTAACCTCAAGGAGGTGTCATGATATGTAAAAAGATACAAAAAACATGTTATCTCCACCTCTTTTCTAGATCCTCCCAGAATGCAATTTGCACACTCAGAGCAGCCCATCACTTTTTATGCTCTGAATTGACTCATCTGGCTCCCGCCCTGCAATCGAATGTCCCTGGGGACAAGGTCCCAGAGGCTGAGGGCTTCTCTTCCTTCCACTGTCTGACCCCAACAGGCCATCAACCACTGTGCTGCCTGAGACACCGGCACAGAGCCCTACCAGGCATCCTGGCTCTGCTCATGCTGAACAGCAGGAACAGCCCGACTGTGATCCTCTGCATGGCTCTGAGCCACTAGCAGTCCCCTGCGTGGTATGCAGGATCCCTCCAGGGGCTCTGCCAGGTTGTTGCAACACTGAGACAACATCTGTCTTTTTCGCCAAGTTGGGAAAGCAGTGCCAAACTGTGCCACGAGTTAGTGTTGTCATACTACGGGCAACACCCTTACAAAGAAGGGAAGTTATTGATTGTACTAAACCTCAGCTCGAGAGTCCGTGTCTTTTTAACATTCTGTGACCAAATAAAGTATTCCTGCTATCTGAAGGAAAGACTGGCAGACACACAGTGATTATTCAAGCTTGGATGTTTAGCAGCCATTTTCTCCAAAATGGTCAAAACAAAACCTGCTGCTCCAAGGCAAAACCACCACCGGTATTTGTCACTAATGATAAAGTCTGAGCTTCCCCCTTAAGCAAAATAGAGAATTTTGGAAAATTTGTGTTTGCCACTGTGAGTCCAACAGCTTCCCAACCTATCAGAGATTAACTAATCTGATTCTGCAATACCGAAAATGAAATGTGTCAGTACAGTTGACCCCTGAACAACTCAGGGGTTAAGGGCACTGACCCCGCCCAGTCAAAAACCCACACGTAACTTTTGATTTCCAAAAACTTTAACTACTAATAGTCTGCTGATGACTGGATGCCATACAGACAACAGTCAATTAACACTTATTCTGTATGTTATATGTATCATATACTGTATTCTTACAATAAAGACAGAAGTAAAGAAAAAGTCAAGAAAATCCTAAGGAAAAGGCATTTATAGCACTGAACATTATTTAATGAAAAACATCTGTGTTTACACCTGGCTGGCGTAGCTCAGTGGATTGAGCGTGGGTTGCAAACTAAAGGATCACTGCTTCGATTCCCAGGCAGGGCACATGCCTAGGTTGCGGGCCAGGTCCCCAGTGGGGGTCATGTGAGAGGCAACCACACATTCATATTTCTCTCCCTTTCTTTCTCCCTCCCTTCCCCTCTCTAAAAATAAATAAATAAAATGTTAAAAGAAAAAAGAAAAAAGAAAAACATCCATGTTTAAGTGGATCCACACAGTGCAAGCCCATGCTGTTCAAGGATCAACTGTATTGGAAAGATCTCAATAACTAAGTGAACTATTATTTTCTAATGTTCAATGGTACCACAAAAGTCAAATATGAGTAAAAAGCCATTCACGGGGAGAATAGAAAAATCTCCCAGGCAGAAAAATATAAAATTTGTGCAGATGCTGCACCCTGGAAAAGGGGTAATGGGACTCCATACCCTTAGGTATGGGCTGTAAATAGTGACTTCCTTCCAAAAGAGACAGCATGAAAAAATGGAAGATAGCATCTTCCCAGGAGACACTTGACAGACACCACCTCAGCTAGAGAATCAAGCTAAATGTCAGAGAAAGGTCACACTGATGGCATGTGCCCTGAACACAATGTACTGAGAAGGGCACCTGACCTCTGTGGTCCTCCCTGCCCCCTATACACCCATCCCCCCAGTACAACCATGAGAGAAACACCAGCAAATCCCACCCGAGGGTATTCCATAAAACACTTCACCAGTTCTCAACACTGTCAGTGTCATCAAACCAATAAAGTCTGAGAAACTGCCTCAGCCCAGAGGAGCCTAAGAAATCCAAATGTAACATGGGTGCCGGAACAGAAAAAGTAAAGAGGAGGAAATCTGAATAATTATAAACTTTGGTTAATAGTAACATATGGGTGTTGGGTTCCACAGTAACCTATTAACAATGGGGAGACTGGGGTAGGATGTACAGAAAGAATCTTTGCAACTTTTCTGTAAATCTAAAATGATCCTAAAATTAAGAGTTTATTTTTTAAAAAATATTATTCTGTTCAAAGTGTTAGAAAGATTGATGGACTTTAATATAATGAGTACGAGAAGTTCACTAAAGAGGCTTCAGAGTCATCTGAAGTGCACCTGTTAGGGAGAGGCCACTTTGTGTTTTGGTGTCTCACTAAAGGAAGAAATACACAATTATCCAAAAAGACTACCCAAACACACCACCGCGATCCAGTTGCTTTTCTGTGTGAAGCTGGGTTTTCTTCACGTGCTTCAGCCCTAACAACATATTACAAGAAACTGGACACAGAAAAGATATGAGAATCCAACTGTCTACTTGCTACAGCAAGTATTAAAGAAATCTGCAAAATAGTTCTCATAAAAAAATGTTACTTATGCTATCACGTGATAATGGGTTTACTATTGTCATCTTTAAATGAACTAGTAAGTATTGTCAACAGATATTATCACACAATCTAATATTCTTTGGGTCCTAGAGATGGTAAAGGGGCCATGCCAGTGCTTATGGCGAAGGCTCCTGAGTGGAGTCTTCCTGACATGTGAACTTTCTCTTGCTGCCAAAGCTGTATTTTGAAAAGTGAGAGGTACTAAAAATTTAATAGGATTCACCCCACATGTATGCCATAATTTCCTTATAAAATCTAATTAGCCCTAGCTGATGTGGCTGGATTGAGTGCCGGCCTGAGAACCTAAGGGTCCCTGGTTTGATTCCTGGTCAGGGCACATGCCTGGGTTGCAAGCCAGGTCCCCAGTAGGGGATGCACAAGAAGCAACC
Organism: Desmodus rotundus; assembly: GCF_022682495.2. Taxonomy (NCBI): domain Eukaryota; kingdom Metazoa; phylum Chordata; class Mammalia; order Chiroptera; family Phyllostomidae; genus Desmodus; species Desmodus rotundus. Next base: position 49,569,596 of record NC_071395.1, on the reverse strand, counting down.
AACCACACATTGATGTTTCCCTCCTTCTCTTTCTTCCACCCTTCCCCTCTCGCATTCCAATTTCTGGGCTGTTAGCTCCCTATAAGTGCCACCAGGACTGTTCTGTCCCACACTGCCCACAGTCACTGCCTAGTGCTCCTGAAAGGAGGAAACGCTGCATGCTTGGACGGGTCATTCTCCTCAGCTCGGCATTCTATTAATGCTGCTTTTGAGAGCTATCAAGGCTCGGCCTTGAGAAACACTGCAGCCACCAGGTCTCAGTCCCACTAAAACCTGAAGCTTTGCAATGCGGTTACACAACTACTTTTTAAAATAAAGTGTATTTTATTATGTTATTAGTTGTCCCAGTTTTCCCCCTTTGCGCCCCCCCTCCAGGTACCCCCATTACCCCCAGCAATCCCCTCCTTCTTAGTTCATGTCCATGGGTCATACATATAAGTTCTTTGGCTTCTCCATTTCCTATACTATGCTTAACCTCCCTCTGTCTATTTGGTACCTAATCATTATGCTTTCTTACTCCCTGTACCTTTTCCCCCATTCGCCCCCCACCCCTCCCCGCTGATAACCCTTCCATGCGTGCTCCATTTCTATGACTCTGTTCCTGTTCTAGTTGTTTGCTTCGTTTGTTTTTTATAGATTCCCTTGTTGATAGTTGTGAGTTTGTTGTCATTTTACTGTTCCTAGTTTTGATCTTTTTCTTAGCTAAGACCCTTTAACATTTCATATAATAAGGGCTTGGTGATGAACTCCTTTAGCTTTACCTTGTCTGGGAGGCACTTTATCTGCCCTTCCATTCCAAATGATAGCTTTGCTGGATAGAATAATCATGGATGTAGGTCCTTGCTTTTTATCTCTTCGAATACTTCTTGCCAGTCCCTTCCTGCCTATAAGGTCTCTTTTGAGAAATCAGCTGATAGCCTTATGGGAACTCCTTTGTAGGTAACTCTCTCCTTTCCTCTTGCTGCTTTTAAGATATTCTCTTATATTTAACTTTTGGCATTTTAAAATTATGTGTCTTGGTGTGCGGTCCTTTTTGGGTCCAACTTGTTTAGAGCTTCCTAGACTTGTATGTCTATTTCCTTTGCCAAATTGGGGAAGTTTTCTTTCATTATTTTTTCAATTAACTTTTCGATTTCTTGCTCTTCCTCTTCTCCTTCCAGCACCCCTATGATTCAGATGGTGGTATGTTTAAAGTTGTCCCAGATATTCTTAAGCCTCTCATTTTTTCAAGTTCATTTCTCCTTTCTGTCCTGGTTGAATGTTAATTTCTCCCTTTTGTTCCAAACTGTTGATTTGAACCCCAGCTTTCTTCTCTTCACAGTTAGTTTTCTGTATATTTTTCTTCATTTCACTTTGTATAGCCTTTAATTCTTCCTTTATTTTGTGGTCATAATCTATTTCTCTGAGCATCCTGATCACCAGTGTTTTGAACCCTGCATCTGATAGTTTAGCTATCTCCATGTCGCTTAGTTCTTTTTATGGAGTTTTCTATAAAACTCCATAAAATAGGTTGGTTTGTTCTTTCATTTGGGCCATGTTTGTCTCCTCAACTTGGCAGCCTCCCTATGTTTCTATGTATTAGGTAGAGCTGCTTTGACTCCCCGTGTCAGCATACCTTTTACACTATAAGGGGCGGAGCCCAAGGTATTCACCAGGGCAGTAACCTACTTTGGGGCACTGTGGGGGGGGGGGGGGGGGGGGGCGAGAGGTCAGAGAGGGAACAGTACCACTTGATCAGATCTTGCCCCATTTCCAGTCACTTCCCCCACTTCCCAAAAGCAAGTGGCGCCCTTCTAGCTGCTGCTCTAGTGCTGATTCCCAGGAGTGGGTAAGTTTGTGAACTAGGACCTTGTGGGCCCTTTAAACCTACTCTCCTAAGAGACCGGTAGTTTCTTTGGCCTCCCCAACTCCCACTAGTTTTTACAGCCAGCAGTTATGAGGCTTTATATTCCTGGCACTGGCACCCTGGGCTATGTGGTCTGGCCTGGGGCTGGGACACTCACTCCCCAGTTGTCTCTCCTGCTCTGCCGGCTGCAGCCACTGCCTTGCCGCTGCCTCACCATGTCACACCGAGTCCTCTCTGCCCCACCTACCCATCTGGATAAATGTTTCTTCTTTAAATGCTTGGTTGTCAAGACTGCCATAGAGTTAGATTTTCTGGTAGTTCTGGATGTTTTTTGTTTTTAGATTGGTTGTTATCTTTCTTAAGGTTGTGTGAGGAGGCAAAATGAGTTTACCTATGCCTCCATCTTGGCCAGAAGTCCACACCACAACTACTTTTAAGATCAAGCTCTAAAAATAAGCAGATTTATGTCTTGGGACCCAAGGAAGGGGACACGCAGGAAGGGCGTATATGTCTCTTATCTCTTCACGCCTCACACTCCCCACCTCCTCTCTTATCCTGCCCCCAGGTGGGCACCTCCACAGCAGTGGCACTGAAACTGCCTTGGCCAAAGGGAACTCAGTGTCTCCAAAGGCAGCTGACCCCGCCTGGCTGTGCATGTCATTCACCTTCCTTCCACAGGGGCCTGTGGCCCTCCACATACTCTCCTCTCCTTTATTCTTGGACACCCATGAGTCCCATGGCTCCTTCCCATCACTACTGTGACAAACTTTGCTGAACGATGCCAGGAGCTTCTGAGGCTCAAGAATGACCCAACCTTGATTCACAGGAGACAATGGGCTCCAAGTATGGAGTAAACTATCCTGGGTCACGTGGCAGTGAATGGAATCAGGTTGCACGATACCCTCATTCGTTTTCTATCACCTGCTGCACCACCCTCAAGCTCATAAAGTATAATTCACATGCGTATCTTCTTGAGGGAAAAAGCTTGGCAATCTCTTATAAACAGGCCAGCTCTGCTTTTCCTCCAGGACATTGAGAAAATGCTCCTCTCCTGGTGGAACCCCTTGAGAGGTCCCAGGAATTCACTCATTTCCACCTGTTCTACACACAGGCAGGCCCCCTTCATCTTATTCCTTTACCAGGTTAGGTGGCTTTGAGGTACAGGGTAGGATCCCTCAGCTCAAGTGCTCTGGCCAGTGCACTTCCCACCCCCACCTTCCATTTTGGTTAAAGTTCTGGTACAACTGCTCTTAACACTGCAGAGAAATTAGCTACAAGATACAAAGCAGTGTACATAAGAAAGTTTTAGTCAGCCCAGTGGAGGGCTGATCACAGACCCTCTCTCACATATGCCTGCAAATAGAACGCTTCACTGACCTGCAAACACACCCAGGGCACGGGTTACAGGTTGAGGAGCCTGTCAACATGTGACAAAGCACTAGCAGAAATACATGCTGTGGCGAAGTATCAGAAACTGCACTGCAGAATTACACCAAATAATTTCAAAATATTCTGCAAATCTGCTTAACTCACATATGTGTGAATAGCTGACTGCTTAAAGATAAGCACTTAGGATGCTTACCATGATGGCTATGCACAGGGGCTGCCACACAGGACATCCCCAGAAGGTTCACACTGTCCAATGAGAAACCACCCCGTCCATGGCCAGAGGAGGGTGCCATAAAGGCAACAGAAAAGTGGCAATGACAATGTGCACCAGACTGGCTCACACTTTGCTCAGTGTGGGCTGACTCCCTTTAGAAGAAACAAGACATCCAGAATCTGTCTCCCTGATGCCCCAAAATAATCTAATGACTTTTTGAAGTACAGATGAAACCCTCAAATTTCAATTATTTCAAACCTGGAATAAGATATGGTCGAGAATAAAGGCAGGTGGACAGAGAGAGAACTGAGATGAGGAGCCCGAAGGGCAAGGAAGAGGCAGAGAATGAGGAGGAGATGAAGAGGCGTCATGCAGTTTTGCAGGTGGCAGCTGAGGCAGGGAAGGGAGCACAAAACTAGGAAACGACTTCCAAAGGAACATACCTCTCAGTTCCCATGTGCTGAACACGCTAAGAAATGCAAGCAGGCTAAGATTTCCAGTTGGAGCTGATGGAGCAGCTCCCTCAGACTGCCCCAGGCTCTCCTGGAAGTTGCCCAGCAGAGAATCAGTAGTGAAAGGCAGCAGCCGGCCCACAACAGGTGCTGGGGAGGGGCTGGGCTTCAAAGAGTCTCTCAGGGTGCTGCAGTCCCAACTCAAGTGATGGTCAGGTGGAAGGAACAGGCTTCTGGCTGCAGGACTTCCCCAGCTCTCACACAAGACAGGGAGGTCAATCCCTGTGAGGAAGACTGCAGAAGAACCAGGGTGAGGGCCATACCCACACCTACTGGGCTATGGGAGAACCAGGGCCCTTTCCCAAGCCATCACGCCCACAGCTGTGTAACATTCAACCAACTCACTCAAGGATGCACATTCCAGCAGACAGCTGGCTGGCAGGCCAGGCGCAGCTGCAGTGGGGCATGGTACTGAGAACAGAGTGGGTGGGAGCTCAGGTCTGCACATGGCAGGCAAGGACTCCCACCACCACTAGGCAGGCAGCCAGTGCAGCAATGACCCCCCTTCTGTCACCAAGGGGAAAAGAATAATGGTTATATAAGCAGACCTGGACCTGGACCCTCTCTGGAGACCCACTGACTAAAATTGTAAAGACTGAAGACACCAAGTGAGAATGAAGTAGGCAGCCCCCCATACCTGAATTAGTAAAAAGGCCTAGACATTTTCAAAGAAAGGACTGGTAATTTCTTCAAAACAACACACACCAACCCCCTGACCCAATATATAATCCAACCTACAGGTATTTAGCGAGAGAAATGAGGATCAACATCCCTGTGAGGACTTCTGCAGGAATGATCACAGTAGCTGTGCTCACCCAGCCCTGGTCTACAGACAGGTGAGCGGACAACTGCATATCCATGCAGGAGTTGCTCAACAAAACACTCACAGATACAGAACACAAATGAATCTCAAAGCACACGGAGAGAAGTCAGACTCCCCCAAGCACACACTGTCTGAGGAGATTTTAGTCTAGAGAGGAAGAGTGCACCCAGTCAGGGAGGGCAGGACATGCGTGGAGGACTTGAGGGAATTTTCTGGGGTCATGGCAAGGTTCTGCATCCTGCTAAGGCTTTGGATGACATAGATGGAAACATGTGCAAGCTGCACCAGGAGAGACTCATACCGTGTGCAATCATGTTACCTCCTGCCAGGGCAGGCACCGCCAGTGTTTACTTTATCTTTCCCCTCCCAAGAGGCCACTTGTAAAGAGTGTCACCCAAACAACAAAAACTCTATGACCCACAGAGGCATTTTAGGTCGTGGAAACCTTTTTCTGCCCATTGCTACACAGCACAGAACAGGCTACCCACACACCCTTACATTACAGACAAATGGCTGCACTACCATGTTACTTTCAGATTCATTTTTGCTTTGGAAGAAGACCTGGGTGTTAACATGCACACGAATGATGTGCTCACACATATAACTCTCAGCACTGTGGGTCACCAAGCCCTGTCTTAATTCCAAATGACCGGCCAACGAGATCCCTGGGCAAGAAAGAGGTGACTGGTTTCTACACAGATGTGTCACCCTCATTACTCCATTGGTGAATGCCAAAGTCTCAGAAGAAAGATGAGACAGTGATTTTTGTCATCAAGGATACCAGCTTCAACAAAGATGCCCTGCTTTGCAGGCCCAGTAAACAGACATTTTTAGTGCATGCTACAGTCTGTTAGAACTTCCAAGTACTTGACCAGGGAGGTGAAAAGCCAGAAAAACAAAAGCCAATTAACATCTCTAAGGGTTTAGGATGCAACTGCCAGCTCCCATTAGGTCATTGGTAGGCATAGTAGCCCTTCCCACCCACACCACACAGGGGACAAGCCCTTGGTCCGAGTGAAGCCCAACCCACAGCTAATGAGATGCATGATGCAATGCGGGGAGGGGAGAGAGCTGGGAGATAGAAGGCTGCCTCAAGGCCACACATCCCCAACGGGAGCCAGGATAGGCAGTCACCAGAACACCTGTGCCACATCCAAGGGCCACGTGGCAAGCTATTAAGAAGAGGAAATGGGGCTCCTGTGTTTCCTCCCAGGTGAAATGAGGAAGTAGCGATGGTCTGCGCAGACACCCAGTGACTTCTACTCCCCTTGAGCCACTCTCTCAAAAGTCTCCCCCAAACCTTTCCATGTTCTTTCATAATATGGCACCCCAGAAAGCATGATCAGATCACTCCTGTCCCCAGGACCAGCCTGTCACAGAGTTGGCGTCTCAGAAAAAGGCACACACACACGAACACGTTTTCAGTGAAACATGGAGGTGGCTGTTCATGGAACTCCAATCCCACATAGGCCCAAGGTGATGAGGGACTCAGTCCTTACCCTTTCCGGTACAGAACATCTAGCAAAGAGATTCATATTTTACTGAGTTAAATGCTCCTTGACCCAAGGGAAAGGTGGGGGGGTGCGAAGAGGTGGGAGCAGGGGGGAGTTATTTTCACCAGTGTGTGTTCCAGATTATCTCTGAATATCAACAATTTGTGACAAAAAGACTGCTCTATAAGAAAAGTGCAGGAGCAGAATTTACTTATGACAAAAACAAAACAAGGACCCCAATACAGCTTTCACTGAATGCCCCAGCTTCAACCTTACCTAATGGTCCTGACTTGAGGTGGAGGGAGGGCAGCCTGTGCCCAACCTTTGAGTCGGCTTCACAAAAGACTAAGAGGTTCACGATTCTCACCTCTGTGATTTTTGTTTTTCTGTGAGCACATTTATGGTTGCCAGAACGGAAACCAAACTATTTTAACCTCATTGATTTGGGGTTTTTTTTTTAAGCATCCATATTAAGGTATCATTTACATACCACAAAATTCATTCATTGTAAGAGTACAATTCAATGATTTTTAGTAAATTTGAAGTTGTGTAACCATCACCACAGTCCAATTTTAGAATACTTCCATCATCCCAAAAAGCTCTCTTGTGCCATGAGCTTTTTTTAAAAAAATATATTTATTGATTATGCTATTACAGTTGTCCCATTTCCCCCCCCTCACTCTACTCCATCCTGCCCACCCCCTCCCTCCCACATTCCCCCCCTATAGTTCATGTCCATGGGTCATACTTATAAGTTCTTTGGCTTCTACATTTCCTACACTATTCTTACCCTCCCCCTGTCTATTTTCCACCTATCATCTATGCTACTTATTCTCTGTACCTTTCCCCCCCTCTCCCCCTCCCATCCCCCTATTGATAACCCTCCATGTGATCTCCATCTCTATGGTTCTGTTCCTGTTCTAGTTGTTTGCCTAGTTTGCTCTTGTTTTTGTTTTAGGTGTGGTCGTTAATAACTGTGAGTTTGCTCTCATTTTTACTGTTCCTATTTTTTATCTTCTTTTTCTTAGGTAACTCCCTTTAACATTTCATATAATAAGGGCTTGGTGATGATGAACTTCTTTAACTTGACCTTATCTGAGAAGCACTTTATCTTCCCTTCCATTCTAAATGATAGCTTTGCTGGACAGAGCAATCTTGGATGTAGGTCCTTGTCTTTCATGACTTGGAATACTTCTTGCCAGCCCCTTCTTGCCTGTAAGGTCTCTTTGGAGAAATCAGCTGACACTCTTATGGGAAGACCTTTGTAGGTAACTGTCTCCTTTTCTCTTGCTGCTTCTAAGATTCTCTCCTTCTGCTTAATCTTAGGTAATGTAATTATGATGTGCCTTGGTGTGTTCCTCCTTGGGTCCAGCTTCTTTGGAACTCTCTGAGCTTCCTGGACTTCCCGGAAGTCTATTTCCTTTGCCAGATGAGGGAAGTTCTCCTTCATTATTTGTTCAAATAAGTTTTCAATTTTTTGTTCTTCCTCTTCTCCTTCTGGCACCCCTATAATTCGGATGTTGGAACGTTTAAAGATGTCCTGGAGGTTCCTAAGCCTCTCATTTTTCCGAATTCTTGTTTCTTCATTCTTTTCTGGTTGGATGTTTCTTCCTTCTGGCCCACACCATTGACTTGAGTCCCATTTTCCTTCGCATCACTATTGGTTCCCTGTACATTTTCCTTTGTTTCTCTTAGCATAGGCTTCATTTTTTCATCTGGTTTTCGAACAAATTCAACCAATTCTGTGAGCATCTTGATAACCAGTGTTTTGAACTGTGCATCCGATAGGTTGGCTATCTCTTCCTAGCTTAGTTGTATTTTTTCTGGAGCTTTGAAGTATTGTCATTTGGGCCTTTTTTTTTTTTTTTTGTCTTGGGGCATCTGTTACTTTAAGGGGCGGAGCCTTAGGTGTTCCCCCGGGGCGGGGTAATGCTGGTTGCTGCATGGTGATGCTGTACATGGGGGAGGGGCCGAGAGGGATCAATAGTGCCCTCCCCTCTCCACCAGATTTCAGTCTTTCACTCTACTACCCACAATCAAACTGGGCCCCTCTGGTGCTGGTTCCCGAGTGGGTGGGCTTGTGCACGCCCCAGGCCCCTGTGGGTCTTCCAACGACCTCTCCCGTGAGGCTGGGAGTCTCTCCTACTGCTGCCCCAACCCCCACGGGCGTTTTCAATCAGAGGTTTGAGGCTTTATTTCCCCGAGCTGGAGCCCTGGGTTACGCGGTCTTCTTTGCTCTCCGCCGTTTGTCCAGTTTATCTGTGCGCGAATGTGGGGCCACAGGGTCTGCTAGTGGTCAGACTGCCTGCCCTGTTTGTCCCACACTCTGCCAGTCTCAGTCCCGCCACGGCAACACGAGTCCTCTCCGCCCCGGTACCCGTATCTGCCCCTCCTACTGGTCTGGATGAATGTTTATTTTTTATTTCCTTGGTGTCAGACTTCCTTGCCGTTCCATTTTCTGTCAGTTCTGGTTGTGCGAGGAGGCGCAGTGTGTCTACCTACACCACCATCTTGGTTCTCTCGTGCCATGAGCTTTTAATCACTGCTACCACACCCCTGCCCCATGGAGCCCCTCTCTCATTTCTACACCTTTTGATTTTCTGGACGCCCTCCATAGATTAAATTCTCCAATATGTAATCTCTGGGTTGGGAGTCTCTCCCTTGCCATGACTAGCCTAAGATTCATCCACGTGGTAGCATGTACCAATAGTTTGTGCTTTTCATTTCTGAACAGTCATCTACTGCACAAACTTAGCAAGTATATTGTGTTCAACCAGGGATATGCGGATTCTTTCTACTTTTTATTTATTTTCTTATCCTCACCAGAGGATACGTTCATTGATTTTTAGAGAGAGGAAGAGAGGGAGGGAAGGAAGGAGGGGGAGAGGGGTAAAGAGAGACAGAGGACAAAAGAGAGAGAGAAAAAAACATCTTTGTGAGAGAGAAACATCGACTGGCTGCCTCTTGTAAGCGCCTCAACCGAGGGATCAAACCCACAATCTATGTACGTGCCCTGGCCAGGAATCAAAACTGCGACCTTTCGGACTATGGGACAACACTCAAATCAGCTGAGCCACCCTCCAGGGCTGTTTTCACTTTTAAGCTATTACACATTAGAGTGCTACAGACACCCAAGTACCTGCCTTGGTGTGGATGTATGTTTTCATTTCTCTTGTGTACATTCCATTCCTTGGATAGATCGCCGAGTCATGAGGTACATTCATATCTAACTGTATAAAATTGTTAAACTGTTTATGCCATTTTACATTCCCACCATGTATCAGGGTTCCCTTTTCCACATCCTTGTCAACACTTACGATTGTCTGTTTTCATTACAGCCATTCTTGAGACTTGTTTCATGGCCCTGCAAAATGTTCCATGTGCTTGTGAGAAGATGTTATTCTGCAGTCACCAGGTGGAGGTGTTCTATAGCTGCCCACTAGCCCAACAGGTCAACAGTGCTCTTTGAGTCTTCTTGAACCATACTGATTTTCTGTTTAGCTGTTTTACCAATTATTGAGACTGTAGTAGTGAAATCTTTAACTATAATTGACGAATTATCTATTATTACTATCAATCCTATCAGCTGATGCCTCAGGTATTTTGGGATTCTGTTGTTAGGCGCATATACATTTATGACTATTATCTTCCTGATGTATTGTTATAAAGTGTTCCTCTTTGGCTCTAGCAATATTGTTTGTCTTAAAGTCTACTTTATCTAATATAATATAGTCATTCTAGCTTTCTTAGGTTTACTTATGCTATCTTTCCCATCTTCTACCGAAGGATCTAGGGGTTGTCTCTTATAAACATATAATTAATCTGGATTGCTTTTTGTTCTACTCTCACAACTTGTGCCTTTTGATGTGGGTGTTTAGACCACTGCCATTTAATGTAATTATTGATGTGATTGAATTTACATGTGTCAGTTTGCACATCCTTGGATTCTGGTATCCACAGGGGACCCAGGAACCAATTCCCCGTGGATACTAAAAAATAATTAAGTTTTGGAAGAGTCAAAAGTTATACATGGAGGACTTCCAATCAAGATGGCGGTATAGGCAGACATTGCTCACCTCTTTGCACAACTACATCAAAATTACAACTAAAATATAGAACCACCACCACTCAGAACCAACAGAAATCAAGATGAATGGAAGTCTGACAACTACGGAATTAAAGGAACCACATCCGTCATGACTGGTAGGAGGGGCACAGATGAGGAAAAAGTTGGTTCTACATCTACATGTGATGGATAAAAATTCAGGAGGGATATCTTGAGAGAGAGGAGTCCCAACCCAGGGTTCCAGTGACAGGAATATAAGTCCCACAACTTCTGGCTGCAAAAACCAGCAGGGATTAAGTCAGTAGAAGAAACTTCTGGAGCCCCAAGCAGTTCCTCTTAAAGTACCCACACATGGATTCATCTACTCAGGCTTACTCCCTCTGGGCTCCAGTGCCGCAGAGGCAGCTTGAGGGGCACCAATGACATGCAGGGGGAGGCTAAAATGTCTGGCATCAAGGCAAACAAGAGGCCATTGTCCCTTTTCAGGGCCCTCTCCCCACAGAACCCTCAGACTAGTGCCATATCTAAGATTACATCAAGCTGGCTAACACTGTTTGACCCACCTTGGAGATCCCCAGAAACTCTGCCCCACCCAACTTACAGGCCCACTCAAGCTGCTTTTCCATACAAATGGCTGGTCATGGCTCATGCTGCATGACTTCCTAAATCTTCTCAAAAAAAGCAGCAGCTGGCCTCAGTGAGCCCCAGGCCCAGAACTAGCAGCCTAGATTCAGAGCTTGGCTTCACCTTGAAATCTCCAAGTGCAGCACAAGTAGCAGCCATCTCAGATTGCTTTATAGCTCAGACAGGGTGGCCCTGGGCAAAACATAGGTGGGGGCTAATCTTGGCCTGCACCTCCAGGGAAACTTCAGGGCCTTCACACCCAGTGGACAGCTACAGACCATGTCAGAGCCCCACCACCCTGTCCCTGCACAGCTGATCCTCCACGAAGGGTGGAGGTTGGTGGTAAGTGGTCACAGCCAATCCTTGCAGCTGATGGGCCTGGATAAACCCCTCCCAGTGATTTGCCAAAAGTAACCAAGGCTCAACCACAAGAGGAGGGTGTACTCAGCCCACATGAAGCATACACCTTGAGTACCCAGCTTGGGAGACAGGGGAGACTGTGCCACTGGATCCTACAGGACACCTACTACATTAGGCCACACTACTACCAAGACACAGAGTCAAAGCAGCTCCACCTAATACACAGAAACAAACACAAACACAGGGAGGCTGCCAAAACAAGGAGACAAAGAAACATGGCCCAAATGAAAGGACAGATCAAAACTCCAGAAAAAGAACTAAACGAAATGGAGATAAGCAATCTATCAGATGCAGAGTTCAAAACACTGGTTATCAGGATGCTCAAGGAACTCAGTGAGGACCTAAAGAGCATAAAAAAGATCCAGTCAGAAACTAAGAATTCGGGGTGCTTCTTCTATGCTGAGCCTTTCCTTGTTTCACTGTCCCCAGCTTTAATAAGCATACCCTCTAACTGAAGTAAATAACAACTTACAAGGAAACAATAGTAGAGTGGATGAAGCCAACAATCAAATCAATGATCTGGAACATAAGGAAGCAAAAAAACAACCAATTAGAACAAGAAGAAGAAATGGATCCAAAAAACATGAGGATAGTGTAAGCAGCCTGAGGGAAAACTTTAAGTAATCCAACATTCGCTTCATAGGGGTGGCAGAAGAAAAAGAGAAAGAGCAAGAAATTGAAAATCTATTTGAAAAAATAATGAAAGAAAACTTTCCCACATTGGTGAAGGAAATAGATGTACAAGTCCAGGAAGCACAGAGTCCCAAAGAAGATGGAGGCAAAGAGGCCCACCCCAAAACACATCATAATTAAAATGCCAAAGGTTAAAGATAAAGAGATTGGGTGGGAGGGAGGGAGAGGTGAGGGGATTAAGAAGTAGAAATTAGTAGTTACAGAATAGCCACGGGAATGTAAAGTACAGTCTAGGAAAGGGAGTAGCCAAAGAACTTGCCCACATGACCCTTGGACATGAACAAGGGCATAGGGGGTGCCAGGTAGAGGGGAGTGGGGGAAATAATCAGGACAACTGTAATAGTATAATCAATGAAATATAATTTAAAAACAATTATACATGGAGTTTTGGCTGCACAAGGGATTGATGCCCTTAAACCCCACATTGTTCAAGGATCAACTGTGTGTGTGTGCTGTAGGTTCCCAGGGGGTGTCCAGAGCCAGATACTCTTAACAAGAACCCAAACACTGCCTGCCTCTAACACTACTCACTCCAGAATGGCTCTGGTCTAAACTTGATCCTATGGTTCTGTCAAAACCCATGACTGTACTTCACCAATGAACTACTATAGGTAGAACATTTACTGTGGGAACTCAGGGATACACTAGCTCTACATGTGACATCTTATTTTCAGTGACACTTAAGACTGAAGGGCAGTGTTGCCTGCATAGTTTTCTCTCACCACATGCTGTGCTGCTCCAGGGCTGATTCTGGGTACACATCTAGCACCCATCAACCTGAAAGGCAGAGATTATTGCCCCGTTTACAAATGAAGAAGCACAAACAAAGATCATCTGCCCAAGATCAGTCAGGCAGTGTGATTTTGAGACAGACCAGTAAGCCAGGACAAGTGGAATACGGAAACTGAGACCAATAGCTCAACAAAAAATGGCCAACCAATTTACAGCCAGATAGAGAAGGTCACCTCCCTGGAGATAACATCTAGGCCTCAGCTGTATTTCAGCTCCAGGCCCAGAAAAACAGCAAAACCAGGTGGGCAACGTCATGACCAGCTGCAATGACTAAGACTGACCAATCAGTGGAAAACACATTGATGAAAGAACACACTTGGAGAACTGATGGATATTCTGCTGAAACCCTCCCCTGAAACCTCTCCTAAGATTCCTGCAAGAGAGAAATAAAAAATCAAGACAAAGGACCCAGTGCACAGGTGCTCTCCCTCTAGGGAGCAGCCCACACCATTCCCTTTCCCCTCTTCTTCTGTCACTTCTTTCCCCACGGGCATTTATCTCCTAAACTCTAAGGAACCCTGAGACCTGCAATCAGGGGAGCCATGGGCAGTGCAGTTTATCCTAGAGCTAATCCCCCTCAACCTGCCCCCAAGGCCCCCCTTTCTCTGACTTCCCAGTGAATTAACAACTCGGCCTGGGGTCTGCTGTTGCTTCTTCTATGCTGAGCTCTTCCTTGTTTCACTGTCCCCAGCTTTAATAAGCATACCCTCATAGTCACCTGGATTCGTGTTGTGAAATATTTGCCTGCTGGCCCCAAAAACCCAGCTCTTTCCACACTCACATGGCTTTACAATGCCCTGGGGTGTCTCTAGTCCTGCAGGAGGACCCTGTCCTGTGTGGCTTAGGTTAATCACTGTCCCTTGATCCTTTGAGTCCTTTATTGTGTCATAAAGATAATACCTTCAACTTCAGAAAACGTCACATCGTCTGGGTGCCATTGGGTTGGAAGCCAATGGGCACAGTGAGGAAAATCTGGGACCAAGACGCCCAGGAGCCAACTGCAGCCAGGTTTTGGTACAGAAAGATCTGAGTTTGAGATTCAGCTCTGAGCTCCTTCAACACTTAACCTCTCTCTCACAATTCACTGGCCTGCCCTGCACAGGAGCATGATGGTTACACCACGAGCCCAAAAGATCTCCACAAACACAAGTTCCTCCTTATCCTCACAATCTGAGACATTGCTGAGGACGAAGTCAGAGAGAGAGAAAGGAGTTACAATTTTATTTTTGGAACTTCTGAAGAGGCCTCAGCTTTAGAACCGGGGCTACAGAAAACAGAACCAGACAGAAAGGGCCTTTCTGGGTAGCAGAAACACAAAGCATACCCCATATCCCCAGGCTAAGATGCTTTTCCAATAGGAAGGGTTTGAATTTTCCCATTTATCTCAAGGAGGTAAGACTTTTCAACAATGATGATGCCAACAAACTGGGCTCCAAAACAGATTTAACACAAAGACTGTAGGCTGAGGCCCCTTTTGGGGGGTCAGCTGACACTCACAAGAAAGTGAGAGCCCTAAGTTTCCTCCTGTCTGCACCTCTCACCCTCCACCCCCCGACCTGGGCAAACACAGTGAAAGGGAATCTGAAAGGGAGGCAGCAAGGGAGACAAGGGATAGATCACAGAGGGGCTGTGGGGCTGGCTGGGAAGCTATGGCCACACTCACATGCCCAAAGTGAAATGTCATGAGACTCTGGGTATGAACATTCTGGAGAGAACTGCTTTCTCCAGAGCTCTGGGGGTGACGGCAGAAGCAGGATTCTCATGCTAAGGCTGAATTTCTCTTTACAGGGAGAAAAAGTTCTGCGGGAAGAAATAGGGCGGAACATTGAATCGTATTTCATTCAAACTTTTTCTTTAAAAGCTTCACAAAAGCAGAAGATCAGGAAAGTTATTATTATTTTTTTAATTGTCACCTGAGGACATTCTTTGTTTTTTTTTTTTCCCCAGAGCAATAGGGGGAGGGGGAAAAACATCAACTGGTTGCCTCCAGTATGTGCCATAGCCAGGAATCGAACCCACATTTCAGTGTATGGGACGATGTCCCAACTAATAGCGCCACACGAGCCAGAACAGAAAAGTTACTCTTGAAGTAATCAGTATCAACTAAGGAGAAACCAACAGAGCACACCACAGAAGACCTCTCCCCTCAGTGTGGCCCCTCCTCCAAAATGAGCTGCCTATAAGGAATGGTGGCATATGTAAGATGTACCCTGGGCTAGGCTCCTGGCTCTGCCCACAGCCAAGAGACCTAGGTAGGGCATAGCATCCCTGGCTTACTGAGGCCCAGATCTGAAAAGCAGGAAGGCATAACCAAATGAAAAACTCAAGTTTTCCTACAAACCAAAAGTACTGAGTTGAACAGATAGCAGGGTAGCAGAGAGAGAATATTATTCCCCTTCCTATGAAACCCGCACTCTGTTCCACTGATGTCCAGGCCACAGAAGGAAGGTCCCTCAGCCAGGATGGCACAATGATGCCAGGCTGGGGTCCACAGCCACCTACACAATAACCACCAAAACCTGCTTTCTACAGGTCAGGGATGGGGGTGGTGGTGGTACAGCCTTGAGTCCCCTTCCTCACACCTGGGCCTGTCCTGGTTCCTGTCCCCTCCCACTCACCTGTGTGAGGTTCGCATGTCCACAGGCCCGTCACCTGCCTGCTCTTCACCTCGGCCCATGGCCGTCGCCTCGGTCCCCCTCAGCAATCCTTGGGCTGGGCCTCCTGGCTCAGGCGTCACTCTCATGTCTCCATCAGTGTTTAAATCTGAAGCCAACGATCCTCTCTCCATTTTTATTTTCTTGCTCTCCACATCGTCCTCTGCTGGATCCTGTTCAAGTGCTCGTTTCTGACTCCGTGTCCGGCATGCTTCTTCAGTCATTCTGAACTTTGGGGAAGAAGAAAACAAGACATTTAAACTTGACACAACAGAATTGCTTGCTACCTTCTTAGAAACTTTTCAGTGGCAGCTTGGAGTATTTGCCTTGCCACATGACAATGGCAGACATAGCTACACAAAACGTAAGCAGGACCCACGAAGTATGTTTGGACACTTCTTCACTGCCCTGGGGAAGGCTGGGACAGGAGTGGTGGAGTACCTGTGGAGCTGAGACCTCAGGGACCTGCACATAAACAATGGAGGGTGGCTGTTTCTAAGAAAGAAGGGGAATTCTTGGTGTTTCAGACTCAAAGAAAAGAGAAGAAAACTGAACTCCCTGGAGGTGTCTGAAATTCAGGAAAGGGAACCAAGCTGTGCCAGGAGCAAGGTCAGTGCCCAGGTCCAGTCCTGTACAGCAAAAACTCAGGCTGACCCTTGACCCCTCTCCCCTTCCGGTGAGGGTGTCCTCCTCACTCCCTGCTCACCTCAGGGGGATGAGGAATGGAGGTAACATTTAACCCTTTGACTGCTAATGAGGCAAACTTTCAGTCAGGTGAGGCCTGGCCCATCACGGTGCCAGCACCCTGTACCTGCAGCACAGACATATCTTGATTAAAAGACAAGAAAAAAACAGCTGAGTCAGTTTTTGATCCCATGACATCACTGGGCTCCACATGACCCTTCCCAGGATTCAGTCGGAGAGACAAAGCACTTTCCAGAAAACTAGTCTGAACCGGTTCCAGACAACAAGCTGAAGTGCAGTTAACCCTCACAGAGACAGGAGGGAGGACAAGCAGTGATGTCTGTCTGCAGGGAGGATGCAAGCATTTCACAACCACGTCTGGGTCTCAATGTTCCAACAGGGCAGAACACCAGAAACAAGACTGTGAGAGTTCACCAGGGGACAGAAAGGAATTTAGCTGCCAGGCTCTAGTAGAATTCCCCAAGTGCCTCTTCTCCTCAGGCCGGTCAGCAGCCACATCCACAAACACTCAGGTAGGGAGAAGAGCAGCATGTGAACCCCCCAGAATCCCAATTCACACCTGTGGTGTGCCTACACTCAAGGCCTCCCAGCTCTATCTGTGTCCATGCAGGCAGGGCACCTAGTGCCTCAGTCCTCTCGCCAGTGAACACCCCAGGAGGCCTGCTCTGGACACGGCTGGGCATACCCAGTCCTAGAGCCCACCTTTTGGGAGGCTGGGGGCAGCACAGGACAACAAAAGAGCCATGTCATCATGCATAGGACACACTCCTGAGATGACTCACTCAAAACATCCTTAAGGAGGCCCTGCCCCAACAGGCCCTACGGTGGACTTAGAATGAAAGGAAAGAAAGTGGGAACAGGGGCTTCTTGCTCCTGGCGCAGGAGGCAGAGCAGCCCCTCTGCACACATGTTAGACCAGCATGGCACTGACACCTGCTCCTACAGAGGGTTGAACAGAGCAGGTCTCCCCATGGCCCCCCTGGGGTGTTCCCTGCTCCATCTAGATGGAGAGCAGGGCTACTCATTATGGCTCGGCCTCTGTCTGCCCCCAACCCCTCCTGGAATCCCAACTTGCACATGTAATCTACCCTGTAGCAACTGCTTGGCCCCAGCCACCTCCACACAACCCCCATCCCCTCATCCACACCCCTGTCATCTCTTTACTACCCTACAGGGAAGCGAGGGATGCTGGCATGTGCCTCTTAGCCTAACGTGCTAGGTTTCTTTTTCTGACATGCCTTGACCACAACCCCCTTCAGCCTGCTCACTGCGTCTGTCCATCCTGTCTCCCCATGAGACTGCAGACAAGTCACTGCCCTGAGTGTCTGTCATCGTGGGAGGGGTGGATCATCTTTCCTTTGAGCACAGCCTGAAACAGGAGCTCCTCAAACATCTGGGAATTGGACAAAAGGAGCAATTCTGCTCCCGCCTTGGCCAACAGGTATGAGTGCCCCCAGGGCTAGGGGGAAGCCTGTATAGATGGAAGCTGAGGGGATACCAGGATCTCAGGCAAGGAGGGCCCCCGCTGGAGTCTGAGGAAATTCTGGCCCTGAAGGAAAAGTTCCCAGTCTGGCCTGGTGCCCAATGGGGGTGTGAGTAAGGGGTCCCAGGTAGAAAGGGAGATGTACCCCCACTGCATGATGCTGTGTCCCCCAATCCTGCACTCAGAGCACCCATACTTCCCCCCACAGGGTAAGTGCCAAGGTCTTATTCATGAAGCTCACATGGAACCCAGAACCTGTGTGAAGTCCTTCTTCCCAACTGCCCACAGATAAGGGGGAACCCACAAGATCACTGTGCGCCAGGTGACCAGACTGGTGAGGTGGTGCCAAACAGCCTCACTTCATCATTACTGGTATAAAACAAGCAAATTATGAGGTGCCAGAGCAGAGCCTCACACCCACAGGGCCACCCCCTCCACCCCAGTAGACAGCCTGGGAATCCACAGGCCCGTCCCATGTATGCAGTGTCAGGACAACTCACTCTGAAGTCCAGGGGCTGGAACACTGCCAACCCTAGGCTCAGAACCAATGGCCTGGTCTGTGCCTCTGGCAGGCCACTCTGTGGGGGACCTGCTGAAACCTTCCCCAAACCCTCCCCCACTCCGCGAAAGACAAGCACAGCTGGAGAGGGCACAACCTACCATGGGGGTGAGGCCTCCACCACAGCCAGGCGGCTGCCTTTGGGCCCAGCGGGGCTTGCTATGGCCAATCCTTGACCCCTGAGGCCTTGCTTCTGGGGAGGGCACTGCTGGTTAAGTAGCTGCTCCTCCTCTCAGAGGTAAGGGCTAACGCCCCCAGCACATCAAAGCTAGTGGCTACAGCCTCCCTACAGGCGAGGACTCAGGGATGGTGACAAAGTTTCAGGATAAACCAGCCTTGTGGAATGAAGTATGACAGCTGATTTCTGCAAAAAGCAGTGAGGAGGTGCATTTAGAATACTTTCAAAAGAGCAGGTGAAGAGGCTGGATTACCCCAGCTGACAAATTTGAATCAGCTTCAGAATTGCTGGCAAGTGAGGGGAGGAAAATGAAGGGGAAGCAGGGACAACAGAAGTTCCACCACATGGCCATTCATTCAGGAAATACAGGGCCCACAGAGAGCAGTCCCCTCTTGGTGGGATTCTGTGCTGGCTGCTGGCTGTTGCCTGAAGGGCAGATCCAGACAGCAGCATGCGCATTATACAGATGAGGGACCAAGGCCCAAAGCTACCTAAGGCACAGACTGCTTGCTACACAGGGAACAGGGCTGAAACCCAGGCGGCCTCAGCCCCACCTTCTCACTCTCCAAACACAACCCTGTTCTGATGTGTCCTGTCCTCCAACCCGGCTGGGCCAGTGGGATGTGGAAAGGTGCAGCCCATGTCTTCCTCAGCCAAGAAGGGCAGATTTCAGCCACACTAGAGGCTACAAAGGCACAGCACAGACTGAACCCAGGATGATGGGGCCACTGAGCTCCAGGCAGAATGCTGACATGGGGGTTTGGATCAGATACAAATTTCAACTACCTCAACCAAAAGCTGCTTTATTTTAATAAAATCCCACCATCCAACTGGTCTGAAAACCTCAGGGGGAAAACCTGTTTTAAAATAACTCCAAAAGGTAAATTATGCTGCAGCAGGAACCAGAATTTTTAAACAGGACTCGGGAGACCAACAGAAAGGCAAGTGGCTCAGCTTGGTTACACAGGCCAGTTAAAAAAAAAAAAAAGCCAATAGACACTATATGGATGGACTATTTACTCTACTACTGTTACTAACATACCAGCAGAATTACTCAAGCAATACTCATCTTTCAGACATGAGGAAAGCGAGACTTAGCAACATGTGCTTGAAAGAAGTGACAGAGCCAATATGCTGAAAAGTGGACTTGGGGTGCTTTTTCTAGAGCCCAGAGAAGTCAGTGAGCATGAGGAGGCAGGAGGAAGAGTGCTGAGAATGGACTAACCTCAGGGGGAGCACAGGGGGATATAATTTGTTCTAAAGGATCATCTGGCTGATTTGGGGACAGACTGGGAGCTTCTATATCTTATGGCCCAGCACAGAAGAGGACGGAACAGTAGGGAGACGTGACCAAATTCTGGGTGGTACTTTAGAGGATACAGACACCAAAACATTCCAACAGTTGCACATGAGGTGGGAGAGGGTTGCTCTGTTTTGTCAGATTTCACCTGAGCAACTGGAAAGAAGTTGTTCTGGGGTAAGAAGGTTGGCAGTGGAGGTACTTTGGATATACTGAGCATGAGCTCTCTACCAGACCCACACAGAGAGGCTGAGGAGCATCTGCTGACAGGTGAAGGCCTGCCTGCACATGGGGCGGCGTAGGGCACCTCTTCCGGTCAGGAAGGAAGAAGCGTCTATGAAGCAACCGACGCTGGGTTGGGTGATGACAGGATCTACACGTCAGTCTCACCAGCCACTTGTCAAGCTCCACAGTCTTGACATACAGCACAGGTGGGTCTCTGCACCCTAGTGGTCCCAGGACTGGGGCTGTGCCACCCTCCATGGTCTCCCTTGTCTCCTGCTTAGACCCAGGAACCCTATCCACCCTCCCCAAGACAGCAGCCTGAGGAAGCTTCCAAAGCTGAATCCTGTGTCTGCACACCCTTCACAGGCTCCCCAGGTTCTTGAGTCAAACCCAGGTGCCCTGAGGAGGGGTCAGGGGAGAAGTGCTGAGTTGCACTTTGGTCTTCCCTTCCAGAATAGATCTCACTCTGCTATGGGCCCAAGCCATTTCCTGATGCCTATCTCTGAGCGACAGTGACAGACATATGGTTGTTGTGTTCTGGAAGAACTCACACCAAAAACGCCAGCTCTCACAATGTCAAAGACCATTAAGCCAAGTACAAGGAATGCAATTTAACTTGGAAAACAGAAAGATGACCCGACGGCCAGCCTGCACTACTGGACACAGCAGAGAAGAGGCAGGGCCACAAGCAGCAACTGGCAGGGGGAGCTTGTCACCCTCTAAGCCTTAGTTTCCCCATCCATACCTCACAGACATGCTATGTGAAAAAACACAGAGTGATGTTAGAAATAACCTGATGAGAAAATTAAGTCGCATAACTGTATAGTACCATTCACATGGTTTTAAAGTGCTTGTAATATGCAGGGGGAAAAAAATACTGCAAGTCTCACAAAATCGAAACTGAAAGAAATGGGGCTAAAATCCACAGCACTCATCTCTGAAGAGTGGACTGTTATTAAGAAACTTTCACTTTCTGTATTAAATTATTTCTTTAACAGTGACTGTGCATCAGTCTTGCATTAAAAGAAAACGAAGATAAAAAAGCTAGATAAAATAAGTTACCTTCAGAGGCTGAGAATTGAAAGGGTAAGTGTTGGGGGTGGGGGGGGGGGCAAGAGGAGAAGGCCTTGCGGGGAGGGAGGTGCTGTCCTCCATGGCCATTGGCCAGGGGGGCACCTAAGATGCACGGAGGGCAACTGGCTGGCTCCTGCAACAGGCAGAACCAAGAGCGCAAGAGAAACACAGAACCTCAGTGGGCTGAGAGGGGACACTGCTGCCACTTTCCCACTTGTTATTGACAAATGTCTACGCAGCTTAAAAGCCCACCTTCTCTGTCACCACAGTAACTCCAGAGCTCTAAGGAGTGTACCCAACCCCCTGGCTCATCCACATGCACACCTTCTACCTGGGCCACTAGCTGTTGGGAGGGGCCACCAAGACACAGCATTAGTGTGGGCTCACTCTGACAGGGCCCATGTTCCACACAGTCCCTCACCAGGACTCCCCCAGCAGCAACCCCACACAACTCAATGACTTCGTCTCTCTTCCTGGCTGAATGCTAAACTCTTTCATAGCAGAAACTTCTTTTAGCCATTCATCTTTTTCCTTTTTCTTTTTTTATCCTCAACTGACGACATTTTTTCCCCTGCTTTTATAAAGAGAAGAGGGTGGGTGGCATTAACCGGCCGCCTTCTCCTACGCACCCCAACCAGGGACTGAACCTGCAACCTGGGCATGTGCAGAACCCATGACCCCTCAGTCCACGGGATGATGCTCCAACCAACTGAGCCACACTGGCCAGGGTTACCATTTGTTTTCATTTTCAGTGTGGAGCACACAGGATGGCTTTAGAATGAGTTAAACCTACATTTCTGTAAATTAGCCTCATAAAGTGTATGATTCCTGGGGTTGCTTTACAGGGTAAAAACAAAGCAAGTAAGTCACATGCTTTCATTAAAAACTCCTGCACTCCGACTGTAAGGCAAGTGTACTAAGACGGAACAAGGCTGAGGTAGGCACAGGAATACGGGGAGATGGTCCAGACAGGGGAACATGGGACAAGCTGCTGACTAGGGACAATGTTATGCAGAACAAAGAGCCACATCAACTCCTGTGCTAAAGGTTTGTTCAAATGGAGAACTAAGTCTCTCTATATTCACTGACTGAAGCTGGGATCTTAACCCTTAGTGGTCTGGAAACTTAAAAAACACTCCAGAAACACAGGCATTTTCTCTCTTTTACACCATGAGGAGGGCCACGGGCCCAGATACCTGGCTAGAAGCTACATGAGACTTCAAAAACACAGACTGAGAAGACCCTGGGGAGACTCTCCCTGCAGCAGCAGTCTAGGGGAGGGGCACACCCACAAGCTGGGGGTGACAACTGCCACTCACCTAGAGCTTGAGTGTTGACAAGGGGATGGGCATGCTGCCCCATGAGGTGGGGAAATCCAAGTCTACGTGAGCTAGGGATCCAGGCCTGGAACCCAGGTCCACACTCCTCTATCTGGCACTCTCACAAGCTGTCTGTGCACTGTGAACCATTCTACCATACGGTCTAAAGACCTTTTGTTAATTATGGTTAAGTGGTTTGTTTTCATCTGGAGTGACAATCACGTGGTGGGACTAAAATGATGCACATGCCAGTGAGGAAGATCAAACAGCTGCCCTCAAATACCTACAGCAGCTGCTGTGCCTGAGCGAATTAAGATTTGTCCTGCATGGGAAGATACAAGCCCCGGTATTCAGGTGTTATCACCACCCACCAGGTATCAAGCAGCAGGGTGAAAAGCATACCTGTTCCTGGTATGTCCCTAGTCTTCAAAAAGTGCTGGCCACACAGTAGGTGTACAGCAAACATCTGATTAATGAACGAATGAAGATTTTACAGAGAGGAGTTTGGGAAGTGGGGGTGCCTGGATCAGATACTTCAGGCCCCCTTTCAATACTGGGATTCTCATACTTGGATCCAAGTTGATTGCTCCTGTGTTGTTAACAGAAATGTAGACTCTTCTTACATTGTTTACCCAAAGGGATCCTCTCAGATAAGCCTCAGAACCACCTGCAAGGTAAGTGCTACCACCACAGCCCCTATTTTTTTTTTTTTGAAAATTTTTATATTTTAGAGAGAGGGGAAGGGAGGGAAGAAGAGAGAGAAACATCCATTGGTTGCCTCTCATACACGCCCCAAAGGACCAAACCAACAACCCAGGCATGTGCCCTGACTGGGAATTGAACCAGCGACCTTTAGCTCTGTAGGATGATACCAAACGGAGCCACACAGGTCAGGGCACCAGCCCCTGTTGAGGCAGGTAGAGGTCATAGAGCAAGTGAGTGGGACAGTGCTAGTCACTAAAGGCCATGCTCCTCCAGGCAGTATCCATCAAAACACCCCATCAACCACCCAGAGCCAGACTCAAGGTTTCCAAAAGACACTGAGAGCTCCTCATGTGGGGGAGTGGGCCTCACCTCTCATCACACAGGGCCCAGATGAAATATTAAGCAATTACAGCCTTATGGAGTGTCAGAATGAGACCACACCTCACTTGCTATTTACTTTCAAAGTACAGTAAGTTCTGCTGCAGCACCGTGCAACAGAAACATAGGCCTTATGGGAACAATGCGGTTTGGTGCACAGCATTCCATCATCACACACACAAAAAGACAGGAACCCAATTTTAAAATGGCAGCATGTTGAACAACCCCAAAAATACACAAATGCTACCTGAACCCTGCCCTGGGAAGACCTAAGTGTGTGGGACTATGGGAGGCTGCAGTTTCTGAGTTACTTCAACAAGTTGGCAGGAGGCTACCTGACTCCAGAAGGGGATGGGTGTGACCCAAGGAGGGTTGGTGCATCTTAGGTATGTGCATTTTGATTCTGTGTACCAGCACATGCTCTTTTGACTGGGAACAGTCTTCTGGATTCACCTAGTATAGGAGTAGGTAAAATTTTTCTTAAAGGGACACAGTAAATACAGTATTTTCAGCTCTGTGGGCCATTCTGTCTCTGTCCTGATTACTCAGTTCTACTTCTGTAACAGTATGTCCTCAAATGGGCATAGCTGTCTCCCAGTCAAACTTTCTCAAAATAGGTCACCAGATAACCCAGCATTTCTCCTGGACAAAATCACATGTAACCAAACACAATGTGTATGTTATTCTCCAACTGTGCCCTAATGTATCAATAGTGTTGGAATAGATCTGTTTTTCCAAAACAAGCATTAGAACAGAACTACAGAGAAAAATAGGTTTTAAAAAAGAACTTGAACATGTAAATTCAATCTGAGCTCGATACTCATGGTTAATCCTTTTGACAAATCAAAAGAAATTTAGTTTCGAAAAGTGTCTAGTGTACACAGCTCACTGCAGGGTCAGCCTGTCTCACTACAGGTCAATTTTATACCATCCTAAAAGCCCTACACACTCTCAATACAAATAGGTCCCCTCACAAAAGAAAATTACATGCTATAAACTCAATTACTGCGGCAGATGAAACTTTAACCCAGTTACCGAAACAAGCAGTTCCTTGGCACACGTGCCTGAGTGTCGGACCAAAGCTCTAAGGAGAAGCACAGGGGCTGAGAAGAGAACTAATGGGGGGTGCGGGGTTGGAGGAAGGAGAAGCCTCATTGATGGAGGGAAATTTGAGCAGGGATGGAAAGTGTGGATCAAGCACAATGAGGCAGACTCACTGGAGACCTGGGAGCCCATGGGGATGCCCTGCAGGACCACAGGTAACCAGGTAACCAGGACTCACCTTTGCCAGGGAAAAACCTAAGAAGTGTGCCTTAGCTGGTGTGAAGGAGAGAACCATCTGGATGCAGACCCACACCAAATTGTCTCCAAATGTCCCACTCTAGGGTAGAGGGCAGCACCGCCATAGCCATGGCACCCTTTGCCCTATCTCTAAACAATCATGATTTGTACCCAGTACATTCTGCCTATGACTGCAGCTCCACAGCCCAGCCCCAAGATAGCAGGAGAGTCTTGAGAACTTGCCTGGGGCTCGGCCTGCACCTAGTCAGCACCTCAGTTCTTCAATTCTGCTGACATTTATGTTAACACTGGGCCTGGCTGGTGGGCACTCCACCCCTAACCTGGTGGCATCCTAATAGTCTTACACTGGGGCTCCTTGGACCTGGGGATTTGAAGCAGGTTTTCTGAACCTTCTGCCTGTAAAGAGAAGCCAACACAGCCCTCCGGTTGGACAGCCACTTTACAAAAATGAGACACGTGACCAAGAAATTCTCCTGTCCTACTGAAGGGGCTCAGCTGCTTTTCCAAAGGCTTACATGAGGTCGGCAATCTCACGGTCTACCTCCAACGGCCATGGTTCCAAGGGCTCTGGGTTGCAGGGAGCCAAAGGCAATGAATAGAGAGAGAAAGGGACAAGAAACATGGCACTTAGACTTGGGAGCATGTGACCTCACTCAATGGACACCCTATCGACAGAGGACACATAAAGGAAACTGGGTCGGCAATAGACACCTCCCTGCTCCCCAAAGATGAACACACCAGGCTAGGTAAACACCAAGCAATGTTGCACCACACACACACAAACACACATACTTATGCAACCACACTCATGCATGCTCACACAGACACACACATCCTCACATGCTGCAGTTTTCACCCCCTCCTCCCACTTCCGAATCTTGCCCAATTATCTCAGTAAAGGTCTTTCTTAACTGTTCAATTCTTAGCAAAGAGTAACAGTTCTTGCCCTCACCAGTGTAGCTCAGTTGGTTGGGTGATGTCCGGCAAAGCAAAAGGTTGCCGGTTCCTGGTCAGGGCACATGTGAGAGGCAACATCAATGTGTCTCTCTCCCATCAATGCTTCTCTCCCTCTCTCTATCCTTCCCTTGCCCTCTCTCTAAAAATAAGTAAATAAAATCTTAATTAAAAAAAAAAAAGAATAGCAGTTCTTATGGGTGATTAGTGCCCACTCAGCTCCTGATCCACCTGCCTCAACAGAGGAAAACCAGTAAGTATAAACATGAGATCAGATACAAGAGCCAGGATCAGTAACTTCTAAAGCACATGAAAGAGCCCAGAGCCTTGCAGGGTCTGGTGTGAATCCCCGTGTACTTGTCACTTCAACCCACAGATAATTCTGCACCTCACTGCAGCAGCAGAGGTTCTGAAATCAGTAGCAGTGCAACCACGCTCATTTCTACAACTTCGTTCCTGCACAAAATAAGCTTCCAGAGAAGGCAAAAAAACTGTTTACTGTTGTTTATCTGCGTGATGAGTGACCCCAGAAAGGAACTTCTGCAGCACAAGGTGCTTATTACTCAGGGCCTGGGACACCCCAACTCCAAGTTCATGGCCCACCTGACCCAGCAGGATGTGGATACCAACAGGCTCCTGACAAATACTGATCCTGTGCCCAATAGTGACCTCCAAAGAAGCGGGTGACCTGGGGGTACCTCCTCTGTGGAGGGCTGGAAGGGCAACTCATGGCCCCCACCTTCATGGGAACACACAGACCCAGTAAGGGCTATGAGATGTGAGTGCCAATCACCATTTTATTGTAAGACAAGACCAGAAAAGGAGTCCACCTGCTGCTTCAGAGAAGATGGGAAGAATCTAGAAATGCTTCGCTTGAGCTGGGGCAGAATCTGAATTTGCAGAGAAAAAAGAGGGAGGAAGAAATGGGATAAGAAAAGGTGAAGTGGCACAAATATACAGGTACATGAAAACCTGTCTTCAAGAAAAGTAGATACCACCAACCAAATTAAAGGATCCTCAATCAAAACTTTTAACAACTGTTTTTTTAAGACTTGTGTGCGCACACAACTTAAAAGAAATGCCTCCTGTCACTCTATCAAGTAAGTCCCTCTGAGTATGGTGTGCTCTTCAGGGTATCTCTCTGCCCCCAGCCCCCACAGGTGCTCCCTACCTACTCCTTCCAGGAAGTGATACCACATGCAAGTGCTGTGGTGCTCAGCTCAGAAGCAGGAGTCAAAAGGGAAAGTTAAGCAGGTAAGTTCAGGACCATCTCAGCATCCTCATAGGGCGCTTCTAACATCCCAGGTGTGCCCAAACAAAGTACTCCATTTGAAATGCTGATAAGTCATCAACTATAAGCCCATCACCATAGGGATGGGGTACAGGGGTCATGTCCAAGGTAGAGTTAGACCAAGACATCCATCATGTCCCAGTCACCTTCACTCTTAGGGTCAAGAAACACCCAGCAATGCAGGTCATTAAGACTGAAGGGAGCCCTGGCTGGTGTGGCTTGGTGGATTGAGCACTGGCCTGTGAACCAAAACGTCGCTGGTTTGATTCTTGCTCAGGGCATATGCCTGGGTTGTGGGCTGGGTCCCTGGTTGGGGCCTGTGAGAGGAAACCAACTAATGTTTCTCTCCCTCTCTTTCTCTCTCCTTTCCCCTCTCTCTGAAAATAAATAAAATCTTTTAAAAAGACAGAAGGGAGTTTAAAAAAAAAAAAAAAAAAAGAGGCAGCACCTCCAGCATTCACATTTACAAATAAACCCACATTTACAATCTGATTTTTTTAAGGTGGAAGACTTGTAAATAATGCCTCTGAATTAACACTTTTTTTCTATCTACTTAACAAAATTAACCTGGAGAGCAGACATTTTAACATACTCAAATAGTGACCATCAACATTTTAAAGAGAAAACCTCTTCAGATTCCTCAATGCAAATTCCATGATGACTGCACTGGGAGCATCTCACCCCAGCACAATGTGTGAGAACAAAGCCAATTTCAGGACAAGTCATCTCCAGAAAACCCACAGTCACTGCCCTTGGCGAGGTTCGTGCCACAGTAACCACCAGCCCTGTGATGGTTGCACCTGGCTGCTCAAACTCACCCTGAGCCAACCAGGTCCCCTGACCTCAACCTCCCTCCTGGAGTCATGGGGGGAAAAACTAGAGAAAGCACAGCTCCTCCTGGAATATCATACGGGGGTTATGTTTTTATCTTTGCCCTCAAACTCTGAAAACAGCAAACACTGACCACACAAGCTACATGGATCCCACTTAGCTCCATCTGCACTGCAGCCCCATGCATTGGCTTCTGAGCACCCTTCCTGTCTCAGAACCCCGGGAAGAACATGAGACAAAACCCCGTCTTCATCTGTAAGTTGTGGCACTCAGTGGAAGTACGTGCATCTACACTGATCACATGTTAAAAGGAGGAGAGTGCTAGAAAGTGCCTTTAAAATTGTCACCAGCTTCCCCCAAGCTCACACTGGAGATGAGGACTTAGTTTTAGTGTTTGCCATCTCAGAGGTGCTTAGTAAGCACCCACTGTCACCCACTTGGGGCCACTTCAGGTGGGCATCTGAGTCTCCAACAACTGCTGGACTGTGGCCAAATCCCAGTCCTGCGGCCCCAAAGAGAAAAACAGATGCTGCTGGAGGAGCACACAGAACAGAAACAAAGAATCCACCCATAAAGGGAATCTGAGTAATACTAAATATCCACAGGGAAATGGTGACCAGGAGTCCCCCTGGTGCAGAATGTCACTGTGAGAATGAGCTGGGCGAATTTCCCACCCAAAGGAAAGGACCAGCCCTTTGTCCCCTCCCAGCTGCCTCATGGGCTGTGAGCCTCGCAGCCCACAAATGGTTAATGCCTGCCATTTCCACATCTGCAATGTGCCCATAGGTGTCACATCACAAAATGGGAGGCCCTAACTCTTCCAGGGCCGACTCCCTCCGGGCCCAGCGCAGAGCAGCCCTGACCGCCAGCTCCATTGAGGTCTGTGGCTGGAAATGGCAGGGAGGTTTTGCACGGAAAATTCCAGAAGAGCCACAAAGGCCTTCTCCATTCCAAGGAGGAGACGTGAGTGGAAAGTGGGCGAACAGGTGTGCATTTGTTGTCGTTTTTCAACAGGGCACCCAGCAATACTGTAACTAGATTGCCCAGAGGCCCTGCCTGGGCTTCCTTTGGCAAGCTCCTCCCTGCACATGTCCTTTTTTGGTGTGGAAGCCCACAGTTGTCCCAGGAGGATTGGAGCCAGCAGGGTAAGCTACTTTTAGGACTAAAGCAAGTTTCTGGTCTCAATGAAGCCATGGGCCTAAAAAACAGTTCTCACAGCACTTTCTGCAAACTTTAAGAACTAAAATAGACCCCATCTTTCCCCTCTACCCTCTAAGTGGAAATATTCCCCTGGGCAGGGGTTGTCCTGGTTTTGGACACCTACACCAGCTTCTAGGAAACTGCCAAGCTAATAAGCTGGAGAGTATCACATTAGTGATCCTTTTGGAAAACATGCTACCAAAGATAAAAGCAAGGCCCTCAACCCAGGCTAGAGATCCTATTGGCCTCTCTGACCTCATCTCCCACCATCCCGTGTTCCCTCCCAACCCCTGGACCCCATTCTTTCAGTTCTGGCCACAGTTATATACTGGCTGCTCCTCTGAAAGCCAAGCTCACTCCCACCTCAGGGCCTTTGCACTTCCTGGAAGGTTCTTCCCCGAGGTCTCTGTACAAAGCTCTCTTTCTTCAGGTCTCAGCTGAGACAGCAAAATGACATGTATCTCTCCTCCACACATGCCCTTTCCCACTTCATCACCACTTGACATTCTATTTACTCATCTCTATTTGTGCGCCCCGCCCCCTACACAAGAATAGGAAATACCTTTTGGTTCAGCACTATCATCCCGGGGTCCAAAACAGAATGGTGCTCAATACATATGTGTTAAAAAGATGAGAGAAGGAAAAAATAAAGAGAGAGAGAGAGCCCTCGCCAGTGTGGCTCAGCTGGCTGGAGCGTCATCCCATAACTGAAGGGCTGCAGCAGATTTGATTCCTGCTCAGGGTACAAACCTAGGTTGCAGGTTCAATCCCTAGTCTGGGCATGTATGAGAGACAACCAAAGTTTCTTTCTCGTATCAATGTTTCTCTCTCTCCCTTCCTCTCTCTCTCTCTCTCTCTCTCTCTCTCTTTCTCTCTCAAAACAATGAAAAAATGTCCTCAGGTAAGGATTTAAAAAAAAAAAAAGATGAGAAAAAGTACTTTCAGAAGCCCCAGCTATCACCCTCCCATTCCTAGTTAAATAAGCCAAAATGTCTTCATGACAATAGAAAAGACAATGATTAAAAAACACCCTACTTTACACATTATGAAAATTAACCCAAAATGGGTGAAAGCCTTAAATTTAAAATGCTAAACCTATTATAAAACTCTTAGAAGAAAATATAAAAAGGTGCCTTGGCTGGTATAGCTCAGTGGATTGAGTGCCAGCCTGCGAACCCAAGAGTTGCCAGTTCGATTCCTAAACTAGGGCACATGCCCAGGATGCAGACCAGGTCCCCAGATGGGGGCATGAAGAGGTAATCACACACTGATGTTTCTCTCCCTCCCTTCCCATCTCTAAAATTAAGTAAATAAAATCTTTTAAAAAAATTAAAAGATATATCATGACCTTGGATTTGGTAACAGATTCTTACATATAACATCAAAAGCACAATATCAACAAAAGGAAGAAAGAGTAATAGAACTCCATCAAAATTCAAATCTTTTGTGCAAAGAACACAAGAAAGTGAAAAAACCCTCAGAAAAGGAGGAAATAAGTGCAAACCATATATCTGATATGAGTTAGTGTCAGGAATACATAAAGAACTCTTAAAACTCAACCATAACGAGATAACCCAATTCAAAAATGGGCAGAGGAGGTGAATAGGTACTTTTCCAATAATACGCAAACAGCCAATGAGTACATGAGATGTTCAACATCACTAATCATCAGGGAAATGCAAATCAAACCACAATGGGATACCACCTCACACCCACTAGGATGGCTATGATTTGAAAAAAAAAAAAAAAAAAAAGTTTTTAACGGGAAAATAATATTGGTGCGGGATGTAGAGAAACTGGACCCCTCATACATTGCTATAGAGAATATAAAATGGCGCAACAATGTGGAAAAGTCTAGAAGTTCCTGAAAAAGTTAAATACAGAATCACCACATAACCCAGAAATTCTACTGCCAGGTTTATATCCAAGAAATGTGAAAACACGTATTCAAAGAAAAACTTGTATATAAATGTTAATTTATAAATGTTAATATAAATTCAATGTTAAAACTTGTATATAATAATGTGAGCAACATTATTCACAATAGTCAACAAGTAAAAATGACCCAACTGTCCACCAACAGATGAATGGATAAACAAAATGTGGTCCATCCACACAGTAGAATATTATTTAGCCATAAAAAGGAATGAAGTTCTGATTCATGTCACAGCATGAATGATGAAAACATGCTAAGTATGAGAAGCCAAACACAAAAGGCCACATGGAGTATGTGAAATGTCCAAAACAGGCAAATCCATAGAGACAGAAAGTAGATAGTAGTTGCTAGGGCCCTGGGTAGCACAGAGGTGGGTGGGGAAGTGAGGAGTGGCTGCTAATGGGGTATAGTTTTCTTTTTGAGGTGATGAAAATGTTCTGGAATTACAGGTGATGGTTGTATAATGCTGGAAAAGTATAAATGCTGATAAATTCACATTTTAAAATGGTTAATGAGTAAATTTTATGTGAATTTTACCTTCATATTTTTTAAAGACGGGATTAAAAAAAAAAAAAGGAAAAAAAAATCCTAATCCCAAGAGCCACATCACCTCTAGAGCCGCTAAACTAAAAGACAAAAGTGGGTCTGCTCCAGGAGCACAGAATCCGGTCTTCAAGGAAAGACTCTCTTATGCACCAAGATCCCAAACCACTGAAGAACCCCAATCAACAGGGCCACAGCCCTTCTTAGATATCACCTGTCTTGTGCTCACAGCACAGTAAATCCACCAAACAGGTGGGAAATAAGATCTCCCAGAGAAGGAGCTGATGTCTTGGACTGTGACCATGTGGGACACACAATTTACAAATAAGAGAGCCAAAGTGGAGAGGGGGTCACCAGGCCACCACAGGCAGAGCTCTATTCAAGTCAGGTCCCCACAGATTTCACTGTTGAGTGTGCCACCTACCTCAGTCTCCACTCACTCACTCATAAAACATGTGCTTAGTTTCTACCAGAGGCCAGGGCTGACTAGAGCCCATGGACAACCCCAGGGGTTTCCAACAGTAGGCCTCACACCCAGGGGACCACAGACCCCATGAAGCCCTGGGAAAACACACACAAAGGTAGGGGATGAGCAGTGAACACAGAGCAGGTGGATGATGCAGGGCCAGGTCCCTCCCATGAGCAAACGTACAGTGATCCCTAGATGGCACAGGCTCAAACTTGTAAAGCACAACTTTTTATAAGACAAAGTCATGTTGAAGACTAACCACCTACTTTATCCACTCTACTGGCTAGAACTGCTATGGATGGATGACAAAGGGGAAATGAGACTGGTCTCTAATCAAGGACATTAACTTAGGGGTGGCGTAGGCAGACAGCTAGCCTCTTCACACACAAACAACCACATCAAAATTACAACTAAAATACAGAACAACCATCACTCAGGATCGACAGAAATCAAGTTGCATGGAAGTGTGATAACTACAAAATTAAAGAAACCACATCCATCCAGACTGGTAGGAGGGGCGCAGACACAGAACGGGCCGCTCCCTCACCCACTTGTGGTGGACAAAAATTTGAGAGGAATATCTTGAGAATGAGGAGTCCCAGCCCCACACCAGGCCCTCCAGCCCAGGGTTCCAGTGGCCAGGAAGATAAGTCCCCATAACTTCTGGCAATGGGGATTGAGTTGGTGGAAGAAACTGCTGGAGCACCAAGCAGTTCCTCTTAAAGAACCTGCACACACTCTCCTACTCTACTCACTCCATCTGAGCTCCAGCACTGGGGTAGTGGCTTGAAAGGCACCAGTGGCATACTGGGAAAATCTGAATTGCCTGGCATCAAGGCAAGCAGAGGCCATTATCTCTTTGCTAAACCCTCCCAAAACAGAACCACAGAGCCAGCAATCTGGTGCCATATCTGAGACTCCATCTGAGACTCCATAAACATGATCCCTAGAGACTCCGCCCCACCCAACTTATAGGCCCACCCAAGCTGCTTTTCCATATGAATGGCTGGTCTAGCTGCAGAACTTCTTAAATCCCATCGTAACAAGCAACAGCTGGCCTCAGGGAGCCACCAGTCCAGCACTAGCTGCCTGGGAATCTATCTCTAAGCCCAGCACAAGCAGCAGCCATTTCAGATTGTTTTATAGCTCAGGAAAGGTGGTCCTGGACAAAACACAGGTAGGGGCTGACCTTGGCCTCTACCACCTGGGAAAGCCCAGGGCCAGTACACCCAGTGGACAGCTACAGACCATGTCGGAGCACCATCACCCTGCCCCTGGCACAGGTGATCCGCCATGAAGGGTGGAGGTTGGTGGTAAGTGGTCACAGCCAATCCTTGCAGCTGACTGGCCTGTGTAAATCCCTCCCATTGATCTGCCAACAGCAATCAAGGCTCAACTACAGGAGAAGGGTATACTCAGCCGACATGAAAGTTGTGCCACTGAACCCTGCAGGACACCTACTACATTAGGCCACACTACTACCAAGACACAGTCAAAGCAGCTCCACCTAATACATAGAAACAAACACAGGGAAGCTGCCAAAATGAGGAGGCAAAGAAACATGGCCCAAATGAAAGAACAGATCAAAACTCCAGAAAAAGAGCTAAACAAAATGGAGATAAGCAATCTATCAGATGCAGAGTTTAAAACACTGGTTATCAGGATGCTCACGGAACTTAATGAGGACCTCAACTGTATAAAAAAAGATCCAGTCACAAATGAAGGATACACAAATTAAAATAAAGAATATTAACTTAGGTCTGAAAATAATATATGGGCTGCCACAGTGTCAAAGTACTGAAGTGAGAAAGCACAGGTCCCCCTGACCAGTGCGGCTCAGTTTTTGGCTTTGTTGTACAAAGCAAAAGGTCACCTTTTCAATTCCCTGTCAGGGCATATACCTGTGTTGCAGGTTCAGTCCCTGATCAAGGTGTCTGAGAGGCAAAACTGATCAATGTTTCTCACTCACATCAATGTCTCTCTCCCTCCCTTTCCCTTTCTCTAAAAATAAACAAAATAGTAAAAAAAATAATAAAAATGGAAAAAGAAAGCACAGGTGGTAATAATGATGCACTCAGGTGTGTGGGGGGTGGGAGCAGGCCCACAGAATAGAAGGTACCAACAAGCACAGAATGATGCCTGGTTCACCTCCAGGTGCCTTAGCTTCCTTACCCACCAACTTTATCACTAATGCTCTCCAAGGGCTCCACAAAGGGTAGCTATGAGTGTTGTTATAGAAAATATGAATGCTGTAGGAGAGGCTGTCCCAGACCCACCTGACAGGCCATCAGCCAAGGCCCCTCACAGCGATTCCAGAATCTCTGCTGAAGGTTTTCTACTTGAAGGTTTTCTACCATCCTCACTTTGTAAATGGCCATTTTCCCTGCCCTGGGTGATGTGTGTCATAAAGCTTCCTGAGGGAATGCTTTGGTCAAGTCTGTTTAGTAAACTTTGATCAGGGAAAACTGCAAACATACCCACAGAAGTAAAGAGAGCAGCAGGATTAACTGCACACACCCACCACCCATGGTCTCTAGGTGGCCAACCTTCGTCTCCTACACCCCGCTAGCTTCTGTGAAGCAAATCCTACCCAACGTGCATTTACGAATGAACAGGTCAGTATTTATCTCCACAGGACAAACCACCACCACCCCACAATCACACCTTCAACAATTTAACCAGCATTCCTTAACCTGTCAGGGTCACACTGGTTGAAATCTATAGCTCCCTGCCCCCTTTTCAATCATGCCTTGAAGAAATTAGGTCATTTAGCCTGTTTCTCACCATCAGGTTTTGCTGGTGGCACCCCTGTGGTAAATATATCACACGCCCCTGATTTCCTGTAAACTAGATTTTGAGGTCCAGCCAAGCACGTGCACACTCCTTGGGGGCTGGCCACTGAGGATGCTTGCTGTTGGGACCCATCATTTCATTAGGTGCCTGAAAACTTATAATTTTTAATTCCATCACTTCATTTTAATCAGCCAGAATATGTTAATAGCTGCGGTGTCCATTACCCACGTGTGGCCATTTGAATAGATTAAAATTAAATAAAATTAAAACTTGACTTCCTCAGTCAAACTATTCCAGGTAAAATACTAGACAATATGCATTCAGAGCATTCCAGAAAGTTCTGTAAGGTAGTGCTGATCTGTGACAGAATCTTGCCCTCACCCACTATTTTGTTCCTTGTGAGTTCGGTGCGTAGATAAGACGTAATAAATGCTTGCTTCTTTCCCTCTATTTACCAATTATCAAAATGAACTGGTTGCCTAACACCCTGCGAAGGGACCAGCAAGTGCCTTCCTTTCCTTTGAGCACCAACATGAATGTGGATTTTTTTATCCCTTTGATGCTCCAACTCAGGACTCCTTGTTCTCCCTCATGCTCGCCTGCCCCACCTTGGCCAGGAAGGCCCTATGGTTCCTTCTGACACAACTGGAATGTTTCAATGCAGATTTAGAATTAAAACTTTTTAACTTAAATGCTTTGATTTTATACTCACACTTTTATTTCATGCTGAAAATTCTGGTTCTTACAGAGATTAATAGTTTATTTTCTTCTATAATGTATAACACTAAGATTACTGGTATTGTTAACCTGAAACCAAAAACATGACTTCTAAAAACAGCTAAAGATTAAAATTTTCATTTTGCCTCACTAAAACATTTATAGTCCAACTGTGTTTAAAAGTCATGTAAAATAAATCTGAGAAGTTAAGACTAACCTGAGTTGCAACTGACATGCACCTAGATTCATTTATTTCATTTTGCTTTGGTTTTTAGGGATCGTCACTGCCCCAGACATACTTTTATTTTAGAATTATATAAACACACATCCAGTGCTACCCAGAAGGAAACTTGGATAAGTCTCCAGTAAACCTGCCCCCTCCCATTCCTCCTCCCAGAGGTGACCACAGGGTTGATTTGTGTAAGCAAGTACACGTATGTCCATACCCTCCCCACCTTGCCTTACATAAAAGTGAGTACACTACAGCTCTTCACCCTTCACCTTGTTCGTTTTTCCACTTGTCATTTCACCCTATGGTGAAATCCTGTCACCATGACATAAAGATCTCATCATTCCTTTGCTGAGGGACTCAACTCCACTCCATCAGTCCCCAACGCCAACTGACAAACACCTAAGTCATTTCCAGTTTTGCCACTTCAGAATGTTGTAATAGAGAGCCCTATCACAATCCTTATTTGTAACAGTGTATCTTTGGGATACATTTTTAGAAGTGGAATTGCTGGAGCAAAGGCTAAGTGATTCCCACTCAGAGGAGTAGGAACCTCCAAAAGCAATATACAGTGGTGCCCGATTCCCACCAATCAAATGGTGTCTACCTCTATGGACAAAAGGTCAGAAATGTTTTGACAATCCAACAACCATTATTAGTATCAGAGAGACTGACCATCTTCCACACCTTGGTTGGTTAAGGGCCATCTGCATTACTCTTTCTGTGAACTGGTTTTCTGTTAAGTCACACCCATTTTTGATCCTGAATATATAGCACAAGGCCCATCTCTTGGTACATGAACCATGCATACCTGCCAAACAAACAGGACCCAACAGAACTTCAAGGGTGAACACCATGTCCATTAGCCCAAGCAGGCAGTCTGACCTTCTACGTGCATACCAACAACTGTGTACAATGTAGGTGATGTGTGGGGGCTGTGTGTGCCTCGTGGCTTGCCAGGAGTCAGCTCTCCTCCCACCTGTTCCTCCTCTGTGCCTAGTGTGTCCTGGGTAACAGGAATGAGGAGACCCCAGCTCAACTGAAGTGGGTATGAACTGGTGCTAACCAGAGAAAACCTAAAATAAATGGATTTGTTGGACTGACTTATACCCCACAACAAAAGCAAAAAGCTGACATATTTATAAATCTTTTAAAAAATCACACCTGGATGGCAGTCTCTGATTGCTGGGTCCTGAGAGCCCTTGACAGATCCTGCATTTGACAGCTCTAAGCAGTGAGGAATGGCTCAGTTTCCCCCCCACAGACACAGAGTGAGATATGGGTGACCACCTCCGAGCACCAACACAAGGCCCTGCACTGCTGACAATGGTAAGGAAAAATTCTACCAGTTTTGGTCAGCATTGGGAAATCACAGAAATGGCCAGAGTGATCAAGGCCACCTGGCTGGGATTATCCTCTGCCACTGATCCTAACAGAGGATGGCTCATCCTATTTAGGCCAGGGCTTTTCACGTGAGTGACCCCTGAGACACAAGGCAGGCAGGGCCTGGGTAGCCCCGTCAGACAGTCTTAGCACACAATCCTGGAGGACTTGCCTCCCTCCATTTCCTCTAGGAGGTAGCCAGCAGCTTCCGAAGCAGTGCTCAGTTCCAAATGTCCAAAGAGCTGAATGAGGCCCTTTGGGTAAGTTAGAACCTTCATTACACAGATACCAGAACCCAAGCACTCACCCGGCTTCTGGGCATGGGACTCTGGTCCTACCAGCTGGCCATGGCAGCAACTACGTAAATGGCAACCTGCGTCAATGTGCTTGCCAACCTAAAATGAAGGACAGAGAAAGAAACACTGAGTTTCCAAGGAAAGTTTCTGGGACATTCTGGTAGTTTTAAACACCTCCAACCCCTAGGATTACATAGTGAAATTTCAGGATTTCAACTAAAGCTCTGTCTCAGGTCTCCTCCACAAGGAGCAGCAGAAGAAATAAATTTCTTCAGTCTCTGACCTATGACCAGATATGGTGCTACAAAAACTAGCATAGTAGATGCTGTCTTCAACAATATACTGGAGACAAGAGGTTGTACACAGCCACACACCCGCATGCCAAATATACTGAAAATGGTTCAAGGTTTGACTGAATAGTAATAACCTTAATAGCAGAAACAGTAATACTCAGCATCGAATAGGTGCTTAAGAGTGAGTTCCAAGTACTGTGCTAAGAAATTCAGCATCTCTATGAAACCGCAGGACAACCTTAGAAGCCAGTTACAGAATCATACCCATTCTACAGATAAGGAATCTGATGTGTCTGATACTCAGGAATTTGTCCAGGGTCACCTGTGTCTCCCTCTCCATAAATGACCTCTTTGTTCCCTGGTGCGTGTTCCCTGGCACAGACCCCAGAGAAACCACCCTCCAACCCAGTCAGTGCAGGATTTGCCCTCAACAAGTTGAGGCTGCGATGTACCTGGGGACAGACACACTTTACCTTCTAAATGGAGGCAGCTT
Organism: Desmodus rotundus; assembly: GCF_022682495.2. Lineage (NCBI taxonomy): Eukaryota > Metazoa > Chordata > Mammalia > Chiroptera > Phyllostomidae > Desmodus > Desmodus rotundus. The sequence continues at coordinate 49,531,414 of NC_071395.1, read as the reverse complement.
CACCTCTGTGGGGCAACTCACAGCTTTCCCCCAGGGATTGTCTCCAGAGAGCTAACACTGCCCAGGGAGGAAGGGGCTGACCATTTTACAGACAGAAAAACGAAGGCTCAAAAATGTTCGGGAACTCTCCTGAGGTCACAGACATAGCTGACTTCAGGACTTCCCCTTCTTTGTGACATCAGATGTCCAGGGCTCTAGTTACAAAGGCTAAAACCCAGTGAATCTGCCAAGCCCTGGACTTAGTATTGTCAGTGTCACCTCTGTTATTCTTTGCACCCACATGATACCAGAGCTTGCTTGATTATAAAACCTTTATTTTTAAACTGGGTTCACAGTAACTCATTGCTCATGGATGGTGAGAAACACTCCCATCAGGAGAACTTGAGAAATAAGCAAATATCAGTGACCTCCCTGAAAAGGCCTTTGGGCACCAAGGAGTAAACAGCGTCCTCTTCAGCGAGGTCCAGGGCAGGAAATACAGAGGATGAAGTTAGTCCTAGTTCTTTCGTACCTCCCAAGTGGCAGCCCCTCTCTGCTATTGAAGGGAAGCCTCAGAACCAGGGGCCCTGGGCTTTCAGAGGACCTTCTCTCTTCAGGATCAAGGTCAATACAAAAAAGTCAGCAGCATTTCTACACATTGGCAACAGACAACCAGAACTACAAGCTTAAAAAAAAATCCATTTAAAAGCATAAATAAATGTAAAATACTTAAGAATAAATTTGATTTTTAAAAAATGTGCAAGACCTATAGACTGAAAACTGTAATAAATACATCCTTGAGAGAAATGAAAAAATAAATAAAGAGATAGGTCTTGTCCATGGGTAAGATGTATCGATCCTCCCCACAAAATTGATCCAGTCTAATTCTGTCGCAATCAAAAATTCCTAGCACGCTTTTTTGTAGAAACAAGCAGCTGATTCTAAAATTTATGTGGAAATAAAAAGGGACCTAGAATAGTGAAAGCAACATTGAAAAAGAGGAACAAATTTGGAGGGCTTCCCCTACCTGAAGTTAGGGAGGAGGAAAGAGAATTTTGAAAGAAGATAAAGGGACTAGTCAAGGAACATATATGAAGGACCCATGGACATGGACAATGGTGTGGGGATTGACTATGGAAATGGGGGGCAGGCTGGTCGCAAGTGGATGAAGGGGGAGATAATTGGAACTAGTGTAAAACATACAAAAATAAATAAAAAAGAGACTTACCACAAGGCTACAATAACCAAGTCTGTGATATGGACATAAATACAGACACGTAGATGGACAACCAGAATATACCCATGCACATGTGGACACTGATTTTCAACAAAGATCAAAGTACCCTATTCTGTGAGACCACAAGACTCACTGGACAACATATCCTGGGGAGTTAACCAATAAGGAGGAAGGTCATCTAATCTGTTATCACAACATACACAGTGCATCCTGGGTGGAGTGCAACATGCAAAGAAGTTTTAAGGTCACCTCAGACCATGTTCCACCATGGCTTTCCCTATCTCTTAGCTCATGGCACATCCAGTCTTCTAGCTGCTCAGATAAAAATCTGGAGTTGCCCTCCTGATCAGACTACCCCATTACCTAGACCACCTGGAAATCCTGTTGATTCTGCCATCAAACACCCCTGGGGTCCAACCACTTCTCACACCATCCTCCCTGCTAAAATGGAGGACAGCAAACTAAACCTCCTGCTTTCACTCCTCAGCTTGAAACCCTCTGAAGCCCCTGCGTTCACTTAATATGAAGCTGAGCCTCTGCTAGACTTGGAGGCCCACCCACCAGCCACCTGCTTTTCCTGCTCCAGCGGTGCTGGCCTCCCGGCCATGACTTCAACACATCAGGCACCCTCCCACCTTAACGTCTTTTTATGTTTTAAACAAAATCGCAGATACTTTATCATTTTAACAATCAATTCAATTTGCATCCCAAATTGATAAGGACCTTTGAAAAATGTAACTTCCATACAAAAATCCCTAAATGTCAACAAATGCCCAGTCCATATTCAGTTCATACAATTTCTCAGAAATGTCTGTATACAGCCTGTTCCAACAACAGCTGCCAGAGCATTTGTGCTAGCTGCTCCCTCTGTCTCAATCACTCTCCCCGAGATGGCTGACCCTCTCCATGTCCCCCCAGGTTGCTGCTCAAATGTCTCCCTCACAGAGGCCCACCCTGCTCCTTCTCTCACACAGCCCTGGCCTTTCTGCACGCTCTACACAAGGCAGCTACTGTCTCTATGGACTTTCTCACCTGACAAAAACATAAGCACCACAAGGAAAGAGGTATCTGTATCCCTGATGCCTATTTTATCCCAAGCACCTAGAACAGTGTCAGATACATACCAGGTACACAATAAATATTTATGAAATGAATGAGCCCAGATGGTTTAACATTGAAGTAACCATTTTGAGGAGCAGTAGACCCTCAGATACAATTAGAGGGAAACTAAAAAAGGAGCTGAAACCAAGCAGAGACCATGAGAACTGGGAGCACTTATCTAAAATAAACTATAATCACTATTCACTGATAAAGCATTTGGACTGTTCTGCTATCCACCCGCACTGGTTGGGTTTAGACAGCTTCTACTGTTTTTATTTCCAACCCATACATTTAAAACAGTATCGAATAACCCTTAAGTACACAATTACCAACTCATAAGAGACTCCTCTGCTCCCTTGATAAATCATTATGATTGGCTTTGACCTCGCACCTGGGTACTCCACTTACACACACACACACACACATGCACGCATGCACGCATGCACACACACACACCCCTCTCCCACACCAACTCTGAGATATACCCCAACACAGCTATTTCCCAGTCTGAAAGAGATCACACTCGGTTAGAGGGCAGCCATGGTGATTTACATGAAATCAAGTTACTGCACTTTGGGCAACATAAGTCCTGTGTTGCCATTTCATTCTCTGGAGCTCAGGTAAGTAATGCCGGCTCCCTTTTAACTAGAGGCAAAAAGCCCCAACCAGACACCACATGCTATCTGGGGAGCTCCGGTTTTGAGGAGACACTTGGGTTGCAGTGCCTGTGGCCTGCACAGAGAGAGGTCTCGGGGGCCATGGGCACCTGACCAGGAAGCCTGGGCTCTCCAAGGTGCTCCCAGAGGGCCCATGGTCCCTGCAGAGGCCCAGCCCTTATGGAAGCGGCACATTTCTGGTCTCCTCCTATACCTGTCTGCACTAACCAAACTACTTGGGAAAATTCTTTAACTGTGTCTGCACCCAAATGTTTACCACCTTGGCTCAAATCCAGTCCTGGGAACATGACATTTGGAAAATAAACTCCGAGGGGAAACCCAATGATACATTCACCTTCTCCCACCCTTAGGTCCACAAAGTCCACTTGTTCCGTGCGATCCAAGTGCCCCTGAAAACAAGGGCAACCTAGACTCTTTCTGTCAACAGTCTTAGCAACTGCACCACCAAACTGTCAAGGAAGGAACTCCCTGGCCAGCCCTATCAGAAAGGGAGAAACTGAGGCAAAACAAACTGTGAAGCATCAAGAAAGCCCACATGTTATACTGCTCCAACATGTGCTGGCTAGTTGGGGGAAGGATTGTATTTGGTTTTCTAATCTGGGGGCAGCAAACTACTGCCTGGGCCTGTTGTAGTGAACGGTTTTCCTGGGATACAGCCATGCCCCCCCACCCCAAGTATGCACGGTCTACAGCTACTTCACCTACAAAGCAGAGCTGAGTAGTAGCGACAAAGACAATACAACCCCAAAAGCCAAAAATATTGACTACCTGATCCTTGAAAGCAGGAAGAAACTGCAGCCCTGACGGGATATGCTGGTTATTAAAGGACCAGAGGGGACCTAGCCACCATGGCATGCTGAGACAAAAAGGGAACAGGCACACCAAGGAGGTGCTCCAGCTCCATTTGGCCCCAGAGGACAAAGCAGTACCTACTCTCCCCAAGGTATGGAGCCTCATTAACCTGCAGAGCAGGAGAGAGCATGACTCGGCACACTACTGGTGAAGAACCAGCCCCATGAGGGCCATGGAGCCGACAGCAAGGCCACACAAGCCCGTCCTTGGCAACCAGAGCTGGCCTGTCTTCACTGTCAAGCCAAGGTGTGCACTAGGGTAACAGCCAGTATGTGCTCTCCAGGGCCTTGGTCTGCCCCTCCCGGTCTTCCCTCAGCCACAGTAACCACAGCCTCACTGAGGGACACAGATCCTCTACTCCCTGCACTGTGCCATTGAAGCCATTCCTAAAGCCCCTTGAAACCTCCCAATGTCAGCAACACCTCACCTGGCCTTCAAGACTCTGTCTGCATCTGACAGACACATATGTATATGTTCTCATTTTCTCTCTCTCCCCCTCCCCTCTCTCATACACACACACCATGCTCCTAGCTTCAACCACACTGGCCTTGTGTCAATTCTTCACACCCACCACATCTGCCTGCCTCTACTGCCAGGTCTTTGCACACGCTCTTCCCACTGCTGGGAAAGCCCCTCCTCCCACTCATCCTTCAGACACAAGCAAGCACCTATTATTCAGGCCTGCTCTGCCTGCCAGCTCTTACCCCTCCCCCTTCCATCCCCTAGGACTAAAGCCCAGCTGAACTTGACATCTGACATTTGATATGTTCTCTTCTCCAACTGCTCCTCCACAAGACAAAGTGCTATTGCTCATCTCCTTATCCAATCTCCAACAAGGCACAGGAGGAAATGGCAACATGGGATCCTCCCTGAGTTATAAATACCCAACCACTATGATTCCACCAAAGACTTGAGTCAAAAACGTAACAATATAAATATAAACTCTATCCAGGAAGAAGCAACATGAAGATAGGAAAGGACACAGCCCACGGGAAAACTCTCACTGCCTCCTTCATATGGCTGGTTGGAGAAAGGCATTCGGAGGTTCCAGAGGCCTCTATGGCCTTGTGTACCAAAGGGTCCCCCCCTCTATCGTTGAGATGTGTGAGCTACACCTCCATACCCATGCACCCACACCCTGCACTCCCCTCCTTTCTTATACCACCCTAAAACACCCAGCCACAGTACTTCCAACTGATCCCTGTCCTCTCCAATGCTTGATTTCACCACACCCTCTATTCTCCTGGAAATTCCAGCAGTCCCTCCCTTTCATATCACCCAGCCAATCCAAACGTTTCAGTGCTTCTTCCTGATGAATCACTAGCTGCAGGAGCCCACCTGGCCCCTTGAACCTCTGGACCATCCTCAGGACCAAGTAATCAGGCAGGTTCTCAAACAGAAACTAGCTCTTACTTTTACTACTGTAATTAATGCTATTTCTCAAAATACTGACTCCTTTCTATAGGTTCCTTTCAATGTTTCAACTCTTGCTCCCCAGCAGCTGCCCAGGCCAAGTCCCCGTGGCAGTTCAAAACTTCAGACATCTAGGACAAAGGCAGCAAGAATATATAATGGGGTAAAGGCAGTCTATTCAACAAATGCCGTTGGGAAAACTGGACAGATACATACAAAAAACTGGACAGATACAAAAAAAAAAAAGAAAGAAAGAAACAACAAAACTAGACAACCTTCTCATACCATATATAAGAATAAACTCAAAATGGATTAGACTTAAATGTAAGACCTGAAACCATAAAAGTGTTAGAAGAAAACATAGGCAATAAACTCTGGCATTGCCCTCAGTAATATTTTTGTTGCTAGATCTCCTTGGGCAAGGGAAACAAAAGAAAATATAAACAAATGGAACTACATCAAACAAAAGTTTTTGCACAGCAGAAAAAACCATCAACAAAACAGAAAGACAACTGGGAGAAGATATTCACCAATGATACATTCAATAAGGGGTTAATATCCAAAACTTATAAAGAACTCACACAATTTAACACCAAAAAACAATCCAAATTAAAAGATGGGCAGAGGACCTGAATACGCATTTCTCCAAAGAAGACATACAGATGGCCAAGAGACATGAAAAGATGCTTAACACCACTAATCATCAGAGACATACAAATTAAAAATAGTGAGACATCACCTCATGCCTATCATTAATAAACAAGGGTTGGCAAGGATGTGGAGAAAAGAGAACCCTCATGCACTGTTAATATGACTGCAAAATGGCGCAGCCACTATGGAAAACTGTATAGAGGTTCTTCAAAAAATTAAAAATAGATCTACCATATGATCCAGCAATCCTACTTCTTGGTATTTATCTGAAGGAACACAAAACACTAATTGGAAACAATACCTATAGTCACCGCAGCATTATTTACAATAGCCAAGATATGGAAGTAACCTAAGTGTCCATCAACAGGTGACTGGATAAAGAAGATGTAGTGCGCATATATACAATGGAATATTACTCAGCCATAAAAGAGTGAAATCTGATCATTTGCAACAACATGGATGAACTTAGAGGGTATTATGCTAAGTGAAATTACAGAAAGACAAATACCATATTGTTTCCCTTATATGTGCAATCTAAAGAATAGTATCAACAAACAAACAAAACAGACACAAACTCATAGCTACAGAGAACAGGGAGGTTAGGGGACTGGATGAAAAAGGTAATGGGAGTAAGAAATGCAATTGGTAGTTTTTACATGGGCATGTAAAATACAGCACAGGGAATATTACCAATAATACTGCAATACCCACAAGGGAGACCCAAAAAACAGAATTTATAAGAATTGTGTATTTATTCTTACTGCACATGTTTAAACTTCAGTGACCTTCAAAGTACTCTCCATTTCATGCAATACACCTATCGAGATGTTTTTTTCCATTGCTCAAACAAGTTTTTGAACTTGTCGAGTTTGATGTCTTTTAGTGCTTCTGCCTTTTTTGTTTCACCTCTTCCACATGGGCAAAATGTTTCCCTTTGAGGACTTTTTTCATCCAGGGAAACAAACAAAAAAGTCACTTGGGATGAGGTCAGGAGAATAGGGAAGCTGGGGCACAGGGTGATGCTGTTTTTTCCTCAAAAACTGCTGAATACTCAGCATGGTGTGGGCAGCTGTGATCATAAATCACTTACCATGAAATGGGCAAATGCATTTAAAGTATTTAAAAAAAATTCACTGAAGCCAAACACAACCTCTCACACCACCACCAGCTGATACACTGATACAGATGGGTTCCTAGAACACTCACCTAGTGGGGAAACGTATACTACAAGGGGCCAGCCCTTTAGAAAATTCCAGGGTTTTTTAAGTCCCCCCTCGTATATAGTACGAAGTGGGGTATTAGACAAACTTGCCAGGGGGAATCACTTCTTAAACTATATAAATGTCTAACCACCACACTGTATACCTGAAACTAATACGAAATAATATTGAATGTCAACTGTAACTGAAAAATAAAACTTCAGATAAACCTCCATATTTAAAATGTCCAGTAATCAAGTGTCCACATCTACCCTAGTCTGAGATTTTGGGAAGAGTTGGAAGTGTTTAGTACTGAGGATGTATATGCGTTACAATATTAAAAGACATCCTGAAGAAATTGTCACAAGAACAAAAGAGGAAATGACCTCTCTGTTAGTAACAAGGTCCTAGGAACTGGTGTCTCCCACTTTGTATCATGCTGTATTAAGGAAATTCTCTGACAAATAGCCACAGGAAAACAAGGAAATACCTTTCACCTCTGAGCTGAGCGCTAGAGCAAAGACCTCAGATGTTTCTGGTCTCTGTTCTCCAAAGCCCTCTGAAGACTCCAGGAATCCTCTATCAGCCCACCAAGCTGGGTACATCCAGGCCCCACCCCTCTAGGGACTGAAGAACACCCATGGAATCTCTGTGCTCCAACACTCCCAAGATGATGTTACAATGAACCTTCTAGAACCACACATATCCTTTTTTCTTAAATCCCACAGTATCTGGCACAAGGTAGGCCATCAAAATGAGTGCCTTTCTTCCTTTTTCCCTAAGCTAACTCTGAGGGAGGATAAAATGAAGCTCCCGTAGGGATATAGGGTATTTCTGAATTCAAAAAGGTTCTATTTTGCCCTGGCCAGTGTGGCTCAGTTGCGTGGAGCTTCATCCCATGGACCGAAGGGTCACAGGTTCAATTCGTGGTCAGGGCACATGCCTAGGTTGCAGGTTCAGTCTCTGGTTGGGGCGTGTACTCAAGGTGGCTGATCAGTATTTCTCTCTTGAATTGATGTTTCCCTCCCTCCCTCTCTCCCTTCCCTTCTCTCTAAAATCAATAAGCATAGCCCTGTCTGGTGTGGCTCAGTGGATTGAACGCTGGCCTGCAGGCCAAAGGGTCACTGGTTCAATTCCCAGTCTATGGCATACACCTGGATTGTGGGCCCGGTCCCCAGTGGGGGGCGTGCAAGAGGCAATCACACACTGATGTTTCTCTCCCTCTCTTCCTCCTTTCCCATCTATAAAAATAAATAAAAAATCTTTTTTAAAAAATAAAATCAATAAGCATGTACTTAGGTGAGGATAAATATACAAACAGTTCCATTTTTTACTGTATTAAAATATAAGTAAAAAATAAAAAATAAAATATATATAACATACTCAAAGACACAACAGTGTGATTACCAGAGGGGGAGGGGGTGGAGAGAGTAGTAAAGGGTAAAAAGTGGGTCAAACATATGGTGATAGAAAGAGATTTACTTTGGGTGGTAAACACACAGTGCAATATACAGATGATGGGTCATAGAATTGTACACCTGAAACCTATATAATTGTGTTGGCCAATCAACCCCAATAAATTTAAAAACATACATAAAATTTACCATCTTAGCCATTTTAAGTGTGTATTTCAGCGGTGTTAAGTTCATTCACAGTGTTGCGCAACCATCCTCCAACACTCATCTCCAGAATTTTTTCATGTTGCAAAATTAAAACTCTGTCCCCATTAAACACTAACTCCCCATCCCCCCACCATTTCACTTTCTGCCTCTATAAATTTGACTACTCTAGGGACCTCATATAAGTGGGATCACACAGTATGTCACTTGGTATCTAGCTTATTTTATTTAGCACGATGTATCTTCAAGGTAGAACCACATACATTTTAACCCCTTGGGACCAAAATATGTACAGAACAAAGCCCATGGACAAAGCCCTGGTATACCTGCAGCCCAAATGGCTTCCCAGACCAGCCATAGCCCTGATACCCTCCACTATCAACCAGTGCTTCCCACCATTCCCTAAATAAACTGTACCAAAAGACAGTGGCACTGGAAAGACCCAGAATGGTGAGACAGAGCAGCATCCAATGTTATGCCTTGGATTCACTTCAAGTGCACCTGTCTCACCCCTGCTCTTACCTCCCACAACACTCTGTCTCCGTGGACACACCTCTTCCAGCCCCATCTCACAGCCATGAACCAGGGAGTCAAAAAGTGCCTGACAGGTGTATAGTAATGATGACTAACTTATACACAAACTTTTCCAAAAAGTAGAAGCCAGCAGCTCAACTCAAACCTATTCCCTGAAGCACCTGGGCCAGACATGGGACCCTTACACAGGCCCCCTGGGGGGAGTGAACCCTGAGCTCCCAGTATATCCAACTCTAGATAGGAGAGACCTAGACAACAAGCCCACCTACCACGTCACTGAAAAGGAAAATGCTGTGCCCCCTTCAAGTTCTGAGCACCAAGCCCACCCATCTTGTGAGGCAGAGCCAGGCCCAGACCCTAGCTGAGACCCAAGGATGCTTGCACAGAAAAAACAGTAACACCAAGGGACCCCACACAAGGTATCCACTCATAGAGGGAGGGCATTTTGTTGTTCATCGTTTCAAACAGGAAAGCCCAGAGCACCCCAATTATCACTGGGTCAACTATTCCTGAGTGACATGTCACCGCAAAACATGCCAAGAGCCTCCTGAGACAACTAACAAGGGGGGAGAGGTTGGGGAGGGGGCAGTTGAGTCTCCAGGACCAGGTGAAACAGGAAAATTTAGGAGTGAGGATCACAAAAAGCCCCACCTGCAGAAGCTATCGCCTCCATTGTAGCAGGTGGCCAACAGGAGGTTCCAACGGCATCCAGCCACCCTCCCAAGAGAGACCATCCAGGGATCTTCCACATTGTGTGGCATCTCAAACAACTGTATTACCCTCATAGCTGGGTTGTGTTTACTTTCTTTTTTTTAAGATTTTTCATTTGTTTATTTTTAGAGAGAAGGGAAGGGAGAGAGAGGAAGGGAAACTTCAATGTGTGGTTGCCTTTCACACACCCCCTACTGGGGATCTGGCCCACTACATGTGCCCTGACTGGAAATCGAACCGGCGACCCTATGCTTTGCAGGGCAGCACTCAATCCACTGAGCCACACCAGCCAAGGCAGGTTGTGTTTATTTTCATGTCAACAAATAAATCCTCCAACTATTTTATTCTTGAAGGTTTTTTGAGTTTCTTTTTACAGTAGCAACACCTTATCACAGAAGTGACCTCCTGAGAAGGTGAGAATCTTTCCTTCACCAATGGACAGAATATCCTCCACTGCCCTGGCCACAGGTGCCATGCGCTGCCTCAAGCCAGGTCTGAATCCGTGGGATTGGATGTGCCATAAGAGAGCAAAGCTATCACCTGAACATCTCCATGTGGTAAAGACAGCACCATTCAGCAGGTTACTTCCTCATTTGTTGACAATAAGGCACCAACCCTGATCTGCATATTCACAAATGGGCAAAGACCAAACAATCCCCAAAGTCTTCTGAGGAGCAGCATGGAGGCCATTGCTGGGCCATCTTCAAATACACAGTCTTGGTGCATAAACAGCCAGGTCTAGCACATTACCTAGTACCTGCAGTGGGTGCTCCCCACATACTTCCCAGAATATTTTTCTTTGAAAGGGAGAAGGAAAAACATCTGTTTGTTGTTCAAGCACCCAGAGAGAATAGCATTCTGGGGCAGCCCCACTATACACAAATGAAGACCTGGGCCAACAGCCAAGATAAGACTAACTATTGTAGTCAGTTAATAACAGCAGACAGGAAGGCAAAAATCTCTGAAGAAAGATAAACAGAGAGTACCCCCAATTTTCACCTCTAACTCCCAACCACCCCCTCCCCAGCTGCACCACTCTAGTCGGAAATACCTGGAGCCTCAGGAAGCTTCTGCCTTGATCTCAAAGGTCCCATCCTCCAGGTTGGCAACAGGAATCTGGGAATGAGTGACTGAGGTCTATTAAAGCTGGTAGTTTCCAGAACACTAAAGGATCTCCCTAGATCCAAATCCAGAGAGGCTAGGTCTTCTGAGCTGGCAGCTGGGCAAGGGGTGGTGGGAGGGGGCTGTGGTCCACGCTGTGGCCATGTCTGTGTCCGCAGGGTGTTGTAGACCTACAAACCTACGCCTTCAGTCCAGACCTAGCCAGATACCAGTGTCCTCCTTGGGGTCCTGCAGGGGGCAGTGACCAGCAATCTCTGTGTGTCCTGGGTTCCCCAGAGAAACAGAAGAGCCCAAGGGATGGTTGCTGCCATGCAAAGAAAGAGAAGCAGCAAATGCCCTGATGACACATTGGCTCCTTCTGATGGGCAGAGTGTGGAGAGAGCCAAAAGCCCCACACCAGGACTGGCCCAGAGAATGGAGCCAGGTGCCAAGCAAGAGGGTGCTGTGTTTGTCCATGCTTGTTCCTACAAGGACCTGACTAGACTGGAGGATGGGGCAGCTCCTGGGGAGAGTCCCAAGGAGGGTGCTTGGGGTCCGCCACTCCTGGCTGCAGACATGTGCCAGATCAGCCATGACTCCAGTGAGCTGAGCACCCAGCTGATAGGTGTGGCCTAAGACCTCCAGGAAGAGATGCTGCTAGGAAGCTCTGAGGACTGGGCAGAGCCCCCAGGGGCAGCCGGAGACCAGCCACAGAGACCCCCACAGAGGGCACAGGCGAGGGGGATATGGAGGCTGCTGAAGCTTGATGATGTATGTCTTAGCACTGTGCAAGGTGAGGCAACCTGTAGACTCCAGCTATGGGTCAGAGGAGGCACTTTCCAGAACCATGGGTGTCATGGTGGCCCTAACGTCCTTCCTGCAGACTGACAAAAACACCATTCATTCCATCCATGCAGAAGGCTACAAGGTACAAGGTAGTATTTGTATGCCCACTGGTGCTGGTGGCCCACGCACAGTAGTCCGGCATGAACTGGAGCATAATCTGCTCTATATTTACCAGATCCTGAGCCTTCTTACAGGCATGCAGCTGAACCACATCTTTCAGCAGAAGCAGAACTACAGCAAAAGCGTAACTATGACCTGTGGAGCCATTCTCGGGCTCAGAACACAACCTGCTACTGACAACCTGCTGCAGCTCATGGTGCAAGACCCTAGCTTCCTGATGGGGATGACATGGTACCCGCCCCTGGTGGCAGCTGCGTGTGACGCTGTGCCAGCCTATAGCAGGTGTCCGCGCATAGCCTGGTTTTCTCCATCCTGCTGGCTCACACAACCAACCTGTGGCACTTGTGCACCACAAAAACCAATTCCTGCACCCCATCGACCTGCACCTGCTCTTCAACCTCCTAAGTTCCTCTTTGTCCTTCCATGAAGGTGAGGCCTGGGTGCTCACATGGCCTGCCCAAAGTCAACGTAGCCAGCTTCTTCCATGCGCACATCTCTTATCTGGAGCCTGACATTGATCTCTGCCTACTTCTCATCTCCAAAAATGATGACAACTTCTTTGCCATCTCTTCCTCTACTTTCAGGAGCACCTATGGAAGCACAGAGCCCACGTAGTGCTGCAGGAGGCACTGCGCACACACTACTATAGTGTTGTCCAAGTGGGCATCCCTGACCGTTGCCATTTCTTCTCTATATCAAAGAGCTCAGGACTCCACTAGCCCTGAGATTGAGGCCCCATACACCAGTGAAAAGGAGCAGGAGGAGTGGCTACTTGGCCTCTACCAGTACCTGCACAGCAGTGTCTATGCCTCCCGCCCACTCAAGACCACCTACTACACAGGTCCCAACAAGAACCTCCTGGCCTGAATGACTGGTACCTTTGAGCTGTACCTGTGCTACTGCCCCCTGGAGACCAATGCCATCCATAAGTTGATGTGCTGGATCCACAAGGAAGAAGACCACCTCTTGCCCTGGCTGGTGTGGCTCACTGGATTGAGCACCGTCTTGCAAACCAAAGGGTCACAGGTTCAATCCCAGTCAGGCCTAGGTTGTGGGCCAGGTTCCCAGTTAGGGGACGCACGAGGGGTAACTACACACTGATGTTTCTCTCCCACTCTCTAAAAATAAATAAATAAATAAATAAATCTTTAAAAATGTCCGCCTCTGCATCTTGATGCCCCTTATGTATTGATGTGTGGGTTCAGCCCTCCTAAGTCCACTGGGCCATGGAAGCCATAGGATCCTCCAGGCAGGGCTGGCGTCCCTTGCCCAGGGACCAGGCAGGGGCTATGAGTTACTGCATGTATTAAGTGCTTTGGGAGGAAAAAAGCAAAACAAAACAAGTCTGGAGTGGCTAGTGAGTCCCTAGACAGATGGCAGGGTCACAGTGTCATATATTCACAAACCTTCCAGATGCCCTCAAGACAAGTTTTAAACAGGAGGATGACTTGGTAGAATTCTAGAAATTCAGTATGACACTGGGCCTTCAAATAAGAACCTATAACCATCTGACCAGCCAAGCTTCCCTAATAGGCAGAATTCAGTTTCTTTGACCATTAGGGGCCAAGTCAAATAGTCAACACCATCTGGTAACTTGTCAGTTGTGGCAGGAGCTGTCCAACAACCACACCACAGCACTGATGGCCTTGACTGAGGCCTCACCACAAGGTCCAGGCCAACAAGCTGGCTCTCAGCCCCAGACGCTTCATCACTGCTGCAAACTCTGATGATGAAGCACTGCAGCAATGACAAAAAGCACCTAATGTGCTAGAAAGTGTGAAGGAAGAAACTGTAACAGATGGCAAAAGCCATCACTAAATTGTGGCTTATACCACACACACCAATTAAGAACAAACTGAGAAACAATGTAAACAGACCTCATACCTTCCTGACAATGTACCTGACAGACAAAAGTAAGATCAGAAGGTTCAAGAAAGAGGTGTCCCTCGGGGAGGGTGTTCACAGAACTCCCAACTGTGCTGACCACTCCCAGCCCTACAGAGTAAACCGAGGCCTAGACAGAGGTGAAGGTGGGGTAGCCCTGGCTTCTTTCAGCTGTCAGAGCTTCCCAGCACCCTGCATAGATATTTCCCATCATGTTATCCTCACAAAAGGGCCACCTGCAGGAAGAGGGGATGGCAGACAGACACAAGGCTCTGCCTGCTGGGAGGAGCTTTGCTCGAAGTGTCCAAACAGCCGGCACAAGGAGCACACAGGAAAGAAACTGCAGTGGGGTCTGATATCTGGAGACCCGCGCTCTAAGGGAGCGAGGTAGCAAAGACCAAACTGTCCTGCAGAAGCTTTAGAAGAGAGAAGGGTCTGCCTCCGAGGATGCAATAGCAAGAAGTTGAGTCTTGAAACTTGCCTGCTGCTTCTCTCTCAAGTCAGGAGTTTTCCGTGCTGGCAGAGGTTTTAGTACTAAAAACTCTGATATGTTATGAGGTGCAATGCCAAGGACATTTGAATCCCTGCCTTAAAATAAGAAGACCTGAAGAAATCTGCAAGGGCCATGGAGGCTTGGGGTATGCCCACAGTGGGACTTAGCCTGCATTTGAGACTAACCCCAAAGCGGGGGGCCCCACAAAAAGCAGGACTCTGCCACACAAAGTCCACATCCAACATGAACTGGAATGTCTTTCTTTCACACACCAGAGTGACTACACAGGTCAGACTCCCTCCCAGCAGTCAGGGCCAGTACTCACACATACAAACACACATGTACACATGCATATACACATGCACAGGACCAGCACAAACTTTGTGCTGGAAGCTTTGTGCTTCCAGGCAAAGGTGCACTTGTAAGCTGTCAGTTATTGAGTACACAGACTGCACATCCCAGAGAAACACTGTCCTAAGTGGGGTCAGGTTCCCAAGCAGCCCACAAAGTCCACCTCACTTCAGTGTCTCTGAGAACAATCCTACCAAGACAACCCTATCACAAGCAAGAAAGATAACCCCTGGGAAGTCACCCAGAGTCCCAGGCCACCAGCCCTTCCTGCAGGGAGGCTATAAGACAGGCAGGGGCAAGGCCATGAGGGGGACAAGGTGGGGCGGTTCACTGATCTAAGCCTTTACTGGGCCAGCCTTGCTGGTGACCCTCATGCCTCCTCCGAGGCCCACCCCTCTGCTCTGCTCTGCCTTCAGCAGCCTCACACAGACCCAGGTCCTCCCTAACCAGCCAGTGCCAAGATCCAGCCCCAGATCCAGGCCGTGCGGGTCTGTGACACTACTGCCAGGGCAGGGGCTCTTCTCTCACCACAGTCCAGGCTCCTCCTGTGTTTCATCAGGTTTCAGTGGGGCAGGAAGGGGAATGCCTGACTCTTCACTGAGAAAGCTGCCACTGGACACACAAATTCAAAATGCTACAGAAAAAAGCACACAGAACTTTGAGGACTTTGAGAGAATCATCATTTGACATGTTGAAAAGAAAACTGGTTACTAACTTCTGGTCAAGATGGCAGCATAGGTAAACATGGCTCACCTCCTCACACAACCACATCAAAATTATAACTAAAATATAGAACCACCATCACTCAGAACTGACAGAAGTCAAGTTGTGTGGAAGTCTGACAACTACAGAATTAACAAAACCACATCCATCCAGACTGGTAGGAGGGTTACAGACACAGAACAGGCTGGTCCCTCACCCACATGTGGTGGATAAAAATTTGGGAGGGATATCTCAGGAGTAAGGAGTCCCAACCCCACACCAGGCCCCTCAGCCCAGGGTTCCAAAGCCAGGAAGGTAAGTCCCCACAACTTCTGGCTGCAGAAACCAGCGGGGCTTGAGTCAGTGGAAGAGAAGAAACTGCTGGAGCCCCAAGCAGTTTGCCTTAAAGGACCCACACACGAACTTACTCAGACTCACTCCCTCTGAGCTCCAGCTCCAGGGTAGCAGCTTGAAAGGCACTAGTGGCATATAGGGAGGAAATAAAGTGTCTAGCATCAAGGTGGGAGCTGGAGAACAGCTTTCTCCCAGACAGAAAAGGAGGCAGAGGCCATTATCCCTTTTATGAACCCTCCTCCCACAGAGCCTCAGAGCCACAGAGCCAGCAAGATGGTGCTATATCTGAGACTCCATCAACCTGGCTAACACTGCTTACCACGCCCTGGAGATCCCCTCAGACTCCCACCCAACTTACTGGCCCACCCCAGTGACTTTTCCATATGAACGGCTGGTCTTGGCTCATGCTTTGCAACTTTTTTTTTTTTAGATTTTATTATTTTTTTTCTTAGAGAGAGGAAGGGAGGGAGAAAGAAAGGGAGAGAAACATCAATGTGTGGTTGCCTCTCACACACCCCCAACTGGGGACTTGGCCTGCAACCCAGACATGGGCCCTAGACTGAGAATCAAACCAGCAACCCTCTGGTT
Source organism: Desmodus rotundus (assembly GCF_022682495.2). Classification (NCBI taxonomy): domain Eukaryota; kingdom Metazoa; phylum Chordata; class Mammalia; order Chiroptera; family Phyllostomidae; genus Desmodus; species Desmodus rotundus. The sequence goes on along the minus strand of NC_071395.1, from coordinate 49,515,002 downwards.
TGCAGCTTGGCACTCAATCCACTGAGCCACACCATCCAGGGCACAACTTTCTAAATCCCATCAAACAAGCAGCAGCTGGCCTCAATAAGCCCCCAGCCCTCTTTACCTCTTACGAAGTGGTAAAGTGGTAAGTGGTAAGTAGTACTAAGTGGCCACGGGCACAGTACTAGCAGCAGCCATCCTAGATTCATCGCTTGCCTTTACCTGGGAACCTCCATGCCCAGCACAGCACAAGTAGCAGCCATCTCAGATTGCTTTACAGACCAGGCAGGGTGGCCCTGAGCAGAACACAGGTAGGCACTGACCTTGGCCTGAATCACCTGGGAAAACCCCAGAGCCTGCACACCCTGTGGACAGCTACAGACCATTCTGGGGCATCACCACCCTGCCTCTGCACAGCTGATCATCCACACAGGGCAGAGGGTAAGTGGTCACAGCCAATCCTTGCAGCTGACGAACCTGGGTAAATCCCTCCCATTGACCTGCCAGCAGCAATCAATGCTCAACTATAAGAGGAAGGTGTACTCAGCCCACATGAAGGGCATACCTCAAGTACTCAGCTTGGGTGATACAGAAGGCTGTGCCACTGGGCCCTATAGGATACCTACTACATTAGGCCACACTACCAAGAGAGGGAGTCATAGCAGTTCTACCTAATACATAGAAACAAACACAGGGAGGCTGCCAAAATGAGGAGACAAAGAAACATGGCCCAAATGAAAGAACAGATCAAAACTCCAGAAAAAGAGCTAAACAAAATGGAGATAAGCAATCTAGCAGATGCAGAGTTCGAAACAATGGTTATAAGGATGCTCAAGTAACTTGTGAGAACTTCAACAGCATAAAAAAGATCCAGTCAGAAATGAAGGACTCACTAATTGAAATAAAGAACAATTCACAGGGAAACAGTAGTGTGAATGAAGCCGATAATCAAATCAGTGATTTGGAGCATAAGGAAGTAAAAAACAAGCAAACAGAACAAGAAAAAAGAATCCAAAAAACCAGTGATAGTGTAAGCAGCCTCTGTGACAACTTCAAGCATTCCAACATTCTCATCATAGAGGTGCCATAAGAAGAAAAAGAACAAGAAATTGAAAACATACTTGAAAAAATAATGAAACAAAACTTCCCTAATTTGGTGAAGGAAATAGACATGCAAGTCTAGGAAGCACAGAGTCCCAATTATGATGGACGCAAAGAGGCCCACTCCAAGACACATCATAATTAAAATGCCAAAGTTTAAAGATACAGAGAGAATGTTAAAAGCAGCAAGAGAAAAGCAGTTAGTTACCCACAGGGGAGTTCCCATAAGACTGTTAGCTGGTTTCTCAAAATAAACTGCCGGCTAGAAGGGACTGGCAAGAAATATTCAAAGTCATGAAAAGCAGGGACCTACGGACAAGATTGCTCTACCCAGGAAAGATATCATTTAGAATCGAAGGGCAGCTAAAGAGCTTCCCAGAGGAAAAAAAAAATCCAAAGGAGCTCATCACCAACAAACCATTATTATATGAAATGTTAAAGGGACTTTTTAAGAAACAGATGATCAAAACTATGAATAATAAAAAGGCAACAAATACATATCAACAATTAAATCTAAAAACAAACTAAGCAGGCTTGGCTGGTGTGGCTCAGGGGACTGAGTGCCAGCCGTGAACCAAAGGGTCATCAGTCTGATTCCCAGTCAGGCCACATGCCTAGTTTGTGGGCCAGGTCCCAAGTAGGGGGTGCACAAGAGACAACCACACATTAATGTTTCTCTCCCTCTCTTTCTCCCTCCCTTCCCCTCTATCTAAAAATAAATAAATAAAATCTTTTAAAAAAACAAACAAACTAAGCAAACAAGAACAGAGACAGAATCATGGATATGGAGAATGTTTCAATGGTTGCCAGATGGATAGGGGATGGGGGAGATAGGTGAATTGGTGAAAGGATAAGAAGTAAATACAAATAGGTAGTTACAGAACAGCCATGGGAAGGTAAACTACCATATAGGAAATGGAGTAGCCCACGAACTTATACCAATGACCCATGGACATGAACAATGGTGTGATGATTGCGGAGTGGGGGGGTGCAGGGTGGAGACAGGGGAAAATGGGGACAACTATAATAGCATAATCAATGAAGTATATTGGTTACTAAAGGAGAAAAGAAAAGCATAACAGTGGCTAACAATTATTGAATTCTTTAGTTGGTGCCATGTGTCATGCCAGCACTTTACATGCATGATTTCATTTAATCCCCATAACCACAACCACAGAACAAGGTACTGACAATGTCACCCATACTTCACATGGAGACTGCCAACATTACCTGCACTTCACACAGGGACTGCCACTGTCACTTAGACTTCAAACAAGGGACTGACGGCCACTGTCATCTACACTTCACACAGGGACCGCCATTGTCACCCTTACTTCACATGAGGGACTACCATTGTCATCCACACTTCATACAGGGGACTGCCACTGATACCCACTCTTGACAGATAAGAAATATGGGGCTGAGCGGTCAAGGTGATTGGATAGGGTCACAGGGTTAAGAAGTCAAATGGGGATTCAGACCCAGGTCTGCCATCTCCCAGGCTCAGGCTCAAATCTGAACCTCTGCAAATCCAGAACAGTCTGACTCTGAGACCATCCTTGGTCTGGATCCTTCTCAGGACTCTGGGAAAACTCCCTAGAGCAAAGATCAGCACACCTTCAACTCCTCCTCTCAGAGCACATTAACTTAACCCTTTACTGAATTTCTGGGAAACCTCCTAGAGGGCTGAGCCTCACTGTACATGCTGGCATCCAGTGGACTGACTTGTGTTCAAACAGCATAAGCCTCACCCATGAATGGCAATCAAAAGGCAGACAGACCAGTGGGAAGGGAACTGGTTCCACTGGTCAGTAACAAAGCAAGGAGGGTTCATGGACAGCAGAGGACACAAGGCCCAGGGGACAACCCAGGCCCTGCAGAGAGGGCTTCCCAGGTACACAGTAGCCAGAGCCCACACCAGCCCTCCCAGCTCTGCATATGGGGCACCAGGCTATTGCCTTCACCTAACTCACCTGATTCCGCACCGCCACCCTCAAACCCAAAATCAATCAGGACCCTGACAGTGTTGTGGTCATCACCAGCCAGGTGCTGCACTCTGATCCAAGTCAGTTCTTCCAAGTGCCAAATCCCCAAAGCTCCTTCCCTTCCTGCAACTACAACCCCTCACCACTCTCAAAACCAGTATCATCACTTGGCCGGACATCCACCTGTCTTCTCCCTTGGACTCTGCCAAAAAAGCCAAGATTTGAAAACACTTGAGCAATGCATGAAACAAGGAAAATTTCTAAACCAGGAAGCAGCAGCTGTTGGAATAATTCATGTGGATATTTCAGAGAAGCGTCTTAATCACTGAGTCTGTCTGGAAAACTGTCAAAAATCTCAAGCCAAAAAATCCTTAGAATCTAGAAAATGTGGGTTACCAACCAATTCCCAGGGCACTGCAATCAAACTGAGTCTCTTGCTGGTCCCTCTAATTGCTACAAAGTTCCTTCTCAGACTACATTAAGGGCTGTGCCCCTCTAATTTCCATTCATTCATCACTATTTCACTCCTGAGAGCAGAGCAGAACAAACTATGCCTACATATAAAGAGATAGTCCCTTGGATATTTTAGTCCCTCACCTATCATTTATTTCACTCGCACCTAACACAAAGTACTATTAGTTTGGGGAGGAGGAGATGCAAGGACAAATCAAGTTCTGCACCTGGCCCCAGAGGCCACAGCTATCCAGCAGGATAGGATCACAGACATGCCCTGAGGGTCCTGACAGTCACACACATCCTCCATGCCTCAAACCACTGCACCCTCCCAGACTAGAGAAGCAGAGTGGCTATGCAGAACCACAGGCTGAGCTGTCTCACCAGCATCCACCTTCTTCCAGGAAGTATTAGTAGACACAACCTAAAACCACCCTCTACAGAACCTAGCTCACCTCACCTTTGCTTAAATTCAGCAGCCCTAAAATCAGACCCACAATCTGGGGGACCTGTGTCACCTTCCAGTCCTCCCTCAGCTGCCACCTCTCAGCTGTGTTCCTCCTCACCCTTTCTCTCTCAGGGCACCCTACCCTGTCTCTCCATGTGATCACAGATCCCGGGGGACAGGAATAGGCCATCTCATGCACCACTGTACCCCAGGAGCACAGCACGACCCACACAGCAAAGCTACCCCAGTTGTTGAATGGACAGATGTTACCTGTCCTCATCCCCTGGTAACCACTTTAGTCCTCACCCAACCAATCTGCCTACACACTGTCTCCAGCACCTGTGCCTGCTTTTTATTCCCCAACAAGCAAATTCAAGACTGTATCAGTTCATGTCTGACTTATATCAATGGCATTTTTTCCTGTCTGGCTTCCTTGACCAATTCAAATCTACATTCTTCCCCCCAGAAACCTCTGAGGGCTCTCCATGCTTTTAGGATGAAGTATAAAACAGCCTTCCCTTTAAGGCAGGAGTGTCAAACTCATTTTCACTGGGGCCACGTCAGCCTTGTGGTTGCCTTCAAAGGGCCGATTATAATTTTAGGACTGTATAAATGTAACTACTCCTTAACAGTTAAGCGAGAGCTCAGTGCTGCCACTGGGTAGAAACAAGGTGCCAGGCTGGATAAAACAAGGTGGAGGGCTGGATTCATCCCTCAGGCCTTGTGTTTGCCACCTGTGATTTAAGGTCATCAACAATAACCAGAACCACCTGCATTTTTCAACCTTCTTTCCCACTACAACTTTCCATAAACCCTGGCATCTGAAGGGTGATCTGCCAACTTCACCCCTTCCTGATGCTCCAGTGCAGTGGACACTCCTTGTGAACGGTCTAATCCAGTGTCAAGCACCTTCTCCACAAGAGCTGTAAACCTCGAGACCAAGAAAACTGTATATCTTCTCAGAAGGGTAGAAGTGGGGCAAGATGATGGATGGGACTGGGGACAGACACAAATCAGATGCCTATTATTCTCACATCATGGCATGTAACAAAAATGGAATTTGTACAACACAAAGCTACTCACAGCTTCAGGTGCTGCCCAGGGGCTGGGGCCACCTGGCTGCAAGGACATCTTTGCACTTCTCCCATCAGCTAAGAAACTCTGCTTAGAGAATCCCACACCCAGCAACACATCTCCTGCTCCGGTCATTTCACCACGCAGTGATGAGAAGCCCACACAACATTTCACTCCATGGGGTACTGACGAGAGTAGCCTACGTCGTTAAATGTCAATGGGTTAGTGTTTTTTAATAACTTAAAAAAAAAAAAAAAAAAAAAAAAAAAAAAAAAAAAAAAAAAGCCCTGTCCTGAGTGGCTCAGTTGGCTGGGTATTGTCTTGCAGACCAAGAATGGCTTTGATTCTCAGTCAGGGCACATGCTTATTAGGTTGCTGGTTCAGTCCCTGGTTGGGGCATATACGAAACGCAATCAATCGATGCTTCTCTCACGCTGATGTCGCTCTTCCTCTCTTTCTCCCTCCCTTCCCCTTAACCTTCTCTCCTTTCCCCTCTAAAAAGCAAGGGAAAAATGTCCTCTGGTGAGGATTAAAAAAAAAAAAAAAAAAAAAAAAAACCACACCACAAAAACAGTGGCTCATAGACTAAGAAAGCTGGTTAAACAAATCAAAGTTACCTTGTTTTCTAAGAAATTTGTTTCCTTTTCTCTTCTGCAATAAACCATGGTAACAAATAAGCTCCCACCATCTCAAACTTCACAGGTGGGTGCATGTCTCTGAGCTGCTCACCTAATGCTGAGCAGGACCCCAGGTGATGACCTGTCCACGTGCGTCGCCTTTTGTGGCAGGGTCACCTGATATTATCTCTGGAAAGTAAGAGGAACCCCTTCCGTACTCCCTAAGAAGGTGAGCAGGTGCTCCAGCAACAGGAAAGGCTTCCTGTTCTATCCTGAGCTGAGATCCTGACTCACCAATGGGCCTCTAGGAATCCCACACCATCTCCTGCCCCCAGTCTTCTCTCCTCCAAACAAACCACGTTGAACCCCTCCAACCAGTCCTGTTATATGGTGTAAAGACCACTCCAGCAGCCAGAACAGACTCTCCTAGATATAAATAATATAACAATAAATAACCTCCCTGAACGCTTTTTAGCAGCCAGACTACACTGTTCTGGAATCAACCAGTATCCTTTGCAGAGTGTCAAAGGCCCTGTCTCCTGCCACGGACTAGCACAGCTGACCATGAGAGCCTAGTTTAGGACCTGACCGTAAGCCAGTTCCACCTTATTTACATGTGTTGCTTTTCAAAATTTCAAAATGGTCACCCACATGTCCGAAGGATGTCTACTCAAGTAAGTACCATCACTTTTCTTAGCAGACAGGAAAAGCAGTTTTATGCACTTAAAATTGAAAGCCAACGCTATCTCAATTCCAGCACAGGAAACGCAGCTACATCTTTAAAAAAACAAAACAAAACAAAATCTGCCCTGAAATTCCAAAAGCAGCCTTGAGGTCTTCCTCCCTGTGTCCTGTCCTATCCTCTCACCACAATGACCTTGGCTCAGAAAGGAAACCTGCCAATGGACCTACATAAATAAAGGGAGGAGGAACCTAAAACAAAACTATCCAAACCATGAAGAAATAAAGATGACAGATCTGACTAGGGTAGCTCTAGGAAGGAATGGAGAGCTATCTATGTTCCCCTCCCTTCTACAAGTCAGCAGGGGAAAGGTCGCTCCTCTTGAGCCTCAGTTTCCAGTGTGTAATATCCAGGGCTTCCCCCACTCATCTTGAATGAAATCTGTGTGCCATGTGATGGGCACACAGCAAAACTGCACACAGAAGCAGGCTAGTCCCAGGTGAATTCTAAAGTTGTTTGCTGCCCAAGGACCAAAAATAGTTATGTTTCTAATGCCCTGCCCAACACATACAAATTAACAATATGGCTGCAATTACATCTCATTCCAGACTCAGTACGTTAATGTCTTTACCCAAGAAAACTTCAAAAGCAGACCAAGCAACTCCTACCACTGACACCTGACGCTCCCAACCTCCTCCCCAGGCTTCAGCATTAAGAACGTTGCTTGGAACCTGACCACTGTTGGCTCAGTTGCTTGGGAGTCATCCCTCAGAGCATATGCCTGGGTTGTGGGTTCAGTCCCCAGCCCGGGTGGGTATGTTTCTCTCTTTCTCCCTCCCTGTCTCACTAAAAATAAATATATGAAATCATGAAAAAAAAAGAACTGTCACTTGAGTTGGAAAAAGACAACAGTTAATTAAACAAAAGTATTAAGGAAAATACTAATCAAACTCTCAAAATCTCCCAGGATTCCAGAGGGCATAGGAGAATCCCATAGAATCCTCTGAAAGAGCCAGTGCTATTAAGGGGGTGGGCATTAACCCTTTAAATGCACAAGAAAAAAAAAAAAACCATGAGGCCACAAAACATGAAGTTCAGTTGTCCCATCAATGATATATAAGTCCCAAGAACATCACAGATCTGGGGTAACTCAACCAATACCTTCAACTCAAGAATTCAGTTTGCCATGTCCTACATCTCCCAAACCACTGAGCAATTGGGGAAAATGTTTCCTCTGTGGATGTATATGAAGGTTGTGGCAGCAAAGTTCTCAAAACTGACTGGCAGAGTTAGTCTGCCCAAAACACACAAGAAAACCAAACAATCTGTTCTCACTGCCACAAAAATTCAGCAACTGGAAACTCAAGTTACCTGGCCTGAAACCTGCTCACCTCTGAGGTCATGGTGAGCAGCTGCCTCCAAGGTAAGAATGTGTTGCGTTTAACAGCCATTAACTCAAGGGCTAATTGCATAGAACAATTGGAACTGAAGGAAATGTTAGGCTGGATTATATGCAAATCTAAGACCACAAGTTTTTTACATTACTTCTGGATAATCTGACAGACCTTTTTAGGTGAGGTCTCCTTACAGTGAGCTCCAATAACTCCAGATTGTTAGGCTGTGGTAGGAATTTGTTATGAAGAAAATCTAGCTCCTCAAATCTGTTTCACTGTGCATACCTGAGCTGTGATACCGCAGGGGGATCATCAAGTAGTTGTTACCTGGGAGGAGAAAAATTTGTCTCAGAGGTGAATGGAGGAGCAGGGCCTGGGATACCTCTGACTACTTATCCTCACAGCCATCCTATGAGATGAAAGATACAGTCCCCGCCTGAAGTCAGGGGACCAGGTGACCAGCCCAAGGCGGAATAGTAGTAAACTGTAGGCAACGACAAATCTGTTCATTCTCCAACCCAGCCAGAGAGCTGGAAGCCTGGAAGCAGGATGGGATTCAGGTCAGGCTCTCACATTTGCCACTACATGTACCATCAGGCAACCTGCTTGCCATTCCCGACCAGAATTCACTCAGGGATAAAGCCAGGAATATATGGGCTTCTCTTGGTTCTCAAAGCCAGGACCCCATGACAGATATGCCTGGCAAACATCTTCCCCTCTTACAAATGGAGGGGCTACCCCCAAAAGTCAGAATGGGGTTCGGCAAGCCCAGGGCCCTGAATGGGGCTGCCTCCTTTCCCCTAGTGAAGCCCCACAAACCCGGCCATTCTACTCTATCTCTACAGAAATGCTGAGGCTAGCAGGAAAAACATGCAAAGTCTGAAATCAGAAAGGCCTGAGAGAAATCCCAGCTGTAAAATAACTAACAGCAAGGTGACCCTGACAATGTCACCCTCTTTAGGGGACTTCACCTTCTTCCAGCTAGACAGTGAGGACCAGCTATGGCTCCAAGGGGCACAGCAGTAGGGTGACAGTCTGCACTACCAGCAGGAAGGTGCTCCACACAAGAAAAGCAGAGCAATCATTAATGCTTTTGTTCTCTGCCTCATCTGTTCTAGTCATAATGGTAAAACTCATTGAACTCCAATTTATTGAGCAGGTACACACATTAGGTGCTGTACTAAGCCACTTGCATTCATCAGCTCCCTAACTCACAACTCAACCATTCAAGGTAGACAGTGCTACCATTTTTAGAAATGGGAAACAGAAAGCAAGGTTCAGCAAGGTCACATCACTAGGAAGTGGCTGAGTGAAGCTCACACCCAACCTCTCTGAGGCAAAGCCAGGACACTGTTGCAGGGACCTGCTGCCTGGGAACAGGCCCACAGCCTCACCTGGCAAACAGCAGGCAGCACTGTACACAAGCAGCCTCCCTGGTACTACGAGCTGGTTGTCTACTATAAGCAGTATTTTAGTTTATTTATTTATTTACTTACTTATTTGCAGCAGTAATTTTTTAAAGCATACTCAAAGGCATCACTTTATTTAGGCTCAATTAAGTTTGATGGTTCAAACCGTAAGATCTGACCAGCAAGGCAGAACAGGTGGTATGGTGTCTGAAAACAGAGCTGCAGAAGCCCAGCTGAGGGATCCCTCAACCTCAAACAAGTGGAGACTTTCCAATCCCATGCCGCCTCCCCTTCCCAGCCCCCAGCTGCAGTTGTATCAATTTGCCTCAAAGTCCTACAGCCTCAAACCTTCCCCACTAAACACCTGCCTGGGTGTCCCCTTTGAAGTATTGGCCACCCTCTGCCAGTACCTCCTAACTCAGATACTGGCCTTCCTGTATGGATATAAAGTCTTTAGTCTTTTCATATAAAGAGCCCAAGAACTGGGGTATCAGGAGAACAGGAAAGCAAGGTCCATGACAAACTCAAATGTGAAACACAGGCACCTTTGTGAAGGTGGGGAAAAAGTGGGTGCAGGTCACTGGGAAGCTGCAAGGACTCTTTTACCACACTTTGGAGAATTCCCAGTCACTTCCTAAGGCTATCTGCAGGTACTCTATTAAATTCCTTTGTCTTCTAAAAGACTTAACCTACATTTTCATCAGACAAAAAGAGGTCACGAATAGTCTAGAAAGCATGGAGAGGAGCAAGAAGCCCATGGCCTAACATTCCTCTTGACTAAAAAGTCCTGGGTCGCGTTTGCCAGAATCCACATGTGTGCAGGGTCTATCCCCAGCTGGTAGTTGTTTCTAAGAACACTAGTCTCACTACTTTCACCACACTGCCACCACTTCAGGTCCCCGGTCTTTTTAATCTCTACCTTCTTAACAAGCTGCCTTCCTCATTCAAGTCAGAGATGGGAACTTTGCAGTTAGCACACAAAATAAGTTTCACTATGCCTCAAAGAATAGCAATCAAAGAAGACCACATGGTGTAACTCACCTCCTAAACAGTTCAGATAACTCAGGAGCATCCACTCTAACAATCAACCACACTTAGCAGGCTGCACAATTCTGTAAGCCCCAAACTATAACACTGCCAATTTGTTCTGATTCTGCTGCACTTCCCAACCCAACAACTGTTACAAGGAAATCCCAGGGATGCTCTATCACCCAGGAAAACTGCTCGTACTGCTCAGGAAGACCTTGCCTGTCTTATAATCTTCCTAGTTTTCTACAATGAGCATAAATTAACTGAATTATCAGGGAAAAAAAATCTAGGAAAAATAGCCTTGGCTGTTTCAATTGATGGCAGAGAAATACCCCGAGTTGAAGCAGGTATTTCTCCAGGAAAATACTTGAGTTGCCCACTCTTTCAGAATTAGCACATCTGACAGTCCTTAACTGAATTCAATGGTAAAGGTATTTTTTTTTTGTCTCTGTTGGGAATTAATATATTCGAGACTCTGCATGTCATTCTTAATGCCAATATTTCATAATTACCTCACTACCTTCCCACTCATTTCCTTCAGGAGTATCCTGCAGTTGTCTGCTATCTAAAGTCCAATGAGATCTTGTCTGCGAGACTCACTTTGTACCACCTCAGCCCCGAAGTCCCTTATCCTCTTCCAAGGGATCTCACTGCTTTCAGGTAAATCCCAGAGCCCCTCTGCCCCAGGGCTCCCCATCTCATCTCCCTCAAGTGTCTGTCTCTGTCTCTCTGCTCCAACCTGCTGGTTCAGTCCCTCTGCCAGAACTGCTTTCCCTTTTTCTCTTTACCTACTTAGCTCCTACTTGTCCTCTGATCCCAGCTGAAGGAAAAACGCTTTGAGTCTTGCTAACCAAGTCATGGTGTCCTCTCCTTGGCCCCTGTAAATTTCCCCACGTTCACAAGATTAATTATGATTTCTCTCCCACTAATCTCACCATGAACTCCAATGAGCAGGGATTCTTAGTACAGTGCTGGAGCACAGTACACATTCTAATATTTACTGAACAAATCAATCCAGAAATCACTACTTGCAATGCCAGAATTTCACAAAATGATGCAAAGCAAATGAGAAGAGCTACTGAATAGCTGAGAATTGGAGCCTTTAAAATGTGTTTGATTACTCAAAAAAGTTCCTTATTTTTAAAAATCATAAAGTACAGAGGTACTAAAAAAGTTTACATAAAATACTACTAACCTTAATCAAGAGATTTTGTTGTTGACATTTTGGTACAAATCCTTACAGAATTTTTTCAACCAAGAGTAGCATTATTTCTTTCCTCACTATCAAAATATAAGATTGTAGAATCTGCCAAATGATACTGCATTAATAGAGATGACTTGACATTTTAAAAAATGATGTCATCTGAGTGGAAATAACAATGCATCCAAATCAGTAATACAGAAGCCATCCATTCTCTACACCACAACCAAAATGAGACGGTCCTCTGTAAAAATCAGCATCAGAATCTTAGGGGAGGAATAAGGGATGAAAGATGAAGGGTGGAGGAGTAAGTGATAGGAGAGTCTAGCAAATCACTCTCAAAATTCTTGTTCTAAACTGCTTCCTTTAGGAAAGGGCCAACTCTCCTGAGGAAATCAGTGAAGAGAAGATGACTCCAGTTTGGCTCCTTAAAGGCCAGTTGTAACTGAAGACAAAGCATGGCTAAAACAGTGTCACCAAATCATCTCACACCTCCAAGAAGAGGTGCACTGGAGCCTGGACAAGTAAATGACCTTGTGGTTAGGAGCTCCCAGGAAATGTTCATACACTGGGTTTGCAAACAAAACATTCCTGGGTTCTGGTGCCCCACACAGCAAGTTCAAGCCAGCTCTGCCTTTCAGCCACTCAGGTGAGCCTCAGTTTCCTCACCAGCGAAGTGAAGACTATCCTTCCCCCCCTCCCCATGAGATTGTTTCACGTACTGAAGATGTCTGTGCACTGAACTTGGCATACAGTAGGTACTCAAATCTGGGGACTAGTGTAATTCATTAGCCCTCCTCTAAAGCTTGCTCTCAGGTCTAACAAGCTACTAGTTTTACCTTAAGGACCATAATAATACTGATCAGGTGCCAGCAAACATTACTTCACATAATCTAACTTAAAAGAAAACTTATAACCACTACCAGAAGAAAAGTAAGACTGAAGTGAATGCACAGAAGTCTGTCTGTCCATCAGGTTCTCTGTGCTGCCACAGCCAGAAGGTGTCACTGTAGGAAACAGACACACAGAACTAGAGACTAAACAAGCACTGTGAACTCGTAGAAAACTTGAAGAAGTAAAGGGTGAGGAAGACAGAAAATTAAAGGCTCAAGTGACTCACCCGGACTTTGATCTAAAGAATCCAAAGCTCTTAAGATAAGGATGAACTACACACCTAAAGACTTTGGATCAGACATACATAATCAAGAAGTCCCTGCAAAATTTCCAGGGCACAGCAGAAACGTGCACCCAAGGGTTGTCATTCAGTTACTTAAGGAAGGTTCCCCATTCATTTCTGGGTGCCTGTGCGCGCGCACACCAAGTGTCAGTCACCCTCTAAGCTGGAGCCCTGCCCATTAAGTCCTTCCTTGTTGGAGTGATCAATTCCGATTCTTGGCAATAATCCCTTTAAAAGGCCAGCTACTGCTGTATAGTCAAGTGATGCCGACCCCTTCCAGGTGCGAAAAAAGACCTCAATGCAGACACCGCCTAAATGGGGGAGGAGGCAGATTTAAAGAGTAGGGCCCTGTAAAGGGCTGGAGCGGAGAGGGGGGAAGGATCCTGTAGCTCCCGGGGGTCAAGCAGGAAGGGCGCGAGCAGGGGGAGGGACGGCCCTGCAGGCGTGGGCGCGCGGGGGGACTCTTATTCTGACACGGGATCCGCCGCCGCCGTCGCCGCCGCCACGGGGTCCAGAGCCACGGCCCGTCTCAGCTTGCCCTGGACCCCCGCGGCCCGCCCGGACCCCCCGCCCCTCGAGCCCACGTGCCTCTCTCCTGCCGCCCCCACCAACCCCACGAGTCGCGGCCGCTGGAAAGCGGCGCCTCACGGCCCGGCCTCTCCCCGGCCCCGGAGGAAGCGCAAGGGGTATAGGGGCGACACCGCGACTTGCCCGGACCCCCGCCCGGACCCCCACGTGCCTGAGCAGCGACTGAGCGCGGAACTTTCCAGGGCAGTGCAAGAAAGACGCTCTCGGAATTACAAGGAGTAGAACTCGCTCACCCTCACTTTTTCACGCTCAGGAGGGGGGTCCCTCACAACCTCCAGACCCTGTCCAGTTCACACCTCCCCCGCCACTTTAGTCTCTACCAGGGGGCCCCCGGCCGTCGGCTTCCGCCCCCGCCCGCCAAGTTTGGTCCGGAACTTACCGGGCCGCCACCCGCCGGCCGGGCCCTAGGGCAGCGCACGGGTTCGCGGGGCCGTGGGACCGGGGTCGCCCGCGGGGCCGGGCGGCCGAGGGACCGGGGGCGCCGGGCCACGCGCTCTCGTTCCGCCTGTGGGGCCGCCCGTGCCCGCGGCGCTCGCTCCGCCGGTCCACCCGCCCGCCCGCGCCGCCGGCCAGATAATGCGCCCCTCGGCCGCACACATGGAGCCCGGCGCCGGCGTCACCGCCCGGGACATGCGCACCAGGTCAGCGCGCCCGGCCCGCGGCCCCCAAAACACCGGGGAGCTCTTAAAGGCGAAGCCGCCCGCCCGCGCCCGGCTGGGCGGGGCTAAGCACTGAGGCGGGGCCTGAGGTTGAAAGGCGTGGTTAGGCGGGGCCCTACCGGCCCCGCCCCGGAAGCACCGACCTCCCGACCGCGCTCCTAGCTACGCCCAGGTTTGCGCGTCGGTTTCCCACGTGGCCCCGGGCGGGCTCTCAGCGTAGGACCCAGGGGTCGCGGCCAGCTCACCCACCGCAGAGCCAACCGGCCGGCCGCACCCAGGGCTGACTCACGACGCGCTCACTGCTGACCTCACTCCAGCTGCGCTGAGCGACCTGGACCAACTCAGCTCCTTCTGAAAACCGAGATCTTAATGAGATCTTAATGTCTCCGTCGTCACACACAAGTTCCCCTCCAGGATATCCACTAATCCATCACTTCTCCAGTTCAGTGAAGAGAGTTTACAAAGCTCCAGACCCACCCAATTCCAGACACTCAGGGATGACTGCGCTCCCTCTCCAGTTACTTCCCAATGTACTCCAGTGCCTCTGGGAGAAGGTAATCACCCTCCCCCACCCCCGGCCACGCAACTTCAAAAGCAAACCTGCACCCTTCACTCTCCAGTGACATGAAGGAAACACGAAACACAGTCTAACCTGAGAGGGCATGGCCTTTGGGGATGTTAAACTATATAAAGCATAACATAATTTCAATAGGGAAAAAAAATTACAAGAAGTCTCTCAATATCAAGATCAGGTTCTGAAGAATCGCCAAAAAACTCTTTTCATGTTCTTTTTCCACGTTAAAACAATTTATGATGTGACACAGACTCCTGAATAGTGGCTTTCAGTTTTTTATAATACATCCTAATACATATTCATACAATTGAAACAAGTTTCACGGAGCATACCTTTACCACTTACAATGTACTCTGATATTTTCTATTTCATTTTTTAAAAGAGAAATCAATATAATTCTCACCCATGATTGCTCTTGACCCCAAACTTGAGAAACATTTAATGCAGAACAAGTTTTACAAATAAAATTGTTTTTCCGCTATGTGCTCCCGGCCACCAAGTTTATAAAAAGACCATCTTAATTCTGTATTCAGTTCTACTTGGCAACATTTTGTCATTGATTCCACCACCCCAGCCCCAAAATCTTCCAACTGCTTAATGCAACATCTGACACAACCTCCCCTGGGTCAAGAGAAGCATTCTTCAAACTAAAAAATGATACAAAATAAAAAGTGTTGACCCCAAACATTCCTTGACCCAGTTTTGCCAGCAATTTGCTTTGCTACAAAGCAATTCAAATGTTCAAATTCAAAAAACAAACAAAAACAGTGTTATTCTTAAACAGGTGACTTGGTATAGAAATGCAGTAAGTGCCCTGATTGCATTTGCAAGAATAGGTTAAAGCAAATATCCAGAGTTTTCACTCGTAACTCAGCTGCTGTTTATTTTGAGAACTGCTTTACTCTATGACAATTAATCAAATGATGTATATTAAAGCAATACAAACAAAATATTACCTCACTGCTCCTTACCCTGGTCTCGATTAACACCAACTTAATTAACTTCAAACAGAGCAAAGTGTGGTCAGGTGGGAGACCCAAGACTTGAGATAGACGTATGGATTCTACAGTCTGAGCTGGCAAGCTCTGTATGAGTCACTAAGGCAACAACCACCCTGTTTTAAAGAGGGAGGCATCAGCTGCAACATATTAATGACACACCCCTGTGGACTGAGGTGTGCACTGGTGACAGGTGGGCTGCTCCAGAGGGCACTGCCAACTTCTCCAGCTGGGAAAGCAGGAGTGGGGGTAAAGTGAAACTGTTACAAGGTTTATTTTTGTGATAGGAAGAGAGAGCAGGTGTGTAAATGGAAGAATCGACGTAAATCCAGACCTGTTTGGGGTCCCTGATACTCAAGGCGGTGAATGCTGAGGCTGCTTGGACTAAAGGCTGCCTCAGTGCCTACTACTGGACTAAACAGCAAATAGTTCAGCTGGGTAATTATGAAACATGATGCAATCACCTGCAGATGCCATTCTAAGGCAGAAGACAACTACAGCTAGAACCATATTTTTCTCTAAGTTTTCCCTCTGTCCTAAGAACAAGGCATTCAATTAATACTTACAGATACCAGGTAATATAATACTTCAAAAACACTTGTTAATTAAAATTGCCTTCCAAATTCACTTTAAATTTCATATCCTTCATAGACCAGATCCTTGCTAGTAACAGCTAAGCCTCCTTCCACCCTAACCACTACAAAAATATTTTAATTATCATTTTAATGTACTATTAGATAAACTTCTAAACACCATCTGAACCTGTTCCTGCACAAAACAGGGACTAAAGAAAAGAAATTTAGGCCAAAATCCAAGTTCGTGTCCTCTTTTATAGCAGAAATTGGTCAGAGGCTTTACATAGGGTAAAACGGACAGAAAAGGAGTAGCATCGCCTACTGAATGTTTAAGGTACTGTTTTTTTTTGTTTTTAATCAGGAAATCTCTTTACAGTTACTGGTGGACAAAATTTAAGATGCCTTTTGTGATAAACACTGATACACACGAACTAAGAGACCAATCTTTCCAAGGGTTTAGCATGATGAGAAACCTGCATGCACCAACTCCAGAAATTCACAGGCTGGTGACACAGAAAGACACAGAACAACTTCAATGGAGAAAAGGCATTCATAGGAAAAGACTGAGGAAAGGATTGCTCCCCTGCCTGGGTAAGGGTCTGGAAAAATCTTTGTGGATGTGACATTTGATCCAGTTTTAACAGACGAGCATCCGAGGCATCCAGAACAGCAGAGGCAAAGGCCAGAGCTGGCTACACCTGGAGTGTGGGGGCTTTGGGGCAGAAAAGGCTGAAAAAGAGGTAAGATTCATTATACTGTAACTTTCTAGATACCATCATTCTCTCCTAAAACATGGAATGAACTACTACTTACTTAAAATTGACAAGCTAAGCAGACCTACTTACTTTCTGAGAAGCTCTCTAAAAAATAAACAGTGTGGGTCCTGGCCAGGTAGCTCACTTGGTTAGAGGATCTTTCCTATATGCCAACATTGTGATTCAATCCCCGTTCAGGGCACATACAAGAGTCAGCCAATGAATTCATAGGTAGGTGGAACAATGAACTGATGCCTCTCTCTGCTTCTTTCTCTCTCTCTCTCTCTCAATAAAATCAATAAATAAAAAATAAAATATCTAAAATCAATCAATATATGAAATAAACAGTGCATACATTCAAAAGTGTACCAAGTTTTTAAGTGCCCTTATGAACAAGAACACTAACCACTTTCCATACTTAGCATTTTTAGTACTCTAAAGTCTGAAACTGTTTTCATTGAGTTAAGGACAAGATAACCACAGTCTTTAAGGGAGGATTGTTTTGAAGTTTCTTATTTCACCCAAAATTCATGCTCACATGGTGAGATTACAGAGCACTTGGTTGGGAAAGAAAAGGAAAGAATTCATTTTCAAGTGAATTTGATTTCCATAGTACTTTGATATTTTGGGTACTTTTTCAAAAACCAGAAAATAGTTAAAAAGACTATTACAGTGATGCTCTATGAAGAATATGATACTCATGATACGTGACAGCTGCTACAACAAATGTCATTTTTTTTTTAAATAACCCTCACCAGAGGATATGTTTATTCATTTTAGAGACAGAGGAAGGGAGAGGAAGAGAGAAACATTGATGTAAGAGAGAAACATCAATTGGTTGCCTCCTGTATGAGCACCGACTGGGGATCAAACCTGCAACCTACGTATGTGCCCTGACTGGAATCAAACCCGCAACCTTTTGGTGTACAGACTGACACTCCAACCACTGAGCAACCTGGCCAGGTCAACATGTGTTCTTTCTAAAAAGATTTTACTTATTTATTTTTAGATAGGGGAAGGGAGGGAGAAAGAAAGGGAAAGAAATATCAATGCATGCCTCTCATACACCCCATACTGGGAACCTGGCCCACAACCCAGACATGGGCCCAAACTGGGAATTGAACTGGTGATCCTTTCGTTCACAGGCCAGCACTCAATCCACAGAGCCATACCAGCCAGGGCTTCATTTTCTAAGTCACAACATTTTTACACTAGATTAGGAGTTACGGGAGACAGATCAGCACCTATATGTTCTATGCCTATTGTGTATGCTGAAAAGTTGTCTGAAATACAGCTTTCTAGAGATGGGACACTTTGTTAACATGTGTTTGCTTTGTTCTAAGTGTCACTTCTTTTTTTTTTTTTTAAGGATTTTTATCCATTTCTAGAGAGAAAGGGAGGGAGAAAGAGAGGGAAAGAAACATCAATCGGTTGCCTCTCGCATGCCCACAACTGGGGACCTGGCCAAAACCCAGGCACGTACCCAGGCTGGGAATCAAACCGGTGACCTTTTGGTTCACAGGCCGGCACTCAACCCAGTGAGCCACACCACCCAGGGCTGTCATTTCTAACCACAATTCTTAACCACTTCATGTCTGTGCAATGTGGAGTTCAGGCTCTATCTGCAGTCAGTCTCTCTGTGGCCTTGATGTCCCACAATTACAGAGTTCTGAGCATAAATGTTTCCCTAAAGGGTTAAATATAAACAGCTCAGAAGTAAGATCATGAACTACAAATATATCTCCCATTCTGTCTGCATCTGCATGTGTCACCAGGTAGCAACTGATACCTCTTTTGTGTCTATATATGGCTTACAAAAAATGCCTACCTAAGTCTTTGAAAAGTTACTAAGTGAACAATATTTTCTATGAATTCAAGATTTAAAAGGGAAAAACAATCAGAAAACTGCCAGAAAAAGAAAAGGTTTTATGACAGTTTTAAATCTAGGGATCAAGATAGTCAAGCCTGCTTAGCAAAGAAACAATGTTAGTCACATCATTGGTCTGCTAATAAACATCCTTGATTTAGACATGAAGAAAAATATGTTTTAAAAACTTGGTATCCAGTTCACACCCCACTCCCCAGTTGTTAAATGGCAGATCTTCCAATTTGACATAGGGAAGAGGGAAAACATTCTTCCCAAAAGTTTTTCTAATAAGATGAGTACTCTCCTTCCTTCCCTGGTGCCCAGCATTTCACTAAAGAAAAAATACAGGTGACAGGTCTACCCAGCTTTCTCCTTCACAGCTTGATAACAAACATCAGACCCTCTTTGCATGCTGACCTAGTCAGGCCTACATTTTACCAACTCATAGTTTGGGAAGAATAAGATCTTTCTTTCAAATTCAGATCAAAAGTCAACCTTCAGTAAAGATACTTGGGGTTAAGTATAAAGCTTGAAGCTTTGTAAATATTAAACATAAAGCGTAAACCTTGAAAATGCCTTGCAAGTTAAAACTGTTGTCCTGGCCAATGTGGCTCAGTTGGTTGGGCATCGTCCTGCAAACAGAAAGGTTGCCAGTTCAATTCCCGGTCAAGGCACATACCTGGGTTGTAGGTTCCCCAGCTGGGATGCGTGCAAGAGGCAATGATTGGTATTTCTCTCTCACACCAATGTTTCTCTCCCGCTCTTTCTCTCTCCCTTCCCCTCTCTCCAAAATAAAAGAAAAAAAATTATAAACTGTTATGCTGTGTTAAGAATTTTAGACTACCTTAGCCCTGGCTGGAGTGGCTCAGTGGACTGAGTGCCAACCTGTGAACCAAGGAGTCACTGGTTCGATTCCCAGTCAGGGCATATGTCTGGGTTGTAGGCTGGGTCCCCAGTGGGGGGAGCACAAAAAGCAACCACACATTGATGTTTCTCTCCCTATCTCCCTTCCTTCCCTTCTCTCTAAAAATAAATGAATAAAATCTTTGAAAAAAAAAAGAATTTTAGACTACCTTAAATGATGACAATTCTCAAAGGAAAAATATTCAGAAACAGCCCCCAAATCTGCTCTCTTGAAGTGCCTTAAGAGGTTAAACTCCACATAGACTGCGTACCATTACAAAGGAGTCTAAATGGTCTGATTTCACCAGCCAACCTTGGTTTCTAATTGAAAGCTTGTTGAGAGCTCAATTTAAGTATGATTTTAATTTGAGTTTAATCTTGAATCTTATATGACACATTTTATAAGACTTCCTCCCTTTGAAGGTAACATTGAGCTTCACTTATTATAGGTACCCAGTTCAAACTCTGTCTTTTAGATAAGCATAACCTCTTCAGGTCAAGGGAACTCACCAGGCTATTTTTCACTGCCAGGTCCTTGCCCATGCCCATGCTGTTCCTTTCCCCAAAATGTGTAGGCACTTACTAACAAGTAGTTCTCTCCATCACTCCTTCCTTTACTGACCTTCCAAATCTCCCCCTCCTTCCCTCAATCCAACTGCATGCAACACTTTGCTACACTTGCCCATTAATGTACCTGTCTTTTCCTAGTAACCTATAAGCTCCTATGTCCAGCCAGGTGTCCGACCCTAAGTCAGTCAAAGGTGAGGTTTTTGCTAGCACCTATAGCAGTCCCATAGAGTATAGGTTTGATCCTTTTTCCTAGTTACCCTGTTGTGCTTCAGGAGGCACTGCAAGTCCTTAAAACAAGTATACCCTGTGTGAGGCTATGTTAAACTGAGGAAACTCACTGAGAAAATCAGCCAACGCAGGAACCTCTAGATCATGGCCCTTGGTGATGGCACAGCAGCCTGTGGCCTCAATGTGGACTGGTTTGCTCTTGGGCAGTATTAACTGCTATAGATAGCTGACCAAATTTGGGTGCCGACCTCGAGAGGAATAGTCAGTCTTGATACGATTCTATCACAACTCCCTCACAAGGTACCTACAATAATCTGGTTGCTTGCTTTGTGCTTACCATCCCTACTCCACAAATGAGACTGAGGCCCAAAGAGCTTAGGCCACTTGCAATTAGGCCACTTTCCTGAGGTCAGAAAGCCAACAAGTGGTGAAATCTGGATACAGACTGAAGGCTTTCTGGCTCTAAAGCTTCCACTGCACACAGGGCCTCCCATAGTACTTTTTTTTACAAAGCAATGAAGACAAATAATAGTAAACCATTCTTCCAGAGCACACTCTTGCAGAAGGACCTTTCTGCTCTCTGCTTCCTTAAGTTCTATACACATCTCCAGAGAATCCCTCTAGAGCCAAGCTCGTACAGGGAGCACTGATAATGCAACAGGAAATCATCCTAGTGGCCACCCTGCCAGAGTTCTGACTTTGTGAGTACATTAACTGAGCCCCGGAACTGCTAAGTGCTCCCAACTCTGACAAATCAGCTTACCAAAGAAAAAGTGATGTTTTCTATGCCCAAATCGAGGCCCAAGAACTCATCCTGGAGTGCTGAGGAACAGGAAGTGAGGAGGGAGTAAGCATCCACTTCCCAAGGACAGCAGAGCCCAGAGGTGGGAGCCTGGTCACATGCACAGTTGCATTACTTATTCACGCCCACTTCCGGCTTGGGCCTGTCTCTTCACCTCCAGAGTCAGTACTTGAGTGGAAGGAAAAAAGACAGATTAACCAGAAACCTCCTCTCTCCTGGAGCCTGTGCCCCAAATGAGTATCCACCCCTCTCTGGCACCCTCACCAATAAATACACTTATGTAAGGACAGCACCTGTCATATAACTGACCTATGTGAACTAACATCAAAGCTGTCCACAACATAGAAAAGTCAAAACAGTGCTTCCTCAAACCCCGTGTAAGAGGGAACCCTAGGACAGAGCAAACTTCATTCACCACAAACCTACCAATACACAACAAAGCAATAGATTCGAAGTCTCACTTTTCCTATGCCATAAATAATAGCCAAGCACCCCCCTTGCCTGAATTTTTTTTTTAAGATTTCAAACAAGGCAGGAAGGGCTTTTAGAGCTGTTTATCTCTGCATAATATGCACTGCCGTTAAGAAATGCCACAGGATTCCAAAAACGCACTGCCACCAACTTTAAGAAAAGCAAAGCTGAAAATGCTCCTGGCCATGACCATCCCAGACTCTCTCTCTAGTTACTCCAAAATTACAGCCATAGCCCTGACTGGTGTGGCTCAGTGGGTTGGGCACCATCTCCCAAACCAAAAACCTGCCAGTTTGATTTCCAGGCAGGGTTGGGTTGGGGGCATGCAAGAAGCAGCTAATTGATGTTTCTCACTCACATCAATGTTTCTTTCCCTGTTTCTCCTTCCCTTCTCCTCTCTAAAAATAAATAAATAAAATCTTTAAAAAAAAAAAAACTACAGCCACAGTCAACCTGAATCAAGTAGTGCCAATAGCCAACAATCAACTGGGGAAATGCCGTAATTTCTACCTCTTCATAGAGGGAAGAAACAGAAGCAAGGAGCCCAGTGAGGAAATGTGAAGGGTAGTGAGGTGTCACTTCTAAACCTCCAAGAAACTCCACCCAAGTCTCCCCAAATCCAGGGATATTCCCAAAGAAGCCCTACAATATTCTTTCATTCATTCATTTGCTTGTCTGTGACAGGGATGTAAGCTCCTCGAGGGCCTAACGCATCTGTCTTCCTCATTGCTAGACCCCCAGGCACCCAGGGTTGTATGCCCAGCACATGGCAGGCACACAAACATTGATGAATTATTTGCTGGCATTAGGAAATTACATGAGCCAAAAGATTTAACACTTTCTATTTTTCAATCCAAATTAAGTTTCACAAAAATAAATAAATAAATAAATAATTTTAAAAACCTAACTTATGGCCACACAGGAAAACCTGTGGTAAATAAAGCCCTTACTTGAGAGCTCAAACATCCCTTATAGGCAGTTTGGAGGAATAAATTTGTATTAAACAAAGGAGGCTGGGCTACAGAGAGGATATAGCCAAACTTAATACCAGAAATTAAAAATAACACCATCCTGCCCTGACTGGTGTGGCTCAGTTGGTTGGGCATCATCCTGCAAATCGAAAGGTCACCAGTTCAATTCCCTGGTCAGGGCACATACCCTGGCTGTAGGTTCAGTCCCCAGATGGAGCACATACGAGAGTTAACCAATCAATATTTCTCTCCCTCTCTCTCTCCCTCCCTTTCCCTCTCTCTGAAAATAAATAAAATCTTCTTTAAAAAGTAAAATAAAAGTAACACCATCTAACTCTGGCCAGATAGCTCAGCTGCTTGGATCGTTGTCCCTATGTACCAAAGTTGGGAGTTTGATCCCCGGTCAGGGCACATAAAAGAATCAACCAATGAGAGGGGTGGGGAGAAAACGCAGACAACTGTAATTGAATAACAATAAATTTTTTTTTAAGTGTAGGAATGCTATAAAAATAAATAAAGAGAAAAAAAGAATCAACCAATGAATGCATAAATAAGTGGAACAACAAATTGATGTTTGTTTCTCTCTCTCTAAGTCAATAAATATTTTTTTTAAATAACACCATTCATTTGGATAGAACAGCTCAATACAGTAGTTATTTCCCAATACCAAAAGAGGTCAGCTTCTTTCTTATCATCAAGATCCCACAGGGATTTAATGCCCCCTGTGCTGTCTCCAACAGGAAGGAAACCCTGACTTCCCTAGCTATTTCAGTTACATAAATCAACAGTTTATTGTCCAGAGAAACCAGGCAGTGTTGGGACCCACATGCCTTTTAGGGCTGCCCACCAACGGATAACCATGTTACATTACATCTAATAAATGTACCTAGATCAATATCATTTCTAATTATCCAAGGGGTTTTATTGCTGTAAAGATCTTTCAATTCAAAAAAAAAATTTTTTTAACTTCCTGTTAGATAAAAGAGACTTGGCGGTGGCGCCACTATTCACCAGAATTAAGTCTGTGGTACACAAGAGACACAGCATAATTTCAAAAGGGATACTGATCCCTTTAAAGTTGTTCACCTAATTTTCTACATATTAAAAGTAATAAACTTTGCCCCTTTCTCATGTAATGGAATAACTATCCCTAAAAGAATTAAGCGAGCCTTGGCTGGTGTAGCTCAGTGGATTGAGCATGGGCTGCCAACCAAAGGGTCGCCAGTTTGATTCCCAGTCAGGGCACATGCCTGGGTTGCCAGCCAGGTCCCCAGCAGTGGGCATGCAAGAGGCAACCACCTCTTGATGTTTCAAGAGGTGTTTCTCTCCTTCTCTTTCTCCCCCTCTTCCCCTCTCTCTAAAAATAAATAAATAAAAATCTTTTTTAAAAAAATTAAAAGAAATTTAAGATTGGCAGATATTTCTTGGCCTCAATAGTAACAGTAAAGTCACTCCGTGTGTGTGTGTGTGTGTGTGTGTGTGTGTGTGTGTGTGTGTGTGGGTGAGAGAGAGAGAGACAGAGACAGAGACAGAGACAGAGACAGAGACAGAGACATGAAGGGAGGGAATGGGAATAATTCAAGTTGGGAAGAAAACTCTTTTCTTCAACCATAGGATCAGGCCAATGGGAGCCTTACTCAAATTTTCATCCATTATTTCCCCTAGGTTTTAGCTATCAGGGGTAAGTGCCATCTATGGAAAGGGCTGGGCCCAACGGCCATGATTTTAGGGCTTTCACTAACTGCTAAGAAAGAATCCTCTCAAAAAAGAAGCTGTCCTGCCCACCTGGCTCCCACCCCCACCCCCAGAGGCAGAGTTAGCATTTCCACAGCTCTCTCTATCCTGGGAGCTCAAGGTGAATTTTGATCTCCTCATGGGCACTAAGCCACACACTGGCCCTCTCAATGTACTATTATTGTGTCGCGTCAAATGCTTTCCCGGTCTTTTGTCCCCAAATCTGATCCATTACCCTAAAAGAACAGTTCTTATTTCAAGATTCTAATGTACAAGAGACTACTCACCAGGTAACTACTACCCATCACTCACTCAACCAGTCCCAAAATATGGATATGATCCTATAGGTTTATGATTCTCTTACTATTTTCTTCCCACAATTCTAAGTTCATTATAATCTTCTATCTTGCCTACAGTCTAATTACAGTAATACATCTCCCTACTTGCCTTTAACTCACAAATTACCCCATTTTACAGAGGGAGAAGGCAAGGCCAAGGCAAACACAAATGTCTCCTACACAGCAAATCCACCTCACATCTGCTACCTGAACACAAAATTCCTGAGACTCAGGAGGCCAGTGGGTTTTACAAGAAATATACCAAGTTTCTTTCTCTTTGGACATATTTAGCCTTGGCAGATTGTCAAGTACTTCCTGGCCTGAGAGTGTAGGACAGAACCCTAATCTCCTGAGCACAACAACCAACCTTTATTGCACACCAACCATGTGCTAGGCACTGTGCTGTCTGCCACCCACTCGTTATCTCAGATTCATTCATTTATACCATTCCTATGTCTAGGAAGCACTTCTCGTCTGTAAACGTCTTTACACACTTTCACAGAGATGTGACCCCTTGAATATTTAGTAACATGCCAATTTTAATGCCATAACTTGTCCAAGGCCACACAACTAGGGAGGAGAGACCCAGATCTCTATCAGTTCCTTCTGACTTCAAAGCATCCCCTTCCCTTTCTAACAGCCTACCTTGCTGGTCCTGTAGGTTTCATTTAAAATAATAAATATGTGCCAGCACTTCTCTGCTCCGCCTCAGGACACCCCAAGCCCTGAACTTCCCATCATCCTTCCTGTCCCCTTCAGGGCAGTGCCTACAGCTGACCAGGAAGAGGCAGTATAAGAGCAACCAGGTCTGCAGCAGTTTCTTGCCTGGACTTGACTACCCCAGGAGCAGAGGGCCCAGGAAACTCTCCAAGCACTTCTCTACAGAAGAAAATAGCTCGAGTTGAAACTTGTGTCCACATGGTCCACCGACAGATTTAGAACTCAAATTATAGCCTCAGCAGGAGTCTTCACAAAGGACTCAAATTAAGCAAGACCCAGATGGAAACGAACAGGAGAGAAACAGGCTTAAGTCAAACTGTAAAGTGACCTGCAGTTCTAGCAGAGTCAGAGGAAGAACTCACTGAAATACTAAACCAAACAGGAGTTCAGCCTATATTTCAAAACTCCACTTCAGGAACGTTCTCTCCATGTTTTTAGTCTGAAACTTGTGCATGGACACAAAGTGGTTACAAGTTACTCAGGTTTCAAACTGAGTTCATTCCTGTCCTTTGGACCATCTCTCAATGCCAGCATTCATCTACTTGGGCTCCAGAGAGCTCTGTGTTTGGCAAAGCAGATAAAATTAGCTCCTGAAGTGAACTTGGAATCTAGGGTGGGCATTAAAAAAAGGTACCCATAAGATTTATAAAAGCCATGTAAAAACTTCTTTTGGCCAGGTTCAAGTCACCTATAAGTTACAGAAATGAAGTCAAAACCCCTGTCCCTTGCCTCCCTTCCTCCCTTCCACCCTTCCTGGATCTAAGGTGACCCATTTCCTGCTTCTTGCCTTGCCTTTCAAACCAAAGTGACCCACAAACTGAGGAGCCTCTAGTAACCAAGGGTAAATCAGAGGGCCTAGGGAGAAAAAATGCAACAGAAAGATATGAAGGAGCACTTTTCTTTTCCCCCCCTTTTTTTCGGGGGGGGGGGGGTGAGTTACACTGTGCAGAGGGAGGACTAAGGCATGGGACAGGAAGTGGATCAGTCCCACAGCTTGACAGTGTGATAATGGGCGAACAATGTTCCAGCCCTGTCTCTCCTGCCTCTATCCTGGCCTGACAACACAGTAGGAGCCCCAAGGCTCAAAAACAGAGTGACCAAGGTGGTCATCTGACAACAGCTCCTGCTCCCCCAAATCTAGCAAGTCTTAAAGGACAAAAGAAAACAGTATTTTGTTTTGGTTTGGGGGAATTGGTTCCCCGCCCCCCATCTCCCAATATCCCTTCTAGCCACAAAACCTCTCAGGTCCCTGGAAGCTGAGGTAAAAGTTGAGAGAAGACCCCCTCATCTGGCAAGAAAGAAGACTGAAGGGAAGGCACATTTTTCCCTCCAGAATGAAGGGAAGTGGGTGCCACAAACAGAAACAAAGGAATCTTGAAGTTCCAAGGAGAAATGAGGGAAATTGTTCTCTCCGAGAAAATCAAGGGGGAAAGGTAAATCAAAAATAAAAATAAAATAATTTTAAAAATTTAAAAAGAGAATCAGGAGGAAAACCTCAGGAAAGGGGACATGTCCTCAGGCAAGAGGAAGAGAAAGGCCTCAAAATGCAAGGGGACCCTTCAGAGAAGTGGTGAAATCCACCATGTCTCCCATCAGCAGAGGGGTATTTTAGAAAAGTGCAGGCATACTTCAGAGATGTGAGGAGCCCGTAGGAGTGAGACATCTCATATGAGGGGGAGAACCTCTGGAGAAGCTACGGACTCCTCCAAACATTGCAGCATCCATAGATTAGTGGGGAACCCACATGAAATGAAAAATATTTTGGAAACATGAGCAATTTTTTCTCAGAAAACTAAGGGTCCAGTCAAATGTATGGGCACTTCAGAGTAATTGGGACCTCTCAGGTGAGTGGAGGCAATCATCAAAAAGCAGGGGATCCCAAAAAAGGTGGGGGACAGCTCAGAAAAGTAGAAAGCACCTCCAAAAAGGATTCTGACAGAAGCAGGAACACCTCTGATTAATTATTGAGAGATACTTGGTAGAAGGGGGAGGTCACCCAAACAAGTGGGGACAGAAAAGTAGGGAGTACATCGCAGAAAAGTAGGGAGAAAGGGAACCTATGAAAAGTGGCAAACACCTTAGAAAAGCAAAAACGAAAAGGGAACACATCAGAAAAGTGGGACAAACAGCTCAGAGAAGCTGGACTCTGCTCAGAGAGTGAGACAGGGGGATCCCTGGAGAAGAGGGGAGGTCTCAGAGAGGTGGAGGTCCCCCAGAGAAGGGAGGGGGAAGGTCCCCTAGAAGCAGGAGTGTCTCCTGAGAGAAGCGGAGGCTCCCTAAGGTGACAAGGGGTCCCAGAGAAGTAGAGGTGGCCCTCAGAGAGACGAGGACCCTCAGAAAAGTGAAGGGTCCATCAGAGAAGGGCGCTGCCAGAGAGGCGGGAGACCACAGTGGGGTCTCTCACTGAGGTGGGGTTCCTCAGAAAAAAGGGATCCCTCAGAGGAGCGGGGGTTCCCCTCAGAGGTGGGGGCCTCCCTCACAGAAGCAGGTCCCCGCAGACAAGGGGGTCCACGCACTGGAGGCGGTCACCTCGGAGAAACGGAAGCCCCAGAAAAGCCCGGGGCACCGGAAGCCGGGGACCCGCCACCAGCGGCTCTGGCCCCTCACTCACCGAAGTTGCTCAGCGCCTCCGCGGGCAGCTGCTGGGTCCCGGACGGCCTCGGACGGCAGGGTCGGGTCCGGTCCGCTCGGATCCCGCGGCGGCAGTTCCCTCAGGTGGCGCCCGCGGTGGCAGTGGCGACAGGACGACGGACTGCGGACCGACAGACAGTGCGGGCGGCGCGAGGCGCGCTCGGGCGACGGGGTGCGCGTGCGCGCGCCGGGGCGCTGACCTCGGGCGGGAGGAGCCGCCGCGCCGCACTCGGAGCCGCGGCTCGGTCTCGCCGCTCAGTCTCACACTGAAATTGCCCGCTTCCCAGCCCGGCTTCCCCGGTTGCTAGGCAGATTTCGCCTCACACACTTCCGGGTTGAGGCGCGTCCTGCCGAGTGGCGGCGCCCCAGGCCAATGAGGTCCGGGCGGGGCCTCTGGGAAGCACGCCCCCTCAGTGGGCGTGTCCATCATAATGACGGACAGCGCCCCGCGGCCAATAAGCGCTCCGGCCGGCTCGCCCTCGGGATTGCGCCGACGGCCTGGGCGGGTCCGAGGAGGTGGAACAGAGTGACTGACGGTTGGTCTGCCAATGGTAGAGTGGAGCGGGCCTCAGGGCCAGTCAGGACCTTGAGGGGGCGGGTCTTAAGCTTAGGGAAGGGAACACCGCGAAGGGCGGGGCCTGGGAGACGCGTCAATCCTTGGCCGGCAAGCTCGGACCCTGGAAGGCGGTTCGACTGGGCCGCCGAGCGGCGGACAACTGGCTGGGCAGGGGGTTCCCCGCAGTGCTCAGCAGGGGCGCCCCACCCACAATGCACCGGAGGCAGCCTGGGCCGGGAGGGCGTGGAGCGGGTACGCCGGGTGGTGGGCGGGGTCGCGTAAGGCGCGCTCTGTGGAGACTGAGCGAGCTGTGGCCCCTCCCTGTTCTCCAGGGAGTTCATTGCCTCTGTGCTCTTCTCAGACTAGTGCTGTGGGTCTGACCCTCTTCTGAGGAGAGTCTTCAGGATCCTTGCCTCTGGCTCCTGTTCTGAGGAGAATCTTCAGGACTCTTGCTTCCTGACCCTTCTGCTGAAGAGAATCTTGGAAGTTCCTGCCCTGCCCGCTTTTCTCAGGAGAATTGCTAGAATAAAGCTGATTTTGCAGATTCGGAACCCCAGCTCTCTTTTCTTAGAAAACTTGAGAGGGCTTTCCTGCTCCCTTTACTAAAAATAATTTGGAGAATTCAAAGCCCCAAATTCACTGCCTTTCCTGAGCAGTATTTGGGAAAACATACCCTGCCTCTTCTGAGCATTACCGGCGGCCACTGGCTCCTGCCTTGTCTGAAGAGCAGTTGGGGCTTTGTGCCCCTGGCTTTCCTATCTGAAGATAACGGGAAATCCCGACTCTGTGTGTCCCTCCCCCAACCAGAGGAGAAATTCTGAACCTCACACACCACTCCTCAACAGAGAGGAACTGCAGGAAATCCATGACCCTCACCTCGCTCCTTTTACTAAAGAAACGCCAGGAAGTTGTCCTCCCTGAGCTTTTCTCTAAGCAGTATCAGCGTGTTGCAGGAAAGGTTCCGTTTTTCTTACAAATTGTGACCATTCAACTCCTCTTCCCTAGAAAATTGTGGGGTGTTATGCTTCTATTTGGAAAAGCTAGTCATTGGGCCCTTTTCCCCTTTTTTGAGGGGAATTTTTCTGTGCCACTGCCTACTCTTTCCCAATGGTCAAATCTGTGGCTCTTTCTGATTTTGTTCTGTCTCTGTTTCCTTCTCTACTGGGTGGGGCCTTTCCAAGAAACATTTTTGCTTTCCACCCACCCCCAGACAAAACTAATCAGTCACTCAAACTCCGTTGTAGTAGGTACCATATCCTACCAGGTGTTAGAAGCCTTTGCCCCTGCCTTCCCCCAGTTAATCTGAACTCCTTGTCTGATTTTTCCCCCAAGAACCCAGCTTTGCCCTTAGTAGGGAACCAAATGTCCATTGATTTAGAGGAGTGAAGAAGGTAACAATGAAAAAGACCCACAATACTGTAAGGATTTAATATGCCAAACTTTTATCGCACTCCCCCCACCTTTGTGCGCAGAACTGTGCAAGATGCTGAGGTATCTGATTTATAAGAAGGAACTTGTGAGCCAAGATGAACACAATGAAGGAAAATAGGTCTGTTAGGCAAAGCAGAATGTTACATTAAATAGATACCAAAAAAATGTGGTAGGCATGTAGGGGAGGAAGTGATTAAATGAGATAATGGATGTGAAATTGCTTTGTAAACCACGAAGCAATGTACTAGGGTGGAAAGGATTATTGTTACTGTTACAAGTGGGCTGATATTCCTGTAAGAAAAGTAAATAAAATCTGTGAGTCTCAGGGATGTGAGGTTGGCAGGGAGCCTTATGGGGCCTGACTCCCTGAGTGATCTGAGCCTGGACCAAGAGTCCTTGGCTAGGGAATGAAGCCACTAGAAACATGAAGACAATGTGTTCCCAGAGCACCTCGTTTGCACCTCTGGTGTATACCACATTCTGCAAGTGTCTGAGACAGTCTGGGTGGACAATAAACACTTGGTCGTTGGTGGCTAGCAAAATGGGTCAAACCCACACCTGCCACTCTCTAGCTAGACCAGTTACTTTCCTCAACCATATCAGAAATGAGAACAGGGATATCTAAAGGTTGCAACGAAGATAGTGAGGTCAAAATGCCTTGCACCATGCCTGGTGCACAGAAGGCCTCAGGAGCTTTTCATTTCATTCCAGTCACCAACCAGAATGCTTTCTGAGAGCAGGAATCCAGCCTTATTCATTTAAGTAATCCCTCAGTGCTTTTATAGTTATTGAATTGAACTGGGATCAAAGAGCAGCTCATTGTCCAACCCCTTCATTTTATACATGAGAAATTGAGAGGCCCAGAGGGCAATGTGACTTGTTCATATCCCACTGCTACTTTATGGCTGTATACTAAGCTTGCATTGCCTTAATCTCACTTTTGGCCTATGTGCAGGAAAGGGGAGAAGGGGGACCTGTGTCCCTGATTCCTTGTGCAAAGCAGAACCTCGTTGAGAAACTAAAAATCCCTGCACCTTGTCTTTCTCTTAGGCAAGCTGTGGGAAGATTCTGGATACAGGTCTAATAGCATCTCCAAACTCAAGAGCCAAGAGCAAGTGGGGGCCCTAACCCAGATCAAGACCACCTAAATTGACTTTGTCAAAGGGAGCTTGCAAATAAATTGAGGTTATTTCAGAGCTATCCTGTGTAATTTCCAGACTGATCCCTGGAAATGTCAGTACCTATTATGACATCTTACCTTTTTATTTTAGGAATGCACAGAATTTCTCTGATTCTCTGGAAAAAGGCATTGCCTAGAGGCAGAGATGTTGGATTAAGGTATGTCCATGAAGTCTGGAATCCTGAGCATAAGCAAGAGTCCCATTTGCTGGAAAATTGTATGCTCAAAGAATCCAAGGCAAATGGGCATTTGTCAGAGGGAGGGAAATGCCCCACCAAAATGGCTTACATGAGCAAAGCTTCTGACATAAAAACACATGACCCATACCAAGGATGAGCTTTCCTTTCCACAGTGGTAGCAGCGATTGCATCTCTCTGCATCAAGGTGTGTCCCTTCATGGGCCTGAGAAATCATGTGGGCAAACTGGCTAAGTGACATTCACAACCAAATAGGGAAATGGGAGCGAACCAGGTGACTACACAGGCAGCAAAGAAGTCAGGGCCTCGATGGCAGAAAAATGAGGACCTGATGGTTGCCAGCCTGCAGAGACCTCCTGTTGGTGTTGTAGTCTTGGACAAGGAAGAATGCCCACTGCCAATAAAAAATGACAGCTGGTTAATACCAGTGGAAAGGATACTAAGCACAAAAGTTAAAGCCCTCCAGTTTCACTCAATGACAGTGGCAGTTCAAGTGCACACAGCAAAGTGCCCCCTCCATCATTGCTTCCTAAGATTCTTGGACTACATAATTCATTAGGGTTTGCCAAACACTTTGAGGTTCACATATGTGAATTGCTGATCTACTGAAACCTGCATCCTTTAGCAGGAAGTGGCCTTGGTTCTCCCAGGGAAAGAATGATTAAAAAGTCAGTGTTTCTATGTTGAGGCCTCCAGGCTCCCTGCATTTGCCTGCACCCATACTGGGCCAGGCTTGTCCTTCCCACTGCTGCTCAGGCTTTAACCCATCTGCTCACCAAAGCTCTGGTCCTCTTTATGAGAATTTTCTCCTGAATTGCTGCTGAAGCACAGATAAGACAGTTGGAAGAGAGATACTTTCTCCCAGACACATAGAAACTATACAATTCTGTTTGGTTAGCACAGATTTTCCCCTCCTCCTCCCCCATGGGCAGGCATGAGGCTGGCAGTGGGCGGGTGGTAGGGTGAGCACTGAGAGGGTGGTCTGGAATGAAAGAAAATACCTAGTGCCTTCATTTTATTTGTTATTTTGGGGTTTACTCATTCATTGCTATAGTTGGTATCTGAGGGTTCCATATCCTCAGATTCAACCAATGGCAGATCAAAAATATTTTCTTTTAAAGTTACATTGTTGCCCTGGCTGGCATGCCTAAGTGGATTGAGCTTCAACCTGAAAACCGAAAGGTCACTGGTTTGATTCTCAGTCAGGACTCATGCCTGGGTTGTGGGCCAGGTCCCCAGTTGGGGGCATGTGAGAGGCAATGGATCGATGTATCTCTAACACACTGATGTTTCTCTCCCTTTCTTTCTCCTTCCCTTCCCTTCTCTCTAAAAAGTAAATATGTAAATAATAAATAAATACATTGTTGCTGACATATACTATGTACTGAATTTGTACATAGATTTTTCTTGTCATTATTCCCTAAACAATACAGTCCAACAACTATTTACATAGCATTTACATTGTATTAGGTATTATAAGTAATCTAGAGATGATTCCAAGTATTCCGGAGGATGTGCATGATTTAAAGTATATGGGAGGATGTGCATAGACTGTATATGAACACTACTCCACCTCATTTAAGGGACTTGAGCATTCTTGGAGTTTGGTATCCATGTGGGTCCTGGAATCAATTCCCTGTGATACTGAGGGATGACTGTATATTAATGTATTTCACAAATATTCAGTGGACCCCTAACAAGGACCAGGCATTGTGGGGTAGAGCAGTAGGCAAAGGCACTGGAGAGGAGGCATCTCTCTCAGGCTCTCTGTCCCCTAGCCCAGCTGCTATCACCAGTCTTTCTCTTGCGTGTCCCTGCAGAGAGGTTCCATTCCACACGCGGAGGTCCACTTTGATTTTGTGCACAGCCAGAGGCACAGTGTGCATGCTCTGATCTCAAATGGAAAGCGAGTGTTCGATGGGGGACTCTTTCTCACCACGGAGGCAGGCACCCTCAGTCAGTGACTCAGGACTGTCCTTTGGAATTTGGTTCCAATCTCTAGAATGTTCCTGAGAACTGAGCACCTTCGGCCCCACATTGTGGTCCACTCTGCCTTGGGGCCTTCCAAAAAGGACAAAGGTCCTAGGATCCTTGGGTCAGTGTATTTCCACATGTCAAGGGTTATGAAGGGCTACCCACCACCTTTTGCACACATCTAGAGACTAACTGACCTTCTTACTAGTACTGCAGGAGTCAACAGGACCCCCTGGTCTGGAAACTTTTGCTCTTCTTCAAGTGATACTGAGAACTAGGAGTTTGCAGCTTGGGGGCACATGGGACCTGTGGCAGGAGGTTCTGTGCAAGGGCTCAGGTTCCCCACTGGAGCTGTCACTCGTGGCTACTCAGAGGCCTGTGGTCACACCCTGGATGCCGTAGTAAGCAAGTGGAGGGGGGAGGGGCAGGCTAACAAAGTGAACAAGATGATTTCAACTGCTAATGATGATGAAGAGTAACCTCACAGTGTGACCCTGTGACCTCCAGCCAGGACAAGAGTTGGAGGCTTGTGAACAGGTAGATTTGATGAGAGACCTGAATCTTAACAAAGGATTCAGCCTGGGGACTAGCCTTCTGAGCAGAAGAGACAGTAAGTACCACAGTCCTGAGGCGCCAGTGAGCACCGGGCCAGCTGACATAGGGGCCTGGGAAGAGGTGGGATTTTATTCTGAGGGGAAGAAAAAGTAAGTGTGCTGCAAAGTACTGTGACCTCTGTTTCCCCTGTAAAATTCCTTGTTTGGACACAGTAATCTTCCAGCTCTTCCTTTATTCAAAGATGTTCTTGAGCCTCTAGGGTGGCCAGGGTGGCCAGACTTAGCAAATGAAAACACAGGGAACCCCTTTAGATTTGAAATACTCCTTTAGTATATCTCAGAGTGATAGAGCATCTTCCATGGGCTAGGCCCCAGCTGGGTTTGAATACTCCACTTCACAGGACCCCACGGCGGCCTGGTGCCCTTGGAGAAACTGGTCAGCCATGAAGGTAAGAGTCTAGTGTGGCTTGGGAGAGAGAGAATAACCAGCTTCAAAAGTCCACTTTGGCCACACATTGTGACTGTGAAATGGTGATTCCTTTGAGTGCCCCCAACTCTTGTTAGATGTCCCCACTGCACTGATCAAAATGCCTTTGACATCCTGCACATCACAGACGGGTGTCATGTTGTTTGGATATGGAGCCAGACTTAGGTTCTGGCCCTTTCCATGGGACTTAAGAAAAGGATAGTAGTATGTTCAGCATTCATCCCCTCTTCTGCCGTCCTCACTGGCCTTGAGTTCCAGATAAGATGTAAAGGTTGGAAGATTCTGGTCCTGTCACAGGAGCTAAGCCAACATGGCCATGGGCCCTGTCTCTGTGCAAAGCCTACTCTGTCCCTGCACTCCACAGACAAGGCACATGGTGGTACCCACAGCCAGGCCAAACCTGGGTGTGGCCTGAGCCATTCCAGGACACAGCCAGGGAGGGGCAAATGATCCCTGGAAAAATAATCTCCTTAAGTCAAGGTTTTGGGCCTCAGGAGAACTGGATGCTGAAAGAGAAACAGATCCTGTGAAAGAGGGATTTGGGTGTGGCTCAGCTGGGACTTCCCTCTGTCCTGGCCAGAGGACAGACGAACTTTCCGGAGGCAGGAAAAACTTCCTCTGGAGATGAAGTCCCCTTTCCGGAGGAGGGGGTGGCTCAGGAAACAGCGTGGTGGCCACTGGGCAGGGGTTAGGGGCACTCAGATTGGGGATCTATCTGGCTCTGAGACATCTGCCAGGGTTTGGTTTGTGGTTGGGGCCAAGTTGAGCCACTGCCCTATCCAATGTCAGAAGTGCCCTGGCCATTGGGTACCTGCTATTGAATTCCATATTATAGGTGGGGTCAGTGACCCCATCTTTGTTATTGCCACCATCTGACCCATGTGCCTGCTGCCTTTCAGGCCTACACACTGCTGGCAGCCCCGGCCCCAGCTGCTTGGCCTTGAGGTCATGAGCACAGCATTCATCAGACCCCCATCTGGGTGGCCATGTAGGAGATGTTTGAAAAGTTGTGCGGCTCTGGCTGGCCTGGCCAAGGGAGGTTTCCCCTCTGTCCTGTCATAGCACCCCCCACGTGCCCCTTGGCTGTCTCTCCTACAGTGTGCTACTCCCCTCTCACAGGCGAGACCGTGCTCACTCCTATTTGAGGCCCATTGTTGGTAGAAGTTCCACTCCCTGAAGGCAGGGAGTTTTTCTAATATGGTTTCTGCTGTGTCCCTAGCACCCCATAGGTGCCCAATAAAAATTTGGCGAGTAAATGAGGAAATGGTGTAGCCCCGACCTGGAGAGCCCTGGAAATCAGCATCTCCCACCTCCAAAATTACAGGTGGGGAACAGAGAGGCCCTGAAGTCCAGATCATTGTACATCCCTGCAGATGAGGATGGCCTGGCCACACTGGGGTCAGGCGAAGTCCTGCTCTCCCTCCCTGGTGGGGACATTGCCCGGGCCATCTGCTCCCCCTGGTGGCCAAGTATGGGATGGCCAGTTTGACGACAGCAACTGGTGAAACAAGCAGGTGAAGACAGAGTGGGGGAGATACACTTCCGGTCCACGATGACAGTTCTGAGCAGTTTTGTACTTTAACCCTTTAGGGAGCGTTTGTGCTCCGAAATCTGTAGTTGTGGGACTTCTTCAGGGCCACACAAACACTCACCCTGGACAGAGTGCACCTAACTGCAGTTGGAGTCTGAACACATTGCACAGATACTAAGTACAAGAACAGGGGCTAGAAATGACACTTCGAACAAAGCTAACATTCCCTGGCTGATGTGGCTCAGAGGATTGAGCACTGGCCTACAAACGAAAGGATGGCTGGTTCGATTCCCAGTCAGAGCACATGCCTGGGTTGCAGGCCAGGTCCCAAGAAGGGGGCCTGTGAGAGGCAACCACACATGGATGTTCCTCTCCCTTTCTCTCTCCCTCTCTTCCCTCTCTATAAAAATAAAATAAAATCTTAAAAGAAGAGAGAGAAAATAAACCTAACACACACTGACAAAGTGGCCCATCTCTAGAGAGCTATGTTTCAGAGAGCTTTTCAGCATATAGAACAGGGATGGAGCAAACAGGCACTGATCTGTTTGTTGTTTTTTAAAAAACTGATTTGAGAGAGAGAGAGAGAGAGGAAGAAAGAGAGAAACATTGATTTGTTGTTCTACTTATTTATGCATTCATTAGGGGTTTTTTATGTATGTGCTCTGACCCAGGATCAAACCCACAACCTTGGTGTAACAGGACGATGCTGTAACCAGCTGAGCTACCAGGCCAGGGTTTCAAGAGTGTCATGTGTTTTAAAATTACATTTGTTGTAGCAGCTCTAATATGTTGAGAGTATTGTATTCCTCATGAAGTATCACTGTAATAACCCCTTTAACTATTTTCTGGTCCTTGAAAAGAGTATCACAAATATCAAAGTACTAAGAAAATAAAATTCACATAGAAATGAATCTTTCCCTTTCCCAACTAATTGTATTGTAATCTCACTGTGTGAGCATGAATTTGGGGTGAAATAAACATTTCATTTTGTCAGCAATCATCCTCCCCCTCCTTGGCCCCCTGGGCTTCCTCCTAGGGTGGGTGGGGATAGATAGTGAGGCCTCTGTAGCCCTCCAGGTCCAGCTCCCTTGTTCCAGGTGGGGTAGGCACGCCACCCTCTGACCCCAGAAGCACCTCTCCTCCCTTGTCCAGTCCACAGCTCTGAGCCAATTGGGTTGTGTTGAGAGAAGAGGCTGGGTGAGGTGCAAATCAAGGAAGTGATGTCAGGTGCTAAACAGACTGGACCACAGAGGCAGGACTTCCCTGAATAGCTTTCTTTGCAAGGATATATAAACCCAAAGCTCAAAGAGGTCAAGGGATGAAATCAATACATATCAGGGACTTTTTCAATTCCCAATCCTCCTGGAGCCCATCAGTCAGCTTGGGGGTATGAGTGAGGTCCACGCTCCCCTGCAGGACAGTAGGGTCCTGTTGGTATTTCTGGGGGGAACCCAGCTGCAGTGACTGGGCATGCTAACACCCGTGGGCAGCTGTGACAGATGTCCATGTGGCATCTGCTGCATCTGCCTGGATTTGGGCCGTGTGCTCTTCCTGTGGGCTGCCCCACAGACCCACTCACCATGTGCCAGTCCTGGGGCCAGGATGTTCTGGTGATGCTTAGCAGCTACAGAGAGAGTGCCCCTGGCAGGGAGACAGAAGGAGCACAGAACGTTCCCAGACCATTCAAGGAGGAGGCTGGACAACATCCAGGTGGGAGACATGACTGGGGCTAGCGGACAGGTGGCAGAAATGGCCAGGAATGGGCAGGGTGACCAGCAGATTTCTGAGGATTTAGATGTGTGTGTGTGTGTGTGTGTGTCAAGGACCACTAATGACCTCTGTCCTGACCATTTGATGTTCAGGCCAGTTGCCCTGGCCACTCACCAGCCTCTATGAGGCCCACTTCTGTCCTTCCCCCAGCCCCACCTGTTGTCCACTTCTCAAATTTGTCTGCAGACACTGAGGACTTCTTCGATCAGTGTCCCTTTGTGTTGACCAGTTCTGCCAGAAGAAACCTGTTTGGAATTACTAGAGAGGTTCTCAAAACTCTGACCAGAGCAGCCATTCCTCATTTCACCAACATCTGGTGTTTTTAAGGAAAATTCTCTGGCAACTGCTGGTTAATTGGAAGAGGTTCTGTCTGCCCAGCCAGGCATTCCAGGACACTCTCCTGCTCCCCCCACCTGAGCCCCACTGCTCCGCCTCCCTTGGCTACAACATGCAGATTTTTTGGCATGTGGATACAACCTGTCTGGCTCTTTCTCATCATCCCTATTACATCTTCTGCCTCAGGACTTTCCCTGCATCTCGGCTTGATGGCTCCTGCCTGTGTCCCTCACATATATCTCTTCCACATCATGAGCAAAGAGGAACCAGACTGTGTCTTGTCACACTTGTCAGCAGACCTGGCTGGCAACAGGCTCTGCAATGTTGCCTGTGAGGCCTGCTTGGGGATGTGAGGTGGCTGCTAGGAGAGTTTCCAGAGCAACATCCCCTCAGGTGCTGGGTTCCTGAAGCTGCATGGACAACAGGAATGAGAAGGCTGTAGGGGATCTCTGTGGGGCAAGTCGCTCACTTCCATGTGTGGGTGAGGTTCCCAGGTCCCTGGGAGGCGGCAAGGAGCCCCACCTTGGGTGGCCAGGGCTGAGGTGACTTCTTGTGTCAAGGACCACTTCCATTAACAGTGGCCATCTCAGGACCAGCCTGCTGGTTCCACTGTGGGCTTGCGGCATTGCTCTGGTTGAGCAAGCTCAGGACACACTTCCTACACAGGCGTTGTGAGGCTTACAGTGGAGTAAATGACATCCAGCAGACAGGCAAAAGTGTACCCCAAGTGAAAAAGCTGCCCGAGCCAAGGTTGGCAGGGTTGGGGCAGAGGAAGCCAGACCTCAAAGGTGGAGGTGGCAGTGTCACCATGCTGGGGTGAATCACCCACACATTCAGTGGCCAGCATTTTGGTTCCAGGACCATGGCGCAAATGAGTACTCAGACATGCCCGCAGGAGCAAGCAATTGAGACCTCCTGGGCGTCACCTTGGGATGCAGGAACAAGAACTACTGGAGGGATTTGATGCAGCACAGGTGGCAGCCCAGCACCATTCCTGTACGTTAAATCCACAGCACAACCCAAGAGAATTGGAAACACACCTTCAAACAAAAATGTGCGGCACATCCACAGCAGCACTGCTCACACTCTCCACAAGGGGGAAGCAGCCAAACACCTATAGCTGGATGGATGGATGAACAAAATGTCCATCCACACAATGGAATAATGCTTAGCCATAAAAAGGAATGAAATGCTGGTACACTGCAATGTGAATAAACCTGGAAAACATGCAAAGTCAGGGAAGCCAGACACAAAAGGACATATAGTATATGATCCTACCTACATGTAATATCCAGAACAGGCAAATCCATGCAGATAGCCAATTGATTAGCGGTTGCTGGGGATAGGAGAGAAGGAATGAGGAGTGATTACTAATGGGATGGAGGGTGTCTTTGGGGTGATGGAAAAGTTCTAGAACTATAAAGAGGTACTGTTGTACAACATTGTGAATGTATTTAATACCATTGGGTCGTACACAGTAAACGGCTGATTTTGTATATTTCACCTCAAAAAGAAAAAGTCTGGAAAAAAACCATCCACCCCCAAAACAAAAAGCCCACAAAAACCCAGATACACGGAGGCTGGCCAAGGTGTGTGAGGAAGTCTTCTTGAGAGCCAGGGAGGAACAGACAGTGCTTCAGGCCTTGTGTGGGATGTCTTAGGGGTTCCTTGCCTTCCAGGCAGGGCTGGACCAGAGGAACATCATCAACAGAGAGGAAGACTCAAGTTCCCACAAGGTCTTTTGAGCTCTGCAGCCTCATGCCTAGTTAGTTAGCCCAAGTCCCTGCAGCCCCAATGGCTGTGTGGAGCAGGAAAGAGCTTGTCAGGGTTGCAACAGGAGAGGGAGAAGGCAGAACAAGACTACCGCGAGTGATAGCTACTGCAAGTGTTTTTACTTTAAATACAAAGGAAAAATATCCACAAACAAGGAGCTATCTTCTATGGTTATGTCTTTTAAACAATGTTTTGCATTTGTAAGTTTTTCCTGATTAAAAGCACCAGCTGAAATTACAGGCTGCTAAAACTGTATTACAAACCCGTTAAAAGACATTGTGCCAAACATACTTATTAAAAAACCTTTTAACAAAACAAAGAGATGCAACCACAAGCATATCCATTGTGCCAGGATGCCTTTACTCAATTTCCTTGCCTGTGCTCCCAGTTAGTGGGATAGGAAATGCTTACCCCCAGGGAGAGGACCCTCACCATGCCTGTGGGCACCTGCAGGAGGAAGCTGTGCTTTTGAGGGAACCCAGAGGCACCTCCAGGACCAGCACCCCAGACCTGCAGGTCCAGGATCTTCTGCTAACAGGAAGAGGTGGGAAGAGCACACGAGGGTCTGACCATCTCTCAGCAACTGACCTGCCAACAGGAATCTTGCTACTGCAGGGCCTGTCACTTGAAGAGTTTGGAGTTACCTGCTTTTTCTGAACACTTATCAGTGTGACACTTCTGCAACATCTCCCTGTTGGCTTGCTTGCTACCTGTCTTAAATTCTT
The DNA here is from genome assembly GCF_022682495.2 of Desmodus rotundus. Classification (NCBI taxonomy): domain Eukaryota; kingdom Metazoa; phylum Chordata; class Mammalia; order Chiroptera; family Phyllostomidae; genus Desmodus; species Desmodus rotundus. The sequence goes on along the minus strand of NC_071395.1, from coordinate 49,474,552 downwards.
ATGAGAAATTGTGAAGTACCGAATGTGGACTCACAGGAAGGTATATATGGCAGCTTGATGTAATTGGTAGATGCTGTGGTAAAGGGGAGGTTCAAAACCATACACATAGTTTGGCTTTCATAAAGCTAAAGTGGAATATTAAATATAGAGTACTAAATTTTAAAATGTAAACTTAAGAACTTATCCTAACCATACACATACATAGATAACAGAATGGTCACTAAAAGCACTTTAACATCAGGACAGACATTTAAGTTTTGAGGTTCTTATTCCAACCGCTCTACATACAAAATGCCCTAGAAGCAAAGAAAGGCTTAAATAAATACACAGAGACAAACATAATGTGCAGGGTGATTGAAGTAATGTAGGTCTGGAGAGGTCAGACAGTGTGAGATTCAGGCTGGTAGATGTAGCTTATAGCAAGATGGGGGCTCTATCCCTTGGTATGGAGGGGAAGGCCTGGGGGCACCCTTGATGGAACAGGAAGACTGAATGGTGACAGATTGTGGCTGGGCTTATACCCTCCTCCACAGGCCTTATGGGACCAGGATGTCAGCAGAGGCGACAGCCCTGGACATGGCCAGGTTCTCCTGGGTGACACAGGGATGGTGGGTCCTGTCCCTCTGACTTGTGGCTCACTTGTGTGCCTGTCACTGGCCCCTAAGTAGGCAGCAGGGCCTGCCTCAGGTCTGGTGAGGGAAGTGGCCCAGTGCAGGGTGATCTGCTGACAATCCTGCTTTGATTAAGGCACACCCAAAGTCAGGGCCCAAGGAGTTACCTGAGTGATCCCAGATCCCAGTGATCCCTCCATCATAGGCACTGAGGCCTCGAGAAGCAGCCTTCACAGTGCAAGGTTAACGAGACTCAAACCAACAAGCCATGCTGACCAGCAAAACCACTCATTGCTCCTTGGCAGGGAGCCACTCCCAGCCACCAGAAGCTGGAGGGGGCAGCTGCTTCAACTGCCCCCAATCCCACCACCACCACTGGGGCATCTCTAGACTATCCCAGAGCAGCACAGAACTGAGCACGCTGCCTGGGACAGGCAGAACCTCCTGGGGTCCAGCTCAGGAAGAGGTTTCAATGCTGTCTCGAGACCCAAGGCAGGTAGGTCTCTTCCCTCACAAGGGCAAGGTTGGCTGAGTTCCAGACATCTGCAAACATTCTCTACAAAGGCAGCCAAAGAGCTGTCCCAGCCCCTTTGTTTGGCACCCTGAGTTGGGCTGAGGAGGGTCCTCTCCCCTGCTTCCTACCCCACAATACAGATGCTGACCAGGGAAGGCGGCTGGTGTAAACAGAGGAGTCTCAGCTCTGGCTCTGATAATCACCACATATGCACGCAATGCACACCTGTACCTATAGCACACACATGTACACTGTGTCCACATGTGTGCGCACACCTGTCTATAGCACATGCACGCACACACGTGCATACCCATGTCTACAGCTTGTGTACCCCCATGGCCAGACAGTGATCTAGTCAAGGTGCAGATGTTTGGAAGGCGAGTTCCTGGGTCCCCAGGGTCCCTGACCAAAGGCCCTAGATGTCAGGATGGACACTGCAGATAAAGGCAAGCTGAGAAAAGCGTAGCAGGACATGCGTTTTTGTCCCTGATGTGCGCCATCACTTCTTTACAATTTTGGGCCAAAACTGTCGTCTTGCCTCTGAGCTCTAGAAGCTGCCATGAGATCAGAGGGAACACTCCAGCCTGGCACAGAAGCCCAGGCAATGGAAGTCATGTGGCAATGCCCCAGCAGTGCCACCCACCCTGGCACTCCCCATCCAGACAAGGTCCCAGGAAGGTTTGACTCGGATGTGTAGCAGGACTGCCAGTTCAAGTCCACTTTAAAAGATGGCTCTGGAAAGTCGGCTCCAACATTCCATCTGCAAGCCTCAGCACCGGGGTCCTGGTTCACAGTGGTAATGCTGCCCAGCCCTTCCTGGGATGGTAGGAATTGACCCTGCACACTCCCCTGGGACTTGGAAGCTCTAGAGACACTTGGGAAAGAAGCCTGGGGACACCATGCCAGCACGCCTCAGAGGAAAGCCATCTGGGTGGAAGTCAGGGACACACTGGGCCCCCTGGAGGCCTTGAGAAGCTGGGTGGCCCCCTCCAGGGGCCTCACAGGAGGCTGGCCAGGCTGGTATTGGGTCCATTCTGAGCTTGAAACTGCACAGGCGGCGGGCCATCTGTCCACTGTGGGAGGAGAAACACACAGGTGAGGTCCTTCCTAGGGAGGAACAGGGTGCGCTGGGCTAAGTTTCTGCATATGCAACGTTGCCCTTCTCAGACAAGTCACCTAGCCAGGGCCCTCTGGGCTCCACATGAGTCAGATGGACACCAGGAGGGACCCTAAATCACCTGCCTGGGTGATTGGTGCCATTTCCCACACCTGAGGGGCTCCTGAGACTAGGCTAAGTTAGGAATTGCTGGAGAGATGTAGAAAGATAGCAGCCAAGTGTGTACTTCCTCCTTAGGGAATGTGTTCCACACCCTGGAGGGGTACAGGCCAGATAAGCCAGCCCTGAGGAGTCAACCAACACCCACATCCTGTCTCCCCCATTCTTGTGCCCATACCGTGATAAGGTTATGCTCGGGGAGGCTGCAGGCCTCAATGTGGTCCTGGAGCAGCTGTTGCGAGAAGTTCTGGTGCATCTGGGCAGCTTCATGGGCATCTATGGCATTCCCGCAGGCTTTGTTCAAGTCTGAGGGTAAAACACACATGGGGTGAGCCTGACTTGCCCTGCCACCACCCCCATACCCTTCCCTTGGTTGTAGGTAGAGCCTTAAGGTCAAACCTAGGCTCCACTAGCGGGCTCCTGTGCACCTCGCAGGTCACCTATCTCAGGATCAGCCAAACCTACCTGCTAGAAGCCTTCACATGTGCCCTCCTGTGCTCCTGAGCTGCGTCCTTGAATTGGGTGAGGAGTAGGGCTCACCAGGGCAGACAGAAGCTGGTTGGGCAGTAAAGGCCCCTGGGCACACAGGAGCTCGTGAGAGCAGGGTACCCAACACCCAATTCTGAGGCAGGAGAACTGAACAAGCCCATAAAACCCAGACAGGAGCAGCCTGCCCCCTGCCTCCTCCTCAGGGCCCAGAGCAAGTCTTGCAAATGAGGGAGCAGCAGTAACAGCACTGCTACCTGATGAGCACCCACCCTGTGCCCAGAGCATCCTGGCCAGTCCTGCCCCACAGAATGAGGCTGAGTGCCAGGGCTCACAGCCCAAGTCTTCACCCACATGCCAAGAGTCATCCTAAGTCCCAGAGAGACTAAACCAGACCCTGTGTTGAGCTGACACCATGACTGAGCCTGGTGTCCTCAAATGGCCTCCCAAAAGCATAAGAATGTGCTAGAACTGGGGTTGTAGCCTGTAGAGGCCAATTTGAGCAAAGGGCAAGCAGGGTTTACTCAGCATCTCTGATCTCTGGGAAGGTCTGGCTGTTGTACTCACCTCTCAACAGGGCTGATGACCACAGCTGCACCGACATATCTGGGATCTTGCTGGCCAGCTGCATGGCGGGCACTACCATGTTGTTACTCTCCTGTGGACCAAGAGTAGTGAGGGAGTTGGGGAGGCAGCAGGGACAGCTTAGGCTCCACCTGCCATACCTGGCTCAGACTATGCCCTCCTCCTGCTGCCTGGCAAACTCCTACTCCTACTTCAGAGGCCATCTCACATGCCTTTCTATGAAAGTACTCCTTGACACTTGGGGAAAAATAAACTGCCTTCACTCTGCTGTGTGTAGGGCACGGCTGCCATGACAACTTTGCCTTGTCATTTTAACCAGACAAAAAGGCACTGGTAGTAGTCAGCTCTGGACCCAGATCAGAAGCCAATCAGAAAGGCAGATTCTGGGGTCCCAGGCCAGGGAGGAGGCAGCAGCCAGCCCAGTAGGAGTGATGAGGGTTGATGGACACAGGAAGGAGGAAGAGCTCACTCCCATGGGAGGCCTCCTCAGACATAAGGAATGTTGGGTTCAGGGTGACACTTAGAGAATTCCCTATGCAGTGGCCTGGGGGACACTTGTCACGTATCCAAGAGACTTACAAATCCTCAAAACCAACTCCCAAGGTCCAGCTTCACCAACTATGGGTATACAGGCATGCCCCCTTAGAGACACAAAAGACCACCAACTCCACATTCTCCAACTGGCACCTCAAAGATGAGCTCCAGGTAGACCTCAAAGCTTTTCAAGACGGAACCAAGCCTTTCCAAGACCTCAGAATGCACAGGACAGGAAAAACCACTCTTTTCCTCCAGGCCTTGGACTGGGCTTCTGTCTGGAAGCCACCTGAGGGGGCATCCCTCTTGGCTCTCCCATGTCAGCTTGGGGCTGCCCCACAGTCTGGTTTTGAAGATTTGTGTGATCCTATGGTGTCCTGTGGGAGGCCACGTACAAACTCGCCATGCCCACGGACACTCTAGCTTAGTAAGCTAGAGTAAAGTTGGCTGTGTCTGCAAGTGTCTCCCCCAGACCTAGAATTGCTTAAGGACAAGCCTGGGTCTGAGGGTGCTTGGGGGCCCATGTCATCCCACACCAGCCCTGACACACAGGGAACAGTGCAGGTTCCCAAGCTCAGTAAGATGCCCCAGGGTCACTCCAAACATAAACCAGAGGTGCAGCTGAAGAGCTGCCTTGCCTACTCTGTCCTGCTCAAGGTGGCTTCTGGACACTGCTAGATAAATGAGAGCCAGGGAAATCTGGTTCTAAGCCTGAGCCTGCAGTTTGGGGCTGTGACCTTGATCTCTCCATATGGAAATGGGACAATCACAGCCACCACAATAAGACATAGGCACGCAGCTGATACTCAGTGGAGCTTCATGCTGCCCAGACACACACTGAGGCCATTGTCCTCACTATGTTCAGAGCTGCACTCAGAAGGAAGAACTCACAGCTCATCTTTTCTCTTTGGGGGTGGTGACATCCCCAGCCATGGAAATCAAGACCTGAGCAGCAGGGCCCGTTGGTCTTATAAAACGCTTGTCATACAATTGTGGGGAGGGGAACCTGCCAGGCTCGTTGAAAAAACTCATTCTTAGAAAGCACTAGGGTTTGGTCAGATGAAACTTTAGTCAAGACACCTGTATCATTTGTCCTATGAAAATAGCTCAAGTGAGGCTGTCTAAACTACAGAGTAGACACCACTTCAAAATTCTTGCTGCCATTAAAAAAAGACTCTAATATAGCCCTGGCTGGCATGGCTCAGTGGACTGAGTGCCAGCCTGCAAATCAAAAGGTCCTGGTTTGATTCCTAGTCAGGGCACATGCATGGGTTGCAGGCTGGGTCCCCATTTGGGGGGGTGTGAGAGGCAACTAATTGATGTATCTCTTGTACATTGATGGCTCTCTCCCTCTCTCTCTTATTAAAAAAAACAAAAACAAAAACAAAAAAACCCTCTACTACAGTGGTGTAGGGTAAGATAAAGTATAATTATAAAACATCCTGAAAACCAAAACCTATGTGTGGGCAGGGGTGGGCAGTGGAAAGAGCCAGAAGACAGAGGACATGCAATGATTTTCAACTTTGCTTCTCAGAACTTCTATGATGAATAGGCACACTTCATAATAGGTCCAACGTTTTCTTTAAAAAATTAAAGGCAGGTGAGGTCATTGGGTGAGAGCAGGTGATGATGCACAACTGATGAGGAGACTCGGAACAGGTCCATCCCGGTGGGACCAGACCCAAGAGCCACTTTAGGTGAGGGCGGAAACAAGGGTGGCATAAGGACACCATGTGTGCTAGGCACAAACAGAACCCAAGGGATTCTGACTGAGAGGACACTTCTCCACCCCAGGTAGTAACACACACAAAGGGTAATCTGCCTCAGCCCCGCCAGCTCTAGGCAGCCTCACCAAGCACTGGGTCCATCTGCCCCACAGACCCACCCTCCAGGGATCCAAAGTTCCTTAGTTCTGTTCCCCAAGCTGTGTGAGCCTGCCCTTGCCAAATCTCATGGAGCTGAGAGGGCTAGGGGGAATCCACTGAGACAAGATCATCGAGGGACACAGGATACAAAGTGCTGCTTGGTGGTGCCCCACCCAAGCACCACACTGGCTCCCTGCCCCTCGACCCGGCCCAGGTCACTCACCCTGTGATTCCCCAACACATAGAAAATGTGGCCCAGAAGCACCAGAGAGCAGGCTGTGAGCCGGTTCAAGTCTTCTGCATTGGACATTTTCAGAGTTTCTCGCAGAAATCGCCTACATGAGAAGAACAGATGAGGCCCTATCAGAACGCCTCACAGCCCTGAGTAGAACGCGTCCATTGGGAAGACAGAGGGCCTGAGCACATACTGCCAGGACAGAAAACCACCCAGAAGGCCAACCCAGGCTGCCCGCCCTCTCTAGCACTCACTTGGCCTCATTATAGCGTCCCTGGAAGAAGGAGAAGAGTCCGCGCACGTAGAAAGCTGCTGCTCGAAGGCAGTGAGAGCTGGGTGAAGAGCAAAGTGTCACAACTTGGTGGGGTTTTTGTAAACGTAGCAGGCTCACAAAATGGGAGTGGGTGGTGGTGGTACAAGGTGTTGGGGTCACGGAGTAGTCAGGGGCCCCACAGGTGCTGGCACCACCCTAGAGAGCAGAGAATACGTAAGACAGGCAGTAAAGTGGGACCTCAGTGTGGGGACACCTACCTGACAGGGAAGCTGTGGTCTGGGTTGATCCTCTCCAACAAGCTGTATAGCTGCAAAGGAAACGTCAGTTGGGATCACTCTGCCATTTCTAAACTTGAGAGTTCAGCCCCAAATATGCTAGTAAATTGACCAGGGCTGCCTGAACTTTTCCATCTGATGACGTCGAGTCCTCACCCTGAGTCTCATGCCTAGGCAACCTGCTGGTAGAGGGGGCAGGATTTTCTAGAGCAGGTGAGGGAGCTATTGGACACTACATTAGCTGTTTACTTCCTCATACACCACTCTCCATGGGAATCACAGCCTCCAGTGTGAAGGGTCTGGTGCAGGGTCCTTGCAACCTCAACCTATCTTGCCCTATGCCAGGTGAGGGGGTCAGGGTGCATGGGCAACTGCCCAGCCCCTGCCTTTCTATGGTCCAAGGAGTCAGGCCTAGAGGAGTGAGATGAGCCTGCATGGGTCTGGGGCTAGAGGTGGAGTATGGTTTATCTGGAGGTGCAGGAAGGGACTCGAGAGGCTCTGATAGGGAAGCGCATGACTAATATTTTAGGTCTTCTCAGGCTGTTTTTTGGAGATTGGGTTTGGGACAAGGGGCTCCTGGTTCCCTTAAGGCCCCTCCAGGAGGCAGAACAGGGAGGGGTGAGAGCAGGGAGAAAAGACAGAGGGGAGTTGAGCTCCCCCATGACCCACGGAGTCCACACCTGGCCTCCAGATGACTCTGCCCTGCTGCTTCCTGACTGCCAAGGGGCCAAGGATGGGCTCTCTGCTGCCTGTAGCACAAAGCATCCGAACCAATCCAGAATCTGGGAGGTCAGCTAAACTATCTGCAGACAAGAGATGATGGTAGCCTGAACTAAAATGAAGGCTATGGGGTGGAAAGGAGTGGCTGAATCTGGTACACTCTGGAATAAGAATGCCAGGGTTTGGGGGAAATCTCAGGGCTGAGAGGGGATCCCAGGGGTGCAGGGAATCTCAGGGCTAGGGGCAGATCTCAGGGCTGAGGGGGATTGCAGGGGAAACTGGTATGAGGGCACTTGTCCTTTGAGGACAAACCCTATGCCCTTTACTCTCACGATCCACGTCTGGAGCATCAGGACAACCTGGGGCCCAGTGCAGATGACAACAGCCCGAGCTATCATTCCCAAGAAGTGAGCCACAGGCCTCACTGTCATTCTACAACAGAAACCTCAGGGTAGAAGAAACTGAATTGGCTCTGGGAGATTTGACAAAGCTTGGCTTGTTTTCAACAGGAAGAAGTGTTACTTGGCCAAGGAATGTTTATGTCCCAGATGTGGCCTTCCTTACCCATGCTGCACTCTGAGGACAGATATGCTGAGACTGCTGAGGTGGCTAGTGCCCAGGACACCCCCCACCCTAGCCCCTGAATAGAAGTTGAAAGAAAGGATACCAAACATGAAGCATGTCACCTACTACCTCTTGGTGTCTATTTCCTTCCCGTATATACACACTCGCCAGGTTGGTCACGATGAAGGCCCACAGCTCCTGGTGGTTCGTGAGCTAAGGTTAGACAAGGGATGTTAGGGGCCACTCATGGCATGGGGGCCACCCAAACGCTCTCAGGTGGCTACTGTGGGGTCTCCTATTTTCTTCATTTCATACACACCCCACACACCTGCCTCCTAAACCCAAGAACAGTGCAGCTGTTAGTTCTTTTCACTATAAAACTGTCATCTGTGTTATGAGAAATTTAGGAAACCAGTCACCTTGATCCTGTCCTCAGAACATACTACATTTTGGACTATCTTCTGCTTGTTTCTCAGGACTGAGGCCTGGGCAGCCACTCCCTCCACAGCATGGTGACCCTAAAACCCTGTGAGTGCTGACAGGGCAGAGGCACATGCTGGTCTTGGGGAAGCCCCAGTCAGGAAGGAGGCCAGAGATGCTAGTGATGGCCAGTGGTGGATAGACCATTGTCCCCAGTTCTTGGGAACTGAGAACAGCCAAGAGAGGGAGTGATCTGAGCCGCCCAAGTCATCCCTCAGACCCTGGTTCTCAGCAGGATTGAGCAAGCACAGCTGGCAAAAGGCTGAGGGCACTGGGGAAGTACAGACCCCACCCAAAGGAAGTCCAGAAGGTCTTTTGATGCAGCAAAACAATACTCTGGTTAGTTTGCTGTAGGACCACAGGAAAAAACATCTTGTCTGGGGCCAAGAGGATCGGGTCTGAGTTCTGGCTGCACCACTTTCCTGCCATTCCCTCTCAGCTAAGGAGGGATTTGCTGAGACACACAGTCAGAGCAGCAGCAGCCACTTGTGGGAAAGATGAGGACGAAGGGGCCAAGAGACCCTCACAGGCCCCATGATAACTGCAGGCAGCATAGGGCAGGTATGGGGATGGGTCCTGGCAGCCTGAGTCAACTAGGGCACAGAGTGGCCATGGAAGGCCATGGAAGTGGGTACTGTGTTTGCTCTTCATGCTCTGGTGTGCTGCCTGAACCCATAGCCACACAGAGCACCTTGGAGGAATAATAACACTACCTGAGCCCAACCCTGGGAGTGAAGAGGTCTGGAGACTGATACAAGGGGCAGAGCGGAGCACCCTGTATGACAGTCAGGGTGCATATAATACCCCCAGTGACCTCACCTGAGTCACAGAACCACTCCTACACCCCAACATCTCTGCTTGGGGCCTCCCCAGGACCACCAGGAGGAAGGGACTGCTGGCCTCCTTTTCCTGGGAACATGTCAGGGCCGAGGTGAGGATGTGCTTATCTGGCACTGGAGAGAAGTGGGCAGAGTGGAGTTCTGCCACTGGGCTGCTGACTCCTGGGCCTGTTGATTCTACAATGATGTGGCACCAGCCACATCTGAGGACAGGACATGCCCTGATGGTGCTTCCTAATCCGGCAGCACCATGTGGCCCTGGCCGCAGAGCAACCAGGTCATGGGGCTGGTATAGGATCAGGGCACACCCAGCTTTGTGTCCCAGCTATGCCATAGGATAGCTCTGGGAGCTCCTGAACTCTCCTGAGTGACTGTATCTTCAGCTATGACACAAACCATCACCAGACTGGTCGGCTTTTGGGAGGACTGGGAATGAGGAGTGAAAGTGACTGAACAGACTGTGGCACCAGTGGGTACCGCTTCTGCCCTTCAGTTCAGCAGAAGAAGACCCATCCTAGGCTGACCAGGAACCCCCTTGTCCACAGCTACCCCGTCAAGACTGCACTGCCAGCACAGGCCTTGTCCCCACCTGAGAAGCACTGGACCTGCCATGGAAAGCCCTGGATAAACAGTATACCACTGTCACAGCCGGCATCAGGCTGAATGCTGCGGAGTCGACCATTAACCATGGATTTGCATGGCTGTCATCCTCATGCAGCTTGTGCCCGACTCCGTACTAAGAAGCACTGCCCGACCCATGCAGTGAGGGCTGGCAGCTTACCCGCAGGGCCGTGGTGAACTGGGCTTCTGCGTTGTCCATGCAGTTGACGGAGACACAGTACAGGCCCTGGAAGAAGGAGGTGCTGAAGGCTCATGGACTTGCCACTTGCCCAGGGCTGCACAGCTATACCTGGGTGAGCCTGACCAACAACTCTATGCACCAGCTACACCTGAGCTTTTGCCCTGGCAAGAAGGCAGAAAGATGGCATGCTGAGTTATCCCCTCCTCCCAGGACCTAAGTCAACTTGGACTTGAGGTGCCTATCAGAATGAAGTCCACTAGAAATATTCCAGATTCTGCCTGGGGTAATTGTCATGGGGTCACTCACTGGAATAGGGCTGGAGCGGTCAGCCCTGAATACTCACCAGCAGTGTGTGCAGCTGTGCTGCGTGGTTGGAAAAGAGCCGGGGCGACTGCTGGCACAGCTGGCAGACCTGGGAAATCTGCCGGGAGAACATGCCCAGTGTCACAGGGACCCGTTGTCCACATCTTGCCTACCCTAACTTGGGTACAAAGTTCTGGTGGATATGCCTGTTGTGGGGCCAAAGGGCAGCCTTGACCTCCTTGAGGACAGTGATCCTTATCTATGACCTGCCTTCTCCCTTTCCAGAGTGTCTCAGCCATCACCTCCCTTGCCCTGCTTAAGGCCCCGTGCCTTCTCAGGAAGATGGGCAATGAGGGTTACATGTGATAGGGAGGGGATCACTGTCAGGGGATCCCAAACCCCAGGTTCCATACTCTTTGGGCATATGAACTTTTAGGGCAAGGCCCATTAATTTCTCTATCAGATTGTCTGATCAACTGTGCCCCAGCATGGTCACCAACTACCAAGTTATAGTGGAATGACACGAGTGAATGTCCTGCTGCTGTGCACTGGGCAAATTTATATTCTCCTATGTAGTGACTTCTGAGACCTGGAAAACCCCAACCATCTACTCTCTGGTTCTCCCACCCCATGTGTACACGGCCCCCAGAGGCCTTACCTCCTGTAGTGCGGTGGCCTTGTGTCCTGTGACAAGCCTGCACATAATGATGTGTTCAAGCAGGATCACTTGGAAGGAGGACAGGATAGGGCTGCAGTCGAGCACTGGAGGCGAGAGGGGAATGAGTACTCAGGGTACAGCTAGAAAAATGGAAGAGATGCTGACCCCTGGTCTAGATGAGGGGTTCATCTCCCTGTCCGGGTGGGTAGACAGGCTCATAGCAAGTTCTGGTGACCAGAGTATTATAAGAGTAAGAAATCCCTGGAGGGACATGTTTTCCACCCTCAACAACCACAACCCAGTCACGTGCTCAAAAACACCCCAGACACCATGGGTTGTAGAAATTTTGATGTTCCCCAAGAGAATGAGACAGTATGACAGCCTCAGGCAGTCGTGGGAAGACCAGGTTCCTGGCTGTCCCAAGTGGCTGTCCTCCTGTTGGAACTAGACAATGCAGACTTTTCTCAACATGGCCAGAGGGCATGAACTGTGATCCCCAAGAGCTGATGGCTCTTCCCCTAGCAGAGTTGACAAAGGGTACATGGACTAGGTAAACAGGTTAACAGGGACACTGAACCAGAGCTCTGGGTTCCTGGTAGTCAAAGGTCCCTGGTCCCAAAGGATAGATAAGTCAACCATCCAGGAAGAACCCACAACCTATAGGGCACCTATTGTCAGTTAGCAAGCGCCAAATTCAGACCCCAGCCTCACACTGAGCACAATCCATGTCAGAACACTGATAATAGCAGCCACCCCATTTCAAATGAGCACTGTTATCTCAGCAGGCCCAGGTGGGATCTGGCTAACTATCGCCGCTAACTTTGGAGTGGGGTGGACAGGACACAGATGGCCTAAGACCCCTAGCCAGGGATCAAAGGCCAAGCTCAGGCCTGGTCTCCTCTGCCCTGACCCCAGGTCACCATCATTTGCCAACTAGGGTAACAAGACCCACAGGCAGGGACTCATGGGGACTGTTTGGCACTGTCGTCCTTCAGGCCCAGCCCGAGGTAATCACAGCCACCCACCAAGGGGTGCAGTGACCATGCAACCCACCCGGCCTCACTTACTCTTGAGCTTCTCCAGCTGCATAAGTGCCTTGTCTGTGTACTTCTGTGCCTTCTCTAGGTAGCCAGCCTGCATGGAGTGCATCACAGTCACCTGGCAACAAGACCAGAAGGTGGTGGTCACTAGGGCCCTCTCCTCGCCCACCCGGCTGCCGGGTTCAGGCCCGGGGACTCACCAGGTAGACAAGCACACACATGTGTTCCTTAGGCAGCCAATGGAAGAGGTCAGCAGGGTTGCTGGGCAAGATCTCATCATCATGCAATGTGGAGATGGTCTGAATACACTGCTGCAGCTGCTTCAGGCATGGCTTCACGCTCTTCACCTGCAGTGGGAGGGTGGCACCACAAACCTGAGCACCTGTCCACTCTCAAAAGGCTCTTAGCTCACCAGCCCCTTTTCCCCAGGAGCTCCCACCACGCTGACGACCTGCAGAAAGCCTATCCCTAAATGGGTTGGAGGCAGGCTCATGGGGGTCATCTGCGGGACTGAGGCTCAGCTACCACTCAGTGCTGGGCCCAACACCAAGGACAGGGAGAGGCCTATCCAAGAACCTGCATGGCCTATGCTTCTGCCTTCCTGCAGTGACCCTGAGAGGGCAAGACAGGGCTGGGGAAGCCAGCAGTCATCCTCAGGGGCAGAAAGTGGCCTCTGGGGCCCAGGAGCCCTACAGGTGCCATGCCTTGTACAAATTGGCCTCTACACACTAGAAAGCCCTGTCCCAAGGTCCCATTGGACATGTCCAGAGCACCCCATGAGTCTGCTGTGTTCCTATGTATTGAGCACAGCAATTAGCCCAAAAGGCAAATGTGGGCACAGGCTGGGGGAACTGAGGCAGTCCCTTCCCAATGAGAGGCCTGCCCAGTACTTTCTGGGGCTCCGCCTATGACCTCCAGTCAGCTAAAGCTAGGTCTATGGGCAGTCACTGAGATGGGGTGGGGTCAGGAGGATGGATAGCACTTCCCAAAGGCTGAGACATTCTCCCATGGAGGGTACAGCGTCTCCTCAACCCCATGGGGATTATGGAGTCAAGTCTTGGACAGAGCTGATGCCATCAGTCCCTACTTGAACCCCACAATGCTCATATCAGATGGAGGTGGTAGAGAGACACTGCTTGAGTACCTGCTGTGTGTCAGGCACCTTGCCAGAATCCTCATGGTCTATTATCGTGGAAATGTGTGAGGCCATGACTACTCCCACCATGAGGACAGGCCATTCTCAGGGCACCCTCTCCCCTCAGGGGCACAGCACTCATGCCAGAGCACGACAGGTATACGGAGAGGCTAAGCCCTGAGTGAGATGCACTGTGTGGTGAGGGACTGGAGACAAAAACAGAGTGGGCATCTCAGTCCCAGGCCCTCCCACTGCCTGCCTGCTCCCCCCAGCCTTACCATGGGAGGCACTACATACCTGCCCTGCATCCAGGTAGTGTGTCACCTGGAGCACCAGGAAAAAGACACGTAAAGACTCCTTCTGGATGGGGTTCCCCTGCCAGTTCTCGACAATCTGTCCACAGAGGGTCAGCAGTGGGTGGACTTCCTGCAACTTGCGCTCCATCAGCAGCAACTGGGGAGGGGGAGGCACAGGCACTGAGAGCCCCTCCCAGTGCTCAGGGCCACCATCTGCTTGCCCACCCACAGGGGGACTGGTGGAACCATGCAGGGAGGGTGAAAAGCCAGGCTGGAACCCGAGTCCAGGCTGCTCCTTCCTCAGCACAAATCACACAACCTAGATGAGTTTCACATCTGAACCCAGCTGGAACACAGGGGCCTCACTCTTGTGGCTGCCTGCAGTACCTAAGGGTCTGGGTACCCAGAGGGCTGCACCACAGTGAGGAGGAGCCCTGCCTCATGTCCACCACACCAGCACCATTCTGCTCAGCTTCAACTTACCATCCCTTTGCTGAGCAGGAACAGCGCCCTGGAAAACAGAGAGGGGGAATCAGTCTGCGAGGCTCAGGTGCCTCCTGGGATGACTGCCACCCCAACATTCACAGGGACCAAAAAGCAACCCCAGGAGGCGGTTAAGCAGATGACAGTGGCCCCCAGCTCCCCCCAATGAGGCTGGCTTTATTTATAAGACTGCTCTACTTTGTTCTATTCAATCTTTACATTTTAGGCCTAATTGAGACACTCACGTGGCTCAAAAGCCCAAAAGGCACACACAGATGCTCAGGAAGCAGGGAAGGGCACAGTACAGGACAGCACGCTTGCCATAATCTCACTCTTGCTGATACAACATTGGTGGACAGCAGAGGGGGTGGAGAGTGGGCTGGCCTGGGCATCTGAACCCAAATCCACACTTCACTGTGGTCCCTATATGCCTCTTCTTCCTCACCTGTGACTGGCCAAGCCCCCTTGGGTTCTCCTGAGTGTTAAAAGGGATGAACTCGGGGAGCGCCCTGGACATGTTAGCAGCCTCACCACCCACTGACTCCATCTGCAATAGTCAGCAAGGTTAAATTTCTATTGTCTCTCTTAAACTTTTTGGTATTTTCTAAGTGTGTATGCACTGGTGTTATCACCAACAAAAATAATAAAATGGGCACGTTAAAAAGTTTAGCAAACAGCCAAAACAATGGGGGAGGAAGCCAGGGAGGCGGTTACTGCCTTCATGAACAGCTGTGGTCAGGCAGAGTCCACAGGCCCTAGTTTACTCATCTTAGTCTCTGTCCCACCAGCCTTGGCAGATTCCCTGTGTGCTGCAGCCAACACTCCATCAAGTGGATACTGTTCTCCCTATTTTACAGGTGAGGAGAGTAAGATGTGAAGGTCACAGTCACACAGCCTTTGAGATACCTCTGCTCCAGGCCTCCAAACCCTTGCCTATTGTTATCTCATGGCGTGAACACTCTAGGTCTACTTGCCTGCTATTCAACCGTTGAAACCTAAGGGTTGGAACTTCACATCAAGGTTCCCATGCTGTCACATAGGAAGCACTGGCTCAGAGGCCCTACATCAATGGTTGGAAGTTCTGGGCCCTGAGCTCTATTGGGGCCCATCTAAGCTGCCCACCCACGCTGGCACGGAAGCCCGTCTGGGGACACTCATGTGTGAACATGCAGTGTGTGTCAACACGGACGCAGTGATGGCTGCAACATAAGGGGGCCAGGAAGGGCCAGGAATGTGAGGCCAGATTGTGTCACAGCTGCCACCTCAGGGCAGGATTGCTGAGGGGTAAGGACAGCCTATGGAAAACTGTGTGTTTCACATGGGCACTTGCAAGTCTACAGCTCAGAGAACAGAGTTGGGGACTAACTCGATGTGACAAGCTCAACCCCATGAAATATAATTTTCCAGAACCCCAACGCACACAACAGAATATGAGCACTGCTACCTGAAGTCTGTCTAGTGCAGAGGATTCTTCTCTTCAAGGAGAAAGAGAGACTAGAGGCCTTTATAGAGGGTGCACAGTGAAGCTCCTGTGGCCTCTGACCCCTGACCCCCAACCCCAGGGTACAAGTCTCCAGATGGCCTAAGCAGTTTCATGTATAACATGAACCTATTCCCCTATTTTATACAAATGTCTGCTTATTCCACTTACTGTGTCTGTTGTGTATCTAAAAGCTCCTAGGCATCCTGAGAGGGACACTGGAGTTACCTTAAGTGCTGCCAAGCACATGGGGCACACCCTCTGAGAGCACTGCTCTCACATCAGTACCACAAAGGGGATCAGCCCAGCAAATTTACGAGCACTTTTTATTTCAAGATAGTAGGGATGGCCCTGGCTGAGTGGCTAAGTTGGTTAGAATGCCATGCCATACACCAAAAGGTTGCGGGTTTGATTCTCGGTCTGGGCACATATCGAGGTTGTGGGTTCAAGTCCTGGTTGGGGTACGTAAGGGAGGCAATCAATCAATGTCTCTCTCTCACATTTCTCTCTCCCTCCCCCCCCCCTTTCCCCCCTCTCTAAAAATCAATGGAACGCATTGTATCCTTGGGTAAGGATTAAGAAAAAGAAAAAAAAGCAAAAAGATACTAGGTATGTGTAAAATGCCAATTGTGCTGAGAATGCCAGCTGTCCCTCACTCTCAGTCAACTCTCCAACTTCACAAATTGATAGGATGAATCGATGAGGTAAAAGGCATCCTGGTGGTGCCTTTAATTTGCACATCTCTTACTATGTGTGTAGGTGACCACTGCTTCATGCTGAAATGTCCATTGGATTTGTTGCCCAGGATCAAATAGCCGAGCCCTTTCCGAGTAGAGGGGAGGGACGTGGGGAAAGGGTGCCTACCGTGTGTACTCAGATCCCACCACCCGTGCATACTCGGCTCCCACGCCTAGGAGGTCGCAGGCTGACACCAGGTCCTTCTCAAGCGTGTGCAGTTGCTAAAAAGGACAAAGAACAATAATCCTTGCTTCCAAACCTCTTGCTTTATAGTACTTAGTACCTAATCTTCATGCTTTGTTGGAGAGTTCAAGTGACCTTCCCCACCTGTCAACAAACTTGCCTCAGTGTTAGTTTTGAGCTATATTAACCAAATTATGTAATCAGTGTTGACTGCTTTGGGTACAGAACCCTATTCTGCCTACGGTGTACATTATCTAAGTTTAATGGTGCATAAAGCCAGCAGTTAATGTTCACAGGCATAGACTCCCAGGGTTGCACGAGTGTGTCTCTGTGCTTTGCAGGTCACCTTCAGGGGCTGATCACTAGAAAGGAGCCAGAGGCAGCCCAAGTGAGGAGAAACTCCTTCAGGGACAAGGAGTCTGGGTTTGAAACTCCTTCAGGGACTCCTCTGCAGGAGTTTCAAACCCAGACACCTTAGCAGACTAAAAGGAAGGGACACTGTGGGACCTCAGTTGAGCTTGGGCTCCCAGGTACATACAGCACTCTCCAACTCTTGTCACCTGAGACAGGTGCCTCACTGCCTGGCCCACTCCCTATCTCCCAATGGGCAAAGCATACATGGGAGGATTAAAGGAGACAATGTTGTGTGGGATAGAAGTAGTCTGGGGGAAGAGCTTGGGAACACTGGCTGGGTGAGCTCTTCCCAGCAGGGACCCTGGGCCACATCCTTTTGGGATAAGGGGTTCCTGTGGGGTGTGGAGGGAATAATTCCAACAAAGGGCCCACGCCTTGCACACATAGGCAAGTGATAGGACTGTGTCATGGAAGGTAGGCAAAAGGCAGTACAGAGGGCAGGCTGGGTCAGGAAGAGGAGAGGGTGGAGACTGGCAGTGAGAGGGGAAATGTGGGCAGTGCCCGGAACAGAAGAAACACCTCTTAGAGTGGAGCCAACTCACCCCAGAGCCTTCAGGCCCAGTCACATGGCCAGGAAGGCCCAGTGCAGAGATCCCCATCTACTTGAGCATCCCAGAGCACTGCGACCAGGGCACCACTATGTGTGGAGAGCTGAAAGGTTATTGAGGGGGACCACGTGGAGCCCAGATGAGGCTGTGTCCCAGAAGCCCTGCAAGGGCTTGACTAGGCAGGCATTCAACTGCCCAATGGGCAGCCTCTTAGAATCTCAGCACAGCTCTTAAGAAACATTTGTGGCAAGAAATGCTTCTCAAATTTCAATGAACACAGGCCACAGGGAGAACTAGGAGGAAGGGGAACGTGATAATAAGGCTGAGTCAGCCAATGGGGAGAAGGGCACTCCCACCAATCACCCCTGATGCTGACAAAAGACCTGTGCTAGAGCTACTGCTGAGGATGGAGGGGACTTGTGAGCAGGCTAAGGAATCATCCCTGTGTCCCCATCCTCTTGGTGCAGCAGCCTGAGGAGGGCCTGTGTGTCTGCTGTCTGCCTTTATTTGCAGTTAGGTGGGTGTACCGCAAGGTCACGACCCCATTCAGCAGCCACGTGTCTTGGCCAGTCCCACAGTACTCACAGCAAGCTGGAAGAGGAGGCGGCAGTGCCAGTAAGGCGTCTGCTGTGAGATCTGGATCGCTTTCCGCAGCAGTGGCTTTGCTGCATCGACAGAATTCTGAAAGGCAACAGTCACAGTTAGGGAAGAAAAGAAACAAGCTGGCAGGCAAGCTGGATTCCTTATGTAGCAGCTGGGGTGCCAGAAGGCCACTCCTGTTCACGCTTACCAAAGGATTTATGGGTTACTGATTTACTTTATTAGAAGAAGAAAAGATATTTTATTGGACTCACTGGCTGCAAGGTTTTTGCATAGCTCTTAAAATAACTCATTAAACTAAACTGAAAGTAGCTTTAGTACAAAATCCTAAACAGTCAAATTAGATGACAATTGCCATCTTTCTCATTCTACAAGAGAGATGGGCCAGGGGTGTGAAGCACGCAGGCCCTGCAGCCCAGGGAGCCTCACAGACTTCTGTTCAAAGAGGGGAAAGGTGATTTTCAGCTACACCTGAGATCAGGAACCAAATTAAGAAGATAAACTATATGGATAACTATATTAGTCCAAGAACTAATCATCTTTAGCCTAAGAACAAGGCTGTTTTCCAAGTCTCTAGAAAGTCTTAGAAAAATATTCTATTTGCCCTCATGAGCAAGTGATCACCCAGAGCCACCCAAAGCCAGTGTATGGAAGGTAGGAAAGTAATGGGAAGCATTAAAAGCCAGGAGGAAGTCAGTCCACTCTTGAGAAAACCAATTTGCCATTGTGCCTTCACTACAGGGGAAGAGACTCTGCTTTCAGAAACCATAGGTTCTTACCTCTTGACAATATAATTCAGACAAAAGACTTGCTGCTTCAAACTTAACATCTTCAAACTGTGGGATCTAGTGACATCTGGTTAAGGAAGTACAGATGTTGCTAAAAGGTCAGTTTAAAAGGAAGCAAGCATGGGGTTCTTACACTGTAACATTCCGCCAGTCAGGTGGATCTCCCTGCTCTGAAATCCTAAGTTCACGTATTCCCCCAGCAATCCCTGAACTTGCTGCTGGCCAGATGTGGAGCTGGATGCCAGGGCTTGAGGAGGAGCATGGTACCCACGGAGAGGCCGCTGGTCTGAAGGGGCAGCTACGGATGAGCAGGGATTCTTGAGGTGGTCTGTGGGGCAAAACCTAAATCTGCAGGGTGCATCACAGCAGGAATTCAAGTTTATAACACATTCTTTTTATTTAAACGGAGCATTTCTTAAAGGGAACAGCACCAAGAAAAGGATACTTGCTGTGATACCAACCACTGAAAAAGAAAGAAAAAAGTATTAATTATCAGCTAAATGCTCCCTAGCTCTGCTTTGGGGTTTACAGATTGTCCTGTCACAAAGACCACAGGTGTTCAGGTAAGTGGGAAGGTGACCTACTGGTTCATTTCCCTGCTAATCTAGCAACCAGAGTGCCTGGGAGAGAGGGAAGCAGCATTTGCTCCCTTACTAACAGGATCTTCCTATCACGCCAGGCTCCTGAGTTCAGGTCAGGGCCCCTCCCACTAGGGCCACAATGCTTCAGAAGGGGAAAAAGTTCAGAGGAACCCTCACATGCTACTCATTGTAGTACCATGACAGCAAATAATGACATATGAGTAATCAATTACAACTGGACAGTGGATCTGGGGGTGTCAGTCCTTCCTTGAGAAATGATGTTTCAAAGATTCTTGGAAATGACCAAAGTGAGCCTCAGAGGGGAGGGAAGAAAGCTCCAGGAAGGACTTGTGTGGGCAGCACCAGGCCAAGAAGATTGCAGAGATCATTCTGCGATCTGAGCTTGTGGTGCCTCTGCTGCACACATGCAGGATGTGGTTCAGACAATGTAATGCTCCCATCTGGGGAATGCTGTGCCCTTGAGTTCCACATTCCGACAGGAGATGGTGAGGTGCCAGGAGAGTCCACCACACTGACCATAGTCGTCAGACCATCCAGGACTCAAGCATTCACCCGACACTTGTTCCACAAATGTTCTCAGAGCTCTTGTGGGTGTTGGAAGGCAGATCTGGAGCCGAACAGAAGACCTTGACTTGCCATGCTCTGTGGGAGAACAGCACAAGGTACGTGTGTGGGGGGTGCACATCTGGGGCTGGGGTGTGTGTTCCCAGGCAAAGGGGGAGTGGGAGGTGCTCTTCCTAGAGAAGAGCCTATAAAAAGGCAGAAATCCAGGAAAAAAAGGCTGGAAAGTATATGTGCCACTCGCTGGCAGCAGGGACTGTGGGTCAGAATGCCCTGGTGACACCCATAGAGCCTGACCCAATCAGAGGCATAAAACAAAAGCACTGACCTGGCTGGTGTGGCTCAGTGGACTGAGTGCTGGCCTGCAAACCAAAGGGTTGCTAGTTTGATTCCCAATCAGGGCACATGCTGGGGTTGTGGACCAGGCTCCCTGCTGGGGGCGCATGAGAGGCAACCACACAGTGATGTTTCTCTCCCTCTATTTCTCTCTCCCTTCCCTTCTCTCTAGAAGTAAATAAATAAAATCTTTGTAAAAACTAAAAAGCACCTAATGAGATCTGAGTGTTAAGAGTATCCTAGCTTTCCAGCGTTTAAGATGTTGAAGCAAGGACGTGCTGGGTCCTCTGGTGAGAAATCCTGGATTCCCTGGGTCTTCCAGTAGGAGCCGTGATCAACTGTGCTAACAACACAGGAGCCAAAAATTTGTAAATCATCTCTGTGAGGGGATAAAGGGACAACTGAATAGACTTCCTGCTGCCGGTATGGGTGACATGGTGATGGCCACAGTCAAAAAAGTTAAACTAGAGCTCAGAAAGAAGGTACATCCAGTGGTGGTAACTGAACAAGAAAAGTCATACCAGAGAGAAGATGGTGTGTTTCTTTATTTCGAAGATAATGCAGGGGTGATAGCAAACAACAAAGGTGTTATGAAAGCTTTTGCCATGTAGCAAAGGAGTGTGCAGATTTTTTGGCCAAGGATTGCATTCAATGCTGGCAGCGGTATTTCAGTATTTGTAAAAAAAAGACATTAAAAGTTATTCCCACACTCCCAGCAAAGAATACCCTAGATGCACCAAAGAGAATGCAGAGGGAGGAAGAGGCGGAGCCAGAGGCTGAAGGCTTAAAGGGCTGCTGGCTGGGAAGGTGAGCAGGAGGAGGGGCCAGTGAAGCCTAGCTGCAGCTTCAGGACTAAAAAGCCTTTGGGGCAAGAGTGAGTGGTAAAGGAGGGAGTCCGAAAAGAGACTGGGAAAGACTTGGAACTGCATCCCAAACCAGCTGCCTGAAAGACATAGGTGGGCCAGGAGGGGGAGCTGTGGGAGAACAGAGAGAGCGCACACCCCGTGCTACTGACCTCCTGCCTCTTTCTGGCACAGGCACGTAAGCGCACACGTGGGTGTGCACACACAACACACGCACGTGCACATGTGTGCCTGCAAATTCCAAGCAAAAGGCACTCTGAAGCTAACATGAGTATCCCCTCCCAAAACCCCACTGCAGCAGGGTCAGAAGAGGCTCAGGATCCCCAGAAGGCAGGGCCAGTGCCTGCTGCCAGGAGTGCAGCCTCAGAGGCTAGGTTCCTCAGCTGGAGGCTGTCTACAGAGACAGTGGGGACAGGCCCAGCTCCAGCCACATGTATGTGATGTCATAAAAGTGGTAAACACAGAAGTTTGGCCTTGTTTTCTACAGAAGTGACTCCTCCCCAAGGGGAAGAGCAGTCCAGCAAAAAAAGCTCCTGAAGGCCATCAACTAGGAGAAGGAATGGGATACTGTGGAGGAGACCGTGTAACTGAAGAGCTGGGCTAGGGACATACTGAGATCTGGCCCAACCCCAAGATTCAGTGGTCCCACAACTCAATCTCCACATGCAAGAACTACCTCAGGCAAGCCTACATGCAGAAGGGGAGGCCTTCAGCAAGAGCACAGGGTGTTTAAAGAGAATGCAAAGAACACACGCGAGGACAGGATTGGAGGTGTGGACCCACACGGAGGAGCTGGATCCTAGTGGTGCTTAGTATCTGTTCCCAGGGTCACAACCTTCCATTCTCTTTTACGTGTGTACTGTGCTGCCACTAAAAATACACCCCACGTAGGGGATGTTAGATAAAGCCTTATGATGTGCCTCTTCATGGTGTTGCATCCCCAGTTCATGGAATGGTCCAACACACAGGAGGTGCCTGGGAAACATTTATCACATGAACAATTTCATCTAACATCACCAGGAAATGACAGCTTCCTTATGTGCAAATGGCACAGAACTGAAGCT
Source organism: Desmodus rotundus (assembly GCF_022682495.2). Lineage (NCBI taxonomy): Eukaryota > Metazoa > Chordata > Mammalia > Chiroptera > Phyllostomidae > Desmodus > Desmodus rotundus. The sequence goes on along the minus strand of NC_071395.1, from coordinate 49,452,400 downwards.
TATGACTTTCAAACACGAATACCTAACTCCTAAATGACATCAGGCAGCTCCCTACAAACATCACTACTGTGTCCAGGAATCAGCATAAGTGACACCTTGACCCAACCCCCACAATGACCCAGTTCCAAAGCTAGAGCTACAGAACTGGCTCAGTGTCAGGGCAAGCCAGTCACTTCCTCAGACTGACTGTCAGACACCAATCAAATGACTTCCCTTTTATATCTTTTTAGCACTTGTAACATAAAATCACAAACTGGATACACAAATATCAGAAATATATGCATTTCACAAATAAAGTACCAAGGTTGCTACCTTACCTAAACCTGCTAACTCATCTGCATGTTTTACTTTGTAACATTAAAAAAAGTTTTTATGTCCCCTTTCTCCTGATGGGAAAGCAGGCAAAGTGAGAGGCCCTGAGCTTGGGGAGGCCTGCAGGCATAGATAGGGCAGAACGTGAACAACCCTACCAGAGGCCTCTGGGGTTACCTTGGGGGTCTCAGGGAAAGCAAGGGTCACTGTAGGGCCAGCAAATATTCTGAGGAGTGGAATGGCCCAGATCAGCCCATCTTTCGTGCTTGGAGAATTCAATCCAGGGCTGAGAGCATTTCAAGGCTTCTTTGTACCTCGAAACCAAGGTAAGTTTTGTTTTAAATAACCAAAATGTAGAGAAATAGTTATTGACTGCAACTTCTTGGGGGATGAAGCACAGCACTTAGGAGCCTGTCTTGCCTCTTTCTGCTATGTGACAATGTTTATGAGCATCCGCCTATCAGTGGTAAGTTGGAAATGGTCTCCACCCTGTGGGTTTGTTAAGAATCCAATGAGACAGTGTCCAAGAAGCATGAATGTATGTCCTGGCATGTAGAAGGGACCAACAATACTAAGGTAATTCCTAGGCAGAAACCAGAAGAATCAGGGGTTGGAAGGGAAGCAGAGGGCATGTTGGTGAAACTGTTAACTTATGGTCCCTAAACAAATTTCAAATCCTGAGGTCAGAAGAGACTCAGAGAGCAAGAGTGAAGAAAATGGAAATGAAAACAGGAGGAAGCACAGAACACTCTTCCATGAAAATGCATTGACACCAAGCTCTGTAAATGCAGTTTCCACACAAAGTTCTGCTCCTGGTCAATGGGGCACGAAATTTAGCAGGACACAGCCATGATCCTGAAGTATGACAGATCTGCTCCAGCTGTGCCTGATGATGAAAGGCTCAGGCCTTTAAAAGAGTAAGGGAAGCATTTAATTACTTGCTGCGAAGGTAAACCAGAGACTATGAGGCTAAACCTGGAAGCAGAATTAACAATGGTCTAGACAGCACAGTTTGGAGCTGCTTTCTAAGTCAGATGAGCAAAACCACCACTAAAAAGCAGCTCTGTTCCAAAAGCAAAGAGAAAGTAAATGCAGTCTTAACATGGATACTACAGCCAGAGAGACCACTGTACATTAGAATGACTGCCTGGATTACAGCAAATAACGAACAATTATCCCAGAAAAGTAGCGTTTATTTCTCTGTGGCTCTTAAATCAGAAAAGGTCTAAGATGATGATGTACTTTTCAGGCCAAGGGATAAAGAGAAATATGACAAAAAGTTCAGGGGGAATGTGCAAATTACTGAAACGGAAATGTCTGCTTGAAAGGCAGTGTGAAAATAAGGAAGGCTGAAAGTTCACAGAGGAATAGATATATAGCAAGAGGAAAAATAATAAGGTGAAAAGGAAATGTAAAAGAACACAATCTGACAGAAACGCAGAAACAGCCTCACAAATTCTCTAGCCAAAAGATTTCTGAGTAAAGGGACATCCTTTATAATCACGAACTATTTATTGAAGGAATCAGAGCAGCCAAGAATTCTGACAACACAACCAAATTGCTGCCAAAACCATATTCAAAAAAGGAAGGCTCTTAGGTAAAGGATCCTAACATACACTGTAATAGTTACAGGATCTATTGAGCAGACCCAGGGAATGAAGCAGCCAGCAGGGGCTCAAAGGGTCTGCAGAGGCACGTGTCATTGAGACCAACGGCTTCAATAATGCTGCTGAGGAAAGGGTGAAACATCTTCCATACCTCTGATGGGAACACTTGACAGAAGATTCTTTCAAAGCTGGTAGAATTAACGAAGTGGATGCATAAGTTTATTATACATTCCTTCTATAAAGCTTACAAATACAGTTGAGGAAGCATTTCTGACATTAAGCAGGTAGAAAAGTAAATAATCTAACTTTATATTTAAAAATACGAGATTCCCAAGGAGGTCAGGATCTCTCAGAGAGCAAGCAAAAGATGATGAAAATAACAGGGACTGAATGTAGTCCCTGACTTTAGAGGCCAATTAAAAGTTTTAGCTATAGCACTTTAAAGTTAGAGAAGTTAGTTCAGGAAAGAACAGCAGGGGGAATGATGAAGGAGAAAATTGTCACAAAATAGTTGAGAATTATTTACCTCTTTAAAAACTTTTTTGTTTGTTTGTTTTGTTTTGTTTTTGTTACTCTGGGTTCACTCCCTGAAAAGAAATTGGAACCTCTTTGACCATTTGCTCTTTAGGACTAGAAACCAGCAAACAACTTCTAAAAAGAGAGTATGTTATGATTCTTTATCAAGTAAGTCTGGGAAAGGAAAGACTAAAAGTTGGTAGCTTCCTGATTTGGGACAAACACACTGCTGGTAACGAAGAAGGTTAAAGAAAGTATGACTGAGACCCTGGCTGGTGTAGCTCAGTGGATTGAGCAAGGGCCTGTGAACCAAATGGTCGTCGGTTGGATTCCCAGTCAGGGCACGTGCCTGGGTTATGGGCCAGGTCCCCAGTTTGGGGTGCGTGAGAGGTAACCACACATCAGTGTTTCTCTCCTTCTCTTTCTCCTTCCCTTCCCCCTCTCTCTAAAAATAAAGCATGAATTGCAACGCACATCACAAACACTTTCGGAAGGAAAACAGCATGGATAACTGTACTTCAGTTGAAATGTGAACACATCCCCAGCTGGGGGGGATGCAAATGACAGAAAGAAAAGGATTTCCAGGTATAAATAACATCTGTGTGAGCTATGGAGGGGACCTTATGGCTCTGTGGAAGACCCCCAAGATTCAGGGTTCTGTAAAATTGAAGAAAGCCACTTCATAAGGATAAGAGTTTAAAAGTATGGGTCCAAAAGCCAAGTGGCTACAAAGAAGCAATCTGAGGCATGACTGCTTCCCTTCAACAGTACTGAATGACAAAAATGCAACCAATGCAACCATACACACAGTGACTATGAACCACTATGAACCACTGCCAGAAACAATAGCTTCTGAGACAAGGGAAGGGAGGTAGCAGGGTTTATCAAGGGAACAGGGCCATTGAGCCCCAGGCCCTAGAAGTCACAGCCCCCAGCCACCCCATACCTAAGGAAGCCTGGTGCTTCATTTGATCTCAGCCTCATCACTGCCCAGGACAGACCCTGACACAAACTAGTCATGGGCCAGTGACAGCCTGGGCACTCCTTGGGAATCACCTGACAACCCAAGGGATCTCCCGGCTCACTTCCTCCACCACATTTAAGGCTTTGCTCAAATAGAGCTACCTCTACCAAAAATAGCTCCAGCTCCCCATCAACTCTATCCTTTCTCCCTGGTCCATGTTTTCCATGGTTCTTCTATCGCTACCTAACCTCTCACTACATATTATTTGTCTCCGTCACTAAAACATAAGTTTATGTGGATAAGGACTGTTTCAGTTATTGCTGATCCCCAGCATCCAAAAGAGAGCTTGGCACCTGGTGTAAGCTGAAGAAACATGTGCTGAAAGACTGAAAAAATACAACGGCACAAAACCAATAATAACAGTGTCTTGACATGGAACCTGGAATCTTAAGCCTGCATTTGAGCCCAGTTTTGTTAGTAGCTTGCTGTGTGGCTTTGGCCAAATCACTTTACCTCTCTGGGTCCTTACAGTCTCACTGCTGAAACAAGAAAGTTAATCAAGCAAGGAGTAAAGTCCCCTTCCAACTCTTTACAGTATGCAAAACAAAGATCTGCTATCTTCCCAAAGGCAACTTGTTACCAGCCACCGGTGGGTTCTGATTTACCTCAGATCAATACATTTTACAAATCTAAGTCGATTCAGTAAGTCACTCCTTTAATCAGAATACAAGAGTAGATGGCAAACGAAGGCACGGTGTGACAGGAGTTCAGTGTCGCTGTGAGATGAAAAGCTCCACGGCCAGATTCTTTGAAGCACCAAGATCTCACAAGTAAAAATGGAGGGGGGTGAATGGGGGTGTCGGTGAGGCCTGCCCTCGGAAGGGGATGGACTAGTGGGTGGTGGGAGAAAAAGAAGCCACCCACCGGGTGAATACACAGAAAGCAAGAGCTGGGAGCTCCCCTCCCCCAATATCCACCACTGAGGTCCTGGGGACCAGACCCCCGTCCCCCCCACACACTGTTCCACCTCCTTATAGGACGTCAAATGACTGCCTCACTCCAGGCTCTGGGCCTCTGCCCCCCACCTGACTCCCCATCACTGATGGGGACACAATACCCTCCAGACATTTATCAGACTTCCGGGTCTAGGGAGGGAATGCTGTCCTACTGAGAGACCAAACTTCAGATTCCCAACGGATGCCTGGACTGTCACCTCGACCCTCCATTATCTTGAGGAGGGGGCGCTCAGGCCGATGCTTCCGGGGCTGAGCCCTGGGAAACTGGAAGCTGCAGGACCCACTGGCGAACTGGGGACGTCTCCACAGGCGCCAACAGGTCAGCCTCTGAAAACCAGAAGGACCTGGGAATCCTGTTTCTCCTCAGAAGAGCGGGGTCCTGGATCCTGCCTGTCACCAGAGACGTTAAATAACGTACGGGGCGAGGCCCTGGGGGTCCCCTAGATGCTGGCGGCTTTGGGGTCCTGCCGCTCATGCGGAAGTCGCACCCAAGGAGCGGCCCAGGCGGCCCTGGGCCGCCCCGGTCGCGGCCCGTCAGCTCCGGTCCCACAAGGAGCCCGCGCTCCTCCCTCGTGGCCCGGCCCGCGCTCACCGCTTTCTCCAGGTGGCTGCGCGCCTGTTCGCTGTTCTTAGTGTGGTGGTAAAGCACGGAGCCTAGCTGCAGGTGCGTGCGGGCCTCGATGCGCTGCGGCGGCTTGAAGGGGAACACAGCCTGCAGGCAGTGGACACACAGGCGGATCTTGGGCGGGCTAGACGTGCGGAAGTGCTCGGCGAAGCCCAGAAGTGCCAGGTACCATGACTCGGCCGCCTCCGCCTGCGCCGCCTGGGCTGCGGCCGCTTGGGCCGCTGCCGCCGCCTGAGCCGCCATTTTGGCCTCCACAACAACAAGCCGTCGCCAGAGGGAGGCGGAAGCAGGCGCACGGGGCGGAGCCAGCACTCCTTGAGTCTCTCGCGATAGCTGCTGTGCGAAGCATCCTGGAACATGTAGTTTGTATTTGGAGTGGCTGCCACTCCCGAAGGGTTTGAACAAAGACGACGTCTTTTGGTCCGCGGGACTGAGAGCAGACATTACCAATTGGCTGAGGTTTGTGTTCCTGAGAGGAAGGCTCCATGTGTCCCTGCAGTGGCAGGGCATGGATGGCCAATGCGGACTACATCTCCCGTTAGGCCAGGCGCACTATAAGTTGCCTCCTCAGGTGGCGCCGGAGCATTGTGGGATTGGATGAGTCTCAAGATGGACAATCGGGATGTTGCAGGTAATAGCCCCCGCCTCCCTTCCAGCGTCGGTCTGGGTCTTCCAGACTATGCGTCGCTTTTTTGCCTTCCGGCCGAGCCTGCCGCAACCTGCCGGCCCCTCGCCTCAGCCTCTGGGTGACCGGAAGCGGCAGGTTCTGCACCTCCCCAGTGTACGAGCTCCCAGACCCAGTTGCTGCCCCCCACCCCCGGCCTGGTTTGCTGAGGGCGTCTGGCTTCCGTAAGGCCGGACACAAGGTCTGCCCTGCATCCACTTTTAGAAAAAAAACCGCTCCCCGAAACACCAGCAACTTTGGGTTCTCCTGAGCCCCTCTTTTCATAGCAACTGCCCTCTGGTCTGTGTGTTGCTTTCTGGAAAAGCTGCTTTTCCGAATTGCTCTCAGACATTCCTGGATCTTTCGAGCCTCCACTTGACCACAAGCCTTACCTTTCCCTCTCTTCCAGCCCTAGCCACCCCAGATTGGATGTATTCACCTAATCAGCAAACACTGTGCTGGGGGCTGGGGATGCAGTAGTAACCAAAACAGAACCCTGCCTTCTACTGGGATGCCAGACAGTGCACCAATAGGAAATATTTAGAGAGTTATGATATGAGAATGTAGGGCTGGAGTCTGTTGATATTGGGTGATAAAGGAAGGCCTTTTTGAGCAGAAGACATTTGAGGTAAGAACGAGGCCTTCGAGACAGAGCTTTCCACGCAGAGGAGAATGACAAGTGCAAAGGGCTTGGGGTGGGGAGGGCTTGCCATTTTGAAAAATGTCAGGGTTGGGGAGGAAGGCCATCTCTGGCAGGGCTTTGAAGATCAACTTTCAAAATTTGGGTTTTATTCTGAGTCCCATGGGGAGACTTCAAGGTGTCCTCTCCATCTCTACAGCTACTGCCGTGTCTGAAGTCACCATCATCTTTTGCTTGCAGCCAGAGAGTCTCCTTATTGGTCTCTTAGCTGCCTGCACACTCTCTCTAATCAGTAGCCAGAATGATCTTAAAAATAAAAATACCTATTGGGTATTGTAAGCTTAATACTCCCTGGTCCTTCCCCAGGACCTTAAGTAAAACCCAGATTCCCTTTCTTGTACCTTCATTCCTGGAACCATTCACTGAGGCTACACTGGACCCTCACTGGTTCTTGGATGCACCAGGTTAATCCAGCCTTTGGTTTTTGCATCTGCTCCTTTCTCTGCTCAACTTATTCCTTAGGTGGCTTTTTGGGAGACTGGTTCTTGATGGTTTCAGTTTAACCACTCCCTCTTCTAATAGTTATTTTCTGGCTGCCCTAGTTATAGGTGCTCTTCTGTTATTCTTCCTCACCCTCTTTTGGTTTCTAGCATAGAGCTCTTACCATGATTTTGCAGCTACTTCTTTACAAGTCTTTTTCCATCCCCAGCCAAATGTGAGTTCCACATGGGCAGAGGCCCTGTCTCTCTTGTTTAGCACCTAGCACAGCACCTGGTGCATAGCTTGGTAAATGTTTGCTGAATAAATGAATGAATGAATGTATGAATGTCGATTTGAATGTAGCAGCTGCTGGACATGTTTGTGAAGCAAAGGTGATTTCTCATATGCTTCTTTTCTGTCCCCAGGAAAGGCTAACCGGTGGTTTGGGGTTGCTCCTCCTAAGTCTGGAAAAATGAACATGAACATCCTTCACCAGGAAGAGCTCATTGCTCAGAAGAAACGGGAAATTGAAGCCAGAATGGAGCAGAAAGCCAAGCAGAATCAGGTGGCCAGCCCTCAGCCCCCGCATCCTGGCGAGTAAGTGCCCTCTGAGGCTGGATTGGGGTCTTAGAGGATCACAGGCAGAGGGTTTTGCTTATAAGAGCAGTCATGGTATATCTGCAACTGATCACAGCCTAATGGTGCAAGGAGAGACACAGCCTAATGTGTGGGAGCCCAGAGACTGGCCTGCCAACTCTTTCACTCAGGAGTTATTTACCTCTGACAACCTGTGGGCCAGGCATCAGGGGCATAGCACAGAGTAGAAACTCAGACTCCCATCTCTGCCCTTATGGGGCTCACAGTCTACTAGGAAAGGGGATACCAGTTCAACCCCCTTTGCTGTTAGTAGGTAACATGAGGCATTGTGTTCCCACTGTAGGGATGCAGAACGGACTGCATTCTAATAGTCCAGACAGAGCCAGTCCATTGAGGAAGCAGAGAAAGACCTGCTCACCAGAGGCAGGAGGAGGAGAGAGTCCCTTGTTCGTCAGGCTGCCCAAGCTGTTATGCCAAAGGGGCTATTCAAGAGCCAGGCAGGAGGTAGCTCAGGCAGTGTTTACCCCCTGCCTGTCCTGAGGAACTCTGTGGGCACCCAAGGGTTTTGAGCAGGGGTGGTGTGATCAGGGTCACAAAATCCAAGAATTTCAGGCTGGAGATTGACAGTCAGAAAGGCAACCCCTTCCTATGCAGTCCGAAGTGTGGATCCTGTTTGCCCTCCACAAAGTTCTGTCCCAGTTCCGACCTTTTCTAAGAGTCTGGGGCTTCTCCTTAAGGGTAGGATTTAGACCTTATTCTTGTCAGAGCCCAGGGCCTGGCACCTCCAGGGCACCCAGGACCGTGGGGACTGGTTGTTGAGCAATCTGTCAGTGGAAGGGTTCTCATTCCTGGGGTTTATGAAAGGACTTGTTCCAAAATGGGAAAGGTCTTGTAGGATTGCTTCCAAGAGCCAGCCTTTTTAACGTCTGTGTAATACTCATACTGTTTGTTTCAGGTGGTTTCCAAGTGGTTGGTATTCATTTGCTGGCTCACTACTGCTCTGAAATATTTTCTTTCATTGTTCCTACTATCTTCCTGTCCCTCCTGAGGGAGGTACACAGTGTGAGGACTTGGCCAGGGTCGCCAGAAGGCCCTGCTTGTTTAACACCAAGGCTGATTATCAGCAAAATCTTCTCTTTCATATGAAATAACTTTCAACGCCTTTTTAAAATTTTCAAGATGACATAGTCATGGTAGAAAATCAGGGTAATAGAGGAGAAGAAAATGCGGAGAAACCAAAATTAGTCATGAGCCTGTCCACCCAAAGACAAGTACTGGTTGCATTTTGCTAGGTTTTTCTAACAAATTTTAGTCAGTTATATTTTGACATAAATACAACCATACTGTAAATATTGTTAACATCATGCCTTTTTGTTTTTCATTTAATGTTGTACTTGATTGCTTTATCTCTAAAATTTCAGCTCTTCAGGGCTCCTCCATCTATCTGTGGGTGTCCCAGAATTTATTTAACCAGTGCCCCTTGTTGATTACTTATGTTGTTTCCATTTTTAGTTCATTAGAACAGATTTCTAGTAAAAGTTAATTTTAAAGGAAAAAGGCTAGGCCCGTGGGCTGAGTTTTTGGTAACTATTGAGTGTTTCCACCTGATAGACTGTTACTCCGTTTTGAGAAGCAGTGTGCATGAGGAATTTTTGAGTTGGGGCAAGGTGGTGTATTATAATAGAAAATAGCCCTGGCTGGTTTAGTTCAGTGGATAGAGCATGGGCCTCCGAACCCGAGGGTCACCGGTTCAATTCCCAGTCAGGGCACATGCCTGGCTTGTGGGCCAGGTCCCTAGTGGGGGGTGCTTGAGAGGCAACCAAACATTGATGTTTCTCTCCCTCTCCCCTTCCCCTCTGTCTAAAAAGAAGTTAATTAATTAAAAAGAAGATAGAAGTAGGACACATTCTGTGATCACAACTTTATTTCCTCCTATTTCTAACTTAGGGGGCAAATCAAAGAAGTACTCTAATGTGTTAACAGGGCTATTGCAAGGTAGGAAGACTTGGGTTTTTCTCTCTGCTTTCTCTATTTCTATTTTTCTACATTCTCATTTGCTTATAATGAGTATTACTTTTATGATAGGGAGAAATGAATTTGAATTAAACCTTCGGGCTCCTGGGTTTGCTTTTGTGCTGATTCGTTAAAAACAGTTTTTAAAAAAGTTTTGAGTAAAACACACTATTTACAAAGAGAGAGAAAAAAAATAACAATAAAAATACGTAATTCTCCCACCAAGAGATTGCTCTGGGTGTTTTCCTCTGTGTGTGTGTGTGTGTGTGTGTTTAATCCCCAGAGAAGTGCTGGCCAGTCCAGGTCCAGAGCTGCATTCACACACGGTACAGATACATACACGTGCCGTTTTGGAGAATTCTAAAGTCTAGCTGGGAGGACAGACGTGGGAGCCAGTAACAGCCCAGATAAGTAGTTTACAACAGGTCAGAGAAGGGCTGTGCTAGAAGAGAGCCGGTGATTCTGAGTCGTGGAGGCCAGTTAGATGGGGCAGGTCAATATTTGGTAGAGTCGACATGATATATGTAGCATTGCTTTGACTGCAACAACAAGATCATTCCCACCTCATTACTCTGAGGGTTGCTCTATGCACTCAGCAGTTCCCAGACATCTCTGGGGGCTGGTTTGGGTTCTACCAGGTAAGAACTTGGGTGGGTGTGGATCTGAGATGGTCAAGGCATGCCCCAGCCCCTCCACTCGAGATTCACCCTCTCTGTCTTCTGTCTTGGGTCTAGAATTGCAAATGCACACAACTCTTCCATTTCCAACAAATTTGCCAATGACGGCAGCTTCTTGCAGCAGTTTCTGAAGTTGCAGAAGGCACAGACTAGCACAGGTGAGTGCTGTTTTCCCATCCTGTCTCCTCCTACTCAGGCTCCAATTCAGGCTGCCCACTCTCACCCCCTGGGATCCCTCACTTCCCAGAAGTGGCAGGTCCAACTTCAGACTTGTTCCTATCATCCCCAGAGTTCATTGAGTGCCTCATTCCACTCATTCCCAACTAAACCCCCAGGGGGAGAGTGCAGACCCTGCGCTCAAGGTGCTTACCCTGGAGAGCAGGACAACCCAGGTTTTAGTCCAGGGGCAAGGAGGCCGGGACTAAGCAGGTGCAGGGCTGTGGGACCAAGGCTGTGGTCAGAGTGGCAGCTCAAGTGTGAGCAAAGGGGGCCCCCTTTCATAGATGGGGAGCTGCCTGGCCCATAGGAGTCCATGAGATGCCAGATTGAGAATAACTGCCCCCAGGAAGCACATGCATAACTGGGGCTGTGCAGTTTACCATCAGAGCTCATTTTTACTGTAAGAAAGTTAATGGTGAAAGAGCTGACCTTCAACCTTTATCAGGTTTCCTGGGGAACAGCTTAAAAAACTTAAGGCCAAATTCACCCACAGAAAGGGAGAAGAGGCTGTCTTTCATCACAGCGTCATGGGTCATGAGCTGTGTTTGAAAAGCCTTGTTCCAGCTTACTAGTGGCAACCAAAGGGAATGGTTGTAAGCTGAGTGTGGGATTTAGGTCTTATCTGGAAGAGCTAAAGGCTAGGCTGTCAGTGTAGGTGTTAGGGACGCCTCTGACCAGAGCTGCTGCTTGCAGAGCTCTGTGCTGGATAACCAAAAAGTCATGCCTCTCTGAACCTCAGTGTCCTCATCTATAAAAAGGGGGTGGTGTTTTCTCTGAGCGCCCACCGCCTGTCAGGCTCTGTGCTAGAAGCTGAGGTCCCAGTCCCCAACACCACTCAGGTGGGGAGACAGGGAAAGTTACACTACAGAGCTGGATCATAGGTCTCCTTCCTTTCCTCCAAAGATGCCCCACCCAGTGTGCCCAGCGCCCCACCTCGAGTACTCCCTCGCCCCGGGAAGAGGCCTCCCCTCATCAGCAGCCCACTGAGTCAGGTGAAGAACTATGTGCACGCCAAGCAGCTGCCCCTGGCCAGTCGCCCCAGTGTCTTTCAGTCTCCCGATGAAGACGAGGAGGAAGACTACGAGCAGTGGCTGGAGATCAAAGGTAAGGTGCAGGAGCTGCTGGCCTTCACCACCGACTTCTAGCTCTGTGGGCAATCCCTGGTCAGCAGGGAAAGCATGGCCAGGAGTTTGGGGTGCTTGGGAGTCCAGTCAGGTGAGGCCCTCTGGGATGGGGTATGGGAAGGTGAAAGAAGGGTATGGGGAGGGGCTGAAGTGTGGGCTTCATCCTGGGAACTGTAGGACCCAGCATCCTCCCTGGGGCTGGTCCCCAGCCAGGACAGGGGCATCCTTGGTGAGTGTTCACTTGCATCCTCCTCCCAACATAAGAGGAGGACCTCCCATGGCTCCCCAGCCTGGGTGTGTGCCCTCTGAGCCTTCTGAGGCCCAGAAGTTCATTTCTTTCTTTCTTTTTTAATTTTTATTGTTATTCAATTACCTTTCTTTTTTTAAATTTTTATTGTTACTCAATTACTACCCATTTCTTAATGTGGTTACCTGTCCCTACCAGTTTGGGCCAGAGGTACAAGCCTGCACGTTGGAGAATTCGCTCTCCTGCCCAGGGAAAGACAGTTACTGGTCTTGGGTGAGCCAGTCCAGGCCCTGAGGTATAGGAGGCCAGAGGGTGACAGTGGTGGCACTCCTAATGCTTCTAGCCCTGTCTACTTTCAAAACGAGGCCTCAGTGCCACCTGAGCCATGTGGAGCCTTAGGCCACTTCTGCCCAGGCCTGCTGACATGGTCATGTCACCCTGACTGTGAATACAGACTGAAGCGACCATATGGTCTTCCATGACAGCCTCTAAACCGCTTACTCTGGAAGAGGATGCCAGCTTCAGGCCATGCATCTGGACAGATGAGTGGCCAGTCTTAAACTCTGGAGCATTAGAATAGGCCAGGGAGGGGGTGGTGTTTCTTCAGGAGCCCTGGCAGCTCCAACTGTACTCTGCTGTGAACCGCCACTTTACAAGGGGCAGTGGGTGTCTCAAGGCCCTTGAGGCCTATTAAGGCCTGCTATTGATGAGGCCTCAGGAGAGCACCTGTGCTTCTAAGTGGCAACCAGGTCAAGGTCATTGTCAGGCACGCAGGAGAAGGGAGAGGTCACGTGTCTCCCCTGTCTCCCCCGTGTCCTGGCACCCTGGGGGGAATAAGCAACAAGGGGAATAAGATTGGTATAGGCTCAGTGTCTAGCCCCACTGCCAAGAGGAGCAAATAGTCCTAGGCACTGACTGACAGGGAGAACTTTCTCCTGGGAGTTCTTATAAAAGGGGCATGACTCTATCATGGCTGACAGATGTCCTCAGAAACAGGTCAGCAAAAAAGACAAAATCAAGTTCCACGTGGCTCAAAGGGGAGGTTAATACAAATACAAAAATGTGTGTTTGTAGTTCTGTTCACTGAGAAAGCCCCAAGGTAATGAGTAAGCTTGTTGCAGTGAGCATCCCTAGCACCCAGATGGTGGTCTGGAAACACTTTCTCACAAAAACCAGGACTTCCTGGAGAATGGCTGGCTCTAGGTCTGGGCAGGAAGGGTATGAGGTGACCTGGAGCATCCTGGTCCAGCAGATAGCAAGGAGGCCAGCAAGATGCCTCGGGTCATGTCCAAAGGCCTCAGGAGCCACCTTGAAGAGGCTTCACCAGCCACAGAGGGGGCACTTGAGCCTCTATGATGACATTAATTGCAGTGGATTGAAACCCATCTGATGTGTTTGTAAATCAGAGTTTGTAATGATATTTTAAGAGAATTTGTCATCTTTGAAGGATGGAAGGGAACCAATTTGTTATACTGAATACTGGTAAATAAAGAAGATTTAAGCATTCCCAAAAAAAGGGGGAGGCTGGCTATGTTTTCCGACATCTCCCTTCCAGCCTGTGGATCAGCTCGGCCTCTGGGAGGCTCACACACTTCTCTCCCGCCCAGTGTGTCTCGTGAAGACTGTTTAGACCAACTCCCCTCTCGTCATGGTGCTTTGTGCATGGACCCGGGACGCCTGACAACCTCCTGCATTTCACCCTCTTCTCCCCCTACCCCTCTGTCCTTGTGGTCCGTAGAGAGAGTGTGCCTGTTGACTGTGGGGTGTGTGAGTTGAACCCCAGTACTGACAGCCTCCTTAAAGTTTCACCCCCAGAGGGAGTCGAGACTCGGAAAGTGATAGAGAAATTGGCCCGCTTTGTGGCAGAAGGAGGCCCCGAGTTAGAAAAAGTAGCTATGGAGAACTACAAGGATAACCCGGCATTTTCGTAAGTACTTCTGGGAGGGGGAAGACCACTGTTACTTAATGCTCTTGCCACACAGTAGTACATGCAGACGTTCTTGTAAAACTCTCGTGGTACCTAGGCTGGGACCAGGGCTGGGTGCTTGCTTGCGTGGGCCAGATGCTGTTCCAAGCACTTTCTAACTCACACCAAAGGTTGCAAGAGGCTCCAGTACTTTTGGGCCCTGTCAAGGAGTCTTTGCTTGTCAACTTGCTTTTGCATAACATGTCTTCAGAAGCTGCACAAATCCACCCATTTTCATTGCTCATCTTCCTTTCTCTGTTTTACAAAACTCCTCTTCAGGTTTTTGCATGATAAGAATAGCAGGGAATTCCTCTACTACAGAAAGAAGGTGGCTGAGATAAAAAAGGAAGCGCAGAAGTTGCAGACAGCCTCTCAGAAAGGTAAGTGGGTGGAGGGGGTGGGGGATGAGAGGTTCTGGGGAGGTGTGTGGACAATTGCACCTCTTGTGGAATCAGTGTTCCTAGAGGGTGCTGTGGCATGGGGTAGCACTGACATCCTAGGTCTGTGCCTTTCCTGGCAGCCAGGGTTAAGCCGGGGCTGATGCTACCCTCCCCACCAGTGCTCTGAGGAGTCAGGGGGAGGGGCCCTAAGGGCCAAGGTCAGGGTCATGTTCAGGAGCTCAGCCCTGTACATGCAAAGAGGACAGAGGGAAGATTTGCTAGCCTGTTGGTTCATGATCATTTTAACAACTGTTAATGAGCACCTACCAACTCTAGAGAGAAATGTAGTGCCTGACACTTGGGTAAGGGGCTAAGGAGCCTGGGGGACAGAAACAATCAGCTGGTGAGATCCTGGTAGAATGAGAGTTGGGATGGGGAAGAGCCTGGATGGTTTCCAGCTGTAATGAAAATCAAAGCCAAGTGCTGGTGGGTGGTAGGGATTGATGTTTAAGCCTGACATGGGCTCCAGAGGGCAGTCCATCGTGTCTTCTGTGGCCCTTTGCCCTGACCTCCCCAGGAGGAGGGCCAGGCTCATCTCCCCGTGTGACCTGGCTGGGCAGCACCCCTCAGGAAGACCAAGGTGGGAGCTCCCATGTTCCCTCCGGCCTTGACGCAGACCTTCTCTCACATTCTGCTTCCATATCCCAACGTGTGTCCAAAATCTATGGGTGGGAAGGGGCAGGGGGGCGGGGGCTTGAAATAGGTTGTAGTGTTAACTCTGCTGTTTGGTGTCAGTTCAGTAATCTGATTCCCATTTGCCTGTTTTTCTTTGCATTGTTCCTAAAATAAACCCCTCTTGTTGCCCATGGGGTTCTTAGCAGAAATTAGGCTGTTGGGTGTGGTGAGTTGAGCTCAGTACTGACAGCCTGCTTAAAGTTTCACCCCCAGAGGATGAAGAAGTCAAGAACCTTGCGGAAAAGTTGGCCAGGTTTATAGCAGATGGGGGTCCCGAGGTGGAAACCATCGCTCTCCAGAACAATCGTGAGAACCAGGCATTCAGGTAAGGGGGGACCCAGTAGGGAGGTGACCCCTCACCCTGGTCACAGACCTCCTCTGCCCCCTGCTGAGAGTTTGGTGTGGTCCTGAGATAGGCTAGGGTACCCTGGCAAGAAGCTGGCAGGGCTGGGACTCAGGTTTAGGAGTTTCTGACCCCAGAGCCCAGCCTTGCCACCCGCAGGCACTCCCCAAATGCACATCGTTGCCCTGAAGTGGGTGTGAGGTGGCCTTGGGGCCTTGTATTTTTCTAGGTGCCTCATTGAGAAAGTCTCTAGCACTTTCCCAGCTCCCTTTGTAATAGAGACAGTAGCCCCAGGCTGGGTGAGCCAGGCCCTCCAGCAGAACCTCAAAAGAACTGTGTTGCTCAATGTGTGTGTTTTTAGGGTCTCATCTTTACAAAGAGGGAATGGCAAGAAAGCAGGAATGTGGTACTTCAGGCTCTGAGGAGTGGGAACTCCTAGCCTTTGTGTAGGTTCCACAGAGGGGATCGGAAAAACAGCCTGGCCCGCCCGCTGTCCCCAGCCATGAAGTCACACCCCAGCCCTTCAGGCTTGGTCTGTTCACACACTCACTTGTTCATCAGTGGGGTTTAGCACCTATTTTTTTGCCAGAGGAGGATGGAGGGCAGTTGCTGCTTCAGGGCATACTGGCAGAGGCTTGTGAGGTGGACGCTGAACCTAGCATGGGGTGATGCGCCAGTGAGGACACTTCTGGCCACAAGTAACACAAGTCCCCACTCAATCAGTGAGGAGATGTGATGGTGACTGTAACAAAAAGTACAGGAGCAGCAGCCCCCGGGGCTGGTTGATTGAGATGCTCTAGACACCATGAGGGACTCAGGAAGAAGGAAGTGGGAGTGGATGCTGGGCAGGCAGCCAGTGCGTCTCCTACATGTAAGCCAACAGGAGCTAGACACAGAACAGCGGAGGGTGTCCAGAAAGACCGCCACACAGGAGTAAAGCTGCTGAGATGGCGGGCACTGTGCCAGTGTGGCTAGGATGCAGGGTGAGCACTGGTGTGCGGTGCATACAAGCTGTGGAGCTCGGCAGGGCCAGGTTGCAGAGGGCTCAGGTGTTTATTGAGAGCCTTTGAAAGGTCTGCCTAGTGGGGTGATGGGGTCAACTGTGCTTCTAGGGTCACTGGCCACAGTCGTGCATGGTGACCAATCATGGAAGATTGAGGGTTGAGGAAGAGGGGGGGTTGGGGAGGACTGCTGAGGGGCTCAGGTGTCCCTTGTGGAGGGCATGGGATACATGGGTCAGGAGCTCAGGCGACCTAGGATCTCCAGGATGTGATACCAGCAGCCACTCTGCACCACTCAAACTAGTGTCTGCTTAAGAGTCTACTTTAAGCCACTGTACCTTTTTTAAAAATTTACCGAAGTAAGTCTATTTAAATAGGATACTTAGGTTTGTTTTTTTTTTTTAATGATTTTAGCGGGGGGGGGGGGAGACATTGATTTCTTGTTCCACTTATTTATGCATTCATTAGTTAATATTTGTATATGCCCTGACTTGAAATCGAATCCACAGCCTTGGCCTGTCTGGGATGGTGCTCTAATCAACTGAGCTGCCTTGGCAGGAAACTTAGTTTACTGTCACTCATAAGTGGACCTGACTGTGAAAATCTATCTCAGGCAAAGCGGGTGAGGCTATGGAATTCCGTCCAAGTCCTTGAGTCCAGGTGGCTGTCCCTGGTCAAAGGGTCCAGAGCTCAGCAGCTTAGGCCCAGCCTTTTTCCCCGGGGTCAAGAAACAGTCAGTGCAGGTTCCCCCAGGCCCTTTGTGTGGCTGTCACCCTCTCATGGGGGCATTGCTGGCATATGCCCAGCTTGTTGGGGATAGCTGTGTGGATGGAGAGTGCCTGGGGTGAGGATGGACCCTGGAGTGCGCTGCAGAGAAGTGGCTGAAGGGGAGGTGCTGAAGGACCACAGCGGGCACTTCATGCAGTGGGGAGGAATGAATAGGGGATGATTGGGTGTCCAGATCTGCTTAGGGCGTGCAAGTTCACACCACAGGGTCTGTCTAATCTTCATGTGGGGACAGATGTGAGGCAGCTTCTCTCTTCCCCCATATCACATGGCCACCTTGTGTACTGCTGCTCTAGCTCTTCCCTGCCTTCCTGATGCCCCACATGGGCCAGGCACACGCCAGTGGCTGTGCGTTTTGGAAAACAATCTAGTAACCGTTCACCCATTCCTTTGACTAGTCATTCCACTTCTTGAGATGCTGTCCCCAGAAATAATGTTAGATAGAGCATCATCCATAGTCATGAGAAATTAGTGACACGATGAATGTCCAGCCCCAGCGGACTTATTAGAACTGCATCTCTGCCACACCACCTGTGTGAGCCACGTCCTCTACAGCAGCCTAGTGTGCTGTCCTCTCACAGGTGAAGAAACTGAGGCGAGCAGGCAGGTCAGTGAAAGTGCCTGTGCCACCACATTCCACTGCATTCTAATGAGAAAGCCTTACATTGTTGGGTTAAAAAGTTATTTAAAAATCAGGGTACAGAAATTAGAACCACAGCTCTGTTCAAATAAATTTGCACTGGGAAAAAAAAGGAAGGAAAGACACCAAAGTGTTAACTTGGTTCAAGGGGAGGGAGGGAGGATTACTCCTATCAGAGGAGTGATCTAAAATCCCCTGTTCCAACTGTTCTTCCGTCCTCCTTCCCTAACCCGTGACAGTCACTGACCTTTTTACTGATTTGGTAGCGTTGCCTTTTCCAGAATGTCGTATGATTGGAATCATATAGTATGTAGCCTTTTCAGATTGGCTTCTTTCACTTACATGCATTTAAGTTTCTTTCATGTCTTTTCATGGCTTCATAGCTCTTTTTTTTTTTAATCTTCATCTGAGGATATGTCTCTTGATTTTAGAGTTTAGGGAGGGGAGAAGGGAGAGAGAAAGGAAAATGGATGTGAGAGAGAAACATCAATAGGTTTCCTCCCACGTGTGCTCCAAGCAGGGATCAGACGTGCAACCTAGGCATGCGCCCTGACCAGGATTTGAACTCATCACCTTTTGGTGCGCGGGACAACACTCCAACCAACTGAGCCATAACTCATTTCTTTTTAGCACCGAATAATATTCCATTATCTGGATGTACTATTGTTTATTTATTCACCTACCGTAGGACACCTTGCTTACTTCCAAGTTTTCACAGTTATGAAGAAGGCTACTATAAACATCCATGGACAGGTTTTTGTGATTTACCCTAAGATCTTTTTAGGGTAAATACCAAGGAGTGTGCTTGTTGGATAGTATGGTACTTTTAGTTTTGTAGGAACCCGCCAAACTGTCTTCCACAGTGGCTGTGCCGTGTGTGTTCCCCCAGCAGTGAGTGAGAGCTCCTGGTGCTCCACATCCTCACCGGCATTTGATGTCCGTGTTCTCGCTTTTGGCCATTTCAATAGGTGTGCAGGGGGATCACGTTTTAATTTACATTTCCCTGATTACATAGGATGTGGAGCATCTTTCTTACTGTTTTTTGTTTGTTTTTTGTTGTGGAGCATCTTTTCATGTGCTTATTTGCCATCTGTAAATCTTTGGTGAGGTATATATAGGTTAAGGTCATAGGTCCATTTTTAAATTGAGTTGTTTGTTTTCTTACTGTTGAGTTCTGAGAGTGTCTGTATTTCACACTCCTTTATCAAATGTGTCTTGCAAATATTTTCTCCCAGTGTGGCTGGTGTTGTAATTCTTTTGACGTCGTCTTTCATAGAGAAGTTTTAATTTTAATGAAGTCTAGCTTTTATCAGTTTCTTTTTCTTGGATTGTGCCTTTGGTATTGTATCTGAAGTCATTGCCATACCCAAGGTCATCTAGGTTTTCTCCTATATTCTAGGAGTTTTATAGTTTTGCGTTTTACATCTAGGTCTGTGATCCATTTCTAATTAATTTTCGTGTGAATGATGTAAGGTCTGTGTCTAGATTCTTTTTTTTTTTTATGACAGTGTCCAATTTTAGCACAATTTGTTGAAAAGATTGTCTTTGCTCCATTGTTTTGCCTTTGCTCCTTTGGGAAAGGTCAGTTGACCGTGTTTATGTGGGCCTGTTTCTGGGTCATTATTTTGTTCTAGTGATCAGTTTGTCTGTTCCTTCATCAGTACCACACTGCCTTGGTTACTGTAGCTTCACAGTCGGCCTTGAAGTCAGGTAGTGCCAGTCTTCCAACTTTGTTTTCAGTATTATGTTGGCTGTTCCGGGTCGTTTTTCTCTACATATAAACTTTAGAATCACTTTGTCATTAACTACAAAATAACTTGCTGGGATTTTGATTGGAATTTCATTAAATCTAGAAATCCAGTTGGGAAGGTATGACATCTCAAAAATATGGAGTCTTCCTATCCATGAACATAGAATATCTCTCCATTTATTTAGTTCTTTGAAGTCTTTCATCAGAGTTTTGTAGTTTTATTCTTACAGATTTTGTACATATTTGTTAGACTTATACCTAAGTAGTTAATATTTTTAATGCTAATATAAATGGTATTGTGATTTTAACTTCAGATACCATTTACTCATAGGAAAGTGATTGACTTCTATGTATAAATCTTGTGCCCTGCGACCTTGCTATATAATAATTTATCCGTTCCAGGAGTTTGTGTGTGTGTGCACACGCATGTGTGTGTCTCTTCTTTTGTGTATTTTTCTATGTAGACTATCATGTCATTTGGAAACAAAGACAATTTTATTTCTTCCTTCTCAATTAAAATACCTATTTCCTTTCTCATCTTTTGCATTTCTAGGAGTTCCAGTACAATATGGGAAAGGCATTGGTGAAGTGGGATATTCTTGCCTTGTTCCTGTTCTTAGTAGGAGACTTTCCAAGTTTCTCACCATTAAGTGTGATAGTAGCTGTGGTGTTTTTGTAGATGTGCTTTATCAAGTTGAGGAAGTTTGCCTCTATTTCTAGTTTATTGAGAGTTTTTATCATGAATGGGTGTTGAATTTTATCAAATCTTTTTCTGCAGCTATTGATATGATCATGTGGTTTTTATTTTTATATTACTTGATTTTCAAATGTTGAACCAGCTATATATGCCTGGCATAAGTCCCACTTGGTTGTGGTGTATAATTCTTTTTATAAATTGGTAGATTCGGGGGTTTTTTGTTTTGTTTTTGTTTTTTTTTTTAATTTATTTTCAGAGAGAGGGGAAGGGAAGGAGAAAGAGAGGGAGAGAAACATCAATGTGTGGTTGCTCTCATGTATCCCCAACTGGGGACCAGGCCCACAACCTAGGCATGTTCCCTGACTGGGAATCAAACCGGTGACCCTTTGGTTTGCAGGCCTGCACTCAATCCACTGAGCTACACCAGCCAGGGTGGTAGATTCGGTTTAATAATATATTTTTTAATTTTATTTATTGATTTTAGAGATAGAAAAGAAAGAGAAACATCAATTTGTTGATTCACTTATTGATACATTCGTTGGTTGCTTTTGTTTTAAATCCTCACCAGAGGATATGTTTGTATTGATTGGAGAGAGAGAGTCATTGATCAGTTGCCTTCTGTACACGCCCCAGTCAGGAATCAAACCAGCAACCTAGATATGTGCCCTGACTGGGAATTGAACCCACCACCTTTTGGTGCACGAGACAATGCTCCAACCGAGCAACGTGGCCAGGACACTTTAAAAAAAAAAATGGTTTTAGAGAGAGGAAGGGAGAGAGAGAGAGAGAGAGATGTCAGTTTTTTTTCTACTTAGTTGTGCATTCAGTGGTTGATTATTGTATGTGCCCTGATCAGAGATCAATCCCACAACCTTGACATATCGAGATGGTACTCTAACCAACTGCACTATCTGGCCAGGGCCCATTGGTTCCGTTTGGCTAATATTTTGTTGAGGATTTGGCACCTATGTTCATGAAAGATGTTAGTCTGTATTTTCCTGTAATGTCTTTGTCTAGTTTTGGTATTAGATAATTGAATGAGTTAGGAAGTATTCTCTCTGCTTCTATCTTCTGAAAGGGATTATAGAGAACTGGTATAATTTATTTTTTAACTGTTTGGTAGAATTCACCAGAGAACTCTTGGGCATGGTCCTTTCTGATTTAGAAGGTTATTACTTACTGATTCAACTTCTTTAATAGACAGGCCTTTTCAGCTTACCTGTTTCTTGTGTGAGCTTTGACAGATGGTCCTGCAAAGAATTGGTTCATTTCACATGAGTTATTGAATTTGTGGGCATAGAGTTGTTCATAGTAGTTCTTTGTTATCCTTTTAATGTCTATAGGATCTGTAGTGATGTCCCCTCTTTCATTTCTGTTATTAGTAATTCGTGTCCTCTTTTTTTTCTTAGCCTGGCTAGAGGCTTAACAATTTTATTGATCTTTGTTTCCTTTAATTTTTACAAATGTCCCTTACCGGGTTTTCTAAAGGGTGTGCATGCTTGTACCCTGACCCAGAAGTACAAACAAGATGCTGCCATCTCGTTGTCCCTCTGTCCTACTCTAGGCACCAGTATTAGTGGAACTGGGGGTCCTTACACCCCACTTCTGACTGTCTATGTAGATAAATAGAAACAGTCTCTGGAATTTCTTTGTTGTTGTGTTGTGATTTTTTTTTTTTAATCCTCATCCATGCACACTTTTTCATTGCTTTTAGAGAGGGAGGAAGGGAGAGAACAGAGAGAAACATTGATATGAGAGAGAAACATTGACTTGGTTGCCTTCTCGTATACCTTGAGCCTGCATGTTGCTTTTGCACACAGCACTGTGCCATGACACCCCTTCAGGTTCGTGCATTCAACAGAAGGTCTAGCCCCTTCTTGTCGAAGGCCATGTAAGCTGTGATATACAGAGGTTTTGTTACGTGAAGCTGGGCTGTGACTCTTCCCTCTGGTGTGGACCCCAGAGATGGGACTGTGGACTCAGGACATGCATACTCTGAGAGATGCCAGGCAGCTGCAGAGGGAGCTGCAGCCTCTGCCGTCTCTGAGCCTAGTGCCACCTATTCCTAGCTTGGTGTGGGAGGACCCACAGCTTCCAGCAAGGCAGGAACTTTTGCTCTTGGGATGGAGTCCAGGTCCCCATTTGTTCTGATGTTCATTGTCTGTTTTGGCTCTTTTTGCTCTTGACACCTCACATGGATGCATCAGAAAAACACGGATATTCTGAGCTGTGCATTTAGGGGCAAATCCTGCCTTTTCTGGCACCAGGTGTCTCTTGCACCTCAGGATTTCTTGTTGTAGAAGCACTGGTGCTCCTCTAGGACAGCAGGGGAAGAGCTTTGCAGAGCCTGAGGCAGGTCTGAGGAGCTTCCCCTTTTCCTTGGAAGCAGGGATCAATGACAGTGTGACAGGTGCCCAATAAAGATGAGGCTGGGGCTTGGTATGGCCCTCAGCATTGTGACAGGCTCTGGCATGTCACGTTGTTCCCCAAATTTGGGTAACTACAGCCAACCACCACTGAGGCTTGGCAGAGCAGGAGATCATGGTGGTGACTTTGAAGTGACCCTGGCTGACCTGGGGGTGCCTGCACAAGGCCCATGCTGCTCCTGCCCCAGCTGACAGTGTGTCCCCCCACCCCACTTTTCCTTTGCAGCTTTCTATATGAACCCAGCAGCCAGGGGTACAAGTACTACCGCCAGAAGCTGGAGGAGTTCCGGAAAGCAAGGACAGGCCCCACAGGCACCCAAATGGGGCTTGACCTCTGCCTGCAGCACAGACCCCCTCCTGAGACCCCGTCAGGGTCTGTGCCCCCCACTGCCATGTGCCCTGCTTCATCTGCCCCCTCACCTGCTGTCACCCCAGCTCCAGCTGCCCAAGGAAAGCCAGCCACCATAGCCACTGTGAAGAGGAAGCGAAAGAGCCGATGGGGGCCTGAGGAGGACAAGGTGGAACTCCCACCTGCTGAGCTGGTGCAGAGGGACACGGACACTACCCCCTCGCCTCTGTCAGGTAGGCTTTGTCAGGAAGTCTGGCATCATGTTTTCAGGGTTTGTCTGTGTTATAGCAGGTATCAGGACTTTATTCCCTTCTCTGACTGAGTAGTATTCCAGTGTGTGTGTGGACCACTTTATCCTTCACCTGTCGGACACTTGTATTGTTTCCACCTTTTGGCAATTGCAGCTAGTTCATGTGTGGACGAGTACTGTTTGGGTCCCTGATTTCAGTTCTCCTGTGTGTATACCTAGGAGCGGAATTGCTGGGTCATTTGTGATTCTACATTTAACTTTTCAAGGAACTACCAAACTGTTCTCTACAGCAGGTGCCTTGTTTTACGTTCCCTCCAGCAGTGAATGAGTTCCAGTTTCTCCACATCCTCCCTGTATTATAGTCATCCTTGTAGGTATAAAGTGGGATCACATTGTAATTTTGATTTGCCTTTTCCTAGTGACTAATAGTGTCAAGCATCTTTCCGTGTGCTCATTGGTCATTTGCATAGCTTGTTTGGAGAAATGTCTATTTTAGTTCTCTTCCCATTTTTTAATTGGGTTGTTTGTCATTTTACCATTGAGTTGTAGGAGTTCTTTGTGTATTCTGGATATTAACCCCCATTTAGATATATTATTTGCAACTATTTTCTCTTATTCTATGGGTTGACTTTTCACCCTTTTAATAGTGTCCTTTGATGCACAAAATTTTTAATGTTAATGAAGTTAAATTTATTTTTTCATTTGTTGCCTATGATTTTGGCGTCATATTTAAGAAACCATAGCCAAATCCAAGGTCATGAAGTTTTGCCCCTATTTTCTTCTAAGAGTTTATAGTTTTGGCTCTTAAATTTAGGTATCTGGGCCATTTTAAATTAATTTTCATATATGATATAAGGTAAGGGTTCAGCTTTATTCTTTTGCATGTGGGCATCTAGTTGTCCCAGCACCGTTTGTTGAACAGACTGTTCCTTCCCCCTCAAATGGTCTTGACACTTTTGTCAAAAATCAGTTGACCTTTCTGTGAAGGTTTCTTTCTGGGCCCTATTCTGTTACACTGGTTTGTGTGACTGTCTTTATGCCAGTACCATGCTGTTTTGATCACTATACCTTTGTATTAAGTTTTGAAATCGGGAGTGTTAGTCTTCCAATTTTGTTCGTCTTTTTCAAACTTTGGCTATTTGGGGTCCCTTGAAATTTCTTACGGATTCTCAGATAGGCAGAAAAACACTGTTGGGGTTTTGATAGGGATTGCATTGAATCTGTGGATCACTTTGGGTAGCATTGACATGTTAGCAATATTTAAGTCTTCCAAGATGTAAATATAAAGGATGTCTCTTCATTTACTTGGATCCTCTTTAATTTGTTCTGACATGTTGTAGTTTTCGTTATATAAGCCTTACACCTCCTTGTTTAAATGTGTTGTTAAGTGCTTTTTCCTTTTTGATGCTATTGTAAGTGGAATTTTTTTAAATTTCATTTTTGGATTATGTATTGCTAGTGTTTAGAAATACAACTGATTTTTGTGTATTGATTGTATATTCTTCAATTTTGCTGAATTCATTTATCATCTCTAACAGTCTTTTTGTAGATTATTTAGGGATTTCTAAATATAAGATTATGTCATCTGCAAATAGTGATAGTTTTACTTCTTCCTTTCTAATTTCAATGACTCTTATTTCTTTTTCTTGCCTACTTGCACTGGCTAGGGCTTGCAGTGCTATGTTGAACAGAAGTGGCAAAAGTGGGGATACTTACCTGTTCCTGATCTTAGCTTTCAGTCTTTCACCATTGAGTCCATATAGTGTAAACTTATTTGAATTAAAGTCTATTTTTCTGATACTAGAATAGCCTTCCCAGCTATCTCTTGATTACTATTTACGTGGAATTTTTTCCCCCATCCTTTCACTTTCAACCTCTTTGTGTCTTTGTATCTGAAGTGAACTTCTTGTGGATGGTATATAGGTAGACCCCATGGTCTTACTTACGCTCAAAAGTATTTACATTCATTCTTGTCATAGAAAGCCCTCTCCACGAGGCCCCCACATAGTTCAGAGCCCCCACAGGCCTTCCAGAAGGGATTGGGGTACATTCCTGGGGTCACAGAGCACCTGCACTTGGTTTTTGCTGGCAAAGCCCCAGCCATGGGGAGCCGGAGGACCAAGTTCTCTTCACCTTCCTTGTGGAGTCACTCCACCCCCTCTGCTTGGCTTTTCCCCCAGAAGCCACTGCCTGAGGGCTAGTTGTTCCCACCACCCAGATGGGCCATCACAGCATCTTCACATGGATCAGTGCTGCTGGAGCTCCAGTAGAGCTCCGAAGCTGATGCCAAATTAAATGTCAGTTACTGTGAGGATGGTTGGCTGCCTCCCCAGAAGGAGCTAACAGAGCCACACAACTGAGTCTTATACCAGACTCTGATCCTGTGTATGTCTTTGCTGGGTGTCTGCCCACCACAGGGCTTACTTCCAAGAGCCAGTGTGTGTGAGTGTGCATGCACACACGCTCATCTCTGCTCTCACGTCTCTGGCTCTGCAGAGACCCAACCATGTTACCCTTGACTGAGGCCCCTGACCTCTGAGTTTTGGTGTTTGTGTCTGCAACATGGCAGTGTAGGACCTGCCTGAAGACAGCATGTGGGAATGAAACTGGGCACACATGCCGGTGCAAGCGCGACTCCTGTGGGCCTCACATGACACAGCAGACTAACCGAACTGACGTGAGGGCCCTGCTGTATGCTCCAGGTGCCTCAGGTGTTTTTTTTTATATATATATATTTTATTTATCTTTTAGAGAGGAAAGGAAGGAAGGAAGAGAGGGAGAGAAACATCACTGTGTGGTTGCCTCTTGTGCACACCCTACTGGGGACCTGGCCTGCAACCCAGGCATGTGCCCTGACTAGAAATCGAACCGGTGACCCTTTGGTTCACAGGCCGGCACTCAATACACTGAGCCACACCAGCCAGGGCACTTTAGGTGTTTTCAACAAGTGGGTTCCGCACTGCACACAGGAGCAGGGCCAGGCCCACATGTCCATCACTGACTGGCTTATGTTTTGTTTCCAGTTCAGGACCTCAAGGGACTAGGCTATGAGAAGGGGAAGCCTGTGGGCCTAGTGGGCGTCACAGAGCTGTCGGACGCCCAGAAGAAGCAGCTGAAGGAACAGCAGGAGGTAAGGCCAGAGTGTGAGGCAGGCTCCACAGCTACTGGTGGCACATTGTCCCTCCACACACACACCTGTGATGCAGTGGTTAGATGGTAAGTGGAGAGGCTCCTGGGCTGGCAGGTTCCCCATCAACAGCATGCCAGCCCCCAACGGCCCTCCCCAGACTGCAAGTGGGCCCAGAGCTCAGGCTTCCTCACGCTGGCCTGTCATCCCTTATGGCTGGTGCTCCATAGCTACTCCACATAGTGTCTGTGAGCTTTCTGCACTTGATAGTCTTAAATTATCCATCCAGTTCCCTCCAGCATCCAGTCCAGGACAAGCTTGGCTAGCACTGGGTGCCCTGATTAATGTAAGGGCCACTCAGCTGGTATTGGGCAGTGTTGGGGTGAGGGTCAGTTTGACCTCTTTGCTGCTTCCTTGGGGAACTAGAGGCACTGGCCTGTCAGTTCTTGAGGATCCCTTACCCTGGCCATCTCCTCGAGACCAGCAGCTCTGTCACATTACCCTTAAGTTTCCCAGGGGTCAGGAACCCAAGTCTCCCTCATTCAGTCCATGATGACAGTGCCCAACTTTGGCCCAGGCAGAGCGGGGCCTCTGCCCATCGTGGGGCCTTGCAGAATCAGGTCAGGTCTTAGCACAGGACTCAGTGCCTTGTTGAGCACTTGCTCTAGGCCCTGCTCACAGGCCTGCCTCAGGGAGGGAGCCCTGACGGGCACAGAGGAGGCTAGGGCCCCTGCCATGCACATGTGGTACAGGCCCTGCTCACAGCGTGTGACACCCACAGATGCAGCAGATGTACGACATGATCATGCAGCACAAGCGTGCAATGCAGGACATGCAGCTGCTGTGGGAAAAGGCGCTGCAGCAGCACCAGCACGGCTACGACAGCGATGAGGAGGTGGATAGCGAGCTGGGTACCTGGGAGCACCAACTGCGGCGCATGGAGATGGACAAGACTCGGGGTGCGCTAGGGCATCGGGCTGGGGACAGGTCTGGGGGTGGAACTGGATGGCATAGGAATCCCCACTCATCTCTTGGCCTACGAGGCCTTGGGCTCAAGACTTGGCCTCTCTGTGCCTCAGTTTCCTCAGTAGTAAAAGGAATGGTGCAGGGCTGCCCTGAGGGAGCAGGGTTCAGGTCAGGGTCTCCACCACCTGCCTCCTTCTACTGCAGCCACTCCCCCCCTTCCTTCTTTTACCTTTGCTACCTCTCTGGGCAGAATGGGCTGAGCAGCTGACGAAAATGGGCCGGGGCAAGCACTTCATCGGAGATTTCCTGCCACCAGATGAGCTGGAGAAGTTTATGGAGACCTTCAAGGCCCTAAAGGTGAATGGGGAGTTCGCAGGTATCAACCCTGCTGTTGGCCTGTCTAGCAGGCAGCCTCCACACACACAGGAGAATCAGGCCCTCTTCCATAGGAGGCATCTGTTCATGGCAGACGTCGTTCGTTTGGGGAATTCGCAAATAGCTCAGCTGCCGCTTTAGAAACGTTTCCCGGGGCTTTGGGAAATACTGCTTCCAGTGGAGCCAATTAAGTGCAGTGTATGGGCAAAGCGTTTCTCAGGTACAAGCCCCGACAGACTGGGCTCCTTAGAACAAGAGCTCAACATTCCTCCTGTGCAGAGAGAGAGAGACAACTGATGGGCAGAAAGCCTCATAGTCTAGTTGACCACGGCTGCTTTTTCACACTTTGTGTAACAAGTCACCCTTGGAACCTGGACTTTTCCCTGCAGGTGAACCATTAATTTTACCCATGGTAGAGGAGGCCCTTTTTGTCTTGGTTGCTAAGGAGCACTAAGTTTGATCATGGGAACACTGAGGAAGAGGAGCTTGGTTTGAGGTTGGGGCAGATGGTCCCAGCCAGTGGCCAGTGAGGCCATTGGGGGTATGTTTTGGGTCCTGGGGGATGACAACTGTCTGGCCCTGCAGGAGGGCCGTGAGCCTGACTACTCTGAGTACAAGGAGTTCAAGCTGACGGTGGAGAACATTGGCTACCAGATGCTGATGAAGATGGGCTGGAAGGAGGGTGAAGGGCTAGGCTCAGAGGGCCAGGGCATCAAGAACCCAGTCAACAAGTGAGTGTGGCCCTTCATGCAGGGTGGGGTTGGGTGTTCCCAGAGGCAGGGGTCCAGGGCCCAGGTCTGGTCCTGTTCCTGGGCCAGAGTCAGGCCTAGCTGTGAACTCTGATGGCTGGCCCAGCTTAGGCTCTTCCCTCCTCCCACAGTGCTGGGCGTGTCCCACATAGATGATCCCTAGCCCAGCAGAGCCTGCATGGGCTCCTTAGCCCCACTTTGAGCTGCTGCTGCTCCTGAGCCTAGGCAGGCAGGTGGGCTAGGCCTCTCTGCCCCAGCTCAGGCCCAACATCTGTCAGGACCAGCCTGCTTCCCTGCCCACATCCCCCCATCATCCTTTGTAGGGGCACAACTACAGTGGATGGCGCTGGCTTTGGCATTGACCGGCCGGCAGAGCTTTCTAAGGAGGATGACGAGTATGAAGCCTTCCGCAAGAGGATGATGTTGGCCTACCGCTTCCGGCCCAACCCCCTGGTGCGTGCATCCCTATCCCCTACATTGCTCTGACTTGGCCACTAGCTCTACACTGTAGTGGGGTGACAGTGCTAGTAACAGAAGTGTCCCTCATTCCCCAGTCCAGCTAGGCCAGGTCTTAACAGCAACATCCACAATCACCCCACCTGCATTTGAGCCCCTTCTTCCTCCCCCAAGCCTGTCCTCCCATCTGAAGGATGTGAGCTCATCTATCCCTAGAAGGTTCTGGATGGAAGGAACTGCCATCTGTCCTCAGCATTAACCTGCTCTCCTTTTATCTTTTTGCCTCCTGCAGAACAACCCTAGACGGCCTTACTACTGAGTATTCTGGAGAAACACACAAATGTACTTTCCAGACAACCCACCAAGCGTTCTTGGACTGTGGAA
This sequence comes from Desmodus rotundus, assembly GCF_022682495.2. Taxonomy (NCBI): domain Eukaryota; kingdom Metazoa; phylum Chordata; class Mammalia; order Chiroptera; family Phyllostomidae; genus Desmodus; species Desmodus rotundus. The sequence goes on along the minus strand of NC_071395.1, from coordinate 49,423,319 downwards.
TGTTTCAGACTGCATTTCTGCCTGCCCTTCTTCCCATTGTTTTGAGTGTTGTGCTATGTATTAAAGTCCCAGTGCTTGCCCACTGTGGAAGCCTGGTTGTGCCATCACCAGAAACCCCTCAGGTTCTTCAGCGCCTGGGCTGGGCTGGGCAGGTGAGGATGAGATGCTGTGTGAAGGCACCACCTGGACCTTTGTTTACCTGTTGTGTCTCAATTCGCCATCAGCCTTGGTTGGTATTGAAGGGAGGGCCACACCTGGGCCAGGGTGGCTGGCCCCTCCCAGCCTATCACTGCATTGTAGGAGGGAAATGGAGGGGCCTCCGGACAGGGCCCAGCCTTCCCCAGAGTACACCTATGCTTTTCACCTTGCCAGCAGGTGGCCTCCCCTGGCAGTGATGCTTCAGTCCAGGATGCCCCAGCCACCCTGGGCCACACCTGTGTGGTACACACTGTGACTCTTGTCTTTGTGAGACAACTGTGTGCTAAGATGTCACACACCTCCTAGAGGATAGGAGGCAGGTTGGTGGCCTGGGCCAAGCAAGGTGTGTGCTGGGAGCTACCCATGTCCAGAGCTAGCACCTCACATTTGTGCAGAAACACCCAGGGATCTTGTCCAGCTGCAGTCATTCTTGAAGTATCAGAGCCTGGAAATCAGAATCTGGGACACCCACCTGTCCCACGCATGCACCCAGTGGGTCCTGCTCAACCCATGTAGGCTCATGGGCTTGATTGAGCTAGTTGGGCTCCTGGGCCAACTAGTGTTCACACAGTCACTCAGCAAACACTGAGCACCAACTGAATCAGATGGTGAGGGATGTGGCAGTGAACACCTAGCAATCTGAGACTGATCAGTGTTGCCTGGAGGAACTGGGGGCTGTGGCACTGTGGCAGGGTCTCAGTGGGGGCTTCAGAGACTGGGAGGGTCTCGGCAGCAGAACACAGACTGGATGACACAAGCCATCATCCCCCTTCCATGGGTGCTGTACCCAGGTAGGGCAAAGAAGTGGGCAGTGCAAGGGTCCTGAGCACAGAGGAGTAGCTGTGGGCAGTGGAAGGTTCCAGCAATCAGGACTCTGGGCCTTGGTCCCATGTACCCTATTGTGCAGGTCAAAGTCACCCCTCCATTGAATTCTCAGTGACTGGGAGGCTGGCCAGACTCAACTCATGGACTTTACCCCCATGCACAGTAGGGTTGGAAGAGGAGGCTTCCAAATGCCCTGTGTACATGTGTGCACAGGTGCCTCCAGGACAGGGCCAGGTCCCTAGACAGCTGGACTAGACACCCTAGCACTGCAGGTGGCAGGGAGGGGACATAGGGATCTGCTTTCAGAGGTGAGGAAATGCAAAAGGGACTATTTCGTATGCAGGGAGGAGGACTGGGGGCTATTAGGACTGCCAGAGTTGGGGAGGTCAAGAAAACAGGCTGGAGCTTCAGGTCAGCCCAGAGGAACCTGGGGAAGGCCAGAACATGCTGTCACCTGGGCTCAGACAGACATAGGATCCAGCTGTCACAAAGCCAAGGGGCTGCAAGTAAAAGGGGTAAGGGTTTCAGTCTTCCCCAACCACAGATGTACCCCCCACCTTTTGGGGGAAGGAATTGTGTGGGCACTACTCATCCATTTCCAGCTGCCATAAGTCCCACGTGGCTGAGAACCTGAGGCTGGTTGGAGGGAGTGACAAAGACTGACACCTCATTCTCCACCCTGCAGCCCTCTCCCTCATCTGTCTACCCCTTTACATCTCACCCTGGACCCAGCACATCCTACAGGCTGTTCAAGAACCATCCTGCAGCTCCCCACCTCCCAGCCCCAGGCCTGTGCTATTCTTGCTAGGAATGCTGTTCCAGAACAAATTTGTCAGCAAACTGGCTCCATCCTCATCTAATCTCATCCTACCCCTTGGGCCCCCTCTCTCCGACCTCCCCCAACCCCAACTTGAGTATCCTCCCTCCACCTCCCGCCCCCACCCCCCCAAGGTGCCCAGAGTGCCCAGGCTATATGGAAGGATCCCAGCACAGAATCAGAGTCCTTCAAGGGATCCCAACTCAGGGCTGTAGCTGCCCGCCCTGATATGGCCCCCAGGCTGTTAAAGCTTTCACACTTGGACAAGTGTTTAAATGTGTTTGTCGTCCACACATTACTGAAAATTCAAATCCAATGGCTCTGAAAGGAACTGCACCCTAGAAGAGAAGCTGGTTCCTCCAGTGCGCACAGACCACGCCCACTCGATCCTCGCCTGGGGAGAGAGGCCTGGGGAATGGGGCGGGGCGGGAGGGGGGCGGTTCAGGATTCTGGAGGCTGAGACACTGGTGCCTTAGAATGAAGAAAGCAGGCCTGGCTGATGTGTCTCATGGATTGAGTGCTGGCCTGCTAACCGAGATGTGGCCGATTCCATTCCCAGTCAGGGCACATGCCTGGGTTGCGGGCTGGGTCTCCAGTGGGGGGCGTGCGAGAGACAACCAATCGATGTTTCTCTCCCTCTCTCCCTCCCTTCCCCTCCGTCTTAAAAAAGAATTAAGAAAGCAGGAGAACAGAACAGGACAGAACGAGTCCCTCAGAATTAAGTTGCTGGCTCCCGGATGCGGGCGTCACGTTCTAGCCCACTTTCTAGACTTTAATAGAGAGGGAAACTGAGGCTGTGTGGCAGGACGGCCACTGGGATCGGCCACTGGGGACAACCACTGAGTCTAGCAAGTGTGTCAAGAAGGTAGGGCTGCTGCGAGAGGGTGTGGCCTGGGAAGTGAGGGGCGGCTCAGTCAGTGACAGGACCAGGGCGCAGCTGGGGGCGACCTTTGTGCGGGGCGGGGCGGGGCCGGGCAGGGTGCCTGACAACCTCCGGCCCAGACACTCCGCTGCTCCAGCGGAAGAGTACAGCTCCCTGGAGTCTTACGCGGCCAGAACAGAAGTCCCGGGATTTGGGCACCGCCGCTATGGACATCCCGCCGCTGGCGGGCAAGATCGCGGCTCTGTCGCTTGGTGCCCTTCCTGTGTCCTACGTGCTCAACCACGTCTCGGTGCTCTCTCAGTGCGTGCGGGAGGCGGTAGGATGGCGGGCTGCTCTAGGGGGTTGAGGAAGGGGCCAGAGAGGATGTGCACCAGCTGGGCCTGGCTCCAGGTGAGCCCTGCTACCCGGGCCTTTTGGCTGGGGGTGGGGGCTGGGGCCTGGGGCCTGGGTCGAAATCCCCAACCGGAAGTTCTTTTCCCGCTGGCCCCGAGGCTGTGTGCCAGGGATGGGGTTGCTCCCTAGGACTTCTGGGACCTGGGGAGAAGGGACGTTCAGAAGCAGAGTCCCCCACAGGGCAGGGTTTTGGAGTGTTTCTTGGGTTTTCCCAGGGATGTGCCCAGCACAGGCTCCAAAGTCGCTAAGGGTCAAAGTATTGCCCCAGATAAGGCTCTGGTGACCGGGCTCTTGCCACACACCTTCTGCTGCACCACCCCTACCAGGTAGTACCTCCATCTCCTGTTAAAGGCCTGAGACTTTCCTAGCTTCAGTTTCCCTGTACATGCCTCAGACTACCCTGTCTCTGATTCCTAATCTTAGACCCTAACCCTGTGGATCTAGCCACTGGGTATCAGGCATCAGCCAAGCCCCTCACACTCCTAAACCCAGCTCAACCCAAGATATGGGGTAGAGACACTCTTGAATGTGGGGTTGGCTCCTTGGATACAAATTCCTTTCTCCATCCCCCAAGACCTCAAGTATTCCAGGTTGCCTCTGGGAGCTTCAGTTTCTTCACTGTGTAATGAATGTGATCCTAGATCTCAACCCATTGTTAATTAAGGATAATAAATGGTGTGCTAAGACTCTGGTTACTATAACTGTCATTGTTGGTCAGATGGGGCCAGGAGTGGGGATCCTAGTGGTTAGAGGGGTACCAGAGAAGGTAGGGGTCTAGAAAGAGTGGTAGAGGGGGAAAGAATGTGTGACCTTGGATAGATCTCCTGCCCTCTCTGGGCCTTGCCAATTTTGGGGAGCTGCCTGGAGACTTGGCTTTTATTGTCTATACAATTGATTGACCTGCTTTATCTGGTTGATGGGCACAGATCAGGGTAGGAGTAGGGTGGGGTTGATGGAGGCATTTGGACTTTAGCTGGGAAGAGTCAGGAGCTTCACATAGCGAGGCATATAGAGCTGAGCACTGGAGACCATCTAGTAGGTGTGGGCGCTGGGTCTGGCTGCAGAGAGCCTCCTCCGTGTTGAACAACTAACCTAACTGAGTCAAACATATCAGCAAGTGATGGGATGAATCGTACGGTCAGGATGGGTTGACAGATGCCCCCTCTATACCTGGCTCAAGTCCAGCAATGATCTTTCTTGAGGAGTCAGAGAAAGCTCTCTGGAGGAGGAGCAGTGTAGAAGGGCAATGAAGGATGAGTAGAATTTCATCAAGTGGAAAGGAGACTTCTGGAAGGAGTTTCCAGGAGGAGGAACGGCCGGCCGGGGCAGGAGCCTGGTGATGGGAAAGGGCAGTTTAAGGGAAAGGCATTTCTGAACGGACAGATACTTCAGCCTCATCACCTGGAGCTTCCTGGAGTCTATTCTTGCCCTCACCAGGATGGAGTGGGACCTCAGCACTGGGTCTGGCTTCCCTGACTTGGTTTTCCTCTTTACAGCCCCCTTGGGGTGACCTTGATGAGTGCCCTGGTCCTGGGTCTGCTCTTTGTGGCTATCTATAGCTTGTCCCGCGGGGAGATCTACTACGACCCACTCTATGCTGGTGAGTCTGTGGGAAGGTCCTAGGGAAGAGAACTGTGTGAACGACGGCTTCTCTGTCACACTGGGCATCCTTGAAGGGCCTCCTCCATCAGACTGGGGTGCTCTTGAAGGGCTCACACTGGACTGGAGAACCCCCACTGATTGGGGAAGCTCAGAGACCCTCTCGTTCAGACTTGGACCTCCAGAGAGCAGGAACTGTCTTCCCATCACTCTGGGGTCTCCTAAAGGCAGGAGCAGTGCCTCTCCCAGCCTGGGAACCCCAAAGGCAAGGACCGTGCCTCCCCTAGAGGCAAGGTTATGGTTCATGTGACCTGTGGAGTAGGAACTGGGAACAGTTGGCTGCAGAGTCATTGACTGGATCTGGGTCCCTGCCACAGCCTCAGGCCCCGCCTGTGCCCAGGCCTGCCCTGAACACTCTCCCCACAGTGTTTGCAGCCTTTGCCTTCACCTCAGTGGTGGACCTCCTTATCGCTCTCCAGGAGGATGGCTACATGGTGGGCTTCATGGAGTTCTACACCAAGGAGGTATGTAGGGGTTGGTCTGGGATACCCCTTGCCTGGCTGCGTGTCTGAGTCCCGCACCTGCCCCCACAGGGTGAGCCATACCTGCGTACTGCGCACGGAGTCTTCATCTGCTACTGGGATGGCATCATTCACTACCTCCTTTACCTGGCCATGGCCGGTGCCATCCGCAGAAGGTGCGAGGGGTGGGCAGGGTGGTACCTGGACCCTGGGAAACAGGTCAAGTTCTCAAATGGGATCTTCAACTGGGGTGGAGCCAGAAGTGTCTGTAGGGGGAATCAGGAGGCCTTTCAGAACTCCAGCCAGGTGTAGCCAGGAGAAGCTTCTGGGGAATATCACCGGTTACCATGGTGGTTGGCTCTCTTCTCTTGTACCACCCTGTGCCTGGGCAGCCACTTCTGTATTTGGACAGAGGGTCTGACTGTTTATTCTCTCATTCAACTTCCTGTTGTCTCTTTTATCTTGGGCAAAACTGGAAAGGACCCAGAGCTGGGGAGCCTAGTATGCACCCTGGGCCCTGGCTGGTGCTCTGAGACTGGGGATGGGTATCTACTGAGCATCCCTTCATCGTCCACCCAGGAAAAGGTATCGGAACCTGGGACTGTACTGGCTGGGATCCTTCGTCATGAGCCTCCTGGTGTTTCTCCTGGGAAACATTCTTGGTAAAGACTTGGCTTTGAGGAATCCTGCCTCCCCAGCATCACTGTTCTGTGCCTGGCAGCCCCCACTGGGTCCTCCATCCCCTCCCCAAGGTCTGCAGAGGGCCCCGTGTGCCTGTTCATGCACAGCTTAAGCCAGCAACCTGCCCACCTCTCCCCATTTTCTTTTGGGGGGATGTTTCCAGGGGGAGCCAAGAACAGCTGAAGTGTAGGAGCTATGTACAAAAGGTAAATTGAGGCAGGCCTGTCTGAGGAGCGTGGGCAACATCTTGTCAGCACTGGCGAAGCAGGAATGTTAAGTAAGTAGGAAAAAAAAAAAGAAGAAGAAGAAAATTTTTTAAAAAAACGAAGAAAAGCTTGAGCAAGTACGGCTTTTGTGAATCATGACTTCCCTCCAGAGGCTCTGGTGTGGCCCACCTACCGGAAGGGCCCAGCCAGGCCTGGGAGAGCCTCACTGAGTGCCGCTCGCCTCTCCGTGACAGGGAAATACAGCTCCGAGGTCAGGCCCACCTTCTTCCTCGCCCTCCCATACGTGCTGGTCCCATGCTGGGCTGGTGTGAGGGTCTTCAAGGAGTCCCGGTCACCAACCAGCTGCACCCCCAACATGGTACGTACCTTGCCCTCAGGCTGGTCTGGGCCCACTTGCCTCAATGTCCTCCATTTGAGTTGATCCTGGTCAAAAATATTATCTCCTTGGAAGGATCTCCTTGGTCATTAGGAAAGAGGAGATGAGCCTCTTTGGAGTGCCTGTTGGATAGCAGACTTCTCACAGTCTCTCTCCCATGGGGCAGGTGCAAGAGGATCAAAGAAAGGGCCTTTTGCAGCGCCCCGCTGACCTGGCCCTCATCATATACCTCATCCTGGCTGGGTTCTTCACCCTCTTCCGGGGCCTTGTGAGTCTGGCTAGCCTACCCCTCTCCTGCCTTCAGCCTTCCTCCCAGCCTTCCCTTCCCAAATATGTTCCTTTACTCTGTACAAAAGGGCCACTACTCTCCTGTCTGATCATCAGAGATGTTTCTCCTAGAGTCTTTAATGAGTTCTTCATTGAGTGTTCCATCACGAAGCCTCATTCCCTGTAGCCTTCTCACCAGCTCTGGTATCTGTGGATCCTCAGCCAGAGGAGAGAACTAAGACTAGGAAAGGCCAGAGTGAGGGATGCAGGCACCGCCTGGGAGGCTGGGGAAGGTTTCCTGTGGGAGGGATGTTTGAAGTGGGTTGTGGGTTTTTCTGTTGAACCCAGGTGGTGCTTGACTGCCCCACAGATGCCTGCTTTGTCTATATCTATCAGTATGAACCATACCTGCGAGACCCTGTGGCCTACCCAAAGGTACAGGTGAGAAGGCAGGTGGGAGGAGACAACTGTGATCCTGCCATGCATAGGGGTCCACTGGGCCTCTCTGAAGCAGGTGCCAAAAACACAAGTCAAACTAGCAGAAGCACATATGGAATTATTGTGCTACCAAAAAAGTATAAACATAGCTTCAGGTATGGCTGGATCCAGGAACTCAAGACTTCTGTCTCTGGGCTCTGCTTTCTTTGCATGGGCTCTACTCCTAATGGTCCCTTTGTGGGATGGCAGAGAGAGCCTTGGGTAGCTCCAGGCTTCCTTCTGCCCTACTTAGCTGCCCCAGAGGAATGTGAGCCTTTATTTCCCCCCAGCTTAAACACAAGTCTCAGGCAGGCTCTGGTTTGGCCGAGTTTGAATCACATGCCCATCATGTAGCTGATCATTGTGGCCAGGAGTTATGTGGGTGGGCTCAGTGTGTGTCTGTGAGGGGGGCAGGGGGGTGCCCAAAGGAAAGAGAGGTGCAGGTTGCACGAGGCAGGATATACAAAGAGCCTCTATCCTGTGTGGGGCCTGAGGCTGGCCAGATCCTCCCAGGGCCCCAACTAGAGGGGCCTCAGGAGATCCACCTGGAGCAGCTGCTCATCCCCATTGGCTGTGCCCCCAGATGCTGGTGTACATGTTCTATGCATTGCCCTTCTATGGCCTGGCTGCCTATGCCCTTATCTTTCCTGGCTGTTCCTGGCTGCCTGACTGGGCCATGGTGTTTGCCGGAGCCATTGGCCAGGTGAGATGGGGTGGGACGGGGCAGGTGCACAACAAAGAAAGTTTCTGCCTACCCATCAATTGATTTTATGCTCTCCCTGGGCAGGGTGATGCTGGGCCCCTGAGAGGCCTCAGCCTTAGATCAGTACCCCAGGATTCCCTAGCCTGGGGGAGAAAGAGCTAGGCACAGACCCCCAACCCCATGGGGTTAGAACTGAAGAGAGGGAGGGGCAGAGGCTGAGAAGGATTCCAGAGGGGACAGATCTCTTAGAAGAGTGGGCGTAGGAACTGGGCTTAGACATGTGGCTATGAGTTGTCCAGGCAGGAAATGGCATTCCAGGAATGGGAACAGCATAAGGAAAGGCACAGAGGGGGACAGTGATTTAGCAGAGTCATAAAAAGGGTAAAGGCAGAAGCAAGAGAAATTGGCAGCTAGATGCCCAGGGCTTTGAACTCTGACTTTGGGGGTCTTGTGTATAGAAAGATGGAAAGTCATGGGAGCAGTGGAGGACCCAGTCAGAGCTGGGGGTCTTGTTTCTGGGCTCCTGACGGGATATGATAAAAGCTGGGCCCAGGTCAGATGACCAGGAGGATATCTATGGGGTAGAATCAACAGGATTTGTGTCAAGGGCGGCTGCCTGGGATGGGGAAGAACTGGACCTAGATTAGGGTCCGGTAGATAGAGTGAGTGAACATGGTTCTGGTTAGGCAGCTGGAGAGAGGCTCACAGACAGATGTACAAGGACAGACAGAACCTGTGGGGACAGGGATATTTAGAGACAGACATATGGACTGGAAAGGGGAGACAGGTAGGTCAGCAGAGCCAGCAAGATGGGGACAGGGGCCCTCTGGGCTCCCCAGGGTGAGATGTTGGTGCTACTGGGACTGGTTCTCTCCCAGCCCCTGACATTCAACCTCCCTGTGTGGCCACCAGGCGCAGTTCTCACACATGGGTGCCTCCATGCACCTGCGCACACCCTTCACCTATCGTGTGCCGGAGGATGCCCGGGCCTGCTTCTTCTTGTGCAACCTGCTGTATGCGCTGGGCCCCCAGCTGCTGGCTTACCGTTGCCTGCGGTGGCCGACCTTCTTCCTGCACCTGCCCTCCAGCTCCCAGGCTCCCCACAAGAAGCAGCACTGAGGGGGCTGTGGGATTCCCCAGGACTCTGTTACACACCTAGCCAGCCCTGTCCTCAGAAGCATAGGTTGGGGTTTTTAGAGACAGCAGATACATCCCTGTTGTCTTTCTTTCTGGCTATGGTGGTTTGAAGGCCAGCTGGTGGGATGGAAGACCCAAGGCTAGGTGTTCGGGCAGAGAGGACCATGGCCATGCTAAGCGGGCACTGCTCCCAAACCTCTATGGATTCTCCTGCTCCTTTGAAGAATTTACCCATTACCTCCACGGATCCTTCTATTAAAAGTTCTTTTGATGCCTGAAATGTTGCTGCCTGAATGTTTCAGGGCACAGGGGTGAGGGACTGTCCTCTCAGACCCCACACTGGCCCACCATCACCGCCAGTGCAGCTGTCAGGAGCTGAAGGGGCGGGACAGCAGAAGTCTGCCTCCAGCGGGAGTGCAGCTCCACCTTCCAGATGGGGAAACGGAGGCCCAGAGAGGATCAGGACCTGCCTGAAGCCACAACTAGGAGAAGAGTCCAAAGTCCTATCCCTGCCAATAAATTATAATAATTAAAAGTGTGGCACAGTTATTAAGCATCTACTGCTCACCATGCCAAGGGCTAACCTCACACGCTGTATAATGTGGTGGATCTCACCCCATATTCCAGATGGGGAAACTGAGCCTGCACGAGGTGAATGTGCTGGTCTGAGGTCACACCTCCTGGATGCAGCTAAGAACCAAGCCCTGGCCACTTCCCCACAGAGCTCATACCCCTGTCCCTGCTGTCTGGTTGGCTCACACTTCAGGGAAACAGCCTGGGGAGGCAGTCCAGGGGGTGGGGGAAGAGGTTATTGTTTCCTGGTTTGATTATTGAACCTGCATGAAGGCCCAGGGTAGGGTCAGGGGCTTAATCAGACTCCCCTGCTCCTCACTCTTACCAACACTTATTAGGCACCTAATGTATGTTTAACCATTGAATCTTCACGGAAGAGTCAGTACTCCATTCCCCAGAGGTGGAAACAGGTTCAGAGAGACCAAACTCTCCCAAGACCCCACAGTGGGTGAGGGGCAGAGCAGGATTTGGATCTGTTGCTGCATGAGTGGGTGACTGCACAGAGTGAGCACCTTTGCAGTGCCAGAGCCTAGGACAACGGGATGGTCACCCAGTGACAAACAGGAAAACAGACCTGCAGGCTAAGCCCCTTTCCCAGGTTACTCAGCCCCCTGCCTATGCAGGGCGTCTAACATGGAAGACTCCATCAGGTCGTCCCCTTCCGTTTTAAAGACGGTTACCTAGCCAGCCCTAAAGACGGTTGCTGTGGCCCAGAGAAGTGCCCCGGCGGGCCACAGTCAGCCAGCAAGGGCAGGGACCTGGTCCTGCACTCACTACCCAGCGCATTCTGTCTTCCGTCCCTGTGCGGGTTTCCTCTCCGCGAAGCGCACGTCCGCTTTCCCTTTAACATCCCCCTTCCCCCGCCACCTAGTCTGCCTCCTTCCCTCCTCCCCTTGCAGGCAGTCGTCCGGATTGCGCCGCCTGCTGAGACCCGCCCAGTGTTTCCCGCGTGTGCCAGGAGCGAAGTCCTGGAGCGTAGGGGCCGCTCTGCAGGGGCTGTACTAGCAGCATGGTGAGTGCGGCCGCGGCGAGGGTCCGGATAAGTCCTCTTTCTTGGATCCTCGCTCTGTCTCTATGTCCCTCCGTGTTTCTCTCTCCAGTCCCTCTCCCGCTCCATCTCTCCCATCCCTCCTATCTCTCATCCTCCTTCTCGAACTCCCTGCCTCTCCTTCTCTATTCCTCTCCCTACGTTTCTCTCCCTCTTCTTTTTTTCCTGGCTTATTTTCTCTCCTCTGAATCTCTCTGACTTTCGCTGCCTCAAAGTCTCCCTCTTCTCTGTGTTTCTCTCCTTCTTGCTCTCTCTCCTCTCTTCAGTGTCTGTCACTCTCTCTGCATCTGTCTCTTTCTCTACATCTGTCTCCTTTTCTTCCTCTTCTGTCTTTCCCCCTCTCGCTCTCCTCTGTCTTCATTTCTCCCTCTTTTTCTGTGTCATTCCCCCCCCCCCATCCTCTCTCTGTCTCTCTCCCTCTCTCCACAACTCCTCCGCATCCACCCCCACCCCTGCCCCGGCCCGATTTGCTGCAGTCTCCTGGCGCAAGAGTAACCTTGCCGCTGCCGCGGCTCCAGCTCCTCCCTCCCCCTCCCTTGCTCCGCCAGGGCCAGAGAGAGAAGAGGGCGGGGCTCGGAGCCCGCCGGTGTTAGGGTTAGCGGATCAGGTGGGACTAAAGCGGGTGAGTTCAGTGGCTTGGGCTTTGCGCTAGAGCGAGGATGTGAGGTCCCAGGAGAGGGAATGGGGAGGAGGAATTTTGCCAAGCTTCCTGGGGGAGTCGTCTGCGACCCTATGGAAAGAGGCCTGGGCACGTGAGAAGTCCTTGCCACGGAGAATGAAAGCCAAGGGGCTAGTCCTCCAAAGCAGCGGTCCCCAACCTTTTTAGCACCAAGGACCGGTTTCGTGGAAGAAATTTTTCCACGGAGTGGTGAGGGGGGGCGGGATGATTTCTGGATGATTCAAGTGCATTACATTCAAGCTCACCTCCTGCTGTGCAGCCCGGTTCCCAGCAGGCCATGGTCCAGTACTGGTCCGAGGCCCAGAGGTTGGGGACCCCTGCTCTAAAGGCAAAGGCCAGGAGGTTGGACTGAGCGCCCGGTGCCCCCAGGTGTGGGCTCGGGCGGCCCTCAGTCCCTGTGTGCTCTGGGCTGCGGCCTGGGGAGTCTTGCTGCTCGTGGCCCCCGCAGGGGCGCAGCGCGGCCGGAAGAAAGTCGTACACGTGCTCGGTGAGTCAGTGAGCTGTGTCCAAGTGTAATTGCCCGATGCATGGAGGGGGGAAAGGGGACGTCGTGGGGTGATCCTGAGGGCCACAGTTCTTCATTTCCTCTCCCTCCCAGTCTCCTCCCTGAGCCCCTTAGCCATGTCATTTCCCCACACACAAGTTTAATAACCACATCCCCTTCCAGAGCCCCCCTCCCCAGGCTCCCCACCTCACCCCTAGGGCCCTCTTCTGAACCCTCTTTAATCGCCCACAGAGGGTGAGTCGGGCTCCGTGGTGGTCCAGACAGCTCCTGGGCAGGTGGTCAGCCACCGGGGTGGCACTATCGTCTTGCCCTGCCGTTACCACTATGAGGCAGCCACCCACAGCCACGACGGCGTCCGCCTCAAGTGGACTAAGGTGGTAGAGCCGCTGGCCTTTACCGATGTCTTCGTGGCGTTGGGCCCCCAACACCGAGCGTTTGGCAGCTACCGAGGGCGGGCGGAGCTACAGGGTGATGGTCCTGGGGACGCCTCCTTGGTTCTCCGAAATGTCACGCTGCAGGACTATGGGCGCTATGAATGCGAGGTCACCAATGAACTAGAGGATGACACCGGCATGGTCAAGCTGGACCTGGAAGGTGACCAGTCTGTGGGCAGGATGATTGCATTTCTAAGGGAGGAGAGGGGAGGGTATTGCAAGAAAGAGAAATCAAATCATTGGCCTGAAGGAATTTAGAGGCTTGTGGGGGGGGGGGTAGTTTTGATTCTGGGTGATTTTTTGCCACCGAGGGATACTGCAATGTCTAAAAGGGGGTTGCTGGTAACATCTGGTGGATAAAGGCCAGGGATACTGTGAAGTATAACAAAGCACAGGACAGTTCCCCACAGCAAAGAATGATCCAGTCCAAAATGCCAATAGCGAGGATGTTGGGAAACCCTGGGGTAGGATTCACGCACACTGAGGACCAGGCACTCACACCATGCCAGGAATCACTCCCTCAACTCTGCTTCCCTGGGTGCACTTTCCTCTTGCAAGTTTCCCTTGATGGAACCAAAAATTCATGCCAGGCCTCCACCTTCCCAGCTTAGCAACTGATTTTCTAGGAGTGCTAGTAAGAGTCCCAGAGTTGTCACTCATTGGGCTCAACTTTTGAGTCATGTGCCAATCTGTGAGCCAATTACTGTGGCTGGGAGATGGGATGCTCTGATTGGCTGACTATGGAGCTGGGAGGTGGGGTTTCTACCTGAAGAATTCCCTTCCACCTGGTTTGACTTCTTCAGTCATTTAGAAGATACTTGGAACGATTTGAGGGCCTTCACTTGCTGAACTTCCCAACAATAGCAAATAATAACACAATAATAGCAGCAATTTTCCTTTATTGGGTGTTTTCTATGTGCCAAACTTGGTTAAAGAGCTCTCTGGAGTCTCTCATTTAATTTTCCTAAAACCCTTGAGGGTGATTCAACTGGCTTAGAGAGGTTAGGGCCTTGCCCAGGGCACACACTAGTGAGTAGCAGAGCCAGAACTTAAATCCTGGTCAGGCTCCAAGTCTTCTCCCTTGCTCCTGTTTATCTCATTCCTGCAACTGCTGGGAGTACCCAACTGACCCCTAAGGTCCACCCTTCAAACACAGACACACAGAGCACTTATAAGTTGAGTTGACTGCGAGTCTGATGAAGGATGAGTTGTAACAACTGACAGTGGAAGGGAAACCAACTTGTTCTGCCCTGGACAATGCTGGGAATCAAAGGGTGTTTTGCACAGGGTCAACCTTTCAGGGGCTCCCACTGTGGGGGAGTCAGCACTGGACATAGACATTCCCAGTTTTGTGGACTCAGGGCTTGTCCATAGAGAAGGTCCTAGTGCTGGGAGAATGTCAGAAGCACATAGGACTGGATGAAGGGGGGTTGTGGGAGCTGGGTTTTGAAGGATGAATAGGAGTTCAACAGGTGGAAAGAATATGAGCAAAGGTCTTCAGCGGTGGAAACGGCATAGACACGATTAAGTATGTTAAGGAGGAGGGTCAAGTGAGCCAAGCTTAAGGCAAAAGAAGCGGTGAGGGGTGTGAGCTGGAAAAATGCATGGTCAGGTCTGAAACCAGAGTGAGGGAAGAACTGAAAGATCTAGGTTGAACAGACACAGGGCACCCCAGATATCAGGTGGGTGGGGGATGGCTGGGAGACCTGAGCTGACCCCCGTGTGTCCCCCCAGGCGTGGTCTTCCCTTACCACCCCCGTGGAGGCCGCTACAAGCTGACCTTCACGGAAGCTCAGCGCGCATGCACTGAGCAGGACGCCATCCTGGCGTCGGCAGAGCAGCTGCACGCGGCCTGGCGCGACGGCCTGGACTGGTGCAACGCGGGCTGGCTGCGGGATGGCTCGGTTCAGTACCCGGTGAGCCAGCCCCGGGAGCCCTGCGGCGGCCTGGGCGGGCCCGGGAACGCCGGGGTTGGCAGAGGTGCCTCCGGGGGCGTGCGCAACTACGGCTACCGCCACAACGCGGGGGAACGCTACGATGCCTTCTGCTTCACGTCCAACCTCCCGGGTGCGTAGGTCGCGTCCGCCCTCCCACCCCCTGCTACAGGCCTTTCTGAGTTCCCCAACATCTCGGTCTTTCTTTCCCACTGCACCCCACCCCCAGTTCCGTGTCCCTCGCCCTTGGTCTCTGGGGACCAGACCAGGAGAGCCCTTCCCCGGGACTGCTACAGCGCGCAAATCCACGCTACCCGGCCGAAGCTGGGGTCCCGGGCTGCATGGGAGGGAGTGCTCTTTAATTTTGAGGCTGGGTCCTAGACTGTAGGCAGACGAAGGGGGCGTCCTGAATCCAGAGGAAGCCACCTCCCGGGAGCAGGCCTAACCACTCCCCCAAACCCCGCAGGACGAGTGTTCTTCCTGAAGCCGCTGCGGCCCCTGCCCTTTTCTGGAGCAGCTCGGGCTTGTGCAGCGCGCGGCGCAGCCGTGGCCAAGGTGGGGCAGCTGTTCGCCGCGTGGAAGTTGCAACTGCTGGACCGTTGTACCGCAGGCTGGCTAGCAGACGGGAGCGCGCGCTACCCCATCGTGAATCCTCGAGCGCGCTGCGGCGGCCACCGACCGGGTGTGCGCAGCCTCGGGTTCCCGGACGCCACACGCAGCCTCTTTGGTGTCTACTGCTACCGCGCTCCCGGAGTGCGGGACCCTGCACCCGGAGGCTGGGGCTGGGGCTGGGCGGGAGGTGGCGGCTGGGCCGGGGGTGCACGCGACCCCGCTGCCTGGACCCCGCTGCGCGTCTAGGGCCAGGGCATGGACGGCTGGGGAGCTTGGCGGCTGGCCGAGTGCCCTGCTGTCCCCTGGAGACGGATCATGTCCCCTGCAGCATCCTGCAGGCTGACCAGGCTCCTGTGGTCCTTGAACACTGACCATACCCCCCAAACCGGCCAGTCCCGGGAGACAAGTCCCCTGGAGTCTCCTGGACACCGACCAAGTCCCCCTTTCTTGGACAGATTTCCCCTACTCCCCTGACTTTCTCTAGGAGACCTGGCACACACCCCCAGGACCCCTGGAGGCCAACAGATTCTGACATCTCCTGAAGACTACTCCTCCAGAGGTCACCTGGACACAGATGGAACCATCCCTGAAGTCACCTGGAGGCTGGCCCCCCGGGATTATCTGAAGACTGGTCACACATCCTCAGTATCTCCCTGGAGGCTGAAGACTTAACAGTCACGGGACAACCAAACCACCCTCCCATCACCTGTAGAAGAACTAGAAATCACAGAGTTGGACAGGTGATCATGCCCTCATAATCACATGGAGACTGTGGGCTCCCGTCCTCTCCCCACTGTGACCTGCTGATTGGGTATTCCCATTCTCCCCCTCCTCCCTCTGGAGTCCCCTGAAGTTTCCATAGTAACAGACCAAGTCCCCAGGTCACCATGGAGAACAGCCCCATCTCTCTAGTTTCAGGGGATACCACTCAGACAGATTGACACACCCCAGCTGGGTCACATGACTGGCAGCTGTGCCCCACCCTCAGGTATCTCTCTGGAAGGGCAAGTCTGCCTCCACCTGACCTCCTTTTTCCTGGCTGTCACCAAAGAGACCATCCCCAGGACCCAGGGACCCATAAAATCCATGTTACATGCTTTGGAAGCAGGCCACCCCACTTCCCATTGGCACTAAGCCCAGCTTCTATATGTCACCTAGAGTCACACAGCCCTTCCCTCATTAGTCACACCCATGAAGATAGTGCCTCCTCCTCTAGCTGTAACCATGGATACCACACATTTCCCCATCTCACCGTCCTCCACCCCAGAGACCTACAGCTCCACTTCTGTTGTCCCCCCCTGACCAACAGCCATGGAAACCAACCTCCCACTAACTGTCCAGACAGTGAACCCACATTCAGTTCTCTAGCTCTCATCATGGAAATGGGCTGCCCTTTCCCCAGGCCCACCCCAGCTCCTCGCTGCCCTCCGAGCTCCACAGATGTTGCCATGGAGACCAAAGTGGAGTCTGGGTAGCAGAACACCTGTCTCCCTAGGCTTTTCCTTGTCAGCAGGGCCCTGCCCGCCCAGCTGTCATCATAGAGGGTGTTATTATCATCCCCTGACCCCCAGCTCTCAGGAACTAACCACCATGGCAGGAACTGCCCCCCATAGGTCTTAATGGCTGCCCCTTCACCAGGTGGACTCAGCCCTAAGCAGCACCCCCTGACAGGGCTGGACTTCTGGAGCTGCTGGACACCCTCCGTTTGCATGCCACCTATACTCCAGACAGCAGCTGTGCACGCACACCCTTGTGATACCCAGGTGTTTTCATTGCCTCTGTACAGATGAGCAAACTGAGGCACTGGCAGGCCTTGGCCCTTAGAGCTGTGCGAGCACTGGGTTTCCCTTTGCCTCTCTGAGACCCCATCCCCATTCTCAACTAGCTCTTCTCTCCTTCCCTACTTATTCCTCCGCCCCTTTTCCCTCCTTAGAGATCCAGGAGAGATGGAATGTTCCTAAACCTCAAAAGCCAGTCTGAGCTCCAGATTTTAAGGGCAGATTCTTGCTAAGAAGTCAGGACCCAGCCAAGCTCCCCAGTGTTGAGAGCCACCCAGCCTTGGGAAATCCCAATCCTAAGGTCTTTCCTAGAGTAGCACTTGGTAGCCTCCTGGAGCCCTCTGTACTATCCCATCCATCTCAAGGAAACCCATCTGTGGGTTGGGAACTAGGTTGGCTTCATTCTAATTCTGCCTGCGACCAAGTGACAAAACCCCTGAGCCTATTTCCTCCTCTGTACCAGGGCTGTTTGTTCTGAAGTCCCAGTGAGTGCAAAGCATATAGCAGGGGCTCAATAAAATTTTTTTCAATGAATAAGTAAAAGAGGCGGCCAGTGAATAATTACTTCAAAATGTATTTTTGTGGACAAAATGTTTCCCAATAGGTGTACTTGCTGATGATCCAGTCAGAAGTCTCCCCTCATTTCTCAGGACCACAAACCACTTAATCTCTTCTGTCCCCACACATCCCCCACTCTCCTTTGAGCTACCCTCTATAGGTCTGGCTCTTCTCAGCCTTGTCCTGATTGGTTCCTCTCAATACCCAGGAACAAAGTGTATGGCACTGGATGGGGAATTTCTTCTCCAGGAAGGCAGAGAAGTTGCAGATTTTCCTGGGGTATAGAAGTGGGGTTGGGAGGCAAGTGTGGACTGATGAGTATTGGAAGTTTCTGGGATACAAACAAAGGAAGAAGAGAAAAAAGTGTAAAGGTCTGATTTGGTTGTAGAAGTGGGATGGTCGATGTAACTGCTCATCTTTCAATACCAGACTTGACGAAGCTTCCACAAGCAAACCGTTCCTCTGAATTGCAGGGTCCAGCTCCTTGGTTAAACTGCCTTGTGCTCCAGCTGAGCCTTAGCTTCCTCTAATAGGAGACTAGTGAGGCGCATGTTTCCAGAGATGCATGTATGGAATTTCTTTCATCCTGCCTTTTCCCTGTTGGCCTACTTCATCCCTTCCACAATTCCAACTCCTTGGTTTCCCCTGAGTGTGTAACTTTAAGTCCTCTCATTCTATGAGATATGGAAGGGCTGACTCCAGCCCACTTCCAGCTCTGCCAATGAGTGATGTGGTCCGTCTCCCTGGGCAGCCTTGATTGGTCCAGGGATGGACATGCACACATGCAGACCAATAAGACGCAATCCCTGGGATTTTGGATGGATGATTGGGCAGAGGGAACCTTCTGCCTGCTGGGTCACTGCACTGTTGGAGTGGATGGCTCCAGGGTCCACCAACAGAGCAGCTAAGGGATGGCAACTAGGATAAAACCCTTCCTGAAGCTAGGTATTCAGAAAAACATGTCTGTCTGTCTGTCTCTCTCCTGTCCTCTACCACCCAGTTTACTTCCCATAGACATATAAAGTTTCTTACCTGTCCTTCCAGAGATGTTTTATGTTTAGTCAAGCAAACATGCATATATATTTCTTTTCCCCACTTTTACACAAATGATAGTGGGCAACATATACTTTCTTATATTGTAAAATGTATTGACCGTAAGTTTTACCATTGTAAATGTTTTAAAGTGTTCCATTCAGTGGCATTTAGCACATTTACGATGTTGTGCAACCATCTAGTTTCAAGCCATTTTCGTCACCCAAACAGAAAACCTCACCCCCACTAAGCAATTGCTCTTCATTCTTTCTGTCTACCACTGGCCTGGGAAATGCTAATCTACTTTCAGCATCTATGGATTTGCCTGTTCTTGATAATTCATATACATTGGAATCATACAATATATATGTTCTTTTGTGTCTGGCTTCTTTCACTCAGCATCATGTTTTGTTTTGTTTTGTTTTGTTAAAGCTTTTATTTATTTTCACCTGGCTGGTGTGGCTCAGTGGACTGAGAGCTGGCCTGCAAACCAAAGGGTCGCCAGTTTGGTTCCCAGTCAGGGCACATGCCTGGGTTGCAGGCCAGGTCCCCAGTGGGGGTGCACAAGAGGCAAACACACGTTAATGTTTCTCCCCCTCTCTTTCTTCCCCTATTCCCCTGTAAAAATAAATAAAATCTTTTAAAAAGATTGTATTAATTTTCAGAGAGAAAGGAAGGGAAGGACAAAGAGAGGGAGAGAAACATTGATTGGCTGCTTCTTGCACACCCCCAACTGGGGGCCTGGCTGACCAGGAACTGAACTGAACCGGCAGCCTTTCAGTTTGCAGGCCGGCATTCAATCCACTGAGCCACACCAGCCAGGGCAGCGTCATGGTTTTGCGGTTCATCCATGCTGTAGCATGTCTCAGTGCTTCATTCCATGTTATGGCTGAACAATACATTCCACGGCATGTATATACCACATTTTGTTTATTCATTTATCAGTTGGTGGACATTTGGGTTTTCTGCCGTTTGGCAATTGTGAATAGCACTACTGTGAACAGTCGTGTGCTATATGTACTTTAAAAGTAACTTTTACTTAATAATGTATTTTTGAGATAGTCTCCATCGACATATAAAGATTCCCCCTCAAACATCCTTTTAAAGGTCATCAGAGTTTTCATTGTTTGCACCATAATTTTTGTAGCCTGTCTCCTAGTGGGGGACACTTAGTTTCCCGTATTTTGCTGTTAGTAGTAAGCGCCCACATCATCTCACACAAGTGCAACTGGAGGATGCTATCCGTCGATTGATCAAGGGGTGAAAACTTGGAATTTTTATAGTGCTCTTCACCTTTTCTTAGAGGTGAGGCCAATTTATATCTCACCAGTAATAGATAAGCTCGCTGTTTCCACATGTTCTCACCAGTATCATGTTATCACTTTTTACCTTCGCCAGCAGGATAGGTGAAAATGGTATCTCACTGTGGTGGTCGCCTGCAATTCCCTTGTACGTGAGGCTGAACATCTTCCATTTTGACCTTGGGTGCAGGTGGCTGGGTAAATCAGAAATCATTCTCAGTTTAGGTATATTGTTATCATTGTTCTGTGCAAGGCTTCCTCTCTTGTTGGATTTGTTTATTCCTTTTTAAAATATCCTCTTCTTTGTTTATCTTGGTGTTCATGCAAAATGTGTATTATTTTGTTTAGCATATGTTGTATTTTAAGAGCCATCTGTATTTCCTTTTCCATGAATGTTTTGTTCTATCCTTTGCACACTTGGGTATTGGATTATTAGTCTTTTTTTTTCTTATTGATTTGTAGAAGTTCTTTATATATTAAGGCAGGAAGTCCTTTACCTCTGCTTGAAAACTGTTTCTAAATTTGCCATTTGCCTTTTGACCTAGCTTATGGTATTTGTTGCCACTATCACTTTTAGAATAAAGCCCCAACTCCTCACTACAGCCCATATGGCCCTGAATAGTCCATTCTTTGCCCCTCTGCCCTCACCTCCCTCCACTCTCTACCTCTCACTCTGCTCTAGCCACGATGGTCTTGCTGTTTCTCAAATGAGCCATGTTCTCTTTTGCAAGAGGATTTTTGCCTTTGCTATTCCCAAAACTTTTCCTTTCTTTCCCTCTGTGTCAAGTTAACACAACTCCTTCTTTACGTTACTTTTTTAACAAGTTAATCTTATTTTTAAAAATGATTTTAGAGAGGGGAAGGGAGGGAGAAAAAGAGGGAGAGAAATATCAATGTATGGTTGCCTCTCCCACGCCCCCTACTGGGGACCTGGCCTGCAACCCAGGCATGTGTCCTGACCAGGAATCAAACTGGCAACTATTTGGTTCACAGCCGGTGCTCAGTCCACTGAACTACACCAGCCAGGGCCGCAACTAGATCCCATCCACCTCCTCTAGGAAGCCTTCCCTGATCACTTCCATTGGATGATGTCTGTCCTGCTCACTACTATCTCCTCAGCACCCAGCAAAGTACACGGCTCATGATAGCTTCTCAGTAAGTACCTGCCGAGTGAATGAATGAAGGAAAGTGTCAGGAGAAGACAGGCATGTTGAACTGTTAAAAAATTTTATTAAAAGTCCAAGAAGTACATTAATGTCCACAGTGTCAGATACCACAGACCCACGGATAACTGCAGCTCACAGCAAAACCAGTGGAACCCAAAGCTGTTCACACGCACACACATGCATGCCACACATGTGGCACACACAAACACACACACACATCTCAAAGGAAAAGACCAAAAGACAAACCACCAACTTTAGAAAAGACCAGAACCCCTTCCCACCGTAGAGGTGGAGTGGGGGCAGGGCAAGTGTACAAGGGGGTAAGGGCAGGGACCATAAACTAAGAGCCTCCCCAAAAAAGTTGCATCCCCAGCACTCCCCAACAAAGGAAAATTCTTTTGTGACATGGATAACTGAAGATGTGTTGTTATATTTTTAAACCAACGAGAATTATCAAAACAAGAAGGCAAACCTATGTCCCTGGGCTTTCTCAACAATAATAGCATGGTGGAACAGTGGACAATATCTGTAGCAGGGAAGACTAAAGACCATGGTCAAGGATGAGGGTCTAGTTTGCACTTCTCAGTCTTTTCCTAAATCTGGCTATGTGTGTGGGAGGGAGCACACTTATGTTCCAATCCCTTCCCCAAAGCAGAGAACAGCATTTGCAGTCAGACAGAGGCAGGACTAGACCCTTACTTCTGTCTTGGCTGTGACTGCAAGCCAGTGCCATTCTCTTGTCTGAGCCTCAGTTTTGTCATGTCCAAAATGGGAGCATAATGGTTCCTAAGTCAATGGGCTGTTGAGAAGATTCAAGGAGATAGTGGGTAAGTTTTTAGCATGGTACCCACTCCAAAGTTGTCAACTATAATTATGACTTCCCAGGAGGGATATAGGCTCAGTCCTTTCTCTACATTCCTTTCTCTACTGAACCTTTAGAGGGACCATATATTTGTTAATTTTTCTTTCCTGCAGAGGGCCATTCTCCAGTGTGGTTTTTAATACTAATCCACAGATATTTACCCAGACTGGAGGGTCGAAAAAACATGGAGGAAGAGCTGTGGATCTTTCCTCCTAGAGATCGGGGGGCTTGATCCCAGCCTTCAGCTTGGAAAGTCCTTTTATAGGTTGCAGAGTTGGGGGAAGGCCAGGTGAGTTCTTTTTCACTTAAAATGTTTTTAAAAAATGATGAGAGAAAAATGTGCGTGTATGTTTCAGTTTTTAGCACAGTGAGTCTCTCCATAACGTGACTGCAGGCAGGTGTCACTATTTCAGTTTTTAAGCATTTCTAGTCTCCCAGGCAATGGATGGAGACAGGGATGGGGTGGGGGTGGGACCCAGGGCAGTGCACTGCCAAGGTCTGCTTGAGGGATGGGCACGGGCACTGAGCTAGAAAACTTGGCACCTCCTTGGTCCAGGAAGGAGGTTTTTGTCTCCCTGAGAGATGGAGGGGGAAGAAATCTGGGCTTGTCAAGCCCTAAATATCCTCTCATCTGTGTGTGTGTGTGTGTGTGTGTGTGTGTGTGTGTGATATTTTCCACACATGCAGAACCACCAAATCTCAGCACTGGGACAAGACCTGGGAGGATAAGCAATACACCTTCCTTTATTGCCCACATATTTCTCTGACTATTCTGACCCCTAACTCTGAGGGCATGGAAGGAGGCTGTTCTAAAAACATTCCTAAAATTCAGTATATAGGAGTTCAATGCTGTTTATCCACCAAGACCAAAGACTGAACTTGGGTTCAAGTCCAAGGTAACAGAAGAGCAGTCCTCAAGTTCAAGTGTGCTTCCATGTGGTTTTCTACTCCCAAAGACAGTGACCTTAACCAAAGGCTGCATTTAGGACATCTGACAGTTTACAGAGCCTGCATCTCTGGTACGAAAAGCAATTCCTCAGTGCAAATCCAAACATACACTCTCGCACCCCTTATCAAAGCCTTATTTCAACAACTAGCAATTATACTGGCCAACAAAAGACTAAACCAGGGCAGCAAAGAATGATCTTTGCCGATTGTGCTTCCCTCCACTGGGAGATTCTTCCAGAGCCCAGCCTGACTGGAACTGGATTTTCAGACACGTGGCTGCACCTGCCAAGAGGACCTGTATATGTAAGAAAGAGGAGAGAGGGGCTTTTTACAAAGGATTATGGGGGGTGTGATTTGGGGCTCAGGGGCTTCGGGACCCTCTTGTTTCTCTCTGGACTCTGTCTCCCCAGGCGAAGGCTCCAGAGGAGGTGTGGAAGGGGGTTGTGCTTTCTTTTGCCTAGTTCTTCAGCAGAAATTCCCTTCCTCCTTCTCCCAGTCCTCTGCTGGGTGTTTCTTGTGTTTTCTACGCTCCTTGTGTGATTTATGGTGGCGATGCTGGTGGTGGTGTTGGTGGTGGTGATGGTGTCGCCGCATTCGATGGGACCTTCTGGCTGCAGGGAAGAGGAGGAGAGGAAAGTGACAAAAGATGGTGAGAGGCAGGTGGCCTGATGCAGTGGGCCTCCTCAGGGGGAGGGGACATGGAGGAAACACCAGGCAAGCTGGTAGGTTCTCACGTACATGCAAGGCTGTATTATCAGGCAGGCACTTACTCAGATCCATGTATGTAGTCATAAGATGTTTTAATTGGAGACTACAAGTAGGTGGAAACTTGGGGCATCTAGGGGCAGCCACTTACGTTTGGTACAGACGATTTGGGGCCAGTCCCACTTGCCATTGCTCTGGCACTGGATGATGGACATGTGGTGCTGGACAAATCCTTCGTCACACTGGTAGCGTACAGTGGCATGGATGTTGTATTTGGCCTTGCGGGCACCAATGAGCGAAGCATTCTCCACTGTTGGAGGGGGACCACACAGCACTAGGGACAGAGAAGCCTCCAGTTAGGGAAGTGGCCACAACAGGGGCTGAACTGGTTTCCTCTCTTGTTGGGAATGGCACACTTGTCCAGGTCCTGCCCTTTGCCCAGCTGTGAACTCACAAGTCTAGAAGTGACTGTATCTGTCTCCTCCACCCAGACCAGAAGCCCCTTACAGGCAGGAACCTCCTGGATACCTCCCAACCCTTAATTCTTATGCGTGACGAGAATGAAGGAGATGAGAGTAAGAATAATTTGAACAAATGAAAGGAAGTAAGGATGTGAGAATTTGCAAAGAAACGGAAACGAGTGAACAAAAGTACAAGAGAAAGGTGGTCACAAGAATGAGTGTGTTACCTTAATATATAAAGAATTCTTACAAATCAGTAAGACCAACAAGCTGACACAAAATTAGGCAAAGATGAACTGGCAGGTCCCAGGAAAATAAATGCATATAAATAGCTTATCAGCATATGAACAGTTGGTCATTCTCACCCTTGAAGGTGTGCAAATTGCAGTGATTTAATGAACGAATACACTGATGAACAACATAGGACCAGAGGCATGGATGCATGGACCAGACTGACAGCTGTCAGAGGGGAGCGGGGACTGGAAGCGATCAGCCAAAGAGCACGTGTGCAGAGCTCATGGGCACAGACAGCAACGTGGTGAGGGCAAGGAAGGGTGGGGGCTGGGTGGAGGGGCCAAAGGAGGGATATGGGGGACATCTGTAACAGTGTCAATTAAAAAATAATATCAAGACACTATTTTTTCACTACTTAGAAGAACAAAGAGCAGAAAGTTTGAGGATGCACCGAGGTGGCAAGGGTAGGAAAAAAAGAGCACTTTCATACAGTGCTGGAGAGTGAAAACTGGGCGGGGCTGACTCTTACAAAAAACAAAACAAAACATGAACCTGTGAATGTGAGCCACAGGAGGGGAAGGGGGAGGGTGGCGGCGTACCTGTGCCCTTCTTACAGACGTAGGGGAGGTTGTAGTTGCAGGGCACGTCGTTCCAGCGCCCGCTCTCATGCGCCACCATCACCACACAATCCTCCCCTCCCGCGAAGAAATTGTCTGGCTGGTTCTCTCGCCAGTTCTCATATTGCTGCAGAAATATGGAGCAGGGGGTTGCTCAGGGGACCGGCATCCTGGCCCAGGCTGACAAGGCCTACTGTGGGGCTCCCCTGACCAGAGCACTCAAACTCTTAGGGACTCAGCATTTGCATCTCTATAATGGGTACTGTTCTGTCTGCCCTGAGGGTGCTATTCAAGTGAGGCTTCCTCTGGCTGGGAGGCTCCACAGCCCTCCTCCCTTGTGCCTCTGCCTCTGGTCTTGTTCCCTAATCGTCAGTTCCCAATATGGGTCACTCACTGTTACATAGTTGAACAAAAGATGACCTCAGCCTGGAGGACCAGGAAGGCTTCCCTGAGGAGGCAACGATAGAGAAGAAGACTCAAGGAAAAGAATGATGCAGGCAGAGAACAAGCAGAGGAACAGCCAGAGCAAAGGCCCAAAGGCAGGACTGAGCCTGTCCTAGCTGAGGAATGGAATCGAGGCCTGTGGGGCTGAAGATGCCTGGTGGGGCTGGGAGTCAGAGGGTGGGCAGGGGCCAGCTCTTGTGGCAGAGGAGAGGAGATGGATTCTTTTTCAATTGTGGTAAAATACTTAAACAAAATTTACTATTTTAATAATTTTTAATTCTCATCTGAGGATATGTTTTTTATTGATTTTAGAGGGAGAGGAAGGGAGAGAGAGGGAGATTGATGGGAGAGAGAAACATTGATTCGTTGGGTCCCCTACGCAACCTGACCGGGGATCGAACCCCACAAGCTAGGTATGTGCCCTGACAGGGAATTGAACCCAAAACTTTTTGGTGTATGGAATGATGCTCCAACTCACTGAGCCACACAGCCAGGGCAATCATTTTAATAATTATTAAGTATCCAGTTCATTGGCATGAACTAGATCCACACAGCCGTACAGCCATGACACTGCCTGTTGTTAGAAGTCTTCATCACACCAACAGAAACCCCGTCCCCGTGAGCAGTCGCTGCCCACGCCCCTGCCCCCAGCCCCTGACAACCACAGTCCGCTGTCGGTCTCCACGGATCTGCCTGCTCTGGACAGCTCATAGCGATGGAAGCATACGGACCTGTCCTTTTTGTGTCTGGCTTCGTTCACTGAGCATCGTGTTGCACCCACATTGTAGTGTGTGTCAGTGTCTCACTCCTTTTCCATCGTCTTTACTGTTTGGCCGGACCGCCTTTTGTGTGTGTGCTCATCTGTTGATGGACATTTGGGTCGCTCTTATTGGCGGTATGACTGGTGCTGCTGTGAACACACGTGCCCCTGCATCTGAGTCCCTGCTTTCACTTCTTGGGGGCACACACCGAGGAGTGAAATTGCTGGGTCATGTGCTAATTCTATGTTTAACTTTTTGAGGAACTGCCAGATTCTTTGCACAGACGGAAGAGGTGGGTCTTCATCTTGAGAACCATGGGGAGTCCGACAGGGCTTGAAGCAGGGAGAACCCTGATCTCATGTATGGTTTTTAAAAGGTTCCAGGTGCAGGGTTTCCCTTTAGGGCATAGAAAATATTCTGGAACTAGACAGAGATGGTGGTTGCACGATGTTGTGAATATACGAACTGCCACTGAATCATACACTTCAAAATGATTAATTTTAGCCCTAGCTGGTGTGGCTCAGCGGATTGAGTGCCAACCTGCGAACCAAAGGGTCGCTGGTTTGAGTCCCAGTCAGGGCACATGCCTGGGTTGTGGGTCCAGGTCCCAGTGGGGGACACTCGAGAGGCAACCACACAATGATGTTTCTCTCCCTCTCTTTCTCCCTCCCTTCCCCTCTCTCTAAAAATAAATAACATCTTAAAAAAATAAAAAAGAGAAAACAGAACTTAAAAAACAAAATGATTAATTTTATATCGCATGAATTTCCCCATAATTTTTAAAAATCCCCAGGGCCACCAGGTGGAGGGGAAGGAGTGTAGGTAGCAAGCGTGTGTGTTTGTGTGTTTGTGAGTGTCCGTGTGGGGGCTGTGTCAGGGGTCCCAATGAGGGACATCATAGGCTGGGCAGGTAGGGCACGCAGGGATGTGGGAGTGTCTCAGAGCCCATGGCTGGATGACCAGGAGGTGTGAGCGAAGGCGTCATCCCCAGTCCGGGGATTCTAGCCTCAGTCACTAGGTGGAGGGGCCATCTAAAGCGCAGGGAGTTCAGGTGATCTGGGGCTTCTCTGAAGCTCCTTTGATACCCCACACCTCTGACGGCCGACTTGCGTAAGAGGGTAAAGTGAGGCCAGAATGCAGAGCCACAGAGCTCACCCGCATCGCTATGTTCCAGGTGGGGCCCTAGTCAGCAGCCTGGTAGCGGAGACCCAGGCTCTGGCCACTCACCAGCCCTGTGTTGTCCGTCCACTGGAAATCCCTCTCCACGATCCTGTCGTTCAGGCCAATCCATGTGTTTTCATGCCCAAAACCTGCAGGGTGGGGAGTCTTCAGGGCCGGGCACCTGCCTCTCCCCCAGCCTGGGGCCCCAGCTAGTGGCAGGTAAGTGTGGGGTGGGAGGGAGGACCCAGCCCTTCCCCAGCCAGGAGGTGGGCTGGAGGGGAAAGGGAATGGAGGTGGGAGTTAGGGGAAAGAGAACAGGGGTGGAAGGATGGAGGTGAGGTAGGAGCCAAAGGCAGGAGGGGTGGTGGTGAGGGAGAACCCCAGGCCCTCCCTCAGCCAGGGCATAAGGCTGGAGCTCTGGCTGCCCTCTACCTGGGGCGCGGGGGTGGGGCACAGAAAGGGTTGTTATTAGGAGCTGGCCTTGCCACAGTTTGTGGCTTAAACAAATGGCCAGAGTAAGGAATAAGCGAAGACACGTCAGATCTTTGCAGAAATGAGAGTAAGGGACAGGAGAGCCATAGGTGGCTCTGGACAGGGCAGCAGTGAGACCCAGTGAGCCCGTTACCGAGGCCAGAGGAAGTGGAGGAGGATGTTTGATTGTAGTGAGGAAAAAGAAACGAGTGACTCAGGGAAAGAGCAAATGAAAGAATTAGGGGATGGCGGCAGCGGGGGTAGTGGCCACCCCCAGTGCCGGGCCCTCCAGGAGTCACAGAGGAGGGCCCCGCTGAGACTGGTCAGACACTTCTGGGCAGGGGCCTCTGGGGACTGCAGTGCCCAGTGAGATGGAGGACAGTGTCCTGAGATGCCTCCGAGGACAGTTCTCACCCATGTACATTTCCCCAACAAAGTCTTTTAAAAGCCAAAAAAAAAAAAACCCATTAGG
Organism: Desmodus rotundus; assembly: GCF_022682495.2. Lineage (NCBI taxonomy): Eukaryota > Metazoa > Chordata > Mammalia > Chiroptera > Phyllostomidae > Desmodus > Desmodus rotundus. Next base: position 49,395,459 of record NC_071395.1, on the reverse strand, counting down.
GGATGGGATGGGGGAAATGTTAATAAATGGATGGATAAACAGATGGATAATGAATGAATCAATAAAAGCCTGATTTAATTCGTGCAACACTTTTGCTAGGTCTCCGCACAGCTCCTCCCCCATTTTGTCCCACACACCACAGGTGCACCTCCCTCCCCTGGCTGTTTTGTTTGTCATCGGCCTACTTAGGGCCAGCTAAATCATAGTATGGATGTTTAATTAGATATTTAATTAGATATTCACTTGTTTGCCTACATCCCCCACAAGAATGGTATTCCCTGAGGACAGGGCCATGTGCATCTGCTCACTGCTGTGTCCCAGGGTCTGGAATGGTGCCTGGCACAGAGCAAGTGCTCAGGAAATGTACGATGAATGAATGAATGAATGAACGAACTAACAAATGAATGAGTGAAGTGAATGTATACATTAACAAACGAATAAACAGACTTGGAAATTATTAAGTGACCGGGTTTGCGCTAATGAACACAGCTTCAGAAAGGTGGTTTCTTCAGGATCCTGGGGGACTTCCTGGGCAAAAGGACTGCAGGGCCACCCCTGCCCACCCCAAAATCCCTACTGTTAATGAAGCTGTGTTCCTCAGGTGAGTGGATGCTGGTCAGGTGGCCAGCTCGGCGACGGCAGTCCCTCTCGGCATCCTCCCACGCCCGCCGATGGGCAAAGTACCGGTAGCAGTGGCCCTGGAACTTGCGCCAGCCATGGTCACAGCCCTCTGTGTCTGGGAGGTGGAAAGGGAGTGTGAGGGGCGCTGGCCTTGGCCCGAGAGGCCTGCCCTGCTGGCCATGAGCACAACCAGCCCGCCAGAGAGAGACAGGGCCTATCCAATGTCACTGTGGGGCTAGGGCAACCCTCTCCCTGGGCCTGTCCCCCTCTTAAGGCTCTGTCCCCCACCCTTTCACCTCCCCCTTCCATATTCACTTCTTTTCTTTGTTACTGGAAGAGGTTCTGCGGGAAGATCATTACACCCATCCCCTCTTGTCCTCCCTGTGGTGTCTCCATCTCTGATCTGCAGGACCACACCCTCAGTGTGGACCTGGGAACTCAGGAAATGGTCTCAGAAAGGCCTAACATTTCCCTCTGGCAAAGGGCTCAAATAGATATTTCTCCCAAAGAGGTAGACAAACAGCCAAGAAGCACATGAAAAGGTCATGATTAGTCATTAGGAAATGCAAATCGAAGCCACAATGAGATGCCACCTCCTGCCCACTGCCATGGCTGTCATTTCTGAAAGGGAAAGTAACAAGTGCGGGGGAGGATGTGGAGAAACTGGGAGCCCTTGTGCACTGCTGGTGGGGGTGTAAAACAGGTAGCCGCTGCTAATAACAGTCTGGTGGCTCCTCAAAAAGTTAAACATAGAGTTCCCTAAGACCCAGCCATTCCACTCCAAAAAGAATGGGGGGAAAATAATAGAAAACAGGTGTTCAAACAAAAACTTGTACGTGAATGTCCATAGCAGTACTATTTATATTAGCCTCAAGAGGAAAGCAACCCAAATAACCCATCAAGTGATGAAGTGATAAACAAAACATGGTCCATCCATACCATGAATATCATTTGGCCATAAAAAAGAATGAAGCGCCGACACAGGCTGCAGTGTGGATGAACCTCAGAAACATACGCTGAGTTTAAAAAAATCCACATACAGAAGGACATGTAACATGTGACTCCATTTATAAGGAATGTCCAGAACAGGCAAACCCAGAGACAGAAAACAGATCAGTGGCTGCCAGGGGTGGGCAGATGGGGAAAGAAGAGTGACTAGTAATGGGGGCAGGGTCTCATTCTGGAGTGATGGAAATATCTTGGAACTTGCTGGAGGTGGTGGCTGCAAAACAATGTAAACGTACTGAATCCCTTTGACTTGTGCACTCTAAAAAGCTTAATTCTATGTAATGTGAATTTTATTTTAAAAAACAAACCAGTCTGTCTCCTGTTAGACTCACAGAACCAGAGATGGAGACCTGTAGGATGTGTGGGAGTCTACAGCACCCATCCCCACTCCCGTTTCTGGGGTCTTGGCAGAGACTCACCTTTTTCACAGAGGCTGCCCGCATAGCTGGGGAGGCAAAGGCAGATGAAAGTGTTGACCTCATCGATGCAGGTACCTCCATTCTCACAGGGGCTGGAGGCACAGTCGTCGATGTCTGGAGGGGAGAGGGAGAGGCTGAATGAGAGGTCAGCCTCCCCCTGGCTCCTAGTCCCCACAGGAGGCCAGACAGAAGATGGGGTCACGTCCCTGACGTCCATCCGGACCAGAGTGCAGCAGCAGTGGTCTGCACGAGCAGCTCCACGCCGCTGAAGGTCAAAGGGGTGGAGCCTCACATAATTAGCATAACAGCATTAATGAGAGCAGATGCCACTGGGCTGGCTAAGGGCCAGGGTGTGCAGAACATTCCACCTGATTCCAGAACGATGATCATACTCTCGTCAACATACCCAGAGATCAAAGCTGGAGGGTCGTTCTGGAATGTGGAACCAAGGGAAAGTGGGTGGCAGAGCATTTGCGAGGACTTGCGGAGAGTCACAAAGCTGTTTGTAGAGACAGATATCCAGCTGAACTTCCTCTCCTACCACCCTTGTGTAGACAGTTCTTGAGGCAGGTATGACACCAGGCAAGTCACTTCCATTCTCTGAGACTCCGTTTCCTTTTTCTTTTGCACAGTGGTAATAGTAATGGCACTTTTTCAAGGGTGGTTGTGAGTGGAGAGTCAATGGAAGAGCTCAAGGGTTTACATCATTTGTATTCATTGTTATCGTTCTATCATTAGTAGCATGGTTGTGAGGGCTGTGAAATCGATGAGATGATGCACAGGGCTCAAGAAATTGTATTATTTCTATTGATTGTTATAATTTTATAATCTGTCATATTTCTCATGTTGGACTTTGGGGCTACATGAGTATCGAACTCTGGTGGTACCAGCACCCCTGCCCACCCAGGAGAGGGTAGGGTCCCCTGGGGCCCCCGCTTGCCTGGGAGAAGACAAGGCATGGCAGTGCTGGGAGGCAGCACGCCCGAGCCTTGGACGCCCGGATGAGACTCAGCTGACTGGTCCTGGGCTGATTTACCAGATCCAAGGAGTGGGGGGTGGGGGTAAGGGAGCATCTAGGGCCAGCATTTTGTGAACCCTGAGTTCTCATGGGGATGGCCGCTGGGGTAAACAAAACCCAGGGTTCTGAGCCGGACAAGTGCAAGCTCAGATCCCGAGTCTGGGGCACTCACCAATCTCACAGTTCTCCCCAGCAAAGCCCTGGTCACAGCTACAGCCGTAGATGGTGCCGTTGGCTGTACAGGTGCCCCCGTGCAGGCAAGGGTTGTTCTCGCAGGGATCCGAGGGGGCTGCAGGAGGGACAGGCGGTGCCAGGAGCAGTCAGGCCACCAGGTCTGCCTCCTAGAATCCAGACCTCAGGCACCCAAGGCCCTCTGGCTCAGTCCCTCTCCGTGGAGTCCCCACTGTAATTACCCCGTAGGTATTCACTGACCTCCTCCCACGTGCCCGTGACAAGTTTACTCCTTCCAGAATCTTCCCCAAACCACCTGTGCACTGACCTGCCTGTGACAAAGTCCTTCTCTGACTGAACTGGAATGGTTTTCCCAAAGCTTCCCTTAGGAAATCACCTTCTAGAACTTGCATTTAAGTGCCCTCCCTGACTTGTCCCTGTCTCCTGGACATGCCCTGCTGGTTATTGTATTTCTCACAATTTGGAACACAGAAGCGGACATAAGGTTCCCAATGGTGGGGTATGAACAGCACTAAGAAGACTGGGAACCATCACCTCCTTCATTTGGGCTCAACGTCTTTGATGCAATTCCAGTAGTTACATTGTGGGGAGGTGGTGGATTACAGCAGTTAAAACGATGGGCTCTGGAGCCCAAGAAGTTAGTTCAGTCCTGGCTCTGCCCCTCCCTAGGGGACCCGAGGCAAATCACTTCTCTGAATTTCAGTTGCCCCATCTACAAAATGGAAATGAGAGCAGTTCACCTCTCTCTCCCAGCCCTGACCATAATGCCGCACGTGGCTCTCCATATATTAGCCTAGGGCCTCTTGAAGGGTCTCAGAGATGCTTAGCAGGCACCAGGTACCCAGGGTGCATTTAGGAATGTGGGTCCCTGCCCCATTCCCCAACCATTTCTCCCACCAGCTGGGTTTCCCTGAAGGCATGAGGATCTCCTCTCCTCATCTTGGGGGCCCAGATGCCTTGGTGGATGGTGTCCATCCAGGAACCTGGGAGAGGCTGATCAAGAGCCCCTTCCTATCCCAGCTGACACCCTTCCCTTGTCAGGGCTGCATCCTACCCTTCTACTGCACAGACACTAAACTGAGGCCCAGGAAAGGGAAGGGCCTGACTCAATGCCACACAGCGGGACAATACAAGAGCCAAGACTGGCCTCCAGGGTTCTGATAGCAGAGTTTAAGGCCCTCTTTCCAGCCTTTATAACCTAGAATTTGTTTCTGTTTTGGGCTTGTCTAGAGCCTCAGAAGAAACTGAGGTGGTAACAGGTTATCATCAATTCCTATATCTCCTGGCCTCTGCCCTCACCCTCCACTGGCTGTTCTCCCCACAGCTGTCAAAGGGAGTCTATGTAAACCTGAGTCAGGTCATGTCCCTCCTCTGCCCAGATCCCTCCATGGCTCCCCATTGCCCTCAGAGAACAGGCAAAGTCCTCACTGCAGCCCACAGGGCCTTGTACGATCTGGCCAACATCTCCCTGCCCCACTCTTACTTTCTCCCTTGCTCACCCTGCTCCAACCATACTGACCTTGCTCTTCCTACATGCCAGGCAGGGTTCTGCCTCAGGGCCTTTGCACAGACTGTTCCCTCTTCCTGGAACACTCTTCCCCCAGAACTCTTCATGGCTCCTTCCTCGCCTCCTTCAGGCTTGCTCAAATTTCATCTGGTTAGAGAGGCCTTTCTGATCCCCCTTCCAGAACCAGAAACTACCCACTGGCATTCCCCACCCCTTGCTTCACTTGTCCCTTTGCTCACATCGCTTTCTAACCTCCAATAGCATTTAGTTATTTGTTAGGGTCGCTGCTATGTGTTTGTGCCCCCCGCCCCCCGCCCGCCCCAGAGTGGTGCTGTTCCACACGGCAGCCAAATATAGCTATTTAAGTCTAAAATAATTTAAAATGAATAAAAGTACAAATGTAGTTCCTCAGGTTCACTAGCCACTTGCAAGCCTTCAGTAGCCCCGTGTGGCGGGTTGCTACTATATTAGACAGCATAGCTCCAGGACGTTTCCATTATTAGGAAAACTCTAGAGTGCTGCTCTAGAACGTCAGCCCTCAGAGGACAAGAGACTTGGTCTCAACATGGGGCCTGGAACATAGCTGACACTCAGTAATTGCTTGCTAACTGAATGAAGGTGGCTGTTAGCCTTCCTGTGGGGACAGAGGCCTGTCCCTGGGGTGGTGGCATGTGTCCCCATGAATTGCCAGAGGTACCTGTGGTTGTGTCTGTCCTTAGTGCCGCCCCAGCACATGTGTGCACATGTGTGGGGCTGCTGGGCGCAGGAATACGTGAGTCCCACCAGGTGCCCCGAGCTGCCGACAGCTGCCCACGGACTGGCGGTGACTCAGTCGCTTGCTGGTGCTGCGTTTATTTTTGGCTTCATTAGCATTTCTGCAGCAAGCATTGGGTGGGTAGACACTCGAGTCTCTCCCCACCCCACCCCCAGTGCTGCCTGTCTCCTTCCAACCTGGCTGCTGGGCTTCAGTCTGGAACCAAGACTCCAGCAAAGACCAAGCCAAACTCAGCCATAGCCCTGGGGGCTCTTCCAAACGCACTTTCCTTCATACCCTCTGCGTGGTCTCCCTCCCACCTCGCTAATCCCCCTGCTCTAACCCCTTTGGCATTGAGCCTTCTCACCATTCCCATCCCCAACAGCTAGTCTCTTCTCTGCTCCCTGCAGGGCAAGCCCACCCCTCCCAAGACCTCAGGAGTTTTTTTGTGTGTTTGTTTTTATGCAAAATAAGCGTTATTCAGTCTAGTGGGTGAGACAGATGATGTTGTTAGTTGGCCTGGATTCAAACTTTATCTTTGACAGTCCCAGCTGCCTGACTCTGCACAAGTCACTTGACTTGTCCCTATGCCTCAGTCTCCCCATCCTAACGTGAGGATCACACTAGAACTTGTTCCACAAGGTCATGATAAGAATTAACCAAGATGATGCCAGTCAAGTGCTTGAACAAGCCAAGTATATGGGCAGTCACCAACAGCCCATATAAGCATCAGCCTTTATCAATTCAGGCGCCCATGTCCGGGGTTCACTTGCCTCCTGAGCATCTAAAAAAAGAAAATTTAGCCTGAGCCACAGCCCAGGGGTGACAGGATGGGTGACGAAACCATGCACCTGCAATTTCTATCATGCACACTTTGCCTTCAAAAAAGAGAGCAAGTGTAATATCAATTGTGTTAATAAGAGTGTTTTGCAACTCAGAAAAAAAATGCCTTTTAATTAGCTGCTGACTTTTTTTTAAAGCTCACTTGACCATAAAAACAGCTCCATGTGCAATATCTAAAAAAAGGGCCAGAATTTGCAGGTGAGCTGCGGGCAGACCTGGCTCCAGGAGAACAGGGTGGTGGCCTCCTTTGGATTCTGCTGGGCACAGAGCAGCTAAGGCTTACACAGGCTTGGGCTCCCCTGAAGTTCGGCCGCTGACTAGCTGGTAGTGACAGTGCTCCCTGAGCTTCAGTTTGCTGTCTATAAAATGGGAGTGATGGCCCCCCACTCCCACCCCCTCCCAGCACCCACTTTTCCTGTGACTCGAAGTCCCTCACAAACCACACCACTGAGTTCCAGCTGCAATTCTCACTCTCCTGGCCATGTTTCCGCCATCTAGCTCCCCCCAGGGGGTGTCTGTGTCTGGCTCTGTCTTCCCCAGACTGGGGCACCCTGAAGGCCAGCCCCACAGCATTGCACAGCACTGCCTGACTCCCTGTGTCCATAAACATGAGTTCTTAACTGAACCAAAATCAAACTCCACTTGATGCCTCATCATTCCCCCATCGCTCGCTGTGCCTCAAAAACACATCAACTTGATCTCCTGCCTTTGGCCAGGCTGGTGCCTCTGCCAGGGAACACCCTTTCTGCAATTCAAAGCACCTAATAAGTTTCCACTTCCCACAGCATCCCCTGCTAGAAACCTTCGCAGGCCCCCGGGGACAACCCTTCTTCCTTACTCTGGGCTCCCCTGGCCCCTGGTCCCAGAGCCCTCACCACAGTGGGCTGGATGAGGCCACCAGCTTTGAACTCACTTTGCTCTGCACTCCCATTTGCAGAGGTCCCTTGCAGGGCTGGCTCCTCTCCACTTGCTTCCTCCTCCACACTGGCACTCCCTGCAAGGACCTCCAGCTCAAACTTGTCCAGGACCCAAGGGACAGGCGGCAGGGTGCTGGGGGAGTCGAACAGCACTGTAGGCTCCCCCAAGGACTCTGACACAGGCTTGTTCATGCTGGCAGCTGTAGATGTCCAAGGAGCGAGAGCAGGCTTCCCAGGGAGACTGCCCTCATGTGGAAGGGCTGAAGCTCCCAGTGTTCCCCAGGTCACCCTCTGGCCCTCTGGCTCTGGGTGGGGTTGGGAGCTGGAGGAGTCCACTGTGGACATGACCAGAACCTCACCCTTGTCCCTCTGGTCCAGGGACATGAGGGACGTCACCACGTTTTTATCCACAGCCACCTGAGGGCTCATGGTGGGGCTTTCATCTCCTTCAGCCACACGGGGTCCAGGTTTCCAAATCCCATCAGTATCACCGGGGTCCACCGTGGCTGTGGAATCCACAGGACCCACTGTATCTCCTCCATCGGTAGCAGCCCAAGGCTCCAAATTCAGAGAGACTCCGGGGCCCTTCAATGGTGCAGAGGTGGGGAGGGGGTCCAGCTGTTCGCTGTGCAGTGAGGGCCACATGCCCTGTGCCTCCTCCATGGTGGCCTGTGAGCCAGAAGTGGGGCTCTGTGCTGTGCTGAAGACCTCAGACTCAGATCCTGAGATGCCTCTTCCTCCCAGGGGCTCAGTAGCCATCTCCATGGGGGTGAAATCTGCTGCCACTTTCCCATCCACAGAAGCTTGTGGGCTGGATCTGGGGTGCTCAGTTTTGCCTAGTCCAGTGGGGCTGGTCTCCCCAGTTTCTCCAAAGTCTGCCCTGGGAGAGTTAGGACTGGTTCCAGCTTGTGTATCCATGGCTACCTGTGAGGGGGCCGTGGGACTTCCTGCTTCATGGTCACCAAATGTCAGGAACATGGCCTCTCTACCTTGTCCTGTCAGGCCCAAGGAGGTGGGCAAGGAATACATTTCTGGATGGATGGGGTCCTGGGGACTGACCTGGGTCTCTGAGGCTGGGGAGGGTGTGGCAGTGGCCATGGCCTCACTGTGACCCTTGACCCCACTGGCCTGGGTGGGGAGGGGTGTAGGGTGTGGTAGGAGCCACACTTTAGGGGCACGAAGCATGGCCATGACAGGGAGGTCTAGGGAAGTGACCTCCCAGGGGGCAGTGCTGGGATCCTCTGAGGGCCTAAGAGGCTGGGCAGTGGCCTCTGAGTGGGACCAGGGCAGTTTGGGGGTGGCCAGCCTCATACTGGGGCCCTTGGCTTCCTCCAGCTTGAAGCCAAGGGCTCTGCTGGGGCCTGGGATGCTGGGTGGGGCCACTGTTGGGGGCCACAGCCAGGGCTCTGTGGAGCTCCTGCCACCAGGGGAACCTGCAACAATATCAACAACAGTAATTATCTTTCAGCAGCTCCTTTCATCAAGTATCTCCTTGGTTTAGGCCTGGGGAAGAGAGAGCTTCTGATGCCAGGGGACCCAGCAGGGACTCAAGAGCCTCCTCCCCCTGTCCCCCTCAGACACCCACTCAGGTCCCACCTCCTCCTTGGACCCCACTCACCAGCTCCAGGCACATCCACCTCATTGGACAGCACAGCCCAGGGACTTTGGCTCCTGCCAGTCCCTAAAGAGTCTGTGGCTGCAGTGGTCAGGGGAGGCTCCACATGATTCCCAGCAGCCTCGGGGGTGGTGGGGGGCTGGGCATTGACCTCAAGCCTCCCCTCCAGCCCTTGCTGGGATTCCTGCTGCTGGAAGTGTCTCCCGTTCAACCCTTTAAAGCGTCCCCTCCTTTTGGGCGTGGGGCCAGCTGGAGTCGCCTCCCTGTGTGTGCCAGCCGAAGTGCTGGCCTCCAGGCTGCTGGAGTAGGGAGCCACAGTGCTCAGCCACACCTTCTCAGCCTCCAGGGAAGGTCTTGAGGCTACTGTGGGAACCCCAAGGGCCGGGCTGGGGGTCTCTCGAGACTCCTGCTTCTCTGCCAAAATCAGAAGCTCTTCCTCCCCACTGGACACCAGAGGCTCCTGGAAGTCAGGGGTGACCACCTCCCCTTCCTCCAGGCTAGGCTCCAGTTCTCGGGCTGGGGGTCCTTCTGCAGATAGAATCTCTCCCTCATCCCCAGATGAGGGGGTCTCTGGGTCTCCGTGTTCTGGAGAAGGGTAATGAGCTGTGGGAGAAAGCAGAAGAGGTTGTGTTAGGCTTAAGGGCTGGGAAGTTCTGCCTGAAGTCTACCCACATTCCAGCATACTGCAGCACAGACTTTTGTATCTCTGTCTCTCTGTGACCCTCTCTCTCTCTCTCTGGGTGGTTTCTGAAATCCCCCAGACTGAGAGAGGATGATGCAAAGTTATCATCCCCACTGTTTAGGCTTCACCCACTGTCAAGTTCAAAATCAACTGGACACAGTAAGGAGTCAAGAGACAACTTGGCTCATGGGTGAAGCTCAGGCAGTGGTCAACTCTCAGGGACATGTCAGACCTGGGCCTTGGCTCTTTCCCAGCAAGGGAGAAAGTGCCTAATGGCCTTGGCCTTCTTAAACGGGATATCCCCCTTACATAGACAGAAGACTGAACTCCTCTGAGGTGAGGTTAGCAGCTTCCGAGATTGTGGCTCCACCCCAAGTGCAAAGGTCATCCCTGGTCTCATCCCTGGGAATATGTCTTGGCCCAGTTGAGGCATCACTTCCTCAAGGGGTGCTTGTGAGCATGGCTCCAGATACAGTATGCTCCATACAGGGATTTGTCTTTCAGGAACCTCAGGCTTTATAGCCCACCCCCTAAACAAGACTTCCAGCCAGAGCTTGAGGCTCCTTCCTCCCCCTGGCATGGGACTCCAGGGAAAAGCCTGTCTCAGGGGCGTGGCCTTCACCCACGGGTGGCTTATGGCGGAGTAGTTTCCACTTGTCTCTCCCCTGCCCAGAGTCTGCCTCCACCAGAAAGCAAAGTTCCTGGTGTGGTGGATGGCCTTTACTGAAGTGCGGGCCCTAGGGCGAGGCCACCAGGGACGCACCCTCAGGAGCGTGACCAACAGGGACACACTCCCCCGGGCGTGGTCTCCCACGCACCACGGAAGCAGTAGGCGTCGAAGCGCTCTCCAGGTGCAGGGAAGCCGGTGCGGTTAGCGAAGCGGTAGACCGTGCGTACGCCGGGGGTCGGACCTCCACAGCGCCGGCGCGGCATCTGGATCGGGTAGCGCACGCTGCCATCTGCCAGCCAGCCCGGGTCACACTGGTCCAGGCCCTCGTGCCAGGCCAGGTGCAGCTGCCCCACCGAGGCCAGCGCGGCACCCTGGCGGCGGCACTGGGCACGAGCGCCGGCCAGGGTCAGGCGGCGGGCGGGGCCCACGTAGAAGACCTCACCTGTGGGAAGGCGTGGGAAGGCATGAGAGGAGATCAGGGGTGTCTAGGGGACCCTACCACAGAGCCCGGGAAGTGGAGCCCACTCCAAATAGCTCGGGCGTGAAAGAAGAGGCTGCTGTAGCTTCTTTTTACAAATGAGATCCCTCAGGCTTTAGAGAAAAGGAAGGGCTCCAGACCGGGATGAGATAGGAAAGAATAGGAAAGAAGGAGGCCGGGAGGGGTAGAGGCTCAGAGAAGAGGACAAGGTCTCAGAGAGGGAAGAGGCGTAGAGAGAGGGAAGGGATGCAGACAGAGAGAAGGGGCACAGAGAAGGAGAGGGGCTCGGGGAGGGAAGAAGAGCTCAGGTAAGGAGTAGGCCAAAGTCTTGGCTGCAAGTTTAAAGAAGGATGAGACTTAAGAGGGATGGGGATTGGGGGAGGTGATAGGGTTCAGAGAAGGGGAGGGTCCTGCCAGCCCCAGACTTACCCCCCAGCTCACGGGCAAAGCAATACACATCGTAGAGTTCCCGTGGGTCGCGCCTCCCATAGCTCCTCACCCCTGGAAGGCTGCTACGGTCGCCATAGCAACCAGGACGGGACTGGGTGATAGGATACCTGACAAGACAAGGATGTGTGCTCCTGGGGCCCCCAAGAACCATCTTTCCCCAGGGGCTAGCTCTCCATCTCCCCACCCTGTGTACCCCCTCACCGAACAGTGCGATCAGAGAGCCACCCAGCGTCACAGTTGTCAAAGCCATCCTCAAAAGCAGCCTGCAGGTGCCGTGGGGCTGCAATGGTGGCTGAGCTGAGACGACAGGCCTCTTGGGCCTGGACGAAGGTCAGCGCATAGCGGTCCTGGGCTGCCCGGTAGTGGAACACAACACCTGTAGAGGAACATCCAGGAGAGAGGGCCGATTTATTCTGGAATCTTCAAGGACAGACCTCCCTCTGCAGAGTGCCCCTCAGTCTGGAACAACAGAGCTGCTGCCCTACACTGCCCTGGGTGGCCTGTCTTCGCTCAGCACCAGATGTGGCGCTAGGGCAGCGGTGGGGAGTGAGACTGACACGCCCCCATTTTACAGATGAGGACACTGGTAAGAGTGGCCCTAAAGGGCTAGAATTTGTTAAGTATTTACTACATAAAAAGCATTTATAAGCATTATCTTGTTGAAATTAAGGCTCAGAGAGGTTCAGGGACATGGCCAGGGCCACAGAGCCAGATTAAGGCAGAGCCAGAATTCATATCCAGGAAGATCTGACTCCAAAAATAGCATTCTTCATGCCCAGGCTTAGGCCCTGGAGGTGAGAGGAGACATGCAGAAGAGCCAGAGAGATTCTGCCATTTAGGAATTAAGTACATGCATCAGTAGGAGAAGCACTGGCAGCAATGGGAGATCAAATGGCCCAACTTAGGAATGGAATCACAGAAGGCTTCTTGGAGAAGGTGACTTGTATGTAAGCCCATCATTCAACGGGCATACTGTGAGTCAAATTCCAACTTAGGGATGAAAAAATGGCTGAGCAAGGCAAAAGAATGAAACTTTTTGCTCCATCTTATCAAACTGAGAGCCCCCAAAAGTCGATAGTCATAACAGTGTCCTTAGCCCTAGGCTGGCGTGTGGTAGGTACTCAATTAATATTTGCCAGAATGAATGAATTGAACAAACCCAGATGTAGAAATTCTTTCCTGCATCACTTACCAACTTTCTTCAAGGTTTATTGGTTTCGAGAAGTGAGGCCTTGGAAAGGCGATGGCTGGCTAACCCCATAAAATATACAGTGAGACACTGTTGGGAGGGGAAGACTGCCCTAGGACAAGGGTCCAGGGACTTGCCCTTGGCCAACAGAGGTTAAGCGATACTGACTTCCTGGCAGGAGTCTACAGGAGGTTTTCCACACACAATCCATTCATTGAGTCATTTCTCAAATATCTTTTGGGCATCTACTGTGCCATGCTCTGTTCTAGGGCTTTGGTTTAATAATAATAATAATAATTTTTTTGCCTTGTTCACCTTGATAAGTTAGGAAAACAAAAACTACACTGGATATTTCAACAGCAAGAGTTTAATACAGGAATTGGTCAAACAGTATTTGAGGACTGTTATTATATATTTCAATCAACTTTTTAAAAAGAAACTTCCTCTAAAAATTTACTTTAAAAGGAAATGTATATTCCTGTTTCAAACCGAAAGCCAATATCTTTTCCCTTCTGTGAAAATAGGTAACCATGAAATGGACTTAAAACATGACTGTGAAATCCTATGGAATCCTGTGGTCCACAAGAGGCCGAGCCAGAGGCTGCTCACTCTTAAGTAAAAGAGAGAGAGCTATTAAAGACGCGGTAGTACCTGTGGAGACTGGCTTTGTGACTTTATCAGAAATATGGAAAATCACTCATATTCACTGGGTGGGCTTCAGGTTCAGCCCCTCCCCCTCCCAGCCTTGGTTCCACCCCTGCCCTCAACTGACCCGTCACCTCCAGGGACACCAGGTCCTGCTCATCCTCGATGCCCCTCACCACCTGGCAGCGGTAGAGCCCGGAGTCGCTGGCCCTCAGTGGCCCCAGTAGCAGTGTGCCGTTGGCCCGGTGCCGGGGGTAGGCAGGCAGAGACACACGTCCCTGCCAGCCCTTGGCCACTCGAACCACGTTGTTCTTGGCCACCAGGATGGGCAAGTCCTGCCACTGGCCTGACGCGGTGCGCACCTTGGTCCACTTGATCCGAGGGGCTTCTCCAGCTGCCCCTGGCCGTGGCCTCAGGGTGAAGAGACAGGGCAGGGCCACCAGTTCTGCCAGTGCAGCTCGCACAGAACCGGACCCCACCTTCTGCATGTGGAGCCCCTTCTCAGCAGCAGTGGTGGCAACAGCGGTGGCATCCTGTGTGCCTGGAACAGGGAAGGTGAAGAGAGACCTGACTCAGAGGCAAAGACCAGCAGAGACTATTTCCTTTACTTTATAGGGGAGACCAAGGCCAGAGAGATTAGGTTGCCTGTACAACATCATGATGCAGGGCGCAGATCTGTGATCTGCACCCCAGTCTGTGAGCACAAGAGGAATGGAGTCAAATCCCTTGGTAGTTCTGCCTCCATGCAAAGTCCAGATCCAAGAGGCCCGTGACTCTGTCACTGACTCACTGTGTGGCCATGGGAAAGTCACTGTCATTCTCTGAGGCACAGTTTCCCCAGAAGTTAAGGGAGAGGTAGCCATTGGGAGGGAAATGGTGTTTGTAGAGTACCTTCTATATAACAGGCACTTTATAGATAGCAAGCGGCCCGTCAGATTTTCATAACCATCTGCAGAGGTAGCTTCATGTCATCATCCTCTTTTGGGTGGGAGGCATTCCTAAAGCCTGGGCTTTTGACTACCACTGGGGAAATGCCAGGAGATGCATACATACAGACTTTTATTTCCATTGCCCTGGTCAAGACAGGCATCACTAATCAATGTGCACACTATTCCCTTTCCTTCCTCCTTCTCCCCCCCTCCCCATTCTCTTTCTCTTTCTCCCTCCTTTCCTTCCCATTCTTTTCTTCTCTCTCTCTCTCTCTCCAGCTTATCATAGCAAAACAGTGAAAGGCAGACACCTTCAGCCTTTGCTGGCATTGACTAAAAATAACCTCTCAGGTGTCTTGTTCGCTTTTGACTGTTCAAAGACCTTTTTCATCTATTCTTGTTTTATTCCCCACACCAAGCCAGGGAACCAGCAGAAGGCTCTTGAGCTAAAAAACTGCCCCATCTTGTCCATCCCTCAGACCGCAACCTCTCCCACTGCATAGGCCAGCTCACCCTGTTCCCCAGCCACCAAGAGCAGCATCTGGAGCACCAGGAGGCCTGAGGCCCAGACAGACACGGCCCCCATCCTGGACCTGGATGAAGAAGAAGAGGGAGGGAGGAGGGGTGAGCACAAACCTCCCAGACAGTTGGCATGAGAAAACCAAGTGTCCCTTCTACAGATCTGGAAACTGGGGCTCAGACAGGCCAGTGTGTCAGTCAAGGTCACACAGGCAGCAAGCAAGGGCAGAGCCAGGATCCAAACCCAGAAGCAGCTGACTTCAGAATCCTAGAAGTGATGTCTCATGGTCAGAAATATGGGTGCTAGAGTGAATCAGAACCTGGGGCTCTCACTGTGTCTGGTCCTTGCCTTGTGACCTTGGGCGGAGCTTAGCATTTCTGTGCCCCAGTTTCTTCGTAGGTCAGAAGGGGATAACATCAGGTAGTTGAAAGGAATAGATGAGTCAATACAGTCAGTACATATAAATTGCTTAGAACTGCCTGGCACAGAGGAATAAATTTCAGCTGTTATTATCATTGAGTTTAACAAAGGCAAGATCAAAATCTTATTTTTCAAGTTGGCCTCCCCATCAGACATGTGTGGGGGTGCTCCTAAGAGCAGCTGCCAGGCCCAGCCTGCCTAGGGTCCCAGTCCTGGGAGCAGGTTGGTCTCCAAGCCAGCCTTTAATCTGGGTTTGCTGAATGACACGATTCTCTGCTTCAGTTCCAGAATTTGGTTGTCGCCAAGATTCTATTCTTGGTTTCTGGGATTTTTGAGGTGCTGCCAAGTCCCAGCAGGAGGAAGGGGCCTTGCCCCTTCCCACCATCCCCTCCCCCTAACTTCCCACTGTCTGGTGAAGAGATACCTCCTAGGTCCACAGAGACTCCAGCTGTGGGTCTAGCCTTCTACAGAGGTTGTGGCCCATGGGCATAAAGTGGACAACTGAGTGTGAACTGTAAGCAAGGCCTATTCCAAGTGCTGGGACACAGCAGTGACCTCCCTGACCTCGCACTCTTCCAGAGACTAAAAACCCTGGGGAGGGGGCCCCTCTGGATGGACTCAGGACTCCCCAGAGCTCAGGAGGTGCCAGCAGATGGGAAGTTAGAACATCACCTATAAACTCAGCCCTTGCACATCTCCCCTTGAAAAGAATAAGCCTGAGAAGGAAGTGTGAGTGGAGTCCAGAATAGGGCTTTATGGGGGACAGCTGGCCCCCTCTAGGGGGCCTTTCCCAACTCGCAGAGGCCCCAGCTGAGAGGCCGACCTGGGACCTGTCCGTGGTGCTGAACTCAGGCAGCAATGCAGCAGCTGTGCCCACTTGGTCTTCTCCTTGTGGTGGGGCCCAGAGAGGGCTAGCGGTTTGCTTAGGGCTGCACAGCAGTGTAGAGGCCAGGCACTGGGACTGGCTGGCTGGGTACTGGAGGATGGGGCAGGACTCTGGGCTGCGCCTACCCCAGGAGGGTCTTAGGAAGGGGCAAGTTCCGAGAATTCTCTCTCACACATATACACTATCATTAAGAGCTCAGACTGTATCCAGAAGGCAGGGCTTGCCTTCTGTTCCCTACATGTTACATGACCTAGACAGTTTCCCCTCCTGTAAAATGGGGATCAACCAGCATGTCCCTCATAGAGTTACTGTGAGGATAGAATGAGCTAAGACAGGTAAAGTCCTAGATGTTAAATTAAAAAACAGCTCTTTGTGCAAAGCCTCATGTACATACTCAAATACACAGAGGTGGCCCAATGCAGTGAAATACAGTTTTAGGTACACCCTCCATGCACACACGCTCTCCCACACACACTCAGTTCCCTCTACTTGCACCTCACACATCCCTACCCCTTCTCTTAAAATATCCCCTCATCAGGGCCTTCAGAGGTGAACATTTACAGAGCTGTCTGGGGCTAGTCCCCTCATGAATAATACATGAGCCTCATGCATATGCAAGTAGGGGTCTGCAGGGGGTGGGGGAGGGGCAGGGAGACAGGAGGAGGTGTGTGGTGTGTGTCCACCTCCTCACACCTAAATCCTGTCTCAGTGGGCACTGAGTGAGGGAAAGTTTGCCAACAGGCATTTTTTAAAAGATTTTATTTATTTATTTTTAGAGAGAAAGGAAGGGAGGGAGAGAGAGAGAGAAGAGAGAAACATTGATGTGAGAGAGATACATCTATGGTTTTGCCCCAATCAGGAACCAAACTGGTGACCTCTGGGTTTGCAGGCCAGCACTGAATCCAGTGAGCCATACCAGCCAGTGCACCAATGGGCATTTTTGTGTGTTTGTACCTGGGTGTGCATCAGGGTGCTGAGTCCGGGTGAGGATATCAATGAGGTTGTGCCCTGTGGTGTATGGACTTGCGTCCAGGTCCCCAGCAACTCTGTGCACCTGGTGGAGCATAGGGGGCCCATGTGGTCTCTGGAGGTGTGAGTCTGAGTGCCCTTCAGCAAGGAGTCAGGGGGTGTGTGAGTGCATAGGCGCAATCGTGGAGCTCCTCGGAGGAGAGAGGAAGCCTGCTAAGTAAATCATCCCGGGCTGCCCCTTTGGGACCTGAACCCCTTGCCAATGTCTCCCTTTTAGTGTCAAACTCTGCATACAGACTACATCTCAAACCCTCACACTCCGGGTCCACACTGCCAGTCACATGGAGAGGACCCTTGCTGTACACATGGGACATCACACGCAGCCACACACCCCAGACAAGAGCCCAGGACAGAGAGAGAAAGACACACATGTAAAGATTCACAATGACACTAACAAAGAGAGACAATATGGGCACTTACAAGGCAGACAGCACGTCTTCTGCACAAAGACACACACCCACATTCTCAGGCTCCTCACATAAACCCCTCGATGAGGCCACACCATCAGACACAGTTCCTCACACGCACATGGGCATAGCAGCCCCTGGCACAGACTGGGCTGGGTAAATGTGGCCTTGGTGACTGATGGGCACACATCATTTTGCCACCTGGTGACATGGCTCCTGGCATAAGTTTCCTGACAAAGACACATCTCTGTCACATTAGACTCACAGAGGACCCCAGACCACCCCCTCTCCATGGGTACATACCCTCTCCAAGCATGGGGTAGACACACACACAAAGCTTCCACCTTCCGGAGGGTCATCTTCCATTTGGGAATGCCCAGAAGCCAGGGAAGGCTGCTGGGTTCTGAGTTCTCACTGTCTACCCTCCCTGCCCTTCCCCCAAGTCCCCCGCTGGGGCCCAGGGCCAACCCTCTCCTCAGCCTGGCTGTCTCCCATTAATGCTGCTGAGAGGAACAAAGCCCCATGCACAGGGATGGGGGTCGCTGCCGTACAGGCTGGGTCTGGGGTCCCAGCCCCCTACTTGCCAGTGCCTGTGCCTCCAAATCAAACCAGGACTCCTACATGCAACCATATGGACAGATGGAACTGAAGGGGTGAGGCAAGGGCCTGTGTCTCACTGTGAGGACACTGTCGGATATGGAGGTGCTTGTGGTGGCCCCCCTGTTTGGACTAGTGCCCCTCACAGGTCCTGGGGATCCATAACTTGTGCTCAGGGGGCTCTGACCCACTATTCACCTGGGAGACCCAGTGTGTTCCATGGGAGAAGGGAAGGGACCCTGACTGCAGGCCTGAGGGAACAACAGGGACCACCTTGGGAAGGAGCCCCCAGAGCCTTCTCCCTGAGTCAGGATGTGGTAATAGCACATGTGCGGAAAGAACCCGGAGACCACAGGGTACCCCTTCCCTGTGACTCCTCACTCTCAGTGCAAACCCCTTTCCATAGGGCTGATATGGGGAACCCCTCCTGCTGCAGGCCAGCCTGGCATCTTCTATTCATCTGCAAATTGGGAATCCCCACTTAAAATCCTGGGGTGTCTCACTCAGACACTGGGGTGCCCTGTCACAGAGTCCCCACACAGCATCTGGGTATCCCCCTCTTCTCTCTAAACTAGGGGTGCTCCCCACCCCCCGGCCTTGGTTCCCAGTGCCCCCTCCCCAATTCTGAGACCCATCCCTAATCAGGCCCCCTCGCCACCATGGGGTAGGCTCCGCATTCCCACGACAACCTTACCCCCAAATCCAAGTGCCTCTGACATTTCCAAGTGCCCTCCCAGTTTGCGTTCTCTCCCCAACCCGGGGGTCCCCCTCACCCCGTAGCCTCCTCCCCATTCTGGGGACGTCTTTCTGATCACAGGCTCCCTCCCCAATCCCAGGCTATTTCTCTAACCCCGAGGACCCTCCCTCAAGCAGCCCCTTTCCTGCGACGGACCCCCACCTGTCTTCTAGCTCGGACGCATCCCTGGGCGGTTACCCGGCACAAAGGACGCTCAGCTTGGCTCTCGAGCGCCAGGTCCAGCCCCTGCGCCCTGCGCTCCGCTAGCCCCAGCGCCGCCTCAGCGCTTATAAAGGGGCTGCGGGGCTGTTCTGCGCATGCGCCCATGCCAGCCCCGAGGCCTCTGGCAGCGAAAGGGAGGGGCCCCTTCTGCCTAAAACACCCTCCCCACTCCTTCGACCACTTGCTCCACCCAGGGGGAAATTGCGCCTTACTTACTCGCATTCACTCCCCCCTCGGAGCCACGTTAAATGTCCCCAGACATTCCTTGGTGGGCCTGCCCCATCTTACAGATGGGGAAACTGAGCCCCAGGGAGACAAAGTCACTCCCAAGGTCACGTGGAGGGGAAGGACAGCGTTGGGACTCTGAACCTGGCCCAGCTGACTCTCCAGGGCTCACACTTGGAGCAGTTTTGACTAGTTATTGTTTCATTCTATTTTTAGAGAGGAAGCCGAGACTCAGAGGATGGGAAGATCCCTCAGTTTCATAGCTGATAAGACACTCCCAAGGTAGGCCCTGACCTGTGTGGTTCAGTTGTGTGTCCTCCCACAAGGCAAGAGGTCGAGGTTCAATTCCAGGTCAAGGCACATGCCTGGGTTGCCAGTTCTGTCCCAGGTGGGTGCAGGTTGGAGAGGCAACTAATTAATGTTTCTTGTCTCACTCATATCGTTGTTTCTCTCCCTCTCTTTCTCCCTCCCTTCCCCTCTCTCTAAAAATAAATAAGTACAATCTATTTTAAAAGAGAGAGAGAGAGGCCCGCAAGGTGGGAGCCCAGGGGTGTCACTCCCCAGAGCTGTTGGCACCAGCTCCAGCCAGAATGTACCATTTATACATTCCTTTGTCCAGCCAACATTTTTGGAGAGCCTCCTGTGGACCTTGGAATACTTTCACAGGAAAGTATTTCTTGTCACAGGAATACTTTTGCTTTGAGCGGGTGGCATGTGTGTGTCTTTGCAGAAAGATCCCAATCTTAAAAAGCCTACATCCACACAATGGAGTATCACTCAGCTATAAAAAGGAATGAAGGTTTGACACACGCTGCAATGTGGATGAACCTTGACAACTTCGTGCTGAGTGAGAGAAGTGACATACAACAGGTCACGTGTTTTATGATCCCATTTATATGAAATGTCCAGAACAGACAAATCCATAGGGACAGAAAGTAGATTGATGGTTACTAGGGAGCTGGGAGCAGAGGGAATGGGGAGTGACTGCTAATGGGTACCAGGTCTCTTTTTGGGATGATGAAAATGTTCTAGAACTAGATGGAGGTGATGGTTGAACAATAATGTGAATATACTTAATGCCACTGGATTGTACAGTTTAAAATGGTAATTTTTATGTTCTGTGTATTTTACCACATTGAAAAATGGAAATGAGGGGGGACAAGAGCTTAAAATGGTCAGCCCCTGCCCCTCTTCCTTCCCATAGTCCCAGTCTCTCAGGGCTGACAATGGGTTGCACAGGGCAGAGGGACTTTAAGTCCACCAAGGGTCCTGTGCCTGTGTGTGTGGTGTGTGTGTTTGCGTATCTCTGAGGGTGGGTCTCAGTCTGGTGGGGGGATGAACAGGGGACAATATACTTTCAGCAAAATTACCAAAGAGGGAGTGGGAATGAGTGGAGGACGAGGGAAGACCCCGGGGAAGCAAGGCCGCACATATGTGTCGGTTCTTGTGTGTGTGGATCCAGCCTGCTGGTCTGTAGGTGGGTGAGCAGTGGTCCCGGGGGCCAATGCAGCACACTGGGGAACTTTGTTTACTCTCTGACTCCTCATCACAGAGGAGGGACAGAGGTCAAGGATCACCCTAGTGTGTCTGCAGGACAGGCTGGTGTGACAGCATTGCGGCTGGTTCTGGGGTCTGGGGTCTGGGGTCTGTGACGTGCATAGAAGCCGGGAGCTTGTCCTCCACAAGTCCATCATTCAAACCCCTCTCCACCTCTTCTAACAGAGTGACTCTGGGCCAGCCACTTCGTTTTTCTGTGCCTCAGCTTCCCTGTCTGAAATGGAAATAATTAAGAGTCCTCACCACACAGGGTGGCTAGGAGAATGAGATGGGAAGGAAATGCACAAGATGGGGGCTGCTATTGTGCTGCGCCATTTTCCAGCCTGGAAACGGAGGCTCCTGGGTGGGGGAGGGGGGATGGATTACAGTTGCACAGTATGGGTCAAGTGGGTGCCCAGGCCTGTGGCCTCGGAGCCAAGCCGACTCCCACCCCCAACTCTCCCCACCCCTCCACTCCCTCTTCTCGTCACCCCCTGGTCCTTCTGGCTAGTGCCAGGGCTGAGCTTAGAGGGGCTGGCCTGGGGCCCAGGGGTGGGCTGTTGCCGGGGGCTTGAATGAGGCAACCATGCCTGGGAATCTGCTGGGCTCAAAGAGCTATTTTATTTATAGACATGCACTGGGATTGGGTGAACCATCCCCAAGCCCTGAGTGCCTTCTCTGTCCCCACCCCACACAGGGGCCCCAGGCCAGGGGCTGCTGTGAGTGGGTGGAGGGAGCAGGGGCAGGGGGCTGGTGGGCCAGAGCAGGCTGGATCCTCCAGAAGAGCTGGGTCCCAGAGGTAGACAGTGTCCCCCAAGTGCCTCCCAACATACCCGAGGTGACACACAGACACGGCATGTGCAACCAGACTCACATCTGTTTTTTAAAAAACTTTATTTACTTATTTTTAGAGAGAGGGGAAGGGAGGGAGAAAAAGAGGGAGAGAAACCTCAATGGATTGCCTCTCACACTCCCAACTGGGTGCCTGGCCCACAACACAGGTATGTGCCCTGACCAGGAATCGATCCGGCAACCCCTCATCTTGCAGGACTGAGCCACACCAGTCAGGGGAAATTTACAGCTGTCTTATACAATGTCACAAACAATTGTGGCACACGGCCACATTCTAGACACACAGTGACTGCACAGGGGGCTCATGTACGACCACACCTGGCAAGACATATAAGTCAAGCAGACCGCAGACAACCTCGCATTGCCATACACAAGCCACGCCAGCTGCACAAACTCACAACTGTGAGTCCGGCCCCACCTAGAGTCCCCTTGCATTTAAACACCTACTGCTGTTCACACACCCCTCCGTACCTCAGCCTTCCCAGCTGCCACAGACAGCCCACATTTGCCCCATGTTGTTCACACCCAGCCATGTCTGCAGCCATGGGCACACCTAGAGATAGCCAGCACCCAATCACGATCATCTGGCACCACATCACCAGCATGGAGACACGATCTTCCCAGGGCACACTCAGCAAAGCCACTAAGCTTACCACTCAACACACCTAGTTGTGGCCCAGGGTGTTCCCTCATGAGCTCACCTCATTCCCTTCATGCTCAGCCACCCTCCCACTCCCACTGTTACCCCCACTTACCCAGACTCCCAGGCTCACATCCTGCCAGGATTGACAAGTCCAGCTGGCACCGAGGGAGTGTCCGTCTACTCTGAGCCAGACCTGCTGGCCCCAGGCAGGACCGAGTGAATAAATCAGACCCAGACCTGTCCCTAGGGGGCTGCTGGCCAGGGGACCCCATCACACTCACTCTTGAAGACTCTCCAGGCTAGGGCCTTGGGACAGCCTATTCCCCAGGGGGAAACCAAGGCTCAAAGCTACTTAAGCGTCTTTCCCTGCCCTGCTCCAGGATGACAAACTCATGGGAAGTGTGACCTATTTTCTGCCAAGAGTGGGGCTGTCTTTCCAGAGCGTCCCTGCTGACCCATACTTGCTGTGTGACTTCAGCAAATCCCTGACTCTCTCAGCCTCCATTTCCTCCCCTGAAAAAATGCAGAACTCAGCCCAGTGAAGGGAACTCCAGAGTCAGACTGGGGTTTGAATCCTCATCCCCCTGGGTGACCTTAGCCAAATGATTTTGCTTTTCTGTGCCACAGTTTCCCTCAGTGAACCAGAATTGCAGCTTCTTGTTCTTCTAGAGCACCCTCTGCTCCATCCCTAGGGTGAGGGGGAAGGGAGGGCCCAGTCTCTCCTCACTCAGGCAAATGAATGGACCACTTTTGGCTGCCCCGATGGGAGCTTACAGCTGGTAATTCCTTGGAGAAACAGGAGGCTCTTTCATGCTCAGGCGCCAGTGGGGTGAGGAGGTGGGAAAAGGATATGAGCTGGCTTCATCCCAGTGGGCAAGGCGGCTCCATGCCAGGACCAGGAGTGGTGTGGAGTGCCCTGGGATAAGCATATCCTCCCTGGGGGACCTTGGCCCAAGCAGCTGTACAGTCAGCTGTAAAATGTATGTAACACAGACCAGCACAACAGTTTTAATAAGCCAGTGGATGGAGACAAAATGTGGCTTCAAGTTAAATACAGGGTGAGCTCTCAACAAAGGTCAGCACTGTTGTCATGTGTCATCCTAAAGAGCCCACTAAATTCTCTAGCAGTTCTAGAAATAGAATTCCCTCCAGTTCACAGATTTAAAAAAACGCTCAGATGCTCATATGGTTGTCCATGATCACACAGGTAGTTAGTGAGTGGCCCAGCCAGGATTTGAACTGTATCTGGGGCCTCCAGGGTCCATGCTCTTCCTAACTTCCTCTGGGGGGTTGGAAGTGTTTTCTGCCATGTCCAACCCTGATTCTGAGACCAGCACAGCCAGGTCTGGATGGTACCAGGTCATGACTGAATGAAGGCAGTCCTGGTAGGCAGGGGCTGATGGGGCAGTTTTTCCGCTAGTGTCCCAGTTTCCCAGCCAGCACCGCCTCCTAGAGCAAACGCTAGTAGGATGCCAGGAGGACCATTTCCTCAGCCCTGGAAGAAAGGGGCTGGGTCCCAGACCATTCAGCGGAAGCCAGGAACCACAGCCTCCTGGCAGTGGCTGATCTGTCTCAGAACCCTCCATTCATGCAGATCGGATGATGTCCTGCCCTTTCTCAAACATTTTCTGTGACTGCTCCAGGCTCAGGAGGATCTGGCTCCACATATTTTATTCAAATTCATGGTCTTTCACCCAACCAGGCTTTTGGTTATGCTGTTTTCCCTTCCTGGACCCCACAAAGCCCCAGATTTTTCTCACCCTGGTGCAGCCACAATATCTCCTCTCCCAGGAAGCCCTCCTATGCCAGCTACCCAGGCACTATCTCTTCCCCTGGCTCTGCCCTGGCCCCATGGGGTTGGAAGCGGGTGTGTATAGCTCTGCATTACCCAGATTGGGGGCTCATCAAGTGTGGGGATGGAACTGAGGCCTCTCGCAGTCCCCAGCACCATCCAACACAGGGCTGTGCAGTAGAGAGTGGCAGGACTTGTTTAGATTGAATCAGTGAACCAGATCTTTAGCCTGTTATCTGAGGCTTTCTGTAACCTGGTTTGGCAAACTCCTGTTCATCCTTCAAAACCCACTTCACATGCCCCTTCCTCCGAAAAGTCCATCTCAGGCAGCATTTACTGGAAAGACACGTTTGAAGGTTGGGCCATAGGACACTGATGAAGACTCCTTATAAACATCCATCAGTCCCCTCCCGTGTGCACCCTTTTTCGGGAATCTTTTTTAAATTTATTTTTAGAGAGACGGGGAGGGAGGGAAATAGAGAGGGAGAGAAACAGCGAAACATCAATCGGTTGCCTCTCTCACATCTCCAACTGGAGACCTGACCTGCAACCTAGGCATGTACCCTAAGCTGGAATTGAATCGTGGTCTCTCGGTTCGCAGGCCAGCGCTCAAATCCACTGAGCCACACCAGTCAGCGTTGAACCCTCAACCTGCTGACGTAGGGGAAGACACTCCAACCAATGGAGCAAACCCGACCAGGGCCACAAATAATTGCTTTTAGCTACGAGCCTTAACTCAAATTCTGGTCTAGGGCCCTTTAAGAGGCGGGCACTGAGGGGCGGGACAAACGCAAACGTCGCCCGAGGAACGACGCGGCCAGAGTCTCGCTGCTTCTGCGCAGTGTCGGTGCGGTTCCGGGTCTACGTTTTGGTTCTCCCTTCCCGGAGAAACTGAGGTTCGGAGCCGGAACGACCACCCTAAACGCACAGGACACCTGGCCTCGGGTCATTGGCAGTTTCCCCGAAACCCCTAATTTTCCGGCAAGGGATTGGTCAAGGGGACATTTAAGACTGGAGTGGGTGGGGCAGTGACGGTTCCTGTCCGTTGTTCCAGGTGAGGACGTTCAAACTCAGAGGACAAGTTCTCGCTGTTCTGGCTGCGTTGGAGCGCACCTCTGAGCCGTGAGGTCTTGAGGAGCTGAAATGACCCACTCTTTGGTTTGTGCAGACACAGTGAGCAGGTGAGGGCCCCCAGGTGGGGGCGTTCAGAAGTACTCTCCTCGTCTTGGGGTTTGAGCTGTCTGTGGACAGAGCTTGGGGTTTGTGGAGCCGGTGCTGGGTTTAGTCCCTCTCCTCGCGGTGATTCTGGTGCCTCCAGGGTGAGTTCGGTGCTGAATCGCAACACGCGGCAGTTTGGAAAGAAGCACCTGTTCGACCAGAACGAGGAGACGTGCTGGAACTCGGACCAGGTGAGGAACCTCCCTGGGCCCTCTACCCGTCCTGTGAATCAGATTCAGGGTCCAGGGTGCCTTGAGAACTACAGAGCACCACAGTTGGGCTCGGTCGGGTTGGTCAGGAGGGACCATGTACTGAATCCTCCCACTACCAATCAACTATTTGAAAGAATGCATAGTATTATTGCCTTCAGCCTAGAGTGACTGGGGGCTGTTTCTCTGTCCACTTCCAGGGCCCCTCGCAGTGGGTGATACTAGAGTTTCCCCAGCGCATCCGTGTCTCCCAGCTGCAGATCCAGTTCCAGGGGGGCTTCTCCAGTCGCCGGGGCTGCCTGGAAGGTACGGAAAGCCCTGGTAGCGGGGAAAGGAGGGTGGAGGGGGCAACTCGGCTTCACAGTCTGCTTCTTTCCCTGCTGCAGGTTCTCAGGGCAGTGAGGCTCTCAGTAAGATTGTGGACTTCTACCCTGAGGACAACAACTCAATCCAGATATCCTGTCCTGGCCTCTGGAGTGGGGGTGGTCTATGCCTTTGAAAGCTGCAGGCCCTGCTTATAACCTTGAGCAAGTGGCCTCTAGGCCTACATTACTTCATCTCTGAAGTGGGCTGATGGTAACCTGCTCTGTGCGCCTCAGAGGGGCCCACAGCCTGGAGTCTGAGGTGGGACTGGGTGGGGCTTGGCAGTCTCACCACAAACCACCTGTTTCCCTTGACTGCTGTGCTCACACCTTCCCTGTGCCAGCTGCTGAGGTGGACCAGCTAAAGGTAACGTTTCAGGACGCCACTGACTTTTTTGGCCGTGTGGTCATCTACCACCTGCGAGTGCTGGGGGAGAAGATATGAGGCCATGGGGCAGCCGCCTCCTCCAGGAAACCCTCATGGAAGCACAGCAAAATCTTTCAAGTTCTGCACAGGTTTATTGATTTCTCCTGGCAAGGACCCTCTCCCACCATCATCTGTCCAGGAGCTGCCTTTGAAGCCAGTTCTGGGTTCCCCCAACTCTGGGTTGACCATCTTGTTCCCTGAGTGTCTGAGTCCCTGGGGGGCAGGTGACGGTCTTCACTCGGGGTCATCGGGCACCAGGTTACTTTGGAAGAGCTTGAGGATGTGGTTCTCAATCACCTGTTGCACTGGAAACAGGACAGGGAAAAGGAGGGCCATGAATGGAATTGGGGCTACAGAGGCACCGGACCTACCTGCACCTTCCCTTCATGGGTTGAGCTGGGGGGGGGGGGGGGTCCTGCCCTGAGAACTGCGCCCCCCCCCCCCCCCCCCGGAGGCCTCCTGCACTGGGACATGGATGGAAGACCCACTTCGTACATGGGGAAATCCATACCCCTCCCAGGACACGCTGGGAAGATGGAGGCCCCTATTCCAGGAACCTCAATTTCCCCTATAGTTTATAGTTTATAAAAATGTGTATGTGGAGGCATTTCAGAGTTATTGGTGAGTTGCAATATTCACAGAAGGACAAGAGGGGCTCTGAGGATTTATGTCCCAAATGGAGGAGGACTCCTTGAAGCAAGGAGGGGATACTTCCCAAGACGTCAATTCCCCCCATAATCCCAGGGGGTTCGTTCTGTTACTATCATCCTGTTTCATGGGTGGTGAAGAGAAGGGAGTAAAGGGGGGAATCAAACTGGGATCTCTGTTTACACCAACCTCCTGCCTCGGAGAGGGTGGCCTCAAGGCCCTGTGTACTGTGGCCAGGCCCCCTTCTTCTGGGTGTCCTCACCCTGCCAGGCCTCTGCATGTGCTGTTCCTCCAGCCTGGACCATCCTTCCCTTGAGTCCTCAGGAAGCCCTCCCTGATTACCATCCATCCTGAGGTGGGGCCAGGGCCTCCTTTGGGCCTCACAATGCCTGAGTATCCCCCATCATGACCCCAGTCACTGACGCACATTGGCCTCCATGCCCAGCTCATGGGTTGTCCTCTGAGAACCAGGCCTAGCACATACCCAGGCCAGGTTCACAGGGACACTCGATGTTTGCTAACAGGGACTCTTGTTGCCAGCATCTGACATCCAAGAGAGATGCCCTGTGTACCCTGTGTGGTTACCCCACCTACAGCGAGCTATCACTGCCATGTGTCTCAGGCTGACCTTTCCGGTATCCCAGAGCCACGGCGAGGTCCATAGGGGTGTAGCCGGAGTCAGCCTCAGTGGTGAGATCAGCTCCTCGAGCTACAAAGCAGAGCAGCTTCTGCAACGGGGGACTGGAAGCCCAGAATGGGGCACAGACTCTGGAGATCCAGTGACCACCAGTAATGCAGCCCAGGTCTACCAGTTGCCCATGTGGCCTTGGACAAGAGTGAATTCTGAGAATGTGGCCAACAGAACCTCCACCTCCAAGGTCCCCAAGGCCAGACCCCTCAGGATTCCTGCAGTACCAGCTAGGGCTCTGGGCCCCCAGGGCCAGCCTCTAATCCCACTCACCCAGCAAGGCCTCCACACACTTCACATGGTTCCCACGCACGGCATACAGCAGTGGCGTCCCTCCATTCTGTCAGGGGCAGGAGCAATCAGCACTCTACTGGATTCTCATATCATCCAGCACGCTCCAATTTAATGTGGTTCCTTCTGTTTGTCACCTGGCCCATCTAGCTCCTCCTTTGGGACTCAGCTTAGATCTTCCTCTTCCAGGTAGCCCTCTCTGACCTACCTCGGTTGTGCAGGCTGCCTCTGTTCTTGTGGCTGCCTATGCGCCTGCCATCACAGTTAACCTCAGCTGACTTGTTTATGTATTGTTTCCTCACCACCCTCTAAAGAAACTAGGAACACTATGAAGCTTGGGAATGAGCCTGTCTTGTGTTCTTAGCACCGGGAGCAGGCCTGGTACCCTGCAGGAGCCCAGGGCCAGCAGCGGGTGCCTCACCCAGTCATAGATGTTGATGTCCACATCACGCTCGAGCAGCAGGCCCACAATGTCTGTGTAGCCACCTGTGCTGGCCAGTGACAGGGCACTCTCCCGTTCCTTGGCCAGGATGTGGGGGTCAGCACCCTGGGGGAAGCAGAGGTGGCAGTGACAGCAGGAGGCATAGAGGGAGTGGTGATGGGAAGAGGAGAATCCCCTGGCATCCTGAGGTCCCCATGGCAGCTGAGACTTGGCCCACCCTCAAGTCCCTGGAAGCCCCCAGCTGGACAGGGACGCACCCACTCAAGCAAGAAGCGGACGGTCTCGATTTCTCCAAAGGCAGAGGCCCAGATGAGGGGGGTGAAGCCACGCTCGTCCGGCTTGTTGATGAGGTTGTCGCCTGGCAGGAAGGGTTGGTACCACTGGGCTGCGCCCCTGCCCACTATCCCCAAAGCTATGGGAGTGGGGATCAAGTGGGCAAGCTAGGGTCAGATGGGGGGGACACGTGCATATACACAAGTGGCTGCACTTGTACACACGTAAAGACAAAGGCACATATGCACACTCACAGGTCACGACAGCACCCACATGCACACATACCAGCACATGAGGTCAGACAAGGACTGACCAGTGCATGGATGTAGACACATACCTTTCCTCAGATGCTCCTTCAGCTGGCTTAGCTCTCCCTGGGCTGCGAGCTGGTGGATGGACAGGGCTGGGGCCAGAGAGAGGCAGTGTTCTCACCTGTACCATCCCTGCTCTGTGCCTTAGTTTACTTCCTGTCCCAAGATGCTTTTCTCGGCCTGGCCACCCTGCTACCCCACACCCTGTTGGAGACGGGGGCCACTTACAGTCTAGGGTGGCCGGCAGAGCTGAGATCTCATTCCCCCGCTGCCGATTGGTGAGGGTCGTGGAGTGCTTCAGGGAGCTGCCTGGTGGGAGAGAGAGGAAGGGTTCTGGGTCTCCAAGACAGACCATGCTACCAAAGACACAGTGCGACTTTCCCATCACTCTCCACTGATGCAACTGGAGCTGAGCCCTGAGAAGCTGGAAGCTGCAGGACCCACTGCCCAATCTGGGGATGTCCCCATACACATCAACAAGTCATCTGAAAACCTAAAGAATTTGGAGACTTGCTCCTCAGAAAAATGCAACTCTCAGAGTACCCTGAGTAGGTGCCTGGGCCCTGCCTGTCCACCAAAGATGTTAAATAAGTTATGGGGCAAGGCCATCAGGTCTCCTGAGATACTGGCAGCTTTGGGGTCCTGCTGCTTGTGTGGAAGTCATGCCTCAGGTTCCTGAGGAGTAGCCCAGGTGAAGTTTCCTTTTCGGGTGATGGGAATGTCCTAGAAGTATAAACAGAGGTTGGGATTACATACTACTGTGAATGTACTTACTGCCACAGAACTGTATCCAATTATGGTCAAAATGGTAAATTTTATGTTATGTGGATTTTACCACAATAAAACCAAATAAGCAACCCTTCACTGGATGGAGCTGGGAAACATGTATGTCCTAGGTGCTGGGACATAAAGACAGAGGCCCGCGTCCGGGGCCTGACATTCTACAGTCTTTGCATCTCAGAGGCTGGAGCCCAGGGCAAGTACCTACCCTGAGGTGATGAGGCTCCAGCATCTGGTTCAGGGTTCCCAGGCTCTGGGGTGCAGGGAAAGAGACTGAGCACCACTGTGTCTGAGCCATCTGTGGCCTCATCGCTGGGGTCTTCAGGGTCCCCAAATTCTAGGGTGGGGGGCTGCTGAGTTAGGTTGAGGTCCTCTGCAGGCTGGGAGCACTCCATGGGGGAAGCTGGAAGCAACAAAAGGGGAGGGATGACAATAATTATCAAAACTCTTGTTAAGTGGGCACCAACTGCATAATCAGCCTTGCACAGTGAGAGTGGGTAAACTCAACTCCGCCAGGAAATTAAATCAGAGTCCAGTTGCTTTGCAGGCCCACTCCTCCCCACCACCAGGACACACACAACAGGCAGTGCTTAAAAGCCTTGGTTCTGGGGTCACTATCTGGGATGGAATCCTTGCACTTACAGGCTGTAAGAACTTGGGTACATGTCTTAACTACTCTGAACCTGTTTCCTCGTTAATAAAATGGGGAAATGAGGTCTAAAAGAAGTCATGTCTGTACATAGCTGGGCAGGGGGCCTGAAACACCAGCAGAGCTTAATAAACGTTTGCTGTAGTTATTTTTTGGAGAGTGGTCCCCATAATGACTGAGGGTTCAACAAAGATGTAATTGGTCCCATACCACCCGCCCCTCCCAAGGCGACCCAGGAGGTCCACTCACCTCCAAAGAGCTTTCTGTCACCCCACGCCGCAAGCCCGGGTCTCCCAAAACTTGGAGGCCTAATTCACAAACTTTTCTCCTCCAACTGAGGAACTGGGGAGCAAGCTGGAGCCTGAACCCTGAGCGCCCTGATGTTTCTGCCGGGACAGTGAGGAACTTGATACGCGACCACTACCCCCACCCCAGGGCTTCCCCACTGCGCCTGCGCACTCCGCCCCCCCCAGTACGGAAGGGCAGGAGCAATGGAAGCTGCTTCTGGCCCTTTAAAAATTGGGGGAGGGGCGTGCTTTCCGCTGGGGGCCGAGCAATGCAATAGCGCCTGCGCGTTCTACACCGCGACGTTCCGGTCGGGGGGCCAGCAGGTCGGGGGAAGTGGGCGGGGCCTCAGAGGGCTCTGAGGATCTCACCATGGCTGTATTCCATCACCCCCCCAGCTCCGCCCCCAGTTGTTTGGGAGCCAATCGACTCCAGTACCGGGCTGATGGGACAGCCCCTCTCTCCCGTCGGAAGGCGGGGGTTAGGAAGCAGGCGGGGCGTCCGGAACTTAAAGGGGCAGCACCATTGTTGTCCAAGTCCCGAGCAATGTTCCTTCTGAGGTCCTGGGGGCTCATGAGCATATGCAGGGATTTGATGGCAGCAGTGGGGTACAAAGAGGCTATTTATACGGCCCAAAGTGATTGGTGTGTGGAGCATTCTCCCAATTCATCCTCCCCTGGAAAAGGGGGGTTCAGAAAGGAAGGACGCCCTGGCCCCTCCCCGCTTCGGTGTAGCTTCAGGGGGTCCTTGCTCCCTCCTCACCTACCTACCTACCTACCTTCCTATGTGCCCCCTTCTCCAGTTTCTCACTCACGGCCCCTCTCCTGTCTAGGTAGAGACCGAGGAACAGGGAGGAAAGGCTAGTTGGTACTGGAATTGTGGCTGGGCGAAATCCTGTTTCGCAGGGGAACATTTAGGCAGCTGTCACCACCTCCAGACTTCCGGTTCCGGTTCTCAGGTTTCACAGGAGGCCGTCGCTATGGAGGAACCCGAGATGCAGCTCAAGGGGAAGAAAGGTAATGCGAGGGCTAGGGCTAGACAGAGGACCCGGGAACTAGCGGAGGGGCAACCTGATAGAGGGAGGGAAGGGACAAAAGGAGGGAGGGAGCGTAAGGGGCAAAGATTGAACTGCCTTCGAATTCTGGTGGCCGCTGACTAGTTTTGGAACCTTCAGAAAGTCCTCGTGCCTCACTTTTGTCATCTGTAAAATGGGGAGTATAGTCTCCCTCCCTCCCCTCATAGGTTTGTGAGAACTCAATGACCTGATATTTGTACGGCATTGGAAGAAAGCTTGGGATATGGCAATCACTGTGCGTATTGTTGCCGTATAGATTTATGCATTTGTGTATGTTTACATTGACTAATCAAATATTTATAAAGCACATAGTTACAAATTACAAAATGCCACAAACTTTTTAAATTATGAAGTTTTTTTGTTATTTAATTGCACATGTTATTTCTAGTTAATTAGTTAGAAGGTACAAGTACATTTAATTCCACCTCGTTTGTAACAACACTGAGCTATTACACACGCATTTTTGAAACGAGGAGGCCTAAGAGGGTAAAAGGTTCTATAATCGACACAGTTTGTTAGATTGTATTTACTTTTCCAGAGAGAGGGGAAAGAAGGGAGAAAGAGAGGGAGTGAGAAATCCATTGCTTGGTTGCCTCTCACACTCCCCCTGCTGGGGAACCTGGCCGGCAACCCAGGCATGTGCCCTGGGAATCGAACCTGTGAGCTTTTGGTTTGCAGGCTCAATCCACTGAGCCGCACCAGCCAGGGCTATAATCTATACAGGTTGGAGCGGGTAGGCTGGCCCGGTGAGCTGTATTCACACTGGATATACTCAAGCACAACCTCCCTTGTCTCCCAGACACACAGCATTCTCTGTTTGCCAACCTCACTGCCCTGGGCAGTATAATAGGTTCCATCTCTGTAGCAAACCTCGAGGGGGAGGACTGTTTTCATTGCATTTTTACAAATGAAAAAACTGAGGCCTAGAGAAACCCCTACCCTCATAAATCCAAGCTTTAATTTTTCCTGTAAACACATAACCTAGTGAAGAATAGAATTCACATATAAGAGAAATGAACAAGGTTGTTGTTGAGAATGAGGGACATCTGATTAAGCTTGGTGACCAGGGGAGGCTTTGCCCAGCAGGTGACATTTCAGCTGAGACAGGAGGAATGAAGACAAGCCAGAGAGGAAAATGGTGTGTCAGTGGCAGGAATAACAGATTCAAAGGCCCTGTGGTGGCAAAGTGTTCAGAGCTGTGCTTTTAATGTAGCAGCTACTGGTCACAGTATTTATGGGTATTTAATTAACATTAGATAAAGTTTAAAATTTAGTTTTGGAGTCACATTAGCGGCATTTCAAGTGGCCAGTAGCCCCCTGTGGCCAGTGACTACCACATTGGACAGTGTGGATTATAGAACCATTCAGTCACTGGGGAAAGTTCTTGTGGACAGTGCTGGGGGGGGTCTGAGTAACATCGAGGAGGCCATTGTGCGTGGATGGAAGACGAAGAGGACATGGAGGTCCACAGCAGGCAGAACATAGGACCTTAGGGGGCCATGGTGAGGAAGGCAGATTTTATTCTCTGGCTGACGGGAGCCATGGGAGTTCCAAGCAAGAGAGGGACATATCTGACGTGTTCATAGTTCACTCCATCTGTGGTATGGAGATGGGACCGCTGGCGGCGGGGGAAGCAAGAAGAGCAGGAGGGGCTGAGTCTGGCATCCAGGTGGGAGGCAGCCGTACCTGAGCCAGCAGAGTCAGTGCAGTGCTAAGAATGGGTGAAGCTGGGCTTTGTTTTGTGGTAGAACCAGAAGGACCTGCCTATGGACGGATAGCATGGATGACCAGCTGGCTAGGAATGCAGACCCTGGGATGAGGATTTGGGTGTAATTCACTTACCAGGAGAGCCCCACGGGGGAGCAAGGGAAACAGGACAGGGCTGGGGAGGAGGCTAAGCAAGGAGCAACCTCAGGTAAAATCCTTCTGAGCGAGGCCTCAGCCTGCTTTGGCAAGGGAGTTTAGGGAGATGAGTCACTCCTCTCAATTGTTCCAACAGAGGAAGGGACAGGGACTTGCACACCCCTCAATGGTCAGTCATGGCTGAGGGCTACCCAGAGATGGAAACTTCCAGGCACTTTCAGACCCAATAACCAGTAGATCCTTTGAGGATAAATCTCCGATTTATTCACTGGGGTAAAAGGAATGCGAGGGGATACGAGTGGGCAGCAGCAGTGTCCACCACCAGTGGGCTGGGGAGGGGAAAAATCACAAGTTCACTGGACGCATTGACAATACCATGAGTGAGGCCTTCTGTGACCTTATTCAGCCTATCACCTGGGCCACGGGTGACCCAGCTGCTGGGGGTGGGGGAGCACCAGGCACTCCACACCGCTCTGGCTGGACCTGCAGATGGAGCAATCAGGAGTCTTATGCTTTGTCTCTTTGTGTCTGTGCACCCCCTTCCATTATTCTGCCGCCTTCCATGCCCTGACTGTCAATCCTGGACCCAGTTACAGACAAGTTCACTGAGAGCGTCTACGTCTTGGCCAATGAGCCATCCGTGGCCCTGTACCGGCTGCAGGAGCACGTGCGCCGCTCTCTGCCAGAACTGGCCCAGCATAAGGTGAGCCGCATGCACCCCTGCCACCAACCCCCACAGGGTCTGCACTTCGTGATATAGGGCCTGCTGGTAGAGCAGGGGCTATTGGGGTAACAGTCCAGGCTGGGCCACCAGCAAGGAGGCATGTGGTCACTGGGTGGGTTGGGACCATGGGTGGACAGATCTGGGGCAGATTTGGAAGAAGGGGCAGCAGGCCTACATTAGTTGTGACCTGTATGACAAGAAGGAGGCAGCTGTGCAAAGACTGCAGGAAGGGCATGTCAGGCAGAGGGAACAGTCGATGCAAAGGCCCCAAGACATTGTAGCCAGCTGTTCACAGAAAGCCTGGACTCGTAAGGGAGGGGAGGGGGCTGGAGGGGGCCAGTCTCTGCAGCCATGGTGATCAGGTGCTCAGCCCTAGAGAGCTGGGAGGATATAGGTGGCAGCCTCTCCCCCTAACAGTCCCCCACTTCCCACAGGCCGACATGCAGCGTTGGGAGGAGCAGAGCCAGGGAGCCATCTACACAGTGGAGTACGCCTGCAGGTGAGCACCTAGGGTCACCTCCTGGGCATTCAGAGGCATCTCAGCCAGCTCCCTGGTGAGCCCTGTCCTGCCAAGCCCACTTGAGTGGGTCTCAACTCACTTGGCCACACAGCAGGTTCCACCCTAGCTCTGCACTTCTCACTGTTTGCTCAACCTCTGTGTGCCTTGGGCAAGCGTCTTCCCAGCGCTGAGCCCCTCCCCATCTGTCATGGGAGGGTGTAATCAGGATTGAAAAACATAAAATTTATCATCTTAACCACTTTTAAGTGCACAGTTCAGTGGCATTAAGTACATTTGCATTGTTGTACAGCTACCAACACCATCCATCTCCAGAACTTTTCATCTTGCCTAATGAGACTCTGTCTCCATGAAACACTAACTCCTCATCCCTGCTCCCCTAGCCCCTGGCACTCGCCATTCTATTTCCTGTTTCTATAATTTGACTACTCTAGGGCCTCACGTGAATGGAATCACACAGTATTTGTCTTTTTGTGTCTGTCTTTCATTAAGCGCAATGTCAAGGTTCATCCATGTTGTAGTACGTGTTGGAATTTTCTTCCTTTTTAAGGCTGGGCAAAATTCCACATTTTGTTTATCCATTTATTTGTCAGTGGGCATTTGTGTTGCCTCCACATTTTAGCCATTGTGAATAATACTGCTGTGGGTGTAGCATTTGTTTTTTTTTGTTTAATTTTCTGTAAATCTTCAGATTGGTTTTTTGTCTCACGGGGAAAGATGCCTGAGGGTGGAAAGCAGTAGCTGGTGTTTCTTTGCCTCGGGCAGCTTTGCCGGCCTTGTCTTCTGTGCTTTTGTTGGTTCCCTCAACGGTATTCAATGCCCTGGCCTGTTCCATTTGCCTGGGGAGTTTGGCCACTTTATTTAGAGGTGCCGTTTGCCCCTGGCATGACCTATGGGTCATTT
The DNA here is from genome assembly GCF_022682495.2 of Desmodus rotundus. NCBI lineage: Eukaryota > Metazoa > Chordata > Mammalia > Chiroptera > Phyllostomidae > Desmodus > Desmodus rotundus. The sequence continues at coordinate 49,359,992 of NC_071395.1, read as the reverse complement.
GGTGGAGGCTAGACACTCCCTGCAATTCTCATCTGTGGCACCGTGGGGTTTGCTTGCCTGTTTCTGTCGTGTGGGTGAAGGTTCCTTGACAGGAAGTCCTGCTGCCAGGGCCACTGAGCTGAGTGTTCTGCCATCAACAGTCTCAGCCCCTCTATGGGACAGGAGATGATTCGGAGGGATGGCATCTTCCTGAGGATGGTGATTGCAAGCACTCTCCTCAGCTCAAGGAAGAGTAGAAAAGAAATTAAAATGTTCTCTCTCAGGGCTGCCGAACAGCTCTGGGGCAGCTGGGACCTCGTCAGCAAGGTCCATGCTAAAGGAAGAGTGTGTCAAAGTCTCTACTTTCTCCTGGTCCCTCTAGCTGCACCATCCAACTCAGGAGCCGGGGCCACCAGGGCTGCACATTTAAATTTTAATGCATTAAAATGAAATAAAATGGAAGACTCAGCTGCTCAGTCTCTCTGGCCACATTTCAAGTGCTGAGCAACTCTTTCAGTGGATAGAGAAAGTGTCTCTCAAGTTCCAGAAAGTTCCACCGGACCATGTTGGACGAGGCAGGAGGCCAGTGTGCCCTGAGCTGTGGGTGCTTCTCTTCAATGAGATGTGAATTTCTCTAATGCTAAAAGAATATATTTCCTTTATGGACCTGAAAGAGCCCTTGGCTTTTAGTTGTTTGAAATGCTTTATGCAGTATTAACAGTTCGTGTAAAATTGAAAGATGTTAAATTGGGGTAAACTATTCAGCAGTGAGCTTATGTTAGTGAGTTTTTTAATCAAGTTGGGCAACCGAATGCTAGAAAAGCTGACTGCACGTGGTGGCCTAAGATGAACAAGCTAACAAAAGTGGGTGACAGCAAACGCCCCTCCCCTTGATCTCATGGCCATTTTCAAGCAGATCCCTCCCTGATAATAAACAGAAATGATTTTTTTTCTTTAAGAGAAGGACTTTAAAATGACACTTTTACTGCAGATGGTGTTGCATGGGTGACTTTCTGGCATTAGCAAGGCCCCCACGTAGCTTGGTAAATGTTTGCCTGTAGTGCCATCAAAAGGGACATTTTCACTAGACATTGAACAGTGTGGGCCAACCCGGGGCTGAGCGCAGCTTTGCAGCAGTGCCCCCTAATGGTGATGAGTTATCCTGCTTCTGTCTAACTCACCTCCAGAGCTGTTCCGTCGAGTTGGTAAGTTTCCTTCAGAGGCAGGAATAGATTATCTAAGAGGAAAGCACTGTATTTTCGAGGCATCTTTACATGCTTATAGCTCCTTCAGAACATTAGATGGCCTTGCAGCGGGGATTGTCACTGAGTGCTGTGTCACATAATGTCCTCTAGGCTTGACAGGAAAATCTAAACTTTGAGTTCATGATGAACCCTCAGGGAAGCCCACGGAATCCCCCAGGCACCTGCTGAGCTCCACTTCGTGAGTGAGGCAGGGCAGTGCCTACTGGGTATGCCCTCCCATTATAGTGCCGTGAAGAACCTTGTCGACAGCAGCGTCTACTTCCGCAGTGTGGAGGGTCTCCTGAAACAGGCCATCAACATCCGGGACCACATGAATGCCGCCACCCAGGGCCACAGGTAGCTTCCGGGACCACAAGCCCCTGCTGCTGTCGGCCTCCTCTCTGTAAGCTCCTTCGCCACTCAGCCAGGATCTGCTGCTTATTGCTCCTTGGACAGCTCCCTTTCCTCATCTCGTGGTGTTTGGTGGCTTCCTCTTGTCCTTTGGTGCCTGCAACAAGAGGGGTCAGTCACTCAGTATCCAGATCCTGAGCTCTGCTGTATGACTGGTCCTGGGCTGGGTGCTGGGGACAGAGAGGTGACCGGGATAGGCATGTTTGCAGTCTCACAGGGAGACACACAGCAACCAGATACACATGGAGCAGACCCAGGGCATTTCAGACATGCGCAAAAGAAAAAGGGGAATATGGGGCCTCTCTGAGTCAGAGGGGCTGCGAGCAGAAGCCTGAAAGACTTGCTGATGGAAAGACTCGGGATGATATTCCAAGTGGGACAGTGGTGAGGACAGAGGTCCTGGGGCTGGGGAGCTAGGTGTGTTGGAGGAACATCTAGGGGACAGGTGTGGCTACAGTGGGTGAGCAGGGGGAGATGGGGTCAAGGAGGCGGGCAGCAGGGGGGGCTCCCAGAGCTAGAGGAGGCTTTGAGCTGAAGACCAGATGGTCTAAAAGTGAAAGCACTTACAGTCCTTGCACACTGGGGAGAGAGTTTTGGGGGAAAGAGTGCTTTTTGTTTTCGTTTTCATTGTAACTTAATAAATATGCGTTTGAACATGCACATACACTCTGTAAGCCGTAACTCTACCTTGGGATGTGTCTGGCGCCTGCAGTTTGGGAGTCTGGCCTGCCTGTCCCTCACCAGGGATTTAGAAAGAAGACAACCTCTGTGTTGTTCTGTATGAGAACTAAGACAGGAGAATTATCAAAACCAAAAGCCTTGCCCTTACTGGTGTGGCTCAGTGGGTTGGGCATTGTCCCGCAAATCAAAAGGTCACAGGTTCCATTCTCCGTCAGGGCATGTGCTTGAGTTGTGGGCCAGGTCCTGGTTGGGGGCGTTGCAAGACTGATCCATGTTTCTCTTGCATATGGATGTTTCTCTCCCTCTCTTTCTTCCTCCTTTCCCCCTCTCTAAAAATAAATAAAATCTTTTTTTAAAAAAGCCTTGAAAATTTGTAAAAATGGATGTGCAACAGTTTCCCCTCTGAGGGTAGCGCTCAAGGGCCTATCTGGGTTCGTTTGCATTGAATAACCGCTGGCTTTGGCTGCTCTGCCGCGAGTTTGGTGACAGCATCACTAGAGTTGACTCCGCAAAGTGCCTCGCACAGTGCCCTACTTATGGTAGCACCTCAAAAAGGCAATAGCTTTTACTTTGAACTCATGGCTTCCCAAGTGCTTTCAAATGCCCTGCTTGTGCCTGCTGTTGGGAAAATGCCACGTGCTTCTGAAAGCCTGGAGGCGCAAGGCTAGCACCTCTCTGCCGGCCCTGTGGGCCTGAAGTGCACAGACATGCATGAGCCCCAGCTGGGACCTCTGAAGCTGGTGGCTGGTCCCATTCTTACAGAGGATGCCCCGTAGGCTCAGGCCAGGGGTCTTGGGAGGGTGACCTGAACACACACTCCAGCCTAGTCAAGCAGGCCTGATGGCCTCTGACTTTGGCCTCATGGATATTGCCCGTGTTTTATTTCAGCCCCGAGGAGTTGCCCCCGCCCTCCTCAGCCTGATCCCAGAAGAGACTCTGAGGGCTTTGGCCCCTCCAACCAGGTCAGTGCTGAATAAAGCAGGGGCCTTTCTGTCCTCCACGCTCTGAACTAACTCACGCTTTAGTTGTCCAAGAAGAGACCTGCCATCTAATCACTCAGGCTTGTAGGATGGTTTGGTCAGTGGAGGATGCAGGGTGGGGGGAACCTTGTGCCCTCTGCCGCTCAGGGTGATTGTCAGCCCATCTCCCTCGTGCTCTCTGCCATCTCCCCTTATTCAGGCCATAGTCCTTATCCCAATCTCAAGGACTCCTCCAGGGCAGAGAGGGCATCCCACATTTCCCTGTCCTGACATATGCCAGCTGCTGGCTTTACTTACACACCTTCTCTCAGGCAGAGCCCGGCACGGCGGTTACCACCCAGCTCTGAACTCCTTGCTGCACTGCTGACCTGCTGTGACCCTGAGCAAGTTCCTCCCCTCTCTGGTCTCTGCTTTTCTCTTCAGTGGAAATGACTCAGATGGAAGAGAGGGCGCTGCTGCATACGGTGATGTGTAGTGTAGCAGTCAGCTGCTGCGTGACAAAGTAGCCCAAAATTTAGTGGCTTACAGCACCAATCTAATTGCTCATGATTCTGTGATTTGGGCTGGGCTCAGCTGGGGGCCATTCGTGTGGCACAGTCAGAGCTCCTTGGGGCCAATAGTCAGAGGTGGCCTCTCACATGTGACCCTTGACTGGTGCCATTGGCTGCAGGGGTCCAGTTCTCAACCTCCATGTAGCCACTCCAGCAGGCCAGCCTGGGTTCTGGTGGCTGGGCACCAAGAGGGCAGCCCCAGTGCACATGGGCTCTTGCAGGCTCTACTTGCTTCACATTTGCAGATGTTGCGTTGGCCAAAGCCAGCCGTATGGCCAGGCTCAGAACCGGATGATAGAGAACTGCAGGAGGGCATCAGTACTGGGAGGCGTGGTTGACCATGTGAGGAGAGTGTGGCCCGAAGACAGGCCTGGTATATTGTTAATTTGTGCCCATGAAGGACAGAGCCTGGCCAATCAGAGGTACCCGAGGTACTTACTGAGCCCCCGGCTTGTGAGCTCTCAAGCCTCTGCCCATTTGCTGTGATGGGGCTCTGTACTGTGGGGGCCCTCTCTGAGGGTTGTGGACGCAGGGACAGGGACCCTGTGGCCCCTAGAACAGCAGCCCTCAGAGCCAAGAGGGAGCAGCGTTCACACATGTGCAGTCAGAGCACCAGCCAAGTGCCAGGCCTAGCTTGGCCTGAGGGTGGCCAGCGATCCCACAGCGGTCCTGTGGGATCGCTTGGTGGATATCTGGGAGGGGCTGCTGAGATGTCTCCTGGTCCCATCCCCTGAGTCTTGGTCCCTCCCACCCCTCGACCTCAAGGGTACTGCCCTGCTGCACTCCCCACACCCTCAGTAGTCTGCTGTCCCTCTGCTGCTGTACCTCTGCTGGGCACAATGCTCCGTGCTCCTGCTCCCACCTGTGTCCCTGCAGACCCTGCTCTGCTCTTCCCCAGAACTGCCATCCAACTTCCCCTCTCAGAGCCTCCATTCCCACTACCCCCCACCAAGCTGCTCCCCCTGGGGTCATTGGTGACTTTCAGGGGGTCACGTCTCGGCCTCCCCCAGCTTCTTTCTTCACTTGCCTCTCCCAGGGTCCTACATACAGCTCTGAGTTTTACGGAAGAGGAAACTGAAGGTCAGATGGGCAAGTCATGGTCACCACTCATGACTGAAGGTGCAGAGTCACACCTAGACCTCCAGTGTTCCAGGGCTTCTCCTCTTCTCCTGCCCCTGTCAGGCCCCTGCCTCAGGTATCACCTCATTGGGGTCACCCTGAAGCCCTGGGGGCCTCTCACACCTCCTGACCAGAGTTGGACCCTTGGACACAACCTTGTGAGACCTATCAGGGACCAAAGACTGAGCGAGTGTGGCCAGCACAGTCCTCCCACTCCTGCCCGTAGTCTCCTGAGATGAGGTATTGTTGTCCTTGGACTCCTACCCCACATTGGCCACGTCCCCTCAGACCAGTAACTGCCACTGTGTTAATCCCCATTGACCACGCTGTGCTTGCGACTTTGCCACAGTCTTCTTTCATCTTTAAACAGCCCTATAAGGCAGGTGTCGCCCTCAAATACAGATGGGAAAAGAGAGGCTCCGAGAGGCGGTGTGACTTGTACAAGGTCACATAGCTAGAGGAAGCAGCCCCCTTCCTGGTTTGGTCCCAGTCTGCCTCTGACATGCTGTGTGACATGGGGCCTAGAACTGGTCCTCTCCAGTCCTCCCTTTCTCCATGTGGACAGGGAAGGCTGGACTGGACCTTCTCTGCAGGCTGAGGTGGACATTCATGTATGTGCCTGCCTGGCCTGCATTCTGCCTCAAGCAGACACACCCATCCTGGGCTTAGGCCATATGGAGAAGCTACCATGGGACCCTGGATCCAGCTGTACCTGACACTAATTCCTAAATTACTGTATTTGCCAAAATTGCTTTGAGTCTGTGTCTGCTGACTACCGAAGAGTCCACACTGCTCCTTTTGAATTCGAGGCCTGGGAAGTCATGACCCATGATCTGTACACCCCCAAGGCCAGCTGTGTGCCAACACAGTGTCCTGCAAAATGTGTCAGGAAGATCAGAATGGAGTGGTTTGGGGCCCCAGGCCCACTGCTCTGGGAGGATCCCCCCATACTTCCCTTGGCACTGTGCGTGGCTGGGAGAGAAGGGTGGCAAAGGCCAGGGAAAACCTAGGGGAGAGACAGAGGGTTCTGGTGGGGTATCAGGGCTGTGGAGGACCCTGAGGGCCTAGGAGAGGGGTCAAGGACACAGGACATGTCAAGGAAGGGCCGCTTCCCACTGCCAGGAAATGGGAGTCAGTCCTCTCTCCTCCCCTCCTAGGGTGTACTAGGGGCCCTGTGCTGCTATTCTGTCTCCCCAGTGCCCCAGCTCAGTTTGAGGTCCATCCCATTGAGGCCCGGACTGCTGTGTGGCCCCTACAGTTACCCTCCTCACCTACTCTGACAGTACCTCACATTGTCTCTCCTTCCACCTGTCCACCATGCAATCATTTATCCAGGAAATATTGACTGTCCTCTGTGTGCCAGGCCCTGCCTGCCCAGGGGATGCCCTGGTGAGTAAGCCAGGCCAGCCCTGGCCCCAGGGCTAAGACCTGTGGGACAGAAAGGCGGCTAAGTGAGATAACTGCACATATCCCAAGGGTGTTGTGGGGTAGTAGGGGGCAGCTATGGGGTGCCCAGACCTTTCGAGGGCGCCACACCACTCATAGCTCCTGGACGCAACCTCAGCCAGAGACTAACTGTCCTCTCAAGGAGTTCTGTGCAGGACTCTGGCCCGTCAGATCTCCCAAACCGAGTCCAAAGGCCCGCAGGGGAAGTGGGTGGGGGAAAGCCTGGTAATTCGCACGACCATCTCGCCCTTCACACTCGTAAACGCCCCCTCCTAGCCGGTCGCCAGAGGGCGCAAGAGGCAAAGGCTTGGCTTGGCGCTTAGCTTCCCCAAAGGGTCACGGTGCTAAGTCCTGGCTGATTGCGGTGGACACATTGTGACCCTTAGGCCTTTTTCTCCTCATATGTTCTCGATTCCATTTTTCAGAGAGCCAACTAAGTCTCCTTGAGACTGGACTACTCATCAAGATCTTGCATCTGTCCCCCACGCGTTGTAGACGCGCCGGAGGTCTCCCTCCTCAGAGGATAAGACATTCCTGCTCAGTAGGACTTGCTCCCAACAGAGCCCCAAAGATAAGGAGGGCAGCTGGGAAAGAAGCAGTGAGCTCCCCGTGCCTCGGGGCAGGAGTCTAGCACCCATGAGTGTGAGGGTGATCTCGAAGGGATCCCAGCCCTGGTGAAGCGTGGCTTCACCCACTCCCACTCTTGCCCCACCCAAGTCTCCTTCAGATCTGTGGATAGGGTAAAAGGAGGCCCGGGAGGGCAGCAACGCCCCAGCTTGGGCCACAGTGGCCAAGGCGGGACTCAGACTTGAGTTTGGCTTTTTGTCCTTATCCCCTAACCCAAGTCATTGTTTTATTTCTGCTTTGAGGGTCCTGCCCTTGGCACGCCCCTTCCTAGCTCTGCCATATCCCCCAGTGAGGCCTCTGCATGCCCCAAACTTGGTCCCAGCGCCCCTCCACCACTCATGCCCTCTCCAAGGCTCTCCAGTTCTGCAAGAAACCCATGGAGAGGCCCCTTTGGTGCTGCTGCACTCTGGGCCTGCCCCCAAGGAACCCTCAGGCTGGGGGAAACAGCTGCATACAGACATCCCCAAACCATGGGTCAGCAGTGGACTGGGATGGAAGAACCCCAAGTGAGAGAGGAAGAGAAGGCTTTTGGAGAAGGGAACATTAAAGGTGGACCTTAAAAGTGGGCATTGGAGCTGGGATGGAGACCCATGGTCCTTTAGCTGAAGGCCCTACCTGCTGGACCACACTATCCTTGCCATGGAGAGTCTTTCAAAACCTTCCCCTGCTTGACATTATGGGAGAGGATCTAGAAGAAGGGGACTTAGGAGAGGTAGCTTCACAACAACACCCTCCCATCCTTGTCCCCCCCCCCATCTTCAGATCCCTCCCCCTGACCCTCTTCACCCATTTCTCCTCACAACCCTCCCCTCCACCCTCCAACATCTTACTCCAGTAACTAAGGCGTCTCCTCATCTGAGAAGACTGAGGTTGAGAATCCTGACTGCCAGTGGGGGACAGGGGTCCACAAAGAGTGGCACAGCCAGTGGTGGGGAGAGCACAGGAGGAGAGTACAGGATAGGAACAGAGGCAAGGGGGAAAGTAGGGGCCATTATAGGAAACAGGTTGTGAATGATAGAAGATGGGATGGGGGTGCAGGAACAAAGGAGGGAGCCCCAGTAATGGGAGGGGGCAAGAGGTAGGTCCCACCCTTCCCACCATGCCGCTGCTGCTCCCAGAGCTGCTCCAGCTGCTGCTCTTATGTAACCAGAGCCTGCCTGTTGCATCAGAGACAGCAGGCTGCCGCAGGTAAACAGAGTGGCCCTCCGGGGGCCTGGGGCTCCCCAGCCACTTCCACACTCCCCAAGCCTTGTTCTGAACCTTGGAGTCAAAGCAGAAGCCCCCTAGACTGGCCTGGGCCCCAGTGTGTCCTTGGGAAACCTGAGTATCTGGTATTGGACACAGGTGCAGTGGTGGCAGGGGTGGGGGAGGCAGAATCCCTGGTCCCCACCTTATGGCACAGCATGAACCCTGGATCTACGTCCAAGGAGAAATCTGTGCCCAGCTTAGGAGTCCCAATTGCCCATTTCACAGATGGGTAAACTGAGCCATGGGAAGAAGCGCAAGCCTGTTCCCTGCCTTAGTGTCCCCCACACCTGATATCTCCACATACTCACCCCTGACTACAGGGGTACAGCCATCTCCTGCTGTCTTCTCAGAAGGTGGACACCAGGCAGCCATGTAACCCACCTGCATCCCACCTTCATCTGTCCCAAAATGACCACCTCCTCTCCATCTCCCAGCCTCTCCCTGGGCTCCCAGCCACATCCACTCCTGCTCCGGCTTCATCTTCCTCATCTCTCCCACCAAAGAACACTCTGCACTCTTCCTTTGCACCTTTGCAAAGGCTGTTCCCCCTTGGAAAACCCTTCATCCAGTGGCAATCTCCTACTCAGCCTTCAAGGCACAGTACAAATTGTCCCCTTTTCTGGGAAGCCCTTCCTGACATCTCTGGCCCAGTCCTGACTCCAAGGGGCTGGAGGAGTGTGTGGCAGCTGTTCTGCCTCCCCCAGACTGGGGGCTTCTCCAGGGTCACTGAGTCCAACATTATCTTCATCCTGTAATTCTTTTCACATTGATTCACTCACCTCTGACACTCCTCTGGACCTGGCTGGGTAGTGCTGGGATCCCAGGGAAGATGTGGATTTAGAGGCCTGGGCTGGGGCCCAGTCCTAGAAGCCCCCCATTGGCTGCCCTTTGAAGTGGAGGACGGTGCCCAGCAGTCATGGGTCTGTCACCCATCTGCAGATGGACGAGGTCACACGGATGACTCCAGAACCCTTTTCTGTAGTCCCTCCTTTTGGGTGAGAGCAAGGGTCAGTGCTGGCTTTGAGGAGGGCTCTGTTACTGGGACCATCAGGGACGGATTTATATTTCACTCAGGATGGAGTAAGTCTAGTGTTGGGACTGGCTGTGATTAAAGACAGGGTCTGAATCAGGGTCAGGATCACAGTAGGGTCAAGGGAGCCCAGTGCAGGCGGGGGAAGTCTGGCAGGTCTGTTCCAACCCCTTCCCCATCCCTCTCCCTCATTACACGCGTCTTCGCATCCATCCCAGTTAGTGTCCTGGTACTGAGATGGGGCCACGCCTAAGTTCCCGCCCTGTATGTAAATGATATCATCCCGCCCAATCAGCTCCCGGGGGCAGGGCCGCGGCTCTGAAGGCACCTGTGGCCGCGGAGTACCGGGCACTCGGTGCGGCTGCTGCATTTCTGTGCGCTTGTCCCACGGTCCAGGCGGACGGAGCAGGTGCGTGTGGCGTCGGGACCAGGCTCGTGCGGTGTCCTTTGAATGTCATCTGTGGTCTGGGCTGCATTTGGAGGTCTGAGTGTGCTGCTGTGCGTCGCAAGTTCTATGTCTAAGCGGTGTGCGTCCTAGGATTGTAAGTCCAAGGAGTTGTGTGTCCACAGGGTGCCAGTGAGTCCGAAGGGTGTGAATCCGAGGGGTGTGAGCCTGAAGGGCAGGGTGTGTAGGAGGGGTTGTGAGTCCTAGGGTTGTGTTTCTGAGAGGTTGTGTGTCCAAGGGGCATGTGTCTGAGGATTTCGATGTCAGCTGGGGAGGAGTTGTGTGGCCAAAGCTGGGGTGCCAGCCCCGGGGCATGTGTCTGTGATCTGTGTGTCTGGCCTGTGGGCTGCAGTGTCCTCCTCTCCTGAAGCATACCCCTTTTTGTACCCTTGATGCTCCTGTGCACAACCCCATGCCTTCCTGCTGCGGGTGCACCCCCATGTGTCACGGCCCCAGGGCTGCATGTGGTGTGACCATCTCTGTGTGCCTGCGACTGCTGTGACCCTCACCTGTCCCATGGGGTCTATGCCTCAGGCAACAAAAGAGGTGCCTCTGCTGGACCCACAGGGTGCCCATGCATGGTGGGTTGCAGCTGCCTCTAAGGAGGGCTACCACTTTCCCTGTGCCTCAGTGTCCTCATGTGGGACATGGGTATAGGAATAATACTCAGTACCTGACAAACTTGCAGCTCTTACTTTCATGGTAATGGTTCCCCTCTCTCCACCTTTCTCAGTGTCCAGGGCTGCAGATACTGGTCAGCAACGGGGGTCCCTGGTCACCCCCAGCCCTCAGCTGCAGACTTGGGAAGTCAGGATTAGCTGAGGCCTCCTGCCTAGCCTGACCAAGAAACCCTCCCTGGGGGATGTCAGGGCCTGTGGATCTTGGGCATCTGGGTACAAGAACTCTTAGACTCTTGGGGTAAAGGAACTAGGTTTCAAAAAGTACTTAGACTTAGAAGGACTAGTGTGTGGGGTTTGAAGTCAGGCTCACCCTTTCCTGTCCCATGCCTGCCTCCTACCACCTGTCTGAGCTGAGGAGTGAATCTTGGCTTACAGGGAATGAAATTTCTGGATATTCGGGACCCCGGGGTCTCACCCAGGAGAGCTGGAAATTGATTTTCTGGTCCGAAGTCTCCACTTTGCAGGAGGAAAGACTGAGGCTAAGTACAGACACTCAGGCACCTCAGAGAAAGGATGGAATACAAGATGGACCCCCAGACCCTGAGAGAAGAAAAGCTAGGAGTGAGGGGCTCCAGCTCTCTGTGTGGCCTCAGACAGGTAGTTGCCCCTGTCTGAGCTCTGTGGCTGCCCCTGTGACTTGGCATTTAAGCTCCATCTTACTTCCCATCTCCGACTACCCAACTAGGCAGACATCTGAAAAATAGAAATTAAGAGGAAAAAGGGAATTAAAATCATTCATCACCCCCAACTCAGATGCAATGAGTGTAGACATGTTGGAGGTTTGGACTTCTGGAAGATTTGAGACACATGCACCTGGAGACAAATGTCATTTTTCGTAGAGCATTTATCATACGCCTGAGATCCAATTTGGGGTGAGAGAGCTCACTGCAGCCCAGTCCGTGAATACCTGTGAGGTATACACAGAGGTTGGGTCCCGTTTCTGAGCTTCCAAAAGTATCTCTCTGGGTGTGTGTCACGGGGATTTGTGAGGCTGCACCGTCATCCCAGGCTCAGGAACAAGTGTCTCAGACTGCAGTGGTGCCCAGGCCCACTTCCCAGACGGAGTGGCCACAGGACAACCCCACGGTACAAGCCCAGGCTTGAGTAAGGATCTGAGGGGTCTTGCCCTGTGGCCCTGGGAAGAAGCTCGCTTCTTCCTGTGTAAAACGGGGCAGCTATCTTCGCTTCACTGGGCTGTCTGTGGGTCAGATGGGCTGTGTGTATAAATGAGGTGGTGCGCGGGCACAGGTATGAGGTGCCATCCAAACTATGACCAAGCAGAGGTGCCTAAGAGCCCCATCCAGGTCCACCCCACCCCACCCCCTGCCAGGGGCCAAGGAGACCTCAGGTCCAATGGCTTCACTGGCGTGTTCTCCAGGCTCAGCTTCACCCAAGGTCAAGGTGGTGTCCTTAGAAGTGAGCAATCAACACTGATTGGCACAATGAGCTACAGCTGTAAGCACAGGACTATGTCGTCCACTTTCTACACCCACAGTCCTCACTGTCTCCTGTGGGTGCTGTCCTGGCTTCCTGCCCACACAAGGCTCCTCCTCAACGCAGCCACTGGTTCTGCTGGAAATCCTGAATCAGACCGCAGCGCTCCCCTGCTCACACACGCTTCACGGCTCCCCATTGCTCTATAGTCCACCTCCCAACCTGATCTCCCAGGCCCCTTGCAGCCTCCATGCCCTCTTTGGTCTCCATCTGCCCCTCACTCACCCTGTCCCAGCCACACCAGCTTCCCCTGCACCTGGAATCTTCCCAGAACCTTCTCACTCAGGATCTTTGCACCTACCATTCCTTCCATGAGGCAGTCTGTTCCCCACAGACCTACATGGCTGGTGTCTTCCCATCCTTGAGGTTCCCTCCTTTTCAGAGAAGCCCTTCTGGCCCCTCTGTTCAAAGCAGCTCCTACCACCACCACCCACTGCCTCCCCCTGTTGAATTTCTTTCTTGAAGACTTCTGCCCCTGACACAGTTGTATGTCTGCTCCTACCTCCCCCACAAGACTCGGCAATGGGGGAGGCCAGGCTGAATCTGTCCTGCCCCTACCCCTGTGTCCCCTGGCACCTGGTGGGCTCTCAGACATTTATGGGAATAGAGTGGGGACCAGGGATGTCCCAAGGCCATGTCTTGGAGTCCCTGCTGACTGTGTCTTGAGTCTGTGGGGCTGTGGGCTGAATCCCTTCCGCCCAGCACTGACAGATGTGCTAATTTCCCAAGCAGGGAGGCCTGGGCCTCTGGGGATGAATTTCTGGGGCCCCACGGGGAGATCTTTCTCTGGAACAAAGAGAGGGAAAAGTTGGGCTGTTCCTGCAGCTACATTGCAGCTTTGGGGACCTCACTGGGGGCTTTGGGTGGCCCTGGGCTCCAATCTGCCTCAGACAGCAGCGTTGGGTTCTGAATGTAGAGTCTCTCTGGCCCCAGGAGTCAGGATCCCAAGTCCCTCGGGAGATTGGATGCAGGCCTCCATTTGCATTGTCTGTGACAGAGAAACTGGCTCGGTGTCAGGTGAGCATGTGCTAAGCTGAGTGTGCATGTCATTGGGACATGGTTTCTTCCGATGTGGCTGTGGGACGTTTGCAGGGTCAGTCCCTCGGCCTGAGAGAAGCACAAACACCATCCAGTTGGCTGTCATGCTGTTGGCTCTTCAGAGCAGGGATTTCAAACTGGTGGCCTATGGGCCAGATGGGAGCCTCAAATGTGTTTTGTGGGTCACAAGGTGTTTAAAAGAAAACTGAAACAGTTGCTGATGTTTCTTCCATTTGCTAAGTCATTGTTTGCTCATTCATTTGGGAAGGGTGACTGGGGGCTTGCTGTACACGGGTGTGAAGGAGGCCCTCCTTGCTCTCTCAGAGTAGAAGTCCTCATGGGGGGACACTATTGTTGAAGAAAGCAACAAAGAAGCACTAAAGTATCCATTAGGGCTAAGTGCTCCAGGGAGAGAGGAATCCTGCCTGGGGAAACTGGTGCTTCCAGAAGAAGGGGTTTCTGCAGGGCCTCGAAGGACAGCTACTCAGACCTGGGCGTTCCAGAGGGAGGGCACAGCCTAGGCTTTGGGAAAGTGGAAGGGCTATCTGGGGTTGGTGTGTCACGTGCTCGGAAAGAGACAGAGGTGGTCTGAGAATTTGCTGGTACTTGAGGCCTCCCCAAGAGCAGAAACAAGGTGCAGGAGGAGCTCACAGGGGCCCACTGTACAAACAGGGAAACTGAGACTCAGAGCACTTCAGGCAATGAGTGTGTGGTGGAGCCCGGATTCGAACCCTGATCTAACTAGGTCCACAGCTGCAGCCCTCGCCTCTCAATGCATGGCCACAGTGGGCCCTCCCGGGAGCAGGCCTGGGGAGAGGTCTATGAAGGTGGGTCCAAGGGTGCCTCAGTGGGTGTCAGTTTCCCCATGGGTGCCAGAGGGAGCTGGGAACAAAGGGACCCCCCAAGGGGTCTTCTCCATCTGGAATATTCTGGGCTTCTGGAATTCAGAGCTGCATATGGGTGACACACCCTACCCTCAGACCCGCAGCTCTCTAGGGGTGCTGTCTTGCCTCAGGAGGCCAGAGGGTGGGTGACACCACTGTAGGGATGAGGCCCCAACTGTGTCTGGGGGCCTGCACATAATGGGGGATCAGCTTGGCGGCTGCACATGTTTGGGGGGCTCTGAGCGTCTGCACGTTGTTGGGGGGGCTGGTGTGTTCTGGGGTGTTTGCATGTATTTGGAGATCTGTGTGCCCTTGAGGGTTGGCATGTGCTGGAGGCATGATGTCTATGTGTGTTGGGGGATCTGTGTTTGGGGGTTATGGGTTTTTGTAGAGTTATGTGGTTTTGGAGGGTACGTGTGTATTGCTGACTGCACGTTTTGGGGTATTTTGTATGCAGAATCCACATGAGTTTGGGTGACACATGTTTCTGGGAATCTGTGTGTTTTAGGCACCTGTGGATTTCTTTGGGGGGGGCACTTGGGGCTCTGCATGTGTTTAGGGGAACCTCCCTACCCCTGCTCCGTCAGTCCATCTGAAGAATAGGCCTTCTCCCTACCCACTGTTTCCCAGCCTTCTTCAGTCTGCCTGGGGCCCTCACTCTGAGCTGAGAGCCCTCACTTCCTGCTGAGGACCAGTGATCCAAGGGCAGGGGCCCAGTGTCAGGGAAAGAAGAAAAATAGCATTTATGGAGCACCTATGTCTGAAGCCCCCCTCAACTCAAGCACCCCTGACTCCCCATTTTCCAGGGGAGGAAACTGAGGCCCAAAGTATTTTGGCCACAAGAGAGGCACTGCTGGAGCCCACCTCGTCCCCAAGGGCAGGTATGGGGCTCCCGGGGCTGCTGTGGGCTGAGCCGGCCCCTAGGTCACACACAGTGCTCCCAATCTGAGGTGCCACCTCCCAGGCCCCAGAGAGGAGGCAGGCTCAGGTCCTAGCAGGAAGGGGGGGTCATGGGCAACTGGGGTCAGAGCCACTAGAGCCCTCCGGGCGGGGGGGGGCGGGTCCTGGCTTTCCAAGGGGCTCTTCCTGTCGCCAGTAATGAGGTACTTGGGGAGCGGGTGATGAAACTACTGCCTGAGTTGCATGAGGCAGGCCCCTGGCCTGATTCGCTGCAGTGGCCCAGGAGCAGCGCCCCCTCCCCGCTTCGCCGAGTCCCTGTGCGCCCTCACCTCCCCCCACCACCCACCTGCCTCTCACTTCTCCTTTCCTACCCTCCTTTCCCGGCCTGGGTCCCCAACAAGCTGTGTGGCCTCTGGGCTCAGGGGTCTGGCGGCATGCTGTCGCTCATCCCCCCGATTAAAGTCCCACTGGGAGCCGAGAAGAGGAACTTGATTTCTTCCTGATTTCTTCTCTCAAACACTCACTGCAAAGCCTTTAAGGCCACGGTTCTGAGACAGATTTTATAGGGGAGGAAATGGGGGTTTGATGTCGCCGAGCGTGTCCTGTGCTTTTAGCCATGATCTTGCAAGATGGCATGCTGATTCAGTGTCCCCAGTCCCAAGGCGCAGTCTTTCTGACTTCTGAGAGGCCACAAGACAAGGTTGAGAGACACTTTACTCCCTCCCAGCCCCCTCCTCCCCAGCTGGTGGAAGAAGGATTCTTACTCCCGTTTACAGGTGAGAAAACTGCGCCCTCCATGGAGAGGCCAGAGGAGAGGGCCAGTACGAGGGTGACATCCCTTTCAGCCCCGTTTCCATCACCAGGGGTCTAAGGGGCCTCACCAGGCCAGGAAATGACAGTCATGGCCTGAAGGACCCAGGGATATTTGTCAATTGACTTAGTGACCACATGTCTCAATGTAGAGAGTTTATGATACTCCAGAAGCTCATGAGAATCTTCCTTCATACCCCCAGTGCTTGCCCTGCACAGTGCTCAGGCCGGGGACCCTGGACTCCTCTGCCACCCCAGGCATGTGCTGTCCCCTCCGTCAACAGCTGGGCCATACACTTCTGCCCACCTGCATCCCCGTCTCAGTTCAGGGCCCCGTCTCTCTCCTGGTTACTAGCCCTAGCCTCTTCCTGTCACCTCACTCCTGCCTAGCTGGACACCGCTCCCCACGGCAGCCGGGAGTGGGCAGGAGCTTTTCTTAAAAAAACACCTTTGATAGAGATAAGTCATAGAAATCATTCCTAGTAGAACGAACGAGTGTGCACAGATCTCTGTGCCCGGACCTTGACTGGGGAGCAGAACACCCCCGGCCCTAGGACCCCCGCTGCTGTCACGGCACCCGCCCTTGCCGCCACCGTGCTGACTGACATGCATACGTGAGCGTTGCCTGTTCTGGGACTTCGGGTAACGGACTCACACCGCATGGTGTGAAGCCCAGCACTGGTGAATTGTCACTGGTCTGGGAGATTCCCCCAGGTGGTTGTGTGGGGCTTGAGTGCAGCCTTTCTCTGTGCTGTGTAGTAGTCCATTGTAGAAACTACCAGAAAGTATTTACCAATTTTCCCATTGAGGGCATTGGGGTCGCTTCCAGTTTGGGGCTACGATACATGGAGCTGCTGAGAACACTCTTGTCTGTGTTCTTTGGTAAAGCATAGACCCATTTCTCTCGGGTGAACACTGAGCGGAGAGGTCACTGTGTCCCAGGGCAGACATATGCTGATGTTTAGTAAAAGCCAGTTTTCACAGTGGCTGTACCTCCTTCTCCTCCCACCAGCAGTGCAGGAGAGTGCTAGGGGATTTTTAAAACTGTAAAATCATATCCCAACCCTCCCCTGCCCCCAAACTCTCCATGGCTTCCCATTGCCCTCCGAATAAAGCCCACAGATACCTACATGACCCAACCCCTCAATCCTTCCCACCACCATCCTCCTTGCTTCTTCCCTTTGCCACACTGTCAAGCCATACGGGCTTCGATTTTTCTCAGAACGCCAAACTCACAATCATTCTGACTTTGGCCCCTGCAGTTCCCGGGATGGGGCCACCCTCCCCCCAGATCTCCCCACCACTGACTCTCTTCCTTCATTTGACTGTCTCTTTCTTATGCTTCAGGCCTTGGCTCAAGTGTCACCTCTTCAGATAGGTCTCTCTTGAAGTCCCTGGCTAACGATGCCATTTTTGTAGTCAATACTTCACTCTTTTTGGACCTGGGCAGTTCCTATTGTTTTCAAAGGTCTGAGTCAGTTTAAATAACATTGCACTTTTCTGTCCTATACAGTTTGATAAAACGGTCATAAAAACCATCTGAGCCTATTGTCTTTTTAGGATAGGTCACTTTTCTAGTATTCTGTGGCCCCTGGTCTGCTTACACTTTCTACTTCTAATGAGGTTCGTTTATCACAGTGATTGGGACATGGTTGATCTTAATAAATGAAGCATGAGGGTACAAAGAAAGGGGTGGGGAGGGGCTGGTCTCTCCGCTTCAAATGCCCACCCCACTGCCCATCTGCTCAGGATCGCATTCAGTCTTTCCCCTGAGGCCCAAATACATGCTTCCTCCACTGAGATGCCCTCTTGGATTTCTCATGACCCTCCATTCCCTGTCGATGGGTCCATCTCTCTGCCTCTCTGCTGGGCAGATGCCACAAGCTCTCTGCTTTCTGGGTAGATGTTGGCGTGGGGGGTGCACAGAAGAGGCTTCCCCAAACCTCAGACTGCCTCCTCGTGCCTGGCACACTCAGCAACCACCACCACCTCCCCCAGCAGTTCCGATCACGCCAACATCTGGAGAACTGGCCGCTGGTTTGTCTGCGGCTCGGAGTGGGGATTTGCATGTAAGTACAAATATATACGCACACCCTGGGCCTTCCACCCCCACATTCCTTGGCTGGCCCTTCACACCTGGGCCTGAGACAGGTCCACTCAGTGGTTGGATTTGCATGCGCGTGTATTTCTGGGTAGGGAGTCAGCTGGGGGAGTCTGAGAGGAAGTTGTTGAGGGAAGCTGTGGGGAGTTCAGACGTGTCTCTTTTGACCTACTCTATTCACCAAATCTACTCAGTCACCCCTATATCTTATCCTGAGGGGCTTCCATTCTGGAGTAGGCAGAGCTGGGTACACACATTCCCAGCCCCAAGCGGTCAAAACTGAAGGGGAGGATGGGAGCCGTAGCAGTCCAGACAGAGGGCAGGGACGGCTTCCTGGAGGGATGGATTTTTTGAGCTGGCATTTGAAGTGTGAAGAAGAGTTGGCCAAGAGCCCTGATCAGTGTAGCTCAGCTGGTTGAGTGTCATTCTGCAAAGTGAAGGGTTGCCAGTTTAATTTCCAGTCAGGCACATGCTTAGGTTGTGGGTTTAGTCCCTGGTCTGCGCACATTTGAGCCAATGGATGTCTCTCTCTCAAATTGATGTTTCTCTCCCTCTCTTTCTTCCTCCCTTCCCTTCTCTCTAAAGAAATAAATAAATAAAATAATTTTTAAAATATATATAAGATTTACCATTTAAAAATTTTTATTTTGTTCTTTTAAGATTTTATTTATTTATTTTTAGAGAGAGGAAGGGAGGGAGAAAGAGAGGGAGAGAAACATCGATGTGTGGTTGCCTCCTGCACACCCTCCACTGGGGACCTAGCTCGAAACCCAGGCATGTTCCCCTGACTGGGAATCGAACCAGTGACCCTTTGGTTCATAGGCTGGTGCTCAGTCCACTGAGCCACACCAGCCAAGGTCTAAATAAATAAAATCTTTTAAAAAAAAAGAGTTGGCCAGGTGAAGAAGGTGCTAAAAGGCTTTCCAGGCAGAGACAGTTTGTTGGAGGTGGAGGAAGGTGGGCAGGGGCTGACTGGGGCAGGGCCTTGAATGCCAGGCTGGGAACTGAAACTGTCTCCTGACGGCAGTAGGGAGCCACAAACAGTGTGTGAGCAGGGAGGGTCATGATCACAGCTTTGTGTTGGGTCGGTCCCTCAGGGGCCAAAGCTGGGGATGACTTTAGTTCCTGGGTGAGGACTGGGGGTTCCAGGGTCATCGAGAGTCAGAGGAGTCAAGCCCCTGTGTGAGCCCATTGGTGCCCGTCGGGCCTGGCCCCAGAAATGGCAGAGGACCTGGTGCCTTCTGGAGGACCCAAGGAGCCCTGGAGTACAATGACTTCACCCCCAGGCTCTGCCCAGGTGGATGCAAGCCCTGGCCTCCCCTCCACTATCCTGCCATCTCTACCCCGCACCCCCTCCCCATGGCAGCCATGGAAAAAAATTTCAGCGGTAAATCAGACTCTGTCCCTTCTTACTCAGCCCTTCCCATGGCTCTCCGTCACTCTTAGACTCAAACTCCCAGCCTTCCCCACAGCTTAGAGGACCCAGAGTGGCCCTGCCTCTGCGACCTCTCCCCTGAGCTCCGAGCTCTGAGCTCCAGCCTTGTTGCCGTGTCTCTCATCCCCCTGCAGGGCATTTGCACCTGCTGTTCCTTCTGTCTGGAACTCACTTCCTGTCTTGGCTCTTGGGTCTCAGTTCAGAGAGACCCCCTTGACCTTTTGGCTCTTGGGGCTCCCCCATTATGTGACCCCTGCCATAACAAGGATGTCATTGTCTAAAATGGGGACAGACTGAGAAGTCGGATATTCCAGGCCCAGATTCTCAGGTTCAAGTCCCGTGTTCCCATGGGACCCCAAGCGTGGGGGGCATTTCCGGAGTCATCTTGGCACTGGGACCTCTGGGCCTGTGCCCCTGTCTGTCCCCAGGGACCCATCAGGGCGAGAGAAACACATCCCAGTCGTGGGAACTCGCCCGATTCCAGCCAGGGATTAAAATTAGCCCCAGAGGTTAAATTTAGCAAATCAATCTGGAGCTAGGGGGCTGGGGCTGTCGTCGGCCAGGCTCTGCGTGGTTGTGACGGCTCAGAAAGCCAGTCCAGGGAAGGTAGAGGGCACTCCTGGGATCTCACAGCAGGCCACGTAAGATGGCCAAGGATTGAGTGCCTTACACTCCTGGGCCCTGGGACCCCGGAAAGCACATGTGGCTACTCGTGGAGACAGACCCACAGTAGCGCACATTTCCCTACACTCCCCCAGAGTGTGTTTCCAGCTCGGTGCCGGGTGCTCTGCATTTCAACCCACCTCGCTCACAGAACAGCAATGTGAGGCCCAGGGAGAGGCGTCTCTTGCTGAGGGCTGCCCAGTGGGTCAAGACTGGCTAGGACCTAAGTGCAGGTCTACTTGCCCTGGGCAGGCCTGTGATATGGCCTCAGTCACCTGTGGCATGGAAGTGGCTTGGGGTAAAGTGTGGTCACAGAATTGGTGGAGGGGTGTCAGGAATCTTGGGGGCCTTGGGGTGGCTGACTGTACAGCATGACGGGTGCCACTCATCAGGCAACATGATCTCTTCTTTCCAAGGATCCCTGCGTGGCGGGCACTGGGGAAGTCCCGGACCCCAACATGCTCCTTGTTTTGGAGCCATGCTGCCCTGCCTGAGTTGCCCAATCTCACCCCTGGGGACGCCACTGGGGGGATCTGAGATCCCCATGAGGAGGGTCTGAGGTGTCTCCCAAGCTGCTCTGGACCCAAATCGTGGGCTGAGGGCTCTAAGCCTGAGGCCTTTCCAGGGTGTCCCCGCCTCCTCCTGGCAGAAGGTGAGGCAGGGTTGGTGTCTGTTATTTAAAAAAATATATTTTTAACCCTGGTGGGTGGCTCAGTTAGTTGGGGAATCGCCAGGGGGTGCGTGCGGGCGGTGGGTGGGGTATGACAACCAGTCGGTGTCTCTCTCTCCGTCTCTCTCTCTCACATCAGTGAGCATGTCCTCAAGTGAGGATAGAAAAAAAAATAAATAAAGTAATTTAAAACAGTTTTAACAGAAATAGTCCATAATCACTGAGGGGAAAGTTATAAAATGCAGATAATCAAAAACAAACAAGAAAAGTCCTGGCTGGTGTGGCTCAGTTGGTTGGGCATCGTTCTGCAAACGGCAAGGTCGCTAGTTCAGTTCCTGGTCAGGGCACACGCCTGGGTTTCAGGTTCAGGGCATGTAGAAGGAGAGGCAACCTATTGATGTTTCTCTCTCTCTCTTTCTCCCTCCTTTCCCCTCTCTCTAAAAATAAATTAATAAAATCTTTTTAAAAAATTGTTTTTATTTTCGATTTTTGATAGAGGGGAAGGGAGGGAGATAGAGAAGGCGAGAAACATTGATGTGAGAGAGAGAGACATTGACTGGCTGCCTTCCTCAAGTGCCCCTCCTGGGGACCTAACCTGCAACCCGGGCACATGCCCTAACTGGGAATCGAACCAGTGACCTTTCCGTTTGGAGAACGATGCCCAACCAACTGAGCCACACCAGCCAGGGCAATAAATAAAATCTTTAAAAAAATATCTTCACCCGAGGATATATTTTTAAAATAATTCTTTAAAACATGAAAAAAAAAGACAGAAAGGGTCACACATTGTATGGTTCCATTTACATGAACTGTCAGGGTTGCAGGGGTTGCTGGGGGCTGCGGGAGGCGGGTGGGGAGTGACTGCTCATGGGAATGGGGTCTCTTTTGGGGGGAATTAAAAATTTGGGGAGCTAGATTGAGGTGATGGTTCTACAACATTGCGAGTGGACTAAATGCCACTGAACTATGCACTTTGAAGTGGCGAATTTTGTGTGATGTGAATTGCACCTCAGTTTTTTAAAAAGGAAAACTGACCTGTAAATTCCCATCAGATGGTATCTCCCATAACAAGCTTTTCCTTCTAGTCTTTTTTCCACACTCAATGCAGTTTTTAAATGTATGTTTGTTTGTTTTGGGGGGGATTACCGCAGCCCTTGATCTCGTTCTGGGGGCTTTCGTGTGTAGAATGGGTTGAAACGTTCCGGTGAAAGGTTCCGGTGGGCGGACCGGGCAGTTTCGAGGCTCAGGATTACTGAGTGCTGCATCGGGGGCCCCGCTCACCTGGCCTGTTGAGGGCTTTTAGGTTGTTGCCAGAGTTCACAAGAGCAGCACATATGTGGCACCTGCTACGTGCCAGGCACACAGGTGCCACATAGGTTAGCTCATTTTGTCCCCAACAACAATGAGCAGTACACAACACTGTCACCTCTACTGTACAGATGGATGTCCAGGGCGGTCAGGCTTCCTCAGGTACCACAGTCACCAGGCAGTAATTTTTTAGATGCTGGGACAGGAGCATCTGTACCTCCATCTTTTGCTTTGGGTCAGCCTTGTCCTCACGTGGAATTGGTGCAAAGCTGTTCATTGAGCATCTACTGCATTCTGGGCTGGCTGAAAATGGGGGCTGTGGAGGTGGCCCAGCCTGCCTGGGTTTCCCCCATCACCTCAGCTCAGGGCAGGGGAAGGTGGAGCCGGGAAGGAAGGCTGGTTGCCTGGCCCTTCTCTCCACCCACGCACTCTGTCCTCTTTTCTTCCTCCCCCAGATCAAGGTCACTCTGCCCAGCCTAGGACAATGGGGAGGAAAAAAATACAGATCTCACGCATTCTGGACCAGAGGAATCGGCAGGTGAGTTTACTGGGTGGAACAGTGGTTGTGGGAAGGCATTCACAGTGGGGGATGTGGCCCGGGCAAAGGCTTGGCCATTTGGGGGAACTGTAGGGGAATGAGTCCTGATGCCCTGTCTGGAGTCTGAGATGTAGCGTTTGCTCATTTTCGTGATTTACTGAAGCCCTGGTCACAGGACAGATGGAAGTTGACACAAACACACCCAACTCAGAGGGCTGGACCAGAGGGAGGCACAGAACTGAGGAAGCTCAGAGAGGGTGTGTGGGCTCCGCCTAGGAGGCCGAGGAAAACATCCCAAAGGAGAGGTGACTTGGGCTTGGTTTTGAAGCATCAGTAGAAGTTTGTCAGGCTGACAAGTGAGAGGTACAGCCAGAAAGAACAGCCTATGCAGAGGCACAGAATCATGAGGCGTGTTCAGGAAACTGTTAGGCTCCTTCCCCTCCCCCACACCACTCCAAATCCTTGTCTTCCCCTGCTCACCTGTGGGTCCTGGGTCTAGGTGACATTTACCAAAAGGAAGTTTGGGCTGATGAAGAAGGCCTACGAGCTGAGCGTGCTCTGCGACTGTGAGATTGCTCTTATCATCTTCAACAGCGCCAACCGCCTCTTCCAGTATGCCAGCACGGACATGGACCGTGTGCTCCTGAAGTACACGGAGTACAGTGAGCCCCACGAGAGCCGCACCAACACCGACATCCTCGAGGTAGCCGGGCCCTGCTCCCCGGGCCCATGAAGCCAGCACACTCTGCTGGCTCAGAGACTAGGGACTCTTGGTTTGTACAAAAGTGTTGCAGTCTGGCTTTGCTGCCAGTCACAGCAGCTTTGGGGGTAATGGAGTGTCCCTCTGGGGTAGTTCCTGGAGAGTAGAAATGAAACATCAACCGCTGCACATGGACGGCTGCACTGTGTGCCCCTCACACACCACCTCACTCAATCCTGTTACCCGTCTGGTGAGCACGGGACAGAAAATAAAAGGCACCGTGGAGCAAGCGGACCTCACTGAAATCCAAGCCCATGCAGGTCACTGGTCTCAAGGAGTTGAGGAAATCCTATAAAATTGTCCTCAGGTGCTCAGTTTCTCGACGTTTGTTGAACACCTGCTACATGCAGGCTCTGAAGTATATGTAGATCAGGGGTGTCAAACTCATTTTCACCGGGGGCCACATCAGCCTCGAGGTTGCCTTCAAAGGGCCACATGTGATTTCAAACTCCTTAACTGTTAAGGAGTAGTTACATTTATACAGTCCTAAAATTATTTTGGCCCTTTGAAGGCAACAGCGAGGCTGGTGTGGCACCCCGTGAAAATGAGTTTGACACCCCTGCTGTAGGTGCAGAATGGAGACACCCAGAGTTGTATTCAGGAGGAGCGTTAGGGCAGTGCCAGCAGGCCTCGGTGGGTCTCTGGTCTCAGGGCAGGACAGTCCCTTTCTTGCACACAGTTGGAACTTACCAGATAACTCACTGGGGGCTTTGGTCAATGGGATTTTACTGGAACAGGCTGTGTCTGCACTCTGCCCCACCCCCAGAACTGGGTAGGTCTCTTCCCTCACCCATACAATCTCCCTGGCTAGGATGGGAGAAGTTTCACCCTGTTATGTTCCCTCCCTGCAGACACTGAAGCGGAGGGGTGTGGGCCTCGATGGACCAGAGCTGGAGTCAGATGAGGGACCTGAGGGGCCAGGAGAGAAGCTGCGGAGGCTGGCGGGTGATGGGGGTGATCCAGCCTTGCCCCGGCCCCGGCTCTATGTAAGTGACTCCCTGTCCTGCCATGAATGTGGCCCTCTCCCCATCTCCTAGGCCCAAATGGTCAAGGCTGAGACTGAAAAAGGGCCAGGAAGCCTGGAGTTTGGTGGTAGGTCTCTGCCTGGATAGGCAGGAAAAGCTTCCTGGAAGAGTGGGCATTGTAGCTAGGGCTTTGAAGGATGAATAAGAGTTGAATAGGCAGATAGTTTTTCTTTCTTCCTTTCTCTCTTTCTCTCTTCCTTTCCTTCCTTCCTTCCTTCCTTGTTCCTTCCTTCCTTCCTTCCTTCCTTCCCTCCCTCCCTCCCTTTTCTTTCTTTCTTTCTCTCTCTCTCTCTCTCTCTCTCTCTCTCTCTCATTCATCAAACACCTGGGAGGCCTATGCTGAG
Source organism: Desmodus rotundus (assembly GCF_022682495.2). NCBI lineage: Eukaryota > Metazoa > Chordata > Mammalia > Chiroptera > Phyllostomidae > Desmodus > Desmodus rotundus. Next base: position 49,335,581 of record NC_071395.1, on the reverse strand, counting down.
TGAGAAGCCACAGCCCTGGGCCTGGCTGTCAAGGAGAAACAAATCCAGACACGGGCACCCCAGTCATGCAAGATTAGGCCACAGGGAGGAGTAGTGAGGGCTTCTGAAAGGTGGAGATGCCCCTGAACGCATTGGGATATTCTGTCTTTCCTCACTTCCTCGTTCCTCCAACCAGTCCTGTCCTCTCTGCCCTCAGCCAGCAGCCCCTGCTATGCCCAGCCCAGACATGGTCTATGGGGCCCTGCCCCCACCAGGCTGTGACTCCAGTGGGCTTGGGGAGGCCCTCCCTGCCCAGAGCCGCCCCTCTCCCTTCCGGCCAGCAGCCCCCAAAGCTGGGCCCCCAGGTAAGCATGAGGCACAGGCAGAAGCAGAGGGGAGAGGCAGGGGTGAGGGTCCCAGGGGAGTATGTGGGGATGGGGATCTTGGCTCTAGCCTTGCTTGGCTGTGTTTATCACCTCTGGACCTGCGCTGTCAGTAGATGACATGTCTGCCTGCCCTCTCTCTGGGGGTCTCCTGCTCCGCAGGCCTGGCCCACCCTCTCTTCTCACCGAGCCACCTTGCCAGCAAGACACCGCCACCCCTGTACCTGACAGCTGATGGGCGGAGGTCAGACCTGCCTGGTGGCCTGGTAGGAGGCCGAGGGGGACTGAGCACCTCGGTGAGTGAGGGGAAGGAGTGTCAGGGCTGCTGGGGGCAGGCAGGGTGGCCTGATTGTGGGCCTCAGTTCCCCCTTCCCCTTTTCTCCGCACAGAGAGGCCTCTATGGTAGCCTGCAGAGTCCATGCTCTGCTGCAGCTCCAGGACCCCCACTAGGAAGCTTCCCCTTCCTCCCAGCAGGGCCCCCAGGTATGTGCCCCTCACAGCCCTGCCTGCTGGGCAGCCCACACTCCGCCCCCCCCCCCACAACCACCTGGAAACTGGCTAGTGGGGACCTCAGTTTACTCCTCCTGCCCCCCCAGAATATGGCCTTGGAGACCCCCCTCCGCCCCCGGGCTTGCTGCAGCCCCCTACCCTGGCCCCCTGGCAGCCCTCGAGGGGTGATGGGCCCCTAGCCGCCGCTGCCCAGCCCAGGTAAGTGCCCTGACTGCCTCTCCTACCAGTCAGGTTCCGCGGGGGGGGGGGGGGGGGGGGGGGGGCGGGGGGGGCGGGGGGCGGGCTTTCCACATCTTCGGAAGCCCCTAGCCACTGCTGACACCTGGTGGCCACTCCTGTTCCTGCACTCAGCCCTTCCGGAGTTCTGGCGGAGGTGGGGGTGGGGGGCGGCTATTTTGGAGGCCCCAAGAGAGATGGCCACCCCCTCCTTTCCCAAGGTCCTCTTGCCGAGCCTTTGCCCAAGCCGTGCCATCTCCTGGTTTCCCTCCCTTCCTTCCTCACAGAGCTCACGGCTCTCTCTCCCTTCTCCTCTCTTGCAGTGGGGGCCGCAGCCTGGGCGAGGAGGGTCCGCCAGCTCGGGGTGCCTCCCCAACGACCCCCCAAGTCAGCATCAAGTCTGAGCGCCTCTCGCCGGCACCCGGGGGTCCCGGCGACTTTCCCAAGACCTTTCCCTACCCCTTGCTCCTGGCCCGGCCCCTGGCAGAGCCCCTACGGCCCGGGCCCCCGCTGCGCCGGCTACCCGCTGCTGACGGCTGGCCCCGGTAGTAGACTTGGGGGTGGCACTGGCCCTGTCTGCTACGCCAGGCTGGGCGAGGTCACGTAGGCTCCCCACCTCCCTCCCCGTGTCCTTAGAGAAGACCCAGTGGGTACGGCCCCCTCCACGGTGGGGGCCTGGAGGAGGAAGGCTGGGTTGGGGTACATGGTGGTGGGGCTCGGTTTCCCCTTACTGAGTGTGTACCCACCAATAAAACATGCATGGCCTCTGTGGATGAAACGATCTGTCGCTGCTCAGAGCCACCCCTACCACGCCAACGTCCTCCCACCTCCTCCCCAGTGGCTTCAGTCCAGCCTTGTCTGGGTTTGGGGAATTCCCGCCATAATTCCGCCCTGAGATGAGGATTCAAGCGCGGCTGGGGTATGGGGAGAAAGTCCTAGAGTGGGGTGGCCACATGAGGACAGGGGCTCTGCAAGGGGCGCAAACGAGCACGGGACAGTGGGGGGGGGGGGCACCAGGGCGGGCCTTGGGGAACATGCGGAGTGTGCCTCTAGAGGTTCCACCCCACCAGCAAGGGGCCTGGCTATTTACCCTCAAAATTTGGGGGTGACAGGTGGCAGGCTCAGGGGCAAGTCCCCAGGCTGGTCATAGTTGCTTGCAGCAAAAAGCAGGTGAGAAACTTGAATGTTGGGGTACTATGCCGTTTCTCTTTTAAATGGCTTGTCCCTTGATCCCCTGACTCAGCAATTTTGTTCGAAGGGAGGGAGGAGGGAGCTCGCTGGTTACCCACTTACTCTGAGGTGCACACTACACTCCACCCCCCCACCCCCCAACCCCCGGCCCTGGCCCTGGCCTGTCCCATGTGTGGGCAGACTTGAGGGTGCAGTAGCTCAAGGGAGCTCTGTCTGCTCACCCCACCTCCAGCCACCTTGCAGGTGGTCTCAGTGGGTACTGAGATGGGACACTCAGATGGGACCCTTGACAGCCATAGCTCCTCAGCTGTCCTGCCCACTCTGCCCCTGTCCCCCACATTGTGCCCTGTCCTGAGTCCCCTAGAAACACTTGCAGTTCCAACCCCAAGGCAATGCTGGTCCTTTCTCCTGGACCACCTCCCTCAACCCCCAACTCATTTTTTTAAAAGACTGCTCCCTACCCCCCAAGGCCTAACTCTGTGTCCACTCCTCCAGGAAGGCCTCTGCACTGTCCCAAGCCGGGAAGCAGATGTGACTGCTACGTCAAGCAGACAGGCGGTTTGTTGAGTGCAGATCACCAGTTCGGACAGGAATGTAAACAGAATATTGGCATTAGTACTTAAAAGATGTGTCCCTCCCTGGCCCCTCTTGTCACTCCAGCACCACACAGAGGTGCTTTTACAGTAAACTCCAATGCCTTGCATCCCACCATTCACCCACACAGTCACAGATGGTGGATAAAGAGGGGAAGCATGTGCAGAACAGGCTTCAAAGTCAGTCCCAGTCCATGCAATTCAGCACCTCCTGTTCTGTAGTCCTCATTTCCCTGCCAAGACTTAGGGCTGACTCCTTCCAGGGGTGGGGAGAGGGCAGAATATGTAAAGTGGCAGAACTTTCTGTGAGGTGGGGCACTCCAAGTGGTTTGTATATGCCACCCACATGCCAGACTCCTCTGGGCTCTGTCCTCCACGGACCTCTGAGTCCTTGACACATCATCCCCAGTAAAGTAGGGGCTTTGGGGCCCCAGTTTGCAGGGGAGGGACATGGTATGATCAGATCTCCCCTCCTGAGGAATCCCAGGGTGGGGATGCAGTGTGTGTGTGTGTGTGGGGGGGGGGCAATGGGCAAGAGCAGCAGGAGGCGGAAGGGCTGGGAGTCAGGCATGTTTAGGGCATAGCCACCAGGACCCCTGGGTGGCTCTAGTGTGGGGGGAAAGGGAAGCGGGTGCCATGGACAGCTCAGGGCTTCTGATCTGGAGGGCGGTTAGGGGCCCCCACCGGTGCTGGGAGGCCTGCAGAGAATGCAGAGCGTGTGGGGTGAACACAAGGGCTCTGTAAGGTGCCCAAGTTAGGCTGGGGAGTCCTCTCACCCAACTCAAACTCAGGTCCTAAATACCCTTCACCTGCCCCCTTGTGCCCCAACCCAGCCTCAGAGGAGTGGACTGCTGCCCCCACGCCAGCCCATGACAGTGGGCTCTGGGGCCCAGGCCACGCAGCCACACTCTCCGCGTTGCCCAGTAGCACTGTTGGCGTGGGCATGGTGGTCACCTTGAAGGTGCAAATTCTCTACCTTCTGAGGGTCCCCTTTTTCAGGGCACAAGGACCCTGGCCATCTCCTCCAGGTGGATAAACTTCCCACCTGGTGGACTTCACAGTGTCATGGTCACAACCCCTCATACAACCAGACACAGGACCCTTGGGGGACACTGAGGCAGAGCCAGACAGGGTGCCTTCTCAGCCTCTGGGTCTCACCCTCACAGTGGACAAGAAGCCAGGCCAGTCTCTGAAGTCTGTGCCCACAAGCTAAATGCTCAGTGTGGAGTTCCTGAAAATGTGGGCTGCTTCAAAAAGGCTGGGGGCACCCAAGGGCGGGTGCATGGAGCCTGCACTTTTGCCATCTGCCATTAGGTGGCGCCCAATAATGGGCTTTAGATTCTGAGCTTCCCACTCAATATTTTAAAATAAAATAGAAATAGTAATAAATACATAAAATCCATCTCGGCTTCCAGGGCCTCCACCCCATGTCTTAAGGCTCCCAGCCTGGGGACTCAGAAGCAGGCTGTGGTGTGTACTGCATGTGTGTGATTATGCACGTACAGTGTGCCATGTCCTAGCCCGGAAGGAACAGTGGGTAGGCTACTGGGTTTTAGAAAAACCTCTGTGTCCAGACCCTGGATGTGTCCAGTGGCTCTGTTGGGGAGGAAGCAGGGAGGATTGTACGGAAGTGTCCTACCACCAGCCTTGCTAAGGACACCATGGTGCCATTGGCCAGGGCCAATATTACAGTCGGAGTGCCCCAAGTCCTCTAGCAGCTCAGTCACTGGTTGGAAGCTCCGTGGGAATTGTGGCCTGGGCACAGACACAGTGAAAGAGGCTGGATATCTGAGAGATGCATTTTTGAGAGTACTGTGGTATAACAGGCAGTGTGCGATGACAGTGTGGACCTCAGTATGGTCACAGAATGTGGGACACTAGTGTGGACAGACATAGAGATCATCCAGTAAGGATCAGGGGGCATGGAATGCCCAGTGGGGAGGACAGAGACCAAGGAGTGTCCAGTGGCGAACAATGAAGAATGCAGCACAGAGACCTTCCAACGTAGAAGAGAAGACTTTGGTTTTGTTCTGCATGAGTTGGGAGTCGTGGATGGTTGCGAACAGAGGAGGGATGTGTCTGGCTCAAGTGTCACCAGGTGCTCTCAAACTTCCCAGGAGAAAACAGACTGTGGGTTGGGGGTGGGGAATAGAGAATGGAAGCCAGAGACCAGGGAGGAGGGGAATGCAAGCAGGAGATGATGGAGGCTGGGTTGGGTGGAGGTTGTGAAGGGAGCGAGGCTGGGTGGAAGTGGGTTACACTTGGACGGTAGTGACATCAAGAGGAGCTAACAGATTAGGTGTGGGGTAAGAGAGGGATCAAGGCCAGCTCCAGGGTTTGTGGATAAGGACCAGGAGGATGGAGAGGCGTTAGAAGGAAGATTGGGAGCTTCCTGGGTCAGGATGTGTGTGAGTTGCCTGTGATTCACCACGTAGGGGCACTGTGACACCCGGACTCAGGAGTCCCATGCCCCAGAAAGAGGTCAGGTAGAAGTAGCAATCTGGGCCTCTCAGGGCCTCCGTATTTTCACCAATTAAATGGAGGCAAGTGTCCCACTACCCTGGCCTGCTGAAGGGAGTCCCAGCAGCAAATGCTCCCACACCCCACCTTTTATTTCTTGTTCCCTCTTTTCTGACACCTTCCCCAATCCAATCTTCCCTGGATCTCATCTGTATGCCCTGGCTCTGAGAGGCATGTCATGACCCTGAAGTAAGTCCTGGTAAATCCCAGAGACCCTCACTACCTCTGTCATCCCTCCTCTTTCAAAGGGACAAAAGCCACAGAATCCTGTGCAAAAAGGCATCCACAAAGACAAAATCAATAAAGACAAAATCACCCATAGAAATCAGACAACCATACAGGCCCTACTAACAGGTACGCACCCCATAAAGACAGTGCCCCACCCACCTGTACACCGACACTCATGCAGACACACAACCATGGAAACAGATGACAAAACTTAGGCACCTAAGCCCTTACTTCCAAGCCTAGGAACAGAAAACATCAGATTCCGTTCTCTCTCTCCCTCTCTGGAACACGGCACCTTCCTCCCACCCCACCCTAAGCTCTAAGGGTTCTTCTTTTGCCTCTGTAACTTGTTTCCAAGCCCACGAAGCCCAGTTTGCTCACTTTTTCTACCTCTGTGAGTTTCTAAATAAACTTTTGCTTGCACTTGAAAGAAATAAAGACAACATAAGATTCCTGAGGCTGATGTTTGATTCTTGATCCAGCCATGCCTGAAGTTGATGCTATTTTTAGAGTTTTCTGTTAGAGGAACCAAAATTTATCTTTTTTTGCTGGAGCCCATTTGAGCTGGAATTTATTTATTTGCTTGTTTGCTTATTTGTTTAGGCTCACAACCAGAGTTCTGGCTGATAGAGATGAATAGGACTTTTGTCAAGTGAAAAAGATTGAGAAAGGAGTCATTCCAAGATGGAAGACAGCGTTAACAGAGGCCTGGAGGTATGAGACAGACTGGCTGGTGGCAAGCTGTACTGTAAGATGCACAACCGTACCGGCAGCCGGGGGAAGTCAGGCAGAGGGTTCTGAATTCAGCGCTAGCACTTGCGCGTCCACTCAGTGGGAGCCATTTGATATTTTGGATCAGGGGAGTTTCATGTTCAGAGCTGTTCCTCAGGAGACAGTGAGTGAGAGGACGAATGAATGTATTGACCGCAGACCTCTGACAGGTCCAGGGGAGGAGCCTGAGCCTCAGGGCGGGAGGCCACACAGGTGTCCCTGATACAGTCCTGGTTCAACCGTGGTGTGAGCTCCTCCAGCGTCTTTGAACTACGACTTCCGGCATGCAACGCGAACGACCCAGGGTCCCCAGTGTTGTGCTCTGCACACAGGCCTGATGATTGGCCGCAAGGGCTGCTTGTCATACTAGAGTCAGGCTCCGATTGGTCGAGTTTCCTTAAACTGTCCTGAGCCTGCACCCGTGGGTCCGCGCACCGCGCTCCACCCGGAGACATGGTAAAGGGGTGTCCCGAGGCTCGAAGGGACGGGGTTTATTTTGTGGGGATTGGAGGCTCGCGCAGAGTGACGCGTGTCCCTCTCTGGGGTCAGCATCTAGCTGCGGGACATATGAGGAGTTCGAGGGTCTTGCCGAAGGGAGTGGAATCCCCTGAACATTCTGGGGGTCCTACTCTCTAGGGGCCTGGGATCCCGCTGAGAGTACTGGGGACCTGAGCTCGTTCGCGGCCCCGCAAAGGAGGTCTGGGGTCCCGCTGGGACGCAATCTAGGGACGGGATCCTGCGGGATCGTGGGTGCAGCACCGGCGAGTCCCTGCGGGTATTGGTATGTGCAGAAGGGCCGGAGGGCCCTGAAAGGAGGGGGCCAGACCGACGGGATCTGGGTGGCTTCAGGGGGGCAAGGGCCCCAGTTTGGAGACAGCATAGTTGGAACACTCAAGTCTCACGCGGCTCTGGGTCCAAAATTTGAGTTTGTTGTTAAAATTTATCCCAGCCCTGTGTGCCAAGCTGGTACCTAGCGAGGGTGGGGACCCCCCAGCCCCTAGGCGTTTGCACTGGACAGAGGAAGACAGTCTGGAGGGGCCCAGAAGGAGACCTGACCCTGGTAGAGGCGAGAGGCGAGGGATGTCCCGAGGAGGAGAGTTGGAGGTGGGCCGGAAGTGAAAGCACTGATGAAGGGGGTGCTTGAAAGCGGGAGTCGTTCTGGGCTGGGTGGAGATGCTGTGGGCGATGCGGGCTATGGCTCTTGGGACCGGAATGGAGGAAAGATCCTGGACAGACCTGGGGGGTCCTTAGGTGGAGGACTCATGCCTTCCTTCCCTCCTTCCTAGCCTCCCTCTGGTCCTTTCTTCCTGTCATGGGTACTGGGACCACAGTTCGAACTATGGGCCCCCTCCCTGGGAGGTGTGGGGGGTGGGCAGCGAGCCAGGCATTGTGATGGGGTGATCTGGAGCTGGGCCTGCCAGGCCTTGCGAGTTGTGGAGCAGAATTGTACGTTGCCTGTGAGACTGAGAAAAGCTGTGGGACGCCCTGGAGGAGCCGCATGCTGCGTTCTCGGGAATGAGGGGTGGGTGCCAGGCCCCCCCAAAAGGCCTGGGAAAGCAGGGGTCTGCAGGCTTGGCAGAGAGGTCCAGGCGGGGGGTGCTGCTCTCTTGGGGTCTTGCTGGGCCAGGTCTGCGGTTAACACCCTGGCAGAGGATGGGGTTATAGGAGAGAGGCCGACAGAGGGAGGAGAAAAGCAGGCAAGGACGCTCAGAGGCTGGGAAGTTTGGAGAGCGTTGGTGGGAGGCACTGGGGGTCCCCAGAGGAGAGGAGAAGGGGTCCTGGGGGAGACGGGTGGGTAGGAAGCCTGGCCCTCAGGACTCGGAAGTGGCCACAGACCTTGACAATGCCGTGGTCATCAGTGCCCGCTGGCCAGTTTGTGCTTGGCCGGGGGTGGGCGAGCAATGGGACTAGGAGATCAGTGAGATGTAGAGATCAGAAAGATGGCACCCCACCCTCGCTACTGAAAAAATACTCCTGGTCTCAGTGCACAGTCATAGGCATAGAGAAAATATCCAGCGAGTTGGTTATTGTAACGATGCCTTTCTCAGCTGTCGTTCCGAATTACAGTGCTAGGCCTGACATTTATCCCACTAGAGCTTTTCCTTTTAAAATTAGCTTAGTTTTGCCTGATTAAGGGATAATTTAAATAATTAATATAAATCTATTTCATTTTAGTTGTTAATTATAATGCCATAATACTAGTAGATAACTCTCCTGAGCACATTTTACATAATTACTTAATTGCTGATAGCAGCTCAGTATTTTCTACATTCGAACAGCTTCAGACTGATTACCAAAAAACATCTCTCCTAAAGTGTTTTAAAATAAGCACGTGAAAATGTGGTACGGGGTTTTTGTTAAAAAGGTTGGTGTACAGAACTTGGTGAGAAAATTCCCAGTGAGAAAACAGTCACCCCCCTCAAAGGGTGGAGTCTGTCCCGGAACAGGTAGCGGCTGGCGTGGAGGCTGATGGCAAGGGGAGGTGTAGAGAGGAGTGGGGGACAGAGCCACCAGGGCGAAGGCTGGAGAGAGAAGCTTGCCTGAGACAATTGGTGCCAAGGCTGGGACCATGGTGGGAGAGGGACCGTTTTCACTCGGTGCACCGGGGTCGTTGTAGGCCCAGCAGGCAGTCACAATGGGAAGCACTTCGTTTTCAGCTGATGAAAACCAGGTTGGGGAGATTAATACCTGAAATCCATGGCAGGGACTGGAAGCAAACTTGTCTGAACCTGTCTGCCCCCCAGCCATGTGTGGGCTTCCATGCTCAGCAGAGGCACCTGGGATTGGGTCTGACCTCAACCCCGTCCTCTTCCCCCAAGATGCATCTGGAGCCAGGGAGGCCACCCTCCCCGACCTGTCTCTGCATCTCTATAAATAGCTGGGTTAGGAGGGAGTGATCTTGGAGGGAATGATGTTGTTACCCTCTGGCCAGCACTGCCTGTCATGTCCCCTCCCCCAGGCTGTCCTCGGAGTGCAGCTGGTGGTGACCCTGCTCACTGCCACTCTCATGCACAGGCTGGCGCCTCACTGCTCCTTTGCACGCTGGCTGCTCTGCAATGGCAGGTGAGCCACAGCCCCTCCCAGAAGTGGGAGGAGCCCAGCCTTCTCTGGCCCCCCTCAGCCCTGCCTTAGGCCCTGCTGGTAGTTTTTTCTCTTTTTTAAGATTTTATTTATTTACCTTTAGAGAGAGAGGAGGGGAGGGAGAAGGAGAGGGAGAGAAATATCAATCCGTTGCCTCTCACATGCCCCCAACAAAGTATCCGACCCACACTACCCAGGTGTGTGCCCTGACTGGGAATCAAACTGGCAACCTTTTTGTTCGCAGGCTGGCCCTTGATCCTCTGAGCCACACCAGCCAGGCCTGGTAGTTTGTTTTGTTAAACAACTTTAGTGAGATGTGTTAAACACAGCCAACTGCATATTGGGCAAGTGCACGGTTGGATCAGTTCTGACAGGTGCACACGGGAGACCATCTCCACCCTCGAAACAGCAGCTGGTTCCCCCACTTCCCCCCTCTTCCACTCCACTCTCGCTGTTAGATGTAGATGTTTCCCGAACTGCTTTTTGTCCCTGTTGGGTCTGGGATTTGGTGGAAACTGCACTTGCTCCTTAGGACAGTGTGCACACCTGCCGTGCTGGGAGAGGTAGCCAGCAGACACAGGGCTGTCCACAACCCCTGCTGCACAGCCCCAGCCCACCCCCCCGTGCCTCGTCCTGGCCTTCCATGGTCCCTGCTCCACCTGTTGCCAGGTGTGCTAGGGCACAGCCCTCCCTCTGGCTCCAGTCCTGGGTTTGGGGTTCACGGCCTTGACATCCCCCTGCCTGTCTTTGCCATCAGTCTCTTCAGATACAAGCACCCTTCAGAGGAAGAGCTCCGGGCTCTGGCAGGGAAGCAGAGGCCCAGAGGCAGGAGGGAGCGGTGAGTGAGCCCCTAGCCTTAGGGGCGGTTGCCCACTGCAGGCACTGCTATGGGCATGGAGGAGAATCCGGGACACCGCGGGCCGAAGGATTTTATTGTCATGCACAGGCTGCCTTCAGTAAGCATGGAAGGCTTAGAAGTTTGCTGTGGGAAGGCCCCGTGGGTGGGTGGTGCCCACGCTCGGGTGTTTAGAGGAAACCCAAACTGGGGGAGAAGGCACCTCCCAGGCTGGGGTAGGGAGAGGTGCACTGGACTGGGTAGGAGAGAATGGAGGATGCTGCTCTGACTCCCCACCCCCACTCCCTGCCCCGCCAGGTGGGCCAATGGCTACAGTGAAGAGAAGACTTTGTGTGTCCCCCGAGATGCCCCTTTCCAGCTGGAGACCTGCCCCCTCACAGCGGTGGATGCCCTCGGTAACAGCCCAGTGGGTCCCCAGCTCCCCTCACTTTGCCCATACCCTGGCAGGGTGGGGGGGTGGGGGAGTCCCTGGAGGGTTGTGGTCAAGGGAGGCCCTGGGCCAGCAGCCTCAACTGAGCAATGTGTCCTGCAGTCCTGCGCTTCTTCCTGGAATACCAGTGGTTCGTGGACTTTGCTGTGTACTCAGGTGGCGTGTACCTCTTCACAGAGGCCTACTACTATGTTCTGGGCCCAGCCAGGGAGACCAACATTGCTGTGTTTTGGTGTCTGCTGACCATCGCCTTCTCTCTGTATCCTTCCAGCTCTGGGTGGGGCAGGTGGGGGCACATGGGGATCTGACTAGCCTCCCTGTCTCCCTGAAATTAGTCATTGGTTATGGGCTGTCCTGACACAAGCCTCCCCCAAACTCGGTGGGGTAAAGCAGTCGCTATTTCATTTGCTTTCCTGGGCCAGACTCAGCTGATTGGCCTCGTCTCTGCTCCCCATTGTGACCCTTCTAGCAGGCTGGGCCAGGCTCCCACAGCGCAGCCGCAGAAAAGCAGCAAGGAAGACAGGGCGCCACAGGCCTCCCGAGGCCTTGCCCCAGCCGGCCCGCCACATTCCTGTCCATCCTTACGGTCAAAGCAAGTCTCCAGGCCCGCACAGATGTAGGGCCCAGGGAGGAGATGCGCCTGCTGCAATTTTTTAATTTTTTACACTTTGCAATTAAAAAAATTTTATTGATTGATTTTAGAGAGAGGGAAACATCAATCTGTTGTTAGCTTATTTATGAATTTGTTGGTTGATTCTTGTGCGCACCCTGACCGGGGATTGAACCTGCAGCCTTGGCCTGTCAGGATGACGCTCTCGCCCACTGCACTGCTCGGCCAGGGCAATTTTTCTATTAAGCTGCACAGAGAGCAGAGGTGAACCCGTGACTTTGGGGACCCAAGTAGGACAGAATGTCCTCGCGGAGTGGGCCTGGGAAGAAGGGAAGCCCATCCCGGGGTCCACACGTGCCTGAAAGCACTGGGGTCTCTTCAGGGCAGGCTGGGGACACAGCCCTTGAGTCTGCCAGCCTCTCAGAGGAACGGGCCGTGAAGGTAGCCGGGAGGCCAGGTGGGACTCCTGAAAGGACTGACCTGTTGGTGGTTTCTCACTGGCCACGCACTGAGCAATGAGCCGGAGGCCTGGCCCAGGCGGGCCTGCCACATGCGTGGCCCCATACTGCTGCCACGGGCCTGAGCAGCATTCTCACGTGTCCTGGGCTTGTTTATCTGCTCCCTCTTCTCTTTGGTCACTCTCCTGCTCCCCAGGACACCAAACCTAGACGTGGTGTTTGTGCTCTGGATTTGGGGTGTCACTGGCTTGGGGTGGTGGAGTGGGCAGGGGCATCGCAGGTGGGGGCCTCCTTAACTCTGCCCCCAGCAAGGTGTTCCTGACAGTGACTCGGCTGTACTTCGGCGCCGAGCAGGACGGCGAGCGCTCCGTCTGCCTCACCTTCGCCTTCGTCTTCCTGCTCCTAGCCATGCTGGTGCAGGCGGTGCCCGAGGAGACCCTCGAGCTAGGCCTGGAGCCAGGTACGTGCCTCGGGGGTGTGGCGTGGACACCTGCCACTCCCGTCTGTGAGCTGGTGAGTGGGGGGTTTAAGTGGTTTGCTTCACCTGCACGGTGTAAGTAAAAGACGTGGCTCCTGGGGCCTGACAGTGTCCATGGGTTTCTGCCACCCCTGGCGCCCCCCTTGGGCTTTGGGGCTGAGAGGACATCTGGTCTCACTCTCTGACAGATGCCTGCAGCTGTAGCTCTTCACACGGCACTTCTGTTCCCCTCCACTCTGCCCTCCACCCAGCAGCCACAGTGACTTAATATTTACCTATTTTTGTTTAATTTGTGGGGGAAATAGGTAAATGGTACACAATTCAAAAAATACAAAAGGCTATAGAGCAAAAATTTCCCTTCCACACTGGTTCTCCTCCCTGGGGGACACCTAGGTGCCACTTTTCCTTATTCACATAAAAAAGTAGTGTAGATGTCTCTACACCTTGTCTTTTTCCCTTAAAAGCAATAAATATTGGAGGTTGTCCCTCGATGTACATACGGTACTGTTTCTTGTGACGGCTACATGGTATTTCATCTTTAAAAATTTTTTCCTTTCTTTTAATGAAAAGGCATAGTTAGGGGAAAGAGGCTGGAATCCCTGCTGGAGGTTAAAAGCTTATCTCCTCCCAAGAACTAAACTAAGGAGGGGACCAAGAAGGTGACAGTAAAGGTCAAGTTGGAGGATAATATTATAGTTAAGAGATCCGTTCATGGGCCAGACTTCCTGGTCTCCCAGTTTGTATTGAGGCCAGGCTGTGTTGCAACAGAGAGTCAAGCACTTGGGCTTGCGGTCGGTAAGTCCCAGAGCCAGCCTTTAAGTTCTTACGTAGACATCCCAGTGGGGACACCTTGGGTGGGGTCAACTGAGTATTGCCCACGGTGAGAACGATCGCAGGCCGCGAAGACGGGTGACGAGGAGGCTGTCCGCAGAGTCTGGAGGGATGGAGAAGGATTAGGATCCTCTCTCCGAACCTCACAGAGACAGGGTTAGTGGGTGAGCAGGGGCTGAGCTTCTGCTGCCCGCTGCTCCTCCAGTCAAAGGTCTCAACTGGCCGGAGGAAAGGGAGAAATAGAGATTGTCCCCATGTGGGCCACCAAAATGTTAGGGTGGTTGGTGATGCAGGCTGTGAAAGAGTTCACAAAGAGAAGAAAGTAAAGATTTTATGCACTCTCCAAGAAAGGAGAGGGGCATGGTGTGGAGAGGGGCACCAGCTGGTATTTCATCTTATGGATGTTCTATTAATATTTACCCAGGCCCGTGTATGGACATCTAAATCTTTTGCTATTAAATGTGGTTGCACAAAACCACATTGTTACATAATAAGGATGTTCGGGAATAGCTTTGTGCCTGTGGCCCGGCTCAACAGAGTGTATCTGTAATTTTGATGCTGTTGCAAATCGCCTTTTAGGGGAGATGCTCATCAGGCCTGTTTCCCCACATCCCCCCAGTGTGTTTCCTCAGACTTTTTCCGTCTTGGGCAATCTGAGGGGTGAAAACGTAAGTGAGGCTGAAAATCTTTTTATTTGCTGAAGAACTTTTCTCTTTCCCTTCTGGAGAAGGTCTGTTCTTTTGCCCAGTTTCTACTGGGTTTTGACCCTTTTATTGATCTGTAGGAGCTCATTCTTTCTATATTAAGGAAATTAGCCTTTGTGTGTGATAGGAGTTGCAAATATTTTTTCTTCGTTTCTCATTTTTCTTTTGACTTTTTCTATTACTTGATCCGTCTTTTAAAAATATAATTGGATCGTGTCACTTCTCTGCCTGATGCCACTCTAATGGTCCTTGGAAAAAGACCAAAATCCTCACTGTGCCTTGCATGGCCCTGCCGATTCCTTGAGCTTTATCTTTACCAATTATCCCCGCTCTTCTAGTTTTAAAATTATATAATGTTTGGTGTACATAAAAGAACACATATGTAAATTAAAGAGCAAAATAGTAACGTAAACACCCATGAACCTGCCTCCCACATAAGAACTGGCCCATTCCCGCCACTCCTGCGTCTCCGGTGCCCCTTGATCCTGCCACCCTCCCCTGTTCCCTGCCTCAGCCCGTCTCTCAGACTTTGTGTTCGTCATTCCTTTGCCTTAAAAAACAAACAGTTTCATCACATGTTTCTGTCCCTAAAGAATTTATTGTGCAGTTTTACAATGTGTCGTCTTCCAGCCGGGCATTGCTGTCTCTCTGAGACTGTTTCCAAACTAGGTTTGTGGGCCTGGGTGCCTTTGGTTCATCCCTCGTCACCATGGATGGAGTGGTTAGACTCCACTCCTCTCTCTGCCCCTTCTCCTGTCAATGGACATTAGGTGGTTTCCAGAGTTTAGCTTTTCCCAGTTGTTACAGGGAACATTCTCGTACATAGTTCCTCATACTAACGGGTAGGTGTTTCTTTTGGGCACAGACTTGGGGACAGTGGGGACATGTTTACCTTTATGTGATGGTGCCTCAGCATCATCAGAGCAGTTTTTAGCCCATCCACCAGCCATGCGGTCTGGGGTCCAGAGCATGGATGCAGGGTTCAGGCTGCCCACTGAGTCCCGGCTGGTTCGATTCCCAGTCAGGGCACATGCCTGCACTTTGGGCCTGGTCCCTGGTTAGGGCCTGTGCTAGAGGCAACCGATCTGTGTCTCTCCCCCTCTCTTTCCCACTCCCAATAGATAGATAGATAGATAGATAGATAGATCGATCGATCTTAAAAAAAATCTATGGTGCCAGTCTAGGGATGTAGAATGGTGCCTTCTGAGTCTTATGGTGCATTTTTCTAGTTGCCTGGTTGGGGTGGGGTGGATAGATAGATAGATAGATAGATCGATCGATCTTAAAAAAAATCTATGGTGCCAGTCTAGGGATGTAGAATGGTGCCTTCTGAGTCTTATGGTGCATTTTTCTAGTTGCCTGGTTGGGGTGGGGTGGGGCATTGAGCCTCTTTTGCTGTTTGATTTTTTCCTCTCGTTTCCTGTTTATTCATGATTTTCTTTCCTCTTTTGTCAAAAGCCTGCTCTTATTGTTGCCCATTTTTCTTTCGGGTTGCTTGTGTTTAAAAAAATTTTTTGTGGTAAAATATACATAAAATTATTACCATTTTAACCATTTTTTAAACCATTTTTAAGTATAGTCCAGTGGTGTTAAGTCCATTCACAATGTCGTGTGACTGTCCCCACCATCCACAGAGATTTCTAATTTCGCAAAACTGAAACTCTGCCCTCATTAAGCACTAACTCCACCCCCCACCCCCCTGCCTCTGTCACCCACCATTCCACTTTCTGTGTGAGTCTGACTACTCTAGGACTTCCCAAAGTGCGATCACACAGAATGTGTCCTTTTGTGACTGGCTGATTTCATTGAGCACAATATTTTCAAGGTTCATCCACGTAGCTGGTGTCAGAATGCCCTTCCTTTTTAATGCTGCGTAATATTCCGTTCTATGAATGGACCACATTTTGCTTATCTATTTACCAATCGATGGACACTTCCATTGCTCGCATGGTTTGGCTCTTTTGAAAAATGTTGCTATGAATATGTGCCTACACATTCGTTTTGAGGCCCTGCTTTTTTTTTTCTTAAACAGCAGCGACATTTGTTTTGCTTCAAAACTAGCCAAAAACTCAACACACATTTTTAAAAGGTGACACAGTGCCAATGAATTAAAACAGGACTATGTAGCCCTTGGTTGCAGTGTCGTGCCACACACCAAAAGGTCGCAGCATTGATTCCCAGTCAGGGCACGTGCCTACATTGTGGGTTTGGTCCCCATTTGGGGCACATGCGGGAGGCAACTGATCGCTGTTTCTCTCTTACGGCAATGATCAATGTATGTGTGTGTGTCTCCCTCCCCCCTCCCCCTCCCTCTTTCTCTCCTTCCCTCCCTCCCTAAAATCAATAAACATTATCTTGGGTGAGGATTAAAAAAAAAATAAAAAAGAGCCCTAGCTGGTATGGCTTAGTGGACTGAGTACTGGCCTGCAAACCGAAAGGGCACATGCCTGGGTTGTGGGCTGGCTCCCCAGTTGGAGGCAAGCAAGAGGCAGCCAATGAGTGTTTCTCTCACACATCGGTCTTTCTCTCCCTCTCTCCCTCTCTTCTCCTCTCTCTGAAAATAAATAAATAAAATCTTTAAAAAATAAAATAAAAAAATATTTATGATAAACAGTATTCTTTCAGTCACATAGATTTGGGGGGGCCCTCTGTATTTCTATTATATGTTATTTCCATGACTTCATATTTTTTATTTTTAGTATTTTTATTTTTTAAATTGTATTTTATTGATTATGCTATTACAGTTGTCCCAGTTTTGCCCCCCCTCCACCGAGCACACCCCCCTCTCTCAGGCAGTCCCCCCACCATTGTTCATGTCTGTGGTTCATGCATAGGTTCTTTGGCTGCTCCATACCCTGTACTGTATTTTACATCCCCATGGCTATGCTGTACCCATCTATTTGTACTTATAAGTCCCCTGGCCTCTTCCCCCAGTCCCCCACACCCCCTCCCATCCGGCAACCATCAAAACGCTGTCCGTATCCATGATTCTGTCTCTGTTGTTCTTGTTTGCTCAGTTTGCTTTTTAGATTCAGTTGTTGGTAGCTATGTATTTGTTGCCATTTAATTGTTCATAGCTTTGATCTTTTTCTTAAATCCCTTTAACATTTCATATAATAATGATTTGGTGATGATGAACTCCTTTAGTTTTTTCTGGTCTGGGAAGCTCTTTATCTGCCCTTCCATTCTAAATGATAGCTCTGCTGGTAGGGCAATCTTGGCTGTAGTTTCCTGCTTTTCATGACTTGGAATATTTCTTGCCAATTCCTTCTAGCCAGTGAAGTTTCTTTAGAGAAATCAGCTGACAGTCTTATAGGAACTCCCCTGTAGGTAACTAACTGCTTTTCTCTTGCTGCTTTTGAGATTCTCTCTTTATCTTTAACCTTTGGCATTTTAATTATGATGTGTCTTGGAGTGGGCCTCTTTGCATCCATCTTGTTTGGGACTCTCTGTGCTTCCTGGATTTGCATGTCTATTTCCTTCACCAAATAAGGGAAGTTTTCTTTCACTATTTTTTTTTTTTTCAAATAGATTCCAATTTCTTGATCTCTCTCTTCTCCTTCTGGTGCCCCTATGATGAGAATGTTGGAATGCTTGAAGTTGTCACAGAGGCTACTTACACCATCCTTGTTTTTTTAAATTCTTTTTTCTTCTTATTCTGATTGGTTAATTTTTGGTTCCTTATGTTCCAAACCATTGATTTGATTCTTGGCTTCATCCACTCTACTGTTGTTTCCCTGTAAATGTTCTTTATGTCAGTTAGTGAATCCTTCATTTCTGACTGGATCTTTGTTATGCTGCTGAGGTCCTCACTGAGTTCCTTGAGCATCCTGATAACCAGTGTTTTAAACTCTGCATCTGATAGATTGCTTATCTCCATTTCGTTTAGTTCTTTTTCTGGAGTTTTGATCTGTCCTTTCATTTGGGCCACTTTTCTTTGTCTCCTCTTTTTGGCAGCTTCCCTGTGTTTGTTTCTATGTATTAGGTAGAGCTGCTTTGACATCTTGTCTTGGTAGCATGGCCTAATGTACTAGGTGTCCTGTAGGGTCCAGTGGCACAGCCTCCCCTATCACCCAAGCTGGGTAATTGAGGTGTACCCTTTGTGTGGGCTGAGTACACCCTCTCGTGGTTGAGCCTTGATTACTGTTAGCAGGTCAATGGGAGGGATTTACCCAGGCCCATCAGGTGCAAGGATTGGCTGTAACCACTGACCACCACCCTCTGCCCTCTGTGGAAGATCACCCGTGCAGGGGCAAGGGGGTGGTGCTCCAGTGTGGTCTGTAGCTGTCCACTGGGTGCACAAGCTCACTCTGGGGTTTCTCAAGTGGTGCAGTCCAAGGTTAGTCCCCACTTTTGTTTTGCCTGTCGCCACCCGGCCTGAGCTATAAAGCAATCTGAGATGGCTGCTACTTGTGCTGGATTGGAGATTCCCAGGAGAAGCCAAGCCGTGAGTCTAGGATGCCTGCTGCTAGTGCCAGGCCTGTGGCCTCTTAGCAAGAGATATGGGGGTTGGGGGCTCACTGACACTGGCTGTTGCTTGTTTGAGAGGAGTTAGGAAGTTGTGCAGCATGAGCCAAGACCAGCCATTCATATGGAAATGTCACTGGGGTGGGCCTGTAAGTTGGATGGGACAGAGTCTCTGGGGATCTCCAGGACAGGGCAAACAGTTTTAGCCAGGGTGATGGAGTCTCATGGCTCTGTGGGTAGAGGGGTCAGAAAAGGGACAATGGCCTGCCTTTCTGTCTGGGAGAAGGCTGTCCCCCAGTTCTTGCCTTGATGCCAGACACTTCACTTCTTCCCTGTATGTCACTAGTGCCTTTCAAGCTGCTACCCCAGTGCTGGAGCTCAGAGGGAGTGAGTCTGATTAAGTCCATGTGTGGGTTCTTTAAGAGGAACTGCTTGGGACTCTAGAAGTTTCTTCTACAGACTCAATCCCCGCTAGTTTTTGTAGCCAGAAGTTATGGGGGCTTATCTTCCTGGCATTGGAACCTTGGGCTTGGGGAACTGGTGTGGGGCTGGGACTCCTCGCTCCTGAGATATCCCTCCCGAATCTTTATCCACCACGTGGGTGAGGGACCAACCCATTCCTCCTCTGTGTCCCCTGCCTCCTCCTACCAGTCTGGATTTTAAAGATTTTATTTATTTCTTTTTAGAGAGAGGGGAAGGGAAGGAGAAGGAGAGGGAGAGAAACATCAATGTGTGGTTGCCTCTTGCACACTCCCAACTGGGGACCTGGCCTGCAACCCAGGCATGTGCCCTGACTGGGGAATCAAACCAGCGACCTTTTGGTTCTCAGGACTGCCCTCAATCCCCTGAGCCGCACCAGCCAGGGCTGGATGTGTTTTCTTTAATTCTGTAGTTGTCAGATTTCCATGCAACTTGATTTTTGGCACTTCTGGGTGATGACTGTTCTATACATTAGTTGTAATTTTGATGGGTAAGCGGTTGTGTGAGGGGCAAGCCGTGTTTACCTATGCCACCATCTTGACCGGAAGTTGGTATTAGAAAACATTAAAAAACAGACAAATGATAACTTTGAGGATGACATGAAATCAACATATGTAGATGTCCTTTTAAAAAGATTTTGCAAGTATAAAATATATACATATTTTATGACAAGGATTTGTTTAGATGGAATGTACTTGGACTGTGAAAGAAGAAAATATAGGTGTGGAGCAGAAGAACATCATGAATCACTACAAACCATTCTGTAAGAACAGATGCACATGTACGTATGTATCATCCCACCAGAAGAAAATGAGACTGGGTGCTGGACCACCTTCTTTAAACTGACATTCTGCTTTTAATTCTTTTGTGTATGTGCCCAGAAGTGGAATTGCTGGCTCATGTGGCGATCCTATGTTTAATTTTTGAGGAACTGCCATACTGTTTTTTTCCACAGTGGCTGCAGCATTTTACATCCGCACGAGCAGTGTACAAGGGTTCCAACTTTCTCTACCACCTCCTCACCAACACTTGTTGTTTTCTGGGGTTTTTTTTGAGACTAGCCATCTAGTGGGTGTGAGGTGGTATCGCACTGTGGTTTTGACATGCCTTTCCCTAATGATTAGTGATGTTGAGCACCTCGTGTACCTACTGGCTGTTTGGATGTCTTCTTTGGAAAGATGTCTGTCTGTTCAAGTCCTCTGCCCATTTTTGAATTGGATTGTTTGGGGTTTTTGCTGATGAATTTTAGGAGTTCTGTATATGCTCTGGATATTAATTCCTTACCAAAGACCTCTGCAAATATTTTCTCTCGAAGGGTTGCCTTTTTAAAAAAATGATTTTACTTATTTATTTTTAGAGAGAGGGGAAGGGAGGGAGAACGAGAGGGAGAAAAACATTGATGTGCGAGAGAAACATCGATCGGTTTCCTCTTGTACGAGCCCTGACTGGGGACTGTACCTGCGACTCAGGCACATGCCCTGAACAGGAATCGAACCAGTGACCTTGCAGTTTGTGGTAAGATGCATAACCCAGTGAGCCACACGGTCAGAGCTCTGCGTTGTCCTTTTACTCCATTGATAGTATCTTTTAATGCACAACATTTTTTAATTTTCATGAGGCTCAGTGTTTTAAATTTTTCTCTTTGTTGCCTATGCCTTTGGTGTCATATCTAAGAACTCATTGCCAAGTCTAGTGTCGTGGAGCTTTTGTTGAGCTGTATGTCTTTGTTTTCCTTGTTTGTAGGGCTTCTTTACATGTTCTTGGTACTGATCCTTTGTTAAATATGTGGCACATACTTCATCCTATCAAATTTGACACCATTATTTCATGAACCACCAAAAAAAGATAAAAAAACACTGTTAATTAAACAATTGCATGCTATTAATTGTTATAGGTATCCCAGTTTTAGAGAAGTTAAAATGTGAAAAAAATGTGCATCTTGATACTGGCTGATCTATGCCCCATCTCAAGGCGTCATGAGTAAAATGAGGTCAAATGCAAAACCAGAAAGTATAGCATGGGATTAAATGCTCAATTTGTGGTGAGAAGACAGTGAAAGTCTTTTCACTGTCTCTGTGCTTTTTTTCTTTAAAATTTTTTTCTCCAACAGAGAAGTTGATAGAAAGCTCTAATGACCTCATACGCTCTTGACCTAGATTCACGTGGCCACACGTATTTCGGTGCACACACGCCACACGTATTTTGGCTGAGCCTTTGAATGTAGTTGCTGCCGCCACTTCTGGTGTCTTTTGATGGACAGAAGTTTTCCTTCCATTCTCAATGATCGCAAGGACGGTGCATATTTTCTTCCAGCACATTTTGAGTTTCATCAAGCCCTTAAACTCCTGGGAGTTCACTTTTATGTTATGAATAGGGATCACACTAACTTTTTTTCCAGGACACAGTCTTGAGGAACAATTGCATTTTTAGTGAATCGTGGGTTCTTTCCAGTTTTCTTTCGTTCTTTCCAGTCCTTCCCCTTTCGTGCGGCTGGGCCTCATGGGTGTGAGAGCAGCAGTCTGGTAGCCTTCCTTCTCCTGTTTCAGTTTCCTACTTGGCTAATTAATTCACTAATTTTCAGCCTCTTTCTGTTTATAGCAGTTAAGGCTATAAATATTTTCTAAACCCCATTCTGTGTATCCTAAAGTTTTGACTTGTATTTTCATTATCACGCAGTTCTGGGTATTTTATGTTTCTGTTGTGATTTTTAACGTTTTTTAAAAACTTCAAAACATGGAACTTAAAAAAAAATTCTTATTTAGTTCTGGCTTAACTGCACTGTCGTTACTACAGAAGATGGTCTACTTGAAATAAATCCTTTCATATTTGTTAAAACTTGGCTTATGGACTAGAATGTGACCAGTGTCTGTGGCTGTTCCATGTGTTCTTGAAGAACACGTGTTCGCTGCCTCTCCATGTGCCGTAAGTTTAAATCTCCCTCTGGGAGAGAGGTCTCAATTTCTGTAGCCTTTCCAGTTTTCTTTTGATTAGTATTTATTATGCCTTTTTAACATCTCTTTTCTTTCAACCTTCCAGTGCCCTCATGTTGAGGTATGTCTCTAAGAAACAAACATACTCAGCGAGGTCTTTTCGGTCAAGTCTGACCATCTATGTTGTTAACTTCGACATTTAATCTGCTTGTGATTACTGTGATTGGACATACTTGGCCTTGTTTCTGCCGTCTATTTGACTTTATATCTGCCCCTTTTCTGTTGTTACTGTTGACATTGGCTGCCAGCCTAACTGTTCCTCCTTTGTCGGTGATCTTGTCCTAACTCCCTGGCTTCTTTGCCAGCTCTTTGTTTTTGGTATTTGACCTGATTTTTGCTGGACTTTTATTCTGCCCCTACCTCTGCATCTCCCTTCATATTCCCCACCGTCTTGTCTTTCTGAGTTGGAATCTGAGTAATTGCTTCAGATCCAAACCATGAATTCTTCTTTGGCTTTTTCTGATTTCCTGTTTAATAACCTATCATTTCAGTAATTACATTTTCCCTTTAGAAGAACGTAATTGGCTTCTTGGCAAATCTGCCTGATCATCTGAGGTAGTCTTGTGTCGCCTGTTCTGTGATGCCAGCTTTTATTTTCCTCAGTTATTTCATATGTAATTGATAACCAATTTCTGAATTTCTCTGGGGTCTACACTTTTCTCTTGCTGACTCTCCTTTCTGGCGATTTGTTTCCTTGTGTGTTTGGTGATTTTGGTTGTGAGTTCATGTTTACTTGTTTTCACTCCGTGTAAAATCTGGGGGCCTGAACTGAGGGTCCCTCCCAGGACTCTGGCTTTCTCCTGCGGGAGCCCATTACACCCCCCAATTCCTGGTGTAGTCCTGTAAGCTCCTATTCAGTGCTCCTTTCCCTATGTCCGCCAGTCCAGTCAAGGGTCTGTCTGGCACTTTCTCCTGCTCTTTGAAAAGAGCCACATGTCACTAGAGCATAAAGCCCCTGGCATGGGGCCTGGCTGTCACCAGCGCATTCCTACCTGAGAAGCAGAAGACACCTCGGAGACGGTCAGAGAAGGCTCTGAGGTCCCAGGGGTCTACTCTACCCCACCCTTCTTGTCTTCACCAGGCCTGGCCAGTGTGACCCAGAACTTGGAGCCACTTCTGAAGTCGCAGGGCTGGGACTGGGTGTAAGTCCTGGGAAAGGAGAGGGGGCAGGGGCAGGCTGTGCCCTGCTGGCAGGGGCTGACAGGTTATGGGGTTCCCTGACCCATCTCTTCTTCTCAGGCTTCCTCTGGTCAAGCTGGCCATCCACGTGGGGCTGGCGATCCTAGGCTCTACGCTAGGCGCCTTCCTCACCTTCCCAGGCCTGCGGCTGGCCCAGACCCACCGAGATGCACTGACCATGTCAGAAGACAGGCCCATGCTGCAGTTACGTGGGGGACTGGCTGGGTGGGAGGTTAGGGAGCCTAGGGGAGAGGATGCGGAGATGGTAAGTGGCTAGGCCTCACCCCGCTGTGTCCTTGCCCCCAGGTTTCTCCTGCACACCAGCTTCCTGTCACCCCTGTTCATCCTGTGGCTCTGGACCAAGCCCATCGCACGGAACTTCCTGCACCAGGCGCCCATTGGGGGCACACCCGTTTCCCTGTGCGTATGTGGGTGGGGCCAGGAGGGAGGGCAGCTGGGGGGCCCCCTCTGTGTACTGCAGTCTCTGAGGCTCTGGGAGGAGCCGTGAGAGAACTGTGGGTCCTGGGGAAAGACCCTGGGGCAGAGGGGGCCTCATTAGCCCCTGTGCTATGTAGGCTGTCGGACTCGGCCTTTGACTCACTGCGCCTCTGGGTGTTGGTGGCACTGTGCCTGCTGCGGCTGGCAGTGACCCGGCCCCACCTGCAGGCCTACCTGTGCCTGGCCAAGGTCCGCGTGGAGCAGCTGCGGCGGGAGGCTGGCTGCATTGAGGCCTGCGAGATCCAGCGGCGGGTACGGGTGTCTGGAGGAGGGAACCTGCCTGGGGTTTGGGGCAGGCCTTCCAGTCCGCCCAGGCGTGGGGCCAGCTGGCATCCAGAAGGTCACCTGCCGCTGCTACCTGTCCACCAGGTGGTACGGGTCTACTGCTACCTGACGGTGGTGAGCCTGCAGTACCTGATGCCGGTCATCCTCACCCTCAATTGCACACTTCTGCTCAAGACGCTGGGTGAGAGGAAGTGGCCTCGCAGGGAGAGGGTGGGCTACAGGTCCCTGAGGCAACCCTGGCCTCAGCCCCCTTCACTCTCCTTCCTTCCACCCCTCATCATCCTGTCCCTCCATCCCCCCATTCCACTCCCCTCCCTCCACCTATCCCTCCCTCCACTTATACCCGCCTCCACTTCTCTCTCCCTCTACTCTCCTCTCACAGGTGGCTACTCTTGGGGCCTGGGCCCGGCCCTCCCCCTATCTCCAGTGCTGGCAGCAGCCCGAGATGGCCCAGTGGGCCCCAAGGAGGATGAGGCCCAGCAGGCGGTGGCCCGGATCACTGGGGCCCTGGGTGGCCTGCTCACGCCCCTCTTCCTCCGTGGCACCCTGGCCTTCCTCGTCTGGTGGACTGCTGCCTGCCAGCTGCTGTCCAGCCTCTTTGGCCTCTACTTCCACCAGCACCTGGCGGGCTCCTAGCCACCTGAAGACACTCCTGAGGTCCCATTGTCGCCCCCTCTGTGTGTGCCTCAGTATACACCCCAGGTGCAAGTGGGCCTGGGAGTCCCCACTGTGCTCGCCTCCTCACTGCAGGGCCTGAGTGGACCCCCCCCTGGACTCCAAGCTTCTGTCTCGAAACTACATCCCAAGGCTGGTGGCAGAGGGCCCCTCAGCCATTGTTCCTGGATTGCGTGTGGACATTCAGGTTTGACAGCAGAACAAGGGGCCAGTCTTCTGAATAACTGTGGGGCAGCATTTACAAACAGGGAAGCTGGGAGAGAGGGGCGCGTGCGCCCATGGTGCTGGGCCGGGCCACTGTGGCTACTGCCCTCTGCCACAGGTCCATGGGGACTGCTTTCCTATAAAGGTCACACGCAGGCCCGTGGGCACATTGTTGAGGCCATGGTGACCCAGGGGATGGAGGATGAGGGGCCTTCTCCGACTCCAGCATTTTTCCGCCACCGTGGCTACAGTGGGAGCCCAGGGTGTGTGTGTGTATAACAACATCCCTGTGGCTGAAAAGCCGAAATTCAACTGAGTAAATTTTAATGATTTTAATGGGCTTTATTCCATGACTCATGAATCAGGCAGCATCCTATGCTTTTGTTATGTGGATACATATGAAAAGTGTATTAAAAACAAGGGTAAAACTTGGGTTGAGGCCAACTAAACACATCATCCAATTCTGATCCTTCTCAAATCTGTAACTACTGAAGTTGCGGTGTGTTCCGGAAGGTGGAATTAAGGGAGGAACCACAATTGACTGCCAAACCCTAAGGCCAGGAAACAGCTTGATTTACCTGTAGAAACTTCTAGAGTCACTGAACGCACCAGGTCCTAATAGGCCAGGCTGAGGGAGGTGGGGGACAGGGAGGCTGCTGGTATGGACGCTGTTCGGAAAGTTCTCAGGTGCTTGAGTCCCTCGCACGACACCACCGCACAGCACAGCCGGGAGGGAAGCGGGCCAGGGAGAGAGTGCGGCGGCAAACGGGGTTAGGCGGCTACACATCTGAATGCTAAATGCAGAGCGCCACCGTCCCTTGCCCTGCCTGCAGAATTCAGTACCTTCCAGGCATGAGACTGAAGAACCCTGGGGGACCCAACTGGCCCAAGAAGGATCTAATGACAGTGGCACCACGGAGCTCCCATCAGCCACCAGCTTAGCTGTGGGTCCATGTGTGCCCCACACACATGTGGCCTTCCGCCCCGCTTGTCTCAGCATATTCTTCACTGTGAGCAGACACCCAGGAGGACCCAGGGATCTGAGGAAGTGTGCAGGGTGGGAAACAGACCCAACGGAAAAAAACAACTTTGGGAAATGGACTCTACAGGGAGAAGAGAACTTAAAGAACAGTCTAGAACGTTCTCAGAGAAAAGAGGTTGTATTCCTGAAACAAGAATGCTATTGCAGGCCTGGCTGGTGTGGCTCAGTGGACTGAGCGCCGGCCTGTGAACCGGAAGGTCACCATCCAGGTGAGAGGTTCAACACCCTGTCAGGGCACGTGCCTGGGTTTCCGGCCAGGTCCCCAGTGGGGGGCGTGCGAGAAGCAGCCAATCGATGTATATTGGTTGCCTCTTGCATATTTATGTTTCTCTCCCTCTTTTTCTCCCTCCCTCCCCCTCTCTCTAAAAAATAAATAAAATTCTTTTTTAAAAAAAGAATGCTACCAAAAAGAAACACCTGAGGAATGTTTTGTTTTCTTTCTGAGCTCTTGGAGATTAAAAGAAGATGGAAGATGGCCCTGGCTGGTGTAGCTCAGTGGATTGGGTGTGGGCCTGCCAACTGAAGAGTCACCGGTTCGATTTTCTTTCCCTCTCTCCCTCCCTTCCCTTCTCTCTGAAAATAAATAAAACCTTTTTAAAAATAAGAGGTTTTAGTAACAGATAAGCAAAACAAGAACTGATCAAGAGGAAATTAGAAAATTGGCTCAAAGAAGCATCTCCAAAATAGAATTCTGGCAGGAGAGAGCCAAGCGAACACTGATAGGCACGCCACGGAGTAACAACGGGAACGTTCCAGGGCCTTTTGCTGCCTGAGGCTGGGTGACAAGAACCCTGTCCCAAGGCATGTCTCTCAGAAGTTTGGAACGAAGCCAGCTCCAGTGAGGACAGAACAGGTCACATCTAGTGGCCCAGGAATCAAAGTTGACGAGTGTCATCTTCCAACTCTGCAGGACCTGCACTGCCCGGCACTTTAGGGGTCACCAAGGACTCCCTGTCAGCTGACACCTGGGAGCCTCTGAGCCCACGGGGCACAGTTCTTCCTGCAGCGGTGCCTCGGGCTACCTGGCCCCTCTCATCCCACCACGGCTGTGCGTGCTCTCTGGAGCTCAATACCATTCGGTCTGGGGACACAGGGAAGTGGACATGCCACAGACGAGGAGTGACAGACACGGACGTCAGGCACAATGGGGTGGGTGCAGCGCTCGTGGGGTGGCCACGGCAGGAAGCACCAGTGACGGTTACAGCCTTCACTGTCGCGCACCAAGCCACAGACATTTACAGACTGTGGCACATTTCACACTCACAGTAAAGAAGCTAAGAATGAAAAAACTCAGGTGGAACCACAGTGAGAGAAATAGGGAGGCCTGAAGGTGGTGGTAAAAGCCCTGCATTTTCAGGGAGGCAAGTATTTTAGTTTTTGTTGACATGTCAACAGCAACTCTATGTCGGTGCTACTCACAGCGATATTCGATGTCTGGGGACACTTCTGATTGTCACAACAGGAGGGAAGGAGGCCAGGGATGCTGCCCAGCCACCCCCCCACCCCCCAGTGCCCAGAACTGTCCCCAACACAGCCACCTGACCCCGGATGTCAGTAGCACTGAGGCTGAGAAACCTGCATCACAAGGAACAGACTATGGCATTTCCAAACCAGCTGAAGAAAAGAAGGCAAACTTAAAAAACAAACCCCCAGAACAAATCAAATGTTTAACTCAAGTTAGCCAGGGAGAAAACTAGTGCAAACACAAGACCTCACACACTGAAACAGGACACGGGGTGTGCCCACCTGTCTGCAAAACCCTCACTCTGTCCAGTCCTCTGGCCTTCTGCTCCCTGTCCCCACCCCACCAGTCACTACCTGGTCACCACCCACCTCCCTGGCTGCCACTAAGGCCCCCCTCACTCCAGCCCTGCAGGCTCCTGGCTCCCTTCTCCCCGCCTCCTCACCCTTACATGTTTGTCAGCAAACCCTGCTTTCATTTCGGTGGCCCTTGGCGTCTTGGGCAGCTTGGCCAGCATGTCCAGTGCTCTTGACCTTCCCCTACAACCCCTCAGTCACGTCAGCTCCATCTTTTCTGTTACCTTTTTCTTTCTCCTCATACCCAGCCTATCAGGAAACCTGGGAACCAGCAACATCTTAAAAACCACTGTGACCCACCACCCTGCTCAGCCTACGACTGCTCATTCCCCTTGCACACAGCTCTGCCCAGCAGCCAGAAGGGGACCCTGTAAGAGGCTCCATTCCTACCCAAGACCCTCATTCCCTAACTGAAGCGCTGCCTCAATTCCTCAGGTGTTTCTTTTTGGTAGCATTCTTTTTTTAAAAAAGAATTTTATTTATTTTTTAGAGAGAGGGGGAGGGAGGGAGAAAAAGAGGGAGAGAAACATAAATATGCAAGAGGCAACCAATATACATGAAGCATGAGAGGGCTTCGAAGGGCGCCCAGCTGCTGAGAGAAAAACCCAGACTTCCTGCCATGCAGACTCTGCTCGAATAGAGCTGGGGAAAGCTGTATGGGCCACAACGTACAGAACAACCAGTTTGCCAGCAGCTTCGTCCATTCTGGCTGCTGTGACAGTGCCATAGCCTGGGCGGCTGGCAGTAAAGGAAAGCGATTTCTCACTGCTCTGGGGGCTGGAAGTCCAAGCTCAGGGCACCGGCATGGCCAGGAGAGAACCTGCTTCTAGGCTGTAGATGCCACTTCTCATACAGTGGAGGACGGACAGGGTAGCCAGCTCTTCAGTGTGACTCTTGTAAGGGCACCAATGCCATTGTAAGGTTCCACCCTCCTGACCCCATCTGCCCTTAAGAACCTTCCCAAGCTGCACTTCCTAACACCACCATGTTGGCTTTAGGTTTCAACATAGGGATCTGGGGAGCCAGAGGAGACGTTGGTCCATGGCAGCCTGGAAGATAAAATAGCCAGGACCTGGGCCCCCTGCGTCATGGAAAACAACACATAGGCTGAGAAGGCAGAAGAGTCGTAACCAAAGACAATACGATCTTAATGGAATGCTGGGAATTATCAGAAGTCATCTGGAGGCAATAATTTCCCAGCAAGACACAAATTAGGGACATGAGCCTGGGTCTGGTCTCCCAGGTTGAAGGCAGATGCCCGGGCTGGGCCTGGGTAGCTCTTGGTCCCACCCTTTACCCAGAGTCCTCTGGAACCTCAGCCTACACACCGTGCATCCAGACCTGAGCCTGGCTCCCTGCCTGAGCTCCCACCTCCCCCTTCCCTCATCTGCTCAAACACCCTTCTCAGCTCCCCAGTGTCCATTTCAGGGCTGCCACCTGACACCCATCTTGTGGGGAATTCCCAGGCCCGGGGGCTTTTCCTAGTACCCCAGGTGGGGTCTTTCCTCCGCTCAACTGCCCTCCAGGATTCCCGCCTGCCCCCCGCTCCCCGGGCTCCACAGCATATTTTTAGATGTTTTGAATCAAGAGCCAGAGAAGTGTCACGCATCGTGTTGCCCATCCCAAGAAGAGCCCCCCAGGGGAGAGACAGGTCTGGGAACCTTGACTCAGTCCTCCCTGGAGGTGCATGAGGCCCATCACACACAGGGACTGGGGGGCAGCTGCATGAAGACTCTGCAGCCACTTCTCTCCAACGTGTCACTGTCACACCCATTGCTGCCTTGCTGGGGCACAAAACCACGAAACGCAAGATTCCTGTTCACATCACTCGACACCATCTTGCCTCAACTACCAGGCCTGCTGTCTTGGGTGGCAGTGTGCAGAGCAATCAAAAGGAGAGAAATAAATGGCCAACACTCACAAAGAGGCGCCGGCCTCACAAGGGATCACAGGAAGATGTGACTAGAACAGCAAGGAGGTACCACTGGCACCCCCAAATGGGGAGTCAGGCTGCCAGCCAGGACGTGGCCTGAACCCTGCACAACGCCTGTTGGCACCTACGTTTACACAGCTGTGCTGGGGAGCGCTCTGGCGGCGCCTGAAGAGGCGAGCCCACTGGTCGCAGCTGGCTAGCCCCTCGAGGACACATCCTCAGAGATTCTTACTGGTGGGTGCAGGAGCCAGAGTGCAAGAGTCACAGTGTCATTTCTGACCTCAGGAAGCTGGCCCAGGAATGAGTAAATAAATGGGGTTAAACAATAAATAAGTAAATACTGTGTTGCTCACCACCTACACACAAGGCTCCCACTTCCGCCTCGGACGGAGTGCCCTAAATTCCAGAGCTACCGGGAGACCCGTGGTGGCCTTGCCCTCCTGCACCTGAAGACAGAAGCACATGCACCCAAGGCCTCACCCAGCTGCAGAGCGAAGCCCCCAGCACAGGCCAGCGGGCGCAGGAGAGAGAAATGTCAGGCCTTTGGGGCCATGCTTGCTGAGCAGGACACAGCCCATCCTGACCGATGTCCCCAATGTGCTTGCGCACAGGTCACACGATGAACTGATAACAGGGATGACCCTGCAGGGGGGCCTGCGAGACCCACCTACTGGTAAAGCCTTCCGTGCAGTTTGCACGTTCTAGAAAACTATAGGGTGAATTAACAATTCAAACAATTATATTTTTAAAAAGTTTTATTCATGACTTTATTCAAAAATCTGTCAAAGTAACCTCAACCCTGTTTTTAGTTCCTGGAGGAGCCAAAGAAAAGAGACATGGGCAGGAGGAAAAGTCATTTTAACTTTTATTAAATATACTCTCTTGGCACAAATCTTAAAATATATAAACATTATATATAAACAAAGTGTCTTCATGGCATCAAAATAACTCCAGACCAGGACAGGTAGCGGGGGGGGGGGGGGGGGGGGAGGGTGTGGCCGTGGAGGGTGTCAGACGGGCCCTGTGTGGGGGCTGGGGGAGTGGTGATGGCGCTAGTGAGGCCCAGGGGCTAGGAGCTACCTTGGGGAGGTGCGCGGGCCAGCAGGACCTGGAGGACCCTGCTGCTCCTGCCCAGCCTGCAGCTCAAAGGAGGGTGCTGCCCAACCAGCCGCCTGGCCTCACCCTCCGGGGGCGGACCCCTGGTTCCCCACACTCTCTGGCCCAGTGCCCTTGGGCCTCCACCCTGTCTCCCTGTGAGGCGTGCCCCTGCCTCTCCTGCGCACTGGTCAAGACTGGGAGTGGTGAGACACCCATTAGGACAGCAGCACAGGTTGCTCGGGCCCTTGGGAACAAGAGTCTGGGAATGACCTTGGGGCTGGCCAGTGAACACATGCAAGAGAAGGCACCTCACAGGTCCAAGGCAAGAACAGACATGGAGCACAACAAAGAAATCAAAGTCACGACTGGAAATGCATGTGAGGCAAGCAAACGGACCATTTCTCATGTTGTGGGCTGGGCCAGCCTTGTCCTGACACCAGACTGGGCTGGTTAGGCACGGGGTCAGCCGAATTTTAATACCAAAGTCAAGAATCTCCAAACGTCATTAGGAAATGGGTGTCTCTGAGTCCCTGTGACACAGAGGGGGCCCAGGAACTTCTCTGTAAGACCAGAGACCCGGGGGTGCCCTGTGTACCGACTCTCCTGAGCTTCCCACCATGGGCCACACACTGACACGGGCTTCTGTTCGGGGAGGATCGCGGCTGCCAGCCACCACCATTGATTCCATTCATGGAAATCAGACAGCCCCAGAGTCCTTAAATTGCCCCATAACAAGGCCAATCACCTGCTCAGGTGGGGAGCCAAGGATGTGCCAGATGCTACAGGTCCCCTCAGAAGCCCACAGGTGCTTTTGGCCCGAGGGTCAGGGCCCAAGGCTCCGCCTCTGTGGGTGTGGCTGTGGCCCATCCTACAGAGGGGTAGACTGGCCCCAGGGCCTGCAGTGGCACAGAGTGAGGGTCAAGGTAACACTCAGAGAAGGCTGTTCCGCAGCAGAAGGCTCTGGGAACTGGGGATTCATGTCACCGGGGAAACAAAGGCAAGACAGTGGTGGGGTGGGGTGGGGTGGCAACAGGCTGCATTTGTAGCCCAAGCTGAGCAGGAGACTGGTCCCATCGTGGACAGGCAAGGCAGACTCTCCCACACCCTCTGGCTCCTCTGCTCTGAGCACAGACTGGGCCAACAGGGGCAGGCGGAGTCTGGCTCTGGGCCTAGTGGGGACAGGGTCACAAGAACCAGGAATATGTCCAAGAGCACAGAATGCCAGGAGGTGGCACTAGTCACTCTGGCATCAGGGTGTTGGGGAGGCAACTCTGGGAGGCAGAGCCAGCCCCAAGGAGGAGGGAAGAGGAAAGGCGGGATGCTCACTCGTTCCAATACTGCACTTCAAGGGCCTCTGGCTTTCCTTGCGGACCCATGGGCGCTGAGCCCAGGCCCCCTGGCCCACCTGCTTGTTCCACGAGGCTCTCCCACATGGCTCTGGGTCAGAGCCAAGGGCCCCCTCACTCCCCAGTCTCCCAAACATTAGGGGTCAGCGGTCCTCCGTGTGCTGGAGCTTGGCTCCCTGTCTCGAGAGGCGCAGAGCACGAGTCCCTAGCTCTGCAGGCGCCGCAGCAGGATCTGCATGAGGTCGAAGGTGGTGAAGCTGATGCCCACGGCGATAGGGCCCTTGAGCCAGTTCATGCTGAGGCCTTTGTAGAGACCGCGCACCAAGCCCTCCTCACGCACGATGGTGCGCATAGTGCAGGCAATGGAGGTGCGTGGGTGGCCTGTGACGCCGGCTGTCTGCATGCGCCTCCGCACCACGTCCAGAGGATACGAGGCCGACTGCCCTATGATGCCTGCGCAGGCCCCGAAGACCATGCGCTCGAAGGGGTAGGGCTGCCGGTGGCCGCTGTATTCTGAGGGGAGGGCCAGGGGGTGCTGTGAGGGCACAGCCGGAGCGTACCCCGCACCCACACAGTACACAACACACATTGGTACTGTGTCTCCCCTGCACCTTCCCACTCAGCCACTTCTGTACCTTCTGGTCATTTGATTTTTTAAGTTGAGAAATAAAAGGGTTGTTTGTTTGTTTGTTTGTTTTTAAAGATAGAAAAGCACAACGAATCATATAACGAAGTCCAAAGACCAGAACGAACTCCCATTGTATCACTCTTGTTTTCCTGCTAGTGAAGACACCCTCCACCACCCTGCCCCAGCAGGACCCTGAGAGCAAACCCGGGACCTGAGCACCCTGCACTGCCTCCTGGGCCCAGAGGGCCAGAGGATGTGAAACCCGCCAGCAGGATTTCTCCAAACACGTGTTGTAAATTTATAACTAGGAATTGAAAACGGGGAGACCCCACGGTTCACTCGTGCTTTGGAAAACCACTAAGTACCCCGACAGTACCACTTGAGGTGAACGTGGGGACAGGGACCCAGGGCAAGAGCAGCACCCAAAAGAATAAAATCAAAAATGGGGTCTTGTACCCCCCACAAGGAGACACTCCTGGATATCCACTGATAACAGCCTAAATGCTCCTCCCCTTTCCCTGCGGTGCTGGGGAGGCCCACCCAGGGCTAAAGGGAGGGGCCACGGGCCAGCGGACCTCCCACAGGATGGACTCAACACCGGCTGAGGCAGAGCTGCACCACCCAGAGGTGTGGGAGGTGGCTCAGCTCTTCACTTTTTACAACCAGGAAACAAGACGAGGCACTGCTCCTGCCACATAGAAGCGCACAAGTATTCCTAACCACAGAGAGGAAGCGGGCGGGGCGGGGGGTGGGGGGCAATGGTTACAGTGTTCTCTATAGTGTTCAAATCTCTCAGAATTATCAAAACACAAGAGGGCACTCCCACTCCACCTCGGTCACCCGCGGGCTTTGTGCAGCGCCTGCTTGCACAGGTGGCCCCCAACACTCTGGACAACACACTGGACTTTACAAGGCTGCTCTTCAAACTAAGCATTAAAGGTCGTGAGTCTGGCTTCCTCGGGTGTGGTGCGATGTCATGTGTCTTCTCTTGATTTGGACCCTGAGCCACCAGCCTGCCTCACCCTGTGTGCCTGGTGTCCAGGTCTGCGTGACCCATGCTGTTGCCCACCCCTCCTCACCTCTGTGCAGGCTCTTGAGTGTCTCATATGTGAAGAAGCTCAGCCCAGCGTAGGGGATGACCCCCAGCACGGTGGGTGTGAAGCCATGGTAGAGGGTCTTCAGCCCCTCTTCCCGGGAGATGCGGACGAAGACTTGAAAGATGTTGCTGTACCTGCCAGGAGAGAGGGACAGTGGGCAGGCGGCAAACTCTGCCCAGGGAGCATCCGCCAGCCTCAGTCACGAACCCTGTTCCTTCTCCACAGGTGGGGCGGGGGGGGGGGGGGGCGTGGACACTGGCGATCTCCTTCTCTGAGGAACAGAACCACCCCGGGGAGCGCTGTGGCATCAGAGGGGAAATGGGTGCCCAGGGCCGTACTCTGCCGTCACCACTGGGATCACCTGGGTGCTCAGCCCTCGCCTATCGTTCCTGTGCGTTTTTAATGCATCTGTGACCAATTCAAAAGGAAGACTCTGGTTTGATGGAAGCAGAACGGACGCCCCGGCTTAGAGAACTTCTTGGACCGGCTGCAGAACAGCATGCCTGGCCTGCCCTGCTGGACCAGGCAGGGTCCACATAGCCATAGCGGGGGCTGACAATACAGCTTCCTCTGCAGGCCAGATACAGAGGCCCAGACCCAAACCTGGGGGCATGACAAAGGGATTCAACCTGAGGGCCCCACTGGCCCCTGAGCCCCATGTGCTGGTGAAGGCCACCGTGGTAGGACTCACATTTCCTTTGGGGTCACGGCCATGCGGGCTCGGACCAGGTCCAGGGGGTAGGTAATTGAAGCAGCTGTGGTTCCAGCGAGTGCCCCTGCGAGGAGGCGAGGCCAAGGGGGCAGGGCTCTGGAAGGGGGAAAGGGGTGAGGAGAGATGGTGAGACCCCAATGCCTGAAGGAGGGAGGCCCAGCCCACGGCCCACAGGTCTCAGTGTGGTAGAACCAAGGCCGGGTGGGCTGGCTTCCTGGTAGCTGAGCCGGTGGGGTCTCTCAGACAATTCGGTCAGTGAATGATAGGGACTTTCCCTTGCAGCCCTCCGGGGACTTGAGTTCAGCATGGTGAGCATGTGAAAGAAGACAGGCAAGCAGGCCCTGACTAGCGGGCTCAGTTGGTTGGGCACTGTCCCGCAAAATGAAAGGTCGCCGGTTCAATTCCCAGTCAGGGCACGTGACTGGGTTGCAGGCCAGGTCCCTGGTCAGGATGCAAGCAAGAAGCAACCGATTGATGTTTCTCTCCCTCTCCTCTCTTTCTCCCTCCCTTCCCCCCTCTCTAAGAATAAATAAATAAAAGTAAATTAAATTAAAAAAGACAGGAGAGCAGGGTGACAGGAGAGAGCTGAGCGGGTCGGGTGGGGGACGGGGGCGGGTTGTGCTCACTCTCCGTGGAAGCCATAGTAGCGACCCAGGACTCGCTTGTACTCTTCGTGTGCGCTGAACTGGATGGCAGCGTAGGGCACCACGCGCACCATGGTGGCCGAGTTCCCACGCCACAGGCTGAGGAAGCCCTCGTGGAGGTAGGTGAAGTAGAGCAGCCGGAGGGCCTCCTGGAGGGGGGGGCAAGGTTAACACCTCCACCTATCTCTTTCCCACTCTGCCTGCCCTTTCCCCTCCCTACTCCGTGAACACCTGGCTTTATTTTGTCCAGCCCTGTGCCTGGGAGCCCCCCTTACCCCCCACATTCTCTGCCCCTGCCCAGTCCCCCAATTCTGGGAACTGTAAAGTGACCAGGTTGGCAAAAGAGGCTCAGAGTCCCACACAAACGGTGTCTAGTTCATGTCTGTCTGGTAGTCTAGCTTTGAAAAATATTCTTCTTTTCTTTATTAAGTAACACTTGCTCTGTGTTCAGATATAAATCAAATGTGAAAACATTGGTTTAAAACGTCAAGTCCCCTCACCACCGCCCCAAGGGTAGGTGCTCTCCTGTCGGTTCCCAAGTTGGGCTTCGTCCAGGCGGAGCTCAGAGTGCCAGGGCTGAGGGGGAGGCCTCGGTCGCCCGGGCTCCTGGGAACCAGCCTGGGGGGAACCAAAGGGGAAAAGCCTCTCCCAACTTCCCGACCCCAGGGCCGCCACGGCCACCTGCCAGCCCAGCAGGGCAGCTGCTGCCAGCCCCAGAGCCAGGAGTTGGTGACCTAGTGGCTCACCTTGGCAGAAAATCTTTTTGAAGACACTGGAAAAAAAACAAAGGCACACACACAACACAGACCATTAGATGTGAAGGATGGGACCCCCCCAAGTCTGCATGACCCCATTGCAGGAAACTGGTTTGAGCTGGGGAGTGATCGCAGCCCCCCAAGAATGCTCACCCCACCACAGAGCTGAGGGAGCAGTGTTCTCAGCGGGGTCACTCTCCTCCCAGAAATCTCCTGCCCCCTGTACCTGGCCCCTCTGCTTGCCCACTCGGCCCCAGGCAGGGGGATGAGCCGCCATCTGACTACCAGGATCTTCCCAGGGGCCTGTGGGAGAACGCGCCTCGGGAGGCTGACCCGCAGCACCCCCACCCAACCAAACTCCTTCGAGGGAGGTGTCACAGCCGTTAGCCGTGGAGGTCAGCGCAGGGGCTCCAGCTCGGCCACGGCAAGGCCATGGAAGTCCCTGTCTGGGGTCTGCCCTCTTCTCAATGGCCCAGTACAGGCGCCCCTAACCTGCTTCTCCCACCCTCCTGAGCTGCCTGGCTGCACTGTCACCAAGGGCTGGAACCACAGTGGCCACAAGGATCCAAAGACACAGGCCATGAGGGTGTCAGTCTTGCAGCCTCCCCCTCCTCACTTCCTGAGCCTCTGCTATGCTCCAGGGACACCCCTGCGCTCGTGTGTGCATGGGCATGTGTGCACACGTACTGCCTCTAGAGTTACAGTCCCCGCAGGGTGCTGCACTCCAAGTCTGCCAGGTACAGATGCAGCCGGCACGGGGGAACGAACACAGGGAAGCTCAGCCTCACGCCTGCCCTTCCCACAGCCCTTGGGGTGATGTCACTGTCCTCATTGTACAGAGAAGGAAACTGAGGCACAGAGAGGCTAGGGGGCCATCTCAGGGAACAGGGGAGGTCTTTTCTTCCCAAACAGCTGAGGGGCCCGGGTGGTGACCATGCTTGTGCCCGGTACTGAGCAGGCACTGGCCACCTTCTGCAGGATGGAAAGTCCTTGTCTTCAGGACACCCTGGGCCTGCTTAACCCCCAGGACAGAGAGAGATGGTTTCTGGAACCGTGTTCCCCCAAAAGACATGTCTGTGTCCTCACTCCCAGTACCTACCATTCACCTTAGGCAGAAACGGGGCCTTTGCAGATGTCATTAAATTAAACCGAGGTTGTGCTGGAGTGGGGTTAGCCCTCATCTAACAGGCGTCCTTGTAAGGCGAGGAGAGGACCCAGGCATAGAGGGGAAGGCAGAGACTGGGGTGATGCAGCCACAGCCAGGGATGTCTGGGGCACCCAGAGCTGGACAAGGCAGGAAAGCTCTCGTCCTGACCTCAGAGGGAGCCAACCCTGCCGGCACCTTGAGTTCAGACTGCCGGCTTCTGGAAACATGAGAGAATAAATTCCTGGTGGGAGCTGCCTGGTGTGACGGCCACCCCAGGATGCCAACAGGGTTTTTCTAAGTGGATTTAGGAAGCACTTTAAACACCAACTTGCAGTGCAGTTTGGGGGGGGGCTGTGGAGGAGGAGGGTGACCACCTGGCTGTATCTCTATCACAGACGGACAGATGGACAGACAGCATTTACCTTGGAAGATGATTTTGGTTCGGTCCAAGGGAGCTACTGCCGTTTTGGCAAGAGCGCCAGCCAGGGCCCCGGACAAGAGGGAGCTGAACACTTGCCTGTGATCACTCTGCAAGAAACACAAGCACACACGGTCTGTTGTGAGAGAGGGAGGGGGGGTCTGCTCCACCAGGCCGGCGCTGAGAGGCTTGCTCTCCTTGCCCCTCCACCACCCCCTACCCTGGTCCAGGGCTGACAAGTGTCCAGTGGCTTGAGTACTATGGCCCTACTGGGCCCTAGACAAGCAGTGGTGCGTCCAGGGGCCACAGAGCCTTCACAGGACACCGTGAAAACCTCCCAGATGACAGGGACCACCCACGTGAGAAGCGATGCCTCGCCTGGGCCATCCAGTGAGGTCCTGCGTTCCCAGAGGCAGCCCACAATGAGACTGGCTCCAAATAGAAGAGTCACCCCTGACCCAGCCCACTTGCAAGCCTTGGTCCTGCCCACCGGGTGTTGCGGATGTGTTTCAGGGCAACAGTCACGAGGACCCCTGTGGTGCTGGGGGGAACTGGCAGGGGTGTTGGGCAAGGGGATGCTGCCTGTGTCAGGACTTCAGGAACCAGTGTCTGTGGCTATTCAGCCAAGGCGAGGGTGACGGTGCCAGTGGCCAATCGGCATCACGTGCTCCCACGAACGCCTTGGGGCCAGCACTTTCCTTGCTTCCTTTCTTCCCTTACACGTGCATCTGCACCCTAAACATCTCATCCAGTTGGAGTCTCCATTCCTCCAGCTGATTCTCACAAGCAACCATGGGGAGCATTCTGGGACATTGCAGACTGGAGGTGCCCCCATCTTGCCTTGACCCACAGTGAGCGAGAATGGCAAGAGTCAGGTCCCTCAATGATCCCAGGAATCCATGAAGTCCCAGGCAGACCAGGTGCCCTGGGGACATGCAGTATAGGGTGGGGGTATGTATGAGTCCCTTGCACCCCATGGGGCCACCAGTCTATGGAGAGAACAAGACATGAACTAAATCTCTGACAGAGGTATGCAGTCACCAGTCCAGGTAGGGGCCCCACAAGGAGGCTGGCTTTTGCCCAAAGAGACATGGAGAGCCCCCAAGGTGAACAGGCCATTTTCACTGTGACCAGAGAAGAGATGGCTCCTGTGGCAATCAGGATGGAGTGGCAGAGGCTGAGCCCAGAGAGGGTGTGGCCAGGGGAGGCCACAGGGCATTTGGGGGTAAAACTGGCAGCTGGCTCAGGGCAACCTCATGCCAAGTTTGCTCAGCTCAGCGGTGGCTCAGGGGTGTGGGGCTGGGCCCAGAGTCTGTCTGTACTCCTGGCCTGATTCTGACAGCGGTGATTGGAGGACGGCCTGTCTGGTCTCCCCTTCGTCCTCTCTGACATGCTGAGCACTGCCTCCTGGTCCAGCTTCCACTCCTAGATCCTCTCCTGTGTGTCTCAGCTGCTCCCAAGGGCCGTGTGCCCTGCAACCTGGCCCCCACCCTGTATGGCTCCTGCTCCCCACCCACTTAGCGCCCTAGCATGCCTTCCACCTGCCTAGCCCACTCCTCCCTAAAAGAACAAATTCTAGAGCGGTGCTCTTCCTCTCGTGTTTCTGAGGCAGAGCTTCACCAGCGGGTTCCACCTGCTCCTTGCTTCACACGGGCGTCACTGGGGACTCCCGCCTTTCCTGGGTCACACAGCAAGGTCCTGCTCATTGGTCCCGTTGGTTTTGAGAAATGTGGATGTCAGAAGGCTCGGTGGTACTCCTAGCACCAGCTCCCTGCCTCAGTTTCCTGTCTGTGAACCAGTGAGCAATGGCTCACCCCCACTGTGAGCAAAGGGAACAGCCCACAACAGCCATGTGCTTGCCAGCACTGGAGGGAAAGCCGGTGTACCCTTTCTGCCTCCTCCGGCGGGTTACTCCCTGTGCAGTCTGCGGTCTCACAACTCCAAGGCCAGCTCTGCGTGTCTAGAACACATGTCCTTAAATCCTGCTCGCAAGGTAGCTCTGGGACGCTCTGAGTCCACTTCCTAGCTCAGCAGAGAAGGCTCTTACTGCCCACAGCAGTTTATTCTTTGAAGAGCTCAGCATGGGCATCATGAAGTGGCCAGTGTGTCTGTGTCCCGCATGGAGGTATCCCGCAAATGAAATGCGAGGCGGACGGTTCGACAGAGAGAACGGGGGCCGTCACGGCCTGGCCATGAGCTCCGTGAGAAGATTCTGGGCTTCTTAAGCAAAAACACGGGATTTCCAGGATGGGCTCCCATGTCAGGTTGGCCAAGAAGACCAAGAGTGTCAGGTGTGTGGCCGGCACAGAGGAGGATGGGCACTGGGTGTCCAGGCATGTGATGGGAATGGACGGATCTTCTGCTGGCCAGCCAAGGGGATGAGTCTCCCTCGTGGTCTACTGGGAAGTTCATGAAACTGGGAGGGACACGCATGTCTCCTGTGGGCTCACCCTCATTGCCCCGCATGGTACGGTGATGGCGGTCCCACCCACCAGCCCACAAACCAGTCCTCCCACCTGCTTGGCTCTTTGCAGGGCCACCTGGCACCTGGGAAAGGTTGGGAAGGTTGGTAATATTACGCTGCAGCACCCCAGCCTCTGAGCTGGTGGACTCTGAGACCTGCCTGAAGGCAGCTGAGCTGCACCCCAGAGCTGGGGTGGCCCATCCCCACGGCAGACCCTGAGTTGGCTGACTCTTGTGTGCACAGATCTGAATGAGAAGAGGGCTCCTGGGCACCTTCTGACATCTCAGCCGTTTGGGGTAAGGCTTTGGCTTCTTGCCCAGTGCTCAGGGGGCTGAATTCACATCACAAGTGGGGCCATCAGCATCCCCCCACCAGTATGTGTGTGGGGGCTGACCTGTGATGGGTGCACATGCACAGAAGAGGGACCCATGAGGACTCCCACGGGGAGGCCAGGTACTTGCCTTTGAAGAGACCGGTGGGGACAGGATGGCCTCGGCATCCTCCCGCAATCGCACCGCGCCTTCCTTCACACCATTACCCATTCCAGGCTGCTGGGGACAGTGGAGACTTGGTCCTGTGGAGCAAGATGGGGCAGGAGGCGCAGTGAGAAAGGGCTTCCCCCATCTGCCTGACACCCTGGTCACTTGAAACCAGGACGATCTGAGTGTGATTTTCCTAACCTGGTGCCTGTCTCCCTACAAGGAGAAGATGCGGCACCAGCATCCGAGGCAGCAGCCCCTCCGCCGATGGCTCAATTGTTTACAAAAGCCTCTCTATCTGATCTTCACAAACAGGCCTGGGAGTCGTCTGCCTTTTTAATGTCGTACCAAAGGGGCAGGTGGGCTCAGAGAAGTCAAGCCCTCCCAGTGAGGTCACACAGCAGGAGGCAGGGTCACGGTAGGCTGAGAGGCAGAGGGGTGGGACAGCCAAATGCCCACCAGGCTCCAGACAGCTCGGACCCAAGTCTCTGTCCACAGAAACAATTTGAGAAAATGAATCTTTTCTTACTGTATGGCTGCCTCTTCTTTGTGGCCGAGCTTACAGCAAAGGGCCCTGATGCTTGAGGATTCCTCACTGGAAACCTACATTTATCCTCTGGGTGGAAGCTCACACAAAGCTCAGCCAACCACAGCAAGGGGACCGCGAAGACAAAAGGGTAAAGGACAGGCAACACCAAGATGCTACCATGCACGTGTCCTTTGAGGTCTCGGTTCCCACGCTTTAAAATTATCCAATAAATCAATACATTTTCCTGTATAATGATGCAAATGGTACAGATGTGCCCTAAACAGGCTGAGGACACCCCTCTTGCCTCTGGGTCCTGCCAGGCACTCTACTCCAGTGCCAGTGTGGAAGGTTCTGGAAAGCACCAGTGGGATTCTACTCCACTGGTCCTCTCCCATTGTTTCCTACTCAGAACAGGCTCTTGAAGGAAGCAGACCCAGCTGTTTCCAGATGGAGCAGGAAACACAGGGATGAGCCTAGAGCCACCTGAGGTGCCAAGTAGAAACCAACACCCAGGTGGTGAGATTATGGGACGTGGCAGCTGAGGTGAGTCAAAGACTTCCCAGTGGCTAACGCGGGAACAATCTGAGCAACAGAACCAGCAAAGCAGTGCTGGGTCACAATCCAAAGAATAAAATGTCCCCACGAGTCCACACTAGTATAAATGAATGAATGAATGAATGAATGAATGAATAAATAGGGAGACAACTATCCCATCAGAAGAATCCCAAACAATTTGTGCCTATGCCCCGCCCTCAAGGAAGGGGAGCAGGACCTCCCACTCTCGGGTGTGTAAGTAGTGACTTCCTCCCAAAGGGGACAGGGAAGAGGGAAGAGGGCAGCTTTACAGAGGAGAACCTGGCAGGCACCGCCTCAGCCAGGGGGTCAAGGCCAACATCACAGTGAAGAGCCATGCTGGCGCCCGCGCCCTGGTCTCCGTGTGAGGAGAAGAGCCCTTCACGTCTGTGGGTCCCCTCCCCGCACCCGTCACCCCAGTCCAACCGTGAGAGAAACACCCCACACATCCCAACTGCGGGCGCCCTACAAAACACCCCATCAGCTTCAACAATGTCAATGTCAGCAACCAAGGAAGTCTGAGAAACTGTCTCAGCCCAGAGGACCCCACAGCCCATTACGGGGACATAATGCCT
Source organism: Desmodus rotundus (assembly GCF_022682495.2). Classification (NCBI taxonomy): domain Eukaryota; kingdom Metazoa; phylum Chordata; class Mammalia; order Chiroptera; family Phyllostomidae; genus Desmodus; species Desmodus rotundus. The sequence goes on along the minus strand of NC_071395.1, from coordinate 49,293,706 downwards.
AAATGTTGTATGAGATCCTGGGACAGAAAAGGGATATGAGGGAAAACAGAGAACATCTGAATAAATTATGGACTTTAGTTAATAGTAACGCATCAGCATTTTGAAAAAAAAAAAAAACAAACAGAGCCACTTTAAAATGGACCCGGAGCTGCCATCCCAGAGAACCGCCTTGCCTGTCTTACGCCTCAAACCTTTGGAATGTTGACACGGCAAAACCACCCTCAGAAGAACACTGTGTGCCAAACAACTGTTTGCAAGGATACCGAGAAAGCCAACAGGACTGAAAATTAAAAACATTGTTTATAATTAGTGTCACTATGTTAGCTTATCTGCACCAATCGAAATGCCTTCCTGCTATTGATGTCACTGTTCCCCTTCCTTTCTCATCGATACTGGTTGCCTTGTCTCCTAATTGGAACATGATTTGCGCTTCTGCCTGAATCAATGCTTTCCTAATGGCTATTTCTTTTGATCTCAAATACATGCTTGTTGCCTTTCACTTTGGCCCTTCTTTTTTAGGTTCACAACTTGTTCATTAGTTTTGACCTACGTACCATACTAAGGTCAGGCGTTAAAAGGGAAGAAACGGGGTGTGTGGGATTCAGGGCCTGTGTTATGTTCACAATTTTTCTGTAAATCTGAAACTGTTCACAAACATAAACCAGGCTTTAGCAGTGTTTTTAAGGCAACCGCTGGGGTGTCGGCTTGTGGGACGCACTGTGACGGCATCACCCCCACCTCTAGCACCTCCAGCTGTGGCTCACACCACCTCAGCGCTCGGGGCCCTGGGGACTGTCCTGGCATCTGGGAGCAGATGGTCCTGCACAGCTTGTGAGCACGATGAATGTGAACACATTCTGTAGAACCTTCCTGAGGAAGGAGCCAGCCCTTCGTGCACCTGCAGTGGGTGAGGAGCCTGTGGCTGGGTTTCCTCCCCCAGCTCCTGCTCCAAGTTCCCCAGGAAGGGAGGTGCTCGTGGGCTCAGACCCAGGGCTGATCCTGGAGCCCACTGGACCTGACGCAGGGCCTGCCCTGGGAACTCAGTGCAGACGGCTCAGCTGGGGCCTCAGTGGGGAGGAAACAGTCAGAAGCAAAGTCTGCACACAAACTGGTGCAGACCTGTAAGAGCACGTCACTGCAGGTGGCAGAGCTTTGAGGTTGGTCACGAGGAAGTTGTCTGCAGGGAGCTGAATGGTGGCTCCCAAGACACATCCACTCATGACCTGAATGTGGTGTTCCATGGAAAAGGGTCTTTGCAGACATAATTACAGTAAGAATCTTGAGATGGGATCATCCTGGATGTAGGGTGGTCCCTAAATTCAAGGACAAGTGATCTGTTAAGAGAGGGAAAAGGAGCCCTGGATTGAGCACTGTCCTATAAACCAAAAGGTCACTGATTCGATTCCCAGTAAGAGCACATGCCTGGGTTGTGGGCCAGGTCCCCATTTGGGAGCTTATGCAGTTTCTGTCACACATTGATGTTTCTTTTCCTCTTTCTCCCTCCATTCCCTTCTCTCTGAAAGTAAGTAAAATCTAAAGCAAAAAGAGAGAGAGAGGGAAAGGAGACATAGAAGGTGAGGCTGGAGTGCAGGCCTCCCCAGCTGCGAAACTCCTGGGGCCTGCAGCAGCCGGAGCTGCGAGGGGACGATACCACACCATTATCCACTACAGCCCCTCCCTCCCCAGGAGCTCTGCAGGGAGTGGCCCACCCAGACTTTAATTTTGAACGTCTGACCTCCAAAACTTAAGCCACACAGTTTTGTGGTGATTTGTTACGGCAGCCCCTGGAAACTAAACCAGGGCCCTTTTTAGGAGAGAACCTGGGGGGTGCCAGGGCCCCCTACACCCACAGAGCAGGCAGTCTCAGCTTGACAGCTACTTCCACCAGGGCCCCTGCGCCACCCCCCACCCCCAGCTCCCCAGGATTGCAGGGTAGAGAGAATGTTCTTGCCCTGGGGGATTGCAGGGATGGAGGGAGGGGGTATCTCAGGGTTTCACCCCTCAGGTCAAATGCTAATTTCTCTAAGAAATAAATAGCTCTTTGCTCTTTCAAATCAGTTAAAAAAACAAAAAAGCCAAGACAAAATAAGGCAAAGAAACAGCCAGGTCACCCGAATGAAACAACTTACAAATATGCCAGGTGCCCACCTGTGCATGTGATGGGAAAGGCAGGTGTCACCCTAGGGAGGGCTGTTCGCATGTGTGGGGCCACAATGCAACATGCGACAAGACGGGGTATGGATGGAGGGAGGCCCAGGGTGGCACCTCTTTGCCTTAGGATGTGTGCTGAGCCCCAACATGTGAGCACAAAGATCTACGGACCAGTAAGGCCACCGCTGGCTGCTGGCCCCAGTGAAGGGGAGGAGGGAGACAGGGAGAACACGTGCCTTGTGTCCCCAGGGGAAACTGCCACCTAGGTTTTTACTGATGGGAGAACCCGCCTGGATCCAGTGGGGTGCTGCCTGGGGGGTGAAGCGCAGAAGCAGACCAAGCGTTTATAGTGTGCTGTCAGTGGCTATGGGGATGTGCTGAACACCGCAGGGGCCGAGGTAGAGGGGACTGGAGTTTTTCCTCAATTACAGTTGACATACAATATTATAGTAGTTTCAGCTGTACAATATTGATAAGACATTCATATAACTGATGAAGTGATCCCCCGATAAGTCTGTGCCCATCTGACACCATACACAGTTGTTACAATGTTATTGACTATAGTCCTATGACGCAGTTTACATCCCTGTGACTTTTTATAAAAGTCACAATTTGTACACGTACTCACCAGTAACAGAGAGAGGACATAACCCAGGTGAGACCACCCCCCCCAGCCATAGCGCCCTCCTGTGGTCAGACCCCCTCCATGCTCCCCATTGGCCTGCCCCTACAAACAGCCACATGATTCTGAATTCACGCACACCGACCCCAGGGAGGACCCCCTCACTGAATTGCACCTCCTACTGCCCTGCACAGCATCCAGGTTCAGGAGAGTCACCAGGTCCCTTTGATGCTGGTGTGGGGACACCATGGCTGGGTCTTCCATGCATGTGCCCAGCACTCCCAGGTTGGGCCCCCACATCTATGCTCAGGACTTGGGCTCCTTTGGCATCGTCAGTTAAATAGTGACCAAGGGCCCACATGGCCCAGGTTGAGGACCGCACAAGTGGGAGGTCTCAGCTGACACAAGCAACCCACGTGCCAGAGCCACCTGCTCCCACCCTGACTTCCTTCAGTCCCTGCAGCACCTGCTGCCCTCCCTCTCTCTGGAACAAAAGGCCAGGGATTTGCACCAAGGGAGGCAACTGGGCAAGGAAGGCTCTTCATGTTCTTTTGTTTCTCTTGTACCTGTTCCTTCTCTTGAGTAATACCAAATTTCTTTCTTTTGAAAAAATGTTTTCATATGTTTATTAGCTGACTAGTTATTTCTCTTAAGAAATCTTTTTAACAATAACCTACACTAAGAAATACACTTTACATCATAACACTCACTCGTATTCACACACGCTCGCGCATGCGTGCCGTAAAGAAAACAATGCTTCAGGAAGGAAAAGATAGCTTTTATTTTTTAAGGTGCCATTCGCTCTCCTCTACTTAATTTCAATAAACCTGATCACAACCAAGTAAATTTACTTCATGAATAATAGGTCTCAACCAGCAAACTCAAACCACTGTGTTACATGCTGTGGTTCAAGAAGTGACCTTCATCTCTTTATTGTTAAAAACAGAGATAATAAGCCCAAAATGGAGTCACCTGTGCTAAGCTCCATGTCACTAAACTGAGACCTAATACCTAACTTAATTACACTTTCAGCCAATCCCAGGAGTGGAATCTCAAACCAGTCAATCCGGAATCACCTGGTCAACAATGGTAAGGTCACCTGCTTGATATACCCCCGCTGTCCCCTAAATGAAGGTGACCTTGCCACAACCTACTCTTTGCTATTAACCTCCTTGTCCCACCCTTTCTGCCTGTAAAATTGTACAGCTTCTCAGAGCTCCCTTCTGTTAGATAGGATGCTGCCTGATTCATGAATCTCCAAATAAAGTCAGTAAGATCTTTAAAACTTAGTTGAATTTTGCTTTTTATATATTACATTATATGTGAATACATGTGTGCACACAAATACACGCCCACGTCTTGGGGGTACTGGGAGGTACCGGGCCCGGGCGCTGCCCTCTTGTGTCTCTCGTCACAGTAGAAAGGCACTCTCTGGGGTCGCAAGCGCCCTGTGGTCTCCAAGGTTGAGGAGTATGAGGGGGAGAAGCAAGTCACAGCCCAGCGCGGGGGGGGGGGGGGGGTAGAGGGGGGGCAGAGGGGGGGCGGCCACTTGCTCAGAGTAACACAGTTTTCCTTGACAAGCACTCGCACGCCTGGCCAGGACTTTTAGGGAGAGGCGGAGCCCAGCTGGTACTCATAGGCATCATCTTGAAGGGGACACAGACCTTTGGTTTTGCTTCAAAACCCACAGTTGGCCTTTCCAAAACAAGTCACTCACAAACTCAGAGAGGTATTCTTAATAAACTAGTATCTGGACGGGGGGAGGTGGAACATTAGATTGGGCCAGTTATAAATGTTTGCTCCTAAAAACAATGTTAACTCATACAACTCAATACTAAAAAAACAAGCAACCTGATTTAAAAATGGGAAAAGGATCTGAATAGACATTTTCCTGAAGACATGCAAATAGCCAACAGTAATGAGAAAGTGCTCACCATCACTAATCATCAGAGAAATGCAAATCAAAACCCGAGTCAATTACACCTCAATTAAAAAAATCAAAACTATAGTGAGGTATCACCTCACACCTGTTAGAACGGCTATTATCAAAGAGACAAGCAGTGCCCTGGCCGGTGGCTCGGCCGGCTGGAGCCTTGTCCCGCGCACCGAAAGGCCGCAGGCAGGTTCTAATCCCTGCTCAGGCACATACCTCGGTTGTGCGCTCAGCCCCCAGTGGGGCCATGTTTGGAGGGCAACCGATCGATGTTCCTCTCTCCCTCTCTCTCAAATCAATAAACAGATCTTCGTGTAAGGATTTGAAAATAAAAGGACAAGAAATAACAAGTGCTGGTGAGGATATGGAGGAGAGGGAACCCGTGTGCACCGTCGGTGGGACTGTAAGCTGGTACGGCCTCTATGGAAAACAGTGTGGAGGCTCCTCAGAAACCTAAAAACAAACTAACACACGGATCCAGCAATTCCACGCCTGGGTATTTACCCGAAGGAAGCAAAACCACTAAGTCAAGAAGGCATCTGCGCCTTCATGTTCACTGCAGCGTTACTCACAGCAGTCAGCACGTGGAAGGGCCCGCATTCCGTGGACAGACGGGTGGATTTTTACATATATGGAACGTTTAGTCATAAAAGAAGGAAATCCTGCCATTCGTGACAACATGGATGAACCTAGGTCAGACAAACACAAACACTGAATGACCTCACCTACATGTGGAATCTAAACAAAACAAACCGAAAACCAAGTTCACAGACACAGAGAACAGAGGGGTGACTGCCAGGGGTGGGTGTCGGGAGTGAAATGGGTCAAAAGGCAGAAACGCTCAGTTAGACACGCGTCCTCCAGGTGCAACGTGCAGCGTGGTGACCACAGTGCTGCCCTGTGGCTCTCTCCCTGCAGAGGAAAATCCGTTTTAAGGTTCAACCACAGCCCTGCCTGGTATGGCTCAGTGGGTTGGAGCACCGTCCCGCACACCAAAATGTTGGGGGTTCAATTCCCAGTCAGGGCGTATGCCTAGGTTGAAGGTTTGATCCCCGGTCGGGGGGTATATAGGAGGTAAACAATCAATGTTTCTCACATAGATTTCTCTCTCTCTCTCCCTCCCTCTCTCTCCCCAACTCCCCTAAAATCAATTAAATATATTTTAAAATTCTTTTTAAAAAGTTCAACTGTACAATCTTCAATTCAGAGTGAAAGCTGAGGAACTTCTGAAGTGAGTCACCTGCATGGGCTTGGGGGGGTTCATGGACATGCAGAACAATGTGGGGGAATTGGATTTATGCGAGGTTTCGGGTGGGGGTTGGGATTATTCCTGAAAAGTACCTTTAGCGCAAGAAAAAAAAAATCTGTAACTATGAGTGGGGATGGCTGTAAACTAGACCTATTGTGATTATTTCTCAATAGACACAAATATAAAATGATTAGGTTGTACACCTAAAACTACTATAATGTTATGTGTCAATTATATCTCAATAAAAAATGCAACCCTGACCCCCACCCTTCAGGTAAGAAAGGCAATATGCCCAGGGACGAAGGCCAGACTGAGCAAGACAGCAGGACCTGACCAGCCACCTCTGTAGCAACCAGCCAGGGAGCTGACCAGAACCCCTGTAGCAATCAGCCTAAAACGGTTGGGACTTCGTCTGGGACTACAGCCTCCCTAATTCTTGCTCCTGCTTTTAACTCAGGGCCAAGCAGAGAACACCAAATATACCACCTAACCAGTCACATAGGCTTTCCCGTGCCAACAGCCTTGGAGGAAAGCCCCCTTCTACAGAAAGCCCCCTCTTCCCTGCCTGCCTTGAGTCTCTGCCAAATGCAGGAGTGGCAGCTGGCCCCCAGCTCTGGCAAGCTCTGAATAGCAGGCTCTGTTCTCAGCTGGGTTGTCTTCCTTTATTTCCACAGGTAACTTATGAACGGGGAAATCCCACAGAGGCACGCTGGGGGCACTGGGAAGGATACAGCATCGCTTCTGTGGGATTCCTGCCAGAAGCACTCAGCCGCACTCTCATCGTGAGGAAACACCAGACCACACTGAGGCTACAAAGGACTGAGACGTCCTCAGCAAACGTGTGAGGGCTGAGGGAAGACTGAGCAACGGTCAGGGGTGAGAGACGAAGTAAGGAGACAGAGGACTGGGTGCGAGTGCGAGCCTGGACCAGAATGGGAGCAGCAGGGCAAAAACTGGGGAAATCCGAGTTGGCTCGGGAGATGAGCCCGAGCGTTGCATCGGGGAGGATTTCCTGGCTCAGAAATTCATGTGTGACACAGATGCTAACACTGGGGGAAGCCAGGTTGAAGGGAATACTGAGACTCTCAGTTACTTTTGTCACTTTTCTGTAAGTCTAAAATATTTTCCAAAAAACCCCGCTGGAAACAGTGCCTTGAGAAATCCAGGAGCTTCTGGGATGTGCCAAAGCATTCAAAGAAACACATTGCAGATGCCTGTGGCTTTTGAGGGGCTGGCCCAGTGACCTGGCTCCTCTCTGTCCTGTCTTTGTGTCTGAGCCAGGGGCTCAGAATTGTGGGCCAGGGAGGGGGCACCAGCAGCCGTGGGAACCCTGTGTGAGGGATTTGAGCTGCGTGGTCTGTGGGGGTGACCAGTGTCTTCCCAACACCCTGACCCTGGTGTCTCCTTGGAGCTGGGTGCTGGGGGGTCGGCAGCCTCAGTGGGGATCTTCCCTCCGCCCCAACGCCCACTGTGCTGCCTGACCCCTGTGCCAGCCCAGCCCTCCAAAGGGCACTCAGGGCCTGGAACCTGGCCAGTGGGCACCGACGGGAACACACTCCTTCGCTCCTGGTACGAAGACCTGACAGCAGGAGTGGTACCACCAGCAGGACCAGGTTGGGAGGCCCATGAGCAGGGGCCGAAGGTCCTAGAACCCTCTTATCCTGACACCAAAGGAGGTGGTCCTGGAAAGGGGGGCCGTAAGGACAGCCTTGGCTCAACACTTAAAGGGCTGTGGAGGGCTGAATAATGGCCCCCAGAGATGTCTATCCTAAAGCCCTGGAACCTGTGAACATGCTACCTTACATGGCAAGGGGACTCTGCAGGCGTGATCAAGTTACGGATCCTGAGATGGGGACTGTCCTGGATTATCAGCACGGCCCTGTGTCACCGCAAGGTCCTCATGAGAGGGAGGCAGGAGGGTCAGAAGCGATGTGATGACTTCAGAGAGCTGGGGAGGTGCTGCGGTGCTGGCTCTGAAGGTGGAGGCGGGGCCCTCGGCCAGAGAGGGGAGGTGCCTCTGGGAGCCAGAGAAGGCTGGGCACAGGCCGCTGCCTGGTCTCTAGGAGAAGTGCGGCCCTGCACACCCATTATGGGCTCTGACCTCAGAACTGAAAGACATAGGTCCGTGTGGCTCTCAACCTCTGCATGTGTGACAGTCCATCACAGCAGTCACAGGACACTGACACAGGATGTTACTGGAAGAGGTGCAGGTTTTCGGAGGTGGGGACCCTGTGGACAGCTTGAGGGAGTCACAGGGAGGCTGATTCCAGGCCAATGTAAGACAACGAGACGCCAGAACACCCAGCACTGCCTGAAGCCCAATCGCTGCCGGGAAGGACAGCCATTCACAGTCCCCGTGCCAGGCCCTGCCAGCCCTGGGGGCGCAGCAGTGAACAGGCACTTGCCTGCCTTCATGAAGCAAGCGAGACAACTCAGGGAGTGGCGCGGCTCTGAAGGCGGCAACAAGGAGGTGGCGGTGTGAAGGGGGCTCAGATTCAAGACTGGGCGGCTGGGCCAGCCTCCCTGAGGGGCAGTGTTGGGGCAGAGGCCCCAATAAACAGGGAGCGGGCAGGGAGTTTGGTAGGTGCTGCGTTCCAGGCAGTGAGACAGGAAGTGCCAAGGCCCTGGGGCTGGGGCTAGCTGATCAGTGAGAGAGGGGGGAAGACAGTCGGGTTGAGGGAGGCAAGGATTACTCTGGGTTGAAGTTGGGGAGAGCGCAGTGAGGCAGGGAGGCCCAGAGGACACCGTGGGGTCACTCAAGTGAGAGGGTGGGGTCTCAAGGAGGGACTCAGGAGCCCACCCAAGCTCTGCTTGAGACCTGGGGTTGGTGGGGCTGTTTTCTGGGAGGGGAAGCACCAATGTGAGGGCTGGAGGCCCCTGTTTGAGGTCCTCACCCTCGACAGCATTCGCATTCATGTCCCTGTAAGGAACAAGTGGCCCTTCCCCACTCTCCCACTCCAAGCTTCCCCAAGGAGAAGAGGCTGTCAGGGTTTCTGGTCCCGCCTGGTCCCACCACACCACCAGGGAGGGTATAACAGCAAATCACACAGAGCACTAAGTTTAGTTAAAAGTACTCTAAAAACCACCTATGTGGTTCTGTCCTGGAGTGGCTTCCCTCACCCACTCACCCCTGCTTCATCACCCCCTGATGGGCCGGTCATAATGGTCATCCCTGTGGTCCCCACAGGTCCAGTGGTACAGGGCCACACCCCGACCTCCCCCATTCACAGGTCAAGGAAGTGTCTCCTTGCGCCATTGCGGAGGCAGAGTCACAGGCTCAAAGCTGGCTCTGCCCTTCACCAGGTAAGTGCCCTTCATCTGCTCCTGGCTGGCACCATCTGGAGCCAAACACAGGGCCACGTTCTCTAGACTCATCCTGCCAAGGTCTGCCTGAACCTGCCCAGAGAACCCGGAGTCCTCCTCACACACGGGGAATGCAGATGGGGCGGCCACGTGCAAACCAGCCTGCAGGCTCCTCAGCTAGTGAAGTATGGGGTCACCACATGACCCAGCAATTCTGCCCCTGGGCACATGGAAAAATTGAAGACAGGTCTTCTGCCAAATCCCTGTACCCAAGGTTCACAGCAGCACTAGTGCCAAAAGGTGGAAAGAGCCCAAATGTCCATCAATGGATAAACACACAAACAAAATGTGGTCCACCCACACAGTGGAATATTATTCAGCAATAATAAAGCATGAAGCACTAATCAGGCTGCAATGGAGATGAACCTCGAAAATATCACACCGAGTGCAAGAAGCCAGACACAAAAGACGGTGTGCCAAATGAGCCCATCTAGGTGAGATCCACACACAGCAACACAATGTGGTCGGGCCGCACAGTGGAATGTTACTCAGCCTTAAAGAGGAGTGAAGCACTGACACAGGCTACTACCTGGATGAACCCAGACAATAGAAGCGTGGGCGCACGAGGCTAGGGAAGAGGGATGGCGAGTTTGCGTTTAAGGGGAACAGGGTTTCAATTTGGAAGATGAAAAGTCTTGGAGCTGGACGGTGGTGGTGGTTGTACAACAGTGCGAATGCACTAATGCCACTGAACTGTGCACTTTAAAAAGGTTAAGACGGCCCTGACAAGTGTGGCTCAGTTGGTTGAGAGTCTTCCCCGAAAAGCAAAAGGTCGCCAGTTCTATTCCTGGTCAGTGCACATGTTTGGGTCGCGGGGCCTGGTCCGCAACTGATTGATGTTTCTCTCCCTCTTTCTCCCTCCCTTCTCTCTCTCTAAAAGTAAATATAAAATCTTTTTTTAATCTTTAAAAAAGAAAATGGTTAGGAGTGTACATTTTATATTGTATATATTTTATCACAATTTAAAAAATTCCAACTGTAATTGAATAACAATAAAAAATTAAAATTATAAATGTTTCTCAAATGCAAAAAAAAAAAAATTCAAGCACAGACAAAATCATTAGCGGCGATAAAGATCAGAACAGGGTTGCCCTTGCAGGGTATGACAGGGCAGGGCACGGAGGAGCCAATTGCACGCTTGAAACGCTCTGTACCTGGGTCTGGTTATACGTGTGAACACACGTGTAACAATTCCTTGAGTTATACACTCAGGAGTTATTCAGATTACTGTAAGTTCTATCACAAATAAAGAGATTTTTAAACAGTAAAACAAACAAGCAAACAAGCAAAACACCAGACCTGCCCAGCCCCTTCTAGGACCACTGAGCACTGCGTTCCTAAACACCAGGGGACTCTAATGGGACCAGAGGAACAGTGTGCCCTCCTGGCTATCCTTTACCTTCCTCTTCACCTGTGGAGAACACCTGCCCATGATTTTGGCAACGACTGAAAGTCTGGAGAGCGTTAAGCTGAAAGGTGGGCCACGTGGGGAGTGGATGTCCAGCCCCCTTCCTGGAGACAGCACCCAGGGCAGCCACCTCCTCTACCCCCTGTCACCTTGGAGAAGGGGACCTTACCCTCCCCAGTAACCTGAGGGACCCTGGCCAGGTCATGATCTCAGACTCCTGGGTTCAAAGCGCAGGATCCAAAGAGGTTTTTGAGGGCGCCCCAGGCCAGAAGGTCCCCTTTCCCCGGGGAGGGGAAGTGGGTTGGCCTGAGGGCAGTGACTCGGAGCCAAGGCCAGGAGTGGGGAGGTAATGTCTGCACACTGGGGATGTCCAGGGACCAAACGTGTGGGAAGAACCTGGACTTTCCCACCCTGGAGCCCACGAAGCCCCCTTTCTGGTTCAGCCAGTTTGGAATGGGTTTCCACTCCCTGCATCTCCCAGTGCCCTGACCTGTATTTCCCTATCGGTCCTCCAGCCCTGGGCTGCATCTCCAACCAGACATAGCATCCTGTGGCTCCAGCGGGCCCGGCCTCAGCACACTCTCCAGAGGCACCTTTAACAAGTACCATGAACTGGGATTCAGGTGTGTCTTCCCCCACAGTGGGGCAAGAACCAGGGCCCAGGTGCGGTGGGGCTGACTCCCTCCGACCCGTGCCTGCCACAGGTGGGTGGCATTTCCAGACCAGCCCTAGCGAATAAATGTTCATCTTTTCACATAGCATTTCTGTTCCGGCAATCTTCTCTCTTGTCAAACAAAAAAACAAAGTGAAGTGGGGCGGAGTAGGTGGTCACTTCAGTGATACAACTGACTGAGCACCGTTGTCTAGAAACTGTGAGCCTGGGGTCACAGGATCTTAGGGAGCCCAGCCTGTGAGACCCACGCTGCAGCCACTCCTTGTGCATGGCTGTCCTAATACACAAACACAAGCAGGTGCACACACAGTCACGCCCAGCACCCTCGGAAGCTTCCTGCCCAGGGCACCGTTCATGCCAGCAGACATGTTTGCACAAACGGGCAATTTCTCGGTCGATGGAGTGTACAAGCAGCCACGGAACAGATAGCATAATGTCTCGGTAAACGGAAACCAATTAACATCCTATCTGGCTGTTGATAAAGGCCTTTCCTTTTTCCACTTAATGAGCATTAACTTCCACCTAAGAGAACCAAAGCATCTTATATAACCACGGCTCCACGTTAGCCCAAACCCAGCCGGCGGCTGTGTGTTCCTCCCTGCTTCGTTCACTTCTGCGTGTGCCTTTCACACCAACTCTGGTAACTACAACCCTGTACTACAGCCTCTACAGGCCAGACACACAGGCATCCACATGCAGAAAGCTCCAGAACATTCTATAGTTAATCATTCTCCTTAGTCCTTGCACACAGTGCTACCACACCTGTTGCCAACTGCACCTGGTGGAGCCACAGACGACTGAGGCCCTCATTGGTACTAAAAGGGTGTACTTGTGTAAGGTCCAAACCCCAAAAGCCTGTGTTCTCGCCACGCTGAGCCTGGCCTGGCACTCACACCTGCTTAATTATTTGCTGGATGAGTGAATCAATTCCCTGGACATGCGGAGTTCTGCTCTGGCTGCATTCCCTTCATGCCTGGCAAACCCCTCCGAATCCTTCAAAGCCCGTCCTAAATGTCCTAGCCTCCCCTCCCCAAGTTAGCTGTCCTGTCTTTCACTGAACACTCCATGGTTCTCTGTTTGCTCCCCCTGCTAAGCTGAGGGTTCCTAGGCAGGCCAGGGCCTGGGTCATGCTCAGTGTTCACGCCACTGCAAGGAGGCAGGTGCTTTTGCTCCTGCCTCCACAGTCTCTGCCTCATCCCCCAAGTGATAGCACGTACAGGCTTCTTGCCATGCCATGCTGGTGTCCTGAGGGTTCAGCATGTGTCTTTGGACTAAATCTCCCCCAGACCTCAGTTTCCTCATCTGTCACTCTCTTCCCTGCCTGGTGCTGCTCAGGTGGGTCACAGGTATTGGTTAAGTATTGTTTGGCCTAACAAGGAGTCAGACAGGGCTGGGAGCGAGCCTGTCTACCACCACCGACCTCCCAGCTCCCACAATTCAGCCGGCAACCCTCCTTGCCAGGGCCTCTGAAATGCCTGAGCACCGACTTCTGGAATCCAGCCTCCCCACACTGTTGAATAAACTTGGATAGCAGTACCCCACTGCCCATCAAATGGTGGTCATTCAGGAAGTGTCTGCCCCCAACCAAGCTCCCTGCCACACCATCCTCACTGCCCAGCACAGCAGTGGTACAATCTCTGACTGACAATCAGGGCTGGCCATCATTTGGCTCTGGCCAATGTGCTCCAGGAAAAGGGACCATGAGAAGCCCCCAAACCTGCCCATTCTTCAAGGCCTGGCTCTTAGGCAATCCCTCGCCAGATCAATGATAGACCAGCCACAGGCTGAAGCCTGACCAGCAGTGGGTAACATTTCCCTACAGTGCTATAAGCCAAGAGTGCCACCCTGTCCCCTCCCCTCTTAAGGCCACAGGAATCTCTGCCAACATGTAATAATTCAGAGCTAGAGGAATATGTGAGACTCTCTGCCAACAACAGGGCAGAGAATCTCACATATTCCTCTAGCTCTGAATTATTCCGCCAGGTGTCTTCAGGAGCGCCTATCCCAGAATCTCTGGGGACACTTGTGCAGGACTCCTAAGCCCTCACCCCAAACTTCAGTCAGAGCCACTAGACTGAGGCTCAGGAATCAGCCCTTTAGACAGGATGAGGAGGAGACACGCTGCACTGACAAATACCGGGGACCTCGTCAGTCTTGGGTCAACATGGCTGTAATTGAAATGTACACAATCACTTTTCCAATTCATCCCACGGCAAAGGCATGGGGCCTGGAGAGGAAGCAACAGCTCTGACATCTGCTGGACACATTTCATCACAGAAGCCTGGAAACCCTTCTTAAGGCCTGTATCCAGCTCAGGTCTCCATCTCACAGCCGGAAAGGCCACCAGAGGCTCTGAGCCCAGACCTGATGACCATACCAGCCCACAGCGGCCTTGGCGTGAGCCCTCTCTTCCGCTGGCCTTCCCAGAGTCTCTCACCAGCGCTACAGGTCAGGTCCCTCAGGACCCTCTCAGCTTTCTCTTGGGTCTCACATGTCCAGGCTCTCTCGTTCCCTCTGCTCACAATGCTCTGCCATTGAGCAAACTCCTTAATGGCTTCAGATCTTGGGGAACATTCCCAGACCCCTGAATTAGCGATCAGGACCAATCAATTACAGTTGGAAGGGCCTCATCCGCATACCCTTCCCTTCTCAGCGTCTGTATTTCTGCCTCTTCTGCACCTGTCCCCAGGTCTGGCAGCCGAATGCTGTATTTAGATTGTAGAATGAGGCTTTGAGTTTGTTCCACGCCTGCAGGCCCTACTGACGGCGGCATTCCAGCATGGCTCACAAATATCTGTGTCTAACAGCCACTGAAAGCACGGTGCTACAGCTACTTGTTTGGATTCAGACCGACCTACATTCGTCTGGGCTCCCCGATGTTTTCCTGGTGTGTCTTTGGGCAAAGGCCCCCTTGAGCCTTGGTCTCTTTTCTGTAGAACTGGGAGAACCTAGGACCAAGCTCTCAGCCCAGTAAGCACTTGCCAAGGGGTAGCAAGGAGCAAAACTGACACATACACATCCACTTGTCTGAGTCCTTACTAGCTCAGAGCAGATGTCTCCACCCAAGGAAAGGGAGGCAGGGGATAAAGGGAGCCCACAGGGCTGTCCACGGGGGCCTCTGGAGGGGCTGGAAGACGGCCTCTGGAGGGGCTGGGAGGCAGACTCTTGTGCTGGCCTCGTCTTGCCAGAAACAGCGGAGGCAGCTGGACAAGCACCTCTTCAAATAAAGTCCTGATGGGAATTCTGGCTTCACAATTGTAGGGTTAAATTGTAGGGAACTTTGGATCCTCCAAAGTTCCTATCCACACAGAACTTCAGAAGGTGACCTTATTTGGAAATAAGGTCTTTGCAGATGTAATTAGTTAAGGATATTGAGAAGAGATCCTCCTGGACTTAGGGTGGGCCCTAAATCCAATGACCCGGTATCCTGAGTAGAATACACAAACACGTGGGGAAGAGGGCCCGTGGAGACGAGGCAGAGAGCAAGGCAATGGGGCTGCAAGCCAAAAGACCCAAGGGTTGCCAGCAGCCATCACGAGCCAGGACGGATTCTCCCTCAGGACCGTTGGTAGGACCAACCCTACTGTCCCAGTCTGTTCAGGCTGAGGTAACAAAATAGCACAGATGCAGGGGCTTATAGACGACAGAAATGTGTTTCTCATAGTTCTGGAGACTAGAAGTCCAAGGTCAAGGCTCTGATAGTCAGTGCCTGTCTTCTCACCAGGTCCTCACATGATGGGAGGGTCTAGGGAGCTCTCTGGGGTTTCTCTCACATGGGCACTAATCCCATTCAGGAGAGCTCCACCCTCATGACCTATTCACCTCCCACAGGTCCCACCTCCTGATACCAGTGTATTGAGGATTAGGTTTCAACAGATAAATGTTAAGGGTGGGACACCCTTAGGGTAGAATGTTCTAAGGGTAGAACATTCAGTCTACCGCACCTACCAACACCTTGATTTTGGCCTTAAGTCCTCCACAACTATGACAGAATTTCTGTTGTTTTAAGCCACCTAGTTTGCTGTAATTTGTTACAGCTGCCCCAGGAAGCTAACATGGCAGGAGTCTGAGACCAAACCTTCCAGTGCCGGCCCATCTCGTGGCTAGCGGCCTGGCCTTGAGGTCACTGCTCTCCTTCTGGACCGCAAGGGCACTCTGCTGGCAGAGCTTCGGTGGAAAACCTGGCTTCTGGTGAACTCTGTTGAGACCCTGGAATCCTAGCGCTCAGCTGCAGCAAAAGGTACTCAGTGAAGAAAACAAATGTTGACAAGCACATTTTAAAAATAGCACAGTGATCGGGAGGGGCTGTGAGAAGGGGAAGGTCGCTCTAATTCTTGAGCAGAGTGTGAGTTTCATTATTCCTTCTACTTTGTTCTTTTCAAGTGCACACTATATACTTTTTGCTAAGCAGTAATAAAACCCAAACAAGCCAACAGCTCTGAGCACCGCAGCATTCCTTTAATGTCTAACAGCCAAAATAGAAAAGAACGAAAAAATGGGATGGCATGTAGGAAAAGGCCTGGCCTCAGTCTGATGACACCCTCTACCTGGCGCCAATAACAGGAAATCGCCAACAACTGAATCTTGAGCCAGCTTCCCAAATTTAACATCTGACTTCTCTCATTCTCATCTGATGCCCTCATTCTTTTGCTGGATCCAATTGGAAAAAATATTTAGCAGTAGCTAAATAGTTCTTCTAGCCAATAGTTCTTGTCAAGGTGCCTTGTGCCAACACCTCAGGACGTGCCCCACCAAGCCCAAGATTTCCTTCAGAGCTTTGCAGAGGAGGAACTCAGAATAGTTCCTGGATTAAACCTTAATCTAATTTTGGAAGAGAAACAGAAATCTAACATTTAATTACCATCACATGGGCCAGAATCCCTAAGAGATGGACCGGAAGCAGGGAAGCCATTCAAAAGGATCTCTGGGGCTGTTTTTTACCTATCAGACTGGAGAGACCAGAATACTTGATTTAAAAAATTATCCTGGCTGTTGGAGGAGGAAACGGGCATTCCAACTTCACAGCTGAGAGATAGTTGACCGCCGAACCTCTTTGGAGGAACATTCATCTTTTTAATGGACACATCCTTTGGCCTGGCCACTCCTAGGAAGTTGCTGCCTTGGATGTAAGCTCCATGAAGTCAGGGGGGTTTCAAAGTGCCTGCACCACACAAGCTCACTACATATTCACTCATGCATGAGTCTATCTGTTCAGTGCAGCTGAGTTTGTAAAAGAAAGTATGAGTGACAACTTACTTTAGTAAGAAGCTGCATATAAATCAACATATATGTTTGATAAAATCTGATGCAAATTTGCCAGTGGTTTAAAACGGGCAGGGGATACACCTCCTTACCCCACCCAGGCACAGGCCATCTCTAGAAGGAAACAGAAGAAATTAACCATGGTGCCTCTGAAGGGGGATGGGAAGAAGGTACAGGAACACCTACCTATTTTACTATATGCCTTTACAACTGTCTTTTTGGTTTTTTTCCATGTACATAAATTACCTTGTCAGTATATATACAAGTTTATATATTTGCATGTGTATATATAAAATATATGCATGTACATATATACATATATACAAAATGGGTATATGGTATATGGATATATAAATGTGTGTTTATATATATATATATATATATATATATGTATAATATCTACAGATATGCATACACACACACACACATTTTTTAAAAGATTCCTTTTGAATCCAGACAGAAAACTCCAATGGCTTCAGTTTCCATAGAAGAAGCTGAAAGTGACATGACCTCCACCCTCCGGCACATTCCAGCCTCATTTTCACAGGCAGAGATGGGGGTTGGTAGTGGGGTGGGGTGGTCTTGTAAGAGGCGCTACGCAATGGGTCCAACCTGAGGCCTGCAGACCATGTGCAGCCCAAGATGGCTATGAATGTGGCCCAACACAAAATCATAAATTTACTTAAAACCTTTTTTTTGCTCATCAGTGTTTATTTAATGTGGGGCCCGACACAACTCTTCTTCCAGTGTGGTCCAGAGACACCAAAAGTTTGAACACCCCTGCCAGGAAAGGGCACGTTATTGCTTTTTTTTTTTAAAAGATTGCATGTATTTATTTTTAAAGAGAGGAAAAGGGAGGGAGAAAGAGAGGGAGGGAAACATCACTTGGTTGCCTCTCACATGCTCCCAACTGGGGCCTGTCCCACAACCCAGCCATGTGCCCTGACTGGGAATCGAACAGGCAACCTTTTGGTTTAGAGGCTGGCACTCAAGCCACTGAGCCACACCAGATGGGACACACTATGCTTTTTAACAGAGCCACTGGTCTCCTTCTGTGCTGCACACTTGCAAATCATACTCCCAAGATTGAAAAGTTTCAGAAAAAGTATCCCCAACACCACACCAGGCTCCAGTTTTGCAGTTTAGCTCTAAGTGTTTTTGTTACACTAACTCCCTCACTCTGAGAGTGTTTCCTTACTCTGGATTCATTAACTTCAAGGGTCCAAGGACCTCCCATGGGTCAGCAAAGAGACTCAGTCTGCAAGAGTGGGGACCAGAGGCCCTGCAACTATGTTCTAAATGACTCTGCTAGGGGCAGCACTCCAGGAGTTGAAGTCCTGATCTCCCAGCATCCCCACCCCCACCCCAGGGTTCAGAGACTGGTGCTCCAGCAGCAACCAGGGGCTGCCCTTCCAGCTCAGTCTTTCCGGACCCAGTCAAAGTCTTGATGCCTGAAGAACAGCTGCAAGGAGGGTGGGGGATCCCCTCCCCTGCCAAACTTTCAGAGATAAATACAACAGATGGGCAAAAATGGGGGTGGTCCACAGAGAGGGATAAGTAATGCTTATGTAGGGGTGAGCTCTGTCTCCGCAATTCAAGTCACTTTACGTTTGTTAAATTTAAATTAAAATGGAGATAATTCTGGTTTTGTCTGGGATGGGATTATTCTAAGCCCAGAAATCACTTTATAGACTATTGTAAATGAAAAGATAACATTTGGGTGGGCTTTTTTGGTGGGGGTGTTGTGCAGTGATCCTGAGATAGTGAGGTTTGGAATGTTGGAGGGCCTTGGGGGCTGTTGAGGATTAAGAGGGGCATAAGCACAGGGGCATGCAGAAGTACCAGCACACGCACTGAGGGAGGTATGTGAGCGACTGGAGTGTTGCTAGGGCTACAGTGCAGGTGGTGGTAGTGGGAAGTACCCCAGGGCCCTGACCCAAGTTGCTGAAGGGAAGGGCAGGGAGAGGGGCACAGACCTGGATGTCAGCAAAGTCAGTGAAGGAATACCAACAGGCCCAGATGTGAGTGGAGGGCTGTGAGTTTGGGGTCACAGGCTCAGGTGTTGGTGTGGAAATGCAGGCCCAGTTGGGGAGGTGAGGTGGGGTGAGATGAAGGGAGACAGCTGAGAGTGTGGGGTATCATCAAGAGGGACAGTCTCAGGCGATGTGGGGGTGTCCATGAGTAGGGGCACGGCGTCAAGTGTGTGAGGGGGACCATAAGTGGGGACACAGACTGTTGCGTGTAGCGGCGCAGATCCAACTGTGCAGGGCGTCTAAGAACGTGGCCCTAGGGTATGTCAGAGAGGCGGACAGTCTCAGGTGTGTGTCAAGGAGAAAGGACGAGGTGTCAGGTGCGCGTGGGCTGACAGTGAGGGGTTCAGATCCGGCTATGGGGGCCCCCAAGGGACACCAGACGCGGAGTGTGAGGGTCGGGATGGGGGGGGAGCTTTGTCCTATCCCTGCCCCCGCGACGCTGCTGTCACATCCCACCTCGTCCGCCCCCGCCCCAGGACCCATGACAGGGCCATGCCTCGCCCTGGCTCAGTCGAAAGGGCACTGGCCCCCCAATGCCTGCACCCCCCCCCCCCCCCCCCGCGTCCTCTGCGCTTGCTCACCGGCTGGGACTTGTAGCCGCCACCGCCGCTGCCACCACTGCCGCCACCGCCACCTCCTCCAGCAGCCAGGGCTACGCCTCACGCACCCCCCCTGCGCGCCACGAGGGGTCCATTGCGCCCTCCTATTGGCTGATAGATGACCAATCAGCACTTGAGACAGCAATGATTGGTAAGCATAAAGACGACGGGCAGCCCCTAAAGCCAATCGCTGTGGGGTAGAGGCGGGGCTGTTGGGAGAGATTCTGGGGCCC